>NC_063176.1:6001962-7229462 GCF_023159225.1 Perognathus longimembris pacificus | reverse complement strand
ATTCATATATCATGTATATTTTCTTCCAAAAAGCAAAGAAGCAATTCAAGCATAAACTCTTTCTTCCTAAGGGAGAAATAAAGGTCCAGGACGTTGCTTTTCCAAATTAAAGGCATTTCCAGGCAATTCTCGGAGCATTGGAGCTTCAGAAATTTGATTGACATTGTAGATTTTTGGAAGGATGGATCTCAATCTCTAGTAGTGATGTATCTTCAGGGCATCCACTCCACAGCTCCTCTCTGCATTATTCAGTCAATATGGTCCATCAACAAGATTTCCTATAGGATGGTCAGAGAAGGAATGACTTCAGTACCTCAGTTGTGGTACACAGCTAGAGAACCAATAGAATGCCAAAGCAGAGGTGATCAGAGCACCACCATTCACCAGTCCAGGTGAAAGCAGACCACTTCTGGGTGCTAACTGCACACTGAGATAGAGAAAAATCATTCCGTTAAAAACTTCCGAGTTTCTCCACCTTCCTATGCAATCCAGATGCTTAACACATAGGTACTTAAGGTGGGGAAGGAAATGTCTGCCTTTTCACTGCTCTTCCCACTTTGGGAGATGAAACATGGCAGCTTCTAAATGTCCCCTTTCTTTCCATTTAGCTTTAATCTTTCACCTGGTTAGGGAATTGCAAGGAAGAATGGATGTAGAAAGGGAATCTCCCCTTTACTCGACTTGAAGATGCAGTGCAGTTCTCTTCAAGGAACCTATGAGAACTCTACCACGTCCCTTTATAGAGATACCCTCAAACTCTTGAGACTGTTCCTCTTGAAGATTCCCCTCACTTAGCTATAGAGTGGATTAACTTCATCCATCCTGTTGCCACAGTTCAATTATTAATCAATAGACCACTACAGCTGATTTGAAACCTCTTTCCTCCCTCCATTCTTTCCATATAAATTGATGAAGGCATTATCCAATACTGGGTAGTGGTACATCCATATATTTTTTGTCTGTGTAAATACGTATGTCCCAAAATAGAGTACCATAATGTTTTTCAATTGAATATGTAATCCTGTTACTTTTCATCTATGGTCTCTAATGCAAATTCTTGATCAATAGGAAATACCTTTATCTCAAATAGAAGAACTATAAAGGAATATTTGAGAAATAGTGAATAGATCCAGAAAAATGCCTAGGTAGGTAGAAAGTTGAAGTTTTAATAATTTGGAACTTCCCAATAATACTTTACCTCCATGACTAACATTCAATATGAACTTAGCCACACATTAAACTTTTCTACATCATTTCACTCCATTCAATTAGCAGCTATTACTTTTTCTTTTGTTGGTTGTAGGGCTTGAACTTAGGGCCTAGGTGCTGTCCCTAAGCTCTTTGGTTCAAAGCTAGCACTCTGCCACTTTGAGCCACAGAGCCACTTCCAGTTTTCTGAGTAGTTAATTGGAAATAAACATCTCATTGGGACTTTTCTGCCTGGGCTAGCTTTGAACTACAAGCCTCAGATCTCATCCTCCTGAGTAGCTAGGATTATAGGTATGAGCCTATAATGAGGAAACTGAAGGAGCTGAAGTCATTTGCCATTTCAAACAGAACTTCCTGACACTACCTTCCTGTGATGTCATAAATCATTCTGTTCTATTACTATGCGCTTGTATATTTTTCTGGTTTCTGATTCTACTTGATTGCGATAACTTGGGTAATTTCTTGTATCTAAAACAAAATGGGACCTAGGGTTTCCAGCAACGCCTACATATTTCCCATGCTGCTTAATTCTACTGTAGGAATCTCTCCCATTCTTAAACAAAAACACACATAACTGCAGCATTGATGTAAAAGAGAAATCATTCCCACGTTTTGACACTGGTATACTTAGTTGTCCCTCTCCACAAAAGAGAGAGAAGGGAGCAATGAGATATGAAGAACCTCAGGACCCAGAACATCCATTGTCTGAGTAGCCAGTAGCCTGAGACTGAACGCTGAATAAACTTGACTTGATTTCCCTGGGGTCATCATCTTTCCCCGCAGCCTTCCTGGGTGAGAGAAGACACTGGCAGCAGCAGGCTCACCGACATGACACTTGGCACACACTCCCAGACCCTTTGATTGCCCAAGGGCATACAGCATGGCCTTGAATAAATGCAGATTGAGCTAAGGACTTTGCTTCCTGAGCTTCTTGCCAAAACTTACTGTCTTTTGAAAAAGACTGGAAATGGGAGAACGGGCAGTCCTCACTGCCATTAAATCTGCCACAAAGAGCAACGTTAAATGCTAAGCTTGCTGAGAATTTCATTTCTTAATAATCTGGCTGCCAATTTTAAAGGAAGGGAGAGGAAATGATGGGGAGAGTTGATGAAAGGATTCTGATGTAGGGTAAGAAGAAGAGGGAAAAAACTTGCTGGTGACGGCATAATTAGTACACCACAACCTTTGAGGACATTTTTGCTGATGAAGAATCTATTTTTCCCATCCTTCATCTTTTAAGCGTAAGTTTAATGAAACAGGGCGTAGTCTATGACCATTGTAAGAGTTGCAATGAGCATAATTCTGCCCTCAAAATTCACATAGGGCAGGCAGCAGGGTACAACTTTTAAATTCATCTAAAATGTGTAGAATAAAATACTTAAAACCATCTATTTTGTTGATTCAAGCTTATTCAACCTTTTTGCTAGTGGGAGCTTTTACTGTACACTTGAGTTGCTCGCTTGATAGTATTTGCCTCAAGTGAAATCCTGTTTAGGAACTCATATTCTTTTATATGCTGAGATCCTAACTGTTTTGAACAGGGCTGGCTTCATTAAAATGATTTCCTACCGTCACACAGTGACCTAAATGACAATTGACTTTTGCCTTCCATTAGCAGAACGCATTCAGATTTCATTCCCATGTATGAATGCAGTTCGTGCTTCAAATCATGTTATTTTAAACAACACCACAATGTGGATTCGTGATTTGTGCTTTAAAAATCTGCTTCCAATGTTGGTATCTTTTGGAGGATAGACTGGAAGGATTCCTGTGCCCTTCTATATCCTAATTCTCTGAAAATGACACAGCATTTACAAGTGATTAGCATTATAACTCCTACTACACTATAAGCATCCGCTGGGATGGGTTTTGTAATCAGAAAAAAGTGCTCTCTCTCTCTTCCTGCCAGCCATTATACAGCGCACAGAAGCAAAACAGTTGAACTAGTGTTAAAAAAAAAAAGTCTTTCAAATGCTGATTAAATACCAATAACTTCCCTTTGTAGTTACTCATTTTGGTTTATTCTATCCCCTACACTAATTAATGAAGAAAAAAAAAGCAAAATTTTTTATCAGCCAGATGGATGACTCTAAGATGAGTCTGAGGGTTTACCTCCAAATATAAAAGACAGATTTTAGAAATACATTATGGGAAAAAAGTTTTTTCTTTAAGTCCTTCATCTTTTTGCCCCTGATTCTTTTTCAATTTTCTTTTGAGGTCTAATTTTTTCACTTTTAGAACTGAATGTATTACTACTGCTAATCTCTTGATGAATACAAAAGGCCCACAACAGGCATTTATTTGATCTAATGCATGATTAATGGGGCGAATTGCATGTAGTCCCAACCTTTTAAATCTCTCTGAAGAATTACATTTCCGTCTACAGGCATGTCACTGTTAAAAAATGAGCCACCTAATAAAGGAACACACAGTATATTAATATGTAATTTCTTTCCCAGTATGAATGCTAATTACTGACAGTGCAGCCCTTATGTTTGGTCTGTGATACAGATAGACTTTCTAGCTATGTTGTGTGGTGTCATCATTCTTAATACTCCTATGCACTCAAATTTCCATTTTAAACTCCTGAAGATTTGCAAGAGGCTCTTTAGTGTTTTTCTAGATCTAACACAGTTTAGTTCTATGAAAGAGAAGGCATATTCTAACTTGCTTAGAGAAATTAATTTGTTTTGCATGAAAAGAAATGTCATTATGTTAAATAATTCCCCTCCTGGAAGTAGTTTCTCTGTTATTTTCTGGCAGTCTCATTAACCTGGAAAGATAATTCAGTTGCCTAACTTTTTTTTTCTTATGAACTTGCAGTTAAGCATTATGTAAATGTTGGGTTTCTACAAACTATAGGAGCTTCAGATTTTTGTCTCAGTTGTGGTTTTCTGGCATGTTTTTTTTTTTTTGAACACCAGAGTCTAATAGAAGAAATTGAGTCTCATATATACCTTTCCTTGTTTGACTCACCTATACATAGCTCTCTTCATGCCCTTGTGTTAAGTACAGAATTAATATCCTACAAATTCCCATACTCCATTAGGAAGAACTTACAAAAACATACTTAACCTCAAGAGGCAAACTCTTGGTCACTTGTTAATCAATACTACTTGGTATCAAAAAATATGTGTAGATTTGTACTCAGCATACTTCCTGAGATTTATAGAAAGCTCTGCTTGTCTTTTCCTGTGTCTTACTTGGCACAGAATGTTGAATTATTTGGTAGCTCTTGTGACCATAATCATCAACTTAATGCCCAAGTTAGGCCATTATAAATGGCTTTATAAAAAGTAGACTTTGTGGCTGCAGGCATGGCTCAATTGTTGAGTGCCTACCTATCCATCATGAGGCCCTAAGTTCAAATCTCAATACTGGCACAAAGAGGGAGAAAAAGCTTTATACTATTTTTGACTAGCAAATCCCTTTAAGGACTGTAGTCAACCTCATCTAAGACAGAAAAAAGTAACACTTTGTCCTTTCATAACTAAAATATTAAGTGATATCAGAGTTAATCAAGTTATGTCAAAATTTTCTTTATAGGCCAGAAAAGGGGTGCCAACAATTTTAAGCAATATGAAAAATTAAAAAAAAATACAACGTGAAGCCAGAAGTTGAGAAATCATGTACAATGACTTGACAAAGGATCATACATTGGGAAGAGGAGAAAAAAATAAACCTACCTTCAGTCATTTCTCCTACAAAATAGATGACTAAAAGATTGAGCCCATAAAAACTGCCATAGAAATAGTTACCAAAAGTCTTTTGCCTTAAAGTTGTTTCCTGTTATTTGTTTAGGCCATTCTTGGTGCCCAGTCTGTACTCCCATGACTCAGAGTAGACATGCAAGTAAAGATTTGTTGAATAAACGAGCTTGCTCTTTGGTAATTAAGCTTGCATTTGTCCTCTGTTAGATTAGATGGTGTGCAATTTTCAGCATTTGGAACTATCAAAGACTATTAGCTTTACCTAATTATAAATTGTGATGGGAAAGAAGCTAAAGGGGGTACAGCATAAGTGGTAGACTGCCTACCTAGTGAGCAAGATGTCTTAAGTTCAAACTCTAAACAAAAAAGAGAGAGTGTGAAAGAGAGAAAGAAAAAGAGAGAGACAGAAAGAGAGACAGAGGAAGGAATGAAGGAAGGAAAAAAGGAAGGAAAGAAGGAAGGAAAATATAGGCTATGTCTTTCAGAAGTAGATTGACTGGCTTCTGGGTTAGTTGGTTGGTTTAGACTTTTGTTCAGTTGGTTTGCTTTTTAATATCCTTCTACAGCAGGTTAGCATCCAAAAGAACTCTTTACCTTAAAGCTTTCCTACTCTCTTGAGTTCTTAGTTTTCCTGAGAGGACTCCTTACAAGAACTTTCCCAGGCTTTGTGAGCCTTGAAATCCCAGCGCGGATTCCTTCCAGGTTCATTGTCAATGCATCCTACCACAACTACTCCTATCCTTCCATCCCTAGAAGTTACCTGAATACTCTTTTCCTGAAACCCAAAGTTTCCAGGATAGGAAAGAGTTTGTGTTTGTTTTTTTTTAAATTCAGGAATACAAAAAAAAAAAAAAACCACCAGATGGTATTTTATACCAATCATTAGTATTCTGCTTTCCTTTACACAATTCGAACATCTTTTGATAAACATTGTCAGCTGAAAATATTTTATTCTTACACTTCAATACTTAACCAAGTAACAAGCAGCTAATGCAGATTCATTTTAGATTACTGTGAATAATATAATAAAATCCTACCTCCCTGAAGATCTGTCTGGCATAATATTCCAGTAATTAACACATAAATTCTCCTCCAACAACATGTTTCAAAGAACCAAATAACTCTGCCCTGTCCAACATCGCCCTTGCTGACTCTCAATTGGTCAAATTCCCTTATTCCCCTTGCTTTATACAACAAAGGAATGTTCTCAAAGCAATATCTATTGATCTCTAACTCTGATGCTTGAAATCAAGAGAAAGTGGTAGTAAAGGGGCCAGTTTAGGAGGAAATGAAAGAGAAAAAATGTGTCTGAGCCAGAAATGGATGACTTGTAATAGCTGGTTTCATTTCATCATTTTGCCATTTTGTCTCCTCTCCTCACTGGCAGGCTTCACACATTTTCTTCCAATTTTTACAAGGCATGCATGGTTATCTTCGTATCCATAAAGAAAATGTCTCACCTGTAAAGGTGGCCAGGCTGTCTCCAAAGACCTAAAAAGGTTGGATTGTGTTTATTTTTTCAGTAGTAGCTAAAAAAGATAATGCACCAAATCAATGGTCCATTGGCCTCCTAACACATCTACATTTTCTTCTCAGTTTGTGCCTGAAATACTTGTCTTTACCACTGCCTGAGTGAAGACTGAAAATGTCTATCTTCCATAGCAGCAATTTCAGTTCATTATCATTTTTTTGGTGACTGCTAGTTTGCTTTCCAGTAATCATACCTAATACTGCCTCTTCCTTTTTTTTTTTTTTTCAATTTTTCATCTTGCTAAGCCTACATCTGCGTAGCTTGGTCTGCATAGGCTGGCCTGCTTTGAGGTGAAACTATCACTTTTTAAAGATTTTATAAGTGTCCATTTCAGGGGTCTCTCCGAGTCATATTGTGTCAGATAAAGTTTGTTTATGTTTTTAAGACCTTAACATACACAAGCTTCAGTTATTTGGCCAAGGATTCAACTTATTGTCAGTAATGCTAAACACAGGAGATCAAAATACTGGGTTGAAGTGTTTTGTGGTTAACGATGTTGAAAGATCACCTGTTCCTTCAGCAGAGACAGTAGATATTAATTGCCCCAAAGCAACAGTTTGGAGCAGATTTTGAAAGGCATCCCCAGTGACAGAATAAAGCACTTGCCTTTCTGAGCTGTGTACCCACAACAAGGTTAAACTCTACAAGTTTGGAGGGGGCTGCAGCCCCAGCCCTTCCATTCACAAACCATGGCTGTCCACCTGCACAGGTGCCTCCTGGCTCGCCACTAGCTGGTGACAGAATGGCCACAGCAGGACAAGTGCCAACTCCCTAGTGGTCATCTGAACATCTTTTAGAGAGCAGAGGACTTGCAACTTGCTTGCTCTTCCTTGGCTTTCGTAAGTGTGTTCTCTCTTTTTACATTTCTTTTTAAATGACTCAGTTCATCTCCTTGATTATCTCGAAGCAAACACAGAATGTACTGCAACAGCAAGCAGTGGTTTGTATTCTGCAAGTTAAATAAATCCACATGCTGTTGAAAGGCTTGTTGTATCCTCCCATGATTTCTTATAGGATAACATCATCAACACCTAGAGGTGTAGCTGGGAAGATCTCTTTTTAGTGATGGTGACTTCATTGTTTAGACCTCACACGCAACATTGTGAGGAAAGGGGTAAGTCTGGGCTGGCTTGGTTTTAGCTCAAATTCTATGTTCTTTCTGCATTGGCAACCGCATCCTCAGCACTGTAAGCACCAGTGACACATGTATTTTGTGGTACTGGGCTTTGAATGTGAGGCGATGTAAGTGTTAAGCGTGTGCTTTTCCATGTCTCCAAGCTCTTTTAGGTACTGTTTTTATAAGATAGAATCCCATTCCCTGCCTGGACATGGATTTGTACCACAACTCTACTCTTCACTCCTCACCAGTTGTAGAGTCAAGGGCATACGCCATTGTATTCAGGTGCTTGCAAATTTTCTTTCACAGGCTGGTTCAGAGACATAATTCTCTAGATCTCAGCCTCCCAAGTAGCTAGGATGGCAGGATGAGCCACCAGCATCTACTTCCATCGCACGTGTTACTTGAAAGAACCTTTTTTCCTTTTCAGTAGCTGCATTGTTGTCACTAAGTAAACCTGAATATTATATCAACTTTCTCTTTTCTTTGACTACTAGAGACCTTAGAAAATTTACAGCCCCCAAATGAACTCCAAGACACAGAAACAAGAGGGTTTTCCCTTCATTGCTAGTTTCTGTTTTCTTGTATTTTTGTCTTGTTTGTTCTGCTATCTCTTTGAGAAGGTAAGGAGGGGCACAGAAATGATGGGACAAAAGGAGAACACATGCAGACATGATGTTAAAAAAGAACTATACAACTTGTGGGTGAGTACAGGAAGGAAAACCTGGGAGACAGTGAGGAATGGGTGACATTGTCCATAAAGAAATGTACACTGTGCCTGACTTTTGTAACTGTAACCTCTCTATAATCAACTTTATGATAACAATAAAAAAATTTAAAAATACATAAATGTAGAAAAAAGAAATTTTTCGGCCTACCTCAAATGAATGATTTCACTTTCACACTGCTTATTGAATACACACACACGCACACACACACACACACACACACACACACCATTCTTGAAGCATTCCTTAACTTCTGCCTTTATTACCCATTCATTCTGACTTCATCTTACTAAAATTTTTGTCTTGTTGCTTCTATATATTCATACACTTATTTTGTGCTGTTCCTGTTGCTGGAGCTCAGGGCCTAGGCACAGATCCTGAGATTTTTTTTTTTTTAATCGAGGCCAATACTTTACCACTTGAGCCACAGCTCCAGTTTCTAGTTTTTGGTGGTTAATCAGAGATAAATCTCACAGACTTTCCTGCCAGGGCTGGCTTCAAGCCACAATAGTCAGATCTCAGCATTCTGCCTAGCTAGGATAATAGTTTAAGCCATTCATGCCTGGCTATATTCATTTATTTTTTAAGTTTGGATTTTTGGATGGATTTTGGCGCTGCTGTTTGGTAGGATATACATATAAAATGCAAACATAGTTGGATGCTGGTAGCTCATGCCTGTAACCCTAGCTCAAGAGGCTGAGATCTGGAGAATCATGTTTCAAAGCCAGTCTGAGCAGGAACATCTATGAGACTTCATATTCAAAATAACTGACAAAAAATCATGACTCTAGCAATGGAGTCCTAGAGGCCTTAAGTTAAAACTCCAGTATAATGAAAGAAGAGGAAAGAAAGGAAAGAAGGAAGGAAGGAAGGAAGGAAAGAAAGAAAGAAAGAAAGAAAGAAAGAAAGAAAGAAAGAAAGAAAGAAAGAAAGAAAGAGAGAGAGAGAAAGAGAGAGAGAGGGAAGGAAGGAGGGAGGGAGGGAAGGAAGGAAGGAAGGAAGGAAGGAAGGAAGGAAGGAAGGAAGGAAGGAAGGAAGGGAAGGAAAGAAGGAAGGAAGGAAGGGCAAACAATACATATATGCAGATTTGTCTATGTTAATGGAAAAGCAGAGAATACAATTAAACCTCTTTTAATGTTCTTTTATGATATAATGGCACTGATAGATTCCCAAACCAGGGCAAGGTTTTCTACCCATGTCTGCTCATGGTGAGCGAGAACCAACCTGGGTCGGGTTTGTAGGGATGTAAATCACTGCTTGCTGTTGGCTAGTCTCTGTGGTTTTGGTCAGCACAACCCTGAGTGATTTCAGATGTCCCCAAACAATCAGTAGTCCTAATAAAAAGAAGGATTGAAAAGGAGAGAGAAATAGGGAGGGGGCTCTGAGACTAATAAAAACAAGCACAAACTGCACAAAAATTGATTTCCTATTGACAAACATCATGATGAGTGAATTTTTCACTTCTCTGATGTTTCTGCCTTATAGTCCCCTAAGGTCTATGTTTGCCATACTTCCTCTTTTAAAAGAAGCTAAAAGAGTATTTTGTTTCTCTTGCTTTAGGCTTTTGTTTTTCTCCCTGCTGGCATAATTCGGTGATGCTTTTGAATACACTTTCTTCCTCCTCCCTCAAGTGACAGTGACTAATTGATCTGGCCCTCAAACCATTACTACAACGAATCATCTAGCATCCCCCGTTCCAGAAACATATTCTAGCCACCTTCCCGGGGGGTTAATGTAACTGCAAACAGGCCACTAAATTGAGGTGACTGTCCCCAGAAGACACTAAAGGCTTGAATAGAATCGCTGCCATTAGTATCATTTCAGTGACAGTAGTAATTTCTGCTTTTGATTCCACATGTCAGTTAGGGTACACAGCAACCACACAACAATAAAATAATGAGATGGCAACCGCTTCTCGGCGCAACCCATGGCCCAAGTCCTGGTTCTGGGAATGCTGCCAGCTACCTCTACTTGGGAGAGCTGCCTGCTTCGTGCCAAGGAGGAGGGAGAAGTATTTGTCTTCTCGCTACGAGATACATTGCTTTGTCTTTGCTCCACAAGTTGAGAAGATTTTACTGGAATGATGCCGCATGCTCTGTGATGTGGGGGGAAATGTTCAGATGAAGGCTGTCTTTGCACAGACTCCTCATGATAAGAATGAATGCTTTCAAGAGTTTCCACCATAATGTTTTGAATATATGATCTGGAAGAAGGAATCGAAACGACAGGGAATTGTGTTAAGTCAATCACTGAAAGATAGCTATTTACAGATCCATAAACATTCTTCCCCTTAGATTTTAATAAACTCGGACTGTGACAGAAAAAGTTGTTCAAATGCCAACAGCAGCATTTTCTTCTCTTTTTTTGAGATTCTGATATTATTTATTATTATTATTCATTTCCTTCTTTGAACTCAAAATTGTACCCCCTATCTATTTAAAGTGTGTTTGGAATAACATTGCAGCTTTGTAGCAAAAGGGACCCCAATAAAACTTTATAGTCCTGCTGAAAATAAAGATGAGAGATAATGCACTATGCACATTATTTTCTTAGGGGCAAGGAAGAAATAGAAAAAAGTCAGAAGCAGCCATAGCACTGGCCTTCACTTTCTGAGTTTGTATGTAGAAGAGCGACATTGACCTCTCAGTTTCTAGGTCCTGAGATTATGGCTTGGCTGACATGGTATATATGACTGCTGACTTTTCATTAGATCCCTATAAAAGCAATGTACTCACTTCTTCAGCCTAACTAGCAGATAGGAGTTGACTTTTGACACAAGTCTTTCCAGCACAACCTAGTTGAAAAAAAAAATAAAAAACAAAAATCACTGAGAGAAAAGCAGGTGGGAAGAAAGGAGAGCTAGCGTGAGAAGTTAGACGGCTCTCTGTCCTATAACAAAATATCTGAAACACAAAACTGTAAAAGAAGAACGGTGTGTTTTGGCTCCTGGTTTCAGTCCATAGTCAGTTGACCTGGTTGTTTCAGATCTGTGGCAAGATAGGATAATCAGGCCTAGTGGGGTAAGCTACTCACTTCAGGTTGGACAGGAAGCAAACAAGAAACCACAGTCTCGATATACCCTTTAATACACCCCAAAGTGATTTTATTTCCTCCCATTAGGTCTCACTTCTTTCCTTAATATGGATTTCAGTTTTAAATCATAAATACCACATAGCTTTAATAATTTTTCTTTTCTTACTAAGATTTTGTCTTCTTCACATAGTTGTACAAAGGCTTTGCCATTTAACAAAGCAGTTTACGATTATAATGCCTCTTGATCACTGTCACCCTTTTCAACATTCTCACCCTTACCTCCCTCCCAACCTCTTCCTTCACTTTTCTTAATTTGGTAGCATATACTTTGAATTCTTAACTGTATTCTCCCCCATCCCCACTTCTCCATTCATTTACCCTTCTCCCTTAGAAGCCTCATTTGGAGCCTCCCTTCACCTCTCAATAGTTCTATGAACTGAGAATAAACCCGTTAACACATAGGAATTCGAGGAACAATTATCCCAATCATAGCAGAAAGGCTGTTTTTCCCCCAATTAAAGTAGAGGGCATATGCTCCCCTACCTGGCCCATTTTTCTCACTTCTTCATCTCTCCGAATCAGATGTGTGCTCTCTGTATGAAGCTGCCTCCATCTTGAAACCATGAAACCACAGTCATGGAGATTAAAACCAGCACACCCAAGGTATTTGAGTGAAGAGATAGAAAAACAAAACTCAGTCAGAAAGAATGACATTGTTCCATTTGTAAGGAAATGGAAGGACTTGGAAAAAGTTATACTAAGTGAAGTGAGCCAGACCCAAAGAAACATGGACTCTATGGCCTCCCTTATTGGGAATAATTAGTACAGGTTTAGGCAAGCCATAGCAGAGCATCACAAGGCCCAATAGCTATACCCTTAGAAACACATAAGATGATGCTAATTGAAATGAACTCCATGTTATGGAAACAAGTGATATATCACAGTTGTACTTTCAACGTCCTATGTGTATGTGTAGTTTCTATTATTGATAATGTTTTGTATCACCTTCCTATGTTTGTACCTACACTATCTCTGTAATCTTATCTGAGTATATTGGAAACCGTGTTTACTGGTATTGGAAGTAGGAAATTCAAAGGGAATACCAAATTCAAGAGACACAGGGTAAAAAAAGAGAAATAACTACAAAAGCAATACTTGCAAAACTGTTTGGTGTAAGTGAACTGAACACCTGGGGGGGGGAGGGAAAGGGGGGGAGGGAGGGGGGCATGAGGGACAAGGCAACAAACAGTACAAGAAATGTATCCAATGCCCAACGTATGATACTGTAACCTCTCTGTACGTCAGTTTGATAATAAAAATTTGAGAAAAAAAAAAAAAAGAAAGACAAAACTCAGTATCTCACGGCATTGGTGAGGAGCTGAACCAGCACCAGGAAATGTGTAATTATAGACTTTTTGTTATGTTATAAAAATAAATTCTCAGTTGCTTAATATATCCTTAGATATATTGTGAGCACCAGCTAAAATGCATTTCTAATTGATTCCATAACTGAGATCAAAGTTTTATACACTCACTAAAACCAATCTCACAGTGAGTGACTATAAGTTCAATGCTTCCAAAATTCTAAAACCCGGAATTTGAGGAATAAATAAGACTATTTCTATACAATGCTCCCCAGATAAGAACTTGAGTTAAAAGAGAAGGGCAGTATGTGAAGTTGGTCTTTCCATCATTCACACCCTTCTCTAAAGCTTCACTCGCTCTAGAAAACAGATACAGAAATGCCAAACTGTTGCTAGAGAACAACCCTCTTACTCTGATAAATTCTCTACATCTACGTGACTATGAGAATGCCATCCATTTCTTTCTTGCACTTGATTTTCTCAGGAAGACATACCTAAGGTTCTGCCTAGGGCCCTCAATACACACACTGGTTCTTCAGGAGACTGTGCATTGAACATCAGCTATCCTGTAGATCATCAGAGAGAAACTCTTTGATTTGGGACCATAGAAAGCACTGAAATTTTTTACTGGGTCAAAGGGAAATGGTGCATAGGAGAAAGAGAAAATCTGGCACTTAGCAGAAAGATTCACCGCTGACATTTTCATTTGGTTGTTATGGTGAGAAAATTCACAGCCAGTGGCTGTCAAATCTCAACATACAGGAGTTAACATGCTCCAGTAGTTGACAGATGCACTCATTTTTGCCATCATAAAAAAAAGAACAAGATAGGGTAGAAGGTCTAGAGTGTAGGAATGGACCAAATAGAATTCTTTTTGACACTCATGGTTATAAATTTCGAGGCAAATTCACATATTAACTCCTAAAGAAACAAAGTCTACAAAGAATGGAAAAAAGCCAAAAAGAAAAAAAAGTACACTATTCTTTTCACTCCACTTCAACTTCTGCACTTTTGCCAAGTCTTATCAGATGAGTGCTATAAGCAACGTAGTTTATGTAAATAGAATCCATTATGCAAATGATTCCAACTTGCTTGCTACTTGGAAATTTTGTTCTTTTATGTTTAAGAAACATAGCCTTTATCCCCTGGAATAGACAGATTGGTTATGTTTATGTTCTTAAAGCCTTCTGCTACTGTTCTGGGCTTTGAGGAAAAGTCATTTTTTATTTTAAAAAATGTTTTGCCTTGCCTCTCATCCGTTTCTGTAAAAAATAGCCTCTTTTTGTTTAATTCGGTGGTTTGCACACTGGCTTAATGATTGCATTGCTTTAATAGAACCTTAGTGAGAAGGGCCGTACACAGAGATGAATGCGTAGATTATACCCTTGACTCCACAGGGGATCTGTTGTTTTGTTGAGTTAGTATGAAACTGAATAATTCAATTAATTCAGAGATCTCTGTAAGCTTTATTCCCTGTTCTGTTTTAGTCATTATTTCAAAACATGAACGTGATGAAATCCTTGTTTGGCGACATAAATAAGGAGGGAAAAGGTATACATTCTTTTGTTCATATTCTCTACATGCTTGAAAATTGCAAGCCAAATTTTAATGAAACCTAGGAAAGTTTGAATCCCAGTACACATTAACATATTAAATATGCTCTTTCTACTAACATAAACTGGAATTCATAGTTCCATATGTATGTACATGCACAACGCCTGCAAAAAAAATGGAAGGGAGGCATAGTGTCACATAAAGGAAAAACTGTAAGAGAAAATGTCTTTGCTTTAATAAATGAACATTGCAACAAATGAATTATGAATTTAAAACTCTCCTCCCACCCTAAAGAAACACATTTTTCATGTTGATGAGTCATTGTAACAGAACAGCAAGCTCCAAGTCATTTAAAAATAGTGCTGTTTTCATAAAAGAGAACAAAACATACTAAAACTTCCACATGACTGATGATTATTTTGCCACTTCGTGACCAACCCAATCCAAGCAGCCATGATTTAAACTCGTTAACTTTTGGTCTGTCCAAAATCATTTCATCAAAACATCTTTCTTTCAGATACCATTATAAGTACTGCTTGTTGCTTAGGAATGGTATTTGATGACTTGTTCTAATACACTGGTGTTCAAATTAAGAGAATATGTTTTCTGGTGCAGTTCTTTACATGCTCAACAGATATTTACTAACTACCACATAAGTAGCAAAGTATTGTTCCAAGTTCTAGGATTATAATAACAATCAAGAAAATCAAAGATCATGCACTCATGAGACCCATGATATTGTAAGAAGAGACATATAATGAACACACAATAGTGAATGGGATAATCTTGGCCAGTAATAATACTATGAAAACTAGAACAGAAAATCAGATAGAGTGAGCATGGCGTAGGGCAGAACTGGGTGAGAAAAATCTTCTCTGGATAGGAATACTGGACTGAAACATAAATTCTTGGGAGGAGGCGGGGGTGAAAATCTACAGGACCTATAAGAATGGAGGACTGGAATGAAGGTCCTGAAACAGGACTGAGTTTATTTGTTTCAAAAACAAGGAAAAACTGTCACCCCAGGTAAAACCAAAGGGATGGAGGGAATGAAATCGGAAGAGGCAATCAGTGAAGAAAACAAAAGACATATGACTCCACATCTCCTGAGTCTTGGGAAGAGTTTTAGTAATTGTCTCTACTGAGTTGGGAAGTCATTGGAGAGGTTTTATGTCACGTGAATTGCTTTTGTATCCAATACTAATGGGTGGACAAGCAGAGTTTAGGGTTCAAGCATGGAAGCAAAAAGATATTTAGGAGATATCCATACGCTCCAGATGACAAATTACTTTGTCTTGAGCTAATGTTTGAACTGTGGATTTGGTGGAAAGTGTGAAATGCACGATTCTGAGGTATTTTTAAGGTAGAAGTTAGAGGATTGATGATGGATTGGATCAGAGTTTAAGATGAAGGATCCGAGAAGCGTATTCCATAGAGATATTTTCCCCCTAGAGACATGTCCTCTCATGTAATCATGCTGGTTCTTAAAAATAAACCAGATCATAGTTCAAGAAACCAAATGAGTACTGGGCACTTTTTTTTCCTCTCTCTATAAATCTGTTTCTTGCAAAACCATTTATTGTTTTCATTTGGGTCTCAAATGTCCCCCAAAGACCATTTGCTAAAAGTTTACATACCACCCTCTGGCCCCCGCTGGAGCTCACGGGACCTAGCAGAACCTTTAGGCGGTGTGACATATGATATTGGGACTCTGCCCTGCCTCCAGCCTTCACCTTCCTGGGCCACCACAAAATGAGCAACTGTGTTCCACCACATCCTCCCAACCATGGTGTTCTGCCCTTCCACAAGCCCAGCAACCAGAGTCGATCCATCATGAACTGAAACCTCTGAAACCATGAACCAACATCAAATTTTTTCTCCTTTAAATTGATTTCCCTAGGTATCTTGCCCTGGCAAAAGAAAGCCTACATGCTTATCAACTTGGTTACTAAATCTGTGACTAACAAACTCCTCCCCGAGATATCGAAGAGACCACAAATCAGTACACAAAAACTAAGAGCCAATATTAATAATAAAGCAAATGAAAAACCATAGTCTTATCCAATATCACTGTAGGTCCTAATTTGATTTTTTTTTTTGCTTTTGACTAACACTACACCAAACCATAAGATTATTATGGGAGGAAAATGTTGATAAATGTATTTTGACAGATAGGATCTGTAAAAATATATGAAGGGAAAACATATACAAACATAATGAGAAAATCATAACAACTGTGATTTGGAATCAGTAGTTTTGCAACTGTTGAACACCCATGGGCTAAAATTCCACTCTAGACACCACCCCGTTTGTCTTGCTTTTGGGCCAGTTTCAAACACACCAAACACCTGGGTCACAATTCAAAAGTTCTCAGCAATTTACCTCAGACCTAATGAGGGTTTCAGCTTCATCTCTGCTGACCTATGCTGCAAAGGGAAAGAGAAGGGAAAGGAGGGACGAAAGAGAAAGGCTTCGGGTGTGAAATAGGAAAGGACTGCCCGTGCGATATGTGAGGGAAATAAAAGAATGTTGAAAAGCCTGAAATCAAAAACAAGAAATTCACCTATGAAGTTGCCCTACTCCGGCCCTATGCAAGACCAGGAGGAGAGGACACAAGCTCTTCGTCAAGGTCAGCCTTTAAAAACAGGTAGGTACACTTTCTTTCATTTTGTCACAAGAAGGCCAGGGATGGAATTTGACAGGAGCAAGGCCACCTTGCACCTAGTCTAGGTTTCAGAAGGAGGTGTGGGCTTAAGCGGGAGGACTAGCTTTAGACCCAGGGACTGCTTTGAACGTTCCAAGGTAGCAGCTACTGCAGCTCAGAATGAAAAACCAGGCAGCATCTCCAACACCCTTCGTACGCCATCTTCCCCCATTGGTCTCAACTATGGAGGCAAGAAAAATGGCCTCCGACACTCTCCCTCCCTGGAAGTCTCCTGTGTACCTACCTGAGCTCAAAAGAAACATGGGGAGATGAAAACTCTACCACATGATTCCTTTTTAGTACCTTGCTAGGAACATCTTGTTTCCTGCCTTAACTCTTCTGACTTTACTCTTGAAAGTAATTGTCTCTACATTTCCCTCCAGTGCTCATCCCAGTTTCCAATGTCGATGACAATTCTATTTGTGTTTTCAGGTGGTTATGTGGCTCTTTGTTCAGCTAATTTGACTCCCTTTTATCTTTTCTTTTCCTTTTTTCATATAGAGAAAGGTTGTATTCTCCGTTCTTAGGCTAATTTTCAACGGTACTATTGTTCTTCCCTTGTGTTGAATTATTAAAACCCTTGCTGGAATTGCCATGCAGGGTGAGAAATACTAGCGTTAGAAACACAATGCGGCCCACAAATCTAAGGCGGTTTGTGCAAAACAAAGCAGAGCTGGGAGGAAAGGCTGCAGGGGTTGATCCACACTGCAACTACTATTTTTAAAGCAAACAACTGCTGATTGTTTCATTTCTGGATCTTTTTTTCCCCCTGAATTTTAAATATAAAAGGAGTCTAAGCATATGGTAGTCATTAGAGGAGGAAAAGAGAGGAAAGAACCCAGCTCTGTTTCGTGACCTAAAGTAACTACTGCCCCTCCTTTATGTTTTAGCTCACGTTCTTATTTTTGTGGAAATCATCGTAGGGGAGGGCTTGCATGAGGCCACTTGACCTCTACTGAGGTGTGTTTTCAAATGAGCTCATGTGTGATGTCTGAGAAAATATTTCTGGTAATAGGGGTAAATCATTTAACCATGATTAGATGGCAGAATGTGGTAGAGATGATGTAAAGGAAATGAGGTTGCTAGAATGTTATCCAGACCGTGGTGGAGATGAAATTAAACTGACTAATCAGACCATGCAATTACAGAGAAAGGCAACCCTTCAACACAGTGGACAGGAAGGAAGTATATGTCACAGCCAGCCATTTCCAGAAGGTCCAAAGCAATACAAAAAGATTTTCCAGGGGAGAAATGGCTTGAAAACAAACACCAAAGCAGATGGGAGAAAGATACACTTGACAAGTTCACCCAGGAGACATGCAAAAGGATATCTTATTCATGCATAATGTGCATATTTCATTTTTTTCAATACTTCTACAGTTGTCTTCTTGTCTTTTTTAAAATAACTGTCTGTGTCACATGTCATCTATCTTAGCTGGTTAGTTCTTAAAACAGTGATTCCCCCAACCTTTGGAGAATTGTAAATCCCTACTCCTTGTCATTTGACAACTGTCCTACTTCAGTTCCTCCACCCTCACCAAAAACAGTAGGGAACAGATCAGAGAGCTTGGAATGCTATGAACTTTCACTTTATGTAAATTCAAACTATTCTGGTTTAGAAAAATTTTGCCATTCCAACTGGGATAACAGAGTGTGCTTTCCCACTACCTGTTATAAAATTGAGTTTGTAACCCATTGTCCTTTGGGGAAAAGTTGTACAAAATCGAAACTTTCTTCCTGAATTTTAAATATGAAAAGAGTCTAAATGCATTACAGTAGTTGTGAGGGGACAAAAACAGGAAAAATAATCAACCACAATATCTTATTAACTAAAATAACCAATGCTGAGTTTTATTATTGTGCTTGTCCTTGCTTACGCTTTAGCTGTCATTCTTCCACATTCTAAACATCATTCATTCCTTTGAGCTTTCTGTTTAAAAAGAAATTAGCAATATGCAAGTGTCTAGGCAGTAATAAAATTTCCCTTTCCTTATTCCCAAATTCTTCCCTGTCCCAGAACTGTGAGGTGTTAGCATCTCTCCCCCTGTTACTCTCCAACTCACTGTATAGATTTCCTTGTTCTGTTTTAATAAAGGCAAGTCATATTCTTCACACTTTTTAGCAACTCGATTTTTTTTTGTTTTTGTTTTGGGGTGCCAGTACTGGGGCTTGAACTCAGGGCTTGAACATTTTCCCCTCGCTTTTCACTCAAGGCTAGTGCTCTACCACTTGAGCCACTTCACCACTTCCGGCCTTGTAGTGGCTGACTGGAAATAAGAGTCTCACAGGCTTTCTTGCCCAAGCTGGCTTTTAACCTCAATCCTCAGATCTCAGCCTCCTGAGTAGCTAGGATTATAGGCATGAGCCCTGTCACAACTTGAATAAATTTTTAACAGCTGGGATCTCTCTGTGTTTCCCAAGCTGGCCTGTATCTCCTGGGACCAAGCAATCCAGCTGCCTCAAAATGCTGAGGAGGTAGTCACACCCTTGGAAGACCTGACTTGGTTTTCTTCCTTTCCTTTCACCTCAAAAATATTTTTTTTAGAAATAATTCTGTGCTAAAATTTGTTCTGTTTTGAGATAGAGTCTTGCAATAAAGTTCAGACTGCCCGTGAACTCAAGAGCTTCCTGGTTTATCTTCTCAAGGGCTGGGATTGTAGATGTGAACCATCATACTTAACCTTGCGAGGTGATTCTTTTCACTGACTATGTAATATTCTATTACATTAAAAATCAGATTGTATTTCAACCTCAGCCCCATTGTTAGGAACCTATATGATTCCTGATGTCAGTGTGTCTGTCATACAGACATCTTCTCCAGAAGAAAAAAAAAATGTTTTTAGGATAATACAACAAATGATGATATAGAATCCACTTTAATCCCTGTGGTATGTAAAAATTATAACTAATGTCTAAAGGTTAAATAAGTAAATAACATCTTTGTGGACAGCTCTATAAGACAGATAACTATAAATGAATGTGTGGATTAAATAGTGTCATTTAAATTATAATGAGAACTGCCACATTACCTTCCAAAATGAATGGTATATACATAGATGATGTATTTACCCTTCTTGTAGTTTTGTTATAATTGGCACATAGTTTAAAAAAAATAAATCATTTTTCTATTGGTAGGATTTTTTTATGTAAGGACTTCTAATTTTTCATCAATATGAAGACTAGGATGTGTTGAAATGTGGGCATGTGGATTTTCAGTGTTTTTTATGATGCTTTATTAGTATGGTTTGTCATTTATGCCTGTGATTATATTCCATCCCAGTTTTTTACATTCTTGTAATACTAAACATAATAAGTAAACTATGAGGTTCAAATACTTTTCTAGTATGTGTGTCTTCTGAATTTCTGCTTTGGTATATTTTTAGCCATAAGGTCTTTCTGCCCATTTATTAAGACCATAAATTCTATAACCAAACTTTTAACTAATTGCTTCTATGGAAAAACAGTATGAAGGTGGCTCAGAAATTAAAAACTAAAGCTGTCATATGATCCAGAATTCCTGACTTCATAGTATATATCCAAGGGAAATGAAAGATCTCTAAAAGACATTTGTGACCACAGATGATAGAAACCATGCAGTCCATGTTTATTTTCTACAAGTGAACACACTGAATATTATTATTGTTTGTTTTTGTTTTGGGCCTGGTCCTTGAACTCACGGCCTGAGCACTGTCCCTGGCTTCTTTTTGCTCAAAGATAGCACTCTGCCACTTGAGCCACAGCGCTACTTCTGGCCGTTTTCTATATATGTGGTGCTAAGGAATTGAACCCAGGGCTTCATGTATACCAGGCAAGCACTCTTGCCACTAGGCCATATTCCCAGCCCACACACTGAATATTAAAAGACAAAAAATACACCAGGACATGATAATTATACAGGTATATAGATGTTCACACAGCAGTAAGACCAAAGGAAGATATTCTTAGGAGAGAACCACAAAGGCTCAATAGCTATGTGCATATGATCATATAAAACAATACTTACCAAAATGAGCTCCAAGAAATGAAAACTATTTTTTTCTTTGTTGTTGTTTTTGTTTTCTTATCTTTTTGTCTTATCTGTTTAGGGGAGGGCAAGGAGGCACAGAAACGGTGGGGCAAAGGGTAAACCAATGAAGCAGTGATACTCTCTAGACTCTGTTGGAAATGAGCTAAACAATTTGTGGATGGGGAAAGGAGTGGAAAAATGAGAGTGAGGGAAGAGGTGACACTGTTCAAAAAGAAATGTATCCATTACCTGACCTATGCAACCGTAATCCTTCTGTATATCACCTTTACAAGATAGAACTATAGATGTTTGTGTTCAATTCAACATCATCTCCAACAACCAAACTTGGGAAATAACGTACATGCCCATGAAAAGATGAATGGATAAAGTGTCACACACACACACAAATACCCACATCTACACATATGTATATATAGAATACCATGTGGCCATCAAACAAAGGAAATCTTGCCATTTGTGGCAACATACGCATCTATACGATTATGCTAAATGAAATGAGCTAGACACAAAAAGACAATCATATGGTTTGATTTATATATGAAATCTTAAAAAATCAAACTCACAAAAACAAAGAGTAGAAGCCTGGGTGCTAGAGGCTCAGATATCAGGGACGGGGAGATGTTGGTCAGAGGCACAAGCATTTCGTGGTAAGATGCATATGTTCTGGGGAGATGCGTGGATGGTGGTGGCTGTGTTAATTAGCCTGTGATGATCATTGCACGATGGGCAGTATAGGAACTCACCAGGCTGTACAGCTTTCATATATACAGTCATTTTACCTGTTAAATATTTCTAAATAAAGAGAAAGCAGCTTTATAACTTTCACGATATGCTTCTAAATTCTTGTCTCCAGGCTGCTCTTCTCATTTTCACTTTGGCTATGCCTTCATTCGTTGTTACGGCACAATATTAATATAGTAATAACAATGAATGATACTTGAGATGTTTATCCCAGCCACATTTAACATTTTGCAGATAAGTAAACTAAGCCCTTTGTCAAGTAAAATTGATAGGTCTCTTTCTTAGAATCTCCACTCTCACGTTAAAACAGAGAAAGACAATCTATTTTTTTTTTTACAGTTATAGTATGGCTATAATTCACGTCCTCTACTTGCCACTAGTTGTCTTGATAAAACTCTCAGGGTTTTGTCTTGGTATGTAACATGACTTTTGTAATGAACTGACTTTCCAAAACCAATTTGGAGCTCTTGTAGAACATGACCAAGCTGTGTTTCTTCTTAGTTCCTGCATCTCCCAAAACTCAATAAATACATACAAGGCTTTCTGTAGCATCTCACTGACTCCCAAGTCCACGTGACAAAAACTACAAGCTTGTCAGTGCCCATAAGGCCCATAAGGTATCTCTGCCTTCATGGAACCTACACTCTTCAGAAGAATTAGACTCCCCAAGTAAATAGTAACTACTGATTATAAGAAGGAGGGGGGGAGGCTTTCCTAGAGCATTTGATCCATGCATAGGTGAAGGGGGCAGGCAGTGAGCCATTGGCTAAAGCACTTGCTGTATTCTGCAAACTAATCTTTCAAACGGTCATCATATGCCTCCAAAGAAAGGTGGAGAGAGTAGGGGTAGCAGAGTGGGAAGGGGTGGAGAAAGGGGAAATGACAGCAGTAATGCATAAAGCAGTCTCTGAAGGTCAGTATGAGAATCCTACCTTCTGAGAAAGTTGTGGAGATAAAACCCTTTGCTCAAGCCCCACTCTTCCTGTACTTCCATCTCTGTTACCATGACAGCATACATCCAAAGCAAATAACCAATGTATGTTTGCTTTGTCCACAGTATGGAGGGGAAGGGATAAGTCTAAGGAAAAACCCTACTTCCGTCCACATAGAGAATTCTAGTAATGCTCATGCTCTTGTCATTGATGCATAGGCTCTGTACATAGCATGACACCTGAGCACTGAGCACTGAGCACATCTCAGGTACATGCAGAAGCTGCTGAGATGCTGTTATCCCCAGGGTACCAAGCTCCAGCACCAATCAACCAAAGAATGTAAATTACCTATTGTATATTCATTACCTGGTAGTGCTCTGTGTTTATATTAGAAAGAAACTTACCTCATTACTTTTATTCTATAAAGAACCTAGAGGAAGGCTAACATCATGGCTCTGGTTGATTCAAATGTCCTCTTTTTAAAGACCTGCCTTCTTCTGTAGGGATAGAAGGATGCGGATTTCATTTCTTCTTTTTTTAATAATGGCATTCATATATTGAAGTGCAAATTGAAGTGACCTTTCAGTATGAGGTTCTAATGTTCATAACACTCGTGGTGTACCCCTTATTGTGAACATCGAGACAATTTTCGTTACCCTTCTTCTTTTTTTTTTTTTTTAGCTGTAACGAAGCCCTTTCTTTCAGCAGGAAGATGGATGGAAACCCATCCTCCCAGATGCAGCTTGCCATCAGGCAGGCTGATCTCATTGGAGTGGCATCTTCAGTCCCCAGCGGGGTGCTCGGTGTCAGAAGCTCCAGGCTTGATCAGCATCCTACACATTTCCTTGACAGATGGGTATCCTTGGCACCTCAGCTAGTAAGCAACAGCGCCAATGACCACAATGGCTTCCTCATCTCCCCTGCCAAGCTATAAGAAAGAAATTCCTCTCTTAAAAAAAATGTATGGAAACATTATTTCCTCTTTCTTTTGCTGTTCTAAATTAGACCCTCAAGAGGTCTTATTCAAGTTTTGAAACCTTCGCCATGTGTGATCTTGGTAAGTGTGTGCCAAACTTCAACACGAAGGAAAACCAGTGTCAGGTTTGTAAGTTCTGATGATTCCCAGGGCGGAATGGACACCACCCCTCACCAGGCTGGGAAGAAGTTCTGGCAACGACTCTTGGGGTTCCAGGTAAAGATGCTATGCAGAAAAGATCTATCAGCATCGCCTTCCACAGAGGTGTCCTCCTTCACCAGGGAAGAACCAGGGAGGCAGGGGATGACTCCAGTGCTAACAGCTAGTATGACCTGAAGAAAAATAAGGCCAGTTATTGCCCGTGAGAGTCCAGAGCTTCTTTACCTTAGCTCCTCGTCTGTACAATGTGACACTATATCTCTCCGACGTATAATGACACTCAGAATGGATGCTCATAGGCCTTGGGATACAGGAAGCACCCACAAATGGTGTTTCTTTCTTTCACCCAGAACATAAGAAAGCTTTTTGTGTCAGATAAAACCAGCAGCCTGTTCTCGTTATGAAATACAATGGATCTCATCATGTCTTCGAGAACATACGTGATGTGAGGTAACAGGTGAATGTACAGGTCAGATTGACCTAAACTGGCCAAGAGCTTGCTATGCGAGTGTTTATTTCCACCCAACTGTTCACATTCCAAAGTGAGATCTTATTATCAGCTCTGATGTGTAGATTAAAAAACTGAATGGCTGACCCCACTTATTCTACATTTACTAGAACTCCGTCTTCAGTAGTCTGCACCCTTCAGTATGTTTCACAGAGCACTGCTTGCTCTCTCATCTCCATTTCACTCTTCCCTTCATTTGCTACCTCATATTGGTGTTCATTTGTCTCTTGCATAGAATTCAACTAGTATCCATAGCACATCTTAAAAAAAAAAATTGTTGCTTTCCTTGAAGGAAAGCCATGTCAGCCACAATCAAAAGCCTCATCAATGCTCAAAAGACAATGAGCACACCAAGTCTGTTATTATCTTCACTAAGGTTTCAGGGGACTAAGGATATTAAGAATTAAAGGAAACAGATTATAGTGACTTCATCAATCTTTTGCCTCTCAACTGTTAATAAAGTATATGGAAACCTATCCTTACAAAGTCATTTTCCTTGTGTGGATTATTGAAGTGATCCAAATATCAAAAATCAATGGTACATTTGTCCATACTTTCAAAATATTTGATTTGTTAGTTCCTTTTCACACTTAGTGCAAGATGTTTGGCAGGGTAATTGATTACCTTAAATTATCACTTGAAAAAATACAGACTGACAGAAATTTACTTTGTGGGCTCTTAAAATATTCTTGTCATAATCTTTTCTGTTAAAAAAAAAAAAAGAAAATCCTACAGTGAACAATAAATAACCTCACCTTCAACATGAAACCGTGCTTTTGTTGTAAAAAGAACTTCTATAAGCTTCTAGAATAAGGTTGTGATATCAGAAGAGGCAAAAAAAAATGTCAAAAAGAAAATATTTCATGAGCAAAACCCACATGCCACCTAAACACCCAGAAAATATTACAAAGCTTAACCCAACACCTTGTTAGACATGTTATGAAGAGGCACCATTCCTGGGGGGGTGGGGTAGGGGAAGGGAATTCTACTCTGAGGCCTCTTTAGTACGTCCAATTATTTAGGTCACAAGAAAAATGTGGGGAAATACTTAGAAGAATAGAGCCCAATCCCAAGAAGTTATTGCTTTGCCAAAGTAGGGCAACTCTAAGAACTATCCTTCAATACCACAAAATGCAACCCAAATTTAAACCAGGCACTGATCGCTCTCCCCTGTAATCCTAGCTTTTCAGGAAGTTGAGATCTAAGGATTGAAGTTTAAAGCCCGCCTGGTCAGGAGAATCCATGAGACTCTTCTTTCCAATTAACCACCAAAAAGCTGAACGCATAACTGTGGCTAAGTGATGGAGTGCTAGCCTTGATTGAACACAAAAGCTCAGGGACAGAGTCCACGTTCTGAGTTCAAGCACACACACACACACACACACACACACACACACACACACACACACACACACTACATAGTGGCACAGTACTTCAAAATTATGCCAAACTAATTGTTTAGTATTCATCTTTCAATCAAACAGGTGGATGAAAAAAAAAGCTGTTGTATCACCTTGCCTGTTTGGCCTCATTCCCTGGAATACTACAAGCCCCTTTCTAAATATGCTGGATAGGAACCGTCTGAGCTATGTGGACCCATAACAGTTGCTTCAAGCTTTGAACCATGTCAAAAATCATATTCAAATAAAATTAGGACACAAAGTTGGAGTTTCATACTCTAAGCCAATCAGGTCTTATCATAACCTTCATAATACTATTCCCTCATCTGGAATATAGAGATCCTACAAAGTTCACCTGAAAATGTAATTTTCTCCACAAAGTCTTTCTGTAGCACCTGGTACCATTTCTTTCTCACATAATGAGTCATTTGTAATGGTCAATAACTACTATAGACTCCAAGTCACTACTCATTAATTGAACAAATATTTAATTACACCTACATAGCCACAGTGCTCAATACAGGAGATACAAACATAAATTCTGCCCGACACGCCATTGAGATTTTCAACTTTAAGAGAACCAAAAAGATTCTTCATTATACTGCAATTGTGAACTACATAGGTCTGGAGGAAGAGGATGGGTTTGCAGAGCATATTGTGGAACTCATATGGTGAGCACCAACTCAGCATCAAGAAAATCTAATGGATAGACTACTTCAGTTTGCACTCACACAGAAATGTAAATTGTCAGTTAGGAATTCACATACTCTTTCAAATTGCCCAGAAAAATGGGAAGTTTATTATAGGCCAAAGCATCCCTTAATTTCTGTCGGTTTCCCTACTTATTCTGAATATTTGACATATAAAGTAAATGTGCTAAAACTCTTAATGAGACATTAATTCACTTGTGTTTCTAGTAAGTTTCTGGAAGGGAAAGCCTTGGAGTTAGAAGTTGCAGACTAATCGGATTTCAGGCCAGCCTGAAAAATGTTTTGCTTATGTGTGGATTCACCTATACGTTTTAATTTTTAAACCATAGTCATTGTTTCAGGTTAGATTTCTGCACTGCCTTGGAAAAGTCACACAATCTGGTTTTTTAAAAAAATGTACAATTTTCTTCTGGAGGAAGTAAGATCAGCATGGTCTACCTGGAAGACTTCACCCACCTGTACTTCCTACTCAGCCTTAGCATGTACTGAGTTTGAACATTAAGATCTTAGTAAAAACCAAGAATGGTGGTGCACACTTGTCAATTGCAAATTCTCCGCCAGCCTAGACAAAGATAGTGACTCCTATTACAAAGAAAGGGATGCCCAAAAGTGGGGCTGCTGGGTCATAGAGGAGCTCTATGTTTAGCCTTCTGAGAAATCTCCATACCACTTGCCAGAGTGGCTGAACCACTTTACATTCCCACCAACAATGAAGTAGGGTTCCCTTTTGGCCACATCCCCTCCAACATTTGTTATTGTTAGTTTTCTTGATATAGGACATTCTTACTGGGGTGAGATGTAATCTCAATGTTGTTTTGATTTGCATTTCTTTTATGGCCAGTGATGTAGAGTACTTTTTCATATGTCTCTTGGCCATTCTCATTTCCTCATCAGAGAAGTCTCTTTTTAAGTCTTTAGCCCACTTGTTGAGGGGGCTGTTGGTTCTTTGCGGTTTTGTTTTGGAGGAATGTAATTTTTTTAGTTCTGCATATATTTTAGATATGAGGCCTTTGTCCGTTGTAAGGCCAATAAAGATCTTTTCCCAATCTGTGGGCTTTCTGTTTATCTTGTGAGCTATGTCCTTTGCCCTGCAGCAGCACTGCAGTTTGATGCAGTCCCGTTTGTCCATCCTTTCTTTGATTTGTAGCATCTCTGGGTCTTTGTTAAGGAAGTTCTGTCAAGACCACAGCAAGAACACACTAAAGCCACCAGCACAACAATGTTCATCGCAGCACAATTTGTCATAGCTAAAATATGGAACCAACTCAGATGCCCCTCAGTAGACAAATGGATCAGGAAAATGTGGTACATATACACAATGGAATTTTATCCCTCTATCAGAAAGAATGGCATTGCCCCATTCGTAAGGAAATGGAAGGACTTGGAAAAAATTATAAGTGAGCCAGACCCAAAGAAACATGGACTCTATGGTCTCCCTCATAGGGAATAATTAGCACAGGTTTAGGCTAGTCACAGCAAAGGATCACAAGAGCCCAATAGCTATGCCCTTATGAATGCATAAGATGATGCTAAGTAAAATGAACTCCATGTTTTGGAAATGACTGTTATATCACTGTTGTAATTACTTTCCACATGCCATGTGAAACAGTAGCTTCTATTGTTGATGATCCTCTTGTATCCCCTTCCTGTGGTTGTACCTGCACTATCACTGTATCTTATCTGAGTACATTGGAAACTGTGTATACTGGTATTAGAACTAGGAAAGTGGAAGGGAATACCAAAATCAAGAGACACAGGATAAAAAGACAAACGACTACAAAAGCAATGCTTGCAAAACTGTTTGGTGTAAATGAACTAAGCAACTCATGGGTGGGGAAGGATAGGGGGAGGGGGGAATGAGGGAGGAGGTAATAAACACTACAAGAAATGTATCCAATGCCTAACGTATGAAACTGTAACCTCTCTGTTCATCAGTTTGACAATAAAAAAAGAATTAATTAAAAAAAAGAAAGAGAAAGAAAAGGAATGGACAGAGACAAAAAGTGACAAAACAAAAGGATAAGGGTGTCGTTCAAGTAAGTGGTAGGTTACTTGGATAACAAGAGGGTGGCCCTGGGTTCAATCTCTTAATATTGGGAGAGAAAACTTACTAAAATATTTCTTATCTCCAAGTTTCCATGTTCCCTTGAATAGATAATATGAACTCTACATGCCCTTCATCCTTTACCCCACATCTAAGGGCACTGTGATGTGCTTATTTATTATTCACTGGAGAAGAATGTGGTCTACTTATGTGAGAATAAAGAGACCTATGGCTTAAGAACAAATTGTTTCTTATTTTATTCTCCAACTGAGAACTGACTTGTATTCTCGGAGAGGTGGGAGGAAAGGGAGGAAGGAAGGAAAAAAATACAGCAACACGTGCCTAATTCTATTCCTAGCTACTGTTGCCCTGGATGCAGGACTTCATCTTGGGGCTGAGACATGTAGAATTTGCTGAGCTTTCTTATGTGGCCTTTTATCATTATGAAAAAGTATATTAACGCACAAGAGTCATCCTTCAATCCTCAAGGAATCATGTCACCCACTAAACTACAATGACAGGAGGATGTTTCTCCAATAAAGCTAAGGTTCTCTAATTCATCACTATCACCACAAAACTAATCCCCTGTTGAATAAGGAAGCAGATAACAAACTAGCAGCCAAAAGAACTAGGAAGGCATGCATTTCTCTGGGCTTTAGGCTCTGCATCCATCAAATGAAAACAATTGAATGGGTCCTGGGGTTCCTTCCAGCTGTGAGGCTCAATGATTTGTTCAAGGCACTGTGTGAGATGCTAAAGACTTAAAGAAATACAAGCACTTCTCCATCCTTCCAGAGTTCAGTAAGGAAGGAAGGTTCATAAAGAAAAGTAACAAAAGGCATTCCAAGCCACTTCTATTCTATGCCCATTAAGGATATCGAAGTATGAAATTTCAAAGGAAGAGGTCATTTCTAAGAGTGGGAATAAAGCAAAGTCCATCATGGGGCTGAGATTTAGGCTGGGCATTAAAAGATGGCTGGATAGAAACCAGCGCAAATAGAAGAGGCGTGCTAGTGGAATTCCATCATGAAGAATCACAGTGTATCACTTCCTTGCTAATACTGTGGCAATGGAACATAGCATGTTGCTCATGAACATCTTAGTCTTGTCTCCACGTCCTCTTCCCATGCTGCCAATCCTTCTGAAAGATAATAAGACCATCAGAATACCCCCACGTTGAAGCTTTTGGTGGCCTTTGCCTATAAGATATCATCTAAATGAACATAGCTGGTCCTTGGAATCCTATTTCTTGGATCTCTCTGACTTATTCTTATATTCTAACAACATATAAACACCTACCTCCCTGAGCAAGGTATATATGGTAAAAACATTCAGCACAAATTACTTACCAAGACTGTCCAAACCTTTTAGATAATTCCTTTAGCCTCAATCTGTGGCTAATTCCCACCTGTCCATTAAGGCTCCTCACACTCTCTCTTGCATTGCAAACCTTGCCTTTATTATACTTGCAATCCCCTTGCTCAGTGTCTTCCTTCTCTAAATAGTAAATAAATTGATTTTATTTGCCTCTGTATATCTAGTACCTATTAAAATGTCTAGTGCACAGCTTGTCTCCCAAGAAATATGTATTGGATAAATGGGTAAGTTAGAAAAAAATATGTAAAAGAAACAAAGAAACAGTAGCACAAGAACCACACATGATACCCAGCCTCTGAGTTCAAGATAGGCAGAAATATCGAAAATTGGCACTCCCTAACTATAGCATGTACATTAGATATACATACCCCCATCCGTAGTCTAAGATCCAGAAGCCAGGCACAATATCCCACAGCATGCTTGTTCTCCCACAGAATTATAGTTGACCTACTTGAGCATTTGAACATGTATTGTCTTTAGCTTCCAACTTCAACTTTACATGTTGCTACAGAAAAGCAAAATTCACATTGACTCCCACCATAAAGAACTTGAGCCTTCTGCTCCAGTCTTCTTAATGGAAAACAGGCTGAGACAAATAACTTATAATTATGGCAAGGGGCACTGAAGATGAGCTAAGAATTCGCTGTTGTGAATGCTAGTGCATCTTTTTACTTACACCATGAGTTCATGTCACTTCTGCTTTCCAATGAAACAAGAATATGTTCCAGGTGATGGTTACTTATGGGGAGAGCACCCATAGACCCTGAGTGGTTTCAGCTTGCTGGCTTGAAATGATTTTGACTTTTGTTTGTTCCTTCCCTTGATGGCACTGGAATACAGGCTTGAAATTCCCTCTAATGCCAAGCAGCTGTTACTTTGGTATGTTTCAATTAAAACTGGATGCTGCTCCCCCAGCTGCCCCGCCAGGAGGCTCTTCAGAAGATGTCACTGCGCATCAGCGCCAAGCCCTGAAAATGGCATTTCACATGGGAGGGAGGGAGTTACGGAGGGTTGGGGAGATCGAAGCAACTCTGACATTTATTACATTGCAGCACCACGTTTGGCTGTCAGCATACTAAATTGTGCTCACTCGTGTAACTTGAAATCCAACCCTTAAAGGTAAGGCATCTTAGAAATCACAGACACGATCACTCTGCATAGTGAGAACAGAGCTGCAGTCTTAGTAACCTGCCATTGTGGTCTGTCTGAGCTCCCTTAGCAAGGCATGCAGCATGGCCTAACACCTTGACTTATACTCGGCTGTCCACCTCAGCACTCTGCTACTACCTCATGAGCTCCCACCTGGCTCTCTCCCCTTCCCCCCACATCGCTCGTCCTCTTTAGCCAGAAATTGTGCTCTGATCTTTGGAAGTGTTCTTTATATCATCTCGAGAGAAAAAAAAAAAAGACAGAAGCAACCACAATGGTAATTCTCACACGAATGATTTTTGGTTGTTGCCAGTGAACTTGAATCTTTAGCTCTGTGAAGTATCAACTAAGAAAATGTGGCTGTATGGGGCTGTATGGGGCTGGGAATTTGGCCTAGTGGCAACAGTGCTCACCTCTTATACAGGAAGTCCTAGGTTCGATTCCTCAGTACCACATACATAGAAAAGGCCAGAGGTGGCACTGTGGCTCAAGTTGGCAGAGTGCTAGCCTTGAGCAAAAAGAAGCCAGGGACAGTGCTCAGGCCCTGAGTTCAAGCCCCAGAACTGGCCAAAAAAAAAAAAAAAGAATAAAGTGTGGCTATAAAGTATTTCACTAATCTAGGTATGCTGACACATGCCTGCAATCTCAGCACTAGGAAGCTGAGGTTGCCAAATCACAAGTTTGCGGCCAACTTGTGGTACCTAGTGAGTATGTATTCGTGTATATAAAAGTTACATAGACCCTATCTAAAAAAAGAAAGAAAGAAAGAGAGAGAGAAAGAGAGGGAGGGAAGGAGGGAGGGAGGGAGGGAGGGAGGGAAAAGGGAAAGAAAGAAGGAAGAGAGAGGAAGGAAGATAAGAAGGAAGAAAGGGAAGGAGGGAAGGAAGAAGAAAGAAAGGAAGAAAGAAAGCAAGCAAGAAAGAAAGAAAGAAAGAAAGAAAGAAAGAAAGAAAGAAAGAAAGAAAGAAAGAAAGAAAGAAGGAAGGAAGGAAGGAAGGAAGGAAGGAAGGAAGGAAGGAAGGAAGGAAGGAAGGAAGGAAGAGGGAAAGAAACAAAGATCTTCTAAATGTCCTTTTTTGCTTCATCCTGTCTTCTGTCTTGGTTGCTTTCTGGAACTCAGCTGACACTTTGTCACTGAGGAAGTCATAATATTTGGACAGATGATGAGACTAAAGACATTCCCACCCTTCCCCCAACCCCTAGCTATGGAATGTGTGTAATAGTCAGGGTAAAATAACTGCAACAAATAAGCCACAAGATAAATAGTAACTCTAACCTAAGTTTATTTCTTCCTTACTTCATAGTACTGAACAAAGAATAAATCAGAAAACTATCCCTTGTCTAAGTAGTTACATAGAGACCACAGGGATGGAGGGGAAAGGGAGTTTTGCCTTCTCATCATGTAACTTCTGACCTGCCCCAGGTTGTCTGCATTCCAGCCTGCCAGAAGCACCAAGAAACACAGAGAACAGGGAGACTTAATGCAACCAAGAGTGGAGCAGAATTCCATTCTCAGTCACAATCCACCAGCGATCTAAGACAAAGGAACTATGCCACAGGAGCACTGTAGATTCTGCTTTAGCCCCTGGGATAAGTCTAGATGGCCAAAAAAGAAAAATTCCAAGAATAAGTAACCGCCTTGACTTAGTCTTATCTATATACTCAAATGCCTCCCTGGTTAAGAAAAGACAGTCTGAGACACATGGCATCTTTCAAGCCAATTAAGAATTTCTAAAAACTAAAGATGTAGCTATTATTAAGTTAATAAATGAGCAAGGTCAACAATAAGCCAAGTATTTATGGTGAACTGTACAGTCCATCATACTACATGATTGCTCTACTTTTTTTTTAACTAAAAGCTTCACATGTGCACATAGGTAATCATTTTAAGTCAAAATGTTCAGAGTTCAGCTTTTAAACTGAATTGCATATTCAGTGAATAGTTGAAACAACCCTAGGCGATGGTGTGGACATGTCCTTGGGAGCTTCTCTTTTTCACTGAAGCTTGGTCTCTTTCAGAGCACACATAGGTGAAGCACGATCCTTCCACTCCTATCAAGCCCCCTGTTTGGCAGGCAGGGAATCAAGCTCTGAAGCATGTATACCTTGGTGAATTAAGAGAGTTGAGTTCCAAACCAGGCTCTGTGGCAGGCTGCTTTCGGGTCGGTCACTTCAAATGTTGCAGACCATCCAGTGTTGAGATGAGTTCCTTCTGAGCATTGGGGTGTTCTGAAGATGAGCTCAAAGGAGTTCACAGAGATGTACAATAAATAGCACTGTCATGGCTTGACAGAGCTCCTCACCTCCCGCCATGTCCCTCTGCTGCTCTGCAATGCCAGCGTGGGCTGCAGAACAAGGAGAATCTCCATGCGTTGCTCCTAGGAGTCCAGTTTTTGAATCCAGATTTATGCCTTTCCAGCCTCTGCTTTTGGGAAATGCTGCCTGGGAAGGCAGGATCAAGACTGCTCAGAAATACAAGCCGAGGTATTATCCTAGCAACTCCCCAAAGCAATTGTACAACATTGTTTGCCTAAGCCTTAAGTGCTGATGCCTGGCTGTGTACAATGCGTAGTTCAAAGGGCTGTTCATTACCATAATGGGATATAAGCCTTTGCTGTTGGCTGTGGAATAATGAAGATAATTCCTGTGGATTGTTCCTTCAATCTGTGTTTATTTAGGTTAAAGAACTTTGTGGCATCGCTGTGCTCTTTTGTTTTCATGTTTTTTTTTTTTTTTTTTTTGGAAAAGCTCTCCTCTTTAGGATCAGTTCTAAAATAATATTCAAGGAGATAGGAGAAACACTTGGGCTCGTTCGCAAAGGTCAAAAACAACAAATCAAACAAAGGTTGGACAAATGGGATTGCATCAAACTGCAGAGCTTCTGCACAGCAAAGAATATAGCTTGCATGATAAACAGAAAGCCCTCAGATTGGGAGATCTTCACTGGCCATACAATAGACAAGGGACTCATATCCAAAATATACTTATAATGCAAAAATTTAACATCCCTCATGACAAATCCTCAAAGAACCAATCTCTCCATTAATAAGCGGGCCAAAGACTTAAAAGAGAGAATTCGCTGAAGAGGAAATGAGAATGGTCAAGAGGCACATGAAGAAGTGCTCAACATCACTGGCCATCAAAGAAATGCAAACCAAAACAACACTGAGATTCTACTTCACCCCAGTAAGAATGTCCATTATCAAGAAAACTAATGACAACAGATACCGGTGGGGATGTGGCTATACTAAAGCTACCAGCACAACCATGTTCATTGTAGAATTATTTACCATAGCTAAAATATGGAACGAGAGGCCGGGAATATGGCCTAATGATAGAGTGCTTGTCTCGTATAAATAAGCTCTGTGTACGATTCCTTAGTATCACATATATTAGAAAAAGCCAGAAGTGGCGCTGTGGCTCAAGTGGTAGAGTGCTAGCCTTGAGCAAAAAGAAGCCAGGGACAGTGCTCAGGCCCTGAGTTCAAGCCCCAGGACTAGCAAAAAAAAAAAAAAGAGCTCAAAGATAGAACCCAGGACTTCCGGGAAGATGGCAGAGGAGCAGCAGAGCCCTAGCTGAGCTCCCTCTGACATCGCAGTTTTCTCACCCCATAGAAACTTTTACTCCTAGAAAGACAGCCCGAGTGAGTTCTCACAGTACAGGGATTCTGGCCAGGAAGGAAAAATCCACTTTGCTCGTCTGAAAACGCAAATTTGAGCTCCAGGAGGCATCCTGCCACCACGCCAGTGCCAGCGCCAGCACAGCACCCGGCACAGCGACCTGCACTCCACGTGGCTAAAGCACACAGCATAGAGACCAGGGAGAAATCCTCCAGACAGCGGCTGAGCACGGACGACCTGAAATCGCAGAGAAAGCATGAGTACCCCATGAAAGACATTCTCACTCGCGCCCACAGAGCAGCTTCTGGAAGGTAGCCCTTCCCCCACCACCAGAGCAAAGCACCATCTTGGCCACTGGCATAGGGTCAGACCAGATTGGATCTAAAGTGGGCCTGGGGAAAGTGAAGACAAAGGAGCCATCTTTGAAAAGGGCAAGAGGGCCCGACCAGTGAGAGGCAGCTCTGCCCAGGAGAATGCCCCTGCCCAGGCCGGAGGCGCGCCCTGGCCTGTGGCTTAGCCAGAGGTGCCCCGCCCTGCCCGCCGGAATTTCTAAATTTAAAGCGAAAGTGGCGAGCAGCTACCGGCAGCACGGAAACACCAGACGGGGGAACAAACGGTTTCTGAGACAGTTAAACAGTCCCATCACAGAGGAAGCCCAATTCCCAGCCCAAAACAGAGCTGCATTCCATAGCCAGCTCCGCCAAGGAGGCCACCCCACCCAGGAGGGAGGAGCCTCCCCCAGGCAAGCGACTCTCAGCTGGGTAAACCAGGCCAGAGGCGCCCCGCCCAGCTGAGTCCACAGCCTATTCAAGGCCAGGCATTAAAGGCCACGGCCCTACAGCAGACAGAAGAGCCACGGTTCCCGAGACTGCTCATGTCCCCATCTACAGAGGATGCCCAAGGCCTACCTGCAAGCTGTGTGAACCACAGAGACCCAGGATTGCACCAACAGGGGAAGAGGGTCAGAACAGATCCATCCCCTGGAAACTGAAAGCAAGTCAAACCAGCCAATCAGCAAAATAGACTGCAGACCATCGCAAGGAAACCAGAGACTGGGGAAAAACCACCCAAACAAGGAGGACTCCATTTTTTTTTCTCTTTTCAAACATTTTTTAAACTTTTTTTAAAAAATTTTAATATTTTCACTTCTGAAAGATAGCACCCAGACCCAGAGTTCAAGCCTTAAAATATGGAACTAACCCATATGCCCCTCGGTAGATGAATGGATCAAGAAATTGTGGTACATATACACAATGAAATTCTATGCTTATATCAGAAAGAATGACATTGCTCCATTCGTAAGAAGATGGAAAGACTTGAGAAAAAAATCATAGTAAGTGAAGTGAAACAGACCCAAAGAAACATGGACTCTATGGTTTTCCTCATTGGTAATAATTAGTATATGTCTAGACCTAGGACAGTTCTAACAGAAGATCACAATAGCTCAAAGGCTATGTACAAATGATCACATAAGATGCTGTTAAGCGACATGACCTCTAAAATATGGAAACAAGCAGTTTTTCATTGATGTTATGTTTAATACATTATGTGAAATTATTTCTTTTTTCTTCTGTTTATCTTCTCTATTACTTAGCCCCTGTTGTCACTTTATTTGATTCTGGTACCCTGGGTATTACATACATACATACATACATGCATATATATATATATATATATATATATATATATATATATATATATATTCCCCTTCCTTTCCATAATATCAAAATGGTAAGACAAAGAGTAAAAGGCCAACCAGGCAACAGCAATACTTACAAGACAATATATTGTAAACTAACTGTACAACTCAGGGAGAGGAATTTTGGAGGAGAGAAGGTGGGACAAAAATGAAGGAAGAGTTAACAGGATTGACAAGAAATGTACTCACTACCTAACACATGTAACTGTAACTGCACACATCTTGACAATAAAAATTAAAATTTTAAAGCAAAAAAATAAAACAACCCCAAACTAACAAAAGTAATTCATGAAATCCTTAACACTGATGGAGAGCTAGCTCCACTGCCAACTTGATTGTGGTAGTGGTTTCTTGGATAAATGTTTGTGTCTAAAGCTCATCCAATCCCCTTGTACATTAAACATATAAAACGTCTATGTCAGTGGTATTTCAACAAAATTGTTTTTAAAATCAATTTTTGTAAGGAAAGCTGGGAAATGTGGTCCAGCTGTGTTCTTGTAGACGAAACAAGACTTTGCTAAAGAGCTGTAAACCCACCCATAAGTGTTTTGGGGGGTTGCTATAACTTTGAGTACTAATGCCAGTATAAAATATTCCATGGATGATGACCCAGTTCTCTCTCTTTCCTGAGACACAAGACAGTTTTTAAAGCCTTGGTAATTATGGATAGTGCCTTCTGCCTCAAATGGCTGTCAATATCTCTGATGAGTTCTTACATGGTTTCTGTCTCTTTGATGGAGTGGTCTTTTCCTGGGGTCATGAGACAAATAACAAATTTCCTCATCCAAAATGGCTCCAGCAGTCAGAAAATGGAAAGATATTTGGTAGAGCAACCCCAGATACATGGGCTCTGGCAAACAGTTCCATGATGAGACAATAACCATAGCATTCGTGAAATGGGCCAGCCGTGCAGGAGACATTGGACTAGGGCTAGCCAACACCCTTACTTTCATCAAGTGACGTGAGAGGAGGATGGCTGTGCACCTCCCCTGAGAATGACAGGGATACAATGAGCTTTAGTGTGGAAGAGTTAGGTCTTTATGTCGGAGAGTCAGGAAAATAATCAGTAGAGCATGAGACACGGGAGAGGCAAGAAATCCAGACAATGGAAGGAGGGAAATGACAATGGATGGTGAAAGAGCTTGGGAAAGGAGAAAGGAGGAAGGCCAGGGTTTCTAGGCATTTCAGTGTTCTAGACGCTTCCTAGTCATGTGGGAGATGTCTGAGTCCTTCTTACATTTTCTTTTTTTTTTTTTTTTTTTTTTTGGCCAGTCCTGGGCCTTGGACTCAGGGCCTGAGCACTGTCCCTGGCTTCTTCCCGCTCAAGGCTAGCACTCTGCCACTTGAGCCACAGCGCCGCTTCTGGCCGTTTTCTGTATATGTGGTGCTGGGGAATCGAACCTAGGGCCTCGTGTATCCGAGGCAGGCACTCTTGCCACTAGGCTATATCCCCAGCCCCTTCTTACATTTTCTGACAGTCCTTTATGCATAGTGCTCACTTATCTTTTCAGTAGTATTGCTGTATAAAGTTTCTTTGGTAATCCACCTGAAGTTTGAAGTGAAGGTGTTACTATATAAATAAAATAGTCAAGAATTGCCCTTGGGGGCTGGGGATATAGCCTAGTGGCAAGAGTGCCTGCCTCGGATACACGAGGCCCTAGGTTCGATTCCCCAGCACCACATATACAGAAAACGGCCAGAAGCGGCGCTGTGGCTCAAGTGGCAGAGTGCTAGCCTTGAGCGGGAAGAAGCCAGGGACAGTGCTCAGGCCCTGAGTCCAAGGCCCAGGACTGGCCAAAAAAAAAAAAAAAAAAAAGAATTGCCCTTGGAATGAAGCTAATTGCTACTTTCAGTCTTCACTTAGTCTTAGTAAATAATACTACTAATCTGTACAGGTCACTTACCAAAACTCACTCATTTATCTAATAAACGCTTGCTCTCTCTTGGTCAAGAAGATGAAATAGGTATCCTGATTCCATCAGGAAATAGATGCCGCCCAAATAGCACTGTAATGATGAAACTCACCACAAGAGCTAAGAGATGGAACTATTCATGCATACTTTCATGCCATGGGGATGGCACTACTTTTCTATTTAGGGTAATACCTTTCTTTTTGTTAAAAAAAAAATACTTTCGTCTATCTATCTCTATCATTTATCTATCTACCCATCCATCCAACTCTCATGAGAATTATCTCTCATCTATGTATCTAATGGTTAGTGTAATCAAAGGCCTGATTGCCCAAGCCTTTGGTTGAGAGAGTAAAAGAGAATTTTTCCTTTAAGAGAGATGAGCTATGTGTGTGAGCACACATCTGTAGTCCCAGAACTTTGGAGGCAGAGCCAAAGGAGCTTTTTTGTCTGTGATCTGAATGATCAGTCTAGACATTTCATACTGATGGCATGAAGAATATGCTCTCCCTCATCTCTATGCTATATATTTGGGAGGCTGTAGAAAAAAAAGTGATCTAATTTGAGTTGATACCCTCTGTTATTGGATTGCAAAGTGAGTGCTGATTCCTATTTCAATGGTGGCCCAGAAGGAAGCACAGGAAAGAGCCCCAAGAATCTAGTCTTGAAATATCAGGAATCTTATTTTACAAAGGCACCATCCCAAATTGTGTTGATGGAAGAGTTTTTTTTCCCCTCACGAATTATTACATTTGATTGAATTCAAGGAAAAGTTGTTTATTGTTAGTGTTTATGACATAGACTTGTTCTTCAGATAAGCTACTGAGAAAACCAGATGAAATGGAATTGGATAGCAAGTCTTGCTTTCATGTCTGGACTGGAACTTTCCCCTTTTCCCTCCCATCGTGGGTCTGCAGTGCTAGAGCCCAAGAACTCTACTGCTTAACCCACACATGACTCTACTAAGCATCCTTCTCTGTTCCAAGGTGTGGTCCTGTTTGCCTGGTGCCTTGGTCCTATTTGGGGTGTTATAACACAACTTGGGTTATGCACTGGATCATTTGAGAAAAAAAGAGAAATTTATTTTTCATGTTTTGAAGACTAGGCATACAGGATCAAGGTAGAAATGGACCTGGTAGTTGATGAAGGCTTTCCAAGATGGCACCTTGCTGCATCCTCTGGAAGGGGAAAACACTGCTCTGTGCATGGCAACAAAACCTTTGTACAGCACCTCCAGCCTTCTCATCTAAGGAGCCCTTAAACACCTTTAGATCCTATGGTATTGCTTTGAGGACTAAGTTCCTACAAGACCTCCCATGGAAGACATTCCATCTACAGAGCAAAGGGTGATCACAAGACTGCAAGTAAGGGAAGGGGACCTGAGAGCCCGTGAACATCTCCGTACTGCTGTCCTTCATCCAAAGTCAGCAACTGTGATAGGTAAGTTTTCATTGCTGTCCTGAAATTCTAGAGACAGTCAACTGGAAAGGAGGCAAGGTTGACTTCAGTTCATCATCTCAGGAAGATGGGTTTGCAATCACTTGGCTTTGGTGCTTTGGGGACCTGTGGTGAGGTAGACGTCATGGCGGAACTGTGTGACAAAGCAACTGTTTGCTTTATCCAGGAAGCAAAGAGGGAGCTCCTGAGGTGTGCCCCACTGACCTATTTTCTTTAATTAGGGTCTCACCTCCTCTCTCCAGTATCACCGGAGGAGGATGAAACATTTTATACAAGGATGTTGGAGGATATTAAACATTTGAGCCATAACGGCCACGATAAACCCACTTCATAGTGCACAAAAGAAGGTTGTAACCAGTATTTCCCTCAGACAATTTCATTATTTTGAGTTATGTGACCCTCCACAAGGCTTTCATGTCTCCTTTGGTCACAGGGACTGGAGCAGATTAGACGAAAGGAATACAGGCAGGTGTGGTTGCTAGGAACACAGAGAATCAGTTCTATGGGCACTCTACTTTCATCCCTTCTGCCACCCCTCCCCCATCCAACTCTAGGATTACTAGCTGTCCTAGACAAAGGACCCAAGCTCCTTGTTTTATTGCAAACTTTGTGGGCCCCCACTCATTGCTGGTATCTTAAGAGGAACCCATGAGATGTCAGTGGCGCTAATTATTCCAAGGTATAAGGAAGGCTTGTGATTAGCTTTCCTCATTTCTCTCTTTAGGTCAGTGTTCCCCAGAGGAAGGTTTTAGCCCTTTTGGAATGTGCAGCTCTATAATGAGCATGTGCTGTGAGTAATTAAATAAAAATTTAATGCTCTATAGTTTTGGGCTCACAGTGAGAGTTGGAGCACACCAGGCTGAGGTGAGTTAATATATTTTTAGAAGTTAACCTTAAAAAAAATATGCCCACAATACCTGCATTTCAGTTTGCTTTGTGAGTCTTCTATCTCTACAAGAGTTAAAAGTTTCATCTTCCCAATAGGGTCTCATTTTTTCTCCTGTCATTTTTTCAGTATTGTGGATATAGTTGAGGTGTGTGTGTGTGTGTGTGTGTGTGTGTGTGTGTGTGTGTGTGTATTTCAATTAAATCTGGCTTTGTCAGGCTAACAAGTCTCTCATAATTGACAAATATGGATATACTAATGTAATGTGCTCTCAATTGGCCATAGAATGTTAAAGGAATTTTTTTCTTTCTTTTTTTACCAGTCCTAGGACTTGAACTCAGGGCCTGAGCACTGGCCCTGGCTTCTTTTTGCTCAAGGTTAGCACTCTACCACTTGAGCAACAGCACCACTTCCGGCTTTTTCTATATATGTGGTGCTGAGGAATCGAACCCAGGGCTTCATGTACATGAGGCCAGCACTTTACCACTAGGCCATATTCCCAGCCCCTTAAAGGATGTTTTGAGGAAGCAAAATCTCAAATCATATTCATCTGTCCCTGAGGAAGGATCTACTTGAATATTTTATTAATTATTTAATTTATTGTAAAAGTTATGTACAGAGAGGTTACAGTTTCATATGTAAGACAGTGAGTACATTTCTTATAAAACTTGTTACCTCCCCTCTCATGTTTCTATCACCTTCCCCTTCCCCAATTTCTTCTCCTACCCCAAGTTGTACAGTTGGTTTACAGCATATTGTTTTCTTTTTTTTTCCAAATTTTTATTATCAAACTGATATACAGAGAGGTTACATTTTCATACATTAGGTATTGGATACATTTCTTGTACTGTTTGTTACCCTGTCCCTCCATCCTCCCCCCATCCCTTTCCCCCCCTGAGGTGTTCAGTTCACTTTCACCAAACAGTTTTGCAAGTATTGCTTTTGTAGTTGTTTGTCTTTTTTTACCCTGTGTCTCTCAATTTTGGTATTCCCTTTCAATTTCCTACTTCTAATACCAGTATACACGGTTTCCAAAATACTCAGATGAGATTACAGAGATAGTGTAGGTACAACCACTGGAAGGTGATACAAGAACACCATCAATAATAGAAGCTACAGATACGCATGGGATGTTGAAAGTAGTTACAACTGTGATATAACAATCGTTTCCATAACATGGAGTTCATTTCACTTAGCATCATCTTATGTGTTCATAAGGGTATAGCTATTGGGCTCTTGTGATGCTCTGCTATGACTTGCCTAAACCTGTACTAATTATTCCCAATAAGGGAGACCATAGAGTCCATGTTTCTTTGGGTCAGGCTCACTTCACTTAGTATAATTTTTTCCAAGTCCTTCCATTTCCTTACAAATGGGGCAATGTCATTCTTTCTGATAGAGGCATAAAATTCCATTGTGTATATGTACCACATTTTCCTGATCCATTTGTCTACTGAGGGGCATCTGGGTTGGTTCCAGATTCTAGCTATGACAAATTGTGCTGCCAGCATATTGTTTTCTAAGTATTTCTGTTGCATTGGTTTCCTTTTTATCCTTTGTCTCTCTATTTTGATGTTCCCCTTCCCTTCCCTAGTTCTGATAAATGTATATATAATACCCAGGGTACCAAAATCGGTTAGGGGCAAAATCATGGGAAAGAAAGACAAAAGAAAAAGGCATAATTTCACATGGTACATTGAAAATAACAACAGCAATGATTATTTCCATATCTTGGAGTTCATTTTGCTTAGCATCATCTTCTGTGTCAATATGTACATAGCTATTGAGATATTGTGATCTTCTGCTAGGATTATCCTAGACCTATACTAATTATTCTCGATGAGGGAAACCATAGAGTCTATGTTTCTTTGGGTCTGGCTCACTTCACTTAGTATGATTTTTTTCCAAGTCCTTCCATTTCCTTATGAATGAGGCAATGTCATTCTTTCAGATAGAAGCACAGAATTCCATTGTATATATGTACCACATTTTCTTGACCCATTCATCTACGAAGGGGTATCTGGGTTGGTGCCATATTCTATTGATAGTAAAATATGCTGTGATAAACATGGTTGTGCTGGCAGCTTTTTTTTTTGTTTGTGATCTTTTGGGTAAATGCCCAAAAGTGAAGTTGCTGGGTCACAGGGGAGCTCTATGTTTGTTTTTAATAGTAATAACACAAACCATAAGATCTATCCTCTTAATGCTCACCAATAGATAATAAAAATAACAAAAATGAAGATGAATAGATGAAAGAGAGAGAGAGAAGGAAGGAAAGAAGGAAGGAGAGAAAGACAAGAAAGAAAGAAAAGATGATAGGTAGACAGACAGACAGAGTCATTCATTCCACACACAAACACACGTATTTTGCTCAGCATTTTCGAAGAAGGGATCCCTGCTATTTGTGACAGGAGAAACACTGGAGAATATTCTGTTTACGTGAAATAAGCCAGGCCCAGGTGAACAAATGTCACCGAATTCTACTTACGAAAGGTACTTAGAATAATCAAGCACACAGAAACAAAGACTTGGAATGGTGGCCATCAGGGACTGGGGGAGGGGAAATGGAGAGTGGTTCCATTGGTACAGCGTTACAACCATGCACTGGAAATTAGCCATAGATGCAGCATACGGCCTTCAGCCAACAAAAGTGTATGATGTCCTCATGCATCCCCTTTGATTGAACACTAGCCAGTGGACTGTAGAAGGGAAATATATTGATTAGGATACATTGGCTTGTGCAGTTAAGGAGGCTGACCAGGCAGCCAACCATGTACAAGAAGGAGAGAGCCAGGAAGGCTGGTGGTGTAACACAGGCTGTGTCTGAAGATCTCAGGGAAGAGTAGACAGCCTAAGGCTCAGTCTGATGAGAAGGTATGACTCAAACCAAACAGGCGTGGCCTCTGCTGCCCTCTGCTGGCCTCGTCCAACAACTGACAAACCCTTGTTCTTCGCCAGCCTGCCTGCACCCCCTTGGTCCTCCCATATCTGGAATTTTCTTCTCCAGAAGGAAATTGGAAGGGGACCATGGTGACGTTCTCCAGCAACTCACAGGTCTGAATCATCTTCCCATTTCCTTTTTTGCATAATTCCTTTCCTCTGATTCCTCCTTTTACCTTTACTTTTGTAAAACATTTTTTGCATTCCTCTGTCTTGAGATTATCCGTGATTTGTATAACCAGTGCTTAAAGAAATTCAATTTTTGTAACATCACAATTCTACATTCCTCTATGTCCCAGAAGGTAATATCATCCAGACTCTTCAGGAAGGCCGATGTTGCTATAATTCATTGAAGTTTTTAAATAAAATGTATTAAGCCTCTACAGGCTCAATACAGGCTCGGTTCAAGGCACCAAGGATACAGCAGTGAACAAAACATAGTAATATGGAACAAATACTATTATTCCCCAATCAGAGCTTCCTTTAAATGCAAATGTTGCTGAGAGGTAACGTGTAGATTTCCATAAACACTGAATAATTCATGCTTGCCATCCAATTTCCCGATGAAAGTTGTACATACATCATTGAGAAGGAAGCCTTGGTACTAGCCCCTTTCTGGTTCACCTATGAACAAATCACCCAAGTGCTTATAACTACATAATTGGGTAAAGAGAACGCACCCTTTGCAGTCATGGCGACATGGGTTTCCATGTGGGCATGGTTGCTTGCCAGCTCTGTGACCTTGAGCCACGTAATTAACCCCTCTGAATTCCTGTGCTTTCATCTGCAAAGACAGAGAAATCTATATCCATTGATCAAGATTGAGATGCCACGGTGTCCCCTGGACAGCAACTGGAACAGAGAGAGAGAGCCTCCGCAAATGGCAGACTCCTGGCCATTCCCACAGTAGCGCTGCTCATGGCCAGAGACCAGTGCCCAGAACAGCTGGAATTGCTTTAAGGGGGGATGAGGGCTGATTTCACAAGTAGAGTCGTTTCCATGATTTGCACAATTGCAACCCTCAGTTTGTGACCGGTCCGTCCCACTCCTTGTGTGAGCGCAGCCTGCCCTGGCAACTCAAGACGCTAGCTAACCACAGCAGGTAAGGTTTCCCCGGGGCCCTGGAACCTGTCAGTCAATTGGTCTTTCCTCTCATGGGCAAACAGGCATGAACAAAAGTCTGGCTGGAGAATATGTGAGGGGAAGGGGCTGTCAGACTCCAGGAAACCCAAGGGGGGGGGAGAAAGACAGATAGACAGAGAGACAGAGACAGAGACACAGAGAGAGGGAGGGGGAAAGCAGGCACAACACTGAGAAGAAAAACACCTACCTCATGTCATCTGCTCTGTCTGATGTCATTTCGTGTCATTTTATTTGCTGCCTCTAGGAAATCAATTAAAACAGCGCTAATTTATGGGTCTTAATGAACAAGGTATTATGCAAACTGTTTGTAAGCATGGCAAGCTTCTTGAAGTGGAGAACACTCAAAAGCACAATCACCTGATGTGACACACTCTCGCTGCCTTGCCTTGTACATCCCACAGCGGCGTGCGTGTGAGTGCGCGTGTGATTGTACGCGTATGCACAGGTAGGATGCCTACTGCATTTAGTCCCCGCGTCCTCCCACCCCGGTTCCTCCTCTCTGGAAGAGCCCAGGGCAGCATGGATACGTGGTTCCCATCTGGATCTTCGGCAGTGATGTCTTCTAGGCCTCTCGCCGGGTGGACTAACTGGAGTGAGTGTGTCCTCGTTCTTCCTCTCTCAGGAACTAGGCCACTACGTCTGACTCTCTGCTATGAGGCTCCAAGCGCGTTGCCACGAGCAATCACAGCCTCGTGCTTCAGATCCCCGGGCTGCCCCGTCCGGGCAACTCATGGCGCTAATCCCTAAACACCCCCAGCCTCGGACTGTGCCCCAGAGCAGGGGGGCCCACACAGCCTTGCCTGGCTGAGAGGGGGTGACAGGTGCATCTTCTCTCTCGTCCATGAGCTGTGCCTTTCTGCACCCCATGACCTGCCTGGCTGGAGCCTCCTGGCAGGTTGGGTGCTCAGGCCTTTTTCGCCAGGGTTCCTGGATGGAGATGCTTGTTGCCAGGAGACCTGGTCCCAGCCAAGTCCCCCGGAGCAGGATCCAAGTGGCGCTGCCTGCACCCCAGCGGCTGACCTTCCGAGACACCCCGTCGAGCTGGACGCCGAAGCCTGGGCGAGGAGAACGCACCGTCGGCCTCTGTGTGCACAGGAAAGAGCCGGGCTTTCCGAGCAGAGCCCCTGGCGTTGCCCTGTCTCGTGGAGGCGGCGTGGTGTGTGGACAGCAAGCCTAGATGTGTGCCAGGCCACGGGGTTTGGATTCTCCCTCTGCTACTTGCTTCACCTGTGCCCTTGGAAGAGTGATTCAAGGCCTTCCGTGTGTCCCTTGCTCACCCTGAACGGCGGGATGGTAATAGCCCCCTCCCCCATAGGCTCACTTCAGGAGAGCAGAAGTACAAGTCAGCCATATGCTAGGGGTGGGGGGTCCCCCTCCCTCTCGGGGACCCTGCCGGCTCCCCTTCTTGCCAGCGTTCTTCCTCTGCTGACTTGTCCTTCCCTGCCCTCTTCCTCCCGTCTCCATCTTTAAATTCAGTGATGTCACTTTCTCTCTCTCTTCTTTCTTGATGGCCTAGGAGCTAGGAGAGGCCAATCACACACACACACACACACACACACACACACACACACACACACACTTCCAATCAGAGCACAGCTTCCTTTCAGAGGACTGCCATAATGGAAGTCCATAGCAACAGAGATGCTCCGGAGAGGTCTTGATGAAAGAGTGCCAAATAATGCTTTTTTCATACACAGACAAGAACTTCTGTCCTTGCACTGCTCGAGTTTACGGTGAGGCGGACTTTCACACATCCCAGGATTGGCTCCTTGACCCTCATGAAGCCCTCTTTAGGCTAAGACCTGGGGTCCCACGACTAAGACTGTAAGCCATATCCCAGTCAGAAGATCATTGAAGAGGCGTGCCCCATCTTTCTCCTGAGCCAAAAGGTGGACTCGGGCACTGCTTCCTTATCAACCCCCGCCCCAACCCAACCATGAGAGGCCGGAAGGGCAGCCCATGCCTTCTGAACCGCCAGACCCCTGCCAGAACCAAGCCCCGGGCTGAGGCCGCATTTATTTAATACCTTAATTTAGAGGGAGGGATTTTCTTTCAGCAGTCCCTAGATGAGGATGTTCATTCCTGGTTTGAATGGTACCTCGTGACTAGATGTGTGTTACACGCGTGTGCACACATACACACACACAAGACGACAAGTCAGAATGATCCTTCCGGAAGAGTCCTCCATCATGCAAGTGATCACTACTATCGGTGGCATCTCTCACAAGACTGACTGTCTTAGAGAAACTGAGGTGGCATTCCCATCTCATATTTTCTACTCATCGAAAACCAATCAATCACTTGATATATCTGGAAACCACAATACAGGGTGCTGGGGGGGGCGGGGCAAGAAAAGGAGACACGCGTGGGGTCCAAGCTCAACCCAGCCTTGTAACCCACTAGTTCCATGACCCCGAAGCTGGCGCTCCAGCTTCCATGTCTCAGTTTCTTCACTTTGCTCTGACCTCCTTCAAAGGAGAAGTGGGGAACGATAGCGTGTGTGGAGTCTGGGGGCCTCGCATACTGTGTCCGCGTTTTGTAAGGGTATTTTCTGGGCATAATGTTGGTCAGCAAGCCCCTAGAGTGTAGAAGAGAAAAAGCCAATAAGAAAACCCCAGCAAATGAGAAATGTTCCCTGTTTCAGGCTAGACCTGGCTGGGAGCCCTGATTATTGTAATTAAAAGCAAGCGGCAACATCTCGCAAACCCAGGTAGGCCGGAGCCACTTGTCAGCACAGACAGCCTTGTGAGAACACAGCGCTGTAATAGGCCATAAAATTGCTCTAACCTTCCTCCCTAAGCTGTCACATGTGTGGCTGGATCGATGGCATCCTGGCACCCAAGGCTGGAGTCATTTCAGCTTCCTTTCACCCCTCTGGGTTGCTATGTGGGGGCCCCAAACAACTCCAGGGACTGACAAATTCACTTGAGTCTAGGGGCACAAAACCTGGGGCTGAAATAAGACCAGAAGAATGGAGAGGCCCTGGGAGGGAGGGGCGGGAGGGGGCAAAGGGAGGTGCCAGAGATGGAAGGAGCAAGCCAACGAGCCAAGATGCCCATCTTGTTTCAATCTCCCTCTGACCTGGCCCAGGGGAGAGAAATGACAGCGGAAAGCTTGTTAATAGCAACAGGACACAAAGCCAATCCTTTCCTTCCTCCCCTTTCCAGGAGACCTAGGTGACATGGTAACCTGATTTGTGTTCTCCATGCTGCCTGGTATTTGGCCTACAGGTCTCTGCATTTTCTCTCCAACCTTTTAAAGCATAATAACTGCCCGTGCCTTTCTGAAGCATATGTTGGAGACAAAGAACACAGGGATATGTCATTTCCCATAAAGGCCAGAAAGGGTGTTATGACCAGCGAAGTGCTAAAATGACATTTGCACTTAGGTGACAAACCAGCCCATTCCCAGCCAGGTAAAAACCAGGGCTATTTTCTAGAAAGTTTTAAAAAAAAGAAAAAAAAAAAAAAAAGGCTCAGGAAAGTAAACACTGCCCTCCTCAGGGCACTCTGGGAATTACAACTGCAGCAAGCCTTCCTCTGATGAAGGATGGGGTTGGGGATGGGGATGGGGTATGGCTGCCTAAAATCGTCCTGACCTTGACCTTGACCTTGGATCTCCTGGATCACTGCCTGTTAGAAAAGAAACATCCAAGCAGGAGAGAACCTCATTTAACCTGCTTTTCCACATAAGCAACGCCTTTCCAAACATCTGATTTCAAACAAACCTGAAGAGCAGCATTTTTTAGCACAAAAGAATTTTAAACTAGGTGCTTTCAGCTGAGATAAGCAAATCTATGAGCAAATCCAGTGCCTTTGGGAGCTAGAGGGGCAAACAACCTGTTTCAGAGAACCAAAGAAGAAAAATGCCAAAGCGGAAGTCAAGAAAGAGCACCATCAGAAAATGAGCTGCCTGAAATTGGGCAAAATCTCTCCCCACAGATGGAGCCCATTTTATTATCCATCAAACGAAATACCTGAACTGAAGGGTGCCTGGACTCCTTCCAGCCGAGAAAGGGTTATGATCTACGACCTTTAATCTGTCTCCCGGCGGGCAGTATAAGTGCTCTGAAAGAAGTAAACTGAGCGAAGAAAGAATAAAAGTAAGAGAGTCACAGCAACCCATTTTCTACAACTGGGAGGCTCACCCCAACTGAGGGTCCTCAGAGTTACACAAAGGGTCTCCAGTCCTGCCTGCTGTATGAAATGTCATCCTGAATGCTTTCAAAATACTGGTATGATTTTATTATAAAAAAGGATGTACAGAGGGGAACAGTTATTTGAGTCAGGTAATGAGTATATTTCTTTTTTAACAGTGTCACCTCTTCTCTCATTTTCTCCCAGTTTTTTTTCCCCTCCCAACCCACCCTCTCCTCCCATGTTGTATAGTTCATTTCCAAAGTAGTGTCTAGTGAGAATCAGTTCACCCTTTGTCCATTTTCTTCTAGCTATTTACCAGTATTGTGACACCATGCTAACTTTTTGTTTTCTCAGGAGATGTCAAAAACTGGATTGCTGGGGCTGGGGATATAGCCTAGTGGCAAGAGTGCCTGCCTCGGATACACGAGGCCCTAGGTTCGATTCCCCAGCACCACATATACAGAAAATGGCCAGAAGCGGCGCTGTGGCTCAAGTGGCAGAGTGCTAGCCTTGAGCGGGAAGAAGACAGGGACAGTGCTCAGGCCCTGAGTCCAAGGCCCAGGACTGGCCAAAAAAAAAAAAAAAAAAAAAAAAAAAACTGGATTGCTAGCAGAGGGTGGAGGCAAAGTTTTGATGTGTCCGTGTGTGTGTATGTGTATGTGTGTGTGTGTGTGCGCGCGCGTGCATGCGTGTGTGCGCACACGCTGGTCCTGAGGGCTTAAACTCAGGGTCTGGGAAGTGTCCCTGAACTTTTGTGCCCAAGGCTAACCCTGGAACGTAACTCCACTTCTGGCCTTTTGGTGGTTAATTGGAGATAAGAGTTTCCTGGACTTTTCTGCCTGGGCTGACTTTGAACCACGATTCTCAGATCTCAGCCTCCTGAGTAGCAAAGATTGCAGGTGTGAGCCTCGGGTGCCCAGCCAAAGTTTTGATTTTTACAGAAAGACTTTTGATGGAGGCGGGGGAGTGGGGGAATGAGGGAGGAGGTAACAAGTTGGATAAGAAATGTACGCACTGTCTTATGTATGAAACTGTAAGCCCTCTGTGTATCACTTTGACAATAAAGAAATGAACATTTGAATTTAATCATTTAAAAAAATAAAATAAAACTACTTCTGAGTTGAAGAGTTTAGAATCTCTGTTCTGTAATTCAAGGACTGATCTCCAAATTCCCTAACAACGAAGTCCTCATTTTAAAGCGCTACACACACACACACACACACACACACACACACACACACACACACACACACACCAGCCTTATCTGAATTTCAGTACTAAAAGCAATTCACAATTAAAAGTAGAACCACGTTTCTCCACCATGGACGGCAGGGACAAGCCCGCCGAGAGTGTGGCACATCTCTAAGGAGGAAAACCCCTAGCCAACCAGTCACTTCCAGCGGATCAGCTGGGAGACATCACAGTGCGCATGGCAGCTGCCCTAGTGAAGGCTGGACCCTCCCTGAACACCACACAACGGTCCTCTCTGTCACACACGCCTGTGACACATGTAACATCACGGTAAAGCACAGTGCTCTAACTTGTCAGCCAATGATGGAGAGCAATCAACCCCCATGCTCTTAGCTTGTCTTTTGCTCTGAGGTCAGAAGAGTCACAGACCTAGCCAGGTGGACGGTAAGAACAGGTTAGACAACCCTGACCGTCCGATGGTCTTAAGAATTAGGTGTGAAATCGCCAGCCTTCGCCCCTAGACAGGTGCGTGGCCTAGGCCTACCCCCCAGGCAGGTTCCTGGAGCCTCTCTGGCCTGGCTCCACCCTGCTTCAGCCTCCTTTTGCCTCCTTGCTCACAACTGCTGCAGGAGTGACAGGAGGACCTGTCCAGCCCAGCTCCGAGAAGTGCACCTACAAGGAAGAAGCACACTATTACACCACACGGTGCTGCCTCAAGAAGCCCTCACCCGATGAATCCCTGCCCACCTCGGCTGGTACAGGCCAGTATCCCAGCCTTCACTTCTCTGTGCTTGCAAGCACACCTTCCCGCAACCTTCTAATGCATCCGTCTGTCCGTGTGCTCCCCCTACTCCTATTTGGTCTGCTTTTTCCCTTTAACTGAAAGAACATCTGTTTGGGCTCTAATAGCTTTCTATCATAAAGCTTAACAAGATACTTATATTTTCAAATGTTGGCCCTTCTGCAATCCTTCTCTTTGCCCTTCTTTTAGATTTGCTGAGTCTTGTGTGGCCCACACTTTGTGGATCAAATCAAGTGGAATTCTCATTCGGAGCACCCCCCTACAGCCCAGTGAGGAAAACAATCGTAGGACCTAAATGCACGTCCTTTATTGCATAAGTGCTTTGTAAATATGATTTTTCCTTTGGGGGGGGGAGGGAGGTTCCTAGGTTTGATTTTTCATGTTTTTTTAGTGATAACTTTTGAAAGGCAGAAGTTTCTGAGTTTGTGGAGCACTTTACCAGCAGTTTTTCTCACGATCAATCGATGGATTTTAAGGATGGATTGTTTAACCCCTCTCACACACACACACACACACTCACACACGCACACACGCATACATGCACAAAAGTGTTCTTGTGTCTTCTATTCAAGTTTACATAGCTTTAGGTTTTCCAGTTAGGTCTATGATTCATTTTGGGGCTAAATTTTGTATGTAATGTTAGCAATCGACACAACTTGGGGAGGGAAGGGTGTTTTACTATATCAGTGCCCCAATTTCCTTAGTCCCATTGGTTGAAAAAAATCCTACCTTTCGCCCCCCCATTGAGTTCCTATGGTATCTTCATAGGAAATCCATTGCCCGTGGCGGGAGGTGGCCGGTGGTTCTGTTTCTCACTGTTCCATTGATCTTTATTGGCCTGTGCTTTTGCCAGTGTGACAGACACCTCTCCAAAGAAGAGCTACAGATGTCTGCTGAGCCCATGAAAGGATTCCCCAAACCACTTTTCATTAAAGAAATACAAATTAAGTCCAAACCGAGATGCTACCGATGGATAAGTTTGGTTTTGTTTTGTTTTTTTAATATTGAAAATACAAAGTGCCGGTGGGACTATGGAGCAACTGGAACTCACACACAGAAGTGGGAGCACAAAATGGTCCAGCCACTTGGACAGAATCGAGAGTTTATTATTAAGGCCCGTGTTCAGCCCCTCTATAGCCCCTTTATAATAACAATAAAATTAGAATGAAAAAAACTGATTCCCTCAGCCATGTGAAACAGGCACCTCACTCCTGGGCTATCAAAGGAAATGGACACATGGGTTTACATAGAAACTTGTGGGTGATTGGTCTTGTTTTTTCTATTATGGAGCTTGAACTCAGGCCCTGAGCACTGTCTCTGAGCTCTTTTGCTCAAGGCTAACAGTGTACCATTTTGAGCCACAGCTCTACTTCCAGTTTTTAGGTGATTAATTGGAGATAAGAGTCTCACAGACATGCCTGCTTGGGGTGGCTTTAAACCACGATCCTCAGACCTCAGCCTCCTGAGTGGGTAGGATTACAGGTGTGAGCCACCAGTGATTCTTAATCACCATGGCCAGAGTCCGGGAACAATCAGAATATCCATCAGCTGGAAATTAGATAAGCAACGAGCACATCATACTATGGGTATTTACACGCAATAAAATAAAGACAATAAAAATAATTTATCTGTGATATGGGTGGATCTGGAAGGGACAAGCCACACCAAAAGGTAGTACCTACTGTGTGACCTCATTATTGTGCTATTACGAGGAGGGAGACTGTTGGTGACAAGAATTGGTAGTTATAGTAAGCGAAGCCAAAGGAAGGCATGGGACAAGGAAAGTGCTGTGGTGGGTTGTTCTGGATAATGGAAATTCATCGCTGCCATGATTGTGACAACCACACAACTGGACCGGTGTGTCAAAGCTCATGGAACTCCTTAAAAGGGAGAACTGTGCCCTGTGTACATTATACCTCAATCAATCTGCTTAAAAGAAAACAAAGACCCTCTCATCAGACACCCAGAGGATCAGAACACGCTGCTCGGAGACAAAGGAAAGTTCTCCAGCCTCGGGTGCCAACGCCTGAATTAATGTTGTTTCGTGTTAATTAAATTTATTAATATAACTCTGTGATAAGAGAACCTGTCTCCTAGTTGCTGATATTCCCAGGAGTTATGGGAGCCAGGGAAATATGCCAATGTGACACTATTCTATGAAACTAATTACCACAGGAATTTGTGTAAGAACAAACCAACACAGGTGTTACACATACGGAACAAATTAAAAATACCAGTCAACGGAGAGATTTTTTTTTTCTCCATTTTTGCAAATACCCCTACAAGAGTGTGAACCTCACAAGTAGAGAAGGTCTTGTGGTTATTTTGAGCATCCACCACTTCTCTTCTCCCTCCACCTGCAGGTGCTGGGACCCGCATTAGCAGCTGCATTTCCTTTTGACTGAGTCTTCCTGGATTTCTTTGAGCGTCTGATCCGGCGCTGCTGTCCAAGGTCCTGGCCTGGTGACTCACGCCCATCATCTCCCCGGAACTAATAACTTCTATGTGATGTAGTCTGCCTAACGGAACATGGCCCGTCCAAACAGCTATACACACAGCATAGCCCTGGGATCTTGATTCTACAATGCAAGTTTAAAGGGAGCAAAAACAAAAATCACAAACTCTGAGTTTCTGATCTGGCCCCAGTTTTAGGGAACCTAGCATCTCCCAATCCCCAAACAATGGAGGAGGGGGATGCTGACACCTCCGTATGTCTCTGAAGACAAACAACCTGGGTTCCAACCTCTCTTGGACCACCACTGGTCCAGTGTAGGTCTGGACCACCCCTCTCTATCCCATTTCTATTCCTAGACATATTCATCAATCCATACTCCAGGTACCCTGGTGACTGGGCTGACTATAAACCCACAGGACACATGCTCATTGGAATTCCATGTGTGCACATGCCTTTCTCGTGGATACCCTCCACCGGTGGGAATCATCATGTTTCACTGCAATGCCCTCTTGCCTTTCCCCAACATAATTGTCCTCCACATCTTGGGTTTGCTCCTGGACCTCCTGACCCTTGGGCTTCATCAGGGGGTCCAACACAGAAGAGCAACACTGCCAACATGGATTGCATGGGACTACCCTGCCTCTGTCACATGCTTAAACATTACTCCGAATATTTCCAAACAAGTGAATGGCTTAAATAGGACCCTTGATGGACCATGGGTAGCTTCTGGGAGGACATTTCCACTCATATATCAAGAGAATGAACATCACCTTTGTGATAAAGAAAATTCATCCCAAACAAATATTGAGGCTTGATGAACAATAAAGCAATTGCCTTGCTGAATTCAATTGTATTTTAGAGGGTTTTTTTTTTCAACCGCCGTAGTTCTATTACCTTATATTAATTGTGCAAAAGTTTCACTGTGGTATTTCTCTGCATGTATATACTGTGTTGTGAACACACTTACTACCGCTCCTATGCTTTATCTCCCCTTCCCCTCGTTTCAAACCATTTTAATGGGCCTTGGTATTTTATTTTCATGCTTCTAAAGAAATTATATTCCATCACATTGGTCTTCGTGTAAATGGAGACTCATATTTTCACTCTGGGACACATTCCCCTATTTTGAATCCAATCCATCAATTTTGAGATTATTTTTAACAGAGCTTATATATGTGTCCTAGAAAACCAGCGGATAGGAAAATGCTAAGACACTTGTTATCAGAGAAAATGTAGTACGTTTACTTTGTCTATAATCTTGCCTTGCTCTGAACTTCTACCTGCTGGTTAGAGGAATAGAAATAAATTAAGTAAGTGTCTAACCTGGTTTGAATTTAGTTTGATTCAATCATTTAAACAGCTGCTTTAGGGAATACCCAGTCTCCTCTGAATAAAATTCTGCTCTATCTTTCAAACAGTCTTCCCCTCGCCCTCTTCACTGTGAATGTTGAGTAATGTGGTTTGGGGGGGATGTGTAAAAACTGTGTGTGTGGGGGGGGGCGGTTCCAGAAGCTGCCACTTGTGTTTTATTGGCTGTGGACTGAAGAACCTGGTTTAAAACGAAAAAAGCCAGAGGCCCTTCCAGAGTACTGCCAGCCCCCCTCCTGCCCTCGGGCTCTCCTTTCCCTTCCCTGTGAGAGGTGACTGGTCAGCCCTCCCAGAATTCCAAAGCAAAAATAAATAAATAAAGCATTCTCTTTACTGAGCACTCTATATGCCTTTCCCCTCTCAGGAAACCCACTACAGAAGGGGCATACACGCTGGACCATCCCATCTCTTTCTTCTTCCCATCTCTGCTGTCTTAGGAACAGAAAGCTCAGCCAAAGCTTGACGGCAAGCCCCACCTTTACTTTCTCCCCAGCTTACCTTCTCTGAATCGTCTCCTCCCCCATCACTACTTACAGAAACCATGCTGTAATCCTGAGAAAAGCTGGAGCTTCAGGGACCCTGGGAGCCTGTGGCTCCCGTGATTGCAGTCTCTGACTAAAAGCAGCTCTTCCTGGAAATAAATGATGCCTGTCTTGTTTTATTTGCTTTTGGTTCAGGTGGATGGTGGATAAACACTTTAGTCATGTCTGCTGAATATGAATGTGTTGTGCCACAACAGAATTGCAAGGCCTTTTGACAGCCTGTCAGTTTTCCTCGAGGAAGCACCAGAGTTATGCTGACCCATAGTGAAAATACATTTGAATCAAATGCACATCTGACCCTTTACCTCCTGTCTAGCATTAAATTCTACCATGACCACGCCTTCTTTGGGTTTTTCCATCATTACCTGGCTTCATCTAAATAGGATCCATATTTTACCTTCAGTCACACAGCACTTATAATACGATCTGGTATTTAAATTCTACCCTAATTGTTTTTCTCAAGAAATGGAAATTCTCTTTTTATACTTTGAAATAAACTATTTCTAACTCCCATGCAAATTCCAAACTCAGAAATTCATCTCATCCTTGCCCTCTCCATTCCTGTCTGTCTCTTCTCTTTGAATCAATGTGAGGACTTCCTTCATTACCATTCACTCTCCTGGAACCTGGAGATATATGGATAGCACAACTTCTTGGGACATTAAATTTTGCAATCCAAGAAGGCCCTCAAGATTCTTAGCTCCAATTATGAGCCCCTCTGTCTACTGCAATCTCTATCCAAACATAGTTCTTGGAGTCAGGAGGAAAAAAACAGGAGAGAATGAGGGAAGAGGTGACACTATTCAAAAAGAAATATACTTACTACCTGACTTAGGTAACTCTATCCCCTCTGTACATCACCTTTACAAAAACAATAAAATAAAAAAATAGAAATGCAGTCCTTGAATTAGAATCATATCGCTTTGGCCAACCTCAGAAGGAAGAAAGGGAGGGAGGGAGGGAGGGAGGGATGGAGGGAGGGAGGGAGGGAGGGAGGGAGGGAGGGAGGAAGGAAGGAAGGGAGGAAGGAAGGGGGAAAGGAATGAAGGGAGGGAGGAAGGAAGGGAAGGAAGGGTCCTTCCATCACTTGTCATTATTTTCAGAGAACTACCTACTGTCAACAAGATCAAAATTAAATATTTGATCCATGATAGTTGACATATAAGATAATTCAAGTTGTCCTACCTAGTTACTGTATGCTCAACCTTTACTTATATGTATTTTTAGAGATGAAAAAGGGGTGAGTATAGAAAAAGTTTATTTCATTTTAAAGACATCTTTTTTAAAGAACTGTTTTGCAACCATTACAAAGGGTGTCAGGCTGCACTCTTGTTGTGTCAAGTAATTGGTTAATTCAATGAAGTTGCCAAAAAATAGCAATCAATTCAGTGAAAAGAAAATCAATCACAGAGGTTGTTTGGTTGTTTTGTAGACAAAACAGTCAGTGGAGTGATTGAATTTTTCACTTTTCAATGAGTTGTTTTGGCCTTGTGTGGATGCAGCCATTAACTCATTAATCACCCAGAACTCCTTAGTGGCTGAGAGGGAAATCATTACTTTCCAAGTATAGATTGCATATTAGCAATATGCAAAAGCCCTGCCAGGGTGAATGTGTTCAATGACCCCTTTTGGGAAAAATGAGTTTTGCAAATATTTTATAGCATATGGAGGTAAACTGTACCTGATTTATCATTTCACTTTCCAATTATAAAACCCCGCTTCCTTTTGTGTAAGTTTACAGAGGATTTAATGCATATGAAATGGACACTTTTAATCCTTAAACTGAAGTGAATTTTAATTCATCAAGTGCTGAAAAACAAAAATCCTTGCAACATATTGGGTTTCCCTGCATTGATTTCATGCAATACCAAGATGGAGGGACTTCGCACATTACAGTCAGCTCCTGTTCATTTAGCATACATACATGCCATTCTGATAAATATGTATATTTTCCCATATGGCACTGAATGTTAGCTTCTAATTTACCTCTTAATTTTTAATTAATTTTAAATTACATTCTAAATGGAGCCGACAGGAGTCTAATTTGCATGCATATTTGCATATCGGTAAACACACTGCTTGCATTGTTTATCTAGGCACTGTCCCCCTGACATCCAGAGGCTTTACTCACCCCACGTGGTGACTTGGGAGCACCACAGAACAAGGTGACCTCGAAGATGGGCTGAGGCTGTTCTAATACAAAAGAGATGCTGCTGCCTCTCCCTTCTCCTCAGCGCCCACCGAGGATTCAGAGAGGCCAAGGTCAATGCTAGCAGTTAAGCTATGAGCTTTCCAGTGGCATCGGGGCTACATCCTTAGAAAATAAAAATATATCCTTTTTTTGCACAGTGTGTGTATATATATGTATATATATAGTATATATAATATGCTACATATCGTATACTATAAATACTATATGTAATATTATATATGCTATATACAGTATTGTATATATAGTACGTATTATACATAGTATAATGCAATATATATTAATTTCCATGCCCTGAACTCCTGAATTATTAACACCAGAAAAAGGTTCCTATCGCTGTCAGAAGGCAAGGGCAGCTTTCTCTGTGACCAACAATGGACAAATTTTGGAGCTTTTTTTCTTTCTTGCTTGTTGGTTGTTTTGTTTTGTTTTTTTTCCCAGTCCAAACAAGCTATCCTGTGACAGCACTAATGGCAAAACTGTGGTCTGTTAGTACCTTGTCTTTTGATCATAACACACCACGCCTGCAACTCCAGTCAATCAATATACAAGCCACCTCAGAGACCCTTAGAGGCTGACACAACAGCCCTGGATTCAAAGAGATTTGTTGCCTTCCTGTACACAAACCGCACGGCCAGACAGGGTTGCAAGGTGCTGCTCCTGTCTAGAAGTATGGCAAATTCCCTCTTTATCTGTGGCTTTGAAAGTGAAGGAACTGGAGGTCTCCATCTGGTTCCGCTACTGAGAAAGGCCAGGAGCCTTTCTCATGCTTCTGCTTCTCATCCCCTATCCCTCCCAGCTTGCCTATGTCCTTGAGCAACTGTGTTCACCTCTCTGAAGTTTGATTATATCCCCATTACCCATCAACATACTAGAAGTGATTATCTCTGAGGATTGTAGTAAAGGCTAAACAAGATAGAAATCTCCTAGAAAAAAAAAAAAAGATATGCCTTATTTTCCTTTTCTCTCCAATGGAACTAGATACCAACCCCACATCTGGCAGATGTTAAATGTGGCACCTCATGACACATAAAGGAAACAGACTAGACCCCGGGGGATTAGATGCAGGTGTCTTGATCTTTACTCCGATACGACCACCTGCTCCCTTATTTCAATAAATTTCCCTGGCTGCCCTACCAGGAGATAGGCTTTCCTGTTGAGCCCAGGGTTTATCAAAATCCAGCCAGCCCTCAGTGGATAAGCAGAATATTAGATGTGTCTGGATGATGGTCTTCACAGCTGGACTGTCACCGTGCAATCCATCAATCAGACGTAACAACAGCAATGCATCTCCGACAAAGAGCAGGGGGAAAAAAATACATTCTCCATTTCAAAAGAGCTGGACACATTGACAGCCAACCTCCTGTGCCTGAGCGGTGATGCCTGGCCATTGCACACAGTGAGCCCGGCGGCACGTGGGCCTTGCTCGACGTCCCGCTAAGGAACTGGAACTCCCAACGCGCCCACTGGGCCCCACTCCCAAGGTCAGTCAGCCAGCAAGGATGTGTGCAATTAGAAATAAAAGTGTCCATAGCATATGTCAAAGAAATGATTAAAAAAAAAAAGTGAGGCCAGGGAACGCTCAGCTCGCCAAGAGATCCTGCCCAATTACAGAAGGGAGAAACTCAGTGCTTTCCTTGGTTTCCCAGCATTCCAAGCCCAAAGATTACTTCATTGGTTATTGAAATAAACTGTCCATAAAACGAAACAATGCCTGTTGCTCAAGAAAGCAATGTTGCCCGGCACTGAAACTCTTTAGATATGTACCTCCTGCTAGTCCCCATAAAGGGAAATCTATCCGTTTGAAATTACCTATACGTTTATCCCTTCACTGTGCCGTACAGATAAACAAAAGGCTCAAAAATTAATCTTTTTCTGCAATTGGAGCATTTTTCAACTTTTACAGACTACCCAGCTTCGGGGAAATGACCACGTCTTGGCAGTATTCTAGGACTGCTTTGTCCAGCTGTAACTGCAGCTGCAACTGCTGTAACTTGGCCCAGTAACTGCATCTAACTACACTCTGCTGAGTTGCGCCCCCTAGGGCTAAGTGCTGCCCTTGAAGGGCTCCGCACTGTGCCCTCCCTACAGGAAGCACGAAGTCATATTTGCTTTATTACCTGAAACTACTGGAGTAGTACTGAAGCAGTAAAAGCAAGGATCATGTCTGTGGTCCTCCCTAAATGTGCATTCTAGCTCTGTGGCTACCTGAATGACCTAGGAAAGCATACCTAATCTTTTGGCACCTCCATTCCTCGTCTATAAAGTAGAAGTCGTCAAATGACACCTCTAATAGGAATAGTCCCTGGTACAAATGTTCAACTTTAATGTTATAGATTTTTCCATTTGTGAAATAAATATATACAGGTGAGTTTTTATGTCCTTAATGGAATATGTAAACAGTGATGCCCTTTCTAAAGAGTATGTGCTGTATTCGATACTGATACATGCTTTATGATGACAGTCTATTTCTGAGTCAGTGGGGAGAGGGAAGAGTTTAACCCTTCTATCACCTACTGTCTGCCAGACACTGAGCAGATGTGTTTCACAGACATGATCTCATTCAGCCCTCACCTCCTTACCACAAAGTAGAATGTATGTCCCCAAATGAGCTGAACCAGCTTATGAGTGTGCTATGGGCTCTAGGCCCCCAATTCTTTTCATTTGTCCCCGTGGGAGGGGGGTGGCGTGTGGTTCAAGGATGTGTCCTGTGGCTCATGCACAAAGCCTGTCTGTCCAACACTCCCTTCACCTGTCAGATGCCCCCTGTCCTCGTGCTCAGCACAGATCTCTCGGGGGAGCTGCCAGTTCTGCAGGGCCTCACTGTGAATACCCAGAGCTGACACCTTTGCCAGGCTCTAGCCCTTCTGTGGTGTTCTGCCACCTACCATGGGCACCATTGCTTCTGGAATACATACATTCACCCAAATCTCCTGCTAGGTACTGAAATGTCCATCAAAGAACACTGCTGCTCCTCTGTGGGTTAAGTGTTGAAGCCTCCGCAGTGGGGTCAGGGGAAAATGTCCCTCTTCATTCAACTTCCTCAGAAGGACACCAATCAGGAGTGTTCATGCCTAGATGTCACCTCTTCTTCAGAAGACTCCACGTTAGTATAATTCTCTTACGTTCAGTCTTCTCTGTTTCCAGAATACAAGGAGATAGGGGCCAAGTGCTCAGGGATACATCTGACCCTATGGAATATTCAGTGAATTCTCTGGGCCCTGGGGCTTGCCACTGGATCCACCTACAAGGCTGAAATATCTTTTGAGGGTACCACAGTTGCTTTTGCTAATTTAAAAGTAAGACGTTTTTATCCCTAATAAGTCTTTCCAGAGGGGAGCAACTATGCAAGTAAATGTTACATTTATCTAAGTGTCATTATTTCCCTGTTGAAACATGAATAACATCTTCAGAGTCAGGAAAAAAATGTAAGGATAGTGTGATCATGACAGGGCCTAAAATGATAAAAAGAAATAAATATCAGCTCTGAGACCAATTAGAGATGCGCTTTCTCCCAGTTCTGTGTACCTTTGATCAATTATTTCTCCTTCACCTTTCACTTCTATAAAACGACATAGTAAGGTTGCCCTTCCACAATTTACCACACAGAGTTCTCCTTAGGAAACAGCTGGCATACAGTAGACACTCAATACATGGGCATTGTTGTGTTTTTTTCTGTTCTTATTAACTTGAAATCTCCATTGACTATGGGTCTGTGGGGCTCTAGGTCATGAAACGCAGAAAGCAAGCAAGCAAGAGAAGGGCATCCATACCATAGCCATTTACTGAGCGGCTCCTGCCCCCCCCCACCCCCGTGCTGGCTCTCAGGGAAGCGATGGAGAAGAGGAAACATGCGTGTCTTGTGCATGGGTGCGTCTGCGTCTGATGGAGGATGAAAAAGAAGCAAGTAAACAAAGACACAGGGGAAGTGTCACAAATAGCCATCAGTATTCGGAAATCAGTGCGTGGAAGATGCTAGGAACAGAGAAGAGAGGTGGATGGAGAGTTCCACACGCACGAGGAGACTATCCTAATGCGTTCCTCATTTCCTGTGGTAACAGTGATGTGCACAGAGGTCGCAGTTCCGTGCGTAAGGAGATGAGTGCAATTCTTGCCAAACATCGTTACCCCCTCTCTTGTTTTCTCCTGCTATTTTGTGATGGATGGTTGGGGGGAGTGGACGAGGTGGCGGTGAGGGTGAGGAAATACAGCCCCCAGCTGCAGGGAAACTCCCTGACTCCAACCAAAGCCTTCAAAGATGACAAAGCCCCCACCTGTAATCCTACTACTCAGGAGGCTGAGCCCAGAGGACCATGGTTCAACGCCAGCCCAGATAGAAAAGTTCATAAGACTCTTATCTTCTGTTTACCTTCCAAAAGAATGCAAGTAGAGGCATGGCTCAAAGGATGGAGTGCTTGAGCAAAAACACCAAGTGAATAGGAGATACCCCAAGTTCATGCCCCAGTGTACATGCGTGCGGGTGTGCACACGTGTGCGGGCTTGTGCACGCACACACACACACACACACACACACACACAGAAATTAGCCTTGGGTAAGGAGTGTGCTGAACAGATAGATCCTCTACAGCTGAGAGAAAGGCTGCCCAGCCAGTTCCCAACACCAGGTTGAATCTATGGCATAATAAAACAGAAGACTCCAAAATCACAGATGAAAGACAAGTTGTGCCAGACTTGGAGTAAAGAGATTTAGAGAGGTGCCAGTAAGCTCAGGGCACAGATTTCAGATGCCACGGGAAGAAGAGATCTAGGTACAGGAGCCAACTAGGGCTTCTACCAGGAGAAAGCCAGGACCAGATTGTTCCAGAAAACAGCTCTGTCATTCGACTTTTGTAAGTACTTTGTCACTGTCTCATCACAGGGGCAACTTGACATAACTGTAAAAGGTTCTTGCCAAAAATACTATGTCCAGACTGGCAATATGTGTGTGTGCATGCACATGTGCAAAAACGTACATGAAATCACATTAACTTAATTCGTTTGGGGGGGGGGGATATGTGTATGTGTGTGTTGTGTGTGTGTGTGTCTGTGTGTGTCTGTGTGTGTGTGTGTCTGTGTGTCTGTGTCTTAGTCCTGGGGCTGGAACTCAGGCCTCCACACTCTCTCTCAGCATTTTTTGCTCAAGGCTGCTCCTCTACCACTTGAGTTACTCCTCCACTCCTGGCTTTTTTGCTAGTTAATTGGAGAAAAGAGTTTCTTCATTGTCTGCCTTGGCTGATTTTAATCTTCCTGTCTCAGCATCCTGAGTAGCTAACATGATAAGCCTGACCCACCTAGTTTAATTTCTTAAGTTTTATAAATTATTTTCTCATAACACAGATTTCTCGCCAAAAGCAGAGGCCGTAAGAAAAGCTACCAGCTGAGGATCTATATAAAAAGAACCCATCCCTCAAATTCTGAGATCATTAGAACTTTGGATAAAAATTAAATGTGTGACTTTGTCAGGTTAATATTTATGTGTAATCAACTGTTAGGTGATATATATATATAGGTATATGTGTGTGTGTGACACACACACACACACACACACGCCTATGTATTAGAAGAGCCTCAGTAAACCAGACTCATCCTCAGGCCTGCATTCCCAGCTGAGAGTTTCTGACAAGGGAATGGGTTAGGAGCAGGGACAGGTGGCTACAAGGGAGTTTCTGGCAGGCAGAAGAGGCAAAGTGAGGGTTGGAAACATGGAAGACAAACCCACTCTCCTGGGTTTTTGTCCAGAGACAATTCCATTCACCCTAACTCCAGGAGACTGAACATGCTTTCCTTGGGCGGAGGGAGCTGCTTGTCTGTTTTCAATAAAGCAGTCTGTCCAAACAGTCCAGAGACCATTCTGCAGACCATTGCTTTCAAGCTAATGCCGTTCTGCAGATGGAAGGAAGAGTAAACAAAAGATGTCCTTGGAAGGTCAAATTTACATCGGAATACAATACTGGAGAAGGATAATTAAAAGCCAAGGTGGCTTTAGCTTTTATGCAGTGCCTATGAAGTCAAGAGCAAGAACTAGCAAAGTGTTCTTGACCGAATATGCATTCTTGGGCACTGGGGCTCTCTGCAGAGGGAGATGAGCTGATTCTTTGGATGTTGATCAAAGTTCCCTGCTTCCCCTCTGGGCAGCTGGAAGCTGGAAACAATGGCAGGGGCACTGCGCCATCTTGTGGGCAGACAACCCCAAGCTGAGCTGACAACTGTATAAGTACCATCAATTAAAGATATTTTCTGGTAAGCTCCAAAATACATCCATGTGTAAATGTAAAAGGTTGAGATAAGGTGCCATCCTAACTCATTATAATAATGCACGATAGTTCCTGAGTATGTATTCTGTGCCAGGGTAGCACAGGTAACATACGTATCCTCAGAATAGCTCTAGGAAAACAGCAGTATTATCTTCATATTCTATACAGGTGAAGACATTAGAATAGAGATGTTTAGTAACTTTCCCAGTATCACAGAGCTGGTGGATGTCAAAGCAGAAAAATAAGCATGAGCTTGGGCTCTTCGCCTGTGTGCTAGGTGCTCTCTCTGCTATTCATAACATAACATAGTGAGGTGGGATGTCTGTAATATGGAAGTTGGGGGACATACGATTTGAAAAGTATGTTCCTAACACATAAGGCTCTGATCTCAAGGTTCTTCCCCACGCAGAGAAACAACACTCAGTTTCCTGTGCGACTGTGCAAAAAAAGGAAGTCTTTGAAAATCATTTTTAGAATAAAGCAGAATTAGAGAATATGGAAATAAAGGGACACAATCCCTTGATGCTCCTGATTGTAGTAATTCACTTTATGGGTCCACATCGCTCCGTGAGGGACTTAGATAGATGGCTAAATGTTATTCTGGGAATGCCTGGAAAGATACCTTCGGTTGAGATTAACATTTGAAATTGTCCTCCCTGATACAGTGAGGCTCATCCAACCAGTCAATTGTCCTGAGTAGAACCAAAAAACGGGCCTCCTTCAGGTCAGAGAGCTCTTGTCTGACCACATCAAGCTGGGACCTCACTTCCTGCTTTCATGCTCCAGAGGAAACATTGGTTCTTGAATCTCTCTAGCATGCTAACTGTGGGTCTCAGCAGTTCCCTGTCTCCATCACTATTGAACCATCCTTATACTAATCTTTCCCTCCTATTGGCCTGGTTCTCTAGCAAACCCAGATTCATATCATATCATATCATATCATATCATATCATATCATATCATATATCAAGAAAACTCCATGGCTGCCCTTAGCACCATCATTGTGCTCTTCACTACTGCTTACTGAGTGTCCACCTCTATTAAGTACCCCATTCCATGCTTTTATCAACTTGAGTTGATAAAACGCTCATTTTATAGGTGACTAGAAAGAGGTCTGGCCAACTAAGAAGCATCAAAAATAGTCAAGGGTACAACTGAGAGTGTGAACTCTTGAGATTGAAGCTTCCGTCCACTCCTGCTGCATATCAACTTGCATTTCGCACTGGATGCAGGAGCCATCAACAACTAACATTTGCAAGAGCAATGGTAGGTTTTCCATCTCCAGACACCTTCACTTTAATTTTCTCCAAAAAAAGAAAAAATACTTTGTTATTCCTTTGAAAACCATTACCTTCTCTCTTTTCCAGAGTAACCTGTGTCACTTTTGATGCAATTTAATCAGATCTTGCTCTTCGTCTTTAATCTGATCAGCTAGTCCTCATACATCTGTTTGATCATTCAGCAGCTAATAGGCTTTTTCGTGGAACTTCTGATGTATATATAAAAGATAGGAAATAGTACCGCTGCCCTTATAAGCCCTGAGTCCTCTGACCTGGGCATAATTCACCTATAGTGAATTTGGAAAATGCATATGTCTCCAGACTTCTTCCTCTCTTTTGCTGGGAGCAAGACTGGAGTGTCAGGCACTAGAAGGACCAGAATGAGCACAAAGCCAGGCACCAGTGGCTCATGCCTGGAACCCTAACCTGAGGAAGCTGAAATCTGATGATTATGGCTCAAAGACAACCTGCACAGGAAAGTCCATGAGATATTTAACTATAATTAACCAGCAAAGAGCCAAAGGTGGAGCTATGGCTCAAGTGGTAGAATACCAGCCTTGAAAAGAAAAACTAAGGGACAGTACCCAGGTACTGGCACAAAAACTTTAAAACAAAAAGATGCTGCAGGGCTGGGAGTATGGCCTAATGGGTAGAGTGCTTGCCTGGTATTCATGAAGCCCTGGGTTCGATTCCTCAGCACCACATATATAGAAAAAGCAGAAGTGGCGCTGTGGCTCAAGGAGTTGAATGCAGCCTTGAGCAACAAGAAGCCAGGGACAGTGCTCAGGCCCTGAGTTCAAGCCCCAGGACTGGAAAAAATAAAAGAAAACGATAATGCAGCCTGCACAAGAACACACAGGAAGATTTAGTTGCCAAGAACAGGCAGGTAAAAAGTCAACACCATTCACACCCAATGTAGCTTTCAAGAGAAAACTAGACAGCATGCAATCCTGAACCCCAATTTCTCTATCCAGGTACACACCATCATCTCAAGAAAATGTGACTCCAAAAGCACTGCTTTCTTTGAATCAGTAAAAATATTTTCATGCAGAATGAAATTGAAAGCCCTCTCAAGATATATCTAAGCTCTCTGAGTCTCCTCCACCTCTGAGCCAGTGTTTTCATCAGACTTTTAGAGCCGAGTTGGCCACGTGGCCCCCGGACACATTTCTTTGCAGAGATAAGCTGAGATAAGAAGCAAACTTGCAGGGAACAGCTAGATAAATAAAAATAGATTGTAGCCTAGAAGCCAAGAAGCACACTTCCCCCCCTCACACACACACACCCAGCCATTTGCAGGAAGAGCTAGAGAAGTAGGTTGCTATGCCATTACAAGTCATTTTATCTCCTGAGCTACACCACCCCATGCTCCTTTTTCATCCCAACTGCTGCATTTCCAGAGTATCATACTGCCATTTTTTCTCCTCCTTGTCTAACACCAATCGCACCTCTGGGCTGTTGTCCCCACTGTGGATGGTGTTAATCTCCATGGGAACCAATGTGACTCAGGGTCAATGTGTGCTTGGCAAGTCCTGTTACAATCATTGCCAGCATGTTACCAGCAATGGCAACATAATCCTCAGTGATCTCATTTTTGTCTTCTGAGTTTTGCCGGTGAGTCATGTCGCTTAAAGGCAGTAGCCTCAAAGGAAATATAAGCTTAGCACTTTGGAGAAAATACTTCCACACAGCTGCCTGCTAGGCAAGCTACATTCCCGTATTTCCCATCTCACAGCTCACAGAGGTATTCTTGGACTTTTCTCTATATCTGTTACCTTAGTTTGAGGTCATGCATTCTATTAAGGACTGTACACACTCCTTCAAAGGGATAACAGGGCTCGGAATATGGCCTAGTGGCAAGAGTGCCTGCCTCATATACATGAAGCCCTGGGTTCGATTCCCCAGCACCACATGTAGAGAAAAGCCGGAAGTGGCACTGTGGCTCAAGTGGCAGAGTGCTAGCCTTGAGCAAAACAAAGCCAGGACAGTGCTCAGGCCCTGAGTCCAAGGCCCACAACTGGTAAAAAAAAAAAAAAAAGGATGACAATGCTGTTGGAAATAATGGCTATCCATTGCATTATAGCATTCTTCTTCTTCTGTTGTGGGATGGTGGGGGTATTTGATTTTATTTGCTCATATAACATCTACCTGGTGGCTTTCCATAGATGACTCCAACAAAGCAAAGATGTTTGATTGGGCTGGGGATATAGCTTAGTGGCAAGAGTGCCTGCCTCGGATACACGAGGCCCTAGGTTCAATTCCCTAGCACCACATATACAGAAAACGGCCAGAAGCGGCGCTGTGGCTCAAGTGGCAGAGTGCTAGCCTTGAGCGGGAAGAAGCCCCAGGGACAGTGCTCAGGCCCTGAGTCCAAGGCCCAGGACTGGCCAAAAAAAAAAAAAAATGTTTGATTGATTGAAAGGTGTCTCACGAAGTCTACACTGAAATGCAAGCTAGCGGTGATCCCTGTACCTACTCTGATTCAAAAATGTGTTCAGTTTCTTTGTAACAAGTATGAAACAAAAGAGATCATTCCTTTTGTTCAGTGTACCACAAAATGGTGACTCACTCCACGCTTCTAGAATGTCCTTTCATTTACTGGCTGAAATATCTGCCCCCTATAGCTTTTATCCATAGTGTGTGTGTGTGTGTGTGTGTGTGTGTGTGTGTGTGTGTGTGTGTGTTGGTACTAGGTGTTGAACTCAATGCCTGGCCTGGGCCCTGTCCCTTAGCTTTTTTACTAAGGCTAGCACTCTACCATTTTTAAGCCCCCACTCCATTTCTGGATTTGGGGTGGATAATGGAAGATAAAAGTCTTACAGAGCAGGATGTCAGTGGCTTATGCCTATAATCTTAGATATTCAGGAGGTTGAGATCTGAGGATTGTAGTTCAAAGCCAGCCCAGGCAGAAAAGTCATGAGACTGATATCTCCAGTTAATCACCAAAAAGTCGGATGTGGGGCTGTGGTTTAAGTGGCAGAGTGATAATCTTGAACAAAATAGCTCAGGGACAGAACCCTGGCCCTGGGCCCCAAGTTCAATAAAACACACACACACACACACACGCACACGCACACACACACTCTCTCTTCATAGGTTTTTGTACCCATGCTGGCTTTGAAGTACAACCCTCAGATCTCAGGCCCTTGAGAAACTAGGATTACAGGCATTAGCCACAGGCATCCTACTTTTATCCATACATTATCATTCTCCTGTCTGGGGAAATGAAAAATACTCTCCCCTCTGTTTTTCCATTTTATCTCTACCAAGACTGTCCAAAGCCCAAGCCACACTGCTCTGGCATTCAGATTCGTTGCATGGTGTTTTTTTTTGGTGTGTGTGTGTGTGTGTGTGTGTGTGTGTGTGTGTGTGTGTGTGTGTGTGTGTGTGTGTTTCTCTTCCATCAGTATTCCTTGAAGACTGAAAGCAGATCTTACTCTTCTTTGTATCATGAAAGTCTGTGTTTGATGACATACCTTCAAAAACACCTTCAAATACTCCACACTAGCTTTTATTTCATCTTTGGTCATGCTAGTCCAGGCTCAAAACTTCTGATTCCTTCAATCACTTCTTAAATCAGTAGGCAGAGAGTGGTCTCTCACCATCTAACCAGAGCTAGAATGGGGTGAAAGAAGGCAGACTGGATCCTATACTGTCTCTGTGACAAAACTATACTTTCAAATACCATGGTGAGTAGTGAGGATAATGAAGTAGTGCAGAAAATCTATAAAGGATGCTCTAGGTCTCTCAAACAGCCTTGAAATCCTAAAATAAATGAAAATTTTACAAGAGCAAGATCCTGTAGCTATCACTTCATCCAATCTGAGCCAAGGTGGGCATGAGACCAAAGAAATTAGAGTGAATTGCTCAAGATCACAGAGCCGGTTACTGACAGAGCTGAGACTGCAAATAGTGTCATCTTTTTCCTTGACCACATACCATACAAACTCAAAGAAAATAGTGTGCGCTCTCTAGGCTCCTGAATAACCACTGGTTATTTGAATCATGGAAAGTTCATTCTTAAATCTTGGGACCTAACCTCTCTCTTTCCCAGTAGCATTTAGATGCTGCTAAAAACTCCAAGGGGTTTTTGTTAAGCCTTAAAACCACCATCCCTATCAATCATGGGCTTGATCCACAAAGAAAAAGGAGATGCCAACATAAAATCTTTAGAAGCTGGTTGGGTATTTTGTTTTACCTTTGCTTATCATATGCCATCAATGTAACACAATGCCTGACATGAGGGAGCCATTAAAAGAATATTTGATAATTGATTAATAATTTTATTATTCATTAATGAGTTATTCATGACAAAATTTCAAATCCAGGTTAAATCCTCCTACCACTTGGCAAAGTTCCTATTTCTAGGTCACATGCCCAGTAATCAACTGATTTATATGCAGGAAATTTCAACAAATATTAAATATTTTTCCACATTGTGTAATTTGAAACTCAAATACATTAAAAGTAGACATACAGACTAGTTCAACTTGCAAGTGGATGGCATTCTGAACAATCATAGTTAAATTAGAGGCTCGAATTTCTCAAGAAGAAGAAAGAGGAAGCCAGGCATAGGTAGCTCACACCTAACCCTAGCTACTCAGGAAGTTGAGATCTGAGGATCATGGTTCAAAACCAGCCTGGATAGGAAAGTCCATGAGACTCTTATCTCCAATTATCCACCAGAAAACTGGAAGTGGTGCTGTGGCTCAAAGTGGTAGAGCCCTAGCCATGAGGTGAAGACCTCAGGGACAGTACCTAGGCCCAGAATTCAAGCCCCATGACTGACAAAAGAAGAAAGAAAGAAAGGAAGGAAGGAAGGAAGGAAGGAAGAAAGAAAGAAAGAAAGAAAGAAAGAAAGAAAGAAAGAAAGAAAGAAAGAAAGAAAGAAGAAGAAAGAAAGAAAGAAAGAAAGAAAGAAAGAAAGAAAGAAAGAAAGAAAGAAAGAAAGAAAGAAAGAAAGAAAGAAAGAGAGGCTGCATAAGGAAGAGAAACAGGAAAGAGCAGGGCTGGGGTGGAGTGTGGAACTCAGAGGTACAGCTCTTGCTTAGCATGCACAAGGCCCTGGCTTTGATCCCTAGCCCTGCCAAAGGAAAAAAAGGAGGAAAAAAGAAATGAAGGAAAGGACACAGGAAGAAAGAAAGATAAAGATAGAAGAAAGGAAGGAGAAAGAGAGTAAGAGAAAGAAAGAGAAGAAAGAAAGAAAGAAAGAAAGAAAGAAAGAAAGAAAGAAAGAAAGAAAGAAAGAAAGAAGGAAGGAAAGAAAGAAGGAAGGAAGGAAGGAAGGAAGGAAGGAAGGAAGGAAGGAAGGAAGGAAGGAAGGAAGGAAGGAAGGAAGGAAGGAGAAAATGTTCTATGACAGCGTGGCTGGCAAAGTCCCTTTTGTCTTGACAAACCATATTGTAAAGAACATGATATAGAATAAGAAAGAACCTACCAGTTATAACATCTGTGACCTTGAGATCCACAGGCCTTGGTAATAAGGTATAATTTATGGTATTTTATGTATATGTATGTATATACATACATGTACATATATATACATATATTGAGAGAGAGAGAGAGAGGAGGGGGGAGAGAGAGAATGTGAGTTCTATTCAAGAAGTCAGGGCACCAGGAACCCAAATTCCAGGTCTTAAAGCCACTCGTCAAATGAGAGAGAAATCAACTCCATACTCCGTGTTTGAAAGTAAGCTCTCATAGTCCTGATCAATGTAACAACCTGCCTAAATCACTTTACCAGTCTGCAATAGAAACTTGCTCATCCAGCACAACAGAAAAACAAGCATCAGTGTTGAATCAAGCAGAAAACTATGTATCAACACATATTTGATTTAAACATCAAACACAAGTACATACCCACATGCCCATCTCTGAGATGAAACTCAGTGGCAACTGCCTAAACTTCCTCAAAGGTCTTTTTAAATAACACATTCCCAGAATACCTCCTCCCCAATCAGTGGTTTTAATTGAACATGCAAAACATCGTGACACTTGAAAAGCAATATGACTGCAAAGCTTTCTTGATTTTTATAATTTTAATTATATCCAGCCTTTCTAAAACCTGCCATTATTTTTCAAAGAAATAACTCTCCTTCCATAGTCATAATTTATTCATTAAATGTATATTAGAATCATATTGCAAAACTATAAATAAAATAGGCAGAAACAGCTTGGGGAACAAACACAACTGATTTTTGGTAAGCATACAGCTTTATTGAAAGAGGCAGAATTTAGGTGAACTGTAGTCATCTGCTAACAGGAAGTGTTCCACGAACACCCTGTACAGAGGAAATGGAGAACCCCAGTTCATCTGGTAAGTCACTTGAAAACAGTCCCCACTTCATTAGTATCAGTAGTCATTACAAATTTTATAGGACAGTGTTAAATTCACTCTCCCCTGGCCACCTTTGGATAAAATCAATCTCTACCCATCATCCTCTAAGACCATCTACAACAAATTACCATAAATAGGGTCTCTTCAAATAACACACAGTTGTTGTTTTTCTCATCGTTTAGAAACTGCAAGCCCAAAATCAAATTGACAGCAGGGCTCTGATGCCTTCAAACACGATGAGAGAGAGCCCTCTCTTGCCTCTTCTACTCCTGAGCTCTGAGTGGTTGCATTTACAAAGAGCCTGCTTCTCAGTAAGTCCATGTTCTCAGACTCTAGGTGGACTTCAGCACACCCTAGCCACGTGCTCTCACGAGCTGACAGGCCTGGGCCTGGACTTTTCTTTCCTACAAATCCTCTTTCCCTATACACTGACCTGGAAAATTATGATATCCTTCACTCCTCAACTCAGATGTCACCTCCTCTTGACTGCACCCCTTAGCTCAGTTAGTTGCCTTTCCTGTCTACTCTCCCAGAGCCAGTTATTGCTTCCTTAGTACAATTCCCTACACTGGCATTGCTAACTTTCCTCATCTACTTCTGCCATTAAACCCACTGTGTCAACAACGAAGTTGATGCTGGGTGTCTACATTGGGCAGGACACGATGGACACAACCACCACGAGGACAGGAAGGTAGAATGTTTCAGGTCTTCACAAGAGAGGAAGAAAACACTTATTTTTTTAATTTCCAGAGCCTAGCATGCTACCAGACACACAGTAAGCCTGCAATGAAGAACTGCGAATGAATTCATAAACAAAACAATTACAGAAGGTAGTGCAAATAATGGGTACGGTGGGATGGCTGGAGATTTGAAGGTATAGGCTTTTGCCTAGAATGAGAATTTTCATTTAAATCAAGCCATGATAAGAAAATACACTGCCTCTCTTTCACCGAAAGTACTCGAGCAGAAATCCACAGATGGGAGATGGAAGCACGTGGTTTCTAAGGTACTTCCCAAGGTTACAACTTTCTTCTCTCTCTGACAGATGAAATGATAAACAGTTGGCATTTGTCTACTGTCCCTTGATTAGGGGTGGCTATGCGATTGAATTCTGAATGGTGGAATACAAGTGGAAGTTATTCATGCCACTTCCAGTCCTGGCTCATGAAAATCTTCAACATACGCTCCTCTCCTCTCTCCTTCTAGTACTTCCACATGAAGGTGACCTCCAACACATGCATTCTCATGGGGGTACTGCAGCTCCCAGGAAGAGAAAATTACTGTTTAGAGGAACAAAAAATTCTTAGTTATTACCATGGCTTGTGGCCTTCCAGAGCTGATCAAATCTTATTTCTTGGTATTTAATGTCACTCATTAGTGAGAAGTTACGTTTAACTAAATTAATTTAAATTAATTGGGTTTGATTAATTAATTTTCACCTTAGGGGGTCAATCATGACACAATATTTAAAAAGTACTGCTCTAAAACAACCCTGGAAGCTGCATATTTCAGACAGTAGAGCCTCCATCTGGCCAATGACGGACTGAAGGAGAATAACTAAGGAGAGACACCTTGATCTCTACTAAACGTCATGAGTGAAGATGTAATTTCTATTGTGTCTGAAGCATTATGTAGCTGAGAGTCTAATGACATAGTGGTGATCCACTGTAAGTGTTATATCTAGTTCCTTGCCCATTTTACACATGAGGAACACAGAGCCGAAAGAGCCTAAGGCCAAGGTCAAGATGGCTGGCAGATGGAAGGGTAGAAAAGAGGAAAGTCTCTAATGTGAACATTTGATTCTATGCTCTGCTTCTTCCCCAGCTCATTCCCAGGCTGATTTATTGCAGAATATAATCTTAGTTGGGGGATTAAAATCACAATATATTTAGTTATACTATCTCATGCATTCAAAAGTGGGTAAATGCTTTCCAAAATCCTGGCTTCAATTCAGCCCTTGTAGAATTTGAGATGCAGAAAATCCCTTGTGGCAGTCAAATGCACACATAAATGAAGAGCCAAAGGTAAAATGGGGGAATAAATTAGTATTTCTTTTGATAGACACAAAACAAAATGCATCAAGTCTGGATGAAAACTGTAAATATATATATATATATATATATATATATATATATATATATATATATATATCCAGTATAAATGAGCAATTGTCAAATAGTGGTAGAACTGGGTTTCATAGGTAGCAGAAAACATCAAAGTTCTCCCTGCTGAAAGCACAAAGTCAGGTGGAGGTTTTCACAAGAGGATCTTATTGGAAATTGCTTCCTCCTTTTTGCTCTTTTAAGCATCTGAGTATGTAAGATCACACTAAAGACAATGATGTCCCTTGTCTTAAAGTTGTCAATATGTGGTTCTCCCATAGAAATTGAATAGGATATATCTATACTGAACCTATATACCTTGCACTGCCCCCCCCAAAAAAAACAATTATTGCCAGTTCTCATAGAAGTCCTAAGAAGTTTGTTGTTTTGCTTGTTTGTCTTTTCATTTTTCTTTGTGGAGGCACAAGTATCTTAAAGTAGTGTACATTTTAGAACTTATCTATAGCCATAAAGAGGAAGAATATTAGTACAAATCTTTTAACTTCTCTCTACAAGTTTCTTTGTCAGTCCCTTTCTGATAGTCTTTAGACACACAATTGAACAGTGCTCTCTAAAGAATTTCCTTCTTTTTTTTGCTTCATTTTACTCTGTTGCTACTTAAATAAGTTAATTGACTGTTCTGGGACTTAAATGCATCCTATTTAAACCTAAAATACAGTAAATGGGTAGTGGGTTGAGCCATTGAATGCTAGATAGAGATTGCATGCTGTTTTAGATGAAGACTGGGGAAGGAATTATGGCTGGTCTTTCATTCTTGTATATTTTAAAAGGTGCTCCAACTTTGGAGCACATCTCCAGATGCAAAATTAACACCATGGAGAATCACCAGGCTCACGGCTTTTATATTTAATGTCAATTCTTCTCTATGCTGTGAGTAGCCCTACCTTTGAGCATTTAGGAGATAAAGCTTGGCGTTAAATTTTCCAATTATTACCTGTCTGGTACAGTTGCAACAAGGCCATATCAAGTATTCACGTTTTACTTGGGAAACGTAATTACAGTTTGAAAAATAGTAGAAAATGCATTCCTATCACATCCTTAGTGGCAGTTTATATGCTAAAAAGAAAAACGCTTAGGGCCTAATTCATAAGAGCTTTATGCTTCATTTACATTTTTCTGTGCAGTTTGCTTGGAAAAGAGCATAATGCATGTTTTTCAAGTAAAATATGCCATTTTGGGATTCATTCAACTTGCTTTCTATTGTTCTCATTGAGGGCCAACTGCTCTTTTCTATGCTTCTAAGGGGTACCAGTTAATAGGGTAGGTGGAAAGACCTTAATATTAACTAGAAGAAATGCCTAAAACCGTCGTAAAGATTGTTTAGAAAATGTACAGCAGTCTCTAGCAGTCAAATCTTGGAAAGCCTATTTATTGTGTGTTTACTATGCAGTGTGTTTCCCAAGCCCTTTGTACTGAATATTGAACAAATTACAAGTCAATAAAGAAATTTTCAGGGGCTGCTCTGTATGCACAGTAAGATTCTGACCACTTCCCAGCCAATCCGTGTTCTTTCACTTGGCTCAGCGCTTCTCCAAACACGCTCTGCAGACTAGCAGGCCTCAAACTCAACAGAGATTCTTGATTTAAAAAAAAAGGGGGCTTCTCCACTACCCTAGTCCAAGTTTAGAGGATGAGATGTCTGAATTTGAACTTCACAAGCTCCTTGGGTGATTCTGGCACTTTCCTCATAATGGGGAACAGGAGATTGAACACCCCGCGGGCACCTTTGCAATCAGGAGGGGTCAACGTGCTATCCTTTGGTAAGCAGAGACCTTTTAAGCTAAATTTCCTCCCTGGTGTCAGGTCAACTGTAGAGGTGGCCAAAATCCCCCTGGCAATTTGGTCCCAGGCACAAAGTCATAACCCAAAGAAGTATCATGATGCCGCTTAATCTCTCCGTCTTCCTCCTAATTGCTACGGGTGCTCCCCACAATGGTGGGAAGAAAAGGTGGTGACCACGAAGCATTTCTCGTGATGTGCGCTGATGCACTGGAGAGGGAAGCTTGCAGAGCACCAGCTAGTTATGTATTCTACACACTGGCAAAACTGCCAGGCCAATTGCCTTTCCCCGAGAAATTCGCTGAATACACTGATGTGTGGGCATTATCTGAAGATCACTGTAGCTGTTTTCAGGAAGATTGGAGGTGCAGCATAAATGTCCTGAAAAGGAGTCGTCCAGCATCGCGTATGGTAGTACATCTCATAGAATAAGGTCTCGGGCCTCAACTTGTTTGGCTAAGTCTACTCCCAGTTAAAGCATCAAAGGTAAAACTCCTTTATTGCTGGATGCTTGATTTTTAACAAAAGAAACAAAAGAATAAACATATAGTACACATCCTAATGCACACATAGGAATATTACATATCCCTGCTCAGATATGCAGATGTAATAGAGGTCATTCCTACAGCAAAGTACTTCACTGCTGGTACGAACTCAACACAGTCCATCTGTGTGGCCAAGAGTGAAGGAAAGGCATATTGCCAGCGCTAAACACTTGTTACCCTGTACCACTGAAGCACCCCGAAAGAGTTCCCTGGTTATCCAGTCATCTTTGTTAAACAACGAGTAACCCTTTCTTCTTGCACTACTGAGATATGCAAGTTGTTTGTTACCATAACACGTTCTATCCTGATTTACCTAGCAGAGTGCAACATCACACTTCAAGTATATCTGTATACAAGAAATCAGCCTCAGCCAACAGAACACTGGAGACCATTGCCTGCAGAAAAGTCAGGATGACCAACAGTTCCTGACTAAAGAACACCGCCTCTCTATGTTCTGGCATTCCATTAGTCTCCAGGTAGCACTGGCAAATTTGGGAACAATCTCTGGGACTGAAAGGGTTGGTGTTTAAGTGCAGAAGGTATTATTTTGAAGTCCAAATGAGATAATGTGTGTCAGAATGTTCTATTTACCACATAGAGCTGTGTAAGTAGGAATTAGGCTTGACAAAGAGCCCATTTCAATTGTTCTTGTGCTCACATGGATTTTAAAGTAAACACTCCATCCTCTTTGCTTTCTGGTGAAGGGCTTTTGTTTTTGTGTTTAAAAGAGAGTGAAATTTGTTGGATAGAAGGGATCCACATCTTATAAATTCAGAGATACATCTCTCATTTTGGTATATTACCATGCACAGTTCTAGTGATCTTTCTTTTTCTTATTCAAGATGTATTAATTCCTTTCTGAAAATCCTGTAGAAATAGCCACGAGAGACAGATAGTTAAAAAATATATATATTTACCGTGACACCCAATTTCATCCTCTCTGCAGTATAATTAACAGCTGCTAATTTACCTCACGCTTCCACTAAGAAATATTATGAATAAAAGTGCTATATTAAGTGCCATTTTTGGGAAACAGTTCTGGTAACAGTGGGGTTTGGAATGGTATCTTTTTAATTCAACTCTTTATGCTTTGAATAAAAGTGTTTTCTTTTGAGATGCAGTATGGATTAATTAATCAATGATATGTGGATAAGGAAAGGTTAACAAAAAGTATTAAAATCCTTAACTTACAGTTACACACTTCTGAAAGAGACAGGGAGGATGGAGGGATGGAAGAGAGGGTGCTTATTTTAGACTTTTCTGGGAGAGCAAAGCCATTACACTGTTTTCTTCTATGTCATTTTGCCCTAAAGGGACGCTGCTTCCTGAGCTTAATAAGGATCCTATTTCTTCTCAGCCCGTACAGTCTATTAATTACTGTGGCGGGTGCTTAGAGACACAGAAGCAATCATTTGTAAGATGATAGGGGCCCTTCTCATTCTGAGATGTGGGTTTTTAGCCATCTAAAATTACCCAAATGAAACAGATGTTGAGAATGCGAGTCCTTATTAGAATGTTTTCTTTTCATTACCCAGCAGAAAGCTGTGCCCCGCATGCTTCGATCACATACAGAGACTGCCTAGGAGTCTTGGACTAGCCCTGCCTGCCACCTGTGCCTTTTTGCAGGACCTGTGGGTACCCAGGCCGTTGTGGCGGGAGTCACTGACACCCCACAAAAAGCCAGAGCAGAAGCAGCCCACCAAACGCCAAGACCAGAACTGCTAGGTAGGCCGAGGCAACGGCCCTTCCTACACCTTGATGGAAGTAAATTCCCAGACTCTCCCAAGCCGCCCGCCCGAGGCACAAACGAGGCACAAAGCTGCATAAGAAAGAAATGGCAAACAACATGCCCTTGAAGCAAGCTGGAAACACTGTAGGGCTGATTTTTCAACAGTGGAACTTTCTTCAGTTTATGACAAGTAGATCTCTTTGTAACACAAAAAAAAAGCAAAGAAGAAAAAAATGAAGCAAGCTACATGGTGACACAGTGTGATAAACGGTCAATAGCGCGTCCTTATTGCTTTCTCTATTTTCCCGGTGCCTAAACGTCATTCTCCAGGATTAACTCACTCAGTAAATACTAAATTTTATGAGGGGCCAAGCATGACTCTGGTTACTGAGGAAACCATCATGAGCTAGACAAAGTCCCACATCCCCTAGAGCGAACAATCAGATGACAGACAGACAATTGAAACACTAGATCTACAGCCTAAGCTTGGCTTAGTTGGCGTGCTTAGGAGAAAATAAAGCAGGAGCAACACAAAAGGAGCGTGGATGTTGGCCTTGGTGTTCACGAGGACGGTTGGGAGAAGCTGCATCTGAAAGAGACAAGGAAGGAAGTGGAACGGAGGGGCTGAGCCCCAGCCAGACCAGCGATGATGAGAGCCGGGGAGTGGGAGGAACGTGTGCAAGGGCTTTCTCGAGGAGATGGGCAGAGTTTGCCAGGGCACAGTCAGGGTAGCAAAGAGGCGGGCACTGAAGATCGAGGAGGGGCATTCTGAGGCTGGAAGTCAGGAAAGCCCGGAAAGTCTGGCAGGCCGCACGTAAGACTTAGGATTGAGGGAAACTAGTAGAAGATGAGCGAAAGTGAACTGACAATCTGATTGTTTTTAAGGTCACTCTAAGAAGAGCTATACGGTGGCGGGGAGGCCAGTGGCCCACACCTGTCATCCTAGCTACTCAGGAGGCTGAGATCTGAGGATCGCAGTTCAAAGCCAGCCTAGGCAGAAAAGTCCGTGAGACTCTTATCTCCAATGAACCACCCGAAAACTGGAAGTAGATCTGTGTTTCAAGTGGTAGAGCGCTAGCCTTGAACTGAAGTGCTCGGGGACAGTGCCCAGGCCCAGGGTTCAAATCTCACGACTGACAAAAAAAAAAAAATAGCTATATGGAACCATTGAGAACAAAGACTAATTGGAAGTGGGGGAAGTCCAAGCACCCTATGAGACAGTGTATGAGACACGCACCTTGTTCACCATCTCACCAGGCTCCCAGGGCTGTGTCTTCCTTTCCTTCTCTAGGTTGGTACCTGTCAGAATTTGAAGCCAGAACGCCCCTCAAACTCTCACCAGTTGGAGGTTTTGATCCCATCCAGGACTTGTGGGTTCTATGCACAAATTGAGGTGTGGAGGAGCAGTTCAAGCTCAGAAATTTAAAAAAAAAATCTTCAGTGATACTAAGGTGAAGCCAGAGCAAGGGACCGCTGAGCCAAACCAGAGAAAAGAAAATGACTCACTCCAAGTGGAGAGACGGATCGAATTGGGGAATACACTTGAGTGCGTCAAAAAGTAGAATTTCAGCAGAGAAAACGGAGCAAGAAGGGGATTCTAGGACCAAAGGGAAACAAACACAAAGATGAAAAACAAAACTTCCGAGAACAAAACATAAATGGTAGTTTTAGCAAAGGCAGAATGTCCCTTAAGGCTAAGATGCCAGGAAGGGGACATGGTAAGAAGGAAGTGCACACAACAGATTACGTGAGAGGTCCAACGGCTGGGGCCACAGAGAGCTGCTGTAGTTAATGACTACTGGAAAACAAGGTTGTAAGACCAAGGGCTTCCACGAAGTCACAAAATTAAACACCAATAGCAATTCTCATCATAGGAAATTATGGGAGGCTCGGTCTGGATAATTTGCTCACCCAATAAAAATACGTCTCACCTCATAGTTTCACTAATTCAGTGTGTGAAGAGATTTCTTAATAGCTCTTCACTTTGAATCATTTTCCTAAGATAATTAATTGAATTGGAGTAACACACACTGGGTGTAAATGGGGTCAATAATTTTGTATGGAAAGTGTCGCTACGTACAATAGACTTCATTAAGTGTTGAAATGTGTGGTTTCTGGCTTACCTCTTCCAGCTCAATTCAGGTCATTGAGGAAAAAGATACAAAATCCCAATTTTAAGATACATGCATATACATATATATGCATATATATGGATATAGATAGATTATACAGGATCATAAATTGTATATAAATGTATCATTAAAGAGCAACCTTTCCAAGATAATTAAAGAGCAATCATGGCCCAGACAATCCTAACCCTGGAAAATAGATAGACAGATAGAATGGATATGTATATATAGTATAAAATGTATGTACTGTACAATATATATGTACAATATAATATATACAACTAAGAATGATACTTAGTTTTTGCATAGAATTTACCTTCCTGCTCAAAAATTTTCTTCAACTAACAGCAAGCTTAAGATGAATGTTGTAGCTCATGCCTGTAATTCTAGCTGTGTGGGAAGCAGAGATGGGAAGATTGATATTCAAGGCCAATCCTGGGCAAAAACATTAGCAAGATCCTCTCTTGTGGTGGTACACACCTGCAAACACACCTTTGTAGGAGGCACAGGGTGGAGGACCGCAGTATCAGGCTAGGCGGGTGGGAAGTTGGCAGGCAGCATGAGACCCTATCTGAATATTTAAAGCTAAAAAGATGGAGAGAGTACCTCAAGTGGCAGAAGACCTGCACAATAAGCCCAGGGACCTAAGTTCAAACCCCAGTAGCAGAAAAAAAGAAGGGGAAAAAAAAAAGTGATCTCAATTTAAAATTTTCTTGAATATATATATATATATATATATATATATTCTAACGGCGACAAGGATATATACTAGTAGCACTCATGTCGCAAGCAGAGGGTGATCTGGCTTTTCCTATTTGTGCCGGTGAAACCACACAAAATGATGATTTTGCAAGTGGGCAGAACGGGAGCTGGCGGTAGGCGCTGGGCCGCGAGGAGCTTTCCGTCTGCACAGCCCTGAATAAGAAAGAGAAGGACGGGCTCTGCTTTCTTCGCTAAGGATATCGCTGTAGGAGGAGCCGTGGAGCGCTTGGTGCTCTTGTGTTGCAGTGTAACGCGGCGTGGACGCTCGCGGGAGCTTGTCATGTCCTTGTCTGAGCCTTGGGTACGACGCGTGAGTCTCACTCGCTCACACGGGGACGACCAAACTAAGAGCCGAGCGAAAGAAGTGTGCATCTTGGTCATGGCTGCTTGGCGTGATCGCTGTGAAAGCATCCTCCGTGTTTCCTGTGGGTGCTTTAGCATCACTCGTTAGCCAAGAAGACGTGGGAAGTCATGCAAAGGCCTGTCTTCACAATGGACGTGCTACGGACGCAATCCAGCAGCACCTCGCTCCAGGGTGCTCGGCAGAGACTTGGAAAGCACAGAGCTGGGCAGACAACAGTAGCTGCAGGGAGAAAATAAAAGTCCCTGTTCCCATGCTTCGCTTTTGGCCAGTGAGGTTTCGGGCTGAGGCCACCTGCACGTTGCCGCCGTCTCCTTCCTTTGTCCCCCATGTTGAGGGAGAAGCTGGCCTGACTAGTGGCCACCAGGGCCACCAGGCGGGGAACATGGCCGGTGCTGCCTCTTCATGCTCCCAGGACGGGCCTGGTGCCTCTGCGAATGACAACACAGATGAGAATCCCCAGAGAAGGGACGCCAGGGAGAGCAGACCCTCACAAACAGCTCGGAGAAGCCATTTCTTCCTCCCGCCTCAGCCTATCCACAACTGACAGCGGAAACCTCACCATGCTGGGCGCATTGCTAACCTGTCTCGAAAGGTAGAGTTAACCCATTGCTTCTAGTTCCCTTATGTTCCCTTTTCCCAAGGAAGGATAAATCAAGACCATCTCCTTCTCTTCTCTACATTCGCTCTTTTCTCTCCTTTCTCTCCACATATTAAGAGGAAACCAGCGGTCCATTGAAATCTTCAGCAGCCCTCTGAGTTAAGAGCATGCAAAGCACCTTTTGGTTTACAGTCAGATTTTGCACTGGGAAAACAATCTATGAGATATATATATAGAGAGAGAGAGAGATACACATGTGTATATATATATATATATATATATATATGCAGACTAATTCATCTTAACTCATCTTAACTATCTTTAATGATGTTTGTAAACATCACATGCCAAAGGAGTTAGACACCATTGAAAACAAACAAAAGAAAAAAGAAAAAAAGATGCTTTGAAATCATGGGATTGGGTGAGGGGAAGGACTTAACTATAGGATTTAACTATTATAATAGGGCTTGTTATAATTGGGCTTAATCCCTATTCCTTTGATAAGAAATTTGGTATTCAGACAAATGCTTTGCCTGGCCCGAATCTTTCTCTTTTTATTCATTTGAGACCATGTTTCAAAAGCTTTGAATCCTGTTAAGTTTATCTTGGAAATCACCAGTCCTTTCATTATCCCTGATACATTTTATTTCTAGTTGGTGTGAGTTGTTCTGAGTCCCCTGGAGCAAAGGAGGCTGGGAAGGGATGGGACACCAGTAGGGTATGGATGAAGCCCACTAGAGCATCCAAGCATGGTACTTGGGAGATCTCCAATAAAAACCCTTGGTCTACCGCAAGTCCTTCCTAATGACTCCCCAGGAGAAGTTTACCTGTCCTAGGATTTATCTTAGAGGAATCCCACCGCTCACTCAGTGCCTCCTCACATGGGTTCCTGGGAATTTGTAGAGCTGGTTTCCGCTCTTGTTCAGCGTGTCGTGATGATTTAACCCATGCTCTCAGTGGTGCCCCATTACAACCAAGTGCCCACAAGTGGGGGTGACCTAGGAGGGCCACAGTGGACATTTAACACAGTGCATCTCAAACCAGAAGCCCACATGGGCGAGGAGAGAATGGAACTTCTCAGCCTGTTGTGGTTTCGAGGTGAAATAGTCCCCATAGCCTTGTGTATGGGGGAGCATAGTTGCAGCTGGTGAGCTTTGGGGAAATGTTTGGGTCTTTGGGGCTCTGACCCAATCAATAGATTTATCCCTGGATGGATTTGTAATACAATGGCAGTATTGGAGAGCGGTAAAAGGAAGGAGGTGGGACCTAATTAGAGGAGTTTGGTGACGAGGGGACATGGCCTTGGGACTGTATCTTGCCCAGGCCCCTTCCTGTATTCCTGTGTCTCTGCTTCCTGTCCACCTAGGAGTGACTCTCCTCCACCACACGCTCCTGCTGCTATAACGCTCTGCCTGAGCTCCTGGGCCCAAGAGCCTGTGGACTGGACTCTCTGAAACCATGAGTAAAGATCAGTCATTTCCCCTTTACATTGCTGAGGTTTTCACTGGGGCAAGGGGTCAGGGGAAGGAACAGTCCTGGGGTTTGTACTCCATGCTTTGCACCGGCTAGAAAGGTACTACACCACTAAGAGCCACATATCTGCATCTTTTTCCTTTTTTTGCTTTCATTTTTTTGTTAGAAAAGGTTTCACATTTTTCTCTGGAGCCAGCCTTTGACAATAATCCTCCTAGTTTGTGTCTCCCATGTATCCGGGGCCAGAAGTGTGTACCTCCACACCCAACACACATGCTGAGATGAGGTTCTTGTTAACTTTCTGCCTAGGCTGGCATCAAATTCTGATCCTCCCAGTTTCCCCCCTCTTGAGTAGCTGGGACTGTACACGTGAGCCACCATGGTCTGCTACCATTACAAGTCAAACCTTCTGTCACAGAGACAAGAATGCGAGATAAGACAACGATGTAAGGGTCTGACGCTGAGGATGAAAGGATAGTAGTTCTCCTCTTAGTCTTCCAACTTTATGTATCACGAACTAATACATTTCTTCCTCCAAAAATTTCTTTGAAAGCTAATGATTATGTTCCTTGTACTCTATCAAGGGAGAAAATGAGAGAAGAAGTAAGACTGGTCAGAAAGAAATGCACTCATTACCCCTCTGTGTACCCCCACAATAATAATAAAATAAAATAAACTCAAGGGAAATAATCATGGATTTGCCTCCTTCTGAGTACCAAGCCCAGAGCTAAAGCCCCAACGTCTCCTGCCTGCTTTTCTCTATTATGCCCCTCCTGGTGCACCCGATCCCCTGAATTGACTAGACCATTCCAGCCTGGCATGGCCTTGTACATTCTGTGTCTCAGGCAGAGTAGAAGCCTCCTAGCTCACTCCTGAAAAGAACAAAAATCTCAGAATAGCCTCAGGCTACCAGATGATGTCTTTGAGTCCCAGTAACATTACTGGCCATCAGTATTCAGACTGCAGAATGAAATTCCAGCTAGAGCAAGCGCGTCCCGACTTATGAATTTTGTGTGGACCATTAGAATGAACCAAACTGTGAAGAAGTCAGTTGCGGGGCGGGGGGTTGGGGGGGAGGGGATACAAGGAGACCTTCTAATATCATCTACCAGGAAAAAAAAAAAAACATGTAATCCAGCTGAAAACAGGGAGTTGATTTCCCAGATGATCTCTTGGATTGATTTAGATGCAGCCATCCCGAAGCTCATACCGTTCTGATTAATACCCACTTTATCTCCGTCGGTTGCTCACTTTCCCACAGATGAATTAAATAATGTCTACCTGGGCTACCCCAGGTCCTGCAGGAGCACAGCCTGATTGCTCAGAAGGAGTCTATTATAGTACGCATAGAAAGCAATCATAATAAATTACCACTTTGAACTCTGTCACCCACTCCCAACAAACCCTACTGCAGCTCCCCCCCCCGCCCCCTCCCTGCCTCAATGGACCAATTTAAGTAACATAATGTAAACACGAAGCTGAGCCCTCCCTCCTCAAAGCTGCCTGCGAGTCAAAGCTTTGTTTTATTTGGCATGGAGGCAATTCATGTTGAACATCTGTCTGACCTTCAACTTGGCAGGTCCCACTGCTCTTCGCTGCCTCTTCTCATTCCTTCCCAGCCCTCCGCCACCCCCTTGGCATCAGCTGCCACACATTCCCAATCGTTACCCCTCTTCAACTAAATCAACTCTGTGAGGCACGGGTCTCTCACTGCTCTGGTCTCTGGCTTCCAGAGGCGGTCAGAGGGAGTCTAGCTGAAGCCGAGCGGCCTCCAAGAAAGGGAGACAGAGAAAGGAGAGGCTGCATTGTCTTCTAATCACCAGCTCAATCAGGAATTTGGCAGCCTGGAAATGTCATGCATAATATATAGACCAAGCATTTTCAAAGTGGATTATGGAGATTTTACTTCTTTTTTTTTTTCTGATAGAAAGCCAAGTGATTTTTCACCAATGCAGCTAAATGAAATAATACTTTCTGCAGCCCTTTGCTGGGGGCGCTTCACATATTACATTGGGTGATATGTTGTGTTCCTTTCCTGTGGGCTTTTTAACCCCCATATTTACATGACAGATGAACATCTTTGAGATGTTTCTTATAATGTTTTTAAGTATTGTCTTTCCATTTTCTTGAGTACACTGAAAAGTCATTTGTTTCTTTTCAGTGACTTCTGTTATGGAGAAAGAAAGGAAGAAAAGAAGGAAGGATGGAAGGGAGGGAGGGAGGGAGGGAGGCAGAGAGGGAGGGAAGAAAGGAAGGAAGGAAGGAAGAAAGGAAGGAAGGAAGGAAGGAAGGAAGGAAGGAAGGAAGGAAGGAAGGAAGGAAGGAAGGAAAGAAAAGGATGTGCCGAGCTTCACATACAGGAAGAATAAAGTTTAACTGCAGCTGATAAAATATTTGAGTGTTGTTATATCTCGGGCAGCCTGCAGTAAATGGGATTAAAATCATTGTGTTGGAGAAACAGCCCTTTGGTATCCTTTAGTGCCACCCGCTCACCTGCTCATAAATCTGCTGCTGAGTTTTAAGATCACACTTGCAGAGGTCTACTCTGCAGAATTGGCTTATACCACACGGCGAGGCTCTGGACAAAGTCTTCACGGCTACCTTCACAGCGTGGCCCCAATTCTCAGCCCCTCCACTGCCACTCACCCCACCAGCCGCCGCCATTCCTCACCTGCCTTGCCGCGGAAGCCGCTTCCCTAGTCTTACAGCTTCCCCATCTGCTCCCAAGAGGCTGTTCTCCACAAAGCAGCAAATGAGAGTCTCTATAATATGAATCCCATCGTGTTGTTTTCCTACTGAGAATCCTCCAACATCTTTCCATCACAAAATCCACAGCCTTTCCCATTCGCCTAGTAGCCCGTCTCCTCCGGCTCCAGCTCCCTCCCTGGTATCATCCCCTTCTCCACACTTCAGTCACCAAAGCAAAGACAGGTCTCACAACTCCGCTTCATGTGCTTCCATCTAGAAGGTTCTTTTCTCAGATCATCATCCAGGCCCTTATTTCCTTCAAATACCTGTTCACAATGTCCCCTGCTCTCAGGAAGCCTTGCCTGACTGCTGTGTGACCGGCCACCTCGGGGTCTCCTGTCCCTCTTCCCCCTCTCCCGGCTCTGCTTTTGTTACATCCCATCCTATCTTTCCATATAGGCTTACTTGAGTTTCCCTCACTGTCTGCGAAAGTAGGGCCTTTCCCTCCTTTATTCACTGGGGCAGTCACCAAGCTGCTGAATAACACAGGAGGTTGGAGCTCTATCATCCAGTCATAGTGCTCTTTGTAGCAAGATCTAGGAAAGGAATATAGAGAATATCTGTTTATCCACCTGTGGTTTATAAAATCAGTTTCAGAATATTCGCGGTTTAGTATGAAGCAACCAAGGATCTAGATTTGGCCCCTTTAAAATATTAAAGTATAAGCTTGGACGTGGTGGTTCATGCCTGTAATCCTAGCTACTCAGAAGGCTGAGATCTGAGGATCTTGGTTCTAAGCCAGCCTAGGGAAGACAAATCTGAGACTCTTATCTCCAGCTAATCATCAAAAAGCTAGGACTACGGGTGTGGCTTGAGTGATATAGTACTAACCTTGAACAAAAATGCTGAGTGAACGCAGGAAGCCCAGTCCAATTTAAACCTCAGTACAAGCCCTATTAGCTTTCCTAGTTCTTAGGACTTTTGAATAAGACTGACATCCATTACTGACTCACCAACATCGGTGTTGTTAGCCTCCATCATCACATTAGCCAATCCTTCTTTGTCCATCTATCTGTCTATACATTCATCTCTCCTCTTCTCTTTCTCTGGTGAGCCTGATGAATCTACATACTGTTGGAATACTTAACCAAATTACTTGATTTTTCTTTCCTGTCCTGTAAATTAGGGACACAGCAGCATGTAGCATAAGATGCCGACGTAAGGCACAGAGAAATGACTATAGCTATTGACTTAGGTAGTCCATCACACATAGTGTAATGCCAGTATAGGCTGTTACAGTAATTCTGACAGCCAGAGTTGTAAGAACAGTGCTTTCGCATTAGCAGCCTGTGATTAGTGAAGTTAAGGAGGGGTACCAGAAACTTCAGTCCTAATGTACTTACTACAGGACCCAAAGGAGATATCATGGGATACCCGTTAACAAAACAGTCCCTGATAATCTTTACCTAAACTTCTGAAACCACCGAATCCTAAATGGTATGCTCATTTAGCCTTTGTACACCAAAGGCAAAACTATTGAAGATGGAGGTCTAAAAGTTATTCCGAGTAACAAAACAATTTTCTCTATGCAAGTCCTCTTTGCAGGGAAGGAAGGAAGAAGGCACATTGCTGTATCCACAGTCACACAAAAGTAAGAACTCCTCACTCTGCCCACCCTTTAGCCCATTGAATCCATACACTAGATGACAAGCCAAAGCTCTCCCTTCATGCACTTGGTCTCTGACACCTGAAAGCTACTAGGACCCATGTTCATCCTGAACAAATTCTCACCTCACAGTACTTCAGCCTCCCCAGGCTAGTCTGCCACTTAGGGTTTAATTAAATCCTGTGGCATTGCATTTTTGAAGGAGCTATTATCTTTAAGTGATTCAAGTTTATGAGTGTCTAGGAAAAAAAAGGACAGAGAGGGAGAAGAAGCAGAGCAAAAGGTGACAGAGCTATAGGAGAAAGAGCACACATCAAGCATCTTTGATCTAAGTTGATTAGTTATGCATCTTGCCAGTGGTAATTGAAAGACACAAGGAGAATGTGAATTGGTCACAAGATATTCCAGAGCGCGGTGCTTGCCCTCTCTCTGTTACCTGTGTGGGTGCTGAACTCTAATGCTGACACTGCATCATGGTTCTCAAAAGGCAATTTGGGGCATTGCACAATACACCCTTCTTCACCCTTACAATTTACATTTAGATGCTGCAGAAATAAGCGGAGGAAGCAAATCTGAGTTTACAGTTTCAATCAAAATTTCTCTTTTCGTGTGATGTTGTTATTCATCACACACAATGCTGATACACAGGGAGGAAATTTAAAAGAATATTATTTTTGCATTGCTCGTTTTGCCTTAGGTCTGGGGACATTTTTCCCCCCAAATGAACATTAACTGTTTGTTAGCTTGTAAAGAGCAATTTGGATGAACAAATATTGGGCAGGAAATGGCTAAAGCCAGTAAATGGTGTTCCTTGCCTGACATTTTTATTCCTACAGTATAGAAACAAGGAAACAGCACCTTCCCATGCAAATAGAATGGCCCCGGGCTTTTCTTTGCAATATTTATGATCAAATTATATTTTTAATGTCTTTGGAACTCTAGAAACAATTGCAACTACATGATTAGCTGACAGTGCTATGTTTTTAGTACACACGATAAATCTGGGTGTAAATTCCATCCCCGTATTGTATCCTCGAAGGTTGTTAGCTATTTGATCTTTAAATGTTCACATTTGGTGCAATCTGATACAGCAGATAGTAATTACCTGCCGAAGCCAGGGTGCTATGTTAGGCGCCGTGAATGTTAAACTCCAGGAAGTCCCGGTCCATGCCACAGAATGAACTCAAAATGTCGTGGGAAGATGGGCTAGTGAAAGGGACATAACACGGGCACCTACTGAGGAGAGATAAGATAGCATCACGAGGAGTGCACTCAAGGCACCTGTGAGCACCCGATGCTTCTCCCTTGGCCTCACCAAGCCCCGCTGTCAGCTTCATCTCACGCCAGAGCTTCATCCATCTCTTCATCTCCTGAAGATGTAGACCTAACTCACTGTCAACTTACTCCACCACCACCTTTGGTCGGTGACGCCCGTGTGCTTCTAGAACTCCTTCCAATGTCTCGTCTTTCCTCTGCGCTCCATCTGCTGTCCTTCCGGCTCACGCTGTAGAGCCACAGCTATAATCCCTTGAAGCCACCCACATTCACATTGTCTTTCCCTGTCCTTCCCTGTATTCAACCACCCATCCTTGTTCCTGCATTTCACATGTCCTAACTTCCCTACCCCGCACCCCTGCCCAAGTCTGATTAATTACAAACTCTACTCAGAAGCTGCACCTGGATGGCAAGCCCCCCTCCCCCGCCCCCCGCTGGATAGATGAGCATGTCATTGTGCTGATTAGCTTCACCTCGATTCCATGATTCCAGGTAGAATTCCTCTCCTTCCTGGAATGCATTTGTAATGTCCCTCATCATCTCCAGTCTACCCTTCTCCAGAGGAATATTCCATATCTCCTATCCTTCCTTGTGCCTCCTCTGCATCCTCTGATCTGTATTCGCTGTGTTATGAGAGGCAGGCAGAAGAGACGCCACCGCTTGCCACAGCCATAAACCTGCCTGTATCTGTGCTGGTATGGCCTTCCTCCTCTCCCAGGAAAAGGATGAATGTCTGTCCTCCTATCAGAAGCCAACCTTCCATGTGCATTGGATGCCTTGTGCACTAGCTCCCTCTCTTACATTTTGAACATTACCTCTCTCCTTAGTCATTCCTATAATAGGAAAGCATCACAGTTCCTAAAGATGCCTTCCAGATCTTGTATTTCCCTCTAACAACCATTTGTTTGCTAGTAAACCTTTGTAGTAATCATTCATTTTCAAAAGTTATTTATTGTGAGGTCAAGTTCCTCTCTGCCCGTTCTCTTTCTTTCTTTCTTTTCTTTTTTTTTTTTTTTTTTTTTGGCCAGTCCTGGGCCTTGGACTCAGGGCCTGAGCACTGTCCCTGGCTTCTTCCCGCTCAAGGCAAGCACTCTGCCACCTGAGCCACAGAAGGGTCTGGCCATTTTCCATATATGTGGTGCTGGGGAATCGAACCGAGAGCTTCATGTGTAGGCAAGCACTCTTGCCACTAGGCCCTATTCCCAGCCTTGCCCGTTCTCTTTCCACCCAGATTCTGTCGCTTCCACTCTGGCTCAATCTCTGTTATGGAAATGGTCAATGTTTTGAGTTTCTCACAAAGTCTTTCTTTGTTTTTAGTTTATTGTGGTTGACTTTTTGTTTGTTTTCCTGTTTGATTTGGTTTTTGGCTGTTTGTTTCTTTTCTGGTCCAGGGACTTGAACTCTAGGCCTGAACATTATCCCTTGAGCCACGGTGCCATTTCTGATTTTCTGGTGGATAATTGGAGATAAAAATCTTATGGACTTTCCTTCCCTGGCTGGCTTTGAACCACAATACTCAAATCTCAGCCTCTTGGGTAGCTAGGATTACAGACATAAGCCACCAGTGCCTGGCTCCCAAAGTCTTTTTTAGAGTGGCAGCTTACTTACTATAAAGTTTATTATTTCTTCTTTCTTAAAGCACTCTCTTCATTTGACTTCCAAGAGAAGAATCACAAATTTTAAAAACTGACAACTTGTTTTTCTCTACTGTCAAAGTTATGTACAGAGGGGTTACTGTTTCATACATAAGACAGTGAGTACATTTCTTATCCAACTTGGTACCTCCTCCCTCATTTTTCCCCTGCCTCCCTCCTCCCCATTTTCCTCCCCTCTCATGAGTTGTACAGTTGATTTACACCATATAGTTTTGTAAGTATTGCTGTTGCATTGGTTTGTCTTTTTATCCTTTTATCTCTCAATTTTGGTATTCCCTTTCCCTTCACTAGTTCCAATACACGTCTATATAATATCCAGGGTATAAAACAAAACTAGACAAACCACTCAGTCAAACAAACAGACAAGGAAAAAGAGAAAAAAAGTAGTATGCGTTCACATGGCATGCTGAGAACAATCACAACAGTGGCACAACTCTTGTTTCCGTAACGTGGAGTTCATTTCATTTGGCATCTTCTTATGTGGTCATATGGGTGTAGCTATGGGGGTATTTTGATCTTCTACCATGACTAGCCTATTCCTGTACTAGCTATTCCCTGTGAGGGACACCATAGTGTTTATGTTTCTTTAGGTCTGGGTCACTTCACTTAGTATGATTTTTTCCAAGTGCTTCCATTTCCTTACAAATGGGGCAATGTCATTCCTTCTGATGGAGGCAGAGAATTCCATTGTGTATATGTACCATCTACTGGGGAGCATCTAGGTTGGTTCCATGTTTTAGCAATGACAAGTTATGAACATAGTTGTGCTGGTGGCTTTAGTGTAGTCTTACTTGTAGTCTTTTGAGTAGATGCCCAAAAGTGAGGCTGCTGGGTCATAGGGGAGCTCTATGTTTAGCTTTTTTAGTAACCTCCACTCTGCTCTCCAGAGGGGTTAAACAAGTTTGCATTCCCACCAACAATGTCTGGCCAGTGACGTAGAGCACTTCTTCAGGTGTTTCTTGGCCATTCTCATTTCCTCTTCAGAGAAGTCTCTTTCTAGGTCTTTAGCCCATTTGTTGAGGGGGCAGTTGGTTCTTTGAAGATTTGTTTTGAAAGAATTTAATTTTTTGAGTTCTAAGTATATTTTATATGTGAAGCCTTTGTTATATGGCCAGCAAAGATCTCCCAATCAGTGGAATTTCTATTTACCTAACAATCTGTATTCCTGTGCCATGCAGAAGCTCTGTAGTTTGATGCAATCCCATTTGTCCAACCTTTCTTTGATTTGTTTTAAAAACTGACAACTTTAAGCCAAATGATGTTGGCTCATGCCTGTAATCCTAGCCACTCAGGAGGCTAAGATCTGAGACTCAAGATTTGAAGCCAGCCCATGCAAGAAAGTCTGTGAGGCCCTAGCCTCCAATAAACTACTCAGAGAAAGCCAGAAGTGGTGCTGTGGCTTCAGTGGTACAGTACCAGTCTTGAGCAAAAAAGGAAAGCTCAGGCCCTGAGTTCATGCCCAAGGACAGGCACACACACTGACAACTTTAAACTTCATTCCCCCTTCCCAACTTTTTGTGTTTGCCATAGCCAGTGGACACTGTCTGCCACTTGGATAACTAGGGAACATCTCAAACTTAATATAAGGAGCACAAAACTAATGCTGAAAACTTCTCCTCTAGTCTGTTTCTGCTGTAGTTGGCCTTCCCTCAAAAAAATACCATTTTTTCTTTCCATTCACTCATGGACAGAACATTGGAATCATCTTTTGACTGCCTTTCTCTTTATTTCCACATCTAACCCAACAGCATCGCTTTGGAATTACCTTCCAAAGCCAGCCAAATCCAGCCGCTGCCTACCAATTCTACTCCTGTAACCTTAGTCCAACACCATGTCTTCTCATCTGGCTTTTAATGAGATCTCTGTTTCATCCTTGACTTCTATATTTCTCGTGTTTCTGAGCATCAGAGTAATTTATTTTTAGTGTAAATCATTCCATGTTTCTATGGTCTAGATGTTGGCAACACATGCCCCAAATACATATGTTAAAACCTCCTTACCAATGCAATAGGACTCTGAGTAAGGACTTCCGGAGGTTATAGGATTGCAGGAGCTGTCCCCTCATGAATAGGACTAGTTAGTTCCTCATAAAAGAGACCTAAAGGAACTTCATCTCCTGCGTTGCCACGAAAGGACTCAGCAAGAAGGCACCAACTGTGAAGAGAAGCGCAAAGCCTCACCGAACAACAGATCTGCTGATGCCAGTCTTGAGCTTCAGAGCTTTTACTACTATAAGATATTGATTTCTTTTATGAATTATGCTATCAAAGCAGCCACAATGGAACAAGACACATCATTTCTCCAACTCAAGATGTTCTAGGAGAAACCAGGTGTCAGTAGCTCATACCTGTAATCCTAGCTACCAGGGAGACTGAGATGGGAAGGATCGATGTTTGAAGCCAACTAAGACAGAAAGAGTCTGTGACACTTCATCTTTGATTAACAAGCAAAAACCTAGGATGGAGGAAGGCCTCAAGGGGTAGAGTATCAGCCATGAGCAAGAGCACAAGGCACTGAGTTTAAGCTCCAGTACAACTTAAAAGGGAGGGAGAGAGGGCGTGGAAAGGAGAGGGAAGGCAAAAAAGGGGAAGGGAGAGGAGGGTACGTCATCATTTCCTCAAAGTCAATAAACGCACGTTAACTGGTGCCACTTTGATGCAATCTCCTTCCTCTCTTCCCCGCTCACCACTTCAGTGACACGTGATGTTCTTGATAGACCCCAAACAGAGTCAACTCAGACTTACTCCAGGACCTTTGCCCCTGCTTTGTCTTGGCATAGAACACCCTCTCCCCGGGTAGCTAGAAGGTTCACTTCCTCCCCTAATTCAGCTCTCTACTTGAATGCCACCATGTCCTATGTCCCCCAGATATACTATAGATTATCCTATGTATGTATGTATGTATGTATGTATGTATGTATGTATGTATGTATCCCTTTGTTACCTTTCTGTGTTTTACTTCTCATCTTCACACTTGCCCTCATCCAATATATCACAAATCTATATATTTGAGATGATGATGGAGACCCTTGGGATAAGGACTTCATTCTGTTCCCCACTGTTATTGTGGCATGCAAAAGGGCATCCTCCTCCTGTCCACTGTGAGAAGTGAAGCTCAGTGACCTTTGTAAAGGACCTACCAGCCCTAGAATCCTAGAAGTTTACATGCTGGTCTGACCTTGAGCAACTCACATAAAGCTAAAAGGGACTCAATATAATTTAACTCAAAAGGCAAGCAGACAGGCAGCCATGGACATCTGATATTTTAGAAAGCTTTGTAAAACAAAATGTGAAGTTTTTCTTGTGGGTTTTTTTTTTTTAAGTTTACAAAGTACCGGAATACGTTTCAATTATCTAGAAAATCAGCTCCTACAAAACACCTCCTTCCCCCTTAGTGCTAGACAAATGAGAATTTCCAGAGTGTTATTTAAACAACCAGCAGGGGCAGACCAAAATAGTATAAGGCCAGAGAAGCAGAGAAAAGCCTGCTGGGGAATTCTCCTTCCCTTCCAGTTTCTATAAAAAGGACCGGCCAATGGAGGTAAGTCCGTCATTTGCAAGGAACACAGAGAATGCACTTCTGCTTCCCCCATTAGGAAGATTAAGTGTCACCGGGTACAGCAGTCAGCACCCAAAGAAGGTGAACAGAAACCACTGTTCCCTACCTCCCTTCATTGCACTCAGAGCTCCAAGGGAAGGCGAGACCCGCACCAGTTCCCAGGCCAACAGAGGATGTTTATATTGGCCAATAGTAAGGAGATAAGGACCACCTCCTCAACATGCTCACTCGTTCCTTTAGGCATTCATTCATCTTATAAGTTTTAGGTCCCAGCCATGTGCCAGACACTGTGCCCCAAAGCATCACTGTAACAACAGGAAACTACCAAGACCCAATCCCTCCCCTCCTGTATTACCCTATGTAACACTGCAACACTCTTGGGGGCTACTGAGAATTAGTAATAAGAAAACCTGAAGACCTGGATCAGATCAGAAAGGATTGGCCTAGTAATTTATTGAACAAGGGGAAGCAGAGAAGCCATTCTGCTAAAGATGACCCTTGAACTCTGACCTAGAGACTGAACAGAGACACTAACATTCAGATCTTAACTTACGGCAGCTAATTAATTGTTTGTCAGCATATGGCAATTTTTTTCAACCTAGGGTGCACCCCACATCTACGTTTACTAGGAAAATACAAAGTCACTAGATAGCTTGACATACCTTACATGCTATCAACTGTAATCAAAGTCTATTAGGGAAAATTTTCATTTTATGAAAACTAACATTGACTTTTGTGGCAGGGAAAAATCAGTATTCAAGGTGTTATCACGGGAGTTTTTGTTGTTGTTGTTGTTTTAAATTTTTTTAGTTGGTGTTAACTCCATAAGAAAACAACAACAAAATAAAATCAGTTACTCTGGTGTACATGAAATCAGAACACAACCACAGGAAACAAATGTGAGCACAGGAATGGAAAATTGAAACCTCAGTGTTATGAATATGCAGCCTGTATCACACTAGTCTGTGAAGCATTACAGTGTAAGGTGTACACCCCACCACAGTGAAGATTTTTTAAAGCAAAAAAGAAATACCAAACTTCTAGAAAATTCCCATCTTCTCTGAAATTGCTTATAATCATACTCAAACCTATGCCCATCCACCTGTCTTTACGGTTACCACAATGGAAAAGGGTGAGAAGTTATTAAAATGTTATTACCAAATACCATCTCAGAGCTGACTAGGTATTGTTTTGATCACTGAGCTTTGCTGTTGTTATTGTTGGTGATGGTGGTCATGGGGCTTGAACTCAGGGCCTGGAAGCCATCCTTGAGCTTTTGTGCTCAAGTCTAGCACTCTAGCACTTTGAGCCACAGCTCCATTTCCAGTTTTCTGATGATTAATTGAAGATAAACATTCTCACACACTTTGTGCCAACGCTGGCTTTGTACCCAGATCCTCATATATCAGATATCAGCCTCCTGAGTAGTTAGGTGGGAATCACAAGCTCTTAGCCTATCATTGAACCTTATGTAGCTTGATGGACATGTGTGTATTTCTGATACCAGTCATAGTGTAATCATAATAATTTTAGTCTGATCAACAACAGTAGTTGCTGTTATCGCCATAACAGTGGAGTCACTTGCTGCTGCTGTTCCATTTGCAACAGTAGATGCTGTTGCTGTTCTTGTCCTTAGAGAAGCAATTATGAGAGCTGGGACAGTCACACTCATAACAGCTGTAGACATTGCGCTAGCCCCAGTGTTAGGAGTTAAATAGTAGCAGTAGCAAGTTGGATCTGAACTCTACATTTACCAGCTGGGCAAAATCAGAAAACTTATTTAAACTCTTTAAATCTGGGCTGGGGACTTAGCTCAAGTAGTAGAGTGACTACCTAGCAAGCACAAGACCTAATAATAATAATAATAATAATAACTTTAGAATGAGGTTGATAAAACATCTGCCTTTAAGATGGATGCAAGACAATGTAAAGATTCTATGGAACAATAAAAGACCCTGAATAACAAAAACACAATCCTAAGCAAGAAGAATAGTGCTGGAGAAATATCAATACCAAATTTCAAACTCTATTACAAAGCTATAGTAATAAAAACAGCTTGGTATCAGCACAGGAACAGGCCTGAGGACCAATGCTGAAGACCCAGAAATGAAACCACAGACCTATGGCCACTTAAGCTTTGATAAGGGAGCTAAAAAAAAAAAATAGAATGGGAAGTGGCACTATGGCTCAAGCGGTAAAGTGCTAGCCTTGAGCTGAAGAGCTCAGGCACAGTGCCCAGGCCCAGAGTTCAAGCCCCATGACCGACCCCCCCTCCTCCCAAAAAACCCAAATAGAATGGAAGAAAGAACCCATCTTCAACAAATGGTGCTGACAAACTCTGTAACAAACTCAAACTGGATCCTTATACATCACCCTGCACCAGAATCAATTCCAAATGGATCAAAGGCCTCGATGTAAAAGCAATTACCTTGAAACTTTGTAGGAAGGAATGGGAGAAACACTTGGGCACCTTGGCACAGGTCGAAACTTTCTTAATAAAGGCCCATAAACACAACAAATCAAACAAAGGTTGGACAAATGGGACTGCATCAAACTGCAGAGCTTCTGCACGGCAAATGACAACCTTGAAAGATAAATAGAAAACCCACAGGTTGGGAGAAGATCTTCACTGGCCATACAATAGACAACTTCAAAAGAAGTTGGGAGCTGAGGAATAATGAGTGATTAAGTCCACAGTCTTCATCAACCATTTCCTTAAGCAAGAAACGTTTTGTATTTTCACTTAGTGTACTTGATGTTCGTCCTTTACTTGCTAACAAAGGAAGACTTTCCCATATTGCCTCTTTCATCTTTATTTATTTATTTATTTTGCCAGTCCTGGGGCTTGGACTTGGGGCCTGAGCACTCTCCCTGGCTTGTTTTTGCTCAAGGCTAGCACACTACCACTTGAACCACAGTGCGACTTCCCACTTTTTCTGTTTATGCGATTGCTGAGGAATGGAACCCAGGGCTTCAGGCATACTAGGCAAACACTCTACCACTAATCCACATGTCTTTTGGTAAGAGAAAGAATTATGTCAAACCTCCAATAGGAATTTGGGGACTTGGTGTGTACCTGGGGCTAGATGTCTTAGGATATTTTTGTTGATACTTAACTGCTTCTCACTTCTTCACCTCTCTGAAAAAGATTATCAGAAAGGTAATTACTCTGTACTTTTCTCCAGTCTGTTCTTCTCACCACAGAACCCCAAGAAGGGCCCACGTAAACCCCAGTGCTGCTGTACCTTCTGCTTGACTGTATCCTATCTGAAAGAGTCTTTTCCTCTTCAAAGCCTAGGTAGAACCTCATATTCAGAAGACACAGGTAGCTGGGCCTTTAATCTTCTTAGCCAGAAGCACAATAGCTTGTTTGCCAACTTGGTAGGAAGCACTATAAACATTTTGCCCTAAAGGCAAACTTAGCATTTAGTGCAAATAATTTAATCCTTTCTTTCCTTTCTCTTAGCTGTTCAAAGGCAGCCACATTCTCTTTAGAGATTAGGCAGAATGTGATGACTTAATTCACATTTACTTACACGCCTGGCTTAGCATCCTCGTGACTACTTTTGAAAATTCTTCCTAAAAGCAGCTGCTGTCATTTGGGACTTTAAAAAAGTGCCTGTGAGTTCATGCATTGTAACAGAGGCCCAGAGTTCTGAGAAAAGTACAGGTGAATGGCTGGGTTTACTGGTTCAAACCCCAATCAAGGAAACAACCTCAAAGGTCATTCCTGGCTCCAGCTCTGATGGACAGCATGAATCACAGCCCAGTGGTGGGTGGAGATGTTCTTGATGAATGACGATAAACTTGAACAATGGGGCCTAACGTCAGAAGAGATTCAGTGTTCAGGGCTCTAAGTTTGCATAGGAGAGTTCACTCTTGCCCTCTGTCTAGTCATCAAGGCCTGCATGCAATCATAATAATTTCCAACAATAACTGAGTATAAATGTGTCAGATATTATTCTAAAATGTTTAAATATAGCAACTCATTTCCTGCTCACAACATCCTAGTAGGAATTCTCATTACTCATATTTATAGATAGGAATGGAGCCCCAAGTAGGGATTAAGTAACTTGTATAAGGTCACACAACTAGGAAACACAATCTGTACAATCTATACACAAGCTATACAGCTAGGAAATACAATCTGAGATTGTCCCTGAGACTTGTGTAAAAGTTGGTAGAAGGGGGCTGTAGGCATAGCTCAAGTGGTAGAGCACCAGCCAAACAAGCAAAGCTGAGCAAGCGCAAAGCCCTGCGTTCAAACAACAATACTGAAAAAGAAAATAGGCAGGGCACTGGTGGCTCATACCTGTAATGACAGTTATTCAGGAGGCTGAGATCTGAGGCACGCAGTTCAAAACTCACCTGGGCAGTAAAGTGAGCCGCTTATCTCTAACCAACAAAATAGCTGAAAGTGGAGGTGTGGCTCAAAGTGGTAGAGAACCAGCCTTGAGGGGATAAGGCCACGTAAAAGTGAGAGGTCCCGAAGTTCAAGCTCCCGTACCAGTGCACACACACACACACACACACACACCAACACACACTTAGTGGTAGATTGAAGAGGTTAGGAAGAGTGTTTAAGCCACTGTGATTTCCTCAAACTCTCCCAAGTTTCACTTTTCTTTATTAAAAACTACTGTTATCAAAGGAGTGGGAAGAGAAGGCTGTTTGAGAATAAGCAAACAAGTCCATCCTGACTGAATCTTACACCGTAGGTGGCAGCAGGTGAATATAATTCTTTCACGCTCAGAGGACCGTGGGCCCTTTCTTGTTCAAGGTTCAGAGAACCCTGGACAGTTACACTTTCTAAGATTCCACTTTCTCAGGTCCTACAAGGCGACCATCCTAGCAACTCCCTCCCTCATGGCATTACCATGGGAGCTGAGGAATGGTCACTTGGACAAAATGGCATGGAAATGTACTGTCTTTTATGTACATTGAAGTAGGCTTACCCTGTGAGAATAGTTTCTTCACAAATGTAGGATGTGCTGAGCGTGGTGGCACACACTCTCAGGGAGGAGGAGGATAAGTTCAAGGCCAGCCTGGATTACACGTAGAGACCTTTGTCAGCGTGGACTGCATGGTAGTCCTCTGTCTCATAAGCACAAAAGAAAAACATAAATAAGTACAGGATTTCTTTCCAGCACTCCTTAAGAGCTAGAGATGTTCTTGCATAGTGCTTTTATTACTCCTTAAGAAAACATAGCTAGGGGTTGGAGACCTGGTTCAGTTGGTAAAGCACTAGTCAATGAGTGACGGTGTCAGGTACTGAGTTTGAGTCCCAGTCTTGGACCTAAAAACAAATACTGTTCCCAGATTTCAGTGTAAGCTGTGTACGTCATCCTTGACCAAAAGCCTCCACCAATTCCTTCTCTGATATTCCAAAGAGATCTTTAACCTGAATATCTAAACCAGGCCCTGGATACCTGTGCACCTCTCAGAGCCCGCCTAGCACAGAAAAGCACGTTAGTCTCTAGTGATTCGAGTTACGAAGCTGAAAAGGCCTTGGCAGGATGAACGAAGAACTTCTCTTCTCCACTTCATGTCATTCAAAAATATATCGATACTCAAAACATTTGATTTTAAAGTTTGACATAAGGCAGATGGTCATGTAAAGTAAGAGGGCGCCTGAAAAGCAAGTTACAGAAGGCCCAGCAAGGTGGATTTGCCCTTGAGTTCATCAGAAAACAGAATAACTCTAGAGGCCAAACAGTGTTTTTAACTCAGATCAAAACAACTCTGTCTATAGACTTAGAGCACCAAGGTCACAAGGAAAAAGCTTTGAAAATCTCCAGGAAATAATGGAAAAGTAGATTAAGGTACCAACACCTGTTAAAAATCTTACGGCTTCGATTTCCTCATTATCTGCCCTGCTTCCTTCCCTTAACCAAGTGACTGGAGGAAAGCATGCGATACCAGGGGCAGAGCGTGGTCCACAGGCCAACTTCCATAGGCTCAAATTTCAGGTCTGAGCGAACAGACAACTCTTTGTCACCTGGCTTTCCTCATCTATGAATCAAGGTAATATATGAATGAATGAATGAATGAATGAATGAATGAATGGAATGAAACAGTTAACAAAGCAAAAAACATTTCACCTGGAATCATCAGGAAATGCCACCTTCTTGAATCTTCTTCCTGAGTTGTAGTTCAGAACATTCATGAGGCCTTTGAAGTATGCTATCCTACCTGCACCCAGTACTCTTCAGTCAACCTCCAAAGTCACCCAAGGCTCTGTTCCACTCATTTTCCCAGGATCCTTATACAGCATCTTCTCTGTTATGGTCAAATCTTGGAGAATTCAAGGAAATAGTTATGACCTAGAAGGTCTTGATGGTTCTCCCACAATCTATACCACTCAAGGGGACTTTATTCTAGTGTACTAGCAACCACTTATAAATCTAACTCTCATCAAGTTCACCAACATCTTTCCGTTCATGTATAATTCCCAACCAGATCAGCCCTTTTGGAATCGAGGCGCCTAAATGTAGAAGAGTTCTAGAACAACAGTAGCAATGACAGATATAACTAATCGGTCTTATTACTTTCACTAGGCTTTCAGAGTAGCTTGGGGTATAATTAGGCCCTTTCTCACACTTAACTCCTTTTGTGTTTTGTTTTGTTGTTACTACTGTTTACTTCTGTTTCCTCTAGTTTATTGTTTGGATATGGTCTCAAACACCAGGGTTTAAATGGTTATAATATTTACATGTTGGAACAACTAGACAAGAATCTCTTCCCACAAAAAGAAAAGATCAAAAAGAACAAGAGGGGCTCACACTACCAGATACCAGAAAAAAGCCAAAAGGCAGAAAAAAGTTAAAACTCTCCATAACCTTCCCTTGTTCTTAAGCAAAATGTAGGCTCCACAGACATGCTTCTCCCAGAAGTATTGAAGTGCAATGGACAAAAATTTTAAATGTACACATTAACTTTGTATGATGTGATATTTCAAGATACATGATAGGTGATGATGTCAAGCTAAAATATGTACTCATCGCCTCACATACTTACATTTGTTTATGGTAAGGACATTTCAGATCTACTCTCGCACCAACTGCCAAGTACATGTTAGTAATAATGTGTCCATTATAATCACCATGTGCTCCAAGACCTCCAGAACCCATCCATTCTAACCCAGTCCTTTGGCCACCATCTCCCTCTGACCTCCCCAAATTCTCCCCCTGGAATCCACCACTCTACTCTGCTACTGTGAGTCCAAGTCTCTTCAACTCCTCACACAAATAAAGTCATTCAGGTATTGTCTTCTCTGCCTGTCTTAGTTCACTTAGCAATAACTCCCAACTAACCACAAGCTGACAGCGGTAAGCTAGCTTACCACAGACTAAAACCTCCAAAACTGGGAGCCGAAATAAACCTTTCCTCTTATTGAGCTGATTACCTCAGGTATCAGTAATGTCACAGTGATGAAATGCTGATTAGCACAGTAATGTATTCCGACATTCCAACAAGAATAGTAACAATTAATGACCTGGATTAAAAAAAGCTATTTGCCACATCCGTTGCTTCATTTTTCTCTAGTGACTGTTTTCATTTGACCAATGGTGCCTCTTTATGATATAAAACAACATTCTAAGTTTGGAAATTCATTTCAAATAAGCACATCTTTATTCCTTAGTCAACTTGTGTTTTTTGTTTCACAATGTTAATAGATATAGCATCTCCTCAGAATGAAATAGGTTTATAAATGGATCTGTTCAATTTATCCCTTGGATTATTATCAGAGAATTCAACTTTAATATTTTCAATGTAGATATACTTTTCCAAATAATTTGTTAACATTTTTGAGTAGTTGCTTCTTCCTTCCTGTTATAAGAAGAACAGATATAGAAGCCGTTTTTATCTAAATATTTTCTAATAATCCCAGTGCAGTTCGTCAACTTTTAGAAACAAAAGTCTTCAAAAAGACTCCAGTTCTTTATTTTCTTAATTATTCATTATTTTTCCCATGATTTGTATTTATTACATTTACTTCATAAAAAGTTTACCTGTTGAAAACTAACAAACTACTGAAACCAACTTTCAAATCAATAGAACTCCTCAAAGTCCTCTTGTTTCAGTTAAAACAACTGAGTGGGGGGAAAAAAATCAAGTTCCTCTTGCCTTTACCCAAAGATTACAAGTTAGGATACAATAAAGACATCATGCACCCATATCCACAGCTAAATTACAGAAACAGCCCAGGGGCCCCACAGTGAATGAGTGGATCCCGACAATATGGTACAGATGTACAGTGGAATGTTACACATCCATCAGGAAGACTGACATGGTGTCATTTGAAGGGAACGAGATGGACCTGGAAAAAATTATGTTAAGTGAAGTAAGTTAGGCTCAGAGAGAGAAAAAGGCATATGTTTTCTCTCATATATGGAAATTAGACCAAAATATAAACACAGGCTCATATGCATGTAAACACAAGCTGATTAAAGTTGAGTATACACAGAGGAAGATTCCCGTGATGTAATTCCTTTAAATAATGAACAGTTTCACGAAATGCATCTCGGAAGCTGAAACAGGCAGGTCTTGTCTGAAAGGACGAGTCTTAAAGGGAGAGGGGCAGAATGGAGAGAGGAAGGCAGGAACATACCATCACATACTCGATGTACAGATGTGCAAACAGAACCAGGTAACTTGAGACAAGGAGTGGGCTTCAGAGAGATGGTGAGGAAAATGGCGGAAGGGATGACATTGACCCAGATGCATCAAGCTCATAAATTGACATGTTGAGTTGAAACCCTTTTGTGCAACTATTTAATGGTAATAAAATTAATTAACTAATGGATTAAAATTCATGTTCTCAAGTTCCCCTTTCTGTGTTTCCACCTATAAGAAAGCAAATGCAGTGTCACAGCCCACTTTCTTTCTCTGAGGAAGTAGAAAAGTATTTTCCTTTTAATAACAGAGTTTTTGTTTTAACTTAGAGACAGTAGAGTGTTAAGAAACTATTCTTTGCCTCGCATTTTGAAATTTTAATTAAAATGTCTGAGCTGATCTATCTGCTAATGATTATTTGGACAATGATGCAGAGAATCCTTTTTCTCAAAGGAATGAACACCTTCTAAGCCAAGAACAGCTTTGGGCCCAGATGTTACTGTTGTTCGTTCTTACCATTAATCACCAAACATTGCAGTAGGACCCACCATGGATATTATTCAAACAGAGACTCAATTAAATTCAGAGGCAGTCCATTTAATCTTCATCAGCTCAAACCATGGCAACTTCATTTTTCTCAACCAAATGTGGAGACGGAGAGGAGGAACTTGAGAGATTTTCATTTCATTCAATATTGTTATAAAGTAACTGGATTTACACTTTGACTTTGGATAAAGGTGAGCCACAGTGTTGTGTTAGAGGGAAGATGAAGCATCCTACAGCAGTGAACACACCTTGGAGAAACTCGGTCATAAAAAAGAAAGAAAAAGATTCATTTGCTTCCTTAAATGTTGTAATAACTTAAGAAAGAAATAAGATCTTCTGTTCAGACTCGGCGGTGTAAAGATGGATGGGGCAGAGAACGGCAGCATAGAACTAGAATAGGAGGGGGAGCAGGAGCACCTTTTAACTCCTACATTATTCACATCATCTAAATCCGGGGAAATGGCTCCTGGGAGGAGCCCTTCGAGAGAGCAGCCTTAGGCGTGATGAATGAGGGGTCTATAACTAAGCACAGCATCAACCTGCTAGAGACCTTTCTTACTGGGGCCATGACACGGCTACATTTTTAAAGGTGGGTAAATACAGAGAGAGCACTAACTAGATGTCTTTGGCTTATTAGTTTGGAACATGACTACATATTCCAAGGATCTGGACGGAGACAATAGAATCCTATGTGGGAGCCCTTCCTTCCTGGTTATCTCTGTATTAAGCAGGGTTATGCAAAGAAATGAATGGATGACAGATAAGTAGACAGACAGACTGCAGATAGATAGATGATAGACACACAGATAGATGTGATAGAGATAGATGAGAGATAGATATAGGTAGGTAGATAGGTAGTTGATAGATAGAGATAGATAGATGGATAGATAGATAGATAGATAGATAGATAGATAGATAGATAGATAGATAGATAGATAGACCGAAAGAGTCAGAAAGAGACAAGTGGAGTTCATGAGAACCCTTCAATTTGCAGTCCAGAGGAATGGTGACCCCTGGGACTTGTAGCTGGCATCTGAAGTAGTGAGACTGTCTGGCAGGACTCGGTTCTTCAACTGTGGGGTCTCTGCTAGCTCTGGAAATCAGTATCAAAATGGACTTGAGTTGCTGGGACTCCAGCAAGCCTCACAGATGCAGACTCCCCATATGTCTGAGGGAATATCTGGCACACAGCAAATAGCAAAACTATTGTCTGGATCAATGAATGGCACAATGGCCACTCTAGAAGAAAGCCCATGAAGAGAATCATTGAGGCAACAAAGTTTTATCATGTGTAAGGACTGGTGAATAATCTAAGACCAGGGAACAAGACCTACAACAACGAAGACAATGGACTAAAAATATTGAGTAAGGGCTAGTAATCCAAGGTGAAGAGTAGAGGATTTCCCTTCCACAGGCAATGAACAGCCATCACTGGGTTTATGGGTAATAGAATCAGATTCGTGATTTAGAACGATAATTTCAAGCATGGGTGGACATTGCGTTTCTCGGGGGAATTATTTAAAAAAAAAGTCCATGATAGGGCCCAAACCTAAGAGATTCTAATATAATGGATATGGAAGAGGATCTGAGTTTTAAAACTCCCAAGTGGTTCAGATATGCAATAGTGTGAGAACTACTACTTTCAAAAGAGTTGTTCTTGGATATGTGTTATTAAATTGGACAGGGCCACACTGATGGCAGACAAAGTGGCTAGGTAGCTACTTGCATCCAAAAGGCAACCCAGCAGGACTGGTCTCCCTCACGGATGGGATGGTCTCTTCTGGAGAAAAAAAGAACATGTTGCCTGTGTCAAATGTCAGACTGGGGTGCTTAATTGCACATGGGATATAAGGGAAAAGAATTGGGAAATGACTCTAGGGTCCCCCACTAGGGCAGCAGAACAGCTGAGTCTTGAACAAGTTAACAAATTAATCGAGGGAGCAAACACAGGAAGAAGAGCAGCAGTGGGAAAAGGAGGGCAAGAAGCAAAGATGCTGATATAATTTCCAGCCGACTTAGCCTTCCCCTTCCCCTTCTGCCCTTGATCTACCACCTATCAGTTGAGCCAACAAGGGCTTTGCTGGGGCCCAGCAAAATACAACAGATACGGAGTGTGACAAAACAACTAGGCACGTATTCTACCACTGATAGCCCTCTCCTGAGGACTGCCCCCCCCCCACACACACACACAGCCTGTTGGAAGACTCCCGGTATAAAATTCTTCCCAAGAGGACTCCAGTTCATCTTAGCTGTCACCAACCCCTGCTGAGAAAGAGAGGGGCCCTGCTAAGAGGGAGATCCAATCACCATGCGCCCCATAGATCACACTCTCTTGATTTCTTGAATTACACCCCAAGCAGAGAGAAGCCAGCAATGAGCTCACGCAGAGCTGGGATGAACGGTGAGGTGCCTCTTTTTAATTCCTCATCTGATAATAAGCTTCCAGTCCTCAGATCGATATGGCCAGTACACTGCTGTGCGCTCCACCGGCCATCCTTTGCTGACTCTTTCTCTTTGGATGGAAATAATTACCCATGCACATGCTTGCGTACAATTTTTCAGAGTTCATTCTTTCTCTACCAAACTGGAATAACTGAACTGAAAGGACACCGATGATGTACTTTATAAAGGCTTGTCTGCCTTTCAGAGGGAAGAGGGATGTCTGTTAAGGAGGAGGGGGGATGTTTGTTGTAGTTTTTTTTTTTTTCACAAAAGGCTTGATTCCTTCAGTTCTGTACACACGAGTTTGAAAACATAATTCAAGGTAATGACTTTGAGGACAAAATAGTCATCACACAGATGAACAAGCCTTAGAAAGGCTAGCTTTAGCAAAAAGCAGGCTAATCTGCCTCTCCCCCAACCCCCAAACCTCCATCCACAAAAGCAGAAGGGAGGAGAGAGCCGTGCACTTGACAATCCTTTGACAGCTGTGACCTAAAAAGGTTCTCCCTGTACGTTTACCTTTGACAAAATGGGGGCAGGGGGGTTGTTCTTTGATCACAAGTAACCAAGGAATAATACCCCGCTTGTGAATCACTTGTGGTTTCTCTTGCAGGTGTATCAGTGCCGAACTCTTATCTCCAATGAGCTACAAAAAAAGCCAGAAGTGATATGGTGGCTCAAATGGTAGCCTTGATCAAAAGAAGCTCAGGGTCAGCCCCCAGGTCCTGAGTTCAAGTTCAGGACAAGCACAAAAGAAAAACTTTCCTTCTTATAAAACAAAAGAGAAATTTACAAATGATTTTTTTTGCAGTAATGAATATCTCTTGTTTTAAATAAGTGACAGTTTTGAAACTGTCATTCACCTGTTCCCCACAAGACAAGATCAAAAAAGGAACTAAACTAATAGTTTTTTATTTACTGCAATCATATTAAACTAAAAATATCGGTCAATCTCACCCTAGAGATGACCTAATCTCGGTTAATTCAAACTGTTTTTTTCCTAATAAAGATGACGGGCAGATGAGTAGATGGATGGATGAACGTTCAGATGTTAGATAGATAGATAGACAGAGCAATAGGTGGCCTATTATGGCATATGACCTTCCCTATTTAACATTCATAAGAATAACACAACAGCAACAACAACATATTGAACATTTAGCATAATTCACTGAAACCACATCAACCCAATTCACAGGAAAAGAATGGTTTATTTACCTAAAAGAGGGCTGGTAAACTAAAACCCACAGACAAAAACCAGCTTACCCCCTATTTTTGTTTGGCCAGAGACCTAAGAATGAGGCTTACATTTTTCAAAAGGCTGAAAGTCAAAAGAATAGTATTTTCTGATGTACAAAAATGGTAGGAAGTTCATATTTCAAGTTTACAAATAAGGTGCTATATTCTGAATGTCCGTGTGCCCAAGACACTTTTCATTAAAACCTAATCGTTAGAGTGAAAGGTGATACATTTAGGAAGAGATTGGGTCATAGAGGTCACCAGCACCTCGATCTCCTACTCCCAACTTCCAGAACTGGAAGAAATAAATTTCTGTTTCTTATAAGCTGTTCTGTCTGTAGTCTTTTGTTATAGTAGCCCAAGCAAAGACAAAGCCCATTGCTTATGTAGACTCTCTACCTGTTTTCACACTACAATGGCAGAGCAGTTACAACCTTATATCATTTCCTCCCTGGTCCATGACAAAAAGCTTGCGGACTCCCCGACAGAAGGGCACAGCGCTGGTGAGTGGTAGAAATGGTAAGGTGTCTCTGGTTCCAAAGCACAATGGAAGCAAATATCTATTTTATTTCTCTACTGTGAACTCACCACAGCCAAAGCCATGTTGAAGTGTTTCATTTTAACCTCAAATTCGATCAACACTTTATAAAACAAGAGAGCTAAACTCAGAGAGCTTCAGTGAAGTTACCTGAGGCTGCAGAGTCTTCTCTCTCTCTGTCTCTCTCTCTCTGTGTCTCTCTCTCCCCAGCTCTCTGCCTCACTTATGTGCACTCAACAAACCCCACCTTAAGACAGAATCAAGAGTGCCCTAAACTTAATATTCTCATTCTGCCAGCCAAAAAACCAAAACCTGACCTATAGCTTTACCCTTTCTGAGCTAAGACGAACAGGAAAGTCTGAATTACGGTTCTGATATAGAAAAATAACCCAGGGTCGTGTTTGGCCAGGAGAACATCATTACTGCTTCTGGGTGCACATCCCAAGAACATTCTCAGACACGTTTCCCTTCTCGTGAACTCTGGGAGACAGATGCTGGAAACTTCCAGCCATCATACACTTGGCAAAAAGACTAGAACTGATGTGATTGAAGGCCTTGAAGACAAACACCCCTGATTCACAACAACAAAAAGGCGGGGAAAACATTTTATGATTATTTGAAAGGTCGTACAACAATGGAGAATGGAAATGAAAAGTGCCTGGTATTCGTCAAGGAAGATTGTAAGAGGATAGAAAAGAGCATCTGCGAGCAAAGCAGACCTGGAAGCACAGAATTTCTTTGTGCTTGATGCTCCTGGCCCCAAAGGAGCTTTCTCAGTCCAGAGAAGATGGGAGCCTGCCATATTGGTGGGCCAGCTCCAGGAAACAGGTCGGAATTTGCTTCTCTCACCCTGTTACAGTGCAGGTTTTTTTGCTTGCATGGTTTAGAATGACAAAGAAGAGGATGGACTGAGAAAGGCTGCTTCTCGATGCTGGGAGCAAATGAGTCTCCCCACTCAAAAAGCATTTGGGCCTAATGTGCACTGCTAGCTCACCCTCGTAATCCTCGCTAGAGGAAACTGGGACTGGAAAGAGGCCAGCCTGAGCAGAAAAGTTCAGGAGACTCCCAACAGAGAGCGGAATCCATGCCACACCTGCTATCCTAGCTAGAACGAGAAGCCTCGCATAGGAACACTGAACAGGAAGCAAGACTCTGTCTCAAAAATAACTAGGGAGGAAAACCAAAAACAAACAACTGCCAGGCACCAGTAGCTCAAGCCTATAATCCTAGCTACTGAGGCTGAGATCTGAGGATCACGGTTCAAAGCCAGCCTGAGCAGGAAAGTCCCTGATTAATTATCAGGGACTTATCCCAATTAACCACTGGAGAGCGGAAGTGGCACTATGGCTCAAAGTGGTAACGTGCTAGCCTTGAGTGAAAAGAGCCCGGAGACAGTGCCCAGGCCCTGAGTTCCATCCAGCCCCAGGACTGACAGAAACAAAAATGAAACTGGACGATATGCGTGGCTTGGCAAAAGAGCATTTGCCTAGCAAGGAGGAGGCCCTGAGTTCAAATTCTAGTCATTCCAAAATACAAAATAATATCTGGACCACACTGATTCACATGTGATACCCTGCAGAGCCACTTTGTGATGAGAAATGAGAGAGGCATGGATGTACTTGAATGAAGAGAGAGCAAATTGGGGGTGATTTTTTTTGGAGAGGGGATGCATTCACACACACACACACACACACACACACACACACACACACACACATCTGCGTGCAAGCTCAAGTCCTGGGGCTTGAACTCAGGTCCTTCGCACTGTCCCTGAGCCTTTTTGCTCAAGGCTAGAGCTCTGCCACTTGAGCCACAGCACCACTTCTGGATTTGTTTCGGTAATTACAATCCTCAGATCTGAGCCTCCTTGCACAGCTAGGATTACAGGCGTGAGCTGCTGATTCCCAGCTGAAACAGATGTTTTCATCAATGAAAAGTTAGACAGGAAGACACTGAACAGAGCAAGTTCTTATTCATTGGGGTCCCTTGGACAAGTTCTGAGCCCCACGACGACAAAGACAATGAGATGAAATCTACTTCATAGACCTGGGGGGAGAATGGCTAAGCCAGGAGGCAGGAGGAGGCTCTTTTCAGAGCTTCTGCCAGGAGCCCCCGTGATGTCGGTGACAGCTGTGTCTGCAGCGTAGCCGGGGGAATTATTCTCCACGCCACCCTCAGCTTCTCATGACATCAGTAGCAGCCTCGGGGCGTCTCCTGGGATCTGCAGCGTGGTGTGCACCCTGGAAAGCAGGGCTGGAGAGGACGGAGGATGGAGAGCAAAGGTAGATGCGGGTGACTTCTGCCAACACGCTACTCATCTAGAAAAGACTCCCAGAAGCACAAGAGGGGGTGCCTTTGGGGTGAGGGAGGGCCGATCACTTTGCAGTTTTTCAGCTGGGGTGCTGTTGAGCTGGTAGCTATGGCTACAAGACTGTAAACTGTCAACACACTGCACCATGCTTCCACTATTGTTTCCAGTACATAATTAGAGAAATCTCTTCCTAGCAGAAGTCCTCAGGTCCTTTTCCACCTTGTTCTTACACAAGCCTCTCGTGATGTGCTCCAGGTTCTGCTATGACCCAAAGTGTAGGCACCTCGTTGGTATCAGGACCTTTCTCTGGTTCCTCTGTCTTCTATTATGCTGTATATATATTTTTTAATCTTAACTGGTGCTGTGTAACCGTCTGCAGTTCTTCCACTCTAGAGAGACTTTCCCCCGTTTGTTTCTGTGTATGTCTTTGCAGTTGACGCGGCTCTCTCCCGAGTGCCCTCTCTGCATGGGAAAAGAGGCCTGATTCCCAGGAAAGTTCTCTTTCTCTTTTTCTTATTGCAGGATGCCTCTGTTGCTTCCTGCCTTTTGTGTCTCACTCAGTTCTGTGTAAGTTTTATGAATCACGCTGCAAAACCCAGGGTTGATTTTTGGCGGAAAGAAAAAGACTTCTATCTCTTGTCTAGGAAAAAAAAATGTTCCCTTAAAGAAATACCAGTAACACTGAGGTCATACTGTTGCATTGTACGTACAAATATGTACAGCTACATAAAGATAATAAAAAAGCAAAAATTAAATAGAAAGGAGAAAAAGTACTAAAATACATGAAAAAATATACCCAAAAGAATCACCCCAGAATTCCACTGGACTATCCCACTGAACAAAGAATCCTGGGGTATATAACAGGCAGCATTCATATTTGATATATGTACTCAGATTGTTGGTCAAGCCTTTATCATCACATGATACAATTTTTAAAATTTTATATATGGAACAGACAAGATTCTAAAATAAGACAATTACTACTATAGTCACTGTCACTTATTAAGCAGCTACTTTATTGTGTTAGTCTTCTTTTTACATTTTGAACTGAATAGTACTTACATATACTTATGGGGTACAGAATAGTACTTACATATACTTATGGGATAGTGTGACATTTCTATACACATTTATAATGTATAATGGTCATGACAGTCACTAGTGTGCCCATCACCTCAAATATTTATTGCTTCTTTGTGTTGGCAGCATTTGAAATCCCCTTTATTAGTTATTCTTAAATGCACAATTAATTGTTGTTGACCATGGAAAAGTCACTTCTCCTATCCAACTGCGTCCTATACAAGTTAAGAACCCCTCCTTCGCCTTCCTTTCCTTCCCCCTTCCCAGCCTCTCTTAACCACTCTTGAGACTGGCTTTGTTAAGCAGCTACTTTTCTCTAGAAGCAAATTAGGTATTATCTTCATTTTTATAAAAGGGAAATCAGAAGCCCAGGAGGTGAAAGTAACTAGCAAAGTAGAAATGCTGGGAACCTGAGCTGGAGTCTTCGCTTCACAATCTAGTCAGCTTCGCCCATGGAGCCCAGCCCGCCACGTTTGTCCCCATTCCCAGAGGAGTGCCGCCCAAGGACGTTTCTCATCCTTTCCTCGCTCAGGACCATCCTGAAGATGCCAACACGGCCACTGTATGAAAGGAGACATTAAATATCACACATCATGTTCCTAACCCTCATAATTTGATAATGAGGAATGGTTCGATTTCAACTTATATTTCTATGGTAACTAATGAAATTTGACTTTTTTTCATTACTGGCCATTAATTTTATGCTTTAATAAATTACCTATCCATGTCCCTTGTTCTTTTGATATTGTAATTTGAGAATTTTCATGAGAGATTGTGAAGACTTCTGTAAGTAAGGCTATTAACCAGTTAGCCATCAAAGTGATTATGAGCACTTGATCCCCGTTCAACATTTGCCTTTTAATTTAGGGTTTGGTGATTACTGATGTGCAAATGGAGCGCACTTCCTCAGTTGAATCGAGGTATTTTGATTTAGCTTGCAGATAACATTCCCTTAGCTTTGCGTGACATTCTCTCAAGAATGGTCAGGTCCAAGTGAGACTGTGTCACACTAAAATCACTTTCTAAGCTAAAGTAGAAATGCATCACCTTATAGCCACCTTAGAGGCCCATGTGGTCCAAATACCACCTACGCAAGTGGAGAAACACAAATCACATGGCGCAATTGTGGTTTGTCTTAGAGTTCATATTACAACCTGGGCCTAAAGAACTTAGCAATGCTATTTTTTTCTCCTAACAGACAGTGACCTGGAAGTAATGCAGAGTGACAGAGGTCATTTACAGAATAGCAGCCATGAGTATCCACTCTTTTCTTTAGTGAGTTTGCTTTAAGCGAAACACGGTTAAATGTATGCTTCCATAAGATCAGAGTTCTTAAGTGTACCAAATATGTAAAGGCATTTTAATTTTCAGACATATGTATCATTTACAACATTAAGAAAAAATGAGGAAACCAGTTGTAAGATAGTGTAGGAATATAGACAATTATGACTTTTTTTGTCCTCTCCTCCCTCCCGCCATCGGTCACAAAGTTGGTGCCACTGCCACCAAATCAGCAGCTTTTATGGAAACAGTAATGAGCACAAGGCAACATCGCGGGAGTTATAAAAATGTAGACACTTCTAACATTAAGAAAAAACAACTGAGAGTATTTTGTAAACCAAAAATATTCAAATGCCTTGAAAAGTAAAGATGTCTGGAACCAAAACCATGCATAAATAGCTGCAGATCTACCCACATGCTACTTCTCTCCAGGATTTACAGCTACTTCGTCACATTTTAATGCCTTGTCCTGACTTGCTTCAAAAATAGTTTGCAAGTACTTATGCCTGATTTTAAGTCCCAATTGATTTGAAGAGGGCTAGGGCTTGGAGACGCCAAAGAAATCTGTACAGGCAGGTAGATAACCACCCCCACCCCCAAGAGCAGGTGTCTGCCAGCTCTTCCTGCTCTTCATTTCTCCAGCTTGGCATGCCCTTGGAAAGACAAGTTTTTCTCACAGAAGAGGAATATGAGCAAATGCTCACAAAGCTCCTCCTCCACATTTCAAAGATTAAGACATTTCCATCTTCTCTGAGTTCCAGAGCTGTGAAAGCCTTCTTAGCACCTCAAATATTAATATGACTTGCACCGATAGGACTTAAATAGCCTTTTGAAAATCTAATCTATAATGTGATGCTTATTTACTGTTCCTTGACAGGTACCAGATCTAATTGAAAAAGTTTCTCCAAATATTAAGTATGCTGAACAGCCAAGTGAAGATAAGAAGGAAGTATTAAAGGATTAAGGGCAAACAGAAAAGGAAGAGGAGGGCAGGAGAGTGAAAATTAAAATAGCAAGAAAGTGAGATTTTGAAAAGTGGCATTTGTGAGGGACAAATGAAATTATCCAAATGTAACTCTATCATGAAGCACAACTTCAGCAGCGTGTCTGACTCAAGTGCTTGTCATCTTGAATACTGCAAGTTAGTCCTTCCTATTCTCTGCCCTCCACCAGCATTGTCTACAGCTGTCCAAGATAGACATGCAAAGTCGGAGAGCTTCATTCTGCTAAGGAAGGATGGGGCAGATGGCATCAGAATATGCCCCACAGAAAATAAATTTTAAAAGGCAGCATTCAAACTACAAATGGCACTTACATTTCAATCTGTTACTCCTTGCTCACCATTGATGTAAACATCTTCAAAGAGTACTTATTGCCAAAAAGCTCTTTCCTTCTTTTCTTTTTTCCAAAAGAAAACATATTTAAAAATTCCTGGAAAGACTTTAAAAAGAACTCCATGACATCCTCAATTAAAGAGGCCACTCAGTCCAACTGGAAGGCCCTGCCAGGTGCTGGACTTACAATGACAAAGCTCTGCCAGTTTTTGAGATTAGCAGGGAAATGGCAGGCCTATTGCCACGTGCAGTCCTGTACCGCTGAGGTCCCTAAGAGAGATGTCAAGAGCTGTTGAGCTGTGGCAGGTTGCTTATGAAACTCCTTTCAGTCGGTCCTGGTAGGGAATCCATCCACACGGAACTGAATTCCCACACATGCTGATGTTCTAGTCCCCCTAGTAAAGCAGTATTTGGAGATAAGATCTCTCAGGCATCTATTAAGGTTTTGTTTTGTTTTTTAAGGCATCATAAAAATGGATCCATTCCAGGCATTGGTAGCTCATGCCTGTTATCCTGGCTACTCAGGAGGCTGAGATCGGAGGATCCTGGTTCAAAGCTATTCCAAACAAGAAGGATCCATGAGACTCTTAACTCCTGTTGGTCACCAAAAAGCTCCAGAAAGTAGAGCACCGATCGTGAGGTATAAAGTTAAAGGACAACGTCCAGGCCCTGAGTTCAAGCCCCAATACTAACACACACATACACAAATGTGGGTCCTAGTTCAATATACAAGAAATGACAGCTTCCACAAGCTCTATACACAGAGAAAGGTCATGAAAATACAGCAAGAAGGTGCCATCTGCAAAGTCAGAAAAAGAAGCCTTACCAGAAACCACATTTTCCAGCATCTTGATCTTGTACTTCCAGCTTCTAAAACCATGAGAAGGGAAAAGTCCACTCTGTAGGCTGCCTAAGCCTACACCTAAGCCTTTTATTTTTGTTTTTATTTTTTACTGTGACAAAATGCATCACATAGGCCATGTCAACTTAAAGGCTGAAGGGAGGGTTTTTTGGGTTCATGATTTCAGAGATTTCAGTCTTGGGCCTGGGGCAGTGTAGTGGTGTTTTACTGGCAAGAAGCAGAGATTTGTTTTACCTCTTGGTGGCTAAGATGGAGAGAGAGAGGGGGGGGAGAGAGAGAGAGAGAGGGAGAGAGAGAGAGAGAGACTGAAGCATTCCAATGTCCCTTCAAATATACACTCTTGGTGGCCTCACTTCCTTGCAGCTGGCTGTCTCTTAGCAGCTCCACAATGTCCCAGTAACACTACGGTAATCAAGCCTTTGACACATGTGCCTTTGAGGGGCACTTCGGAAGCAGAGCATTGGCATTTTGTTACAGCAATCCGAGAAAGATCACTCACAAGGCAAAGAAAACTAATTTTCCTCGCGGCAGAGCAATCCAAGTTCGAGTAACCATAATACGCCTACTTCCTGAGACTCAAAATCTCCCCAGAAACCTTCCTGCCAGAGAGACACGAGCATACGCGGTGAGTGTGCACGCGCCCGTCACTCTCCAAGTGCAAGCCCCAGGCCAGAAGCAGCAGCAAATCAGTGGAAACCACAGGTCCACAGTTCCCGGTCTCAACCCACTGAGTCAGTCAGAAACCTGGCTAGGAGGCCCCGCCTGCAGCCGTCATCGTGAATCCCGCGCGCGTCTGATGCTCACTGAAGTCTGAGAACCACTGCAATGTGGAATGATCATTCCAGACCACAGCTGAGCACAGAAAACGTTGGGACGTCAGGGTAGCACATCTGGCCACAGCAAATTGTTTCATCGCTATCACTTGACGAATATTACTGCTTTATGCCCAGGTCATCACAAAGCCCTTTTGAGATTCTGATGGCACACCTTCGAGAAACTACAGAGACAATGCCGAAGAAAAAATTGAATGAACGCTAAAGTTTCTCATTCAATTTCCGAAGGACCCTGAGCAAACTTGAAGCCTGACCGTGTGCGCAGCCCAGAACACCTGCGCTCTCTCTCTCGGGCGTGGGCAACGGCTCTTCTCTTCACAGTAATCTGCAAATTCAACAGGACAGGTATAATTTATAGCAGAGAAGGTTGAAGCTCAGAAACTGGAGGGCAGTGCCCTAAATCTCACAGCTCATAATAGGCAGAAAGAGCTCAACTCAACTCTGTCTTCAAACTCGGCTTTGCATCCTGCTTCTCCTCCTCTCTGATTTAGAATGTTGTTGGGAGAAATGATTGCAATTGGCCTGATTTGATAAAAAAAAAAAAAAGAAAGAAGAAGGAAGGAAAGAAAGAAATGTTCTGTTACACGGTTTCCATTTAAATATAAATAAGTAAGAAATCCTTCAAAGACCCCTTAGGAAATGGTCAGGGGAACTGGAAAAGGTCACTCCACGCACAATTATTCATGAGGTTCCATTTCTGTCTCTCGATAACTAAACCAGTCAACGTACCGTCAAACTCAGTTCACTACAGAGAAATCACTCAGATGAGCTGTTGGTAAGTGAAAGGTTGAAGTATCTGTTCAATTTGTGACTTTGGCCCAATATGGACCTACTTGAGTATGGAGAAATAGTTTCAATTTAATTGACCAACGTTTAGTTGGCAGCCATTAATGCACAAAACTTCTTCCTATCTGCACTACATTGTTAGTGCAGATGGAGTATAACTAGCAATGTATGTAGTACAGCTATGAAGATGTGAGAGGTATTTTCTTTCCTCTCAGAAACCTCTCTAAATGGGCAGTGAAATTAAGAGCGAAAGGGAATGCCTTCAGACCAGAAAGATATTGATGCGTTATTAGACAAAGAACAACAACTCAAAAGGTCCCATCTTCCTGCATATCATTTGTGACTGTCATCAGTTTCTCCATGCTGTGTGTTTCCCCGGACCTCCCAGGGCTCCGTATTGCAGAATTCAGCTCCTGGCCTGCACAGAGAGTGGGCGAAAGCCTCCACTTCAAAGGGAGAAAGCTGCCCCAATGATTGCAGTCACTTCATTCCGTCTTTGTAGTTATAAAGCACACTCCTGCGGATGCCGGTGGCTCACAGCTGTAATCCGACCTAGCTGCTCAGGAGGCTGAGATCTGAGGGTCACAGTGTGAAACCAGCCCGGGCAGGAAAGGCCATGAGATTCTTATCTCCAATAAACCACTCAGAAAAGCAAGGACGTGGAGCTGTGGCCCAGGTGGTAGAGCACTAACCTTTAGCAAAAGAAGCTCAGAGACAACGCCTAGGCCTGGAGTTCAAGCCCCAGAACAAGAAAAAAAAAAAAAAAAAAAGCACATTTGATTTTCAGATCCCCTGATTTCTGCAATCTACTTAGCCCTCTAAACTGTCTACCAATCTCAGATCCAGTGTGTGTGTGTGTGTGTGTGTGTGTGTGTGTGTGTTCCTTGAGGCTGAAATATTATAGTTCCATTATTGTACAACATACAACAAACTATAACTCCTCCTATATTTAAAAATCCTATGATGTCCTACATTCCCTCCGATTACTGCCCCATCCTGTATTTTCTTTAGCAGTAAATCTCTTCAGAAAAGCTCTAAACATTCTCATTCACTTAAACTCATGGCACGGGCACTCTGCCTTAGCTGCTTTCCTCAAGGTTGGCTCTTTACCACTTGAGCCACAGCTCCAAGTCCAGCTCTTTGCAGTTCATTGGACATAAGAATACTACAAACTTCCCTGCCTGTGCTAGCTTCAAACTTCAGATCTCAGTCCCCTAAGTAGCTAAAATTACGGGTGTGAGCCACCTGTGTCCAGAAAGCATTCACTTTGAAACCCCAATTTCTCACCATAGCCATCTTGTCAGAGCTATGAACTATTTTTATCTTCCTCTTGCCTTGAATCCTGACCACTATACAGCTTCTTACTTGGTATCTCTATTTAGACATATTTCCATATATTCTACCTCAACATATTAAAAACTGAACAATTGATTTCTAGTCTACCACTACTACCACCAAACTTGTCCTTCTCTGTAAAATCTCCTTTGCCATAATCTTCTTCTGCACAAATGTTCACTCCAGCCTCCTAATAGCTCAGGCTAAAAAGTTATGCTCACTTTCTCCCCCTTATATGCTGCTATATGCTTCTATACTGCTATTCATTTATCAGTAAATCCTCTCAGCATGCTCAGAAATTCCACTGCTCTCATTTTCTTAAAATTATCATCAAATTATTAAGTTTAGACCTGGAGAAACACCATTGTAAAAAGCATCACATCTTTCCCTCCTCCTTATAATGTATCTCCTTGCCTTCACTCTTGTAATGTATTTCCGACACGGCTCCCAAAGTAAAATATAAGTCAGAGTATGTGGATGCTCAGCTTAAATCTTTCCTATGACTTCCTATCCCATTCAGAGGAAAAGCCAAACACCGGCCAACAGCCGACATGACCGGACATGATGGGCTTCCATGAAGCCTCAAAGAGTGTCCACTAGAGCTCTCTGGGCTCAAGCCCCTCTGAATACCTTGGATCCCTTCTTTGTGGGCCATGCGGCTTGAACTCAGGGCCTGGGCACTGTCCCTGAGCTTTTTCACTCAAGGCTAGTGCCCTACCACTTTGAGCCACAACTCCACGTCCAGTTTTCCAGTGGTTAGTTGGAGATGGGTTTCATGGACTTTCCAGCCCTGGGCGACTCCCACCATGATCTTCAAATCTCAGCCGCCTGCGTCTGGCTCCCTTGCTCTCCTTCAAGCACTGATGCACGTGGCCACCTCCCGGCTGTGGCCCACAGCCTGCTCCCTGGCCCTGGAGGGTTCTCCCTGGGTCTGCACCCTCACTCTTCCACTCCCCGTAGGTCTCTTTCCATGTGTCTGCCTCCTGACCCTTAGACCCCCTACTCTCCTCAGTCAGGACATAGTTCAGCCTTCTGAACATGTGGTTAAACTTTCTGTTGATTGTTCAAAGGGGTTGCACCCTGTAATTCCACCCTTGCAGATACCATGCTTTGGTCAGTTTGATCATGTATACATGCATATGAACCCACGCGTATTTTCACATGGCTTTATCATCTAGAGATCTAACTTCCATGTATGAGGGAAGACACATGCACTTCTCTCTGAACTTGACTTACTTCATTCAATACGATTTTCTTCCAGCTTTATGCATTTCCCTGATAGATAAATAAAATTCTTCGGTGGGCATGCATATTTATATACATACACATGCACGCACATGCACACACACACACACATCACATCACATCACAATTTCTTGATATATTTATTAGCATCTGGGATGTTTCTACAACTTAGCTAATGTGACCAATACAGCAGTAAACATAATGTGGAGAGACCTTTACTGTATCCTGACATGTAATCTTTCAATAAATGCACAAGAGTGGCATTGCTGAATCATAGGGTAATTCTGCTTTTATTTGTTTTGATGAGTGCCCATAGTGACTTCTGTAGGATTCCTTTTCCTGCATCCTCACCAGCATTTGTTGTTGTTCATATTCTTTATCTTTAATCTTGACACTATCTTACAAGTTATTTAGCATTACCCAAGTTTTATGGTAAGGGAATTGAAGTGCAGAAATACTAAGGGAATTTTTCACGCTGTCCCATTCTGTGACCTTCAAAACTAGAGCGGGTATCCAGCCACCCTTGACTCCATCCTGCACTAGTGACTACCCAGCTCATTGCCAGAAATCAAACATAAAATTATGATACAAATAATACTATAGTTCATAATCATCAAGGTCTCAGAGGAACCATTTTCAGAGGGTTAGTAATAATTTAGCCCAACTCCAACTGTTTATAGAAAACTGACACCTTTCCTAGTTTGCTGAACATTGGCTTGCTGAAGGAGAAGAGCTGGGTGGCATAAGCAGAAATAGTGTCTTAGAAGATAACTTGGTTCAAAGCCAAATGCTACCTCTTGCATATAAAAAAAATTCTTAAACTTTCTTCTCCTTGATTTCCTTGCTTTGAACAGGAGATATTATCTACTTTGTAGAGTTCTTTTGTAAATTAGAATTATATATGAACACACAATCATATATAGCACTTTGACAGGGCTTTTTTATGTAGTAAAGCCATTATAGCAATACAAGAGCTCAAAATCTGTAGCACTCCGTCCAATGGATCTTATAAATCATTTTTTCCTCAAACAGAACAAAATATCAATCTCTGCAGGAAGATACCTACTGTTGAGCCAGTGTTCAATACTGAAATTCAATTTTTCAATCTTCTTCGAGACTATGGCTTAAAACAGTATGACTCCAAATGATAATACCAGAGATATCTTTGTTGCTTTCTAATTTTGGTTCAGCACTGGCTTTAACTGCTTCTAGCTTTATCTTCTGGGAATAAGATGAAGAAATGAAAGAAGGAAAAATGAGACTTCTAAAATGACAGAATAAACACTCCTAAATACATGAACATGAAAATACCAAACTCCAAAACATTTGAATAATATGTGTGCTTATCAAATTTGTGCTTATCAAATTCCACCAGAAACAATAAAGTGTGCTTAGAAAGGAGGAAACTACTGTGACTGTATTTATTAATACGCTCTAGGGTTTGAGCACAAAGTATTCTGCATGTAATAAATACACAGTTTCTTGTGAAATTAATAGGACAAGACATTAAAAGAAAAGATAATGATACCTTCAAACTAATGTAAGAGGATCCTTTGGAAAAACAACAACAAAAACCAAGATGCAATGGCTTCAACTCTGGCAGAAGCAAGATGAGCTTTTTGAGCTGAGGGCACTGTTTTAGTAAGTGGAAATGGTGCTTGTGGTTTGGAATAAGAAACCCCACTTTTGATAACCAAACCACTTAATGAGTCTTGACAGGTATAACTTGTTTACACCAAAGTAGAAGTTGATTGCCATATGCAAAATGCAGGTAATTCAAAAAGAATGGAGGACTTCCAAAACCATATTGTCCAATCAATAGCTTACAGAAAACATGTGGTTTGCAAACAGATTATATCAAAGACCTCTCCCTGCCATCCTCCTTCTCAGAGCAATGAGGAAATAAAGAACTGCAATCAGCCTGCTATTTTCTCCTCGCCCTGAAATCTTCTAAAAAGTGTTCAAAATGATCTGCATACACAGGTTTGCATATGTCTCGTGACACAAGGGGAATGGCTGGAGTATTTGTAAATTTTAGAAAAGACTGTCACAGCTCCTTTATTAATTGGCTCAGGTGAAATGTTAATATCCAACCTTGTACTAAATTTTGGAAAGAGTTATTCCTTTTGGATCACTGCAGACATACTCAGCCGAATGGAGCTACACAAAAATAATGCTGTTTCGGGTCACAAGCCATTAGAGGTCATTTAAATTTCATGACTTCCTTTGTCGTAGTAAAATTTTCTATATTATAAGCTATGGACCAATGCAGTCTGGACATATAAGTTGGGGCAAGCTCATAGGCTTCCTTAACTTCATTTTCAAAAGCTGGGATCATAATTCTGATTTCATAAAATGGATACGGAGATAAATAATCTATGTTTTGAAAGTGCTGGGTCATCTGAACTGTATGATAGAAAACTAAATCATTATTATAATACTATATTAATAGGCACACAGTCTTTCCTCTAATTCTTCTCTTCAGAGAAAGGCTTTCCCTGACATTTCCATCTGAAGTGATACATGCCTCTACAAAAACTAAGTCACCTCATCTACTTACCAGCCTTCTCTTGTAATACTTCTCACTTTCTGCAATTATTGTTTTTACCTGGTGCATATACGTATTGGCATTTTATTGATAGAACTTAAGCTTCATAAGGACAAAGCCTTTGTTGGTTAATTTCTGGATCTCCCGCTCCAAAGAAAGCAGATGCCCCTAACTGGGGACTCAGAATACATCTATGGAAGGGAGGAAAGGAAGGAATCGGAAAGAGGAGGCGGTATTCGTGCAGGTGAAATTCCCTCTGCTCATCAAAAAGATCTCAGCACCAAAGGATAAGAGGGGTGGTGTACAACTGTAATCCCACATTCTCCAGAGATAGACATTAGAAGGACTGTAGTCTCACAGCAGACTGAGAAAGATGTTATCACAACCTCATCTCAGTCAATAAGCTAGACACGGTGGTTTGCATCTGTAACCACAGCCATGCAGAAGTATAGGAAGAATGGATCACAGTAGGATGCTGTCCCTGGAGAAAAAAGCATACAATCCTGTCTGAAAAATAACAAAAACATAAAATGGCTGGGGATGTGGCTCAAGTGGTAGAGCATCTACCCAGAAGCCCAAATTCAAACACTGGTTTCACAAAAGCAAAGCAAAACAAAAGGTGTCAAAATAAAAAGGACAAAGAAGAGGGAAAAGGTACAGAGATAGCCTAAAAGGAATTAGCTGATGAAGTGACTGGATTTCTCTCCAAAACCCAGGATTCCTGAACCCAAGAGAAAATCGGTCTAAATGATGTAATGTTTTGTCCTATCGCCCAAGTCCAAATCTGTTGCTTTTCAAAATAGGTGTGCTGTAGACCTTGCCTTTAAAAGTTGCTGCTTTGTACACCTTGTGATCTTGAGACTCTTTGCTAGCAGTCTAAGTGTTTGTGTTTGTTCAGTTCTCTCCAGCGGATTCTAAAATCCAAATCACTGCAGTAATTCATTTTTTATTGTCCTCTTGCTTGACTTCAACACATGTACAGTAGTACTGTTCACTCTTCAGGGGGATAATGGCATTTTTGGAGATTTTACTGTAGTCATTACTCTTGCTTCTTTATTAAGAGACTTGACTTTAATCTTCTGCTTTAGCTATGTGGTTTATCTTATGAATATTAATATACAACCCAAAGGGATCTAGCCAGTGAATATGAATTAGGAAGAGATTTTTTTTTATGTTGGAGAAAGAGAAAGCCATTTTCTGGGATGTACATCTTTCTGGGGTGTACATGCTCTAATTTAATCAGCATGGAGTCATCATGTACGCCACCAACACTCCAGGCCACAGAGTAATTGAAATGATTCAAGCTTGTTTAATAAAGTAATTTCAATTATAGCAAGAGTTGAGTCAGAAAATGTCAGCTGTACAAAGTTTATGCTGCTTCGAATCAGCAATAGGGCACCAAATGTTCCTATGGAAAGTGCAGTTGTGGGAATGAGTTGTACGTTTTTAGGCTATGAAATATCTTTGTTCACATGAGATGAGTGTTTCTTGAGTGATTTGTTAGTCACGGAAGCCAAATTTAATTTTATCCTGCAAAAAAAAAATGGCGTAAAGCAATTCGCTTGACGCCAAGAACTTTGAACTAGAAGAATCAGAAAAGCCATCTTCTCTCCTACCCACAATCCAAAGCCAACCTTTCGCCCTAGGGTCCACCAGGCCCTGATACCGCAAGCCAAGTTGTCATGAATGTTTGGATCCATTGATGACCCAAGACAGTTCTGTTTCTCATCCCTCCTAACTGAAAAGAATTAAGTCTACAGCTCTTCATTATAGAAATGCCAGTGTGTGTGTAATATACATGATGAACATGATTTTTTTTTCACCCCCAAATAATGCAAAAACAATTCTAGTAGGTTTCAGTATGTCTGCAAGATTTTCATAAATGATGAACTCTAATGTGTTTTACATTCATTCCTTCCCTCTCTTCTTTATCCTTCTAGTTGATCATGCTCCTGGAGTATTTTGCACATTTAAAGGTCATAAAGGCCAGGTGTGGTATCACACCTGTATTCCCAGTCACTTAGGAGGCTATGGTCATGAAGATTTCAGTTCAAGGCCAACCCAGGAAAGAATTAGCTAGACTCCAGTCTCAATAATTAAGCCAAGCCAGATATGGTTCTGCACACCTGGAATCCTGGCTATGAGAGAGACATAGGTAGAAAGGTCACAATCTGAGGCTAACCCTTGGAAAAAAACTCAAGACTCTATCCAAACTATAAAGCCAAAAAGGATTGTGGGAGTGGCTCAAGTGGTAAAGTGCCTGCCTAGAAAGCCCTGTGTTCCAAGTCTACTATGAGGGGCTGGGAATGTGACTTAGTTGTTGAGTGCTTGCCTAGCATGCACGAAGGGTTCAATTCCTCAGCACCACATACACAGAAAACGGCAGAAGTGATGCTGTGGCTCAAGTCTTGGGGTGCTAACCTTGAGCCAAAGAAGCTCAAGGACAGTACCCAGGCCCTGAGTTCAAGCCCCATGACTGGCAAAAAATAAAAAATTTTAAAAATCCTACTACAACCAGAAAAAAATGAAACGAAACAATAAAGGCCTAAGAAGTTCTACTACCCCGAAACCTTTAATCCTCATCTTATTTCCCTGTTGTTTTTCTTCTTCTGTTTATGCTTTTCTTTGACTATGAGACTTTTTAATATACAGTCTGCTTAATTACCACCATCCCAAAACCATATGTAATTTCCTACCCATAATTGTTAAGCAGATAGAGCTCTATAAAATTGTTTACAATTGGCAACCATTGAACCCAGAAGGCCTTAATAAATGATTTTGATTTAGGTTCCTCTATTCTCTTCCAAACAATTCATCTCTCACCTCAGTCACATTTAGTTTGTGTCAATTTTGTTCATAGAGACAACAGTATATTTTAGGTAGGAATTACTGGTCACTTTCGAAGATTCTGGGACTCTTATTGACTTCAACACCACAATTGCTGGAATCTTTTTTGCGGTCCAGTTCTGGGATCAATCTCTGTGGATCTCAGAAAAAGCTGTTACTATGCTAAATGAAGACAATGAACATCTGCTCCAAAAATAGGCCATTGTACACTTCTCTGAGGTATCTGCTAATGGCTGTAGGTTCTCGAGAGCCCAAATAGACCTCAGTTGAGACAGCAGGGAATAGCAGTGAGATAATCACTGTTCCACCTATATTTAAAATACACAGCTGGCAGATTACAACCTGATGAGTTTTTGACAAAGGCAAAACCATGCCTAAAGTGGAATATCAGGATTTTCATGTGAAATCTGTCATAACGTTGGGCTGTTTGATCTTTCCTACATTAAAAAAAAATAGACTTGGGGGCTGGGGATATGGCCTAGTGGCAAGAGTGCCTGCCTCGGATACACGAGGCCCTAGGTTCGATTCCCCAGCACCACATATACAGAAAACGGCCAGAAGCGGCGCTGTGGTTCAAGTGGCAGAGTGCTAGCCTTGAGCGGGAAGAAGCCAGGGACAGTGCTCAGGCCCTGAGTCCAAGGCCCAGGACTGGCCAAAAAAAAAAAAAAAAAAAAATAGACTTGGGACGAGGTAACAAACAATACAAAAAATGTATCCAGTGCCTAATGTATGAAACTGTAACCTCTCTGTAATTCAGTTTGATAATAAACATATATATATATATATATAAAGACTTTGAAACAGGTTGGAGAACAATGGGATTGCATAAATTAGTACATAAATGTTTGTTTTCTGCACAACCCTTAGGTTAACTTTTTGTTTAAAAAAAATCCTACTTTGTATCCCCTCATTGATCTGCTCTGATTCTTACCTAAGAATACTCTCAGCTGAACACTATAAAGAATAAAAAGTTCCTTGTTGATGTAGTGTCTTCCCTTTATAATCCTCAAAGGAGTGTATAAATGCAAGTCATTATGAGTCAATCTTTATAGATAGGGAACTGGAGGCTCATGGAGGAGAAGTAGGATAGCCAAGGTCAGGCATCCATGGAGTCTGAAAGAATTAGGTCTTCCTATATTTTAATATGCATTATTACCCAGAAGTCCATGCAACTGAAATAGGGAGGAGAATATGCTTTTCTAAGTATTGACACCAAGCTCCCTACTTAGCACTTCAGAAAAATGAGAAGTGGGAAATTAAAGATTCAAGTTCTTTTTGGAAATGGAATGCTTATGACAATGGTATTCTTTGCTTAAATAGTCTAATTTTTATATCATTTCAGATTAAATCCTTCTATACAGAGAGGATTTCTGATGTGCCGAGATAATGACACCAACTCCTTCCTGAACAGCAGTGTCTACTGCTTCTCTTTTCATGGCTGTGGAAAAAGAGACTTTTTTTTTTAATGTGACATAAAAAGCTTCTAAAGGGTAATAGTTGAATTCAGAATAGAAATGCAGACAAGCTACTAAAATTATGAACAGATAAGCTATGCACAAAGACTCCTTTCAATGTAAATCTTTTCAAAGAGAGAAAATGCAACAAAATTTTAAAGGGCACAAAAAATTATTGTTTCATTTCTGCTTCGATCATCTTGGAAGCTCCCTGACACATGTCGAGTAGTGGCTTGCCAATTCTTCAGGGACAATGAGGGTAACAGAAAAGGAAGCGCGGTACTGAGCCCACAGAGGTATGCTGACGTTTCCAGTCTCCGGTCTGGCTTCTCAGGGCTCTGTGGAGCCCTAGAGAGTCTGGAGCGGTCTTCCCCCAGTCCTTTGAAGCACAGGGCATTTTAAGTCCCATGTACCCCAATGCTAGATTACATGCTGCTTTCCAAGTGACATCTCAATCTCAGCCATCCTCCGCATATTCCAGAGAAGGTGCACCGCTGGAGAAAGTGAGAGACCCAGGGACTTTATTAGCCCTCATAATGATGAGAGCCAGAAGCCAGTGGCTCATACTGTCATGCTACCTATCACAGGAGCCTGAGATCCAGAGAATTGCACTTGGAGGACAACCCAGGCAGAGAAGTTTGAGAGAGTCCATTTCCAACACAGCCAGTAAAAAGTTAGGCTGGGGGTGTAATTCGGGTAGAGCATGAGCTGAGTAATCGAGCAAGCGAAGCAAAATCAAGGCCCTGAATTCAAACCCAGGAATGGCAAAGGAAATAGGAGGGAAAGTCTTTTATTGACATGTGTGAAAATGGAACTAGGCAAGTTGACAAGTCTGGTTTGGGAAGAGGAGGAAGAGAAGGGAAAATGCTCAAGGGGTGATAATGATCAAGACGTGTACACATAAATGGACTTGTTCACATGAAACAGTCTTGTTCCACTAACTGCTGTCAACGAAAGGAAATAGCGAGGGAGAATAATGTATCAGGGTAACAATGATGGAAAAAATAAAACTATGATCTCTTACTGAAATGCACATTTGCAGTGATTTGAAGACATGACTGCCAATCCACAGCCTCGTCTGAGTGCTAGTCTTCCAGCCTCGTTTTCATGCCATGTCAGTGACATCCAGAGAAAGTTTCCACTTACCTCTCCCATACAGATTCCACAGAATCCTAGAAACCTCTGCAGCCACACCCAGCCACAGTGGCTCTCCTCCTTGAATAGATACCTTCCCCTTCCTCTGATTGGAGACAATCAGAGAAGCCAGCGGCCATTAAGCCCTGTCTCTCTAAGACATGTGAAAAATGTGGGTGGCCATCAAGCGATCACGTTGACATAGATCCAGCTGAGCTTATACCATTTAGATTCTGTTCTTGCCTCTGTTGCATGGTAGCTATGAAAGTCCCCTGAATTTTACCCCTGTCAACACCTCTTAGTGCGCTCTCGATAGTGGTTATTGAACTCTATTATTGTAACTGTTATTATTACGCAGAATGGGGAGTCATAAGCATTTGAGGATGGTAGTGGTGGTGATTACTCTCCTGAACAAAAATGGGAAGCTTCTCTGTTTTGTCTAGTTTTTTGAGTGGTGGTTTTTTTCTTTAATAGTTGGTGAAACTCAGCCTTTTGAGGACAGAAATAAAATGGATTTTAAACAAATAGCAGGAGCACCACTATCGAGAAAATTGGGTAAGCTGAAAGTAGGGCAAGCCTGTCATGATAGTTTGTACCTGTAATGTCAGCTACTAGGAGGCGGAGATTTGGAGGATCATGGTTTAGAGCTAGCCTGGGAAAAAAGTTCAAGAGACCTCACTTCAATCAATAAGCTGAAGATGGGCATGGACACTGTCATCCCAGCTACACAGAAGGTAGAGGCCGGAGACTCAGTGTGAGACCAGCCTGGGACAAAACCACAAGACCCTACTTGAAAACTAACTAAAGCGAACAACTGGAAAAGTGGCTTCTTGAGTTCAAACACCAATACCACACACACACACACACACACACACACACACACACACACACACACACACAGAAAGAGAGAGAGAGAGAGAGAGAAAAGGAGAAAGAGGTAAGACAAGGAATTAAAATGAAAATAAAAACAAAGTGGAAATCTACTCCCACTTTTTCTTAGGAGAAAAGAGTGTATGACTTAGTTGGACCTTGATTGTCCCCCCCAATTCCCATGTGGTAAAAGTCTTGTCCAGGGTGGGACTATTAGGAGGCGGTGGAACTTCAGGAGGTATGGCCTGGTGAGTGGAGTCATCCTCTTGAAGGGGGGAATGGAGGTCCATCCCTTCCTCCTGAGTCATGCCTGCAGCCTGGCTTTTTGCTGGCTGTTTTGGAGACGGCCTCCAGCTGCAGTTCTCGGGATCTCAGGCTCCTGTGACGGTAGGTTGACAGTATGAGGCACTGGCTGCTGGCTATCAAGGATAACAAAGCCTCTGCGTCTCTCACTTTCTCCAGCAGTGCGCATGCTCTACCATGTGCAGGGGATGGCTGAGATTGAGATGTCACGTGGAAAGCAGCGTGTAATCTAGCGTCGGGGTACATGGGACTTAAAATGACCTGTGCATAGAAGGACTGGGGGAAGACCTCTCAGGGGTCCAGGAATCCGTCCTCTTCTGCTCTGTTTATGGCACCCATCAAAGACCCAAAAGGAGTGGGATCACCTAATCGCCCACTAGAACCTCTAAAACCATTTTCTCTTTATAAGGTAATTAACTCAGATGTTTGTTAGCACGACAGGAAGCTGACGGCTACAGTTGTTGTAGACTAGATGCTGTGTGTGTGAGAGTGGTGTGTGTGTGCGCATGTGTGTGTGTGTGTGTGTGTGTGTGTGTGTGCGCACGCGCGCCAGTACTGGGACTTAAACTCAGGGCCTGGACACTGTCCCTTCAGTTGATCAAAGCTCAAGGCTGGTGCTCTACCACTTGAGCCACAGCTCCACTTCCGACTTGTTGGTGGTTAATTGGAGATTGAGGGTCTCACGGACTTTTCCTACCTGAGCTAGCTGTGAACGCAATCCTCAGATCTCAGCCTCGCCTGTAGCGAGGATTACAGGTGTGAGCCGCGGGCGCCCCGCTTCGGCCAGAGGCTTTGAATACACACTGGGGAATTGTTCAGGCCATCAACCGAAGTCATCTGCTCTCCCTTCCCTCGTCTCCCAGAGCATCTCTCCAAGTTCCCTCCCCACATTCTCCCTCGGGAAGATCGCTGTCCTGGTGCTCAGAGCTAGCCCGCAGGGCCAGCAGCTACGCTGACCACCACCTCCTTTAGCAGAACGGTAGATATTTGTTTCTATGCTGTTGTTGTTGTTGTAACTCAGTGTCTGACATAAATACTAAATATTAAATACTAACTACGTAAGTACCAAAGATGACCAAGTTTCACACAAGAAAAGGCGGAAATCTCTCCCAGCCCTTCAGAGAAAGGGAGTAACGTCACACCGGAGGTTCTGGTCTGGAGGGGGCTTCTACAGCTCCCCCTGAAGATGGGCCTCAAGGGAGGCCGCTTATCACAGGCCCCATTTGGGAAATGCCATAGGCACGTTTATTAGACTTGAAATGACCAAGCCCACGTGTGTGCGGCTAAAGGCATTTTTCTATCACCTCTCACTTTAAGAACAGGGACCTTTAAAAGAAATTGTTCTCTCTTATACAATCCACCCCACAATTCACTAATTTCCCCTTTCCATTCATTCATCTTCCAAAAATCCTATACCCAAGACAAATGGGATTTAGTACAGCATGCTTTCAGCGGTATCACAATGGGAAAGACTATTTTAAGAATTCTATTCATCAATTCTCAATAAATATTATGATACTAGCACTTAGGCATTCTAAAGTGACTTTCCTTGGCAAATCCCAAGCTCTTTAACAACACAAATGCATTAAACTTCCTAATTCCCTTGCAAAACAAGCTGAGAAGCCACAGCTAAAACATGACTTCTACAGAGAAACTGCATAGCCAGGCTCTTAGAAACAGCCCTGTGCTTACGGGAAGAAAGGTTAGAGATGGGGATTATGGTAGCAGTGAATTGATTTGGGCACAAGCCTTGTCTTGTTCATTTCCAAATCCAGTTTACCAGGAGACATTAGGCAACAGTGAAGGATTTTTTTTTTTTTGTCATTCTGTGATTCATTTATTAGGTAGCCATAGAGTGCTAGGCTCTGGATTAGACCCTGAAAATAGAACAATGAAAAACCCTTTTCTTATGGAACATGCAATCCGGAACAAAAATATCTAGTTTTTAGTACACTACTGGTATCATTTTTGTTGTCATTTTGAGCTCTGAGCCTCACACTTGCTAGAGAGGCACTCGACCTCTTGAGCCACACCCCCAAGCCTTGTTTTTGTTTTAGTTATCTTCTGGCTAGGACCCCGTGCTTTTTTCCCAGGACCGTCCTGACACCCTAATCCTCTCACCAGTGCCTCTTTGCAGCTAGGATGACAGGTGTGTAGCATCCTGCATCTCTTATTGATTGAGCTGAAATCTTACTAGAGCTGCTGTCTTCCTGCTCTCTGTATCCTGAGTGGTTGTGATTATAGATGTAAACCATGGCATCTGGCCCCCCAACAGCAAAACCTGTTTAAAGTAATAATAAATACTATGTCGTGCATACTATAATAGAAGACTGTCTGGAATATGGGGACGGTTTATAGGAAGTAGTAGACAACTGTGCACGTGAGGTTGGAAAGATATTGGAGGAAAGTGATAGGAAATGAGATATCATACCTGGAAAGGAAGGTACCATTTAGCAGGGCTATCTATATTTTCCTTTCTAAAGAAGAAGTTTCCTTGTTGGTAATAATGAATGTGTGGCAGCAAATTCCTCCTGGCTTCTTTGAAGACAGACTGAAAGATCTACGTGTGACTTTGAGGAAAACGGTCCTTCCTGCCTCTGCTACTTCAAGTGTAATATTGTTAGGGCCCAACCACTAAATCACAGGGAAGCTCCACCCCCACCCCGGAAGAAAGATATGACTTGTTACAGTCTCTGTTCTTCCTGCTCACACCTGCTTACAAAACAGAGCTGCAGTCAGAACAAGAAAAATGGCCAGTCCTGCCCTGGGAAGCTAGCGTCTCCCCAAAGCTTAAAGACAGGGAAAGTCAAGTTGAAATCTCAGTCCACTGAGCATCTCCAGATCCCTTGGGTCTCTCTTGTTCCCAGCCACATTACCCAGAAGTGAGTCACATGTTAGCTGCCCTCCTAGCAAGTCCAGATGGTTTTGCTGAAGACAAAGGACACAGACGGCATCGATTGAGATACGTCGTATTCTTACTGCTTCACTGAAGGCCAAATGCTTGGTCCAACTCCTTAAAGACAATACATTCTGTCTGGTGCCGGTGGCTCACACCTTTTATCCTAGCTACTCAGGAGGCTGAGATCGGAGGATCATGGTTCGAGGCCAGCCCAGGCAGGAAAATCCATGAGATTCTTATCTCCTATTAACCACCAGAAAATATGAAGTCCTGGATTGGATTCCTCAGCACCCCATATATAGAAAAAGCCAGAAGTGGTGCTGTGGCTCAAGTGGTAGAGTGCTAGCCTTGAGCAAAAAAAAAAAAGCCAGGGACAGTGCTCAGGCCCTGAGTCCAAGCCCCAGGACTGGCAATACATACATACATACATACATACATACATACATACATACATACATACATACACACACATACATACATACATACATACATACATACATACATACACACAGCAACCAAAGTTTGCTTTTTAGTCCTCACAAGGCTGATGTGGGTAGTGGTGACTTCCAGCCTCTACTCAATGACTCGCTACACACAACTCTATATTAGATTATTGTCACCTCGGTCCTTGGATTCTAAGGGTGCCACATCTGCCTGGCTAGAGCGGAAGCCCCATAGCCACTCAGTTGTCTCCGCCCAGCTAGGCTTCCCCAGCCCATTGCCCAGAGCCAGCCACAGGGCCCCAGGCAACTGGAGTGGAGGCAAGGAAAGAGGGGGGAACTGTGAGCATTTGGCAAACACAGGAGATTATATCTTTATAAAAATAAAATCATTCTCCAGAACTCTTACAGAGTGTTGCAATGAATATGTGCTTGACGAAGGAATACTGAGAAAATAAATGTAAGAGTAGTGAGGGGCTCAGTTGGTAGAGTGCTAAGCAAAATGTAAAAGCATCAGGTACCCAGTGCAAGTCCCAGCCTCAGACCTAAAAAAAAAAAAAGAAAAAGAAAGAAAGAAAGAAAGAAAGAAATGAAAGAATAATCCTCTATGTCTGAGGTACTGTTTAGTGGTATCAGGAGACAGAAATGTGCCTAGCTTTGTTGGGCTCAAGCCTGTAATCTGAGCTACTTAGGAGGCTGAGATCTGAAGATTGAGACTCAAAACCCGGGTAGAACAGGAATGGTTATGAGATTTTTATGTCCCATTCATTACCAAAAGAGCTGCAAGTAGAGCTGCGGCTCAAATACTAGAGTACTAGCCTTGAACAGAAAACTCAAGAACAGCACTCAGGCCTTGAGTTCAAGCCCCGGGACTGGCACACATACCCACAAAAAAAATCTATATAAGGAAAACTGACACATGGTAGCATATGCTTTTAATCACAACATTTAGGAAGTCAAAGAGGGAGGCTATATCTAGCCTAGGATGCAAAGTGGGTTATAAAGTGAGATCCTATTTCTTAAAAAAAAAAAAAAAAAAAAAAAAGGAAAGAAAAGAAACAGAAAAGGAAAAGGGAGAAAAGGTACACAAAGAATAATTCCTGTATTCCAGTAGCTAAGGACCAAATATTGAAAATAAACACAAATATACACCCACAACAAATACAATAAACCACATGTAGCAAATGATGACTAAATGATAAGTGCGTTTTTGATAAGATCAAAGGAAAGAGGCTTAAGGTCACTAGAAAATTCAGCCCATTATTCATTTGTATCCTCAATGTAAACCATTTCTCTAAAAAAAAACTCAAAGCCATCTGCCACAGGTGACATTTTGCTCTAAATGATGAGGGGGGGGAAATGAAGATACAAAGTAATAAAATACCACTTCAAAAGCTTTGAAAAATCTAGTTGTGAACAGCAGAACCAGGTTTAGGAATCATTTCCAATTTTCTTTTTCCTCCTGTAGAGAACCAAAGTATTTTTATTTTCTGAGCATCTTACACTCCCTATTCATCTCTGATAGACGGGGGTGGGGGGGGGGGGGGGGGGGGGGGCTGGGGGGGGTCACCGGAGCTGACCACCACACCCACAGATCAATAATACCCCCAGGCAGGGCTAATAAGCCACTGTCTGTGGAGGAGAAAGGGCATAATAGAAATTTCATGGAACCATTCGAAAAATCTTTTTTTCTGGCCAAATGCTGGCCTTTTTTTTTCTTTTTTTAACTAAAGGTTATTCACCTTAATATGAAAAATTAAGAGCCAGCAATAACATTTTATGCCAACATTTTAGCCTGGTCTCAAGTTCAAAGGTTTCCAGGTACCAGGGAAGTTGAGTGCTGCAACCCTTCTGAAAAGCAATTTAGCAAAGTAAATGAGGGGTCTTTACAGTGTTCTTAGGTTATGAAAACTAATTGCTTTTATATTTTTTTTAAAAAAATCAATCCTAGGGTAATGCTGACGTAGATTTCTTCATGAGGGTATTGGTGCAGTCATATTGATAGAAATGGAAATTTCCACGTCTGGAGAAATTATTAAGCGAACTAAATCACATCCACATATGGGAATATTATGCAACGATTAAAATGTATGGGCTCAAATGTGGCAGGCATCATAAATAAAAAAATTTAGATGATTATCCTTTGCGGGAATATTTTAGTTTTTTATTCCTCAAAAAAGCTTTTGTACAAAAATATTTTTATGTATAAAGATGCTTACTGCAACATTTTTATATTAGATGCTACAAAACATGGAGAAAGACTTACCGAAATAGAGAAAACCTCAATTGCTAAAGAGAGGGTTCAAAATTTACTTAAGAAATTACAACTTAACTGGGTGCAGAGGTGGCTCATGCCTGTAATCCTAGCTACTCAGGAGACTGAAAGCTGAGGATCATGGTTCAAAGCCAGCCCAGGCAGGAAAGTTCATGAGTCTCTTATTTTCATTTAACCACCAGAAAACTGGAAATGAAGCTGTGGCTCAGAGTGGTAGAGCGCTAGCCTTGAGCAAAAGAGCTCAGAGACATCAATAAGGCCCTGGATTCAAGCCTCATGACCACGAAAAAAAATCACAACTTGAAAACATGTTAATTGTATGTCAATTTATGAGTTAATAACTTGGATTTGGTTGGAAAAGCAAACTTTTATTCTTTTAATTTTATACACTTGTATGTACAGTCTACAGTTTACTCATAAGAAAGTTGTTTTAACTTACCTTTTTTGTTTGAAACCCTAACATACTAATAATAGATGAAGCGACTGAGAGGAAATGGTTTCAGATAACGTGTGTGTGCATGCACGCACTCCTGTCCAAGAGCTTTTTTGCTCAAGGCTAGGGCTCTACCACTTGAGTCACAGCTCCACTCCAGATTTTTTGGTGGTTAATTGGAGATAAGACTTTTGTGGTCTTTCCTGACAGGGCTAACTTTGAACTACAATCCTCAGGTCTCACCTTCCTGAGTAGCTTGGATTACAGGCATGAACTACTGGCACCTGACAACATTTCAGAAAACTTTTAATTATATGAAGAAAAATGTTGTAAAAGGCTGGGAATATGGCTTAGTGGTAGAGTGCTTGCCTCACATACGTGAAGCTCTGGTTCAATTCCTCAGCAACACATATATAGAAAAAGCCAGAAGTGGCTCCATGGCTCAAGTGGCAGAGTGCTAGCCTTGAGCAAAAAGAAGCCAGGGACAGTGCTCAGGCCCTGAGTCCAAGGCCCAGGACTGGCCAAAAAAAAAAAGAAAAGAAAAGAAAAATGTTATAAAATGAATGTTAAATTGGAAACGTGAGCAGTATAATATATATACAATATTCTGCAAATTGTATAATAACTATCAGAGAAACAAAACAAACATGCATAAATATATCCAACTATTAACATTCCCCTTTTGGTAATAGACCCATTTGTGAGAGGTATAGAAACATTTGCATTTTCTACAAGTGTTAACGTGAAATTAGGTAATGAGAGAAAGCTACAATATACAGAGGAAAGAATTTAAAGAAGGAAGTGATCGAAATATTAATCATTCTCCCCTTGCTACTTGGCTGTCGTTCTCAGGAATAATAACAGCTGAGGCATTACGTTCGTTTGGCCCACGCGGTCAAGGCTTCATTCCCAGCCCATGGCACTGTGGGAAGATGGTAGAACATAACGGGGTGGGACCTAGTGGGCGTATGTTAAGCCACTGGGTGTGCACCCTCAGGAAAGGACATCATTAGACGGCTCCTCTTTTTCTCTTCACTGACTGCTGACAGCTTCCTCCACTACGTGTTCCTGCCTTTATGCCTTTGCCACACAGTCAAAAGCGATACGGCCAAATGACTGTGATCTAACACTCCTACATGTACCCCTCCTCCCACCTTTAGCTTGATAATTTCACATCTTTCATTACAATAATACAAAGCTGACTGACATTCGTGTTCAAAATATTTTTAAGAAATAAAAAATACATAAATTATAATTATAAAATATGTAATATATATACAATATATAATTATAAAATAGACTTTAAAGAAGATGTATAAATAAGCAATACCTACCAAATCTATTTCACCTTCCATGGCCAAAAAGATGGAAGGGAGTAGAATAAGCTCACATTTAAAAGGCATTTTCAACCTCAAATAGAGGAAGGAAGAGGTTAATCTTTTAAAGATACTCAAAATGTTGAGGAAATAAAGTGCTAATGAACCTTATTGATATATATACACAAATAAATATATACAAATATTATGTTCCAATTTTTTAAAAGATACATGAAAAGTCAAGGTAAAAGCAAAGAAGAGATAAAATATATAATTTTATGGAAAAGTAATGACCATCATAAATAAATATTCATTAAAAAATATTGTCATGTATAGAAGAATGCCACTTTCAACATTCTTTAGCAATAGCAAATGATACTAAACAATCATACCAAACAGTTACTGAGTCCTCATTGTGTCCTAAGTACAGAACGAGGCCCTAGAAATCTCCTCAAACATTTCTCAGTGAGTATAAAATGTTAAATGGTAACCCCTTTTATAACCACTTATAGATAATACGTATAGTTAAAAATAATGTAAGAGGAAAATCTCTAAAGCATCAATTCTAATTCACCTCTAATTCTAGTCAGAGACGCATTCATTCTTGGTTCACTCTCAATACTGTTTGGTTGTCCAAAGGTTGTAGACAATGGCAAACAGATAGCATAAAGACTACTCTTCTCAGCCAGGCACTGGTGACTCACTTATGTTACCCTACCTATTCACAAGGGTGAAATCTGAAGATCATGGTTTCAAGCCAGCCCAGGCAGGAAAGTCTGTAGATTCTTCTCTCCAATATAAAAAGCCAAAATGGAATTGTGGCTCAAGTGGTAGAGCATTAGCCTTGAGCAAAAAGGCTCGGCACCTAACTCGGGCCCTGAGTTCAAGCTCCAAGACTAGCATACAGAGAGAGAGAGAGGGAGAGAGAGAGAGAGAGAGAGAGAGAGAGAGAGAGAGAGAGAGAGAGAGAGAGAGAGAGAGAGAGAGAGAAACGAATAAATGAATAAATGAAAAAGACTACTATTGTCAGAGAAAACTCATATGAACAAGGCCCTGGAAAAATAGGATCCACTACCTTCTGCAGAACCTTCTGCATAGCCAAGTAATCTTTTCCATCCATCACTAGTTCTTTTAAAAGTAATAGCTTCATTTCCCAGGCAAAGAAAACATCTCTAAAGTTTTACTGAACTGGAACCAATAACACAGGCCTGTGCTCTTCATAAGTGCATTATGTTTTCCCTATTATTCTTACATATTCTGTTTTATATGTGAGTAGGAGTTCGTAATTTTTAACAGACTTCTAATATATAACTCAAGCTTGGACAGCGAACAGGAAATCTATTCACTTAAATAAACCAAAATGTCCAAAGACTATGCTACTTCAGACATGGTATATACACATATACACACACACACATACATATATATACATATACATATATACGTATACATATTATATATATGTATATATATATATATATATATATATATATATATACACTGTGGTATTGAGATTTGAACCTAAAACCTTGCACCTTGCATTTGCTAGGCAAATGTTCTCCTTCTTTGCTTTAGTTATTTTTAGAGATCTTTATCCTCCTAGTTGTACTTGCTGAGTAGCTAGGATAAAAGTACATACCATACTACACCCAGGATTTTACTAGTTAAGGTGGGGAATCTCAGCTATATTTTGCTGAGAATTGGCCTGGAATATAATTCAGGCATGGCTTAATCCAAGGACATACTCTCTCAAATACTTGTTTTATCCCTTGATTTTGTTTATCTTTGTAACTCTAGTTTCAGAGAGATTCACCCCTCATAGTCAAACACAGGATCCCTAACTGGTCTATCAAAATTGATGAGATTTTTTATACTAGTATATCAGCCTGCACCATGTAAACAATTCCTAACGGCCAGAAAGTAGGGTCAGCACTACCCAAACTACAGAGAATGAAGAAGGACGGGGAGGGGTGGTTCAACTAAGAAAAATCAGGATGCTTATATCACAACATCAAAATCCAAGCATGGTAGGCAAAAATGAAATAAAAGAAGAAGAATGATGTCATTTAAAAATTTTTTCATTTTCTTGGAGTAGTTGTACTAAGGAGTTGTCATTCACCAAAGCAGCTTATGAACTCGGAGAAACATAGTTTGCATTTGTTTCCTCATAGAATGCCTATAACTCTTCAAGTAAACATACTTCATGGTAAGCAAGGGGTTAAAAATGAATTCACTTAAGTATTATAAACTCCAGTATAATTCTTTAAAAAGACTGAGTCAAAGCCCAACAAAATAACTACCAGGAAATGGGTACTTGCGAGAGGGGATAATGAGGCCAAGAGAAGAGGAGTAGAAGAATGTCATTTGTATACAGTCCTATTTCCCTATGTCTATCATTTGTATCAAGTTTTCATTTCTTCCCATTCTAATGTCTTTATTTGGGGGTCCTATCTTTGTTCTGATCTATCATATTCCTTGGAGACATGCCTGCATGACTATACACATAGGAAGCAAGCAAGTCTGTCTTCCAAGAATTACAGTGGAAATACAGTTAAAGGAAAGCTTTTACATGTTGCTGTAGGAGAATGGAGCTTCAGTGCTGGCTTGATATCAGTATGGAATGGGTCAAGATGGGTAAAGGAAGCATTCATGAGCCTTGAATTTGATGAGTCTTCTATCTGCCCATCTACTCTCTAGGAAGAAGGAACTATTAGCACTTTGTAAAGATCACCATGGTTCCCCACTCAGGGCTGCCCTTTGTGAGCACACTTGGGGGATACTGAGAGAGCGAGGTGAAATCCACTCTACTCTCTATACTCACTAGACAGCGAGAAGCCTGCAGGCTCTAAAAGCAAAGAAACATGAACAAGTATGTGGGCGGGTCAGCAATAGACCTGTCCCGGCTCCCAGTTCTATGCTATTCCCATCATCTGCTTCTCCGAGCCCAGTTTGAGGACTATAAACTCTTTAGGTTGCTCATCTCTGGGCTCTCAACTCAACTCCTTGTCATCTGCCTTCTCAGTTTATTTTTGATATTTGGAGTTCAGCCATTTACGCATATAAAAATAAACCATGCTGTAGGACATGAAAGTAGCCCAGTCCCACAGAGCTGGAGTTGAGAGTTCTGGATATCAACCCTCTGTCTTCAGTTTTATTCTTTGACTCACTTTAAAATACTGTTGGCGAGTCTGAGGCTGCCGATGGCACCTTTCATGCTATAGAATTAGAAGCAAAGGAGAAACAGACATAGCACTCAACTATGTCCGGAAATGTCAGCTTATACAGTGGGACTCACTAGACACTAAGTAAAAAATGAACTATACAACTTGCGGGTAGGGATGGGAGGGAAAAACTGGGAAAGAGAATGGAGGGAAGGGGTGATATTGTCCAAAAAGAAATGTACTCGTTATCTGACTTATGTAACTATAACCCCTTCTTTGCACACTACCTTTACAATAATGGTAATAATAATAATAAAATTAATGTGTTCTTAAAAATCAATTTATGTGCATACATCATCAATCACAATGAAAACCTTCTGTACAATTAACCTTCTGCCAATTAAAACACTCCATCCAAGATTATGCCTTGACAGACCCTCAAATGGTTTTACTAATATTTTCCCACAGAATAAAGCCTGCCACCAATATTAGGCCTCAATTCAGAAGCAGCCTTCACGCAGAAGAATATGGACAAGAGATGCACAGTTCTTCCCACCTCTGTGAAAGGTGACCTGGCTGTTTGTGTTCCTCCCAGAACTCGTTGGCAGTAGGCAGTGTCCTGTCCCAGAGTGGAAGTTGTCCAGATTATTGGTCTCCCTAAATGGCTCACCTAAATTTGGTGAATTCAGTGTTTATACCTAGGAGACTGGCTCTAGAGCAAGCGGTGATGAATAAGAAGGGGTAGGAAGCAAAGGATCATGAAGACCGAGGGGAGGAGGAGGAGGAAACAGCAGCTGTTGAGAATTCAGTAGGTGATAATGGTATACCCCATGCCCAGTAGCCTAAAACCAAAGATCATAATATCTACTAACTACTAACTACAGGCTATTCTTGTGATGTGTGGACCAGCCTGGCTATGGTCAAAGTTCCAGCCAGATCTCTTTGATCACTGCCTATGATGGACTGGATTGTAGTCGCACAAACATTTATTCCCCTCAGCCCCTGAATTTTACTGTAGGCTGAATATGTACTCTCACCCTGTGAATGTTGAGTTGAGCCATGTGACTTGCTTTGGTCAGAGACATGCAAGGCAGTATGATCAACAGAGACCTGAAATGTGCTAGTGTGATCTGGTTGGACACTTAGGCTCCAGTGACTTTCCATCAGGAGGGCAAACCCACAGGAAACCTCTTCCTTTCCCTGGTCCCAGGAAGAATATAATGGAACACATCTACAGCCAACTCAAGGCCTGAATATGAGTCCTGCCAAACCTGCAACCCCAAGCATAGCTAGCTACCCAGCTATGATAGCACCCCTCCCTATATCTGCATAGCTGGTAGCTTCCGCACAAATGTATTCTGTGGACATTTAGGTTAAAATCATTTTCACTGAGCTCAAGCCAAGGCATCATGGCCATGCTCCCTGTAGAGGTCCTATGGGAAGAATCTGTTTTCTTGTCGTTCCCATCTTGTAGGACTTCATTCCTTGGCTCCCGGCCCCTTCCTCCATGCACAAAGCCATCATCTTTGCCATATAAAGTGACACCACATGTCACAGGAATTAGGAATTAGATACTGGGGGGACTCATACAAAGCTTGCCATGAAAACCAGACCCATCCAGAATCCATGAAACCACAGTGAACCTGAAGAATCATGAAAGTGAGAGTAAATGCTCTGAATTTTCAGGTGATTTGTCATACAGAATTATTGTGGCAATAACTGATTAATGCACTCCTCGTTTCCTTTCTATCTTATTTTTTTAGATAGGAGTATATAATCAATTTTAGTTGTTTTCCTCTGCATTCCATTTTTTAATTTAATTTTTTGTCAAGATGATATACACAGGTGTTAAGTCACATATGTAAGGTAGTGAGTACATTTCTTCTGAGTCCCCTTTTATCCTCCAATAAACTGATATGTGCTTAAACGAAGTAGAATCTATTTCTTATTTGTAATCCAAACAACCTACATGATAAATATTAACCACAACACTGTCTACAAACAGTTGAGTGGAATCAATGGTAATGATGAAAACATAAAACTCAAATTGGGTGTTTTTCTCAATTATTGTAAGACAACCCACCTGTTTGGACAAATTTGACAAAAGCAAGCAGTCAATAGAGGTGGGAAATGCAGATGAATTCAAGAACTTCAAGTAGATATTTCTTGATTTCCAAAGAAAACTACATCAAAACTATAACCTTCAAAAGAGATGATTAATTATGTGTTTTAATACATCGAGGAGTTGATTGCAATGGTATATTGTCTCCCAAAGAGACAGTGACAATTCTGGCAGTACTATTAAATCAAACTGGTATTTTTTTAAAGCTAAAATTTTTTTAAAAATCATAATCATTTCTATCCAGAAGGGATTCCAGAGGTCAGAGCAGTGGCAATGAATTAATGTCATAAAGAAGGTATAGAGACGGCAGGAAACTGCAGGCCATTACTTAAGCCCCATGAGTCTTTGCCCTCATTTTACATCTTAAACAAAGTAAAAGAAGACAGTGGAGAGAAAGTAACTTTAGAATGTGCTGCTCTGGAAAGGCCAGCCAACAGAACCTCAGGACATTTATTTGAAGTCGGGACATTAGTGCCAGGGTGGATAAAGGAAAGGTAATGGGTTTACATTTTCACAAAGGGGCTTGACAGATCTATATCAAAGGAAGAACGTCCAAGAGACAGAGTGATGGGATAATAGGAAGTAGAATTAAAACTTGGCTTCCAGGGGCACAAAAAGCAATGATAACTTGGAGTACTTCCAAGGTAATATGGGAATAATGTGTGCAGGATGGGAGCACGGTAGAGCCAAGACACCTCTCATACTAGGAAGCCATAAGCACACGAGACTCTCCCAACAGGACTCCTGGAAACAAACAAACAAAAGACCGTCGGCCACATTTTACTAGAAGAAGTACAGCTCTGTTAATTAATTTCTTACACTAGAAAAGTCTTGGGAATGGGGAAAGACAGAGCAATACAAGTTATGTGATTAAATTATGCTATATGGATGTGTGAAATGCTATGGCAAGACCCTTAGTACCATGAATAATACATGCTAAAAACGAATGACAGGAAAAGGAAACAGTCTCTGTTGGAGAGCATGCATCAGCGGGAAGATAAGGTGAATGAAGTGAACATGGTACAAGTACATATATATGTATATATATGTGTGTGTGTGTATATATATATATATATATATGAATGACCAAAAACAATGTAATGAACAACTGCATTGTTTAAAGAAGGGAGAAGAATAAGGGAGAGTGATAGAAAGAGTAATTTTAATGGGACTCTGTATACATGTATGGAAATATCATAATGAAAAAAGTAAACACCCTGAGAAACATTTCTGGATTCCTAAGAGCCTAAAGTCAATTCTCCGTTTTTGCTGGGTGTATTTTTTTGTTTTCTGTTGTTTGTTGTTGTTGCTGTTAATGATGGAATTGGAGTTTGAAAAAAAAAATAATAAAGAAAATTTTTCAGAAGACTGTTAACAAATGAGCTAAGTGAGGAAGCAGGGTCACCTTTCCCTAAAAAGTAGGAACAAAAAGAGTAGTGCCTAAGTAGGTTTAAAATACAGACAGAAATATATAGATGCTGAAGCCCAAAAGAGATTTCCCAGCGCTGAAAGTGCGAGCTAACACTCCAGGCTGGCAGCAGAGCTGGGCTCCTGGCTGGGAGTCATTGCTTCCGAGTTAGGAAGGTATTGAAGGTCCGCAGGAGAAAGGAAGCCAGAACACAGCCTCTTGTATCATGTCAAAGCCCCTAGGCACAATAGGAAAAAATGCTTATTTAAACAATATCTTGCCAGGTGTTGGGGGCTCACGCCTATAATCCTAGCTACTCAGGAGGCTGTGATCTGAGGATCAAAGTTTGAAACCAGCCCAGGCAGACAAATTGACGGACTCTTATCTCCAATTTACCAGTAAAAAAGGGAAAAGTAGAAATATGGCTCGAGTGGTTGAATGCCAGCCATAAACAGAAAAAGCTCAGCAAGAACTCAAGGCCATGAATGTAAGCTCTAGTACTGACACAAAAAATTCATTACCATTATCATCATCATCATCATCAACATCAACTTCTTGCCTAAATATAGCATTTTACTGTTAGAATCCACATGCCAACTGCTCATGCAGTATTTTGTGTTTCTATTTTTTCTTTTCCTTTCTGTGCTGACACTTGGGCTTGAACTCAGAGCCTCATCAGCACGGTCACTGAGCTTTTATGCTCAGTACTAGTGTTCTACCACTTGAGCTACAGCTTTACTTCCAGTTTTGTTTTGCTTTGTTTGGGGCAGGGTGGTGATTAATTGGAGATACAAGGCTCACGGACTTTCCTGCCTGGGCTGGCATAAAACCATGATCCTCAGATCTCAGCCTCCTAAGCAGTTAGGATTACAGGCGTGAGCCCCCACCAGCACCTAGATTCATATTTTTTTTCCTATGCCCTGTTTATTTTACTTTACACAGTGATTACATTCTAGTGCTTTATTTGCCCAGTTGCATGAACAGAATAACAATTCGTTGTTTTTAAAGCACCTACTACAACAAAACAATACAAAGTAAAACATAGATACTTAAGATGATGGGTATGTTAATTGCACCGATTTGGTCACTTCACCAACTGTCCATGAAATTAAGACATCACTTTGTACCCCATAAATAAGTACAATGACATGTTAACCAGAATCTTAAATGGTCTCTTAAATGGCTACCACTTGCCAAGTATGGTGGCAAATTCACAAGTGAGTTTGAATTCAGCCCAGACAAAACCAAGAGCAGATGCTGGAGGTGGGAGGTGGGGGGTGGCCAAAAAGGAACACTACTACACTGTTGGTGGGAGTGTAAACTTGTTCAACCACTCTGGAAAGCAGTATAGAGGTTCCTCCAAAGAGCTCCTCTATGACCCAGCAACCCCACTTTCGGGCATTTACCCAAAGGATCACAAACAAGGCCATAATAAAGTTACCAGCACAACCATGTTCACTGCAGCATTATTTGCAATAGCTAAAATATGGAACCAACCCAGATGCTCCTCAGTAGATGAATGGACCAAGGAATTGTGGTAAATATATACAATGGAATTCTAAGCCTCTATCAGAAAGAACAGCATTGTCCCATTCATAAAGAAATGGAAAGACTTGGAAAATATCATACTAAGTGAAGTGAGCCAGAAACATAGACTCTATGGTTTTCCTCATTGGTAATAATTAGTATATGTCTAGGGTAGTCCTAAATGATTATCACAATAGCTCAATAGCTATGTACATATGATCACATGAGATGATACTAGGCAAAATGAACTCCAAGATATGTTTTTTGTAAGTACTATGTGAAATTATTTTTTCCTTTTATCTTTCCTTTGGTTTAGCCCCTTTTGTCACTGTATTTGATTTTTAGTACCATGGGTACTGCATTAGGGAAGGGAAGGGGCACCCTACATATGAAACTGTAACCCCTCTGCGATATACAGACAATAAAATTTTAAGAGAAGGAAGGGAGAGGGAGGGAGGGAGGGAGGGAGGGAGGGAGGGAGGGAGGAAGGAAGGAAGGAAGGAAGGAAGGAAGGAAGGAAGGAAGGAAGGAAGGAACTACTTAACAATCTGTTTCAATAAAACTCTTCATTTCTTTTGAAATCTTACTATTGCTCCTCTTGGTGAGAGAATAATCCCCTGGCATTCCTGTTTACTTCTAATTCCATCCATATCTGTGCTTACTAAAAGTCAATTATACAGGTTTCTAAGCCTGTCACTGCCCTGCTACTAACAAATTGAATTCTTTAATTTAACTAGCTATTAAAGTTACTGAAAGTATGTGAGTATGTAAAGGGAAGGACTTACTGTTTCTATAGAAACAAGCTGAATACTTTGGAAAGACTCAGTAAAGGTGAGCTGCTAAAAATAACTGCTATCAAATTAGCTATGAATTATAAAACCATCAAAAAATTGTGGAGCCTTAAAAATTCTATAGTCAGAGTGCTTAACAAATAGCTATGCATTTCACACCCTCATGTGTCCTTAAAGAAGTCTGAAATAAGAAAGAATATGTTGTGGGAAGGCAAAAACGAGTTAGTACAACCTCTACAAAATACCTGCCAATTAAGGTATACATGATGTATTTTAAGATAAAAATCATTTAAGTTTGCATTTTTCAATTCCTCATATTATCCTCATCTATTCAAAAAGTGAATTAAACATACTTGTGGCAATACCAGTGGCTCACACCGACAATCCTAACTACCCACATGTCTGAGATCAAAAGGATTGGAGTTTGAAGTCACCTAAGGCAGAAAAGTCTGGAGATGCCATCTCCAACAACAACAGCGGCAAAAAATCAAGCTGGAAGAGTGGCTCAAGGAGTTCCAGCAATGTCAAAAACCAAAATAAAGTATTTATTTTACACTCGTGGCTGAATCCATTTTTAAATGAAAGTAGGAAGTGTGTGTTATATAACATGGCTTTCTGACTTAGAAGTCATTCAAATATTTTGCCTTATTTTTAAATCAATAAAATAATAGGACTAGCAAAGATCAACTCTAAAGATGCTTCCAATTGGTCTATTCCATGCTGTCACTAGCCTACACACTGTTACTATTGTAAATGGAGTTACCTTTCGGTGAGAAGCTAGTCTTGTTGACACAGGGACATCTAGCCGAGGTGGAGCCAACACCAGAGCTACCAGGCACCTGGAAATAAGAGATACTCAATTAATTGAAGGACTAACTTATACCCACCAATCCAGAACACATAGTGTTAAAACTGAAGTTTTAACCTAGTCCCCAGCATTAACTAAAGCTTTTTGTCTCTTTTCCTCACGACAATAGTGCCAATTAAGAACAGAGTGTCAGCGGAGAGAGGTCTATAATGGAAAACGCTGACAGATTCTTAATGCTAACTGCTAGAAGAGAGTTGCTTTAACAAGGGTTCTGTAAGGAAAAGATTTTTTTTAAGAATGAAAAGAAAGAAAGAAATTACCAAGTAGAAAAAAAAAATAAGCTGTAAGTATGGCTAACAAATTTAATGCTCAGATGTTGTGTGGCTGACAGGATGTAGACTTGTCCATGCTGGAAACCTGGTCCTTTTCTGGAAAGCCACCTCCAACCCCACTGGGCTTCCAGTCAACCTTGTCCTGGCCCAGTGTGTCCTTTGGTAGAGACCAGGGTCCAGATTCTAGAAGTCTATCCTCTCATCCCCTGATGCAGACCATGGCCCACCCTTCCTTCTCACAAAGGAAATGTCCATTTGATAAAGACATTTTAAAAAATGAAATTGTCCCCTCAGTATAAACATAAAGTGAAGGGAGTACCTCAGATGCAACATCACAGCCAAAGACACTGTGAATAGCATTACAGAACACGATCTCCCTGAGGTACGGTTGGACATTTCTCTGATCCGACTCCAGGGCCTTGTCTTTTGTCTTTCTTCTGTGGAAATTTTTACAAATACCAGAAGTATAACAGGAAATGAGATCTCCATGTAGCCATCATCTGTTCAATAATTATCAATCTTTGACACATCTTGTTATATATATATGTATATATATACATATTATTTTCTCTATATATAGTTATGCATAGTTTTATTTATATGTATGCGTGTATATATATATGGATTTTTAAACTAAATCCATGGAGCAAATTATTTCCTCTCCAAGTACTTTTATATGTGTTATAAGAGACTCTTGTGTTTCTTTACGTAACCACAATACTACCATCCAATCTCAAAGATAACAATAATTCCTGAGTCATAAAACATTCAATCAGTGCTTAAATTTTTGTGGTGTTTCTTAAAACAGTGAAGGTCAGATGATACATAGACGTCAAGCTCAAAACACGACTAATTGGTGGTAAAAAATAAAAATTACAGCAGTCACAAAATAGAATAAAGCACGCAATTCTATGCACAATCATGTCACGATGAACCCTTAAACCGACAACCTGCAGGCTAAAGCCAAACAACCCCACCGCCTGACTCTCTCCAGGTGCGTCTCCCTCCCTCCATCCAAGCCATCTGCAGTGGCTTCTCTTGTTATTATATTAGCTTATTATCCTTATTTATATGTTTTTACCTGTAAAGAAAAAAAATCCAGAGGAAGAGCTCATTCATTTCCACAGCACAGTAGCAAGCCTAGATTTTATCACTGAGAAAGTTCAGGCTGATATCCTGGCCTGTGTGGACCAGAGAAAGAAAGTGAAGGGCCAGTGACACACACTGAATCTACCACTAATGGAACTCATAAAATGGCTCCTGGAAGTATTGGGGGAATAAACGATGATGGAGAAAAGGGTGCTCAAGTTAAGTTGTCTGTATTCCAACCCCTGTTCTCATTTTATATCCTGAGTAGGCTTGTGCAAGCTTCTTGATTTATCTCTGTATCAATTATCTCCAAAGTTCAGGGAGGTCAATAGCAGGTCAATAAAATAGGCAATGTATATTTAAAGAAAAAAAAAAAAAAGCTACCTGAGTGTAGGACTTTCAGTGCTGAAAGTGAGACAGTACCAGGCAAACCAAGATGTCTGTCCCTGTAGCTGAGTATCTGGTAGAAAGAAAGCACATAATGAACATGACTTGCCAATAGTAGACGCTGAAGTCACATTTTTAATTCCTGATCAAATGAGATCATAACCATTGATTTAAAACGATAGAATGTTCACTGTCTCTTAGAAGTTATTTTCCCCCATTAGAAAGAACAGTCAGCACTTCTTGGCCTGGCCATGGGTTCCACATCCATGGATTTGACCGACTGTGTATCAAAGTTCATCAGCGTCAGACATCTGATGTCTTCTTTTCTTGTCATAATTCCTGTAAGAGTTAGAAGGTTTTCTGCCAAAGTGATTTCTTGACACAAGCACCACCATTTTAAGGATGGCCACTATCTTATTTTGGTTAAGCCACATCCTGTTATAAGAACTGTTTTTCTAGGGTCTTAGAGGCCTGGCTCAAGTGCTACAGTGCCAGCTGGGAAAGAATTGTTTTTCCTGCTTCTCTTTTGTAAGCAAGAGCCTGCTTTGGCCAGGTGTCCTCAACTTCAGTTGATTACCCAGATAGACTCTTTTTTCCCTCCCCCTCCATCCTGGGGCTTCAATTCAGGGCCTGGGCACTGTCCCTGGAGCTCTTTGTGCTTAAGGGTAGTGTGCTACCATTTCCAGCTTTTTCTGAGTAGTTTATTGAGGTAGGAGTCTCAGGACTTTCCTGCCCCGACTGGCTTTGAGGATCCTCAGATCTCAGCCTCCTGAGTAGCTAGGATGACAGGCATGAGCCACCAGCACTGGCTCAGTTAAACTTTTAACATCCCTCAAACTAGCTCATTATGCAAGATCATGAGCCTACATTCTGACTCATCAGCACAAAGGTCAGTAACACATTAGGGGTAAAACCTAGGCACAGTGCCTGCCCAAGGTATTTGTTTACTTGACAGTAGTATTTCTGTCAGTAGTATTCTCTTCTGTAGAAACCTTACTTTGCCAATTTTCTTGGGAGTTAGTGTCTTTCTTCCTATGCAACACCCTAATTCCCTGAGACATTTCTAACATTCCCTGAACAACTATTAAAAAATAGCCTAACAACTGTGTGAATTTACATTGTTTTCGGTGTTATAAATAATGTAGAGATGACTGAACGTACACAGGAGGGTATGCATAGAATCTATGCAAATATGACACCATTCTACAAAAGGGATTTGGGCAGCTGAAGATTTTGATACAGGGAAGGGATGTCCAGTACCCGTTTGTTTCCCATGCCAAGGGGCAGATGCATTTGCAATGCCAGAGATGTGTGGTATCCAATTTAGTGGACTGGACCCTTAGTTCTCAAACCTCACTCGAGCATCAGGATTTCCTGATGTGTTTTCTGCAAACACAGATGCCCCCTTAATCTGCATACTTAGGGTGGGAAATAATAATCTATCTGCTTGTTCAAGGTCCCTGTTGATATCAGAATAGCAGACTTGATTAATTGAAATTTGCCCTCTAATCCTCAAGCTTATGATTTCAAGAATTTCAAAGAATTTCTCCATTTGACTACAATAAATATGTGTATGCATGTGTGTATATGTACCACCAGGCGACTATAGAGTAGGGAGGTTGTCTTGTTCTGCTTTTAACTGAATATGCCCCCTCCATTTTCCTAACAATGACACCCTCTGCTCCCAAGCCTGTGGTGGATATGTCCAGGGAGACCACAGACACAGCTCCAGCCTCCTGTCCCACCTGTAGCAACAGACAAATTGTGACAGTGGAGACAGGAAGAGGGAGAGGTGTGACTGGCTTATACCAGGTCACACAGAGAGAGGCAATGCCAGAAATAGGATCCATCTCCCGTGTCACGACATGGTGATGTGTGGTCGACTGGAACACATGCTCAGCTGTGGCAGCAAGGCACCTACCTAGACAAAGGGGACTTCCATTTAGATGCTCCTACATGCGACTCAGGAAGAAGAACACCCCATTTTATGCTCAATCAGGCCTAAACCGAGAAGGGGTTGAAGAAGCATTATTCATTCTCAAAAGCTCTAAGACCACTGTATTTTGCTTACTTCCTTTCTGTACCGTAAACAGGCTTGTTTTCACGACCCTTCTTCCGCTGCCTCCCAGACTACTTCCTGGAAGGCAGACTGGGATGAGAGGATAAGGGAGATCCTACAGCTGGCCTAGGAAAGTAATTTTTTTTTCATTTTCCTTATAAAACCCTATAATAGTTGAGTTGATTAGATTTCTGAGTACATGATTCAATGCAGTCACTTCAGGAGTATAATAGAGTACTAAATGTTGCTGAAGGGCCTAAGGAAGAAAAAGATAATTTCTTTTCCCCAAACTCTTAAACTATTTCTAAGAAATGATTCTGTTTGGGCTGAAACTATTTGTACTTATATATTGCTTTTTAAAAAAATAATTCCATTTCTTCCATGCCTATATTACTTGTGTGGCTAATTGATTCCATAGAAGAATCAAGTCTGTCATTACACAACACACATACAAACACACATACACTATACACACATACAGATATACACCCACAAACATACAATACACATACCAACACGCATCCTTACTCACCATACTGTTGGACCGCATCATACTCATATTATATTTTGGAATTATCCAATTATAGAAAGGGAGTTAAACAACTCATATTTTTAAAGATGTTAAAAGAAATTATAGATTCCATGGAACTAAGCTACTGATGGCCTCAATTCAACAACCGAGGAAAAACAATGGTAGAATGATTGATGGATGGGTTCTACGCTTTCTTATTTTCTTAATATGTCCATAGTAGACATGTGTTTCCTTCATAATCTGTAAAGGAAACAAATAGATATGAAGCAAATAAACACAAACCATGCAGCATAAACGCAGTGTGGGCTCTTTTCACTGAATTGGTGACATTTTTAATCTCAGCATTTTCCCGGTGCCAGAAACCTGAGCAGGTGAAAAAAAACAGCAGTCTACACCGAGAAGTAGCATAGGCCACTTCTAAGTCACAGTTGTGATTTCCCACAAGGCACCAAGTCAGGGATGAGCCTTAAAGAGGAAGCTGGAGAAAGACAGAAGGGCAATCTGCAAATGATGGGGCAGGGCAAAGAGTGAATGACTCCAGAAAGAGACTCTCAAAGTCCCCTCCAAGTTGTACTCATTCTCAAAGGAAGCAATCCTACCTCTGGAAGGCCATGAACACAGAGTCCTGAAGATGCCATCAAAGATCTACGTCAGCAGGGTGCCATGCTCACATTTCTAATCCTGGTTCCTCAGGAGACATAGGCAAAAAGTTCACAAGAACTTTCATCTCAGCCACAGTGGTGCGTAGCAGTCATCTTAGCTATGCAGGAAGCCTGACTAGGTGGGCCATGGCCTGGGGAACTAAAAAGAAACAAAGACCTTGTTCAAAAACTGGCAAAATCATAAAGAGCTAAAAGCATGGCTAAAATGGAGAGTGCCTGCCTCACAAACACAAGGCCTTGTATCCAAATCCTAGTACCACCAACAAGGAAAACCATCCCAGAAATGGTGGGACAATTAATTCAACAGTGATACACTAGACACTATGATGCAAATGAATTATACAACTTGGGGGGAGGAGAGTTGGGAGGGAATAAAACTGGGAGAAAATGAAAGAGAGGAGATACTGTTCAAAAAGAAATGTCCTCAATACCTGGCTTATGTAACTGTAACCCCTCTCTACATGACCTTTACCAGAAACTTTAAATTTTAAAAAGTCAGTTTGGTTTGTCTTGAATTAGCATCTCCTCCATATTAAGGCCTCATTGGGGAAAAAAAAAATGTTTCTGCATCCATTTCCTTTGTTTCCTTTTCAGAGACAGTTTGCCATGTCTGTGAGACCCACGGCCATGACTGCCTTCAAGACTGTTCTTGTTGCCTCTCGTGGCTCTTTTATATCTTTGTTTATAGTGAACCAAGGAAAATCTTTATGTGGCTATTGAATGGCTCTTATAGCTCATCTGAATAAATATTATACCAAGACTCTGTTTCTTTACTACAACTGACAAAGACTTTCCATGAACAGGAAGGAGAAGAAAAAAAAAAGAAACACATACTGCCATGTACAATGCCAAAGAACAGGGAGGAGAACAAAATCAGTTACCTTCTTTTGTTGAATGGAATAGAATTTGTGAGTATGCTAACACGAAATCCAGCCTAGCAAAACAAGATCAACACAAATATCTAGTGACAGTCGATGAGTACTCTCTAAGTACCACGGTTGTGGTGAGCTCTCAGATCAGACTCAATGGTTACTGTCTGAAAAAACCTGAGAGATTCCCAGAACGACATTTCCGCCAGTCCTTGGAGATGGGCAGGTGGATGGAGAACCCTGTGTGAACACGTAGGGAAAGAAGTCTCATGGTACCATGTGCCTGGGCATGTGGGCAGGGAAGACCACCACAGTAGAGACAAAAAGGCCATGTCCCAAATCCCAGAGCCAAGCAATGATGATGAATACATGCAGAAACCGATGATGCCTAGCTTCCTGGCCTGTTAAAGTACACAACATCTCTTGTTTGCTCCTCATTCTGCATTTCCCCATAAAAGCCTATTAGCACAGAGCCACTCACTGAACTAGAGTGTCTTTTCACCCTAGCTGCCGTCTCTTATCCAGCTAACTATCCCTGCTCCAATGGATGGATTTAAATTCTATATCCGCGTCGTTATCAGAGAAGGTAGAAATGGGGTCTTTGATGTTTTTATTTTTCTCCTCAATTTACTAGAGATGAGATTGAAAGAAGTTGCTCTGGCAATAGGTATTGATGGGTCCTCTTCCTTTATATTCCGTTTCTAACAATTGCAGCCCCAAACCCAATAGCTGGAGAGCAAGGACCAGAATAGACAAACACGCAGTTGTGTGAATGCTTGTGGCAGTTCAATATCTGATAGTCTTCTTTTTTCTGAAAAAAAAAATGGCATTTTTTGCCAAAATCAATAAGCTTTTGTGAAGGGAAAAGGCTAACCACGTTACATAGTTAGCTGCTAATTGGAGGGGGCAAGCCAATGTGGATAGTAAACTTCTCTCTCTGTCAAGAAACAAAAAGATCTCAAGCTGTTGTTCACAAGATCCAATTTCTTGTATGTGTTTGTATCTGTGGTCTGTAAACATAAGTATTGTAAAATTAAGGTTACAGAAATGGTTTTTAAATTATTTAGTGTATCTTTCTTTATGTATTTAATACTTTTCCCACTAATCTCTATTTGAGCCGCTCTTTGAGGAGAGGGGAGGAGAATCCTGTGGGAAATATGGAGAAAGCTAGGACAGGTTGCTCTGACAACTCAACCTTTCTGATATTTCCACAATTGGTTTAACCTTGGACCAATGACATTTTACCACTCTTCTGTTTGAAACAGAATTTAATTGTGCAGGTTTAGAAGCATTCTTATTTACCTAACAGAATAGATGACCCACATCGTAAATGAAACAATTGCATCAAGGAAAATAAGTTGCATTGAGAAAAAGTAAAGAAAATGTGGTCTGTCATTAAAAACAAAGAATAGATTCTAGGAGCCGTTAATCTCAGGTAACTAAATAGCTGCTAAACATCTCTCATAATAAAGAGTTGCAAAAAATAATAGAGATAACAATAATAAGAAGCTTAAAAACAAGAAAGGCTTTACCCAATATAAAAACGGCTGAATACAGAAGCATTCTCCCTAACTTAGCCAGTTCAGCTAAGAACATTTCCATTTTATCTGTGAATGCATCTGAAATGGGTAAACAGGATCCTGAACAGAAAAGGTTTCTAAAATCCTCTTTTTCTGTCATGGTAATTTTCTTTTGTATGAAATATCTCTTTGATTGTTCAAATACAAAAATAACAATGGTAGCTATGGAAGACATATGCCCTCTCAACACGCCATTTCTCTGACAGAGCATGGACACCGGAAGCTTCTCCCACCCACTCTACAGAGACACCCACAACTGCCAACCATCCTACAATAAACCAGAGACTGCTACCGTTACAGAACAAAGCAAAATCAGAAAGCATTGGAGCCGTGGGAAATAAACTCTTTGAAATGCAGAAAGCAGCAGATTCAATCACAAGGAAGCCCTGTACTACTGGGCAATGCTAAAGTCTCAAAAGAGTCCAGCATAAAAGGCTTGCTCCGGCCGAAGCTGGGGACATCTCCAGCTAAGAAGTGGCCTGGAATTACCCCATCGGCATCAGGCTCCTACGGCCTGTCTGCCTGATAATCTGCACCTTGCTTTATGAGCAAATAATCACAAAATGTTTTAACTTCTGGAAAACACCAGGTGAGAAACCCAAGACTCAGAAAACCTAGGAAGTTTATCCCCGACGACCAACAGCTAAACTGTCCCTTTAATTTAACTCTCTTAAATTGTATATTGAGAATGCCTAGTAAAAAGTACCCCAGTTATTCATTTAGTGAACATTTATTTCTTATTGTGTGCCAAATACAATACTAAGAATGTAGACTAATGAAGAAAATAGATTACAACATCAGTATCTTCCTTCTATCTGTGCAAACACATTTGTTAAACATTCTATATGCAACTGAGAGAAATGTTTACAACTACAGAAAAGCAGAAGTAGAAAAACTCACCAGCCACCCAGAGAAACCCACATTCAACATCTGGTTTCACTTCTTGCCAACTTTTTTCTCTTAAATAGAAGTTTTCATTTTTCCTTCCCTTTTCTCCTTTTGAAACAGGTGTGGTATTCCTGTATGCATAATTATGAACCCTACCTTGTCACATACACACGTCTTCACATTAAAGAGTCTTTATAATCATCATTCTTAATAGATGCAAAATATTCCAAAGAGCTCATATAATCATGTACCTATTGTTATTTCCACTTTGGAAAAGGTAGACATTGATAAATTATGAACATGTTCTCAAAAATCTTTCCATATTCTGAACATTTCCTTGGGAAATCAATGGAGACATCCACTGACACCTCCCTTTCTCCAAGGGAATTTATGACACATAGCACCTTGTGGTTTTTGTTGCCACTAAGGATACCGAAAGTGAATTGTTTCATTGTCATCTCTATGCAGTTGGCCTGTGTACTATTTCTTTGGGCTCAATACAGTCACCCACTGCCTGATTATACTATTTATCCCACTTGTAAAATTATCTGCCACTTGTGTAGTAGAGAGAGTCCATCTTTTTAGAATTGTTTGGTGAGTTACTGGACAGCCAGTTAAACTGATATTTCCTATCAACAGTAATTAATTAAGATAGTACTATTTTAAGCAGTGCTCGGGCTTTAAATTCAGGGGCTTGAGCTTGCTAGGCAATCACTCCACCTCTTGAGCCACAGGCTTGCCTCCACCTTGAGATACACTTATAAAAATTATTGTTATCAGCCAGGTGCTGGTAGCTGAGATCTCAGGACTCATGGCTACTCGGGAGGCTGAGGTCTGAGAGTCACCATTAGAAGCCAGCCTGGGCAGGACAGTTTATGAGACTCTATCTCTAATTAACTGCCAGAAAAACCAGAAGTGGGGCTGTGGCTCAAAGTGGTAGAGCTATCCTTGAACAAACAAACAAACAAACAAAGCTCAGAGATAGCACTCAAACTCTAAGTTCAAGCCCCACGATCCACAATTTTTTTAATTAAAATACGTTATCAGTGGTTTGAATGTATATCTCCTCCAAAATCTCCAAAATTCATGTTGAAATTAAATCCTTTTTGTGGTCGTATTAAGAAACTTTCCAGGAGGTGAGTAGGTCACAAAATGTTCTCCTTTGTGTATGAGATTAAAGCCGTTATAAAAGAAGTGTGGCTCTCTTGCTCTTCTTTTCTCCCATCAGGTGAGGACATAAAATTCCTCCCCTCTGAGGGACCCAACAATCAATGGAATCTTGGACACAGAGAGCAGTCCTCATCAGTGCCTTGGCCTTGGATTTTTCCATTCTTTAGAACTATAAGAAATAATTATTTGCAAATTAATAACTATTGAATCAACATAGATGCCCAACACTGATGAATAAAGAAAAGGTAGTACATATACACAATGGAGTGTTTTCAGCTATAAAGAAGAATTAAATTATGCCATATGCGAACCAAGATCGAGAAAACTGGGGATCATCATGTTGAATGAGATAAGACAAGCTCAGAAAGACAAGTATCATAGTTTGTCTGCTTTTCTCTCATGTAGAATCTAAACCTAAAAGAATTAATAATAAAGCAGTGGAATTCAGTAGACACTATGTTGAAAATGAGCTACAAAACTTGCGGATGGGGCTGGGAATATGCCCTAGTGGTAGAGTGCTTGCCTAGCATGCATGAAGCCCTGGGTTTGATTCCTCAGAACCACATGAACAAAAAGAGCCAGAAGTGGCGCTGTGGCTCAAGTAGTAGAGTGCTAGCCTTGAGCAAAAAGAAGCTTAGGGACAGTGGCCCGTCCCTGAGCTCAAGCCCCAGGACTGGCAAGGGAAAAAATCTTATGGGAGGGGAGAACTGGGAGACAGCAAGGAAAGGGGTGACACTGTCCTAAAAGAAATGAACTCATTACATTAGGTATGAAGCAGTAACCCCTCTGCACGTTGCCTTTATAATAATAACAAAAATACTTTAATAATAAATAATAACACAACATGACTGCAGAAGGTGGATTGTTAGTGGAGGACATGCCGGAGCAAGAAAAAAGAAAGGGTGATGCAAGTGTATATGATCAAAATGCATTGTGAAATGCATTGTGTGAAATGGCATAATAAAAATCAGTGAACATTTTTTTAAAGGAGGGGGCTTTCTAGAAGACTGTGAATGAGTGACAGAGGGGGTGAATTTGGTCCAAGTGTGTTATATGCATGTATGGAAGTTACATAATGAAACCCTTGTACAACACATAAAAATGGAACCTAAATGATTTCAAAGAAGAATACTTACATAGAGGAGAGCCAAGCAAGCACTCCGTTCACCTCACCACTGGCAAAAGAAAGGTCACAGTCAAAATCCTTAACAACCAATTTAGGAGACGGATGGACAGCTCAGAATGGATGTCAGCTCTTTGGCCCATCATTGGAAACAGCCTCACAAGAGAGGATGCAAGATTTGTCAGGAGACTGCAGAGTCTCTAAACAAACAAACAAAGGAACAAAAGAAAATGGAATGCTTTAAAGAAACTTTAAAGACAGAAAGAAGACGCAAGGAAAGGAAGAGACTACCTTATATGCCCTATATACCTTTTATATCCTAAAAAAAAAAATAAAAATTAGTTTTCACAGTAGTCTATCACTACCTCTCACAGATATTCCAATACCTGTATCATCTGTATCATTTCCTTCATTTCTCACACAAATCTTGAGATCACATAGGCCAGACAACTTAATTAAATCAGAAACAAGATTACAATTCACAAAGAATATTGGTGCCTATGCAGATTCCGTTTTCCAAGTTAATATTCACAAGGGACACATAACGTGTTATTTGTATTTTTTCCATGGGAAAACGATGGATGATTATTCCATATACCACCCCCGCTGAATGCATGCATATGAAATGGTGTCAAATGTGGATATAGCTGGTTGTCTGTCACTCATGCTTGCAATCCCAACTACTTGAGATCTATAGGAATGCAGTTCGAAGCCAGCCCAACCTGGCTTAAGATAAGTCCAAGAGATTCCATCTTCGAAATGGAAGCAAAAAGCAGGAGGCATGGCTCAAATAGTATAGCACCAGCCAAGGAAGCAAGCTGAGAAAGAGAAAAGCTCTGAGTTCAAATGCCAGAATAGGATCGAAGCATAGCAGATGCATATACGGAACTGTCATGATAAACTCCTTTACTATATACAACCTCATATGCAACTTAAAATTTTGAATTTGGTTAAATCAGGACAGGTTCCAAAAGTAGCAAGACAAGGTGATTTGCTACATCCGATTTATACAAGGTCAAAGTAAGGGATCAGAGCATAGTAACTAGTAAGGCTAATCCAGGTGCCTAGCACTGTGTTATGACAAAGAAAAGATATCAAATGAATTAGAAAAAAAACACATTTTCTGCACTAGGAGGCTCACAGCTCTATGAAGGACTTGAGTCCTTTACAGAAATCGAACCTTTAAAGAAGCAACTAGAAACATATAAGCACAATACAGGTACTAAGTGATGTGATACATTCTAAAAGCACCATAGACATCAGAAGGTAAGGTATTTCTGCACACAAGGCTTCAGCAACCCCGGATGAGAACAAGTGATAAACACGTAGCCAGGATCCAATCCCAGAGGTGGTAGAATCTAAATTACCACCAGCCACTGTGGGCTTTAATTTCAAACCTGCCACCATCTCATTCATCTCCCTCTGGCAAATGACCTCACCTTTCACTGCCTGCCCTGCAAAATAGGAGTAGCAATCAAGTCCTGCTCTTCAGAGCTGGCAAGGAAACTGGGAGCTCAGTAAAGGATGAGGGCCTAATAAATCCTGACGAATTAGTGTCCAGACCAAAGGAACACTGCCTACCGCCTCAGGCATAGGGGCTTGTAAATGGTTAAATATCAACAGTTGGGTTGAATTTGTCAGGGAGGTAAAAAGGCTCACTTATCCAATCTGTTGTTAATTACTGTGGAGGATATTCATGACATTGAAGTGCAGGTAATTTCTCAGATTAAGCGCAAACATCTGCCCCCATTGTAATAGGAGAACCTAATTGTCATCATCAAAACCATGTTTTCTTACATTGAAATGCATGGATCAAATGCCACAATTAAATATTGTGACCAACAGCATGATTAAAGGGATACTTATATTGCAGGAGTAGTTACTAAATCAACTTCGATTCTTTTATCTTATTATGAAAACAAGATGGGGAAGAGGTGAATGTTTTTTAAAAAAACAAATTTACTATTTAAAACAAGGAAAATTGACTGAGGACCACCCTATGAGCTAAGTCACTAAGTTAAAGGATATATGCAGCTTGGTATTATATACACATTTCCCAATTACCAAAGGGCATTCCCTTTGGTAATATACACATTTGGTAATATACACATTGTCCCAAAGCTACCAGGGCCCTATTCAAATTCCCAGTGATACAAATTTTCCCCAAAAACTTGTCCCCCTTATCCACACAGAATAAGTTCTGAAACTTCTCAGTGAGTGTATGTATAGTGTGTTTTCCCAACACATGCATTAATTCACTGCCCTTTCCTCCTTAACTAAGCACTTACCTGTGCACTATAATTGTAACATTTGCATATTGGGGTACCACAGCAAAACTACTTTCTCCTAGTTTCATGGGTAGCAGCTTCCCTCTTACTGTGGACCACGGCCTTCTTTCTTCCTCTGGGAAATGGAGACCTTTCACCATTTCACTCAAAGGCAGCACACACGCTATGGCTTCTCGCTGGACTATCTAACTTGCCTGCATTGCTACTCTTGCGCTTTGGGGCAATCTTTAAGTAAATGAATGGTTCCTTGAACACCAGCACGGAGATGCCACAACAGTGACTGTGATAACCCGGCCGGCCGCGGAATGACTGATGAGCCTACAGTATCCACAGCGTCAATGTGCCAGACAAAGGACGACTCACATCCAAGGGGAGATGGAGTGTGGCGTTCATGTGCTTTCAGAAGCCGTGTGCAATTGAAAATGTATGAGTTGTTTATTTCTGGAATTTTCCACTTAATATTTCTGGACCATGGTTGACTGCTTGTGACTGGAACTGCAGAACGCAAAGCCATTATATTAACTAAATATAACTTGTCACCCTGATACATACAAAAAGATAGCTCTTTGCTGTTCTAATTTACATGCCCCTAACCATTTTGTAGGGCAGAGAATATTTCCATGAGATGATTGTCTCTTCGTGATGTTTCATGAGCAAAATGCTTCTAGAAGTCTTTCGCTCACGACCTATTGGGTTGTAGTTCTCTTGTTGACTTACTGGGTTCCATATATCTTCTAGATAAAACCTGTGCCTGATACATGTGTTGACAAACAGCTTTTCTTCTCTTCTATCATTTTCTTAAAGCCCAAAAGACCACTGAGCTGCAATCCTTCCCTTCTGAAAGCAATCTTACCTGAACCCCAGATTCTATGGGGCCGATTGGATCTAATTGAGGTAGGTTGTCTTATCATGTCTTCCAGAAAAAGGAACAGGTTTCTTTCTGCATTATTCTATGCTCTGAATAATGAGAAACACTGAGGAAAAAACCATCAAAATGAATCGTCCACGCATGAGGTGATTAAGCATGTTGGAGACCCAAATAAGGCAAATTTAAGTACCAGCAGAACTACAAAACGAGACAATGTCTTTGGAACACCACTGAGCTAAGCACGGACCAGGCCAGCACCTGGGCTTACCTCCTGGCGCGTTAACTAGGCTGCCACACACAGTCTCATGTTCGCAAGAGCTCCATCTTGAAATCCTTAACAACTTTTAATCAAGGGGCCCTGCATTTTAGTACTACTCAGTGCAGGCTCAGTAGCCTCTTCTCTCCTAGCTTAGCAGGCTCCTTTCCTAGGCAACACCCAGGCTCATTTAGAGAGAGGGCAGTAAGTAATCAGCCTCTACCACCACCCCCGTTTTACATTGAAATGCCATTCCTTTGGGCAATTATAACCACATAAAGCAACAAGATCCCCTTAGAGTGACCTTCAGATCCAGGCAGCTGCAAGACCCCTAGCTACTACTTGGTCAGCAGCCGTAAATCCCAGCCTGCCATGATGAAGCCCCTGGTCCACACGTCCAAACCACAGTCCCTGCCTCCAAAGCCTCCTAGGTTATATATATATATATATATATATATATATATATATATATATATATATATATATATATATATCTCACCTCAGACTATAGCCGGTACTTCTTCTCACTTCCCTCTTGTGAGAAGGGGTCTTGCTGGGTCCCTTTGTTTTGTTCTTCGTACCTGGATGGCCTGTGTAGTTTTCTGACAAAGTCTAATTGACCCTAACAGAGTCCTCACTAACGACATAGTCAGCCAGCCCTGGTATGATAGTCCTGGAATGAGCTACAGGCCCTGAGATCATGGAAAGGAAGGTGAGGAGGCCCCAGGAAAATAAAAACACTTCAAGAGAATAAAGACCTTTCCAGACACACCTGGAGTATATATATATATATATATATATATATATATATATAGTTTATGGGAACTATGAGGAGAAATTCATTAGCAAACCATGAGAAACAGCTCCTACCCTTACCAAGAATATGTATATTTGAAAACTACCTCTGTTTTATTATTGATATAAAGTATTTATTGATACCTGTAAAAGTGGGTTTTATGGATGCTAAATTTTGTATTGATCCAAGACTTCCTCAAAACTCCTGGGAGATGCTTTTCACTCTAAATAACTGATTGGGTGTGGACCAAATTTAAAGAGACAGTGAGCCATGGCTTAGGTTCATTTCCTCTCTGGTGATCTGCTCGTTCCCGAGCTGTGGATGACTCCTCTCATCTTCCCAGGCCTCTGTTCTTTCCTTGTAAAGTAAGCATCTCCTCACCCCGCTCCCCAACCTTGCCTCCAGTAAGGCGCTCTGTGGCTTCTCCGGAGGAGGCATAAAAGCCCCTGGATGGGCACACTTCCTGCAGACCTTGCTGTAGTCTCTCTTGCTCTTCCTCACCCCTCTAAGCCTCTTCCCATTTGTGTCTCTTCCACAGAGTGTGACAGCACTTCAAGCCACACTGGAGGTGACTTCCTAAGCTCTAAAGCCAGGTGTACAAGGTTGCATCTTGGGGCCGATGGATTTTCCCCTCCCCATTTATACACACAGTCCATGTATCCATCTCCTCATCCGCACAACCGGGATAATAACAGCCCTTCTCCTCTGCGAAGACCCACGAATACTGTGCTTCGCACACGGAAAATGACATTCAAGTATTTGCTATTATTTTATATTTCATATTCTCTGCGCAATAAGAATGCAAACAGGTATTTCTTTTTTAAGTTTGACCTTTAAAAGTTTCACCGATCCTCATAGCCAGCATTCTCCCGCCAATCCATCCTTCACATAGCCGCCAGCAGAATATAGATCAAATGTAAATGTGATTCATTAGCACCCCTAATTGAAACCTTTCAAAGGCTCTTGTCACTTAGGATAAATTCCTGGCTCCTTAGTGCTACATTATATGCTTTCCAAGCCTGGCATTTTCAACTTCGGTAGCGCTCCTCTCCCCACACCCAGCCCCCTCCATTTGGTGACAAACTCCTTGTAGATTCTGAGAAAGCACCAAGATGCTTCTCATCCCTCTAACTCTTTCTATCCTGTCTCTTCAGATGGAACCCTTCCATCCCCTAAAATTGGAAACTCCAACTTTGTCATTATACTTCAGTATAATGAAAAGCCACTGCAGAAAACCCTTCCCTTTTCTACCCATGTGGGACTCCCCGTAATGACCTAGTGCTCTTCCTCATCACAGTTAACGAATGATCAAGTATTGAAGCTTGGGGAAGGCACCATTTCGATCTGAATCCTTTTTCGGTCAGTGATCTGCAGTGTGCCCTCATAGAGCTGTTTTAAGAAATAACCTCGTATATGGAAGAGAGTAAGCACTCAGGAATTAATGCCACCATGTATTTGATTTGCTATTTATGTGTCTCTTAACATGAAGCATTCATTCTATTCGTTTTCAATTTTTTTGTTGTTATTATAAAGGAAAAGTACATGGGGCTGGGGATATGGCCTAGTGGCAAGTGTGCTTGCCTCATATACATGAAGCCCTGGGTTCCATTCCCCAGCACCACATATACAGAAAACGGCCAGAAATGGCGCTGTGGCTCAAGTGGCAGAGTGCTAGCCTTCAGCAAAAAGAAGCCAGGGACAGTGCTCAGGCCCTGAGTCCAAGCTCCAGGACTGCCCCCCCCCCAAAAAAAAACAAATAAAGGAAAAGTACAGAGGGGCTACAGTTACATAAGTCAAGTAAAGAGTACATTTCTTTTTGGACAATGTCACCCCTTTCCTTGTTGTCTCCCAGTTTTTCCCTTCCATCACCACCCACAAGACACATAGTCCACTTTTAAAACAATCTCTAATGAGTACGACTGCTGCATTTGTTGGCCATTTATCCCTGCATCTCTGTACCTTCCCAAAGACATATAAGCATACAAACAAGATCAAAAGGAAAGAAAACAGAAACAGAAAAAACACATTTCTATTTCCTAGAATTCATTTCAATAAACATTGTTTTGTATGATCAGATGCACACAGGCATTGTGCCTTCTGTTCCATTCCTAAGAGCATCCTCCTCCGGTCTCACTGTGTGTAAATGACTAGAGACCTGTAAAATTTATTATGTCCCAGTAAATTTTAGATCTAGCTTCTGCATATGAGAGGAAATAGGCATTATTTGTCTCTCTGAGCTTGGCTTACCTCACTTAACATGATTTGTTCTAGATCCATCCATTTCCCTACAAATAACATAATCTTTCCAACGGCTGTGTAAAATTTCATTTTGTATAGGTACCACTTATTTTGGATCCACTCATCTATTCATTCTATTCATTTTTATCTAATTCCCAGTACATAACACAATGTCTCAAATTGTACTTACCATTTCTCCTCTTCACCATGAATATGCAATTAAAATACATTTGCATCAGGTAGGGTGGCACATATATATATATAGCCCTACCTCTGAATGCCTGAGGCAAAAGGATGGTAAGTTTGAAGCCAGCCTAAGCGGCATCCAACATCCAGGTCTAAGGATGTAACTCAGTAGTAGAGTACTTGACAAGGAAAAAAGGAAGGGAGGGAGGGGCGGAGGGAGGGAGGGAAGAAAGGGGGATAGGAAGGAAGGGAAGGGAAGGAAATCTATTGTGCTAACCTCCTGAAACTGTAGCTATATTTATTTACGCTGACTAATATCCTAGGTAATTAAGTACATTTCATTAAAATAAATGAATTAATAACTGAGCTCAAATAGTGACTGAGAAATATTTAAATAACTGTGGAAGAACATAGAGCAGGAAAGTGAAACTGGGAATGGAAAAGGATGGCTTTAAGACCAGAGACAAGGAGGAGAACAAAACACAATCTATGCAAAGAACCTCTAATATGCCTGCCTCCGCCCCAACCAAAAGCAGAATCCATTTGCCTGCTCTGACTTGATCTCCTTTTGTTAAACAGCCACTAAAATATTACAAACAAAAAATAGTTGGAGATGAATGTTTTTTTTCCACCACAGAACAACTATCTGACCCCTGAGATGAATCGGTACAGCATTGGGAATTGCATGGTAAGCATGGTTGGAGTGCTTTAGTAAGTATATATTAGAAGAGTGTCCAGTGTCCCAAAGGCTCCCGGGGTAGCCCTGGAGTTTAATCTCTTCTATTTACAGATGCTATTGAAGATCAGATGACTGGTAATGGACCATGACCCATGACCACCTACCGTTCTCAAATGATCATACTAACTTACCTGTTTGCCATGAGGGATCAGAAAAGCCAAGAACGAACAATAAATAAATAAATAGACTTCCAAAAAGAGAAGGGAAATGAAACTCTACGGAGTCCGAGAGTGTGGTTGAGTGTAACAGTCGGTGAAAAAATGAAAAATGTGTTTTCAAGGACATTGAGGAGAGGGAGAAGAGAAACCATAAGAGGGCAATATTGCACAAACCCACCAGGGATGTTCGGTCCAATCCTGACATGAAAGTGCCAGCCCAGATTGTCTCTATATGGGTATCTGTCCTCTGCTCTGGTCTCTCCTGTTGTGTTTATTTGGATTGTGTTCAAACTGATGTCCAGTGGAGGGGGACTCTACTTGTCGGAACCACAGGAGCCACGACAGAGCTAGGCTGATAAGAAGGATAAGGTGTGAGAAGAAAGAAGAAAATCAAAATTTTTATTAATAATTCCTTATTATTTGCCCTTGATCTCTTTCACTGAAGACTGGACGACATGGGCTCAGTGGCGGCTGGTTTCATCTCAGGGAGCACAAATGGTGGGGGAAAGGGGCGGGGGAAGTTGAGGTGTTGAGGTGCCAAACATTGTGCTAAATCCGAGGATAAAGAGATAAGCATGGGAAGCTCCTGACTCTCGCAGAGTTCATGATACAGAACAACGATATACACACACAAAATAAAACTGTTAATTAGAGTGATTATCAGGCTGGTAGTTTGCTGGGTAACAGAGGGAGAAATAGGGATGACAAAGAATCTTAGAAGGAAAAGACATATGAGCTGATACTTGAAGCATATTCTGATGAACACCGAATAGTCCAAGGAGGAAGGATTACAAGAAGAACAAGGAAGAAACAAAATAAAAGGTAGGCTCTAGTCAAGGAAGATTAGTAAGCTGGTATGCTTAGATGTGGTAGAGAGGGAATAGGGAAAAAGCAGGTTCTGGGATAAGATGAGCCAGTTTGCTGAGTAGAAGACCTGGAATTTATGCTTAAAAAATTGGATTTTATAGCCAGGCACCACTGGCTCATGCCTGTCATCCTAGCTACTCAGGAGGCTGAGATCTGAGGATCATGGTTTAAAGCCAGCCTGGGCAGGAAAGTCCATGAGATTCTTATATCCACGAAAACTACCACAAAAGCCACAGTAGAGCTACAGCTCAAGTAGTAGAGCTCTAGCCCTGAGCACCAAAGCTCAGGGACAGTGGCCAGGCCCAGAGTTCAAGCTTCAGGACTGGCAGAAAAAAAAAAAAAAAAAAAACTTCAGGACTGGGAGGGAAAGGGATTTTATTCTGCCCCTGGGAGCAATCACAAGTATTCAGTGGACAAAAATCACTTGAACATCAATAGTATGCAAATGGACTTGGGAGGTGATAGTGGACCCAAACTGGGGTCCCAGTTAATGAAATCAGCGTGGAAGTGGTAATGGGAATGAGGAGAAGGAAGAAATACCAAATTATGTTCTGTCCATAGAATTTCATATATTTAGTATCCAATTATACTCAAGAAGGGTAATTTCTAGGCATGGACAACTAGGTGAATTCCAATACTTTGCTGTTGTCAAGCTATGGGTCTCTCCTAGGAAGATAATAACACCAATATTCTGTCCTTTTTTTTAATAGAGAGGTGAAGTAGCTAAGACATTTATACAAAGTCTGGCTATAACTACTTTCCCAAGAGCTTTGTGAACCAAGGAGTTAAAAAAAAGGGGGGGGGACAGAAATTCGATAACAAAATCTTGGTTTTTAAAGCTCTCAGGTTCATTTGAACCAACTGTTGCCATGGTTTCCAGAGTCTGAAATCAACATTTCAAGGTAATCCCTAGATCTAGATATTGCTGCAGCATTCAGGTACCAAGGAACAATCAAAGTGTCGTACCCCATTAGTGACAGGACTCTGTCACTAATGTGACAGAGCTGTGTGAGGGCCTCAAATCGGTATTCAGCTTCACCATTGGTGCTGTATTGCTAATTATAGCATGACACCATGCAAAAGTGAGACTTTTTAAAAGGCTGGAAAATAGCATTATTTTACTAAGTCATTAGGAGATTGCTTTTTGAGGATGCAATAGAAGTACAAGTTTCTCAATTAGGGGAATTATGTGGAATTGATGAGATATTTGAGCATGCATGAGCTGCAGCTAGCAGTCCATTTGGAGCAAACCAAGCCATTGAGAGGGCTGGCTAATGAGGTCCACAGTGATCTTCTTCATTGTAGGAAGAAAATGATAACGGTGGCTATAAAGAGAGGGCAGTGCCCGGTGGTTGCTCTCCAGCTGCACTGGTCAAAGCCTCATTGGCCTTCCTATTGGGTGTAGAAACTAAAAAAATAAATAAAGATGTTAAGAAGGACTAACCAACCTTGTCAAATGATATACATGGGCAAGAAAACTAAATGATGGTTAGTTAGCTAGATAACCCAAAAAGTATTGCCATTGTGTTTTGGGATGTTTGTAAATTGGAGAAGAGGTGTTTGAAGGAGGAAGCAAGGTATAAGGTAATGACAAATAACCTGAATAAAAGATCTCCTAGCCCTTTTCTGTGCAGACCAAAATGTCTGTGTTAAGAAATTCTTATCCGGAATGGGAAGGGATGGTGATAGAGTGAGGTGGATTGGAACATATTGTAAACATGTGTGGAAATGTCACAATGAAACCCCCTCTCTGTATAACTAATGTAAGCTAATTTAAAACATGCTAGCGAATAAAAGAAACTAAACCAAGTTCTCATCCACAGAAACTTATACCAACGTTTGAAAAGGCACTGGGTAGATTTCACACGTGCACTGGTAAGTGTGTTAGCACATGTGAGGAGGGGAGATGGGCATGTAAGGCATGGGGAAGAGAAAGCATACATTTTCTGATTTACTCCCACTTGGCATTGTAGTAATGTGACCTATCAGATTACCAGTAATACTATCTGGAGAGTCTCGGGAGTGTTTTCTTAACTATTTTTGAAACCACACATGAAAAACTCCCCTTTCCTAAGGCTCTAGTTACTGACTAGTCTCAGAAATAGTTTTAAGGTCTCATAAGCCAACTTGCAAAATGAAACTCTTCACCTAGACATGGGGTTCTGTGGGCCCACTGTTTGCAATGGCTGAGTAGATCGGGGAAATGCTTGCTCAACCATAGTATCCTAACATACCTCCAAAACCCTTAAAGTAAGATCTTTACTTTTTACTTTTGAAAGACTCAAATTTGACAGATGTGTCCCAAAGGCTACCAGTTTGTTCTCTGTGAACAAGACTCACTAAAGTCAAGCAGAAACCATCGACAGTAACAAACTATGGTCTGATGAAAAACCCCCAGAATAGACGAAGTTTTATTTATGCTTATAAATATACATGCATGTGCATACCCAGGATACAGAGAGAAAGAGAGAGAGAGAGAGAGAGAGAGAGAGAGAGAGAGCATCCTACTGAGGACCATTTAGAATATCTGATGATCTCTACAGGCAAGAGTAAATGACTCAGGACTTGGGAGAATAAACTTTTATTCCTAGAAACTTCAGGACCCATTTCACATTAACTACTTAAGTTACCAAAACACACCAGGTTTGGCTGTCTTTGCCAGGGAATTAAACTATGAAATAATATTCTGAGCCATTTTGTTGGATGTTTGACATAATTTGTAGTCTGGTGATATTGGAACTTTGGTCTTCTATCAAAGCAAAATTCCTGGAATGATTTGCTTGGTCCGAGCATGAAGGAGAACAGACACATTTTTCAAAAGAAGCAATTGACTTGTTAAGGGTTTGACATATCACAAACATTTTCACTTTGTGATCAGACTGGATAGTGATTTACTTATCTCTTGGCTGTACGGTTGGGTAATTTATTAGTTTACTTCTCAGTTGAGAACTGTGGAAAGTCTTAGGAGGGATAGGTCAGGCATGGAGGAAAGAAACACAAAGATATAATAAAGCTATTGTGGTGAATAAATGACAAGAAAAACAAATGGAAATCATTTGATTTGCACTGCACCTGTGAGGGAAGAAATTATAGCCCCTTTTTACATCTGACTCTCACAGGTCTATTTTGAGAGCAGAGAGATCTATGTGAGATACTTCATTCACTCTTCTAAAAAAGCCTTGATTTTTAAGAGAACTCAAGTGTGAAATTTATAGAAATTATTTCTGAAACTTGGGGGGAAAAAAGTTTAAATTCCTTTTACTTTGGGCTCTTTTCTTGTACTCTTCTAGAACCAAGAGATCCAATGTGGTACACTGCGATGAACATGTGCCAATTCATTGTTACTACAGTAATTGAAAATCTTGCTTTATGTCGCAGGATTTCTTTACCGTTCCTCATATCTCAAAGCAGGGCTTACTGCCATGGCTCCCTTGGCTAAGTCCTGAAGCAGGAAAAGGAAAAGTGTTTGGCCGAGAGATGCAGTTAGGAGAAAGGTAGAGGGACCACTACCGACTTCTGGTCATGCCTTTCAGAGGCCTCCCCAGAGCCATCCGCTTCCTTTCATTTGTAGGGTTACTTGTTTTCAACACAGCATCAAACAAGTTAATCAAACTCTAACCTAAGCAAAGACAGTGATCATTCATCCCACCTCATGTCCTTGCCCTTCAATAATGGAAATGCAGTAAATGCACCTAACAAGTATTTCTTAAGTACCATGTACCAGTCACCATATTACACCCTGGGAATCAAAACATGGTGTCTGCATGAGAAGCTGAGCTTTGTGGAGAGAAACATGAAAATTAATAAATGAAATACTTGTAATGATTGGAAGAGAAGCAGAATAATACAGGGACCCATGAAATATAAAGTGGTGAAGACCCATGGTCTCATTCTTATACACCTGTACCCCATTCCCTAACATAGTCCTAGGCACATACAGACATTCAATAACCATGAGCTGAGATAAATGGATAAATAATGGATGGATGGATGGATGGATGGATGGATGGATGGATGGATGGATGGTAGATGAATAGACAGGGTAATAAATGAAAGGAAAGGCCAGGCACTGGTGACTCACATCTGTAATAATAGCAATTCAAAAGGCTGAGAGCTCAGGATTGAGGTTCAATGCCAGCCTGGGAAGGAATGGCCATGAGATTCTTATCTCCAGGTAACCACAGAAAACCAGAAGTGGAACTATGGCTAAAAATGGTAGAGCAACAGCACTAGGGCCCTGAGTTCAAGCCCCAAGACTGACAAGAAAGGGACAGAAGGTAAGGAGGGAGGGAAAGAGGGAGGGAAAGAGGGAGGGAGGGAGGGAGGAAGGGAGGAAGGAAGGAAGGAAGGAAGGAAGGAAGGAAGGAAGGATAGAATTCCAGTTGAGGTACCTGAATAGCACACTTGAATTCTTCGCCATATCTGAATATTCAGAAAGACTGGCCAAATGAACAGATAGAAGGCCATTACCTTGTTTCTTTATAAGAATATAGATCTAGCTAAGAACAATTTCCTTGTTTATCTATGCTCAGCCTATGCTCAAGTATATCATATCCTAAGATATAACATTTAAAACTTCTAATGCCATGTCAAGTCTAAGCCAAGGTGTCTATTAATCTCACAGAATAACTTTACTACCACTTTATCACACTGATCTCAGTTTGTTTTGCATACGTAATAATTTATGTGATTTATTTTTAGATTCCTGTCTTCCCACATAGGATACAAGAACAACAGAGAGAGTGGGGGCCCCATCTGTTTTTTTTTTTCCTAGTGATAACTTTAACACCTAAGAAGATGCTTGGCATATAGAAGGTGCTAAATAAATATTTGTTGAATAAGTAATGAGAAACACACCTGTCTCACTGACTGCAAAGGTTTTAAGAGTCCTGTTTGCTTTCAAGAAAAAAGTTTTAAGTGCTCATGTGTAGAATTAAAGAAATATGCTATCTCTTTCAAGAAAAAATGCCTATTGTTTCACTTAAAGCAGACGGGCCCCATCATTCATACAATTCTAATGAAGTGGGCTTGGCTAATGTCACTGTTGGCTTAGAACTGATGAATAAGTAAAATATGATGCCCCGAACCAGGCATGCTAATGCCTACCTGTAATCCCCAAATTTGGGATAAAGGTTAAAGGATTTCTAGTTTGTGGCCAGTATAAGCTATATAGTCAGAAGGAGGAGAGAGAGAGAGAGAGAGAGAGAGAGAGAGAGAGAGAGAGAGAGAGAGAGAGAGAGAGAGAGAGAGAGAGAGAGAGAGAGAGAGAGAGGGAGAGAACAGTGTACTAGTTATTGCAGCTTTAAATACTAATAGGCTCACTTAAAGATGCGCCTTTCCATCTGTACCCCAAATAACTAATGACCCTTGCCTGCCCCTCACTCACACAATACACCTTGGAGAAATCTATCTGCAGGAAGATCTGGATCTGCAGGGCACATACGCTTCCACCAAGGGCCTCCTCATCTAGAGGAGCGCAGCTAGAAAGGGAGCATATCCCAGAGTCGGGGCCTCGATCTTCCCTGGAATCTCACAGAGCAGTTCAATAATAATCCGGTAACACACATGCGGTAATGGGTGGGACAAGAGTCCTACACGTTCTCATACATGGAAATAAGGCCAGAGGAAAAAAAAAAAAAAGACACCCTACCACAGGCAAACCCCCCGTGACATCGCCTTTCACAACCACCAGCACCGGACACAGCCATTGCAGGCGGGAGACTAGTGGACACGAAATGGGTGTACGTTCGCGTTTCCAAGTGTGACAGTTCATATAAATCACCACCCCTCACGTGCGATAAGGATCTGACAAGCTAACATCCAATTTCCCTCGCAGGAGCTGTGAGATAATTAAAAAAAAAAAAATCCCAAGATCCCGCGCTGGGGTGTTCAAGCGGACTGCGCTCGTGCTGTCCACGCTGAGACAGGGGACTGGGGACATTTGTGTTCTTCACCAGGATCTAGTCACTGCCCGGGCCACTCCCACTTCCAGCCCCATCGCGTGGCAAAACCATCTCATTTGCACGGACAGGAAATGTAGCCTAAGCAACAAAAATAAAACCAAGAGCTCTGTTTGATCCGGAGACTTTCTGCTCTTAATCCCAAGTGAATCGGCTCACGAGAACCCTTCAGAGAGCTCTTCCCATCTGCTCTTGCATCTTGGTGACCTCATACGCAACAACTTGCTTTACTCTAGGTTTTCCCACCGATTCCTCCTGACATCATAACAAAGGCATCCATTTCCTGATCATTCTCCTGGGCCCGGCGCTGTGCTAAGCACCTTGTATATATTATCCTTATGCTTCCAGGCATGAAATAGCTATTTCACTACCAAGATGAGAAAACTCAAGTTCCTCAGCACCAATCTCTTACCCAAATAGACACAGCTAATAACTAAAGAAACCCAAATCTCAGTCCGGGACACTTGATTTTCAGAGCCTTCACTCAACCATCATAACTGTAAGAGGCAACTTGAAACTGCCTTTGCTGAGCCCCTGAATGAACTCAAGGCAGGCTCAAGGCTGGGCGCTCAAGCTCCCCTTTGATCTGTCCTGCAGTTACTTTTGCGGTCCAGGAAGGACAGGATTGCTCATAAGCATCTTGTGACAAAAGGCAAATCGTTTATTTGTCACTGCAATCTTCTTGCTCCATAGCAAGATGCTCCATAGCAAGATGGCAGATGCTAAAACTGCTCCAAAGGAAGAGAATAGCTAAGCACTATGGGCCGCCTGTCAGTCAGCAGTGACCGACTTGTTCGTGCATCCCGCAGCGAGGAAGGAATAACAGCGTCTCCAGAATATCTCCAGAGACATAGACTGAGCTCATGGTCAACCAGGCCACCCATGGCTTCAGACTCTCCTGACTGTGCGTACCTTGCTCACTCCCTGCTCCCAACCCTCCGTCTATTTAAAGCAAACACGAATGGCTATACACTGAGGATGGCTGGAGAAGTCCCCAAGTGCTGTATTTTCATGGCTGCCGCATAAGAAATCTCTCTTTTCCCGGCACCATATCTCTGTTTGGCAAATAGCACGGGGTGGACTTGGATGTGGGACTTCTGGGGTTTGAACGAAGGCTCTAAAACCTGGTTTCACAACCACAGCAGCTAAGGAATGTATCTGCGAAAGCCTTGGTGAGAATTCAGGTTGGCTATGATTCATATGTAAGAAAATTAAGAAAAGTATTTCTTCTTCCTGGAAGAGCGCTGACCTCAAATCTCTTCTTCTTAAAGACACAGCCTAGACTACCCACGCCCGGTTTCAAGGGGCCACCCTAACAATCAGTGAAGATGGTCACAGCCAGAGAGGGATTTGCCAGAACTGTCACACAATGCTTCTTTGTTTCTGATGAGATGCTTGCAATTGACAATTTTCAAAGCTATCCAGTGATCATCCTTCCTACTCGACCCTGCAATGATCTCACTGACCCTGGCTGGGCTCTGGGGAATTCTCCACCTACTCCTCCATGCCAAAAAATGGCACCATGTAGCTCCAAGGCTGAGCTGGGAGAGGTCGGCACTGATCTCGCTCCTCTGGGATCACTTCCTCCTGCAGCCATGCTTCGTCAGACAGCCTGCAGGAGGAATCCAGGGCTCCTATCCCTTGCCTAATCCCCTGCAGACGGCCAGCGCCTACTTGCCACTGTGTAAGTACCCAACGGGGGACTTCCTGGCCCTCACAGCCTCCCGAGGTGACTGCAGTCCAGACTCTTCAAGTAGAACAAAAGAAACGGCCTGGCTGAGCCCAGGCCAGCCACAAAATTGTTACAGATAACAAAATGCTCGCTCTTTTCACACGACTCGCTCTCGGAATGGTTTATCGTCCAAAGATGACTAGAACACAACCCTTTGCTGGCCCCTGGGTTTCTAGAACAGAATTGTCATTATTCTTACCCTCTAGGGAATGTGTCATGTACAATATATAATTCTTTAATTAAAGATTTAATTGAGAAATCCTTCCTCTTATTCTATCTTCCTTGCTGGAAGGTAAAGCTAAAATTAAAAAAAAAATCTAAAGCAAAACATAATTACCATGTTGCTTGGCCATCCCACAAAGAAGTTATAAATAAATGAGTCATATGTTTTGGATGAAAGCTATTTAGAATTAGCGTCAACCCATTAGGGAACCAAAAACTTTCAAAGACTTGTTAATGGTGAGACTGGAAGGCTGGTGAGTAATCAAGAGTGTGGAGAAATAAAATGTTTATCTTGTGGCCCTTGTCACAGCTTAAAACCCAATTTGGGCTAATGTCTGTAAATGGAGAATAGCGATTAGTAAATCAATTAATTAGGATCTTGTTGGCTTTTCTAGTGCCAAGTCTCATTATTTGTTTGTTTGATCTGAGGTGTCCTTACTCCTGCCAAGCCAATGAAACATACCACAGTTGAATGTCACAAGTATCTGGGATTTGAGGACAGTTCCTGTCTTAGCCGCTCCATCTCTGGGAAGTATTTTCAGTTCCTGAGCCTTTCTTCAAGACAAAGTCTCTTACTGAAGTTAGTAAATGACTAACTCTAATAATAAATTTTCAAAGCGCATAATAATTAATTAAATTTTCTTGGGGATAAAAAGTACATTGGTCGGGAAACATTTGTCCAGGATAAAGGGGCAGGGAATTCTCTTTATTTCTTCTTTACCTAGCAGGGTCAGAAAAAGAAACCTACCCTTCTGAAGGGAAACTGAGGCAGGGGATCAACAACAACTCAGTTCAACAGCATGAACACCCATGGTTGCTGTAGTCACAACTGAAGAACCAAATTCTATCTTCACTTCTCAAAGATGTAAGTCAAGGTCACTTTTCTTGGTCCCACTGCTCATCTTGGCTGATTCTTCAGCCAGTTCTCATTTTTGCACCACTTTGTTATAAAATAAAAGAAACCAGGATCCATTTTCAGCTTGAGAAAAAAATGGAAAATTCCCTCTCGCTAGCACTGGAAAGTAGCTCTTATAACAAAATAATTACCTAATTAAAGTGCTCAATTGAATCAGTTACCACAAGCCCAATTAAATCAGGCTGCCAACAGGAATATATTATACCTGATAAGAAGGAGAGTTAGTGGATAGGTGGACGTGAAGCATGAAGATCACACTCTCTGTTAAACTCCTGGAAGAGGTTATTTATTCCTCTCTTTAAAGGGCACTATATCTTCCAATGAGATCCAGTTCTTAATAGCCAGCGAAGCCACCTATCTGCTAATGAGAACACTCAATGCTTATGTGTGAATTCAGGAGCCCAAGGCCAGGTGCTTTATCAGTGAACCTCTAGCCATGGGGTCATGACCGTGAAGTGCACTGATGACCAGTTTGTCATCAAACCTCTTTGTTTTTCTTTCATATAGATGACGAGGGAGGGGGTCACTCCTCAGTAGATCTGAACATAGGACAATCACAACACGCATATTGAAGCAGGACAAAAATGATAGTTCTCTTTGACAGAAAACACCTGATCACTTGCAACCAGCAAGACTCCTTTCTTTGAGCTCCTGTGCTGCTTTATCACACGAGCCAGGTAAGCACTCGGGCTTGCTGCATCTTGCCATGGGCTGAAATCCTGAGCTTTGCTTCTCTTTCCTACTCTCTGTCTATGTTGCCTGTGCATTGAGATACCCAGGATACCCACAGATTCTCTCCTGCTCTGTTACAGTTGCTGTTCCACAGGGGAAACAGAAAACTTGGGGAGGAACCAAAAAGGAATACAGACAAACTCTAGCCTGTGATGGTTCCGTTTATGACTTTTTTTGCTTTAAAGTACCCTCCAGTAGAAACTACATGTGAAATTCTGAATTTTGAGCTTTCTCTGGACCAGCACTATGCAGTCCAGTCCTCTCTCAGAAGCTAGACAGTGGCAGCAGAACAGATTCTCGTCTGCCACGTGATTGTGAGGGAAAGCCAAGACTCTATGGTATATTATGCTGCTAGGCTGTGAGGTTAGCAGAGTTGACATATTAAATGCATTTTTATTGCATTGAATTGTTTTTGTTTGAGGGGGAACCTCTTATCTCCCTTCCCTCTGTCTTCCCTCCCTTTGCCCTTCCTAGTGTTATGGGGTCCATGGATCGACAAGCAATGAGACACTCAGATAAAAATTGAAAAAAGGTTTTATTGAGCGAGAAAATACTGGCACGCCAGGACTGCAGTTTGGGATCTCAAGACACAGTCCCCCGTCATCTCAGAAGGCAGAAGGCTGCTTCTATACCCCAAAACTACAGGACTTTTCCCTTTAGCTTAACAATGGGGGCTTGTTACTTCCAACAGGGGCTTGCTACTTCCAAGAGGTGTCAGTCACAACAGGTCAGGGCATCTTGATCTTCACTGGAGACCATCTAACAACTAGGTGGCAAAACAGGATAAAACTGGAGGAGAGGGGCTACAGGTGTGATCAACACAGAGCAAAACAAGTTCAAAGCAAGTTGGGTAAATACAACCACATAACTTTACAGCAGGGACCAGTTTCAGAAAAGTTTTACATTGAACACTACAGAACAGTATTAGCAATACTTTGTTGTTGAAAGCTAGCATAGCAACAGGTTAATTATCCTCATCACTTCACCAGCCTCTACTAACCACTGTTCACATTCAGATTGACCTGTCTGCCTTCTCCATGAGATAGGACTCTGTGGTATTCTAGTTATTTCACACATTGTTGTCCAGTTACATCCATTTTGCTGAAATAATAGGATATCAACTGAGAGAAAATGAGGGAAGAGGTCATACTGTTCAAAAAGAAATATACTCATTACCTAATTTACATAACGGCAACCCCTCTGTATATCATCTTGACAGTAAAAATAAATAGGATATCATCATTTTTATGGGTGAGTAATATTCCATTGTGTGTGTGTCACATTTTCTTTATCCATCTACCTGCTCATCGATGAGCATGTAAGCTGATCCCATAACTTGGCTATTATGAATAACAATGTGGCAAAAACAGGACCCGTGTCTATGTAACTCTCCGATATGCTGATATCATTTCCTCTGGGGAAATCCCAGGGGTCAGATTGCTAGCTCACATAGTAGATTGAGTTCTTGGGTTGTTTTCTTATTTTTCCAAACATTGAGGTGATTACAATTCACAAGCACCTATTGAATGTTTTCCAAATAGCAGAGAAGCCTGTGAGCTCCTCAAAATGTCAATCACAAAAAATGATAAGGAAATGGAAATGTTCACTCTACACTCTCCAGTATATTGAAATGTCATCTAGTACCTCTTACAGGTGTAATTGTTATGGGTTAGTCAAAAACATTTTAATATTTAATATGGAAATGTAAACTACTCTGACGATCAGTACATACCATATATATGTATCATTATCACCTCGCCCTATTAACTATACAATTAAAATTATAATTAAAAAGATTGATTGATTTTAAATATATGTACTTGCCTTCCAATATTTCTACCTATGATGGGTTTATTAGGCCATAATCCTGTCATAAATCAAGGAGGGCTATATGGGACCAGACATGTCAGACAGGGCGCGCCTCTAATTGGCCCATGCATTGCAGGAAGGGAGTAGATTGGAAGATGTATGAGGAGAAAGCATCACTAGAGAAATTTGGGAGTCGATCAAAAAGAAACATCAAAAAGTCAGTCTCTAGCATCTTCTTGTCTTGATTTCCTCTTCCTGTTCCCATGTGTATTTATGTTTTTCAGTACTGGAATTTGAACTCTACCTTTGTGCTCTTGCTGTCAGTTTAGACATGTCCCCAGGTCCTCCCACCTTTTTTTTTTTATTATTATTATTCTTTTTCTTTTAGTTTTTCTTTCTTTAGTTATTTTTCTGCTAGGACTTCATATTTTTGCCCAGACATGCCTCAGTCTGCAATTTCCTTCCTATTTTCCCCTGTAAAAGTAAGGTTACAGAATCACTGCACCCAACGTGTTTGTTGAAATAGGGCAGGTCTCACTGAGGTTTTCTTTGCCAACGCTGGTCTTGAATCACAGTCTTCCCAATCTCCACCTCCAGAGCAGCTGAAATCACAGTGACGCCGTCCCTTCCCCGGCCCCAGTGTTCTTCTATGTTCAGAAGTTCTATTTGCCTGAAGGTGTCTGAATCGCTGGTGTAGCCATGAAGCGTGTGATGGAGGATGTCTGATGTCCTCTAATCTGTGAATCAACCTCACACAACTCAAGAGACCCCAACCAAAATGAAAGCAAGTATTCCAGCGCTATTTGTGGAAAAGTTCACAAAAATTCAGAAAATGCCGTCCTTAAATTTATAGACCATGTATCTTTCTCAGAGTAGTTTATACTTTTTATGTTCATGTTATGATGAAAATGTGACTGATATTTGCCTTCACAAACTAAGAATTGGGCTTAACGCAATCCATTCTTGCACTCTCGAAACCACTTAAAGGAACCCCAACAGCGAATGCACTTACCAAGTGTCATTAATTTACAGGAGACTTTTTTATTGTCAGAGGAGAATTTCTTGACTTTGACTGGCTGGCATTCATAATATCCATTCATTTTCCAGGTCTAATGTTCCTATCTTTTTTTTTAATATTCCAGTGCTTTTCATAAGTCCAAAATATCTTTGGGAAATTTCTGTGAATCTGTTTCTCTCTTTAACTCAGAACCCTTTGAAATCAGTCAGAGCTCCATGCCTGAATCTGCCCCATGGCGTGAGAAGGCAGAGGAAAAATGGGGCCAGTACAAAAATACTCAAATGTAGACAGTAAGGTTTCTCTATCTGTGATGTGTCCCAAAGGCCTGAGCTCAGAGACTGTTCTAATGAGAGAATTCTGTAAAGGAAAAAAGCCAGTGCAAAAAAAGTGGCCAAGATGGAGTCAAAATAGAAGTAGAAAAAAAAATTAGCAATTTAGTATGGATATTAATGGCTGTTGTTTGCAAGCTCCAGGAGTTCTTTATAAAGTTAACTGGGAGGAGGCAAATTTAACCTTGTCTTATAGCTAAAACGCAAGGTTGCTGGATCATCACAGATCTTAAACGTAACCTCTCCTCTCATTTCTTGGTCTACGCTTCCATTTCCAAACTCACTTCCCATCCTTGATCCTACATCCTACCCAACATGAAAACTTGACCACCCTGGGGTAGCAGGGGTTTGCTTAGGAGCCATGTGCTGTGTTTTCACAGGGTCTCAGTGAGAACAGGGGATTATACAGCAAGAGAAGTATCCTGCAGAAGGTTGAGGGGACATCACCAGGGCAGGAGATGTGTTTAAAGGTCCTGCTCTCCTTGCAAACACTGAGTGCCTCCCATCTCTTCTGCTCTATTTGACAGGTCATACGGATAGGGGATCATATCAATGACGTCACTCCCTAAACTCTGAGGACTGAAAAACCCACTTATGCATTAGTGACCTTGGGTCACTAATTGGACCGTGTGTGTGTGTGTGTGTGTGTGTGTGTGTGTGTGTGTGTGTGTGTAATCCAAACCAGAACTATTAGATTGTCTTTTACCCCTTAAAAACTGCGTCCCTATGAGGGTGGCTGAATACAGAGACAGCTTTTTTGGTCTTACCAGCTCAGGACCTGCTGAGTTCAGAGGTGAGTCTGTGTTCTAACTTCCTCTTCTTATAAAAACAAAAAACAGGAAGGGGATTGCAAGGGGAAAACTGAGAGAAAACCAGGGAAGAGGTGACACTGTTCAAAAAGAAATATACTCCATTATCTGACTTATGTAACCATTACCCCTCTATATACCACCTTTACAATAACATTTTTTTTAAGTTGACAATATTTTAAAAGAAAACACAATGTATTTTACCAAAGCCTATGGATAAGTTTGGGAATATTAAGTTGTACTTTTGCTCAACACCCATCTACAAATACAAGTGATTCCTTAAAAATAAAAATAAAGTTACTTGAGTTACTTGAATTAACAGATATGTCTTAAGTGTTTACTTTTGAATGATTCTCTGTGGCAATATAACAAATTTTGGAAAACCATCATCATATTCAACCCTTATCGCCTCTTTAATGGCCCTGTCTCCAAATACAATCACCTTCTTAGGGCTTGGCTTCACCATAAAAATTTGGGAAAAGGCAATTCAACTGGTAACACCTGTGAGGCCAGTATGCATTTCCTTCCTAAGACAAGATTCAGGTGAAGCAGGTGATTGGAACCTCAGGCCACAGGAGCCAGAGGACAGTGGAAGTTGTGGACTCCAGGCCCAACTTTGCCTGCCCCATAGTCTCATCTGTGACTTGTTTTTTTTCCTCATTTTCTTCGTACTCCTGGAAGCCAGGCTTTGTAAGTAGAATTCCATGCCTAGCAGAAACCTGTATTAATTATAAGGTCAAGTCAACTTTAACAATAGGAAGCATGTTCCAAAATCTATTATCTAAAATGTAATTCAAACCTTCACTTAACGCTTCTTTAATTTTTGATAATGAGCAGTTGGTGTTCAAGAGCATATAACATTGTAAATTGAGGCAGCTAATAACCCTAAGAATGAGTTCCTTAGAAATCAGTGACAAGAGAGCTTCTTTCCTCCCTCCTGACCTTGATGCTCTTTAACTACACATATTGCTGATGCATTTAATTTCCTAGATGACAATTCTCCTTTAAATGGTTCCAAAACTGGAAGCTGGAAACAACCTCCGATTAAAGAGTCTACCTTCGTCAATTCACCTCATTCACTGAGCCCTTCTGCCTTGTACTCTAGAATCTAGATTTTCCCACAGGGCCATAATGAAAGGGACAGCAAGAAAAGGATCCAATGCTACTGCTAGGACCAGGCCTTGAACTCAAGGCCTCACACATGCTCAACTACCTTGCTCAGCTTGCTTGCTGTGCTCTACTACTTGAGTCACACTCCATCTCTGCTGTTTACTGATTATTTTAGAGATGAATTCTCACAGACTTTCTTCCTTAGTTGACCTTGAGCTGCCATCCTCCAAATATCAGCCTCCTAAATAGCTAAGATTACAGGCATGAGACACCAAGATCTACCTACTACAAGGAAACACAAATTTGTCCTAATAGCATGACCCCAGAAGAAATCTCACTCTGTGTGTGTATGTGTGTGTGTGTGTGTGTGTGTTTAACATTACAGCACTCTCCATTTCTGAAGTCACTAAGTAAAAATGCATTGGCTCAAGGAAAATCCATTAACTAGCAGGAGAAGTCACTAAGAAGTTTCAAGAAAGTGTCATCCAAGAACAGAGTTCCTTTTACTGTTGAGAAGTCCTAAGCAGGTACCCCCAACCCCTCAAAAGGACCCCAGTCTGGTGTGGAATGAACTTGCTAAGTTCCTAGGAATTTCCTCAGCATTCTTCTCCTGGGCAGAATGTAATCTGTTGACAAAAGGCCCCCTTTCTTCATTCCAAGTGCAAATGAAATGCATCCTTCCAGCTCATTCCTTAGAGCCCTGCTTCTGCCCCCAAAGTAATTTTGAGGCATTCCATTTAATTTCCATGATAGCAGATTTATGAATATTTACTAATAGCAAGCAATGGCTACAGGGAGGTCCCAGGAGAGGGCTCAATTCCACTGCATTCATTTTAGCAATAATGAAAGTTTTGCAGAAGCCAATGTGCCTTCCTTAGCTCATTACAAATAACAGTCCACAGCTTGAAGATCTCAAAGCAAATGACTGAAACAATAAAATATGATGAAGTGAAGAAAGGAGGGAAAGTCATCTTCTTCTGAAAAAAAAGAAAATTAATGACTCCCAGAAGTTGGAAAAATTGCCTACAGGTCAGAAAGTGACTTGGGAGAGAAAGCTATAGCAACCCACTTTGCTTTTTCTTCCTGGGCCCCCTTTAGTCCTTTGATCTGAGTCTTTAATGTGTTTTTCATTTATATGTAGATTTCTTTTGGTATGTAGATTTCTACTTTCAATTGGTATTACCGCAAACTATCCCTCCACCCCCATATCCCCAGTTTTGTCTGACTTGGAATCCCAAATAGACTTTTGCTGGTCTCTGCACATTTTGAATACTTGCTTTTCAAAACTTAGTTGCAAAAGCCTGAGAACCTCGAATTCCCCTACTGTAGTAAATATGCATATTGTTTTCTACATAAAAGTCAAGAGAAAAGAAATTAAACTAAATAATCCAGCCATGATCATACGTAATTCAATGTGCATGTATTGAGTGGTGGCTACATGTCAGGGTGCTTCCTAGACCCTGGGGATTTATTAGTGAAGAAGATAAAGACAAACACTTGCTCTCAAAGACTGGCCTTGACTAGAAAAAAAAAAAAACAACATAATAAGTAGCTAAGAAGAAAATAAGTAATAGGCAAAATGAGCCTATGTGCTACAATAAAAAGTAAAGTAGAGAACCATGAAGCTTTTACAGGAGGGGCTAGGGGAAACACTAGAGTTCCTGGACACAGGTTGAAACTTTCTAACTAAAAATCCAGTACACAATAAATCAAAGAATTAATAAATGGGATTACATCAAAGTTAAAAGTTTCTTCACAGCAAAGAACATAGCTAACAAGCTAAATAGATCACAGAATGGGAGAAGATTTTTTTTTTAATCAGCTGTCCATCAAACAAGGGCTTATGATCCAAAATATATTTAGAGCTCAAAAAATTAACCCTCCAAAAAATAAACCCTCAAAGAAACAACAAATCAATTAATAAATGGGCTAATGACAAAGAGAAGCTTCTCAGTAGAAGAAGTAAAAAAGGAAGTGTAAGTCAAAACAACACTGAGATTCCACTTCATCCCATTTAGAATGACCATTATCAAGAAAACTAACATTATCAGATGCTGGTGAAGATATAATCAAAAGGGAACTCTATTACACTGTTGCTAGGAATGAAAGCTTGTTCAACCACTCACAAAACTAAACATAGAACTACCCTATGACCCAGTAATTCCACTCCTTGGCCCTTATTCAGGAGAATACAAACAAGGATACACTAAAGCTACCAGTACAACCATGTTCATTGCAACATTCCTTTTCTTGTTGCTGTTGTTTTTTAATTTAATTTAATTGTCAAGGTGATACTGAGGGGTTACAGTTACATATGTAAGGTAGTGAGAACATTCCTTGTCAAACTTGTTACCCCCTCCCTCATTTTTCTCCCACCTTTCCTCCCCCAACTCCCTCCCTGCCAGTTGAATAGTTAATTTCCATGTTGTCTTATGAGTATTGCTGTTGCAATTGGTTCACCCTTTGTCCCTTGCCTCCCTATTTTAATGTTGCCCTTCCCTTCCCTAATTCAGATAAATGTATATAGAGTACCCAGGGTATCAAAATCAAATACAATGACAACAGGGGAAAAGCCCTAGGAAAAACAAATGAAAGAAAAAAGGAAATAATCTCACATAATACATTAAAAATAACAACAACGAAAAACCTCTTGTTTCCATTATCTTGCAGTTCATTTCACTTAGCATCATCTTATAGGATCATATGTACATAGCTATTGAGTTATTGTGATCCTCTGCTCTAACTATTCTAGACATATACTAATTATTACCAGTGAGGGAAACCATGGAATCTATGTTTCATTGCAGCATTATTTAACCATAGCCTAGGTATGGAATCAGCTCAGATATCCCTCGGTGGACAAATGGATCAAGAAAATGTGAGAGATAGATGACAGATAGATAGATAGATAGATAGATAGATAGATAGATAGATAGATGAATTCTACTCATCCATCAGAAAGAATGATATTGTACCATTCATAAGGAAATGGAAAGATTTGGAAAAGGTAATATTTAGTGAAATAAGCCAGACCCAGAGAAACACAGGTTGCATGGTTTCCCTCATTTGTGGTAGCTAGAATGTGCCTATAAATCTATAAGTAAATGCACTGGGTGGTAATCAAGTGACTATACATGAATTAACTGAAATACAATAGACTATGGAGAGTGAAAATAGTATAATTCTTTAGAAACACTATGTCAGAGACCAAAAACAATAAGTACTAGGAAATGGGTACCTGCAAGAGGAAAGGGTGGGGGCAAGCGGGAGGAGTAGAAGACTGAAGGAGGGAAGGGGGGAGAATGAGGCAAGAATTCATTGTGTATACCACAGAACAGTGAAAAAAGAGGGAAGGGGTAGGTCCAAGGGTTGCAGATGTCAAAGGGATGACACAGATCAAGATGTACTTGCTTTGCTAAATAGCAAAAAACAACCCAATACATAATCTAAAAATTAAGAAAAGTGATAAGGAGAGGTAAGTGAGAATATTGAAAGGGGTGGCATTGATCAAGAGGCACTGTCTTCATAAACTACTTTGCTGAACCGCAGCCCTTTTGTCCAACTACTTAAAGATAATAAAAAAAAAAGTTTTAGTAAAGCAGGAAAAGCAGAGGTCCCCAAGGAATCACCAGTACCAGGAACAGCCTCAACTCAACTACAAAGAGTAGTGGTGGAAAAGCTAGACCCAAGTGGATTAGGTAAGAGTGGGAGAGGAAGCCATGTGGGGTTGGACATTGAACTCAGGACAAGATGAAAGACACCATGGGCTGTGGAGAAAAGGAGTAAGAAAATGCTCTGGCTGCTTATGTGAGAATTGATGCTACACAGAGACCTCCGAATTGGTAGCAAAGTAAATCGAGCTCGTACAAGAGATGGTGGCTAGGAAACAATCTACCCACTTTCCATCCTCTGCAAGGAACAGGCCTCTAGAATATTCTTTGAATTCTGAAAACATAGAATACTGATAGGAAGACATAAGATAGTACCATTGAGATAGGATGGGGGGGAAGACGTCTGGAATCCAAGCTTCTTGGGAAGGAGGATTGAGTTTGATGCTAGTCTGGGCAATGTTAGCAAGGCTCTATCAAAAGCAAAATGCAGGCCCCTGCATGTTAGTTCACACACATAATGCTAGCTACAAAGAAGTCTGAGGTAGGAGGACCATAGTCCAAGGGCAGCCTGGGAAAAAGCTCATGATCTTACTGAGCGCAAACTAAAAGCTAAGGTACTTAGGGTATGGTTCAAGTGTTAAGAGTGCTTGCTTAGCATGTCCAAAACCCTGGTTCCATTCCAATGCCACCAAAAAACATGAAAAGACAAAGGGGTGGAAAAAAGCACCGTTGAGGAAAGATAGTCATCCTCGCTGTGCAATGTCTTGTGAGACTATATCATTTTGAAATGCAAAGTTCACAATTAAATTCTTTTCCCTAGATGAACCCTACAACCATTCTGATCCCACTTTATTTCATATTAATAACTTAAATCGTCCTCAAGCAGTTACTTTTCGGAACCATTAGGCTTTGTGGATTTAAAAAATAGAAGAGGCTTTACTCTTAAAAATAGGACTAATTCGAAACTCATTCTTTTATTCGTTTCTTAAACAAAAAGAAAATGGTTTTCATTATGTCCCAGGTGACACACCGAATTCTACACACAGATCTTCAAATAGGTTTTGCGGCTTTGGAAGAGAGATTATCTCCTGCATATTCACTCTTCTCTGGCAGGAAGGTGGATGGATGAGATGGTCCATAAACGCTGATAGAAAACCCATTAGCTGAATCACATTAGATTAGCCAGGTAGCACTATGGAGGGCACCGGAAAGACCTCAAGTGCTAACGTCAGTGGACTATGTATTAAATAGAGGTGAGATACTGACACCTAGAAGGACAAATAGAAATCTCTTTCATTATTTAAAACAAAGTTATCCATACTCCTGACGCTACCTATTCCTTTGTTCGTACATAGGAATCCGTGTCTGTCAGGAGAAAGCACTTACTAAAGATGAAGGAGCAGGTAGATTATTGGATGGTTTGATGCTCAATATCCTTGCTGCAGTGATTCCCATTTGAGTATGCCATGTGCTGAGAATTGGGTATTGCTTGGGGCTAAGTCATTATCTCTCTGAACGGCCTTTGCAAAGGCTAATAGCTTAGTTTAGCACATTAACTTCCTAGAGCCTGGTGAGGCGCACTAGCTAGCCGAAACCTTGGCAAGCAGAATCCTGAGGGAAAGTGATGGAAGCAGACTCTGGCCCAGCAACACCAGCCCTTTGTAATTTTATTAATAATACCATTTATCGAGCTCTTACTTGGTGCCAGCTCCTCATCTTGGAACAGCCCAAAGGTAACTATTATTCTTCTCATTAAAGAGGTTGAGTAAATCTCCCAAGGTCTAGAGATAATAAATGAGTGAATCTGGATTTCAAACCCAGCATTTAACTCTGTGCTTGGCACACAATCATCAATCGACAAATGAAGAATGAATGACTAAAACCCAAGTTTGATCCCAAAGCTCAGATTCTTTCCCATATGCATTTATTCGGTTCTTCAACGTTTTAAAGTGTTTTCCCATATTTGCAGGGTCTCCAGAATAGAAACCGCCCATAGAAAGAACTAGTTGTCCTAATGAAGTTAGGAAGCCTCTTTTTCCCCCAGCTTATTCTGCACGATGCCATGGACACCCAGAAAAGGATGTGCTACAGAAGAAATATTAGGCCGGGCATTGCCTTGTGGAGAAGCAGAAAGGAAAGGAAGAGGGCCTTCTGAGTCAGCATAGGAACTACAGGAGAGCTTTGCGGAACTCAAGGGCCTCCCTGTAGGAGTGTGTAGGACACACTCCTTAAAGGCCACCTTAACGCAGTCAGACCAAGGGTCAGAATCTCCACACATGAACAGCCTGTGACCTGGGGGTGGAGGGAAACATCCTATCCAACACACAGTAAGCAGTTGTTACAAACGTGTTTCGTTTTTTTTTTTTTTTTAGAGTAAGGGAACTGGTGGCTTCCATGGGAAGATTTTGACCTGTGATCTTTCTTGCAGTCAAAAACGACAACTTGAAGGTCTCTATAAAATAAGAACTAACCTGCCATACTCCAGTGGCTCATACCTATAATCCCAGCTACACAGGAGGCTGAGAGCTGGAAGATCTTGGCTCCAAACCAGCCTGGACAGAAAAGTCCATGCAATTCCCATTTCTAATTCACCAGCAAAAAGCCAGGCTGGAGGTATGGTTCAAGTAGTAGAGCAAGTGAGACCAAACAGTCATGAGGCCCCAAGTTCAAACTCTGGTACTAGCGAAGTCAATAAAATGAAGAACTACCTATGTAACTTAGAGGATATGAAAATATTCACCCAGCTGGAAGTAGGAAGCCAAGGTCTGCGGACCTTACTCCCTCTCCCGTGCTAAGAATGTCTCCTGTTTCCAAAAGCTGGGATACGAGGAGGAAGGGAGATCTCCTTCAGCAGTTTCCCCTTTTAGAAATTCTGTTTCGTGCCAGTGTTAATTTCACAGTCCTTAGTGTTCTTTCTATTATTCATGAGTTCTCGGCAATTCAATTTTACAAAGCAAAGGAGGGAAAACACAGACAGGTTTTCCCCTTCTGAAAACAAAACCACTTTAGCCTCGGTGGAATGGAAGGCCTGTGGATGAGAGGAGACCCGGACACCATAGCAATTGGATACAGCATGTTTGTTTGGTTTTATGTTTGCTTGTTGTTTTTTTAGGCAGTCCAGGGACAAATGCCACTCTTTGTGTCTGTATTTGGGGGCCATTTTACATTGCATATTCCTTTGTAAGAGTCTATCAATGTCCTGAAGTATACTCTACTCTTCTTTGTCTTGTGCTTCCCCATTCATGACACAACCAGAAGAAAGAGAACGGACTGTGCCCTGCTTCCTTTACATCTCCCTGACACTATTACATTCCCTTGTCATCAAAAGAGTCAACTCTTCTGGCACTCGTGAGATCATTTGACCGCACGAGTCCTCATTCACTTTTCTCTAGTCCTGCACCGGCCCTACAGTCAGTACCCAGCGGAACTCAGGCTAGAGGCAGAAGGGACATAGCACATAGAGAATGGATGGGCAAAATAGAAAATAAAACACAAAGGTGACCTGCAGTGTCACACACTGTCATTGTGCACCTAGAGGAGGTGTGGGGAACGGCGAGCCTTCTACACGGCGGACATCACCAAGAAGCACGGTGTAGACCTCAGCCCCCAGTTGTCCCTGCTGAACTCCACCCCTGTCTCTGTCCTCCGGCGCAGAAAACAACAGCAGCCCTCTGTCCCCCCTCTCATGCTGTCTTCTCAGCTAGACCGCGTCTCAGAGCAGCCCACTTGGCTAGAAGAGAGGCGGAACCAACCGCGCAAACTAAGAGTAACAGGCAGAGGGTACGGGGCGCCGGAGGGGAACACAGAAATGGTGGGGCAAAGGGTGAACCAGTGCGGCAGTGTACTCACCAAACACCATGTGGAAAGTGAACTGTACCACCTGTGGGTGGGAGGGAAAACTGGGAGAGAGCCAAGGAAAGGGTGACATTGTCCAAAAAAAAAAAAATGTACGTATTCTTTACCTGACTTACATAACTGTAACCCTGCTGTACAGCACCTTTATTCTAACAATAAAAAAAATAAAATAAATAAATAAATGTTAAAGTAACAGACAAGGGCAGATACAAATCTGAGAGAGAGGAAGAGGCAAAATCGGGGAGGGAATGGGAAAAGGAGTTGGCTGATGTGATGGAGAAAGCTCTAGATGGGGGTGGGGGAGAGTAGAGGGGTAAGGCAATGCCTTCTAGAACCTGGGGTGCTGATGATAACGAGCATGTGCCGGCCGCACAGAGGATGAGTTCACGCACGTCTAAAGGCAGTCCCGAGTGAAGAAGAGCTGGCTGCTTGGGAGATGCGTCCTGTTGTCCTCCCACAAGTGTCTGGAGACACTCCATGAGCAACACATTGCCTGCCCCCTGGTCAGAGGTTCAAATGCCCGAGTGTTCATCTGCTGGCTTGTGAGAAGACAGTCTCTCCTTCATACCAGGACAGAGCGTCTGGAGGCTGCTACTGGCCTTGTTGCCCTGAGAATGCTTTCCTAAGCTTGCTACTTCTCCTAAATGGGCACAGGTAGACACGTATCTCTATCGTGGCCTCCCCTTCCAACTTCCACTACCTTCCTTTATTTCTGGCACTCTGCCATGTGAAAGGAACACATCACACAGTTGCCCTGTTCCGTGGGAGTCTAAGGTCTTACCGCCATGCGTGCTCTCCAGGACACACTTGCTGTGGCTTGTCTATTCCAAGGCGACATGGGACAAACGGGACAAGGTAGCTCCCCAGTGAGCCAATCGGAGCCTCCACCAGCACCTGCTTATGGCAGTGACACTCCCAACACATCTTCATCACCTGTGCCCCAAGAAAGACGAGTCAACGCCCTGAACGTTTAGACTTACGGTATTCTGCAGCAGCACACAGAGGCTGCAATACCAGAGCTTACCTATCTTAGTTGTTAATAAGGGGCTCGGTAGCTCTCTCGGCAAGGACTCCTAGCTGCACTGCGTAGCATATGCTTGGTCAAATACTCCTAGAGCAAATGTTTATCATGCGGCTCTATTCTCTAAGACGGGAGTGCAATTAAGTTGAGTTCTCTTCAGGAGCTGAGATGCGGCCTTCAGTGTCAAGCATCAGACACTAGGATAAAAGCAAAAACCCCAGGCCTCCTTGTGGTCTCCCGGTCTTTTTCATCCCCCTCCTACCATGTGTCCAGCGCTCTCTCTCTCTTAGTCCCTACTACTGCTTCCAGGGGATGTCAAAGAAGAGACATAAGGCGTGAAGCTCAAGGTTCAGGGAAACAGCGACGTTGCCTCCCTCCCATTCTTTCGGAGTTGGTAGAAAAGCAGGCAGTCAGGTGTCTGTGGCCAATGAAATGTGCAGACGGCATGATAAGCGGAAACACTAAAGCCTGCCTGGCAATGAGACGGGGCAGGAAGCTACAAAAGAGTAAAGAAGGGACCAGGCGCCAGGGGCCCACGCCGGTAACCCTAGCCTCTCAGGAAGCTGAGATCTGGGGAATCATAGCTCAAAGCCAACCCAGACAGGAAGGTCCATGAGACTTGTATCTCCACTTAATCACCAAAACACTGGCGATAGCTGTGGCTCAAAGTGATAGAGCACTAGCCTTGAGTACAAACGCTCAGAGACAGTGCCTAGGCCCTGAGTTCAAGCTCCAGGACAAAACAACAACAACAACAACAAAAAACGGGCTGAGAATATGACCTAGTGGCAAGAGTGCTTGCCTCGTATACATGAGGCCCTGGGTTCGATTCCCAAGCACCACATATATAGAAAACTGCCAGAAGTGGTGCTGTGGCTCAAGTGGCAGAATACTAGCCTTGACCAAAAAGAAGCCAGGGACAGTGCTCAGGCCCTGAGTCCAAGGCCCAGGACTGGCAAAAACAAAAAAAAAAAAAAAAAACAACGAAGAACAAAAGAATGGGGAAATAAGGACAGGCTATTAAATCTTTCGGTATCACAACTTTATAGAAAACAGAAAGTAAATCCACCAATCAGAAACCGATGGACTCTAGTTCTCCCTATCTAAGCCAAGGACAAGCTCTGTAATCCGGAAGACATGGCTAAGATGGGCGGCAATTCTGTTCTTCCAACAGCATGTACTTTCCCTGCCATGTTTCCTGTCTAGTAGACTTCGCTATCACCTTTACTACATTCTTGTTTGGCTTGAATTCTTCTCTTGATGGACACAAGGCCTGACGTCAATGAATCTGCCCTACATTTCTGGTGACAGAAGTTAGGGATTAAATATGTCATCTTCTGACTTGGATTCATCATCAAAAGTAACATGTTTTGATGCCATGAGTTAGACCACCTGTTTGACTGGCAAAGCTTCCGCAGAGAGAACTCTTTCCCCTTGGCCACATACGTGAGCGTGCACATGTGTGCAAACACATACACACACACTTTAATCAGTGAACACAAAAAAAGTAGTGTTTGAATCTTTTATCCCCCAGTCAGGGGGGATAAAATGCTCACCCAAAATGCATTTTTCAAGTCTAGTCCAGTTCTATAGAAACAAATGTTTCTGCCAGAAAAAAAAAAAAAAAAAAAACAGAAAGAAAGAAACACCCTGTAATTCACCCGGCATTATTACCAGTGGATAAATGAGAGGTTATGATTTCAGCTCTCCTTCTGATTGCTCTAGAAAGTGGCATCCCCACTGTTGCTCTGGCTACCCTGTTATTCTCAGAACATTCAAACCACCCTCCTTGCCCCTATTTTGGAAATGGTCACTGAGATGGAAACAAAATAACTGTAAAACCTGACATTCCAAAGGGTGGTTGTTGGGTTTTGTGGAAATTACCTGTCTCTGTGTATGGATGGGGAAATATAAAACAAAGAACACCCCCAAAACCATTTATAATAGAGACGCCCATTACCGTAGGCTCTGAAACACTTCTACAAAAAGTCTCCGGGCCTCTGCCTCTGCTCCTTTGCCTGCCCTTGGGAGCCTCCAGGAAGCACCCCTCAAGGTCAGAAGTTCTCAGACAGCTTTCCAAAGGAAGGAAATGAGCACCAGCCACTGAAAACGGATAGCCTTGCCTCTTGTACAAACTACCGGGAAAGCCAAAATAGTTCTATTGATGCTATTAATAGATCTTTAGCCAGGAAATGGTTATGAAAAAGGGGAGGGAGGAAATTGTTTTCCCCTAAATGACACCCAGGACTAGTTGAGGGATTAGACCACACCTTTAAGCTGGGTGCCAGTGACTTAAGTGGTAGAGCACCAACTGTGAGCAAAAAAGCTGAAGGATAATGCCCAGGCCCTGAACTCAAGCCCCAGTAACCCAGCCATTGCACAAAACATATACTCACTCTGTCTCTCGTCTCTGTCTCTGTCTCTGTGTGTCTGTCTCCCCTCAACCCGCACCAACTAAGTAATAATAGAAAAAATAAAGTGCCTCCACTGAGCTACATTTTGTGAAGCCGGGTCATTTCTGTCCATGCCAACTGGCAGCGCTTAGAGCAGCAGGGAGAAGGTAAGGACTCCCAGGCCAGGCAGACAAGGGGTTCTTGAAGCAGCATGGAGGACGTCTGGACTGGGAAGCACAGGCCCTGAAGTGCCGGCAGTTTGGCGCCGCGCCGACACAAGCCCTTCTCCCTGCGGTGAAGCAGGCAGCTGGGGATGCCAAGGAGCTGCGCTGGCAAGCGGAGGCCACCGAGGCGAAGCTGCGCGCAAACCGCCCTAAGTGCTGCGTCTCTGAAGTGTGAAAACGACAAGGACGGCCTTTAATCCTCAGCCCAGTGTTGAGTCGCTTACGCGCTTGAGACCCAGCCAGGTACCGGTGGGGCCGTGTGTGTAATCCCAGCAACCGGGGGGGCAGAGGATCATTTGTGCAAGGCCCAAAGAGATCACAACCCTCTCTCCATACAAAATGGCTGGGGATGTCACTGTGCTGCGCTGGCCTGGCTAGTTTGCCTGAGAGTCAAACGCAAGTGCTCAGAGTAACAACTTAGAGAAAACAAACAAATAAAAGTTTAACACCCCCCCCCCCAAAGGTCTGGCCCTAGAGAAAACTACCTGCCAAGCTCCTATGCAGCCCACTTTCATTTGCAAGGGTAGTATGGGGCGAGGGGTTCATTGCAATCATTTCAGATTCATACAGTGTGCTGTGAACAGCTGCACCTCCTCCCCACTGCAAGGGGGCATTCACAGGTAGAAATCTCTCCCGTTTCCCCCGGGGCCAGCACGCTAGCAATAGCCTTGGGTTTTGGGGTCCCAGTGTCTGCTGCCTTCTGCCACGTTTCTGGGCTCAGCCTCGTATCTCTTGCTGGAAAGAGCAACCTCCATCTCTCCTCGTCCCTTCTCCCTCCTCCATCTGCTTGGTAAAAGTCAGACCTCCAGCTATTCTCAGATGACACACGTCAATGACAAGTTACATTCTCCCATGGTCTGACAGGAGCAGAAGAGGCTGGCACTTCATCTAGGTCCCCAACGTCTGAATATTCCTTCCTCCCCCCCCCAAAAGAAAAGCCTGTTCTTAGTTCACGAACACAGCCCCAGGCTAATGGGAGTTTCAGTGGCGAAAGATAATTTCCAGGTATATATGAATCACGGAAGAAATAAAAGGCACAAGAGGCAAGGATGAAGCCCAGATTCTGCGGCGTTCTTTTCTGCACAATTGAGATACAGAACTAAATGTGTCCAAAAAAAAAAAAAAAAAAAAAGAGCTGAGAAGGAAAAGAATGCAGGAATTAGAGCTGTCTTCTGGCGAGATAAGAAATCCTTCTCAGTTGCCCCCTGGCTTCGATGTTTAACTGTACAGCGTGCGCAAAAATGCGCTCACACCACATCACCTTCATTTCAAGCCCTCGCTAAAACTTTAAATGAGTTATTATACACATTAAATTGTCATTTAATCGTACCCAAGCACTGTCATAAAAGCAAATGAAGCAAGCCAAGCAGCACTGAAATAAAAAATACTACACCAGTTACATTCTGAAAGCACAAGCTGAAAAATGCCTAATGTCATCTTAGACCAGAGGAGAGAGAAAGCCTCCTGTCAGCCCTGGGAACAAATGGCTTTCTTGCTCCCCTCTCTTTCCCTCTCTCCCTCCCCTCCCTCCCTCCCTCTCTTCTCCCTTCTCTCCCTTTGCTTTCTCCCCTTTGTCTCTGGGAGCCTGGAAGTCCGTGGATGCCAACCAGTCGCAAAATGTGCTTTTGCCTAACTAATCACTGGGGCCTCCGCCTTGATTTGAGCCCCTGGTTCGGAACGAGCCCGGGCAAGCGAGCGCTCACCCTCTCTTTTTCAAGGAAAAACCCCTTGTCTCCGAAATCCTTCGGAAAAGACCGGTGGGGGCTGTCTCCATGGCGGATTTAAGTGCCCTGTAACAGCTCCTGTAAATGAGGGAGCTGGGAGACCCCCACACTCTCAACTCCCATCTGCCCAGAGGATTCCTGGGGTACCACGCTCACCCCCTCAACTCACGTGCTTTTGTGACCCTGATGGGGGAAAAGGAGAAGGAGACTAGGGGAGATAAATAAACAAAGGGGGCTCCTCTAATTGGTTTTGGCAAGCAGAGAGAAGGGGGGAAAGGGGGGTGCTGGAAATCGGGGTGCCCCCACATGCAGGCCTGGTTCCTGCTGGAGCTGAGGGTGGGGTTGAGGGTGCAGAGCTGTGCCCACAGGCTAGAAAAAAGGATGAGCTTTTTTTTAGAAGGACCAGGAGAAATGATGACTGGAAGGGGCTATGTCTATATATTGTGACTGTAATCCTTCTGGTTTGTTTTATGTTTGCATTTCATTTGAGTTGGGTTGGTGTGTTTTTTTGAGACTGCTGTTTTTTGAAGGTAAAAATTGTTTTTTTTTTTCCCAGTATTTTTGGGGTGTCCACATAGGGGTCTTATTTTTTTTTAATGATGCACTATGTTCAGACCAGTCCAGTTTTATGGATATATTTAGATTTTTGTATCCGGTATTTTCTGAGAGCAATTTAAGCTTTTCATTGAACACTTGCTGAGTGCAAAACACTCAATCTGGTCTGTGGATAAGTCAAAAATAACCGACAAGGACGTGGTTTGCAAGGGGCTTACGCCAGGGTGATTACCATTTAATGGCCCTTATAATAATAATGGCAGTTGTAAGGCAGTTACCTACTGAAAGGGAAATGTTGATCAACTTCTACAGAAGTTCCAATGAGGAAGGGATCGTGCGTGTAGAAATCAGAGAGAGAGAGAACCACTGTGAATCCAGGACTGCTTCCTGGAGGAGGAGGCATCGTGTAGATGTGCCCTAAGTGACTGGGGTGTGGAAAGCACCCACCCATCCAAGCTCAAAGAATGGACTCAGGAACAAGAAGTGCAACAAAAATGAGACTGGGTATCTGAAGGGCAGGCATGTCCCAAAAAGTTGGCAAAAAGCAATTTATACTCTGATGGGCAAATCCCTCCCTGATTGTTGCCAAGCTGAGGACTGTCTTTGCAGACATCCCTTAAGTTTTATTGGTTTCTAATTTTAATATAGTCACCTTTGGATATGGTTGAATTTGAGAAGGTCTTGTCTCCTCCCACCTATCCATCTTTTGTTCCCTGGTGGTGGGAAGACTTTGCTGGGCGTGTGCTTTTTGGCACAGTTTGTAGCTACTTTCTTATTTTATTGTGATCTAACCTTCTCCCTGCTAGCTAGCCCACTTCTGACGTCCTATTTGCCTACTCTGTTTATCAAGGGAACTTGCAAACACACGAACTTTATGATTGTCACCGTCAGTAAGCTCTTTTGTTTTTGCCAGTTGTGGGGCGTGAAGTCTGGGCGCCGTCCCTGAGCTCTTCAGGTCAAGGCTTGTCCTCTACCACTTGAGCCACAGCGCCGCTTCTGGTTTTCTGATGGTTAATTGGAGGCAAGAGTCTCACAGACTTTCCTGCCTGGGCTGGCTTTCAACCGTTATCCTCAGATCTCAGCCTCCTGAGTAGCTAGGATGACAGGCGTGAGCCACCAGTGCCGACAGTCAGCTATTATTAAGTCATTGTGTAAGTAACTTTTCGCTTAGCATCAGATGCCTTGAAAATGAACGACTGACTTTATTCTCCACAGGGAGGCTTTGGGCATGTATGCCTGGGAGAGAAGTGTTCTACAAAGAAGAAAAGAAACTCCAAAGAAAAGCCTAAGTGGAGAATAAGAGGAAGAAGAAAATATTGAGGCTAGTTCAGTAAATGTGGAGAAAGGACATGTGGAGACAGGACATGTCCGTGACCTTGTGTTGAAGCTCAGCCGGTCCTTCAGCAGATCGCTTCCCACCCATACTTGGATTTTTCCCTTGATTCCTTTTCTCCAAGTACACACTGAAGCTCTGGAGAAAGGATGGAGCTGCCTCTGTCAAGCAGGGGAGGGAGGGGAGGAGGAAACTTCCAGGAGGCTGGGCTAAGGCATTCTTCCCTAATCTGCTAGGTCCCTGCTGCTTTTTCTGCCCACCCAGGAAAAATACAGCATCATCTCCTGCTCCCAGAGCCAGGACCAAGCACCATCCAGCTCCTTCGAAGCCAAGTGTAACCACGGGCAAGTTCCCAACTGCCGGGGTTTAAAGAGATGTTAAATGGTGGCAAAAAGCCATTTAGCAAGGTGAGGATGGGATGCGTAGCAGACATCATCATCTCGTAATTGCAGGCGGGCTCAGCACTGGAGGACCCGTCTGCTCAGGACTGGACACCGAGAACAACTCCGAGAAGACCCGTGCTGGTAGGAGGGTGTGGCTTCGTTGCCCAGAGAGCGATCACTAGAGCCAGGAGCTGGCCACTGACGGAATGCAGAGTTGTCATCCAACGTGTACCCAGGTCACTGCCACTACTGCCTCTGAAGTAGCGAAGTGACTCGACCTCCTGTGTGTCCTAAGACCCTGGACACCCCTGGTCCACAGGAGACACTCAATAAACATCTGTGGATGAATGGCTGGGTGGTGAGCAGCCTTCTAGCAGACCAAAGAGACAACTTCTGCCTGGAAGACAGATGGAGTTTATTTTCTGAGAGCCTTCCCAGTGCTAAGATTCCATGGCTTTCCTCCCAATGCTGAAATTCATTTAGTATGCATTAAGCATTGACGCTATACCAGACAATGTCCCAAGCACTCTCAAAATAGATGAAGGGGAGGCCTTTTCCTCAAGAAGTTCACGATCTTAATTGGCATGACAGCTGGTGGCTTCGCAATGCCCTCCCCAAAGGGAACTGTACGTCTGGAGACCTCCCAATTATCCAAGAGTCTCTTCCAGTTACCTTTTAAGTGTTAATGTGCATATTTACTATAAGCCACCTCCCTAGATCATCCAGCTCTGAAATTCCCACCCTACTGAGAAGGTGAGCGAGGGCAGGAAAGCTCAGTTTCAAAAGCGCTTCCAGAAGACAACCGATTGCCTGGCACAGTGGCATCTTAATCGAATGGCTTATCTTTCTCTGCCTCCTGTGTATTCTTTTATTGAAGTTCATGAAAGAATCATAGGATCCTGAGGCTGGAAGGGAACTTAGAGCTCATCTAGTACAACACCCGTAGGACACTGACGCCCACGGAGTCAAATAGCTTCTAGTTAGTGACACAGCAGAGACGGGAGCAGCGTCTTTTCACTCACAGCTAGCATTCTCTACGCCACACATTTTCGTTTTAAGCACTGGCAAACCGAAAACTATCTCTGTGTATTTATATTGCAGCTATAAGGCCTTATTTCCATAATCCAAAGAGAAGTGTAATGGAATATTCTTTTTGCTTTAAATCTCTGAGGAAATTGATAAAGGATGCTCGTGGTGGTGGAAAATATCCTGGGCCAGATCCATGAAACCAGAGTTCTAGACTGATGACTACAAGTAATTTGAATTTCAGCCCTTGTATCTTAGTTCTCTAGCTGAAAGTGAAGGCATTGAACAAGTACCTGTTAGAATAAAGTCAAGTACCCAACAGAAACCAGAAGGTCAATGGAAGACTGTAGGTAGAGATGAAGCCAGGTGCCAGAGGCTCAGGTCTATAATCCTAGCTGCTCAGGCATCTGGAATCTGAGGATCAAGGTTCAAAGCAAGCCTGGGCAGGAAAGTCTGTGAGACTCTAATCTCCAATAAACCGCCAAAAAGCTGGAAGCAGGGCTGTGGCTTAAGTAGGAGACTGTCAGTCTTGAGCTAAGGAACAGAGCCCAGGTCCTAAATTCAAGCCCCAGTATAACAGTGCTCGTGCACGGGCACACACACGCACACACACACACTCACACACACACTCACACTGTGGACCCCAGAAATCTCTGGAGTCACAGTTAGATGGCATTACTCATCTGAATGACACACTTAGGTCTCTTGCTCCTACAATTTCCTGACTATGAAAACAAAATACACAGTTATCAAAAGTTGGTGTCTATGTAAAAATGAAAATGGGGAATGGGTGGGGTTGGAATGGGTGCAGGAGAGAATGCTGGAGGGGGTGACCTGATCAAGATGCACTATACTCAGAAATTCATATGTCAAATGTCAATCCAGCATGGAATTCATTTGTATAACTATTTAAAGATTATAAGAAATAAATTTAACAATGAAAAAGAAGTCAATGTTTTTTTTCTTTATTGTCAAAGTGTGGTATCGAGGGGTTACAGATTCATATGTAAAGCAGTGAGTACATTTCTTGTTCAACTTGTTACTTCCTCCTCATTTTCTCCTACCTACCCCCTTCCCCTTTCCCTCTCCCCCCAAGAGTTGTGCAGTTGATTTACACCAAATGGTGTTAGTAAGTATTGTTTTTGGAATGGTTTGTCTTTTTGTCCTTTGTCTCTCAGTTTTGATATTGCCTTTCCCTTCCCCAGTTCTAATACCCATATAAATAGTATCCAGGGTATTCGGTTGACATATAGTGGTAGTGGGGGTACAGTCACAGGAAGGGAATACAAGAGAAACAAAACTAAACAAAACAATCAAACAAACAGACAAGAAAAAATGGGAAAAAATACAAAAGGTATAGTTCCACGTGGCATGTTGATAATAATTACAACAGTGGTATAACTCTTGTCTCCGTAACATGGAGTTCATTTCACTTGGCATCATCTTATGTGATCATATAGGTGTAGCTATTGGGGTATTTTGATCTTCTACCATGACTAACCTAATCATGTACTAACTATTCCCTATAAGGGACACCACTGGGTTTATGCTTCTTTGGGTCTGGCTCACTTCACTTAATATGATTTTTTCCAAGTCCTTCCATTTCCTTATGAATGGGGCAGTGTCATTCCTTCTAATGGAGGCATAGAATTCCATTGTGTATATGTACCAGAAGTCAATGTTTGTTTGTTTTTATCAGAGTTAAACATATTTGATCATCTTCAAGTAAACCGTTGTTAATAGGATTTCCTTCCAACTTTCTATGCAACTTTCAATAGTTTGCATGGTTTCTCCGTGCCATCATATGTCATTAACTAAATGAAAAATAAAATTGCTGTATGAACCAATTAGCTCATGTTTTGGTATCAAGGTTAAGAATGTTTATTAGTAAGATATGTTTACCACAGGCATGTATTCTTCATGATAATTTGCTGCAATAGTTCTTTTGTTGGCTCAGTGCTTATTGACTATTGTACATAATTAAAGCCCCAAGAAATTGATTTTAAGAGATCGGGAAAGGTATGTGATACAGGTCTGCCAGCACTAATGAAATAATTTAAGGTGGAATTAGACAAAGGGATAAATTAAACTCAGCAAATTACTCAAAGGCTAAGAAAGGCTGATTGTTCAAGTGTAATTAAAATATACAGCTGGAACAGTCACTGCTAACAGAGGGATCTGATCAATGAACACAGTAGCTATAAAAATGTAATGCAGTGTGAGCAGCCTATTTTTTAAATGCAAATAATCAGCCCAAAATGCAGCTGCCTGTTATGAGGGAAACATGCAAAAACTAACAAGCTCAGGGAAATCGTACTGATGACTTGGAGGAAGAAGAAGAAGAAAAAAGAAAAAGAAAAACCAGGCTGGGGCAAGATATGAAGAACATTACTCTGGATATCAACATCACTATTTAATCATAAAGATTAATTTCTCTAAAAGGAGGGGTGGAGCCCTAGTCGGAGTTATAAAAGCGTTTACTTCCTCCCAACAGTTCTCTGCTACCGCCTGGGCTGCACCGTGATGTATGTACCATCAGCTAGCGTACATCGCCCACGTGACACCCTCCTCATTACCCCTTCCCCTGGACCCCTTCCCCGCATGGTATCTACATCGAACTCCTTCAGTCACCCAAGAAAGCCAGTGCCACCCAGTCGCTCGCGGCTATTATCCTAGCTACTTGGGAAGATGGGAACAGGCAGATGGTGGTTCAAAGCTAGGCCAAGCCAAAAAAAATAATAATAAATTCATGAGCCCCCCCCCGCCCCCCACAGTCCCCCTCCAGCAGAGGGCAGCGGTACAGACTTGTCATCCAAACTTCATGGGAGGCAAAGATGGGGAGAATCAAGAGTCCAGGCCCATGCCAGGCACAGAAACCGGTGAGATGGTGACCCGTACCTGTCACCCCAGCAACGACGGGGAGCCTAAAATAGACAGATTAGGCTCTGCGGCGTGCCGAGGTGGGCATCAAGACGCGGTCTTGAAAATAACCCGCACAGCGATAGTGCTGCGCGTGCAGCTCACGGGGGCCACAGCACCTGCCTAGCGGGCTGGGTGTTCAAACCCCAAAGCAGCACCGCCCTCCAAAGACTAGCTAGAATCAGCCTCTATTAAAGCCACAGGCGTATCTGAGGGAAGATTGGCAGGACAAGTGACGGTGGGGGCGGGGGGTGGAATTTTAGGACATTTTTTTATTCATTACTTTTGTTGTTTTCATTAGAAGGTGGATAGTCAATCTACAAAACTTGATCGCCCCATACCTCCCCAGAGCACGTGTCTGAGTCAGGCCACGTTAGCATTCATTGCATGTTTCATCAGCCCCAAAACCCTGTCTGCTAATATAGGAACGGGGGGGGGGGGGGGGTGTTGGCAGAGCTTTGCACCCCCCGGCACCTCCCATAATCCCCTTCCGTGACTGCATGAGCGGTGATGGACACAGACCTGTCACGCCCAGATGGCCCTTGAAGGGAGGACTCACGCTTGGCTACAGGGCTGCATCACCGGGCGCAGCCCTGACCCACCCCGGCCAGGCCCAGTGACACTGCGCACGACAGGCCACTCGGGGAGACTCTGGTGAGCCACACAAAGCGCAGCGTTCCCTCCTCCCTCCCACCCCCAAAAGAAGATCAGCCAAGGTGCTGTCAGACCTCTATCCAAGTTGCCGTTTTCCGTCCACTTAACCTGTAATCTTTCTCCCCCTTTCACCGGTGCCAGGAACTAATAAATATCCGACCTAAAACTCCACCTCGGCATCTGCTTCCAGCAGCCCACACCGAGGCATGAATTCATCCTGGCTGCCTCTCGCAGCTGACCGGGCCCAGACGGCCTCACCTGCTGGGCAGAAAATTCTCCTCTACCCTGAAGGCAGTCCTTCAGTGTCCAGTGTCCCGGGCGTTCTCGGCGGTGGCCTGTGGTGCTGAAGGGAACTCCCTTCCTCCACAGGAACTTCCCAGGGATGGCGGGGGGCGGGGGGGGGGGCACACTGGTCCTTAGACTTCTCCTCTCAGTGTCTCTCAGTTTACAACACAGTTTGCTTTCTTCCCCAGGCAAGAAGACACTACCAGGACGAGCTTGGGTACCGGGCACAGTGCTGAGGCTGGGATCCACTCCTCTCGAACCCTCAGCAATCTGTCTTCCTGATCACACTCAGGCTCCCTAATGGGAAATTCTCTCTTGACTTTCTGCCCCATCTGCATGAAGCCCTTCTGGAAATCTGGCTTCAGCTTACACACAAATATAACCCATCCAGCCCATAATGAGTCAGAACCCAACCATGGTAACCATGGAGACCTTTGGAGGCTCCTCATCGCCAGCGAGTGCAATGTCCTGCTGAGAAGCACGGCGAGGAGAGGAGGGGAAGGGCTCTTCAGATCCATCGCTATGAGCATTATTGAGCAAGCACGGCTCAGTTCCCCTTGGCGCTGCTCTAAGTCTTTTACACCGTCATCCTTACAATGCTGCAACAGGCCCAGGACCTGCTTAGGGCTCTGTCTCTTACACACCAGGAAACTGAGGCACAAAACAATCTGGAGGCATAAAGAAAATGGAACCTACGGAATGGGAAAAAGTATTTTCAAACCATAGATATGACAAGGAGCCAATAGCCAAAACATATAAGGAACTCATATCATTCCATAGTAATAATAATATTAATTAGTTGATTAATTAAAGAGCCTGATTTAAAATTGGGGGAAAAAGCATAAATAGGTATTTTCCCAAAGAACACATACAAACAGAAGCAGGTATGTGGTGCTTGTCTGTCATCCCAGTACTTAGGAGGCTGAGGCAAACCTAAGCTACATAGCAACTTGTCTCAGACCAAAAATAACAACAAAAAGACCTAGAAACAGCCAGTGTATACCTACCATCACTCACCACCAGGGCAGTACAAATCAAGCCCGCCATTAGGTTTAGTCCCTGTTAGAATAACTGACCAAAAATACAAGAGACGAGCAGTATTGGCAAAAGTGTGGAGCAGAGAGGACTCTGGGACACCTTGGCTGGGAATATAAACTGACGCCGTAATTAGAGAGAACAGTGTTGCTTCCTCAGAAAATATGAATTAGGGTCATCATGTTGCCCAGAAATTCCACTTCTAGGTCTATACCCAAAGGAAAAGAAATCAACTTGTCAGAAGAGATAACTTGCATTTTAGGTTGTATGTCACAAACAACCCAAGTATCCATTGACAGGCAAATGAATGAAGGAGATTTGAAGTACACATGCAGTGGAATATTACTCAGCCTGAGAAAAGGAGATCTTGCCATTGTCGACAACATTGGTGATGCTGGAGGATGTTTCACTAACAAGCCACAGAAGGACAAGTACTGCAGGACCCCACCTAACATGTGGAGTCAAGTTCATTGGAACCAAGCCAAGAATGGTGTTGTCAGGGGCTAGTGTGGAGGAGAGGAGCAGGTCCCAGGCAAAGCGTACAAGCTTTCAGTTCCAATGAATCAATAGGAAGTATGATGACTATAATTGACATCAGTTTATTACATACTTGAAATTTGCTAAGCGGGTAGATCCTAGCTAGTCTCTCTTCATCTCTCGGTCTCTGTCTGTCTATCTGTCTCTCTCTCTCTCTCTCTCTCTCTCTCACACACACACACACAGATAAAAAGTAAATATGGAGGTGGCAGTAGATATATTAATCAGATATTGAAGTAATATGTACATTGAAATTCTAATATATATTGAAATGGTAGTATATATTGAAATTACACATCACACACATATAAATACGCGAATATCACACGGCACACCTTACATACATGCAATTTTTACTTGTCAACTATGACTCAAAGCTGGAAAGAAAAAAAAATGTGCTAAGGACGCTATTCAGACCACGTGGTCTGGCCTCAGTGCTCTGCCCTTAACCACTGTGACACTGGACCATCCATCCCCCCCAGACCGGATCCTTGCTCCAGTCAGCATTATGCTGGAAGGGAAATTGAGACACAAGAGTAACAAGGATGCAGTGAACAGCGCATGTCCAAGCTTCCCATCGCGCCTGAACACACAGGCATCGGAATAAGTCTTGACTGAGCAGAATCCTCTGAGACACATCTTAGTCCCTTCTCCTTTTGCCTCACTTCCCCCTGACTTCTCTTTTCCCACTTCAGTGCCCTCGTAGCTTTAGGGGCAGGCTTAAGTGGGTCACTCGGGGACAGCCCTGGTTTGAACCCTGCCTGCTGCCTCTGGTCTTATCTGCATTGAAGCAGTGGCTGTTGGAGGAAGAACAGTCCCCAGATGCCTCGTGAGACAGCTGTAAGCCTGGCTGGCGCTAATGCAGTTTGTGAAGGAGGGGCTGAGTCCTCAGAGCTGAGTGGATGCCCGCACAGCCAACGTACGGACTCTACTCCGAGTGGCTTCCTTCTGCCCTGGCCTTTCTATCCTTGCCGTCTAGTCTAGTTCAAGCTCTGGGCTTGAGCCTGTGCAACTCTAGCACTGGAAAAGCTTGGGATGTAGAACTCAATCCAGCTACATTCTGGAAAAAAAAAAATGGAGAGAAAAATCACTGTGGGAGACACACAAGGCAGCAACCGTGACACTTCTTGAACATATCTTACGTACCGGAATTTCATTGGCAAACTGCACGTGCCATCTCATTTACCCCTTGCTATCACACGATGTAGCACTGTGCATTATGGAGATGACAGTTGTTCTTAAGATGAGGAAAATCAAGAAAGAGAGAGAGAGTTGATCAAGGTCTCTTAGTTAAAAAAAAAAATAGCAGCAAGGCTAATTTAAATTCAACCCTTATGATGACACACCTCAGCTTTCCCCATCATATTACAATGATTTATCAAAGAGCATATGGTTGAGTGAGCAAAGGACAATGTGTAAACGCTAACAAGACCCCAAGGTAGAAGTAGAGACTAAAATGGAGATTCCAGGTGAAAGACAGAAGAAGGGACAAGTCATTGAAACTCGACAGCAAGACTGCTTCTTGAAAAACAAATAGTGTAAAGGAGCTGGGTGTGCAAAAGATAGAGTCATACAAGGGGTAAAAGGCGAACCAATGCAACAGCAATACTTAGAAGACAATATGCTGTAAACCAACTGTGCAACTCCAGGGTGGGGAGAAAGGAGTGCGGGAAGGGGAAGGTGGGAGGAAAAACAGGGAGGAGGTAACAAGTTTGAAAAGAAATGCACTCACTGCCTTATGTATGAAACTGTAACCCCTCTGGTACATCACTTTGATGACAATAAAGAAATAAATGACAGAGTCATAGAAGGACCTGTGGCTCTCTTCGTCTTTTCTGCTGCTACCACAGAAAAATCTGAGCCTGGGTGATTTATTAAGGATAGAAGCATGAACCAGGAGGTGGTAGCCCATGCTGTAATCCTAGCTATTCAAGAATAGAGGCTTGACTGACAGTAATGGAAGTTGGAAACCCAACTCACAGTGTCATAATATGGCAGAAAAATAGAGTGAGAAAGATCATCTCCAGCCTTACTCTCAAGAGAGGTTTGGAGGGGACAAAGCACATCCAGACCATAGCAGTGGCAGGACCAGCTGTTCACAAAATCCAGTTCTTCTACCTCCTAGACATGACAAGACTGTGTAAATTGTGGCTAGTGGAACCAGAACACCAATAGTCAACCACGGTCTGGACCACAAAGCTTCCGCTTGAGCTTCCTGAGCCTTGACCCTGTAGTTAGCTAAGGAAGCTGAGCAGGAAGAATTTCTAGCAGTTGGATGGTCTCCCTGGCCACCAGGAGCAACCATCTTGGGCAGTACTGTGAGAAATATCAGTCACGTTGGAATGAGCATGCATTTGGGGTCTACTTGTTACAGGGACTTCATTTCCCTAACTAACATGACAGTATACTTACTCAAGGAAAGAAGACTAGGGAAGTAACCAGGTAAGGCAATGGAAGGGTCTGAGACCTGAGGGGTCATATTGAAGAATTCAGAATTCGTTTTTAATGGAAAGTTAAATAAATCTGTACGCTGACGGCAACTTTTCAGATCATCTCAAATCCCCAACTATATGCTGGGCACTAATGTGGAAATTTCTATTTTGCAAAGAAGAAAGCCTCTAGAGATTGAGCCTTGGCTTCAAGTGTGCTTCTGCCATTCTATTAATGAACATCCATTGATTTGTTTACGTGTTTTAGTTTCAATTCCACCAATATACACATGCCACAATAGGCATTTGACAATAGAAGAGGACAGCCAAGTTAGAAATACACAAATGCTCCTACTTTAAGGACAATTGAAAAACACAAAGAAACAAAGATTGCAGCTGGCATTACTCTGTCAGAGAAAACAGAATGTTATAACAGATATTTCTACGCTCTTTCAGGCATACTTTTCCCAAGGCCAAAAAATGTGGCACACAGCCCAAGACAGACTGGGAATAAGAAATATGTAAAAACAATAGTGCAGAAAGAAACAATGGAAAAAATTAATTTGTAGCAGAAGTACTCATGTTAGAATGACCTTAACTTTTCTGAATCAACAGCTTCTATCTAAGTGCAACCTGCTAGATCAGTGTTGAACATGGTTTGATATTGTGATGGGGTACACACAGGCAGGGAAGAAATACCTTCTCGATTTAGAGGGGGCATGAAGTCGATTTTGAAAGCCCTCATTTTGATAGGCTCTATTGGGGAATTAGTCTGAATAGGGAAGTAAACAGAAAAAAATGGAACTTGAAACTTTCTTGCAATCCTTTGGGTAAATGCCCAAAAGCAGGGCTGCTGGGTCGTAGGGGAGCTCTATGTTTAGCCTTTTGAGGAAACACCCTCTGCTTTCCAGAGTGGCTGAACAAGTTTACACTCCCACCAACAGTATAGTAGGGTTCCCCTTCTAGCGTAGTCCTAGCAGAAGATCACAATAGCTCAATAGCTACATACATATGAACACATAAGATGATGCTAAGCAAAATGCACTCCAAGTTATGGAACCAAGTGGTTTATCATTGTTTTTGTTATTTTCAATGTACCATGTGAAATTATGCCTTTTTCTTTTGTCTTTCTTCCCAATGGTTTTACCACTGATGTCACTGTAACTGATTTTGGTGCCCTGGAGATTGTATAAATGTTTATTGGAACTAGGGAAAGGAAGGGGAACATCAAAAAGGAGAGACAAAGGATAAAAAATGAACCAATGCAACAGCAATACTTACAAAACTATATGCTGTAAACCAACTGTAAAACTCATTGCGGGGGGGGACTTAGGGAGGGGGAAAGTGGGAGAGAGATGAGGGAGGAGGTAACAAGTTGGATAAGAAATGTGCTCACTGCCTTATGTATGAAACTGTAACCCCTCTGTACATCACTTTGACAATAAATTAATTAATGACTTTCAAGAAATGGAACTTGGAGCAGCAAATAATCTGAAGGTAGGTAAGAAGATCTGATGATTTGATATATTGGCCTAGTAGAATGAATCAAGAACTCCGTCATGGAGGCCATGCCGGGAGGAGTTTTGATAGTGGACGTGAGGGTACAGACCTGTAACCCCAGTTTCTTAGGAGGTAGAAGGATCTCACTTCAAGGCTAGCCTGCTTGATGTTAGCAGGAGACCCTACCTGAAAATCAAAGCAAAAGAAATGGACACATGGCTCTCAGTTCAAACCCTAGTAACACACACACACACACACACACACACACACAAAATCACAATCACACATCCACGCCTATCTGCAAGAAAGCCTGGGAAACAGCATTCAACTGTGTGTTCCGGGAAAAGAAAACATAGATCTTCATGAATAAGGATGGCTAGGGTGGTCTACATCTTTCTAGACGTTCATCTCCTTACACATGCAGTTGTCTTAGAATGAAATTTTAGCTCCCTAGCCCTCTTTTGGAGGGTAGGCAGACTGCTCTTTGTCCATGCAGAGCTACTGAATAAATAGGCGCAGTTAGCAATTTCCAGAACTTAATCACAGTTCAAAGCTAGTCCAGGCAGAAAATTCCATGCCACTCTTATCAACTATTAACCAGCAAAAAGCTGGAAGTGGAGGTATCACTCAAGTGGTAGAGAGACATCCTTGAGCAAAGCCAAGAAAGAATGCCAGACCCTGAGTTCAAGCCCTTCCTACCTACCTACACACACACACACACACACACACTTCATTTATAAATACTAGTTATTTGAGGGAGCATCATAGAAGTTTAATAATGATATGACATTCTCACAAAGAGTAAGAATGTCAGATCCAACTAGTGGGACACAAATTTGGTAACTAATGACACAGAAAGAGAGTGGTTCTCAGAGTCACCGAGCAATAGAATTATCTGTACCAATGTCCTAGGCATTATGATTCAGATTTAGTAAACGGATGGGCCACCTGATACCTTTGTTTCCAAATCCCCAAGAGAAAATAAGATGTACCGTCAGTACACAGGATGAAAGGTAAAGAAGAATTCCCAAATAAACTTTGCCTTTGTAGTCAAACGCTCCTAAAAGGTTAAAAGAAAAGGCTGACTTTAAATAACCAAACATTGTTAGCCTTTTCCAAGGAACCTTATTCCGATAGATTTTAGATTAAACATGATTATGAAAGGAAAGGGATTCAAAAGAGGTGGCATTTGATTGTGTACAGTACATTAGAGGCCCGCTGGTTTCTGGTCAATTCATTAATACACTTTAAGTATTATTAAGGTAAAAATTTTTACCATTCATCAAATTATAGAGATCTCAACTGTGTGTGTTAGACACAGCTAGAATAGAAAGAAAGAAAAGGTAAGTGCAGGCAGGCCTTCAAGAAGCTTGCAATCTATCACCTGCAAAACATCCTTTTGGCTACCACAGTGTTGGTCAGAGGCCAACTGGGGGCCACCTTTCATGGAAGAGACATACGTAGTGCTCTTTCACACCTTCCCTCTCTCCTTCCCTCCCTTCCCCGCTCCATTTTCGCTTTCTGCTTTCTACTTTCTCATGTCTAAATTGAAGTCTTTCAGCCAGGTAGGTGCTGGTAGCTCAATCTAAACTCAGGAGGCTGAGATCGGAGAACTGAGGTTCTAAGCCAGCCTAGGCAAGAAAGCCCGTGAGACTCTTATTTCCAATTAACAAGCAAAAAGCTACAAGTGAAGCCATGGCTCAAGCAACAGAGTACCAACCTTGAGCAAAAAGCTAACGGACAATATCCAGACCCTGAGTTCAAGCCCCCAGTACTAACACACACACACACACACACACACACACAGAAACTTTTTTTTAAAGGTGAGGATATAAACACTCACATCCTAAAGAAAATTAACAGGTTTTAATTTTTTTAATTTTCCATTTCTTACCTTTTTGTAACTGAGATGTCAAGAATGCCTGGCTGCCTGCCGTAAAGGGGAATATTTAATAAGATAGCATTCATCTCAAACAGAGAGAATCTGCGGAAAAGCCACGCCCTCTGCCATGTCCCTAGGTTTCTGGACAAGAAAGATGGAATCAACAGAAACTTCACTCCATGTGCGCAAGTGTGGCGGGGGGGGGGGGGGGGGGCGGGAAACGCGCACACTTCAGGGAAGAAACATCAGCAGTGCTTTCCCACTCCTTCTCTCCCTCCCTCCCTCCCTTCCCCAACCCATTTCCCCCTCTTCTGCTTTCTTCTGTCTCGCGTTTAAACTGAAACATCTGTACACATGCTTAACACTGGAAAGGAAGGACAAAAATGGGTGCAAATCAAAGATGACCAAGAACCAACAACGAAAAAAGAAAAAAGAGCTCTCCTCAGAAAACAATGAGCTCCTTTATCTGTACGCCAAATGACTTTGATAATTGAGGTTTCCAAGGGAACTCCTACAATATTTTTCTCAGCTTTCTCTGGTAACCTTCACCTTGCTACAGCTATTAAACGCTGAGAGGCTAACTACTTTTTGTAGTTTGTTCCTTGGATACAAAAGACATCCAGTTCTCTCTGAGCGATTCTGTGTTTCTCCTTAGGCCTCCTACCAGCCAGCTCTCGGTCACCTGGCACGGAGGGCATCCTGACAGGGCACATTCAAAAGACCTGCGAGGCCAAGAGCTTGGGAGTGGATCGTTGGATTATTATTATTTTCCCAGTTGCTTCCTGTTTCCTCCATTATGTTTTGTTTGCATTTCCCCTTACATGTTGTTTGGAAAGAAGGAAGAGAAACCGAGCCAAGAACAGGATAGGAAATCGGGCAAGCTGACAATAAATCCAGAATGGCTACCCATGCAAACTTTCCCGCATTTCCTTTCCGAAAAGGGCTCGCCATGAATGCCATGATTAACAACAACCCTGGAAACACCTAAGAGTTCCTAACGTATTGGGATCGATTCTAACTTATTAATAAATTGTGGAGTGCATCATGGGACTTACTACTGAAGCATTTCTCTTTAATCGGTATCTGGTAAAACCTCCATTTTTTTTTTTTCATCACCCAGGAAATCTAAAACAGTAATTTCTGGTAGCCTTTCCAAACAAAGAAAAGCAGAAAGTAGTATGTCTCTTTAATTGCTGTGTTGAGTAGTCGTTACATTTTAATTTTTAATAGAAAATATTTCAAAGTCTGTATGTCATACGCACACTCATCCAAAAGTAAGTGGGAAGATTAAGACGTGTGTCAACATTATTATTTGCATACTGAAAGCAGCAACATTTAACCCTTCCACAGGAAAAAAAAAAACTGATGTAGAGATAGGAATGTATCGATGAGCTAAAGCATGAAACAATTCTGCTTCTTAGGGAACAGTTGCAATGTCTGGAGACTTTTTTTTTTTTTTTTTTTTGGTCATCATGGAGGGAAGGAAAGTATTTTGACACCCAGCTGTGGAGACCAGGGAAGCTGCGGAGGACACCCTAAACAGCTAACTGTGGAGCGCCGGCGCTTCTCAAGTACCCAGGATAGTGCTAAATGGTAACCAGCTATGAGAATTCTTTTTCCCAAGACTTCGTGTTGCTGCTGTATTTTGATCCCCCATTATGAGCCCATCGATTTCCCCATCCTGTAACCAGATCGACAGACATGGCACAACCGTCCAGCCGCAGAGTCCCGTTGTTCCACCCTAGAAGTGCTTTCACCAGGAGTGCAAGGCAGAAGCCGGAAACCTCTTCCCCTCGTCCCCCGTTCTCTCCTGGCTTCGGAGCACATCTTCGCCTCTATGAACGTGCGAGCGCTGGCTACTCAGGTGGCATGAGAGCAACATCTCAACACCCAGCTCCCAGGCATGGTCCTCACCACGACCACCACTTCCCTGCTCCTCTGTGACACGGCAGCTGAGATCTCGTGGCTCAGCAGCCTCTCTTCCTGTGTGTGTTCACAGACCTTGCTGGCAAATACCTGAAATCCTATGCCTGGGGAGACAAGTAGGCAGAAACCCCCCAGTTGTCTTTGCTATGCATGCCTGCCCCAGCCTTGGGGTCCTGTTCCCAGGGGCTTGCTAAAGTATAATTGGGGGCTGGGAATATGGCCTAGTGGCAAGAGTGCTTGCCTCCTAAAGTATAATTGGCCACAGGTGGAAATTAGGCTTCCTTTCCCACGGGCTCAATGGAACCAAACTGCTTTCAGAGCTCTTACAGATAAAAAGGTTAAGAAAGGCACCGGAGTTCTGTCTCTGGAAAGCTTGGGTCCTCTCATCACAACGTCACAATGGTCTCATCACTGTAGTTTGTTAAGCAATCAATTTAGAGAGGTTAAACAATCCTTTGAAAAAAAAAGTTATCGTGCCACAAACAACCGATGCACAGGCTACCAACACCATGCCACGTCAATACAGCGAGGGGTTGTAGGAAAGACAACCTAAAAGCAGAGAGCTAAGTGCGTGAGACCCTACAAGCCTGACTCATTTACTAACCTGATTTTGTGTACGTGGGTGTATGTGCGTGCGTGCGTGTGTGTGTGTGTGTGTGTGTGTGCAGTACTAGAGTTTGAACTCAGGGCTCGGCAGGTGCTCAACCATTTGAGATACGGCCCCAGCTGCCACTCCCCCCACCCCCTCCACCAACCCAACACTCTTACACGTGACAGGAAGTAGGCTGCCTGTTTAAGAAAGTGGCAGAGACCCAATGCTTGGCCTGCTTTTGTTCTGACCCTCCAAAGCCAGCTCTCACCCAGGCGTAGAGGGAAGCGAATGAACCCTGCGGACATTGGCTTGGTCTCTCTTCCACAAAAGAATGGAATGGAAGCGCAGGAAATTGAGAGAACGGAAAAGAACACAGGCCTGAGCAGGCTGCTTCAGCCTCCCGCGCACCTGCTCCACGGTCCTTGTACCTTCCGCCGCTCCTGAGCACGGCTCCTGCTGAAGTCACTCTCCGGGCCACAAACCAGTCCCCGAGGGAATCCTGAGTGGGGGGCCGGCCGCCAACTAAGTATCAGGTAATGCGTGTGATGTATTGCATGGTGTTTCTTAATCCTAACAGCCACTCCGGAATAGCCCTTCTGCTGAGCAGACGAGAAAGCTGAGATCCTGGAAGGTGATATTTATTCAAGGCCTTGTGCTTGAGGAGGAAGTGCTGGGGCCAGGAAGGAAAGCTAAAGCTCCCAGCTCGGAAATATGATACTGACAGGTCTTCATCCACAGTCTCTGGTCGGGAAATGATACACAGGAAATGAGTGAGAGAGCCTTTGGCCACCTTACATGGGAAGGAGAAGAAGGAATATGGGCAGGCTCGGGATCTAAGAGAGTCAAAGTTGGCCAGAGGATCAGAGTTGGCCAGCTTTAAGCCGAAGGGGCCAGGCCTTCCGCTCCAGTTTTCCCCATAGACAAATCCTTAGATCATAGCAACCCAAAGGAAAGACCGGGACCTTCGATGAAGCAGCTTCCTTCTGCCGTGAGCAACGCCAGAGGAGGATTTAGTTCAGTCATCGGCTGCCAACACTCCCAGGAACTGGGAAAAGGAAGTCAGTCCCAGTCTCTCCAGGACATCTAGGCAGAGACTTAACAGCATCCACCACAGCCAGGACGCAAATGCCCCCCCTTAGAAACCCACTCTGTGTTTATCCTCCCAGCTCAGCAAAGGAAGTACAGTTCTGCGCTTGGAAGAAAACTGTAGCCCATTTCAGCTCCGCCACATACTGCATTGGCCTTGAATCAGTAGCTTAATATTTCTGTGCATTCATTTCCTCATCTGAAAAATGAAAACAACAACCATATCAAGGGAAAATTTTAAAGATTAATGCAATTCCTGAGCACCTCTCAACAGTCTCTTCTTGGTAAGTGGTGATTATACTTTGACTTTGTTCTCTATATAACCTGCCTCTTCCTTGAATAGAAAATTACTTTAAGGGTACATACCTTTGGGTATTAGAGATGGAAAGGGACCCCAGTGCAAAAATCTATCAGAAACCCTCAGCGCAGGACTTTAGCTTGATGTTTACTTCGGACCGAAGACTGCAACTGACATTTTACCACTTTTTTCGGGGAAACTTCGAGAAGTTTCTTGATGAGTACTTGAAGCACTAGTAGGTGGGTTCCTGGACATTAAGAGTTTAAACAATTCATGAGTGCTCTGCCTGCAATTGACAAGAACAAGGCAATTTACCCAAGAGCTATTCATTCCTTATAAACCATTCTATAGTTTCTATAGTCTCTGATGACACAGACAGCTGCCATGGAATCTGGTAATTTAAAAAAAAAAAGGTTTAGGATAAACATGTAAAGGGCAGTTACATCCATAAGGGCTATAAAAACAGTAGCCCCTAAAATCATAAAAATAAAAGGGTACTACATTCCGTAGCTTTGTTGTGGAAATGGTCCCTTTTCCTCCTGGCTTGAAGACCACACCATTTCCTTGTTCAAGAGCATATGCTAGGGGCTAAGAATATGGCCTAGTGGCAAGAGTGCCTGCCTCGCCCTGGGTTCGATGCCTCAGCACCACATATATAGAAAATGGCCAGAAGTGGCGCTGTGGCTCAAGTGGCAGAGTGCTAGCCTTGAGCAAAAAGAAGCCACAGACAGTGCTCAGGCCCTGAGTTCAAGCCCCAGGATTGGCAAAAAAAAAAGAGCATATGCTAAACAGAGGAGTTTCCCGCACGTTGAGACCTTGAAGGCTGTTTAATGCTGCTGACGTCACGAATGTTGGAGGGTGCTGGGTGCCGTTGGATGATGAAGATATTCGACCTTTCTCTAATGTCGTTAGAAGGCATTGCATTACAGTGAAAGGTCGGCCAACTACACTAGGCCAGCAAGAAACACGAAGATAGGGTTGCAATAACCCCTGTGGCCTAAAAATGCATTCATTGGCATAGGACAAAACTTTGTTTCTGAAGGCTGACATGCTGCCTAAACCAGAATGCCCGGTCAGATAACCAATCTGGCCTGATATCGTTGGTGTGTGATAAAGGCATGAGCCCGCTGCCTACTTTTTCTTCACAAATTGCCCACTGTCCAACAGAATGGAACAATTCAATTTTATTCCCAAAGCCCACATTTTCTCATCTCCAAGCCGTGGGTTATCCATCTCCCTTCCCTCCATTTTCATCCAGCAAACTCCTTCCCATCCTTTCATGTCCATTTCAAATGTCACCTTTTAATGAAAGCTTTTCCGGGTCCATCCTCTCCAATCTAGACATCATCATTCCCCGTAAACTTTAATAACACTTGGTCTGAATCTTCCTTGTGGCAATAATCATCACCCAGCTTGACTGAGGTCATTTTATTTATTCATCAGGTCTTTTTTTTGTATTTCCCCTCTCTCCTGCGAGCTTTTTGAAGGCAGAGCTATGTCTCAATCCTCTTCACACCTCCGGCCCTATCTGGCTATGCCGCCTGCACTTGAAAAAGCTCAAGAAGGGTAGCTGAATGTATCAATAACACTCTCTCTCAGACCATTTGGGACTGGCTATTCATCTTTCTATCATTCTTGTACTTCCTCTCTCACCCTTGCTCACAAGAGTCAATACAAGGTGACCTCAGATAGCCTTTGAAAATACCAGAAGACCAGAGGTTAGCAATTTGACGCTACGTTTGTGAAAGGTTGCTACCTCTCTGTCTCCCTAGGAGTTATGGGATTCAAGATCTCCAAAGCTTTTTATCTAATATTTGAGTCTGGGGTTCAGTGAACTTCCCAAGGTCGCGTATTAAGTTAAGGGCAGACTTGGGACTAAGATTGAATGTGAGGATGACATCTTTTGTTGTTCAATCCTGTTACAAGTAATGTTAGAGTTTTCCTCCTTCAGGGTCTTCAGTTGACTTCGCTGACTTATTCCAAGAATGTATGGGGTTTTGCGTGTGTGTGTGTGTGTGTGTGTGTGAGAGAGAGAGAGAGAGAGAGCACTCAAGTGTGTCACACTTGAGTCACAGCTTCACTTTTGGCATTTGGGGGACAAATTGGAGATGAGAGTTTCATGAACTTTCCTGCCCAGGCTGGGGCAAACCTCAATCCTCAGATCTCAGTCTCCTGAGTAGCAGTGCCTGGCCAAGAACGTGGTGGGTTTTTTAAAAAAAAAAAAAAGTATAAGCCTTAAAACATTAATCCGTCCAAATAATGATACTGGTACAAACCTTGGATTAATTTCTAAATTGACCTAAACACCTGCCATGCTCTACCCTGACCCAAAGTTTTGATGATGAGTGGATCAGGTTGCAGGACAAATAAGCCTACGGATAGCTTGTGTGTGACAAGAACTCTCCAAGTCTTTTGTTGCTACCAAGAAGATTCGAAGAAAAATGCAGTTCAAGGAGAAACGTTTTGCTGATTTTATTCTCGGTAGGACTCAACCACAAACCAAAGACATAGATGAATAATGCTTCAAATGAAGTGAAAATAATGAATCAATAACATGACTGTGAATGCTAGGGGATGCATCAGAATTTTGAAAAATCTTCACAGAAGATTTTCTTCCAGGGAGCTATCTCAGCATCGAAATGCATTTATTATTGGCTCACTGCGATTTCTATGGAGTAGAAACTATGCAAGACCCTTCTAGCTTGCTTCAATTTTTCATGCGGTTGTCTGTAATATCCAACTCCCTACTTCATGAACAACTCAAAATCTGTCTTCAGATTTAAAAAATTAAGAGATGTTCTTTAGACCCTGTGATTTGTTGATTTTCACATTCTTAAACTCCAAAGTTCAGGTGTTGACCTAACGCCCAAGGGATGTTTTCAGAGAGGTATTTACCGAGTTGGATTTCTTTGTGAAGTCTGTGGGTCATTCCCCTCAATGTGATTATCACACAGGTGAGCATGACACAGTTCTGTACAACACTTATTCCATGTTGTGAGGCTCAATATGAAACTCCTGGTGATTGTACTTGCTTGTAATAAAAGTCATTGGAGGTACTTAACACAAACCCCCACGGGCCTACACAGCCAAAGAGAAGTGAATGCCTGTGCTATTATGTGGTAAATTCAGAAGCCGGAACACACAATGTCAAGAAAATTTTCATAAAAGCAGGCTTATCTTTTCAACTCTCCTTAAATAATGAGAGGTCATAGAAAAAGTCCTTCTAGTTTGGGAATAAATGAAACTTGATGATAAAATAATATTACAGGCCTCACACAGCATAAAAAGATGTAAATTCTGGTGGAAACAGCTATTATGACCTCAAAGTACATCTTGGGAAAGTCTACACATTTTAACCATGCTGCTTTTGTCTTTAAAATGGCACCTTCTAAAACTGGTTGCAGGAGCATACTCTGTCCAAATGCTGATTTGTGTGTGTGTGTGTGTGTGTGTGTGTGTGTGTGTGCGCTCGCCAGTCCTTGGGTTTGAACACAGGGCCTAGGCACTGTCTCTGAGCTGCTTTTGCTCAAGGCTAAAGCCACAGCTCCACTTCTGGCCTTTTTGTTGGGGGTGGGGGAGCGTAGTTTAGTGGAGATAAGAGTCTCACAGACTTTTCTGCCCCATTGGCTTTGAAGTCTCCTGAGTAGTCAAGATTACAGGAAGGAGCCACCAGCACCTAGCCTAGATCCTTTTTAAATGAGCTAGCTTCTTAGAAACCGCTTGCAGTAGATGGCTCCCATCTCTGCCTCCTTTCGCATCCGTGTCCTTGTGTAACCGTCTCACCTTGAGCATGGGTGGAGTCCAGAGCTTGCTGCTAGCTAACAGAAAATGGGAAGGTGATGAGAGGTACCTGACGACAAGCACATGACTAGGTCGTGAAAGTCTGTAACCCAACTCTCTGACAGGCTGTCTGTCCCTAAGAAAGCAAGTGATCACACTGGGAGAATCCACATAGCAAAGAGCTGAGGGCAGCCAAAATCAGAGACCTTCATCCCTACCGACTTCACAGATCTAAATGCTGCCAACAACCAGAAGCACTCAGAAGTAAAATGTGCCCCCAATTAAGCATTCAGGTGAGACCACAACCCTCTCAAGTGATACTATCACCTTACAAAGCGTCTACCTAAGCCAGGCCCAGCTTCCTGATCCACAGAAACTCTGCGACAATTAGTATGTGATGTTTTTAGCTGCTAAGTTGGTAGTTCTTATAAAGGAACAGATAACTAATACCAAACTTCAGTTATTTTAGTCCAGGACTGCTAAGTATAATTTGTAATAGTGTACATAATTTCTTTAACTCAAGGTATCATTCTCAAATCTTGTCCTCTCAATTACCTTTCATTTACGTTTTTCCATCTACTTGCCCCTAATAAAAATCAGACATCTCTTTAAAAAAAATCAATGAAGGAGGGTTTTGGGGTGTCATTCAATGGCACACCGCTTACATAACACGCGCGAGGCCCTGGGTTGAACACTAGCATGACCTGAAGCGGGGGCGGGACCTAGCATTGCTGGACGTTTACTATGTGTCCGACATAGCTAAGCACTTTACAAGGATTATTTTGTTAATCCACACAACTCCAGAAGGTATCAGCTCTTACATTCTGTGCTAGTCACCTCTCCATCACTACAACAAATATCTGAGATTATCAACTTATCAGAGCAAAGGTTTATTTGGGCTCACAGTTTTTTTTAACGTTTCAGCCCATGTTTGGTCAGTCCTACTGATTTGTGACATCAAGGCAATTATTACATCATGGCAATGAGTGCATAATAAAGCAAAGTCAAGAACCTCATGGGCAGGGTGGAAAGAAAAGGGGGAGAAGATAGCATTGTCCCATAATCCCCTTCTGGGACATGACTCTAATGACCCAAAGACCTTCCTGGACTTCAACCCATGAAGTTTCCCCCACTTTCCAATAGCACCAAGCCGAGAAGCAAATCTTTACCACATGAGCCTTTGAGGGGAATTTAGATCCATACTTTAGCACATTTCCATTTTAAACATGAAGAAACTGAGTGAAGTAATTTTTTCTAAGGTGTAAAAAGCTCATACATAGCCAAGCTAAAGAATCTAAATTCAAGCAGCCAACTTTCAGAAACTATATAATTAACCTCTCTTCTGGAAAGGTTGTCAGTACGCATTGCCCCATTTAATCCAAACAATGACTTTGGGAGGTAGCCAATCGAAGGACCACACCCGCAGATGAGGAGGCTGGGCTTTACAAGCGCAAAGAGCAAATCCTTTCACTTGGCAATGGTGAGCAGAAACTGAATCTCACTGACACCCTAATTTAGAGCTCTTTCTACTACAAGGCCCTCATCGGCTATCAGTTTCCTCGATCTCCCAGTGAACCAGACTGTGTGGCAAGTGCTAAAACTGGTTTGCATGAAGCCAGCTTCACAGAGTCATTCAATGAACACACCCATGGGTTCCATTGAGAAAGACGACACTCATCTCCAAGTGATAGTTCCCTGTACGTAAAGTTGTCATTGTATTTCTTTCCATTCACACTTCACAGGCAGATCAAATAAGATGTTGAGTCAGGCACCTGTGGGTCACGCCTGTAATCCCAGCTAGGCAGGAGGCTGAGATCTGAGGGTCACAGTTCAAAGCCAGGACTGAGTGAGACTCTAATCTCCAATAAACCACTCAGAAAATGGGAAGCAGCACTGTGGCTCAAGTGGTAGAGGCTAGCCTTGAGCTGAAGAGCTCAGGAACAGCGTCCCCGCCAAGAGTTCAAGCCCCATGACCGACAAAAAAATTAATTAATAATATATTGAATGTAAAGTAATATAAACTCTGTAAAGCTCAATTTCTTATACTCTAAAGAGTGTAAAGAACCTTCTAAAGAAGGCTGTGGAGATCACGTATATTCCAGAGACCACTACCCCCACAAGATGTTTTTTAAAGGGTCTGGGGACAGAAGGAGAGGGATTTTTATGTAATCATGTAATTTCTATGGTCTTCCCAGACCATAGTTCATACCAACACAGAGGCTCTGACAAGTCCTATACTAAAGGACTCTATGAAGCTCTGCTGAACTCAGTGGTTTCTAAACTTTCTAACCACTTAGACAATCTTTTTTGTCCCTGAGAACACTTATTAGCATCTGCTAAAGCTTTGGTTTTCTACAGAAATTCTATGAATTTACCTCAAGGTTAATTTTCATGTCACAGGAGATTAAAAATTAAGTTTGACCTATACAGTTAGTTACAAGTAGTTTGTTTAAATTATATGGAACATAGAAGGCAATTCCACGTGTCCCTAAGAGCACACATTTTTTTCCCTCTGGGCTTCTAATCCATCCGTTTTAGCTGCCCATTATCTACTTGTTCTTTTCAAGGCACCTTGAGTTGATGATTTTGCTGAATTCGAGAATGTAAAACAACATTTGCCGATAATCCATTTGCAGAACATGACTTCATGGTGGTTCCATTTATTCTACCAACTTACTTCACGCAATCACAAATTCAACACAAAAGAAAAGGGCAAAGGAATTACATTCCTATTATACAAGGAGTCTCTGAAGTTTCCCTCATGTTGGTTTCTTTTTTAATTTCAGCCAAAATAACCATGTTTTCTAAGGGTTTATTAATCCCATTGACCTTTGCAGAGCTTTTTAGAAAGACCTTGCTTCTTTTTTTTTTTTTTTTTTGGCCTTTTTCTGTTTTTCCAGAGTAAAGTTTTTGGTGGCATTTCCTCACCCAAGTCAGTTTTGTAGTCTGTAAAGTGGAGACAGACAATAAAGTGCGGGCTTAATGACTCAGTCCATTTTCCTTTATCAACTCCGCTGCCCACACAGCCAACTCATTAGTATCAAATATAACAGAAAAGCCTCAGGGAAAAATCGTGGGTGCTACTTTGAAGCAGTTCTTCTGATCTGTGAGCTACCGTGGCTCTAACTCCAACCTGAAGCAAAGCATTTACTTGTACTTATGATTTGTTTTTTACGTCTCTTGTTTCCTTCTCTAAAAATCAGGTTGTAATCATTCCCGCCTAATACCTAGATACAGTTGCTGAGTTGGGTAGGTGAGATGAAGATGTGATGAAAATCACTCAATCTGTTTGCTCTCAAAAACATCCATGAGCCCATGTGACCACACTTAATTGTTATAACACAATGTGAGGGTTGAGGTCTCCTGTCATTCAAATTTCTACAAATGAAAGGACAGAAACGTCATTTTCCCAAGATCACCCAGCTCCCTAAAGGGAGCGGCGCAGATTTGAACTCTTTGAGATTTGACCCTCCGTTCTTTCAATTGCACCACAGTAACACTCGACAAAAGACATGGCATGCGTGTGCACTGGCTAAGATGCTGCAGCAAGCAGAAAAAATGTTCAATACGACTTTTTATAGCTTAAGTCAAGCCTTGTCCTTAAACACAGCTGTGAAGTAGGCAAAATTGAACTCCTCCAGCCTTCCTGTTCTCCTCCAGAAAACAAAGCCTTCATGAGGCCCCTATTAGCCCAAGGATTTCTCACCATGTCTCTATGAGGACCCACCTGCCCCGATAGGGGAATGCTCTGTCTGCAGCTGCTTCAGGAACTCGGTGTTACAGTAATGAAATAAGCAGTTGGCACTTGACTAAGAACCAGTGTGATGCTTCTCCATGACAGAGTGGTGACAGAAAAACCAAGAAGGAAAACTGACTTTACGAAGAAGACTGTTCAGTGACGCTGAAGCACATCAGCTGTCCTCAGATCTCATTCTGAGTGACAGTTCTCTAGAATATTTTTGTTCTAGAATATTCTCAGCTCTCTCATCTTTCCTTCTGCAGTAGAACATAGCAGTTCTATTTCTCAGATGTTGTGCTGTCTTCTACCATGAACCTACCAAACTAATTCAGGGTGAAGCAAAAGGCTAATGTTTGGAGCGTCCGGCGAAAAATATTTATTTTAAATGTAGTTAGGATAAATGTTCCTTAACCTAGAGAACAATCTCAATAGTTGTCATTTTAGACTGGGAAAAATATATATTAGAAAGACAGGTGTTGCTTAAATTACTCCAAGCTGGTCCCCAAGTATGTGTGAGTGTAAGTATGAGTTGGGTGTGCATGAGTGTGTGTGTGCGTGCGTGTGCATGCGTGAACACGCATGCGTGGTTGGCCTTGATGTTGTGCTGCAAGGTGGGGGTTATTAGGATAAGAGAGAAAAGCTCATTGCTCTTTGGTCAAAAGATTCCTCTCCAAATTTGTCAGGGACATAACAGATTAATTTTAACTTTAGATTCTGAATTTAAACCCAAAGACCAGGAAGCGTACCTGGCACATAATAGACCTTTGGTCAAAGATGTGTCCCTCATCAGGCACTTAAGTCTTATTTGGGGTCAGGCACTCCAACACAAGGACCTGAGACGGGTAAAGACCCCCTGCTGCTCATATGCTCGGGGAAGAGACGTTAGGCAGGTAGGAGAGGAAACTGGAGGAACCATTACAAAGTTCATATTGAATGAGGGGAGGCATCCGTGGCGGTATCTTCTCAGTGTTTTCTTCTTGGCTACACCCAGCAGGTTTCAAAACCAGGAGAGTTCTTTGGCAGGCCAGCTAGGATATTGAAATTATTTTAAGAGATAATTGGGCTGTGGTTAAGGAAAAGCTCCCTTTCTGAAATAGATTTCCACGGGAAAGCACATATTCCATTTCCTTCTATTTTTTTTTGAAAGCTTTACCAAGGCTTTATATGAGTTAAGGGAGGGGAAAAGAGAGAAAATAGTGCCTGCTCTTGATGCAGAAAAAGAGTTAAAAACTCTCCATTCGCTCCAATTTTTTTAAGAAAAAAAAAAACAAAAAACGATAATCCAATCCTTACCAGGAACCTGTGTTGAAGAAAGAATGGTGGACAGGGAATAGGAGGCCTACTGAAGTAGTACTTCCGACACCGAATGACCTTGGCCATGTCTCCCATCTCCGTAACCTCAATCCTCTGCAGAGTGCAGTGTTGAGTGGTCTCTGGGCTCCCTCCCAACCCTGTGAAATCCATGACAGTAAGTTCTTTTGGTCCCTTAGAGTCCTCCACATCTGTCTTTGCATTTATTATGGGTTTTCACTGGAAGATAGAGTGCATTACCACTTAGAAAACAGCATTTCCCTTGAGATTTTTGAAAAAGAGGGAGAGACAGAGAAAGGGAAAGCAGGGGAAACGTGAGGCCACCTATAACACCAGAGCATCTGTACAGAGTCAAGGAGCTACCGATGCATTTCTGAACATCATGGGGAGCCTCACTCTCTCTCTCTCTCTCTCTCTCATTGTCATCTTGCATGTCCACCAAGCTTCATACAAGCTAGACTGCCGGATGGCAGTCTGTAAACCCAGTTTTGGTCATTTAAGGTACAGCATAAGCATACTAGAGAAATTTTTGTTCGAGGTAACCCTTTAATATCTCTTGCAATATAAACGGACGACCCGTATTTGGTTTCTGTGACAATCTAGTTTTGTATGAATTTACATTTTAAAATTACAGTCAGTATTTACCAAATGCCTGGTCTGTGTCACGCGTTATGCCGAAAGGTTTATATACAATATCACACCCAATAGCAGCCTCTCACACCTATATGGTCATCATTTTATGGATGAGAAAATGCAGTCTAGAGGGTGTTTGTGTGTTTCTGTCACTGTGACGAGACAGCTGAGAAAAGGAGGGAGCGAGGGAAGGTTGGCTTTGGCTCGGGTTGCAGTTCGTGATCACTTGGAGGACAGCACAGAGAAGAAGTTTGCCTCATGGTAACCAGAACCCATACAAAGTGAAAGGCGAAATGTCTAAGGACAAAGCATGCCCTTCATGAACAAGCCCTCCTGTACTTCCTCCTGCTAAAGTTTCCATCACCTCCCTATAACCAGAAAACCGACAATGGATGAATCCACGCATGAGACCAGAACCTTTCACGATCCAATCACCTCCCCAAGGCCATTGCTCTGAACACTGCTGCATTGGGGACCAAGTGCCCGGCGCATGAGATTTGGTGATTAGTTCAGATCAACATCATAACAGAGAGACTAAGTGATTCTCCCATCATTCCAGAGTGGAAAGGCAAGAGAACGAAAAGGAAAACTTCAGCTTAGCTGACCCGAGAACCCCAAGTTCTTCTACATGACTGTGCTAGGTTCTCCCCTGGGCACCTCCAGAGTCCGAGGCCTCGGTTTGTCCTCTGACTAGTATATCCCTAACCCCACACCCATTTCTAAGACCTGTTTCCAAGCCTGAAAAAAATGGCAGGGAAAGTGCTGTGGACAGAAACAGATGGTAGGGGGTTCAGGAGAGAATAGCCAGGCTGGGAGAAGGTTCAGAGCCATCTTATGCAATGACAGTTGCAAGGTTTGGGTTGGGGGCTGGGGGGGAGGAGGGGAAGGAGTCCAGGAAACAGATGAACATTTCATCTTAGTGGCACGAGTTCAGGAAGACACTTTAGCCAGAAGCAGCAAACATCCAGCCAACACCGGTGTTCAGCTACACCTGAACACCTGTGCTCAACCACACAGGTGAGTCCTTTGAATACAGGAAGAAACAAAATGTGACTGATAGCAGGTCATTCTTTAAAGTATAAGGAATCTATGGCCAAAAAAAGACATGCTTTGAAAGAACAAACACAAATAGGAAAATATGCCTTGTACACATTAGAACAGAGCCTGTGGAGAAATGGAAAGGGGAGGGAAAGGGAAGAAATAAGAGGCACTTGACCTATGTTCACTTACAAGTACAGGAAAGCAGACCAGATAACTTGGATGGGCCCCCGAGGATAATGCCAGGACTAGCAGGTGGAAACAAAGAGGATCATTCAGAACCAAGGCAGAACCACCCACCTGGCACACCCAGATACCACCAACTCTCACTTGACGTTGTGGCAGCCTCCCAGCTGCTCTCGGGAAGTACACTCACTCCTTTCTGCAGTCTATCTGCAGAGCAAATCTTTTCAAACATAAATCAAATCACATGACTCCCCAATTCCACAGACTCCCATGTCTCCCGTATTGAGCGTAGAAGTCCAGCGTTTCTACATGGCCTGCTTCCATTCTCTTCCACCCTTGAGCCCCAGCCCCTTTCCCTGGGCATGCTCTACTCTAGCCTCCTCGCTGCCCCCCAACATACAGTAAGCACAGCGGGGCTTTTGTACTCACTGTGTGAACTGGTCGACCGTGCTTCCTTTGCGCTCTATTTGAAGTTGCTTGTCACTGACCACACTGAAGTTGCAGGTGCCCGAATAACTTACAGAGCTGTCTATGGATGAAATGAGATACCTCATGAAGTAGTGAGCACCTCACCCTTGGAAGTATTCAAGCAGAGGCTGTGACCATTTGGTTACAGACACTGAAAAGAGGATTCAAGACATTGGATATTTCAATGGACAAGATATTAATCGAACTTCTGGCCAACCTCAAAACACCACAGTTCTGGGAATCATCACAAATATGCTAAATGTTGCTAAACCAGACCCAGGGAGTCAACAAGATACTTAGGAAACCAGAGTCCTATGTCCAGTCTCCGTTCATGTTGAACTCAATGCTTGCAGTTTTTCTTTAGGGAGAACACTTTTTTGTTTGAGTTTTACTTCTAATGTAAGTCTTTTAAGCCTTATGAGTCTATTTGGAAACATTTTCCCTTGAACAACAAAGAAAAAGCAGCCTACATCTAATTGCAAATGAGAATTTCCAGGGCCAGCTAGTATTATCAAATAACGAACTGTATTATCTGAGAAAAAAAAATTTCATCATCTATGTAATTTAAATTTTTGTCCTTTGCTCCCTTGTGTATATTTTTGCATTAAGAAGTCTGCTTAAAATTAGTTCAATGCTTCCCTTTGGGTACATTTTTTTTAAAAATAGGAAGATGATAAAGGGGAAGAGAATGACTGATACTAGAGACTTGTAGAGAATCTTTTTTGATTTACATATGATACGAAGTTTGAAAGCATGTGTGGAAAGACCAAGAAAGAAAAGAACACACATCGCAGTCTGCACAAATTAGCGATGTCACAGCCTTCCAAATAAAAAAATATTTTGCTAAAGGTTTTTTGTTTATGGCATTCTTTTTTACACTAATTAAGAAATGCATAGGACCCAAGAGACAAGACTTAGACTTCTCAGCCTACTAAACGTAGGCTATGATAAGGTCCTTGGACTCCATTACCCTGGGATTTCACAAGTCATCGGATGACAGGCAGCAAGAATGAAAGGCCCTCAAGTGGCTCCTATTATTATCATTGTTCGTCATAATAATTTTAATATCACCCTTCCTCTCTATCAAAGTGTCTTCCTCTTATTTTCTATATTCCAATAGCTAGGACATTACACAGTCCCAACCCTGTGGGGGTTTTCTCCTCCTGTTAGAGCGGGGGGTCATCCTGGTTTAATCAGTCCTTTTAAAGAATCACCAGCCATTCTTCTGGCTGACATTTTAATCAAGTTTTCCCAAGAATCCCAAAGGAGGGGGAAAATGGAATTGCAATGGAAAAAAAAATCCACTTTTCTCTACATGCCAGTAAATTATAACTCTGAAGCTGCCTCAGGAAAAAGAAAAGAACAAAAGATACATGGTGGAACATTTTTCTGGCTGAGAAAATTGACAGAGCAGTAGAATCGAATTCTTTGCTGTATTGATGGGGAATGGGCAGGTGGGTGGGTGGGCGGGGGGGGGGGGCAGGGAACAGGGCTAGTCTACACAACCGTGTCCTCACGCTTACCCTAGTGACACTGAAAGCATCCGGGGACCCCTCAGGGACAAAAGCAAAATATCTTTTCTCCACGTAGCCTTACAAAGGTAGGAAAGGAGAAGATTCTGGGTACCCAAGAGAAGATAATATTGGAATAATCTCTTTAGGCTTTATGCTCTGATGACCTTGACGTTCTATTGCTCACAGTGTTTCTCCTTGGAAACTCTTTCTGATCCTATAGTCAGGTCTCCCCCACAGCACCCTTGATTGGTCCTAAAGATCTCCAAAGAATAGGTATGTGTGAAGGATGTGACTCAGTCTGGAGGGCACAGCACAGCATGAGTCAGAAGACAGCCTGCCTTTACATCTTAGCTCACCACTTTCCCTACTGTCCTTGGGCAAGTTGCTCAGCCCTCCTGAGCCATCGTGACAGTCCTCTCCTCTGTAAAACAGACGATCAACAGGCCCTTCCAGCTCACGCATGGGGTGGAGTGGACCATGCATGGGAAAAACCCAGCCCTGCCTGCTTCATAGCATTTGCTGGTGGTGGGAAGCAAAGTGGGAGGAGACTTCCAGGAGGAGATAAGGTTGACCACGACCCCTGACACTGCCTACCAGCTCCCCACGCTGACTGCATTGCACCCACAGGTTGGAGCTAGCTATCTGAACCAGCAAGTAACAATTCCCACATGGGTTAGTTCACCGGGGCTGTCATAAACCGGGCAGTCCCAACAGCGGCGACGGATCGTCCCACGGTCCACAATCAAGCTGCCTGAAGCACTGGTCTCCTGCCGAAGGCTGACAGTGTCTGTTCACATTTCTCCTAGCTCACCGGGGTGGGCAGACCCTCCTCCCTGCTTCTTACCTCTCTCTGGGAACCTGGTGCCGGCCTTGCTCATTACGTGTGTCCTCACTGAACGCCTGCATCATCTTAAAAGGACACCAGCTCCCTTCGTTTGAAGTCCGCCTGAACCGGCTTGCCTTCACCACTTACATCCACACCAACCCTGTTCCCGAAGGGCAGAGTTTGAGGGGCGTGGAGACGGAGGAGGAGAGTTAAGTCTTCAACTCATGAACTTGGGGAGGGAGGGAAGGAGGGAAGGACACAAGTCAACCTGTAGCACAGCTTCCTGGCCATGTCTGTGTCCCCGAGCAGTCTGTACCTCAGTTTCCTCAGGGTGACGGGTGGCAATTGTCGGGACACGGCACACATCTCCTTGGGCTGTGCCATTGTCACTGAAGATCTAAACGGCAACTTCCTGACCATTTTCTCTGTCAGGCAAATCACGGCCTATTCCACTCCAGGCGGGAGGTTCCAGAGACCTGATGAAGGTCCAGTGGCCTTCTCCGCCTCTCTCTCATTTCTCCACGACTGGGGTTTCTTCACCTCCCTCGGCGTGCGCTATTGTGCCAACTAAATAAATTAAGCAGAACAGACTCAAGAACATAGTGCGGCATATGGGCTGGCTGTTACTCTTCTTAACCTCGTTAACACTGGCTTTTGATTAGCATAGCTAGACCTGGAACCCTCAGTCCTGGGTCTGGAGAGCTTCCCCAGAGGGTGCTGTCTGCCGTACTCCCGAGCCCCTCTCGGCAAGGAGGTGAACGAAGAAGCAGCCAGGGCTTGTTCATTCTGCATCTGAGCGGCCATGCTCTCTCTGTGAGGACAGAGCACGCGGTATGACCTGTCAGCATCTGCTCTCCCCTTAGCGCTTCTCAATTCCCTCAAATTGACTTTGAGGTCCTGGCTGCACGCCTGGGCACTAGAGAGGCAGAAAGCAGTGGTGTGGACGGTGGGCCCTGAACTCGACCGTCTAGACTCCCATCATGCTCCTGCCACTCCTAGTACCTGGGTCCATCTGGCTAAGCCGCAACTTAAACCTCTGGGAAATGGACGTCATGCTCGTTGCTCTCCGAAGCCTAAGAGAAAGCGTTCTAGACAGTACTGAGAGCTCAGTAAAAGATATTTATGGTTCTTATGCATTAAGTCATTCTTTCCTGTACTTACAGAGATAGGTCTGGGCATCTCTGGGATCGCTTTCTCTTCCCCAAGGCCTTCTCAATGTCAGCTCTGCTTCTCTCCCCTATGCCTGGCGTGTATTCGGCACTCAATAAATGCTTCAAGTAGTTAAGGCATAAATGAAGGGCGCAGAGAAGATTTAGCTATTACTACTCCCTTTTTATATTTGGCTATTTCCAGAAAGGATTAGTGCAGATTGAGGAATTATGTGACTCAGAGCTTATAGGTTCTGACAACCACCATGGAAAGCAAACATGCAAGCAAAGACTCCAAACAACCCAAGACTTGGAGCACTCGTTAATTAATGCTAACTCTTCCTGCCTGAGCAAAGACCCTAGGCTAATAACATTCCGAAATTGCTTAAAAGCAGTTATAGCCACACAACCCAGTCCAGGGGGAACCTTAACAACATTTACACCTGAGCTCTTTATGTCAGGAGAGAGCTCAAGAGACCATTCACAGTCTGGAGCAAAATGGGGAAAAAGCCTCACTCAGCAAATAGTGCGCCATTAACTTGGTGTGTGTGGATAATACCCAGGGAGGCAGTGACTGAGTCAATAAAAACGCAGAGTGGATAAACAGGCCAGAATGAGGGGAGGGGCACACAAAGGAGCCAGCTGCTGAGCAAAGTCACATTAAGACCACTTGGAAAGCCCGGGTTTCTTTACACCCATGTTTAAGGCAATCCACAGCGTGTATACGGTGATAGTAATATTTAAATGATGCAACGGGTAAGTCGCTGCATAAAAACACTGGCTAAAGGTCATCACACTGAGCTATGTTCACAGCACTGACCTGAGCGCTTTGCCTGTGTTTAGTCCTTGTCCCCACCGCAGCCCTAAAACTAGACTCTATGATCCTTCCCAGGACACATTTAAAGGAACTGAGGCACACAGAGGCTGCGGGGTCTTCTTAACTCATCATTTCATTTAATCCTTACCCTCCATGTTTCGGAGGAATTAGCATGATCTGTCTCCATTTTGTAGATAAGGAAGCTGTAGCTCCCAGAGGTGAATGACTCGGCCAAGGTCACACGTCTGATAAAGGCTAAACCAGGTTTGGAAGCCGGCCAACTAACCCCAGAGCTTAGTGTTGGCATGCTGGTGACTACATGGGACTAATACTTCATTAGAGTCACCTCAAATAACATCTAGCATGGGATTCCGTGGCGCATTGATAATAACAATAGCAAACTCATACAGAGCTCACTAGGAGATGAGGCATTTTCCGTTTTGTCTTGTTTTGCTTTGTTTCAGTACACAGGCTCCAACTCGGGACCTCAACATTCTATTCTAGGCCAGCTCTCTCTCACTGAGCTACATCCTCCGTCCAGTTTCTCCCATTTTTAATAATTAACTTGTCCTTACTACCGCTCTCAAGAGGGAGACCGCGCATAAAACTTATTTTATAGACCAAGCCTAAAACCAGTTCGGGAATCTGGCCCGAAATCACGGCAGATAGATGAACCAGAGCATTTATATAACCTCTGGGCTCGGATCCTTGTGTTAATCACTCCTGCCCAAGAACCCTGTCACTAACGCGCGCCGGACGCGCGGAGACGTTCAAGGGCCGTGAGGACAGCCACCGTCGAGAGTTTGCTTCACGCCTCACCTTCTCGCCGAGCACAATGCACGTTGCTACCTGGGAAATGCCCAACCATGCCTTTTCAAACTGGGGGCCCAGTCCAGGGGAGGACGTTCTTGTCCCCACAGAAGAAAAATAAAAAAAGAAAAACCCAAATGCCAGCAAGAGGCAGAGCTTCCGGCCATGCCAAGAGGGCGAGGCGAGCAGAGGCGCCTTGACCGCACTCAGGAAAACCGTTGACTTACTAAGGCGGATTGGTTAGGGGGGGAAAAGAAATTACACTCGGAGCTCGTCACTGAAAGGGGTCTAGAGCACAGCATCGGGGAGCGACATGGAGCGCCTCTGCTGTCTCCCCAACTGGCCCTCCTGTGGGGGTCTCACCACGAAGGGAGGCCCGCTGAAGACGCCGGCCGTGCGATGAGGTTCATCCTCCCCCCCTCTCCCCTCCGCGTGCCAGCGGGGAGCTGTGAGTTCCCACTCCAGGCGTAAGGTTGACTCCCCTGGTCACCATCCACCGACGCTCTCTTCATGAACACACTAGGACATGGTGGGGGTGGGGGGTAGGAGAGCTTGCCTCGGTCACTCAGGAAAACCTCAAGGGATTGCAAAATCGTGCCCTAGGGACTTGGCATGGAGACCAACGGCCTATTTCTTATTGTATCACAATGCCACAGCCGCCAACCTGCCGCAGGCCCAAGAAATGAGCCCACTTCCGAGAAACAGAATGCACTTAACCCTGATCCACCCCATGACTCTCTCCGCTCCCCTGGCCCTGGCTGGGTTCACATTGTCTCAGAAGGGTCTTCTTCAGAACACCCCCTTCATGGCCTCTCCTTACCAAACCCCGGACAGCTATGGGTATGTACAAATAGCCACGTGGCTTACGTGTGTCCTTACCTCACAGTTTCCCATTCACACACACCTGAGGCTCACAGCTTTCCCCTCATGCTATGAAGAAAGGCAAGGCTCAGAGAAATCCATGGGCCATTTATTAATACTCATAGTATTTACCACCAGCCAGGAATGATCTGTGGCCACCACACAAGACAGTTCATATCCTAGCACCCGGTGGGTCACTACTGAGGGAAGAGGAAAAGAAAAGAATGCCACAATGTCTCCGGCCAGCCCATCATCCTTTGCCTGTTTTTGATAAGCCAATCATAATCTGACCAACTGCCAAAGGGGAGGTAAGAAAGAGGAGGGGATAGAACATAAAACCACAGCCCAGAGACCCCCCTCCCCCAAGACAAACAACCAGTTTCCAGGTCCGGAGTGGCTTTGGTTGCTCTTCGCTAAATAAACTCTTCACTACCTGTACCACAACTGTGCTCAACATTGCTGGTGTCATTTCTACTGCCAGACAGCAAGAGTCCACAAGGCGCCTGCATCGCTACACACCTCCGTGCCGAGATGTGCACACAGAGACTTAACAGGCTTAGCTGCACCACCGTGGAACTGTCGTGGCAGAGAGCCAAGCCACAGCAGGGATTTTGTGACTGCATACTCTTGCACGTCAAGACACATCCCCTTCCGCTCACCTCTAGAGGATTCCAGATGCAAATTCATTTATGGATGGAACAAAAAAAACACAGAAGGTAAAAGCAGTTTGCGTGAGTCACAAAGGAAAAACAAAGCTTGGAAAGAAAACAAAGTTCTGCAGCCTTTCACTTGTCTGCGATGAGCAAGCGTGTCCCCTCCTTGGTGTCCCCTCCTTGGGCCCTCAATGAACGCGCGTGCCGGCTGCCTCCGCCAGTGTGCAGGCCACTTCCAGGAGAGCCTTGTAAGAGATTCGACATCTACTTGCAGGAAGATCCTTACAGCAAGTGTCCTGAACAATGAAAATTGCTTTCCTAAGTGAAACTGGACTCGAGTGGTTTGTTCTGCAACCGTGATGGTCGTCCAGTTAAGAGAAGTGTTTGTGTAATTTTTTTTTCAGTTTCGTAAACAACCTGAGGAGATAATAAAATACCATCCTCTTTATTGAAGTCTGCGACTCCCTGAAGCTGAAGACTGCAGATTGTGGTGTTTGATTGCTCTAAATGAAAACGTTGGAAGATAAAGAATCCCCTTGGCTCTAACCTTCAAGGAACAAACCATGCCCCGAAGCAAGGAAACACAGCCAGTCTAATATATTCTCCTTCTTCTAAATTCTACATTCTGAAGGAAAAAGAAATCTCTCTTCTCCCTAACTCCATTAGTAAAGAAAGCAATCACTATGAAAATGTCAGGTTCCTCCTAAGGGACTAAACAAAAACTCCAAGCAGTTCAGTTCCCCGAGGTAAGTGCTTGACCCTTTTGTCTCTGCATGGTGACCTTTCTAAGCTACTCATACATCTGGATGCTCAAAGTCAAAGCTTGTTCTAACAAACCCTGGACTGGGCCCGTAGTCTAAGCCAAAGTAAACTCTTTGTAAGCACTTCCAGTTGGAGGGCCTTTGCTTCAGGGAACTTCAGGAGCGTTTAGAGATATGTAGCCTCCTCCAGTGAGATAAAGTCACCTGAGAGACCATGTCAACCGCTGAGGATCCAAACACTGAGGGCTCCTAAAACTGTCCCTCCTGATCTCACCACATGGTCTCTTTAACATGGAAGCTCCAAGTGTCTTTAAGTCATTGTACAAAGCAGGTGCCATTTAAGCAGTGTCTCTCTCTTCAATGTTCTCAACCCCTCCCTCCGCCCAGCCCTTTCCTTACTCTTCTCATTTTGTGGTAGATACAATAAATTCCTGACTGCATTCTCTTCCCTTCCCCCTTTCATCCACCCCCCTCCCTGTGGCCCCAACCCCTCCTTGCATGTACCCATTTCCCAGTGATGATGTTGTTGGGCTTTGGCCTGGTTTTTCTAAAACATCATACTGCTTGAGCTCTCCATAAACTCTATTATGTTTCAGCTAATTCATTTGTAACCACTTGCATCCCACCCACCTTGTTTACTTACGGATTTATAGGTACATTCTATCTACCACAAATGAGGGAAGCCACACAGTCTTTGTGTCTCTGGGTCTGGCTTCCTTTTATTTCCCTCTGCATCTGGCTTAATTTTTTTCTACGTCTTTCCATTTTCTTACAAATGGTAAAATAACAAGCATAGTAATTTGGGGTCCCTTAGAGAGAAGGCAAACTTCATACCATGTTTTTATGACCTAGCCTGCGAAGTCACCCAGCATTATTCTATCATCTACTGCTCCTTAGAAAAAGAATTAATGGTAGAAGAATTAGCATCTACCTTTCATGAGGGGACTACCAAAAAACTTGTGGATATGTTTTTAAACCATTGTGTCAACTTCCGGTCAATTATCTCTTCTGGTTGCTAATGAAGTCATCATTCCTGGATTCATTTATCTGTGGTTCTGTGTAACTCTGGAATGTCAAGTCCATTAGGGCTGGGATTTTTGTCTATTATAGTCAGGGGCCAACATGGTAGGTGTTCAATATGCTTTTTTGAATTAGTGACTTATTCAACCATCCTCCAAAATCACTTTAGTCACCTTTCTGAAATCCTACATCTTTTACAAAGTGTGCAATGTCACTTGGCAACCAGTTTTCCTCATCTATTCATCGTGTTGTTTGAAGTCAAGAACTTGTGTTAGCTTTCCGAAGCTAGGGAAAATATATGGAAATCAACTTAGAAGAGAAAAGATTTGTTTGGGATTTAGAGATCTTAGTCTGTAGTCATTTGGTTCTGTTGTTTCTTGGAAACGTAAAAGGCAGACTATCCTGGCAGAGACGGCAAGGCTGTAAACCTCATGGCGGCTGGAAAGCAAAGAGAAAGAGGACAAGGAGAGAGGAAAGTGGCCAGGGACAAAGCATACCTTCAAAGGTATGCCCCTGACCACTTCCTTCCTTCCACTAGGCCCCACTCCTAAAGTTTCTACCACCACGCAATGCATTAAGCTTTAAATCCATTAATAGATTAATCCACTCAGGAGGTCAGCTCCCTCACCATCTGATTACCTCTAAAGGCCCTACCTGTAGACACTGGGGCACCGGGCACCGGCTCTTAAACTGACTTTGGGGAAATATTTTAGGTCCAAACTAAAGCAGCAATCAACAACAAAAAAAGATTAATCAATAAAGACAATCATTATATAAACAGAGATAGAAGCTACGGAGGGAGGGATAGATACTTCAGTAGTGATCCAGATTGTCAGTGGCCACTTCATTTTAGGGGTCATATCAGAAACTCTGATCCTTGAATGAAATCTCCTAACTCTAAGGTCACAGATAATGAAGTCTTTGATCACAGACTTCCAAAATATCTTTGAACAAATAAAGATCTCACCTAGATTGACTCAAGATTTCTAGTATGGAAGAGGAAGATCTTCCAAGTTCCAACGCCTTAGTGAGTTTAGAACATAGATATTTAGCATCCATGAGATCAAACTAGTAATTAATAATAGAATTATACATATATACATATATATCCATGGCTCTTAACTGCTCTGTAGTGATCGTTTACTATGTATCAGGCACTATATTAAGTACTGTGCATATATTATCAATTTCTTCTGCAAGTATGGCTGAAACAGGATCAAACTCAAGGTTTAACAGCACAGTCCCTGTTGTTAAGAACCATAACCCTGATGGCTCTGCAAGGCAGAATGAAGACAGCAAACTTGGCTGTGAAAGCCACAGAGAAGGTCCATCCGGGTCTCAGGGAAGGACCTTCCATTTCATTAAGGACTAAGTTATAATCCAGCCTCGCGGGCAGCTTTCTCTACATGTGCACACATCCTGTTTTCTCCTCCTGGTCTAACAGGCTTTTGTTTTTGCTGAAAAACTGTCCTTTAAATCTCTTTCTGCACAATTAATAAGAGAGCATATTTTCCTTGATGATAAGTCTTTGCTTCCATACTATCTACAGATTGCAGAAAAATAAGGATTTCATTCCGTTTTATACCATATTTAAAACTCAGGCTAAAAATTGAAACTAGAATGAGACTCTGTCCCCAAAGCTGATTTCTAAAGGCTCAAAATAGTTTATAGACATTATCTAACTCACTGTTACAACAGAGCTGGCATTATCTTCTCTGTTTTTCTCATGGAGAAACTGAAATAATAGAACTCTGGCCTGACTTTGACACTACAGAGGTGCTCTGTTAACTCACTACAGGAGTTGTCTGGGGGAGGTCAGGTGAGGTAGATTGGCCGTAGCCTAGACCAGTTTTCAAACTGACTTCCTCAAATATATTTTTAATACCTTGTAGATAAAAGGATGGTAGAGGTACCTGACCCTTCTCAACTAGAGGAGGTCATCCCTGTATAGATTTTTTTTCTCTGCTTTCTAGTTTTGGATTTTGTGAAAGAGTTCCTTTTGATAGACCAACTCTTTAAAAAAAAATCTGGTAAAAGTACTGGCCTGGAGTTGGGTATGCCACCTTTAAATACTTGGTCATATACAATGGTTATTCAGAAATCCAGGAACATTCATGAATGGAAAACCCCAAGCTTCTATGTTTCTGGCTGAGAACATGACGCACATTAGCTTAGTTGGGGTGGTAGTTTCTATTTTGGTGAGGAGGAAATGGAGACTCAAAGAGATGAGTCAGTTCACCCAAGACAAACAAGCTAGTGTGTGATAGAACTAGCACAAACCCAAGCAGCCTAATCTCCAAGTCTGTATTGTTACTATGTCCCTAAATGAATTCATGGTCATGCTTCTGTCTTCAAGTCCCAGAGAAAGACACATAGACGTAGCTATACCGGTTGTACTCCTTACAAAGACTACCAGACAAAAGCAACCTGTTACATAATAATTTAACTGTCCTTTGTCTCTAAATTCTGGGAATTTCTATAGTGATAGGAGTGATTTCATTACTCATGAAAGAGCCTCATAGCGTATGCTCATAATGGTCCCCTTCATTAGCCAATATAAATGACTCATGCCAGAAAGACCAAACATGTGATTCTGAGGTGTTGGACTGGAAATTGAGTTTAATCTTTTGGGGGCCAATTCATTCATTCACTACTAAGTAATAAATACGCAGTAAAAACCCTGGACACAACTTGAGGGTAAGGACAGGAAGGGGAAAAATAGGGGAGAATGAAGGAACCACTAAGCATTGTGTTCATAACCTGACTTACAAAACTATAACCCCTTTGCACAACTACATAATAATAACGACAACAACAACAACTCTGGACACAGTGTCTCAGGTGATCTCTCCCCACTCAGCGCTACTTTGTGGGTATTGTTCCACACCTGTGTGCTCAGGGAACGGTGCATTCTGGTTTATGAAGACAGTACACAGGGTATTTGCACCTTTTCTTCTGGCTGGTTCTTTTGCTTCTTGGCCTTTTGGCTAAGATCAAGTGTAGCAGTATCTTCTGGATGGATTTCACGTACACCTTTTTTGTCATAATAAAACTAGAACTACAGCTGGAAATGTAGCTTCGTGGCAGAGTGCTTGCCTCGCATGCATGAAGCCCTGGGTTCAATTCCTCAGTGCCACATGAAGACAAACAGAAAAGGCCCGAAGTGGCACTGTGGCTCTAGGTGGTAGAGCACTAGACTTGAGCACAGAGAGGCTCAGGGACATTGCTCAGGACTTGAGTTCAAGTCCCAGGACTGGCAAAACTAAACTAAACTAAACTAAAATTGCAAATGCAGAATGCTCCTGAGTTTTGTGTCATTCGGTGAATTCTTGGGCCTGATGGGGAAGTAGAACCCCCAAAACTGACCATAAGAGAGCATGCCCTGGGAAGGCCCAGCCTTATGGCAGGTGTGTGAAGGGAGGATGGTTTCACAGCAGACCACCTCTTCACTCGTAAAAATCTAGCCAAGCTTAACAGCAGTCATTGTACAAAGTGATGTGGAAACCCCCATATTCATCTCTACTTGGCTACAAGTTTCAGGATTCAGAAAAATCATATGGCTTCCATAAGCAGTATTTCTCTACAGGTCTGTCACAGTTTGGGCTGCTATAACAGAGAGCTTATAAACAAAAAGAAATTCTTTGTTCACAATTCTGCCTTCCAGGAGATCGAAGGCCAAGGTACAGATGGTGTATACGGCAATGAACTTTTCCTCAAAGACAGTGGCCCCTATGTGTTTGCAGTGTGGTTGAGAAGTATACAAAGTCTTTAAGGCAGTGTTATAGACACCAAGCCCACTCCATGCGTCAGTCCTTGTGACCTAATCATTCCCAAATTGTCCCCCTGCTCAGTATCAGGAAAGAGATGTCAACCTAGGAATTTGGGAGGAAAAAAAAACATTTGCTCGGGAGTTGGGTCACTGCTTGCACATTCTTATTTCATTTTCCCAATTAACCAGAGTATTTTTCCTTAACCCACCAGGCCCTGGGCTCACGGGGGATAATAATCAGCCACCACAGCTGCTGTTAGACTCTCATCAAACAGGAAACTCTGGTCATTGGCCCTGTCAGTTCTCCTCTCCTGAACCTGTAGCCTTTTTTTTTTTAACCTCTGCTGTATAACAATCTAAGATTCTGTCTCTCATTAAAGTTTTTAAAAAGTAGAGCATTGGAGGGGAAAACTGGGAGAAAGCGAGGGAAGGGGTAACACTGTCCAAAAAGAAATGTACTCATTACCTGCCTTACTTAACTGTAACCCCTCTGTACATCACCTTCAGAATAACAATTAAAGTTGGTGTTTTTTTAAAAAAAAAAAAGAATGTTATGGAGGTACACCTTACATTCTCTTGGACTGTTCTTCAAACTTTCAACGAACTACAAGTTTTGACATGGGCTTTAAAAGTATCAAGTGTGTTTATAAAATAAAGCTTATAAAAAATCGGTGTATTGTTTAATGTAGAATTTAAATTAAAGGAAACAGGGGTGAAACTCAGAATTGTATGCTCCTAATGAAAAAGAAAACAAAAAAACTAAGCAACATGGAGTTTGGTAGTACATACTTGTAATCTCAACATGGGGCAGAAGCAAGAGACATTGATGGTGAGTTTGAGGCCAAAAAGGGAAGGAAGGAAGGACTGAGGAAAGAGGAGACTGAGGAAAGGAGACCGAGAGAGGAAGGAAAGCAAGGAGGAAGGAAGGGAGGGAAGAGAAAGACTAAGTAGCTAGCCTAATAGCTATGAGGGGCTATTATTTAGATAGTATTTAGTTCAAAATATTCATTTTACAGGTGACAACACTAAAGCCCAGGAAAATTAAAGAGAAATATCTTCTCCTAAATGACAAGTCAGAGAATCTGAAGACAGAATACCATTCTTGGAATATATTTTTAGAAGTCAAACACATTAAATTCTTTTTTTTCCAGAAAACAAAATTCAAATCGTCAATGCAGTACCTTATTCATAACATAGTTTGAAGATGTCACTGCCAGTAGTAGAATGGCTCAATTATGACATGATTTATGCAAGAATCTCCCAGGTTCTCCAAAGAAAGGGTCCCAGGTTTATTGCTATGGAAACTTTGCTTTTTTTCTGGAGGAGTAAGAGAGCAATCCCAAGTTCTGAATCATCTTCCTAGGTTGACACAATTTCTCAGACAATTTTTCTAAATGATTCTTGATTCTTAAGTTATAAAGTTGGATAACATAAAGCATAATTCATAACATAAAACATGCATTTCTGAGCAAGAGTTTCAGACATATTATCATCCAATAAGGAACTTTATTATTTAAAGAAAACCTTTTGTCATGCCCCCCCCACAAAATTCTATACTAACATAAATAACCTTTTCACAACTTTTTTCTCTGTTGGAAATTCAGATTTCTGTATGTGGACATTACTTTTAAATGAGGTTCTCCCGTATGATGTATTTTCACTTCTTCTGGGATGGCATTAAAAGAAAGATAGATGTATATGAAAAAATTGCTTACATATCCTAAGGGAAAAAAGAGCCCCCTGATTTAGGTAGAGCAACCAGAAGTCCAAAAGCTATATTTCCTTTATCGTGAAACATGCAAGGCTGTTTTTCAACATCCAGTCAGAATCTACAGCAGCAAATAGCTCACAAATGTTTAATACATGATCAAGTGCACCTCACACTTCCGCCCAAACACCTAATGCATTATTCCAGGAGCCTGAGAGACAAGCATCCATCATCATTCAAGCTGCTTCATCCTTCCTCAAGGTGAAAGGACTTAAACAGCTGCATTATCTATATGACAGTCACTCTGGCTTTATTTGGAGCTGCATTCCACCCTCCAACCATCAGAGAAGCAATGACATCGTTTTACTGCTGCTCTTATTAAATATTATTACTGTGGTGCAAGCTTGACGGTCGAGAGAGGAGAAAAAAAAGAGGCAACTTCATTGCCCAGAGGAGATCCAGTAATCAGATGGTCTGCGGCCTGAAGAGGACATTCATCTTCTGAACCTAATTGTGACCACACACTTTAAGCAGTGACTTCTACAGTGTCTGCAGAAGATGTGGACAGTATGGAGGCAGCTGTAAACCTCAGAAGTGTGTATTTAAGAAGGGACAAAAAGGAAGACTATGGGAATTGAAAACAACTCGTTAGGATTTGAAAGTACAGAAACGCACTGGGAGGATAACCTTAGGCTGGCCATTGAATGTTTGTAATGATGGTTTAGAACCCAATCTGCCCTGTCCATGCTTTTGCAGAATCCATCTCTCCTTCAGCTTCAACTTGGGAGCTTCCTGCAGGTTCCCACAAGGAGCCAGTACCTCGAGACACTGCCGTCCCTCAAACTCTGATGGGCAGTGTTCGCACATGATCAAGGTCAGCCCGGCAGACAGGTGCTCCCACAGGCCTGAATTTTGAGCAGGAAATGTAAAGACAAAGCAGTTGGCTAAATGTATCCATGTGGCCACTACAGCCCTTTCACTCACAGGCTCAGGTCCGCCCTCTCAGCCTTCCCTATAGTTCCCAGAGGTCCCCTTTGCCTTCGAGTTACAGTTGACCTTAGCTACTTGTGAGCCAAAGCTCACCAACACTCTACGTTCCTATTTAAAAATAAATTATCATCGTATATTATTTGTATAAGAAGATGGCGCCATTATCACTTTCCATATATGTACACAATGCTGGGCATTCGTGGCTCATGCCATAATCCTAGCTACTTGGGAGGCTGAAATCTGAGGATCAAGGTTCAAAGCCAGCCCACACAGGCAAATCCATGAGATATTAATCTCCAATTTGACATCAATAAAAGAAAAAAAAAGCTGGACTTGGAGCTGTAGTTCAAGTAGGAAAGTGCTAGCTTGAGTGAACTCAGTTCATGCTCCAGTACCCCAGCAAGAAGTATATACACACATTGTGTCCTGGTTAAACTTATCTCCTCCACCGCTCTTCCTCGCCCATACTTCTTAAAACTATTTCAACAGGCTTCACTGTCCTGTTTTGACATGCATATAAAGTACCAAGTTTTTTTATTTCATGTCTTATAGAAACATGGTAAAAAGCATACTGAAAATTAATACCTTTGTTTTTTTTATGTGTGTCACTGCCCTGGAATGTGTGAAGTATTTTTCATAGCTACCCAAGTCCCCTGGCTGGGTGACTCTCCATAGAATGGCGAGGGAAGTGGAACGCATAGAAACGAGGCAGAGTTCTTTCAGTAGCCCTTGTCCTCCGAGAGCACAAGAGATAACCCTTAACATGGAAGGAGGAGGGTAAGAAATCCAGCAAGGGATGCGAAGTATTAAACCCGAAAGCAAAGCCTACTATGGGTGGACAAAGCTGAGCTTCAGGCTGGAAGCTTCAGCTGTTGGAGTTCCAGAACCTTCAGGAAAACATATGCAGATACTGCCTAGGCTCATGAATGAAGAAGCTGAGTGTCCCCAAAGGCAGCAAGTGGGTCCATCAATCGGGCAGGCAGGATGACCCAACAGCCTCTGCTCCCCAAGGGAGTCACGAGACCACAGGCAGAACTAACTATGTGCATTTAGGGATTCATGCCCAAGGCAGGAGACAGAGCAAGGGAAGAGGGGACTCTACCCAGACAAAGCGGATGACCACAAGGCTCATGTCCTGAAGACGTCACCATACTCCCAGCAAGGCCTACGGAACCCCTCCCTTTCCCCCGCTGCAGACAATCCATCCAGCTTCCAAAAACACACCTCCACTGACTTTGCCCAACGGTTGGATGTGTGAAGTGGATTCTCGCCCCTTTGTTTTCCGCTTGTCCCTCTGAAATAAGGAGAAGGAATCTCTAGAAAAAAAACTATCTTCAACTTCACGGTCTCCCGCTTTCCCTCCCCCCAGACCCCCAAAGTTGCACAGGTACTTTCCAGCATCCTGTCTCGTGACTATCGCTGTTGCATTGGTTCTCCAAGAGGGCCCATCTTTAAGGACCCACCGCAGAGTGGATTTGGCTCTGCAACACTATAGACTCAACTGTAGTTCCCACCCGGGGAAGGCAGAGGATCCTTAAAAACAGTGGGTTTAGCCAGGCCTGAGCATGTCTTCTAGCTGGATGACGGGCCCCGTGCACCCTTTAAAGCTAGTGCTGTCATGCATGGGTGTGAATACCCACTTGTAGGCTGCTCTGAGATGAAATGAGATACTGTGTGTCAAGCTTTTCACATAACACTTAGTATAGCATAAGTGCTCATGAAAATAACAAAAAATGTATACAAATTGCAGATAAATAGAAAGCAATCAACAAAGACATAAACTCGATAAGTCTTGAGTTCAATGAGGTTCAGACGTTTTATTGCCACTATTCATCATTCTCCCGGGAAGAGGCAGAGGAGACAAACCAGGATGGACCCACCCTCTTTTAAAAAACTGCATTTTTATTATTTTAAAGGAGTTGTACAGAGGAGTTGCCATGCAACAAAACAGTTTATGAATACAATGCATCTTGAACAATGTCACCCTTCCCATTGTCCTCCTCCAACCCTCCCAACCCCAGCCCTTCCCTCCATTTTCTTACTTTGGTAGCATAGGCATTGAGTTTTATGACCGCATACCCCCCCCATTCCTCTCTTCATTCTGGGTCCACTTTTTAAATACATGGGTAGCTGTTGTTTTTATATTGAAGAACAACTACTACCATCACCCTTATGATGAGCCAGACAGACAAGTATTCGCAGAGGCTGCGGCTGAAGCACTGAGAGAGAAGACTTGACTCTCCAGCCAGCTTCACGTGGGAAATCAGAAGCACAGATTTTCTTAGACAATTTTCTCATCCATTCTGGTTTCTGCTTGGCTAGAAAGAGTACATAAGCTCTTTGTCTCAGATGAATGCTCCAGTAGATAAAACACCAAAGGGGCTTTAGAGAAACAACAAAACCAGTCATCTGACAATCGTACCAAGAGGCATTTTTGCAGGAAAGAGTTGCAACTTCCTCCATAATCATGATCTCGAAAGCTTAGAAGTAGTCCACTAATGCGGTTCCCATTAAGGAGCTATTAGACACAACTTGGCTCCTTCAGTCAGCCACGGTCCTCTTTGCAGCCAGTATTGTGTTTAGGGCAGTGAGTCTCTTTATTTAACCCACCTTCATTACTATGTTTCGTTCCTGTTGACTGACACCTTGATCGGCCATTGCACCCAGAGCAAGCCCCCCGCCAAGATGGCTCTGTCTTAAGATTTCCATCTGTAAAACGGGAGAACTCCTAGCAGCTCTTCTAATGGGCACACAAATGAAAGAAGTAACCTTGAATTATTCCATGAGCTCTACCAAGGGATGAATGTGCTTAACACTAAACACTGAACTTCCTCTTCTGCACGAATCCATACAAACCACACGAGAATTAAGGGTGGTATCATGGGAAACAGAACGTGAGAGGGATGAGAAATAGGGAAAAGCTCTGAGGCAGACTGGATTGTCATCCATTGCAAACAAGCAAAGAAAAGTACGTGCGGAATTCCGTGCTCCTATCAGAAAGAATGCCACTGCCCCATTCGTAAGGAAATGGAAAGCCTTGGAAAAAAATCACTAAGTGAAATGAGCCAGACCCAAAGACACATAGACTCGATGGTTTTCCTCATTGGTAATAATCATTATATGTCTAGGACAGTCTTAGCAGATGACCACAATAGCTCAATAACTATGTACATATGATCACATAAGATGAAGGTAAGTGAAATGAACTCCAAGTTATGGAAATAAGTGGTTAATCATTGTTGTTATTTTCAACATACTATGTGAAATTATGCCTTTTTCTTCCCTATGGTTTCACCCCTGTTGTCACTGTATCTGATTTTGGTATCCTGGGTATTGTATATATGTTTGTCTGAATCAGGGAAGGGAAGAGGAATATCAAAATGGTGAGACAAATAGTAAAAGGTGAACCAATGCAACCGCAATACTTATAAGACAATATGCTGTAAACCAACTCCTCCAGGGGGAGGAGATTGGGGAAGAGGGAAGGTGAGAGAAAAATAAGGTAGAAGGTAACACGTTTGGTAAGAAATATACTCACTGCCTTATGTATGAAACTGTAACCCCTCTGTACATCACCTTGGCAAAAAGTGTGTGTGTGTGGTGTGTGTGTGTGTGTGTGTGTACGTGTGTGTGTGTGTACGTGTGTGTGTGCCTACCCATAATCATGAGTTATGAGAGCAAGATTTTACTTGGATAGAAATCTTACACAATCTCTGTGGCTTCAACCGCATGTTCACTCATAAAGAGAAACACCACTTTCTTTGCCTTTTGAGCTACAGAAAATCCATAGATAAGCAATGTCCTATTACCAAAGTGGAGAAATCAATAGCGGGCTATGTAGATAGCTAAATCACCAAAATGATATTGGAATCTGACAAGAAGTTTTTATTGTTATGTATCACATTGATTCCAAAGATGAGTTACTTTAATCACTGTTTCATGCCAGATAAGAATAATAATCACTGCGAAGAACAGAAGGAGATACTTGGTATTTTCTAGTAAGTAAGAACTATGGGGAAGTTACACATTAGGCAGGAAAGAATGAGGAACTCAACACAGAAGAAAATTTTCAGGCATTCACTTTCAGGATGCCAAAATAAGTATAGTATGAAACATTTATATGGATCTAAGTCATCCTGTAGTTTCTTTGGTATTAAATTTTAGAATTTATTGAGAAAATTATAATTAAAAGTAAATATCTCCTAAATAATTTATTACAATCTTTCGATGCTCTCATTTGTTGACTGCGTTAAAGAGGCAAACTTTCACTTCTAGGAGGACATACATTACAGTGAGGATAGTTGTTCCCTTTGTTATAATGCTGAAAAATGTTTTTAATTAAGTGATATTAATATGGGTACAAATAGAATTCTTTGGGGCTGCCTTCCTTATAAAGAGGTTTTAAATATTAATTGAAGGAAAGTGCAATGCCTTAGTTTGTCCATCTTAAAGATAGAAGTTGTGCGACCTTGCATCAAGGGACTGCTGAGTGGATTAATTAGCTAATTAGATCTTTGCTGTAGCCAGTGTTCTGAGAGATTAAGCAGGCCTGTAGCCACAATTCAAGGCAACCTTTTTCCTTTTCTCTTGTTTTTAAAAGATTTTGGTGCTTGTATTCTCTTTCCCTTATTAAAACCTCAATTTTTAATAAAATATATTTGACAAAATGTGTTTGTGGCATATCATATGATGTTCTCACATCTTTATACAGGAGGGACCAATTGCATCAGTCTAATTGGCATAATCATCACCTTATAGATTGATCATCTATTTGTGATGAGCACACTCAAAAACCTATTCTGTTAACAATTAACAATCAATTACCTATTTTAAGTATGCAATACATTATTACTGACTGCAATATATTAATAATAATATGTTATTGTTGACACACTAAACAACATATCTCCAGCATCTATTTGCTCTAACTGAATGTGTGTATATCAACTGTCTCCTCATATACCCAAGCCTCTTGGTCCCTGGAAACTTCCATCTACTCTCTGCTTCTACGACTCAGCGTTTTTAGATCCCATAATGTGAGCATTTCTTTTTCTATGTCTGGCTTAAATTCACTAACTTAATATCCTCCAAACTCACTGATGTTGCAAAGGGTCATATTTTCCTCTTTTTAAGACTGAGTAGAGGGGCTGGGGATATGTCCTAGTGGCAAGAGTGCTTACCTCCTATACATGAGGCCCTGGGTTCAATTCCCCAGCACCACATATACAGAAAATGGCCAGAAGTGGCGCTGTGGCTCAAGTGGCAGAGTACTAGCCTTGAGCAAAAAGAAGCCAGGGACAGTGCTCAGGCCCTGAGTTCAAGGCCCAGGACTGGCCAAAAAAAAAAAAAAAAGACTGAATAGAATTCCATTTTGCATATATATATATATATATATATATATATATATACACACACACACACACACACACACACACACCATTGAGATATAGACCAAGAAATAGGGTAGGTGGATGACATAATAGCTTGATTTGTAATTATTTTAGAAAATTGCATACGTGTTACATAATAGCTATGCCATTTACATCTCCATTCAATGTGCCAGTATCATGTTTTGTTGGCACTCTTAATAATACTTTTGTTATCTCTTGCCACCTCACACTTGTTAGAATGGCAACTATCAAAATGTCAAGACAGCTGGGCATGGTAACTCACACCTGTAATCTCAGCACTCTGAAGAAAATCACAAATTTGAGTCTGGCCTGGGCTACACAGTAAGTTTAAGTCTAACTTGGGTAACTTAGCAAGACCTTAAGTCAAAATAAGAGATATGAGGTGCAGTTTCTGCATGGCAAAGGACATAGCAAGATAGAAAGCTCACAGAATGGGAGAAGATCTTTACTAGCTCAAAAAATCAACATCCCCCCACACACCAAATACTCAACGAAACAACAACCCCACTATGTGGACTAAAGACTTAAAGAGAGACTTCTCCAAAGAAGAAATAAGAATGGCCAATAAACACATGGCGAAATGTTCAACATTGCTGAACATAAAGGAAATGCAAATCAAAACAACATTGGGATTCCACCTCACCCCAGTTAGAATAAACTAACAACAACAGATGCCGGTGGGATGTGTGCAAAAGGGAACCCTACTACACGGTTGGTGGGAATGTACACTTGCTCAGCCACTCTGGAAACCATACGGGGGGTTCCTCAAAAGACTAAACACAGACCTTCCCTGTGACCCGGCAACCCCACTCATGAGCATTTACCCAAATGACCACAAACAAGGCCACACTCAAGCTACCAACACAACTGCAGCATGGCTGCAGATAGCTAAGATTGGGAACCAACCGAGATGCCCCTCCGTGGATGAGTGGGTCAAGAAAATGTGCTCTATGCACACGATGGAATCATGTGCTTCCATCAGAAAGAATGGCATCGCCCATTCATAAGGAAATGGAAAGACTTGGAGAAAGTCACAGTAAGTGAAGTCAGCCAGACCCAAGGAAACATAGGCTGCGTGGTTTCCCTCATTTGTTATAACTAGAATACGTCCATGATAATCCTAGCAGAGGATCACAATAGCTCAGTAGCTATGTACATATGATGATATAAGATGATGCTTATGGAAATGAACTCCAAAGAATGGAAATAAGAGGGGGTTTTACTGTACTGTTTGCAGTTATTCCTTTTTCCTCTCTTATTTCCCTTTGGTAGAGTCCCTGATGTCACTGCTTTTTATTTCTGTGCCCTTTGTCTTGCACATAAGTTTAGGGAAGGGGAGTCACAGAAGCGATGGGACAATGGGTGAACCAATGCAACAGTGATACCAGACATTAGGTTGGAAATAAACTCTACAAACTGGTGGGGCGGAAGATTGGGAGGGGGAAACGTGGGAGAAAAAGAGGGAGGGCTCACACGGCTCAAAAAGAAAAATGTACTCATTGCCAGGCTTATGTAACCCCTCTGTATATCACCTTTATGATAAAACTTAGTTTTTTTGAAAAGGGGGAGGATGAGGATGTAGCTCAGTGGTAGAGCAATGGCAACGTATGCATGAGGGGCCGGGGTTCCATCCCTAAAACTGAACAAAGAAAAAGGAGGAGGAGGAGGAGGAAGAAGACGAGGAAGAGGAAGAGGAGGCAGAACAGAAGGCGAAAAGGTGGAAGAAGAAAGAAGAGGAGAAAGAAGGAAGAACACGAGGAAAGGAGGAAGACGATGGGGAAGAAAAAAGGGAAGGAGGAAACAGAAAGAGAAGGAAGAAGAGGAAAAGGAAAAGGAGGAAGAAAGAAAGAGGAGGACAAGAAGAAAATGGAGGAGAGCGAAGAGGAAGAAGACGAGGAGACAGAAGGAGAAGAAGGAAGAGGGGGAGAAAAAGAAGATGGGGGAGGAAAACAAAGTAGAGGAAGAGGAGGCATTGGTGAATAAACTCTAGAAGGCACGCAGGGCAAGGCGGGCAGCCCCCAGGGGCCCTGACCTTCCCTAGGGTGGTGGCCTTGTCAAGTCTCTCCAACCTTTTGCTGCTCTGTTTCCTAATCAGTAACATGCTTAAACTTTAAGAGTTTTCTGGCACTAAAGTGCTAAAAAAAAAATCAATGCACAATTATAATATCTACAAAGAACAAACCATGCTGCATGGAAAGGGACACAGAGGACGGAACCGCACCACGCTGACACAGGAAGGTAGGGAGAGGCCTGAAAACCTACTTCACTCCGCCTCTAGCCAGCCGCGGGAGCCTCCTCCGCCTTCCCTCCTCCTTCCCTGCCCCCCTTCTTGGCTGCCTGTCAGGAAGTGTTGACTTCCTGTTCTCCCTCTCACTGTCTATGTTCCTGTTCACGGGTCTGGGATTGACGGTGTGCATACACGGAGCAGCTGGCCGGGCCACCGCCGCTGACGACCTTTGGTGAGATCTCCTGTATGTGAAGCCCTTATGTTGGTGTAGGGTGGCCAGAAGCCACGTTTCTAGAGTTCCACAGCTCTTCTCCTCACTGTGCTGTCTTGAGTAAATGTCTCGACGTCTCTGTGCCCCTGTTTTCTCATTTGTAAGGTAGCGCTAATAAAGAACCGCCACCTCCTAGGCTTTTAGGAGGTAACAAAGGCGTGCCCCTGTGTTCAGGGCTTAGCACAGTGCTTGTGTGATGAGCGCTTGGTGAAGGTGAGTTTGTATCATTGTCCTCAAAATAGCTGAATCCGTGCGCGCTTCGCACCCCCAGAGCCGATCTGCGGGTGGCATCTGACACGGGGCCTCCTGTTTAAAGCGTGGTATTTCATGGCTTGCAGAGCTGTCTGTCCATGTCAAAGGGCCGCTGGGGAATGGATGAGATGAGCATTTGTCACTGACAGGGCTTAGTGAAGCAAGCAGAGGGGCCCTCTCGGGGGGAGGGGCGGGGGGATGACAGCTACTTTGTCCAAACCTGAGCAGCAGCCAAGCCGGAGCAGCAGCCCTAAGAAAGAAGAAGACATGGCAGTTCTGCCAAGCAAAGTCCGGATGACCTGAGAGTCTCTCTAGCCACCCCTTCACAAGGCACAGGTGTCTGAGCTGCCTGCTTGTGATACGGAAAGTATTCGCCGCGCCCGGGTACTAACGACAGTGGCGGTGATGGCGGTCATCGTTGTCATAGTCGTGGCAACGGTACCGGTGGGGGCGGTAGTGGTAGTTGAAGTGATATTGCTATGGTAGCAGGGGCAGGCAACATGAAGAGGAGTCTGAGTACTGGGCGTGGAGGCTGTAACTTTAGCCCAGACACCGCATGGCCCAAAGCACTGGTGTGCCACCAGAGTCATCAGAGCAAAGGTGACCGGCAGCGTAGGCGAAGGGGAGGAGAAATAAGTCTCTGAACCCAAGCAGCACTATCCAAAGCACTTTATGTTTGCTAATTGTGATCTCCCAACTCCCCCATGAAATACAGATTCTTTTGAATGTGCCTAGAATACTCTGGATTGTTTCTGTTCAAATACCTAACTTGGTTATGCTAGTTCCAGTCGCATCTCATTAAGATGTTGGTCCTTTGTAGCTGGGCATAGCTGTAATCCCAGCCCCTGGGAGGCTGAGGTGTTTAGGTAGCCTAGGTTACGTGGTGAGACTTGTTTTCTAGAAAGAAGAAGGAAGAAGGAAAAGGAGGAGGAGGAGGAGGAGGAGGAGGAGGAGGAGGAGGAGGAGGAGGAGGAGGAGGAAAGGGAGGTAGGACAAAGGAGAAAGAAAGGAAGAAGAGGAGGAAAAGAAGGAAGGAGGAGAGAGAGAGATAGAAGGGGAGAGAAAGGAGGGATGAGGGGAGGAGGAAGAGGAGAGCTAGAAGGAGGAGGAGGAGGGAGAGAAGGAAAGAGAAAGAGAAGGATGAAGAGGGGAAGAAGGAAGGAGGGGGAGAAAAAAAGAGGAAAGGAGAAGGGAGAAAGTAGAAAGAGGAATAGACAGAGGAAAAAGAGGAGAGGGGAAAAGGAAGACAGAGAAGGAGAAAAAGAGGGAAAGGGAAAGGGAGGAGAAATGGAAGGGAGGAGAATGAGGAGGAGGAAAAGAAAGAGGAGAAGGAAGAAAAAGAAGAGATGGAAAAATAAGGAAGAGGAGGGCGGGAGGAAAGAAAGGAAGGAAAGAAGGAAGGCAGGGAGGGAGGGAGGGAGGGAGGGAGGGAGGGAGGGAGGGAGGGAGGGAGGGAGGGAGGGAGAAAAGCCTATGATCTCATCTCAGATGCTCCTGATCTTACTTCCATGAAGACTTCCTCTTTGAAAGAAGCCCAAGTGGCTCTTCAACCTTGCTTTTGTTTCTGGAGGCAGACACGGATTATGGGACAGTGGGGGACACCATGAATAGAAGGGAAGGAGACATTATTCCTAAACACCTCTTAGCCAGAGACAGCCATCCTGACTGAGCACGGGGCCCTGCCTCCCATCTGACAAATAATTTTTCTTCAACCAATTAAGAAGCCTCTAGAAAATCTACTTCCAGTGATTAGGACTCTGTTGTACCTGTGTGTCAATGCTGTTTCTAGCACCAACTCCGTTTCCTCCTCTGTACAATGAACCTGATTCTTACCTCATAGAGCTGTGAGAAGAAACAGGAGAAGGAGCACCCCAAACCCTGGCTTGGCACCTACCGAGCCCCGAATCTCTTACCCATTACTGTGACTGGCAGTACTACCTTGATTCTTGTCCTTCAAACCTTACAGCCAACGTTTCCATGAATACTACATCAGAAAGCCTTGTAGCTTCTACTCCTCAACAATGCTGTATGCGTTTCCAACAGCTGATATAACAAATGACCACAAGTGCAGGGGTTTAAAACACCATGGAAACAATGACCTTCTGATTTTAGAATTCAGAAGTCCAAGCTGGATTGTCAGGAAGCTCTAGGGAGAAGCCGTTTCCTGGTCCTATCCACTTCCTAAAGGCCATGCGGGCCCCCCATCTCTCCAGGCTGGGCTTCCGCCATTGAGTCTCCTCTGACTTTCCCCCCTCCCTCCTTCTAAGACACTGATCCTTGGGATCACTTCGAGCCCATCCAGTTAATCTAGGATCATCTCAAAGTCCTGAGTCACACCTGCAAAGCCCTTTCTGCTGTGTCAGATAACATATCCACATGTTTGGAGATTAAGATATGGGCACGTTTGGGAACCATCCTGCTCCCACCCGATGATGCTCGGGCATATAAAGACCGTCCTTATTCAGTGTCGGTATCACCATTTCTGACCTACCCACCCCTGGTCTTCTACATGCCACCCAGCTTCACCGAGGGCCATTTCTACGCATCAAACAGGAATGCCACTCTGCATCTACTGAATTGTTTGGACAAATAACAAATGCTCTTGGGTTATAAAAATGCTTTGCAAAGTTTAGAATAAAATGCCCCATAAAATGAGTAAGTAGTAATTTAACTGTCTTGTAAGTCAATTCGTAGACTCAAAACTGCTTTGAGATCTTTGAATAAAAGGCATTCTTCTCAAGCCAAGTGTACGTTGGTATTTTGCCTTTGTCCTCGCTTCTTGTCATAGATCAAACACATACTTGAGCTCATTTTTCCTCTGTCACACAAACTATCTAATTTTCTGCCCCTGTGGTTTTCCTGAATGTCTCTTTCTCCCCATAACTCCCTCCTCTCTGGGACTTTCCAGTAGGGGAAGTGTAGCTCATTTTCTTCCCAGGTTTTCCGTGGGTGGGTAGATCCAGCCTCTTTGACAAGTCTTTTTCTTTCTCTTTGTTCTCAAGCTATCGCATTTGCTGACTCTCACTTGGTTTTTTGCTGTGTGGTGGTTTTAGCCATATGTCTTTGGAGCCCTCATCAAGGGCTGTTGAGGGCCTGATGGGTAGATTTCTTTCTAGTTTTGCAGTCTCCAGAGAGGAGGAAGTCAATATGGTGGTTCACCTGCTGAGTTAGGAGCTTGCCCCTGTACACACACTGTAATATTTTACTCTCATTACAAGGAGCACGCAGTAATTGTACCACCATGGACTCCCACATGAAAACAAACAAGAAGCCATTCTGCCTTCAGAATCTCTTAGCTTGCCTTTGCCTCCTGCAGGTGAGCAGAGAAATGTACCCAACCATACCCAAGGAACTCCACCTTTTAAGGTTGGCCTTTCCCTAGAAACAAGACCTGCAAGAGGTGCAAAAGGGTGAGTTACATCTCGTGCTTTTAACATCTAAAAAGAACAAGTGTATTCAGAACACCGCGGTACTGCCGAGTGGGAGAAATAACTTCTCATGTTCTACAGTGCACAGGACAATAATGGTTTAAAACCAATAATTACACTTTTAAAGGTGGATAGTAGAGGGGATGTGGCCAAGTGGTAGAGTGCTTTGCTCCACATGCAAAAGGCGGTGGGTTCAATCCTCAGTGCTTCAAAATATGAAAATAGAATGTGGGTGCTGGTGGCTCACACCCAGAATCCCAGCTAATCAGGAGGCTGAGACCTGAGGATTAAGAAAAGTCTATGATATACTTTTCTCCAATTAGCCACCAAAAAGCCAGAAGTAGACCTATGGCTTAAGTGGTAGAGCACCAGCTTTGAGCAAAAAAGCTAAGGGACAGAGTCCAGGCCCTACGTTCAAACACCAGCAAGAATACAAAATAAATAAAAAAAGAAAAATAGTTACTAGAGAGAACTTCAAGTGACCTGAACGCACACACATAAATAAGTAGTTGAGGTGTTGAATATACAAGTAACTCTGATCTGATCATTACTGAGTCTATATATTTATTGACATGCCACTCCATAGCACATAAATATATAAATATATACAATTATTAACTGTCAACTTAAAATATATAAAAGCATTGTTCAAGGCCAACCTAGGCAAACTAATAACATTGAGTGTGCTACATCTGTTACCCCTACTATTTAAAGCATAAATAGGAAGATTACACCCCAGGCCAGAGAGGTCATAAGCATGAGAAGTTACTGAAAAAATAACTAGCAAAACAGGCTTAAGGCATGCCTAAAGTGGACTGCTTATCAATAATAAGATCCTGAGTTCAAAGCAAAAGAAAGAATTGTGTAATACTCTCCTAAATAATCAGATAAAGAAAATATTTTACATAATATATAAGTGCATCAGCCACTGTTCAGATATTTTAGATAGAGGGGATTTCGTTCAGGAAAATAGGGGCAAAGGCATTGAAAAGACTGCCTGAATGAAAGGTGACATTAATTATCTAGGGGTCAGACAGTGAAAGAAGCCACTATTTCCCTGACAGCAAGAAAAGCAAAGGAACAGAGGTACAGCTGTCAAGAGCCCACAAACACGGCCTTGCTACTTACTGCTGGCAGAACAAATTGCTGTGCCCTGTGTACCCCCCAAACATCATTGTATAACATGTTACCTCACAACTCGGTAGCTGTAGCTGGGTGCCGGTGGCTCACACCTGTAATCCTAGCTAACCCGGAGGCTGAGTTTTAAGAATCACAGTTCAAAGCAGGCCCAGGCAGGAAAGTCCAGGAGACTCTCATTCCCAATAACCCACTCAGAAAAAGCCAGAAATGGTAGTTAGTGTGGCTCAAGTGGTAGAGCACTACTAGCCTTGAGCAAAAAGAAGCTCAGGGACAGAGTCCAGGACCAGAAGAATTCAAGCCCCAGGACCAGCAAAACAAAAAGCAAAACCTTCAATAGCTTGAAATCATACACAGCTAGCCTCTCAGTTCCTGTGATCAGGAACCTCAGCATGGCTGAAGATCCGTCCTCGGCTTCAGTGTTTCTGGAGGGCTATAATGGAGCAAGGCTCGACTCATCTGAAGGCTCGACTGGGAAAGGTACCCTTTATAGGCTCGTGGCATCGTGGGCAGGATTTGGCCTCATGTGAGTAAACTATCACACCTCAGTTCCTCTCAGGCTGTTGGACAGAATCTATTCTCAGCTGCCACGTGCATCTCATGAACATGACACCTGGCTTCAACAAAGCATGCAAGTCCAAAGGTAAGAGAGTTCTGACAAGAATCAAAATCCCTTATGACCTATAGTCCCTCAGCACTGCTGTATTCTAGTGCTCAGAAAGTTCTACGGAAGGGAAAGAGATTATACGAGCTCCTTCCCGCTGTGATGAGGATCAGAGACGGCCATCTTGGAGGCTCTCACAAGAGCTTAGCAGGGACGTAGACTTCCAAGCTCCCCAAATGATTCTGGAACCCTTAGCACTGCCGTTGGGGTGTCCCAGTCATCCACAACACCACCAAATGATGCCAGGTGAATGAATGGTCTCCTTACTTTTCCCAATCTCCCACCGGAGCGCCCGTGGGTAACCACTCTCTAAGGGGAAGAGGGAGGAAGCTAGAGGTGCAGGTCCCATCTTGGAGCAGATTGTATGTAATCCACAAAAGAGGGAATGAAGGTGGGTGAGGCCGGAGGGTAGCACTAACAGCAGCAGGAAGAACTGGCACCTTAGAAAAGAGGTTTCCACTTGTTTCCAGGCCTCTTTTGGAGCACCTTCCATTCCTTCTCTCCCTCATCAGCAGGTGCCTGGACGTTGACTTCTCTGTGTGTCAGGCCCCTTCCAACCCCTTCACGCAACACGCTCTCAGACTTGCTTTGTCAGAGCGCGACTCCCTCTTCCACCTTTCCTGCCATATTGCCTTTTCAGCTTCTTCAAAGCTTAGCATCCTCTGTTTCCCGCCCTTGTCTTCTCGGGGCTCTTATCTTTGCCCCGTGGTTCTAGATGCTAACAGGAAGTCTTTAAATTGATTCATTTCCACCAAGTCTACGACACAGGTAGAAAAGACACAGTGCCTGCCCTTAAAGAGGATGCAGTTATGGCCCAAAACACCAAGTGATGAGTGTTCTAAGAGAGGCACATCCTGACCGTGACTGACAAGCCAGGCACGTCTATCCTTACGGCTTGTCTGCACTCTCGGGTTCTTGTTGGGAGGAAAAAAAGTGTGACCCTGAACTCTCAGGCACATGATCCTTATCAAGCATCTTTATAAAAAACAAATAATTGATCGATGTTCAAAAAGACACACAATTCATTTATTACTTTAAATCTTTTAACACCAAAGAATCATGTACAGGGATGTACAATTCCATTTTTCTGAATCTATAAGAAAATAACACAACTTGACCCACAATCTTGTTTATGCACCTCACTGGACCAGCTTTTACTGAGCTGAGCTTAATGTGCCTATCCTGAGTAACATTCAAACACTAACGGGAAAAAATTAAATGCACGTTCAATGTTGGAATGCTAAGGAGTCCTCTCTACCATGTGCATGCTAATATGCTAAGGATCCCAGAGAGACGTTCCTTATAATGAAATGGACAGTCTTCTTGCTGCTGCATAAGAATAAGTGATCCACATTTACTCTACTCTCCTTTTTTCCCCTTGACACCAAGTCTTCAGTGAGCCTTTTGGAGGTATGTTGGTAAGATACCTCAAGTTTCCTGTAGAATAAGAAAGTTTATGTTAAATACACGTAATTGCACAGGTGGCATTTCATCTTGGAAGAAAGCATTGAGAAAGTGATAGAAAGAAGCAATATTTTACCTTGAGAAATGGTATTTAGCCAGTCTGAGAAGGTCATTCCGTAACATCAGCAAAGACACCCAGATAAAAGTTGCACATAGGGTTATGTGACCAGAAATAAAGGAAGGGAGATATCATAACTGGTATGTTTCCATTCCTATCCATCAATGTATTACCCCTCAAAATTAGAAGAGTACTTCATCTGTTGGGCTGGGGTCATGAGTCAAGTGGTAGAGTACTTGCCTAGCAAGCATGAAGCCCTGAGTCCAGACCTTAGTATTGACACAAGAAGAAAAAAGAAAAGAAAAAAGAGAAATTACCCATTAAAAAAATCCATCTTGATCCCAATGAGCACTAATGATAACAGTTTCTATCCGGAGAAATAAAAATCATGTTTTTGATCCAGTAAATCTTTCTCTGTTTATTCATATGACAGGTGCTCCTAACTCGGCTTAGATTAACCAAACTAGACACCTGGCCACCAAGAATAGCAAGGTTTGTCACAGAGCTCCCCCAGAGTGGGGAATGCCAGGATAAAACCAGACCCCAACAGTGATATAACAGTCGTTTCCATAACATGGAGTTCATTTCACTTAGCATCATCTTATGTGTTCATAAGGACATAGCTATTGGGCTCTTGTGATCCTCTGCTGTGACTAGCCTAAACCTGTGCTAATTATTCCCTATATATCACTGTTGTAACTGCTGTCAACGTGCTATGTGTAACCGTAGCTCCTATTGTGGATGATCCTCTTGTATCCCCTTCCTGTGGTGTACCTGCACTATCACTGTATCTTATCTGAGTACGTTGGAAACCATGTATACTGGTATTAGAACTAGGAAACTGAAAGGAAATACCAAAATCGAGAGACACAGGGTAAAAAACAAACGACTGCAAAAGCAATACTTGTAAAACTGTTTGGTATAAATGAACTGAACAACTCATGGGGGGAGAGGGAAAGGGGGCGGGGGGAATGAGGGAGGAGGTAACAGTATAAGAAATGTATCCAATGCCCAACGTCTGAAACTGTAACCTCTCTGTACATCAGTTTGACAATAAAAATTTAAAAAAAAGAAATGACCACAACAAAAAATAAATAAATAAACTGAGAGCTAATCAATAAAATAAATAATTTTTTTTAAAAAAGACCCCAGTTTACTGCTCCCTTCTCCAACTGAGCCCTCTCCAGGCAAGCCTGCACCTACAATGATGGGGAAGGGATTACAAACACTCATGGAGGGTGGGGGCTTGTACACTGGTTCTATTGGTTAATACGCACATGATTTTACGCAAGTTACCTCCCCCCCTCTGCTCTTCATTCTCCTCTTACAATGTGAACGTCTGAGAGCTGCTATTTTTAGCTGATCTCATTATTTTATAATCACACTTGCTATTTTGACAATCTGATATTCACTGGGTTTTTTTTTTAATAATCTACAAACCATCTATAGACTACCACCATAGACTCTCAGTAGCTAGAGATGACTTTTAAAATGAGCAATTCACCATGCTCCAGACAGGAAATTAAGGCTTGTAATGTTGATATGAATGACTTTTTTGCTACTTTCATTACTTTGATTTTTCTTTTTATTCTGGTAAATAATGCAATTATTCTGGGAGCTCAAAATGTCATATGAAAATGTCAATAGATACAGTAGCAAATCTAGCTCTTAAGCGAGTCCCTACCACGGCATCATGCAAACATCAATTTTCTGGAATCAACATGTGAAAAATATCAGGCTATTTAAGGATTTGGGGGTGATTTCCAGTCTGAAAAGTGGCCTATTTGAGAAGAAAGAATCATTGCCAGGAAGGAATTAAGGGAGCCATGGCTTCTGTTGTTACTAAATTTCAGGGATATTTCAGAGTTGCTTTATATAAATAGGTAAGGAGACAAATTGGGTTAACCCTGATGGTGGGGTTTTTTTCACCATTTTCTTTAATGGAGATCTTTAGGCCAATATGAGGCCCAACACAAAAGAAAGAACTGTGTGGAAACCACACCGTGTATTGACAAGAAAATGTACCTCTTTTCCCCCAAGGGGCACTAGCATTGGCCTAATCAAGCATCCCTCTGAGGGTGAGTAAGGCACTGGCCTGGAAAAGTCAATGGGAGCAGAGGGAGCCACAGGACACTAAGTGTTTTCTGCACACAAGCCAGACGCAGCGAAGCAAATAGATTGTCCCATAATAAGAACAAAAATAAGCCCTGCCGTGACACATCTATCCCTCAGGTGCCGCCATCACTCTTACAAGTCCCCTGGGAACCCAGGGCTGGCTTTCTACCTCCTACATAGTCACCTGTGCCCAGGACATTAAGCTAACCACTCAACTGATTATCTCCACGTGTCCCTATGCATACATCGTCTTCCTTTACAGATCTGCATGTGTGAGCTGTGTCTCTCCAGACTCTCCCTTGTGCCTGAGAATCACACACGTTTTACAAAGGCATAGGCTAGACTTGTCTACACCGCGTGTGTGAGGCTGAGATTGTATATACTTAGAGTATGATCCACACAGGGAACTTTTTTGGTATGTGTGTGCTGGTACTTGAGCTTGATCTCAAGGCCTAGATACTGTCCCCTAGGGGTTGTTTTAGCTAAAGGCTGGTGTTCTACCACTTGAGCCACAGCTCCACTTCTGACTTTTCGGTGGGTAGTTAGAAATAAGAGTCTCACAAACTTTCCTGCCTAGGCTGGCTTCAAACCACAATCCTCAGATCTTAGCCTCCTAAGTAGCTAGAATGACAAGCATGAGCACTGGCACTTGGCAAAGATGGATATTTTTTTTAAGTGAAACTCATGAGACAGAAATCCAAATTGCTTAATATACAGTCAGTCAAAAATTAAAAAGTGTGGTATCTGAAGGGAGATTACATTGAAAAATAAAATTGTCTTTGAAATATATGAAGCCATGTTAAAAGTCTCCCATAATGAAAGATAAACAACTTAGAACTATGAAACACTTTTCTCCCAAATAAAAAAGGGAAAGCTAAAGGCAGTGAAACTAGCAATTTCATGAATTATTGCTAGTAGTATAAATTAGTATAATCCCATTGTAGGGCACTTAATTAATAGCTAGTAAAAATTTAAATCCAAATACACTTTGGCCTCTTCCTCCCATGAAGAAAATAACTCTACAAAGACACAATACATTGAAAGGGGGGAAAAATGAGTTGCTAGAAGCCCATGGAAGATTAGATTATATCTCAGGACATAAAGTGAATCTCAATAAATTTTTAAAAATTGAGATAGTTTCCTATATCCTACCTGACCATAATGGAATAAAATTAGAAATCAATATAGCATGAAAAACTAGAAAAACTACTCAAACATGGAGATCGACGGCACATTTTTATATGGCCAATGGGTAACTGGAGAGATTAGGAATGAAATTTAAAAGTTCCTAGACTCAAATGAAGATGAAAATAGAACCTATTTAAAAAAAAAAAAAAACAGCAAAGCCAGTGCTAAGGAGAAAGTTTATACTCAAGAGTGTCTACATCAGAAAATGAGAGAAATCCCAAATAAACAACCAAAGATGCGCTTCAGCCTCAAAAACAGAAAAGTAAACAAGCCAGGCACCAGTGATGTCTGTCAGGATACAATAAAGGTACCTACACAATCTATGAATAATGGTTCATAATAGCCAAGTTATAGAAACAGCCCAGATGCCCTACAACCGATGACTGGGTCAAGAAGATGTGTTATGTATATAGATATAGATTATACAATAGAGCATTATTCAGCCACAACAAAGAATGACATTACATTATTTTCGGGGAAATGGATAGAACTGGAGACCATCACGTTAAGTGAAGTCAGGCTGAGAAAGACAAAGGTTGCATGTTTTCTCTCGCATATGGAATCTAGTCCTTCAAGCTATACAGATACATACATACACATACTACATGGTGAGAGAATGTGTTTGTGAATTGTTGGTAGGATATGGGGGAGGGTGAAGAGTATAGGAGAATATTTAACTTAATATTAAGAATAATATTAAAATACATGTGTCTGTGTATGAAGACAGCATATGAAACTGTGGAATAGAGAATTTAGACAGAGAGGGAAAGAGAGAGCAATAGAAGGGATTCATCTGACTAAAATATAATATATGTATGCATGAAAATGAATGACAAGAATATATAGACAAGGTAATTCCCATGGAAGGAGGAGGGAGGGCAAATAAAGAGGGCCAAAGTACTTCAAAAGCTTGTGTGTGTCAGGAGCAACGCCTGGTTATTTACTCCCATTACAGAGAAAGCATAGGTGCCTCTGGGGCCCAAACTCTCTTTGCCAACGAAGAGGCCCACCCCCGGCATCAGTTCAAGGCAATCGAGCTAATGTGGGAAGCTTGATAAGGATTAAGGGAAAAGCAAAAGTCCTTGGGCAAGTATCTGTCTTGGAGTTCTAAAAGTTCCATCTCAGTATGCTGGAAATATACCACAGTCTGAACTTGCTCAGAAAAAAGAGGCTGTTTATGTTGACAGGGCCTAGAATGCTGTCTTATTTTTATAGTTTAAAAAAATACATATGAAACTGTAACCCCTCTTACTTCACTTTGGCAATAAAGAAGAAGAAAAAATAAAGTCCAACTTCAATTAAATGATATAAAAAGTGAAAACATTCCTTACTAATTGGTGCACACAAACATTCAACGAAAGAGGAATTACCAATAGCTGTGATAATATATATAATCAATATGTAATAATATATAGAGATAATATATATACATACATATGTGTGTGCATATATATGTATATTTGTGTGTGTGTGTGTATATATATATATATAAAATTTCAAACAGCACAGCTCTCTTCTCACAGAACTTCCAACTGACATCTATCAGTCCTAAACACAATCATTTTTGCCCATGATTTTCATGCTTTTTAACTTCTAATTCCTTACGAACATTCAGGTATCAGCTTCTGCACAGCGCCCTGCTAAGGGCAGCAGCTATCAGAGTGCATTGATTTGCTGCTAGCAAATTGGAAGATGTAATGGCACGACTCCCTTATGCTGCTAGTTGATCAGGTTGCGCTGGGGTCTCTCCAGAAGGGAAAAGAATTGCTTCCTGTGAGTCTCTGGCAGCAAGCAGCTCTGTATCCACATCCTCATGGATCTTCAACAGAAAGATCAGAAAAACAGAAAACTGATGGCTTCTTACTATCACGGGCCATAGCAAGTTCTCTTGCCTCCAATGACTCAGGGACCTAAGTTTCCTTGGGTTTACATACCTACTCCCCTCTGGGGGACATACAGAGAGAAGAGGGAAAAGCTACCAAAAGTCTCAAGCACATGGGCTGCTTTATTTTTTTCAAGCCTTGGCATACGCAGAGAACACTTATGTGAGCATATTTAGAGAGACTACACCGCTTAAACTCTGACTGTGGTCCCTTTCTGATCAGTGAGATGTTACCTTGGCAACTACTCGGTTCAGCGTTTATCCACCCCTCCTTTGAAGCTCATCATTTGTGTAAAAAGCTCTTTTTTGCCACTTAATGACTAAGAAGAGCGGTTAGCCAGCCTGATGGCTTCCCTGCTACTTCCAAATAAAGGTTATAAAGCTGGAAGACCAGGGCCCAAGTTCAACACTCAGGCATGTTTCAAACACAGAAATTTGGGGGGTCGGTTGGGTTTTTTTCATTTTTCGTTTGTTATTTTTCTTAATGGAAGCCAACATTTGCAAACCAGAAGATTTGACACTGGAAATTCTGAAAGATCCGTGATCCCACATGTTTGGCGGCATTACTGATGATTATGACTTTAAAGAACAAACTCTGCAGAGAAATCCTACCTTGTAATCCTAGCTGCTTGGGAAGCAGAGACAGGGGAATCATTGTTCCAGGTTAGGCCAGCCCAAGCGAAGTTAGAAATAGCCTGTCTCAAAAAAGAAAGGAAAAAGAAAAAGGTCGGAAGTGTGGGTCATGCAGCAAGACATTTGCCTAACGTGCGTAACGCACTGGGTTCGACACTCAGTATCTCAACAAGATTCATTCTTTTCTAGTTAATAAACAGGGGCGGGGAGGAGGGGGGGAATGGCCTAATTGGATTTTGAATCATTGTATTAAAAGCTTACCTGCATCACGTAAGAGTTGTTTCAAAAAAAAAAAGTAAATATACAAAGAAAATAAGTAATAAAAGGAGCCTAAAATAATAAATATTCCCAACATTATGATCCAGCTATCCTCTTTTGTGGTGAATTAATCCTTTCTAAGTCATTCCTGCCTCCTGAGATCTAATGTGAGCTTTACAGGTGATTTATGGGCTTCTAAAATTAATTAAAACTAACAATGTGAAATTGTATGAGAAGTGACTCATTTACCATTATGTACATGTAGCAGGAAAATGACCCAAACTAGCTTAAGCAAAAAAAAAAAAAATTATTGTCTCATTTCTAGTGAAAAGTTCAAAAGCAAAATTAGCTCCCAACATGGCTAAACTCTGAGATCTTTCAGTGGCACCAGAACTGGTTTTCTATACTTCTTGTATTTACAATGTGTGGCAGCAATTGTTTTCACTCCTAAATCTTCTTTGCTGTCTGGCCAATAACAACCCAGTGGGGCTGGGAATATGGCCTAGTGGCAAGAGTGCTTGCCTCCGATACATGAAGCCCTGGGTTCAATTCCCCAGCACCACATATATAGAAAATGGCCAGAAGTGGCGCTGTGGCTCAAGTGGCAGAGTGCTAGCCTTGAGCAAAAAGAAGCCAGGGACAGTGTGTGCTCAGGCCCTAAGTCCAAGCCCCAGGACTGGCAAAAAAGAAGAAAAAAAAAAAAAAAAAGAAGCCAGGGACAGTGCTCAGGCCCTGAGTCGAAGCCCCAGGACTGGCCAAAAAAAGAACCAGTGTTCCTTTATGACAGAAACATCATTGTGACTCTGGGTCTGGTCAACTACTTTGTCCATGCTTTTTTAATCACTGTAGTTCAAGGTTGCTAATTGTGGGTTTTGTGTGGACAACCCATTGGGGAAAGTAGCTCCTAGAGAAAAATTGGGATATAGTTTCTTCAATTGTTTGAACAAATGTCCAGTTGGCCCCCAAGGGAGCACTATTAGAAGGTGGCAGAACCTTTGGAAGACATCTGGAGGGAAATCTTAGGTCCCTAGAGGCAGGCCCACAAAGGAAATTGTAGAACCCCAGTTTCTTCCTCTCTGGCTCTCGAGGAAAATGCTTTGCTCCACCAGAGCCCCTCTGTTCTGGACTACAGACTGCAGGATCATGCCCCAGACTCTTCTCTCTTTATATGTCCTTTCTCTCAGACATTTCATGATCATGATGCAAGACTGACTAACACAGTTACTATAGTAGCATTATCAATGCCCCTCCCTAGTTTGGAGCCAGTTGAAAGACCTAGGAGCCAAACAAAGAAGAATAAAAATGCCAACAATGTATTATGGCATTAATTGTGATTTTAGGTCTGTTTACCCAATTTGCCAATTCCTAAATTAGGTGAGTCAGCCCCATCACAGAAACACAATCTTCCATGGGCGCCTGGTCCTGTTAGATTTGTGGCACAGAGAAACAGAATGCTCTCTGCAAACTGCAAGGAGACAAAGAGAAAACAGAGAGGGGCTGCGTTTAATTTGCTCATTCACTGAATCCAAGTTCACACATAGGTAATCACCCTTCTTCTCTCAGAGAAAGAAGAAAGTGGAGTTGTGGGACACAGAAGAGTTAAGAGTGTTACTCTGACAAAGTTCTGCTCACAAGTATCATAGAATGGGGAATTTCTCCTCCTTACATTGAATAAAGAGGAAATGAATGATCATAGGTGATAGTAATAATAGATACCCACCTCCAATAGAGAGTTGCTTTGAAACATGTAGTGCAAAACATTCACCTCTTAAATGGCTAGATTCCTTACCCATTTTGGTTATAAGAGAGTGTTAAATCCCACCTGCTGTGGAGACACCAAAATACCTTTTGAATATTGTACTACACTGTTGTTATCCTTTTTTGTTAGTGTTCTATAGATAAAAGACAACTAAATACCTACGTTCAGGTAGCTAACACTAAGTGGCATAGACTGGGTGGCTTATAAATAATGAAATTCATTTCTCACAGTTCAGAAGACTCAAAATCCAAGATCAGCGCCAATGTGGCCCGATGCTGGCATTCGATTGCAAACTTATCTCCTTAGGAGGAACAAGAGATCAAGTTGCCCTCTGGCCTTCCTTATAAGATCCTGTTTAGCCCCGTGTGAGGGCTCCAACCTCCCAAGGCCTCTAATCACCGCTCAAGGCCTCTTCTCCAAATACCACCACCCTGGGGACACAGGGACAGGAGAGAAGGACACATTCAGTCTAGAACAGCAGGTGCAAAAGGAGGCTTTATGTCAACGCCCTGGGAGGAAATGGGATATCTAGCCAGTTGGAAGCTCTGGAAAGAGGCTCCCAAAACTAAGAAGAGATTCTTGCTGATGTAGACCTGATGCTCACCAGTTAGTGGCTTTCCCTAGAGGCTAGAATGGGGGCCCTGGACTACAGTAAGTGTTCAATTTACACTCAGAGGATGAATCATGTGACAGGGGTAAGAAGAAAAAGATAATAATCCTACTTGGGGTGATAGTGGTACTGTCCTATGCCTAACATCTAGGATTCACCCTTCCTAACACAATATACCATGATAGTTAAGGGGTACCTAGCATCCTAAAAGCACTCAAGAACTAGGGAACCAAAACTCTTCCAAATTGACAGGAGGCTTAGAGGTAATTTAGTCTAGAAATTCGCAACCACGACTGCATATTAGAATCACCTAGGATGATTTTAAACCTTCTTCATACCCAGACCCCACTTTCAAATTTTCTGACCCAGGCACCCCTATTTTTCAACAGTCCTATTATAGTGCATTACTACTGAGGCAATTCAATTTATAAATATGTGTGTGGGGGGGTCATGAATTTTAAATTATAAATATGTAAGTATCATATAAAATATATTTTATATAATTATAAATATATGTGGCACATGCTTATAGGTATGTGTACACAGAGGGGAAGGGAAAGAAGTTTTATTCAGCTCACAGTTTTTGGTGATTCCCATCTCGAAGGCCTACCTTGGCCACAAATCCTCATGGTACAGGACGGCAACGGGAGGAACATCCGACTGAGGAGGAAGAGGCTTCGAGAACAGTGTGCCATACCACCTTGCCAGGACAAGCCCGCCAACGACCTAAGTACCTCCCACGAGGCCCCACCTCCTCAAGGTCCCCAAGGCCTGCCAATACTACCACCCTTACAGATTAACTCATCAGTGCGTTCGCGTCAGGAGAGGAGAGAGCAGCCCTCAAGACCGGGGGCCGCTCTGTCTCACTGGAATGCTTCACATCTGTGTGTTTTGTGACTAGAATCAAAAGAAGAAGAAGAGCAGATCCTTGAGGGCTGTCACAGAAGCCGCTTCTCAGTCACTTGAGTAGCCCCAAGAGGACAGACGCTAGGAGGATGAAGACCGGGTATGGAAGTGACACCCCCTAGTCCGTGTGCCCAAACACGTTTCTTGGGTTCTTCAGCAGGAGCTGATCACCCACAAGACGCCTTCAAGAATGCCTTGTGCACCGTCACCTAAGACGCTTCAAGTTTTGTTCTCAGAAGGTCTCCCACCTGACCCAACACCTCCCCCCACCCCAAAACCCAGAGCGGCTGTGGCCCGGGCTGCATGGCATTCGTAGCAGGCACTGACTCTGTCCTCGGTAGAAATCACGCCCCGCCGCTGGCCGCCGCGTTCCCCCCAGTGCTGCCGCCAGACGCCTTCGTCAAGGGGCCCACCAGCGCTAGGGTAAGAGCAGAACAAGTGGCCTCCAAGCTATATCCGGGGGAGCCCACGGGGTCCCCAGAGGGAGCAAACCACACCCCAGGAGGGCTAACTAAGACCCCTTAAATGCCTGCAGTAATGGGTCCTGCGCGCCTTCCCTTAGGAGCTGACACCACGGGCTACTTGTCATGGCTGTGTGCCTACATTTTCCTTTCCACACCTTGCCTCTAATGACCTCCCCTTGGACTGCCCTGAATGATGGCATCGGGGTTGCAACACGGTGAGCCTCAGCACCTCAGCTCCAGATTCACCCTCCCCACAGCCGCTTAAAATGCAACCGTGCCACCCGGGCTTCCTGCAGGTGAAGCTGCCCTGAAGCGGCCGTGATGAGTCCCAGAGCTGACCCACTCGGCCTGGCCAAGGCCTTCGGCCCCTGGGCAGAGCTCCTGGCTCCTGCCCCGCCCCTCAGCTGGAATTGGGGGCTCACCCACCTTCCTTTATTTATTCTCCCTTGCAGAAGAGGGGCTGTGCGCGCGAGGCCCTCCAAGCGCACGGAATTGGAGTAGAGTCAGCACTGGGACTGCAGGCGGAAAACCAGGGGGAGTTCTCATTCAATTCCCTCTCTCCTCCTGTGCCTTTTAACTAACTTTGAAATTCCTCCGGCTACTGCTGGGGCCTGCTTGCTGTTTCATAGGGCCGGAACCCCAGGCACATTTATTTGGTAACCATTGCAGGAATTTCACAAAATGAGAAGCAGAGGATGAAGCCAGGCCTGGAGTAATTAAGATGATTTGTTATACAGGATTGAGCTAGGCACAAGGAGGGGGTACCTGGGCACAGAGAGAATGCAAGATCAAAGGGAGGCAATGCGGAAAGGGGGAGTTCTGCTCCCAGGGAAAGCAAGCCTTCTGAAGGTGCCCAGATAACTGCCAAATTAAAACACAGGCTCCCCTTTTTTTTATCTTCTCCCTGAGATAAAATAGAGGGAGACTTTATTTTTTAATTATCATTATCATTTTAGCTTTCACTTTCAGCATTTGGCCTCCAGAATAAAGAGATTCAAATGCCCTGGCCGCACTTACCAGTTCCCAAGCCCTCCCCGCCTGAGCTCGCTCGCGGGTGGGAAGCCGTGTATTGTGTGAGCCGCAGGACTCCAGCAGCAAGCGCCTACTGCAAGCAGGGCACCCGTGCTTCGCCAGCCCTTCGTGACTCTGCGGTGGAGCCACAGGGAGCCACTGGCATCCGCCCAGGCCCTGGACGGTCAGGCGGGACGGGGCAGGGGCAGAGCCACACCTGAGCTGGGCATGTGTGAGTCCCTGGCCACACAGGATGGCCCGGTGTCATGCATTTTCTCCTTCCCAGCAGTGCTGATGATCGAGAGCCAACCATGTGATTTCCCAACACGAAGGATGGCTCACATCTTCTATTCTGCCAAAACAAAGCCATTTGTCTATCTCCCCTACTAACTTGGTGACCCCCAACTGCCCTGAAGCAGCCATATGCCCTTTTCCATCCCTATGTATGCCATCTCGAGTTCCTCGGGGCTCCTTGGGCTTGGGAAGGGACACATGAACCCAAGGATAGCTTGCGATTTAGAATCCATTGCCCCAGGGGCTGGTGATATGGCCTAGTGGCAAGAGTGCTTGCCTTGTATACATGAGGCCCTGGGTTCGATTCCCCAGCACCACATATACAGAAAACGGCCAGAAGCGGCGCTGTGGCTCAAGTGGCAGAGTGCTAGCCTTGAGCAAAAAAGAAGCCAGGGACAGTGCTCAGGCCCTGAGTTCAAGACCCAGGACTGGCCAAAAAAAAAAAAAAAAAAGAATCCATCGCCCTGAAAAAACGAAAATAAGACTTTTTTTTTCCATTTGCGTGTTCATTCCCTTGCCATAGGAGACTTAAAGATACCTGCCTCTGAGACAAGTGTGGCGGGTCACGCCTGTAAGCCCAGCTATTTGAAAGATGTAGGTGGGAGGATCATGACCCAGGCCAGCCCCTAGGAATAGCAAGAGACCATGTTTTTAAACCAACTAAAAGCACAAGAAAAAGAGCTGCAGGATGATCAAGTGGTGGATGCCTGCCTCGCAAGCTCAGGGCCCTAAGTTAAAACCCTAGTACCACCAAAAAGGAAAGCGAGACAGAAGAAAGGAAGGAGGGAGGAAGAGAGGGAGGGAGGGAGGGAGGGAGGGAGGGAGGAAGGGAGGGAGGGAGGGAGGGAGGGAGGGAGGGGCGTTAAGCAGCTAGCCTCTCCTCGTCACCGAGTTAGCAAGCGGAGCAGCCAGGCTCCTCTGCCGCCTCTGTGAATACATCCCTGATCTCCTCCCATGCCTAAAACTGGGTTTCCTTCCCAGTGGCTTCGAAGGCCACAAGCAGCGTGGGGCTGTGTGTTCATGGGATGGACTTGGCAGAACTGATGGATGGGCTGAGGGAGTGTCACCTGGGCTGGAGGACAGCCCTCCCCGCGGGCTCCCAACAGGGCTGTGTTTGGGGAGGCTGCTTCTTGGGTCCGGATGCTCCCATGGTCGTAGCGGCACTGACACGCGGATCCGGGGCTTACGGAACGCCAGCCCGTCCCCACCGCCCGCTCAACGCCTTCCTAGGTGGCGGGGACATTCCGCTCGGGCCCAGAACTGCACATAGGTCGTGGATTGTTCCTCTCCAGGAACTCCCTACCCCTAGCTTTCTATTGCGAGTTTTAGATTCCGGGCAATCCCTACCCCTGGTTGTTGCCCCTAGGTAACTTCTCTAACCTCTAACAGCCCCTCGCGGAGACGCAGTGACCCCTTGCCCGGCTGGCTTGGCTTCTGTAAACACACTTTGCTAGTCCCCACAGCCTGCCGCATTCACCTCCACGTGGGTTTTGCCTTTATAGGCTGTGTGCTAGCTATATCCAGGACTGCACATTTGGGGGGACGGGGTGCATGAGTCCTCTTGCAGTCACCAGCTCTCCAATAAAGACCCTCAAATGGGCCTCTCAGAGCGTGACTTCCCTGTAGCTCCGCGATCAAATCCCCTCATGGCAGCACTAGCCACCGCCACGGAGGTCAGCGGGGTAACGCGTGCAGTGCTTTCCCACCGCTTCCTTCCGCCGAGAACACGCTCTTCCTTCCTTCTCCTTTCAGTCACCGTCAGAGCTATGAGAGGCTCGACGGCTCTAGCAAGCTCCACCCCACCCCCGGAGAGCCCATCTTCACCGTGCAGGGGCATCAGGACACATTGCCCCCAGCCAGGGCTACACGGAAGGGCTTCTTGGGGCAGGCGGGGTGGTGGGAAGCGATCACCGGGCCTCTCGGGCTGGGTGGTGTGCCCACGGGCCCCCGCCGAGCCTGGCAAATGCACACTGTGCTTCAGCAGGGTTGGGGCATGCGATTCTGCGTGTGTAACCACCAGCTCTGGGGGTACCTAGGGTAGCCGGGCATGAGGGCCCCCCCGCTAGAACGATGTCTCACTATTGCGTTTTTGACCAAAAAGGGCTCCGTAGAGACGAGAGGCCTCGCCCACTGCGGTGAGGAGGGAGGCCACCGCACGGGCCACCAATTGGAGAAAACCGCCTGCCTGTGTTCCTACCGGCATGCACTTCCTTCTGCGGTCACGAGGCTCAGCTATGAAGCCAAGGCATTCAAAGAAGGATCCAGGCCAGGAACATGGCCTAGTGGTAGAGTGCTCGCCTCATATACATGAAGCCCTGGGTTCAATTCCTCAGCACCACACATATAGAAAAAGCCAGATTTGGCGCTGTGGCTCAAGTGGCAGAGTGTTAGCCTTGAGCAAAAAGAAGCTCAGGGACAGTGCTCAGGCCCTGAGTTCAAGCCCCAGGACTGGCAAAAAAAAAAAAAAAAGAAAGAAAGAAAAAGGACCCAGTATTCCTTTTAGAATGTGGAAGACACAGGTTTCTGTAGCAGCAGTAATGAGGCAGCCTCTTCTTGAAACCAGCTTGGTAGAGGCTACAGAAATCAGCTAGAGATACCCAAAGGAATCCTATGGAATTTAAGCATTCAAGACCTACCCATCCTACTTACATCAAGTTCTAACCTACACCGAAAATATAGCCCAGCCAAGGAAGAGAGAAGTTTCTAGCACAGGTTGTGAGCAAAAAGGGTAAGAGCTGAGTTTCAGAAACTTTGTTCCTGAATGCTGCTAAGAAACATGAGGTTATCAGTGTGGTGATTAATGACTGGGCCAACCAACTTAGGAAAAGATAAAGGTGAGCCAACCCACCCTTAGGTTTAACACCCTTCTGGAGTAGGAAGCCACGTTCTAATCTTGCCTCTGATAAGCTACAGGACTTGACCATTGAGATTCCTCAAAAGACCATTTCTCTAAACAGGAATCACCTTAAGCTCTGATCTTTCCTAATAGCATAACTATTTAGTGCACACTTAGCCAACTATTAATTAATACTGTCTCTGCTGAGAAAGAGGCCATAGTCAGACTAGCCTTTAATGAGCATCCTAAAGCCTGGCCAGACTTTGGGGGACGTGCTTATTGAGATATTAGTTGAGACTCAGAAACAATAGGTGCCTATGCCCTCTAAGTAGCTCATGTGTTACAGATCTGACAAGTCTCATTGATTTAAATGGCTAGAGCACCGCTTGGATTTTAATCTCCTTCACCCTCTACCAAGGAGCTCACAGTTTAAATGCTTTTACTTAATAATGTAAACACCTGTCACATGCCAGGGGCAAAGCTATTAAGGAGAAGGATTATTTAAAGCAGTGCTCCTGAATACCACACTGCTCGTATTGGCTCAGCCTCAACTGCCAGAGTGTGAGCAGGACTTACTTCCTCGGGATCAGAGGCAGTAACCGTGTCAGAGAGTGGTCTGTCTCCATGGAAGGTCTGCAGAACTTTCTCTCAGCTGCACCCAGCCTGGCCGTCCGCTCACACGCTGTCGTGGGAATGCCCCAAACACCTGATCCACCATGGTGGTGGCAGTCAAGGTAGGTGTCTACCACAGTCACTCGTTAACATGGAAGGCTCTTTCCAAAAAGAAGAGCTTGTGGGGTTATTGCCCTGGGAACCGCAAGAGAGGGAGCGAAACTCTCTCCGAAGGCTGTCTCTTTCATACGTGAAACAACCCCTACACCTCGGGGCTTTGGTTAACCCCATAACGTGAAGCACGGAATGGCTACGTCCATTTCTCAAGGACATAAGAGTATTCAGTGGGAAACGATGCAAAGCTGGGACTGACTTCAGACCACCTCCCTTTCAAGCTCTGTGCTTTCTTGGCCACATTGCCTCTCACGGTGTGTACCATAAGGATCCATAGGTGAATCCTATAACCTTGTCACCTGGCAAAGTGAAAAGCCATAGGAATGGCGCAGAAATGAGTAGAAAAGGGAAAATAACCAATGCAGAAGGCCGCTAGGCAGGAAAGCCTGGGGGGGGGGGGGCTGCTCTACGTCCTCAGCTAGAGACTGTGGAACAGACTCTGGGCATCAGGAGGCCCTGGAGTTGGGCCCAGAGGACATGGAGGAAGATGCCGAGACCGAGATGTAAAAGCAACGCCTGCAGCCCGGTGGAGAGGAGGGCTGCCTCCCTCCTTCCTCCTCCCTTTAGTCAAGCTGCCCGTGAAGGAACTGACCCCAGAGGTCAAATTCCAACCCTGCCCACAATCCCACCTGCCATTTTCCTTCATTGTAGCTGCTGGTGTTGACAAAACCTAAATGGGCTTGGGCTCTGCTGCCGTCTAACCCACGGGCCCCAGGCAGGAAGGCAAAGTCAAATGCCAGCACCTACCCAAATAGTTGCTGGGTTTTACCCAGGTTGCCCATCAGCTATCGGTTTGGTTCCTCAGAACGGGTCCTTTTCCGCCAAGTCAGTGATGAGGGCTTTCACTCGTGTGGGAGGCAGAAAGCACACTGGTAGTAGGGACCATCATAGGTCAAGCTTAGAAAGCGGCCAAAGTAGTGTTTCTTAAAAGATCAGGCCAGAAGCAGCTGCTGCTATAGACAAGAATTTGTCACAACAGATTTCCAGGCCTCTCCCAGGATAAAAACTTAGGGCTTTTGTCCCCACCAAATCTCCATTTGTAATAAAACTATCAGCTGGTTATAATCTCCACTGAGATGACAGAACTCCTGGGATAAGAAAGGACTGTGAGCCTATACAAAAAATCACTTGGCATGGTTCAAAAACCTACCAGGTGGCCAGGCGCCTGTGGCTCTGTAATCCTAGCTCCTCAGGAAACTGAGATCTGAGGCGCACAGTTCAAAGCCAGCCTGGGCTACAAAGGCTGTGAGACTCTTATTTCCAATTGACCACCAAAAAGTTAGAAGTGGAGATGTGGCTTTGATGGTAACGCACTAACATGGAGCAAAAAGCTCAGAGACAACACCCCAGACCTGACTTCAAGTCCCAGGATCAACACAAAATGATAATAATCATAATAATACCTACACGTGAGACCAGAAATTTACTAATTCAAGTATGAGAGAAGCCTCATGTATTGGTACAGACAAATGATTCTTTTGCATAACACCCTTAAAGTACAAGCAAGAAAAGCAAATACATAGATCATATCAAACTCCAGAGCTTCTGCACAGCAAAGAAAGCAATCAGCAAAGTGAAGAGAGGAGCGGAAGAATGGAAAAATCATTTGCAAACTATTCATCCGAGAAGAGGCTGATTTCCAGCCTGTAGTCAGAACCCAAACAATGGCAAAAGTAATCATAACCTATTTTAAAAATGAGGAACTGATCTGAATAGACTTATCACAAATGAGGATACACAAATGGCCAACAAAGATATGAAAAAAATGCTCAGTATCAATAATCATCAGGGAAATGCAAATCAAAACAATGAGACATGCACTCACCCCACTGAGTATAATCAAAAGGATAAAAAGTATAACAGATGCTGGTTAGGATGTATGAAAATAAATGTCCTAGATGTTGTTAGTGATCATGTAAATTAGCACGGCCATTACACGAAACAATGACGATCTTCCACAAACGGAATATGTACAACTACCCTAGGATCGAGTATCTTTCCCACTATTGGATGGGAAAAGAAATCTCTCAAAGCAGTACCTGCATGCCTGTGTTACATGAGCAGAACCAACCAAAACACCCACGAACGCATGGATGAATAAACAAAACGTGGCATATGTTCACAGCCAAGCATTAGGCAACCATAAAAGGAAGGAAATCTTGTCACCTGCAACAACTTGACTGAAACTGAAGGACATCAGATCAAGTGAAAAAAAAAAAAAAAAGTCAGGTGCAGAAATCCAAATCCTGCATGCTCTTGCTGACATAGGAGATTTGAAAAAATGATTTCATAGAAATAGATAGTAGAATAGAGTAAAGGCTGGGCTGGGACGGGAGGGTAGAGGAGGTCGGATCACAGGTAGCAAACTGCAGACTGATTGCAGGAGGGAGTGCTAGTGTTCCGCAGCCCAGTGGGGAGCCATAGACAAGATCTTGTCATCTTTTCCGCTAGCCTTTCCCTTCCTTCCGAGAGACCACATCCATGCGTCCTCTTCCAGCACAATCTCCTATAACGTCATCTGCAGTCGCGCCTCTCCTATGGGGCAGGTACAGCCAGGCTTCCCCCCCCCCCCCAGAGCCCCTGCCCCAGGCTTGGGAAGTGTCCCTCGGCCTCACCAACCCAGAAGCGCTTGATTGCGTTTGCTCTTGTTTACTCCGTTGGGAAGCTGGCTGATGGCGTTCCTGTGCTGTTGGAAAATGGAGAGAACCGCCTTCTGATCCACCTGTGAAGGGCTTCCTCTCAGCCCACGAAAGAGCCAACATACGCTGAAGTTGAGAAACAGAGAAAAGAGAGGCAAGAAGGGCCAATCCCACTGCACGCGTGCCCTAGGGTTTGAAAATGGCCCAGATCTCACACACATTCCCAGCCACGACTCCACCGCCATCCCTCCTGAGGTACTAGAACGGCTGCCTTTGCCCCATGCTTTTTGTTTTGTTGTTTTTGAGAGCTAAGGTTTTCATTGGTTCATTTCTTGCATTGGAAGAATCGGGATGATGACATCCTTGGCCTGGAACGCCTCCTGAGTTCTCAGCCATTTGCACAAGTGCGGGCCACACGTTACTCGTTTCTCCCAGTCACTTGTCAGCACCGCCCCCGCTTCAAGGAGGTGGATTTGGTGTGCAGCATGAAGGGCCTCCGTCACCTCAAGCTACTGGGGATCATCAGAGTGAGCTGTGAATGGGCAAAGACAGGCCTGCGGCTGGCTTGAGCGGCGGTGCCTTAGGGAACTCTGTGCGCTGGGCCCGCGTGGCTGGGCCATCTTCAACGTCTTTCCGGAACCAGACCTTCCTCTGTCTGTCACGGTCACAAGTGACAGGGTAGGCAAAGCTTAAACGGCCTTGAAGTCCCAGACACGGTGACGCACCACTAGCACCTTGGAGGTAAATAGCAGGAGGATCGTGGCTTGAAGCCAGTTTCTGAAGGAAGTTAATAGGATTCGGTCTTGGCGAACTGAGGCAGCGTGGGGATTCACGCCTATAATCCCGGTCATGCTGATGTAGGTAGAAGCGTTACGAGGAGGATTACAGTCCTAGCTCCCGGCCAAAAGTAAAATAAATGCTAGGTGGAGGAAGCCGGACATCAGGATTATAGGCTCAACCCTTTAATCCACTCCGAAAGCCAAGATCCAGAGGATCACGGTTCAAAACCATCCCATGCAGAAAAGTCTACGAGACTCCTCTGGAAAAGGGGCAAAAATGAGCCGGAGGCATGGCCAAGCAGTGGAGTACCAGCAGAGCAGGCAAGCCAAGCAAGATCGAGGACCTCTTCAAACCCCACACCGCCGAAAAGGAAAGACGTGCAACTAATGCCCCAGAAACTACCCTAAGAGTCAACGGCTTCTCTTTTCTTTTTAGCCCGAACACTGCATACAAAGCAAGCACTGGAGGGGGGGGGGGTCAGAAAAGGGGATTTGCTCCCGAGGACAGGCGCGAGAGAAGACTCGGCCTTGCGGAAACCAAGTCTGGGAGAGGGCCGTTTCCAACTCCAGGCCCAATTCCATGCGTGGCCGTTTCCTGTGCCCTTCTCTATAATCCCACTGAGTCCTCTGGAAGCACACCTGCCGCATGCCACCGCGCACGGGGCGGGCAGCCCCCTCCCCTGCCCCACCAGATGGCAGATGCAACAGTTCCCCTGGCAGTTCCCATGCCCAGCACAATAGCAGTTTCCAAAGGCACAGGACGATGGATGGCCCGGCCTCCATGGTGCAAGAGAAGGAGCCTGGCAGACAGATCCTCTCCAGATTGAATCGATGATGGGGGGGCCCCCGGGGGAGGGCGCCCTCCCCAGAAAGCAACCATCCCTCTCCAAGCCGTGGCTGTGCACACCAACACTGGCTCTCAACGTCTGAAATATTTCTCTGTTACAAATTGGCAGGCACAGCGTGTGGTCAAGGAGCCATTACGAGCCCTCTCGAGCAAGATTCTTTTCTCCCCCCCCGAGGACCTAATTTCTTCACATGTTGGACTGATTGTTCTCATGGAAAGTAGGACAGTCTCTTTTGGAGCCTGCCAGACAAACACACGATGAAACAAACCCACAAGCAACGCGCGCGAGCAGATAACAGGTGAGCGGGCTCCCTCGCGAGCGCCTGGGGTCCCCTGCAGGCTGAGCCCCCCCCCCCTTGCTTGTCTAAGGGGAGCAGATGGCGCCCACCAGGAGCAGGGCCGGGGTGATGTGGTCCCCCGGTTCTCCTTCGAAAACCAGGCTGTAACTGATCTGTGTTTCCACCATGAGACTGCAGCTGGTTGCTTAAGGGAATAATGGCCTGGGTACATGCCAGAAGTGGGGTTTGAATCCACAAGATTCCAACGCACTTTCCTACGGCGTGAGTCCTTGGGAGGGCCTGCTAAGAGGATGGAGGAGAAGGTTGCGTGGAAAACCAGAGAAGATACCGCGGCCCCCAAAGCTCATACACACACACACACACACACACACACACACACACACACACACAGCATGTAGGTTAATGTCGATGGGTCACATTTGTGTGTTTTTGTTGGGGGAAGAGGGGCTGCTGGTCCTGGGGCTTGAACAATGGCCCTGGGAACTGTTCCTGAGCTTGGGCACTGTTCCTGGGCTTTTGTGATCTTTTGTGATCAAGGCTAGAGCTCTACCCCTTGAGCCACAGTTCCACTCCTGGCTTTTTTGGTGGTGAATTGGATAAAAGAGTCTCACAGGGTCTGCCCAAATTGGCTTTGAATCACAATCCTCAGATCTCAGCCTCCTAAGTCGCTAAGATTACAGGTGTGAGCCACCTGCACCTGGCTTACAATAGTGTTTTAGCAAGCAAACAGCAAGGAATTAGAGAGACAAGCAACAGGAGGCCATGCCTATTATGAAATGACGTCCAGGTGCAAAAGGATAGCCAGTCCTCAAGTAGCCCTCATAGAGCTTACACACCAAGCTTTATCCGAGGGCCATTGCATGTGTTACCTCATTGTGAATTCCCAGCATCACGTGAGGTTACAGAGCAGCAAACTCATTTCCCCCAGATTGCTCAGCTAACGACAGACCCATGGCTCAGAACGGGTATGATGCGACCCCCAAAGTCTACATACACTATTAATAACACACCATACAATACCAAATGAAGAACAAAATCTGAAGTCAGATACGCAGTCAGCAAGAATGAGACCAGAGTTGATACACTGATATATAAAGATACGGTGTATTGTTAAATGGAAAAAAAAAAAAGCAAATTACAGGACAACCTACACATTGCCATTTTTACTTTTTAAAGACCTAGACAGAAATAAATGCACAAACAAAGAACCCTGAATTGCCAGGCTGCTTCTGGGAAAGAGAAAGGAGGGGCTGAGGAAACTAGCACAGATCCTTCTGTATTATCTGTATTTTTGAGTATGTGGTCCTTTGGCAAATTTTTAAAAGAGCAGAAAGCTAATAAAAGAAAAGGAAGATCCATTTGTCTGCTAAAAGAAGAGCTTGGAAGGGGCCTACCAAACAACACAATGTATGGGCAAGGCCAGTTCAGAGAATCCATTCTCCAATACAGATGAGGGGAAGGAGGGAGGGAGGGAGGGAAGGAGGGAGGGAGGGAGGGAGGGAGGGAGGGAGGGAGGGAGGGAGGGAGGGAGGGAAGGAGGGAGGGAGGGAAGAAGGGAGAGAGGGAGCGAGAGGGAGGGAGGGGGGAAGGATACAACACAAATAGAAGGGCTCAAAGTAAAAGTGCTTATATTCAACTTCAAATCCATATTGGCCAGCTGGTACTTGGCAGGCAGGGCAGTACGATTTAACAGAAAGAGCTCTGGCTTGGGCTCAGAAGCCTGGTTTGAATTTCAGCCCTACAAGCTCTCTACCCTTGAGCCACTTTGTTCTTTGATACTTGGCCTAATCTTCTGTAGAACATAGAGAATAAATAATACCTGCGTCACAATGCTGCCCTGACATTCGATGGGATGCATGGGTATCAAGCTCCCCGGTGTGCTATCCTTGCTGGTTAAAGACGGCGACACTGACCACAGAGCAGGCTGAGAACTCGGTCTTCTGACCCCTAATCCAGCGCTCTTCCCATTAGCCCGCATGGTGCGCTCTGCCCGGGTCCGTGCTTGAACTGGATGAGGTTCGGTGGGACCTGGCCAGTCAGACCACACCCGCTGCTCTGCCCCCTTTTTCATAAGGTTGTTAAGAAAGAGCAGGATGGAGATAAACATCTGGGCGGAAGCTGTTTGTGGGGCCCCCACTCTCTATTCTCCCTTCCAATCCTTGGCAATAGCACCCCAAATTTCAGCTAAACACACACCAGGACACAGGTCCAGACTCCACTGCAGCTAGAGGTCGCCAAACAACCCAGTCAGTTGCCAAAGAGATGCAAAGAGCAACAATCCCTGTATTGTTCAGGTAAGAGAACTGCCATGCTTCGTGTTGCTTCCCCACTCCGCCCTCCCGCAGGATGACCCGTCAGGATGGAGGGTGAGCAAAGCGGAGGCGTCTGGACCGCGCTCAACGTCAAGAAAAGGAGCCATCTTCTGGCTACTTCCGAGCCCCTTGCAAACCTCAGGCTTTCGTGCCACGAATAATCTTCTTTTATTATAATCCACTGCTGATTTTTTTTAATACCATGTAATGCAACATCCTTCAGATGGATGAACCACTACCGGGCTGTGTGTTGATGTTTCTCCTACTGCTGATTTCACCAGCCATCTTACCTTGGCGTCCACGTTCTCAGACGGCAATGGCCACTCTAATTCCTGCTTCGGCAGGTCGCGTGGGTTACAGGCAACTGCACATCCCGACATCTTACACCCACGCGCGGCAAGCTGGGAGAATTCCTCCAGGCTTCCCTCTCGCAGAGTTCGTTCTGATTCTGTACCAAGAGTCCCTGAGAGCCTGCTTGCTTTACAACGGAAACTTCCGGCTGGGCAATTGAAAGCCTGCTAAACACCAGGGAACAGCCCGGTGATGGCCTCCCTCCCGTGCGGTATTTCTCCATCCTCAGAGCAAGCAAAGTGACCATCCCTCTACCTTCAAAGGAGTCTTCAACCAACTGAGCAAACAGCGTTGGAATTGGAGAGCTTCCTGGAAGTACTGGAGGTCTGTTGGGGCTTTTGTTTTTAATTTGGGTTTTAATGCAAACACACATAGACACACATATCTATCTGCCAATACCTGCTTTGGATAAGGAGTTCGGGGGGAAGGGGGAATAAGCAAAAGGCAGTCAAATGAGGAAGGTTGCCCTTCCTGCCTCATTTCTCAGCAGACCACCTCTCCTTCTGTGACTGGCCACGGTGGTATTCATGTCGTCACCAAGCAGAGCCCAGACATGTGAACTTACCTTCCCCTCGCCTTCATTCTTAACTCCCTCACACCCTGCAGATCCCGGTTTGAATATCTGACCTCAACAAGGAGCCGAGGGCGGGATAAGCAGCTGCACGTCCCTGTCAGTGTCTTTCTATGTGACAGCCGCACCTGCTGGCCTGTGTCCCCTCCACCACCACCCCCCCACCCCCCGAGCATAGCACCTGCAGGGGAGGGCTTTGGGTTTTGTTTTGTTTGGTGAGACCATGTCTCACTATGTAGCCCAGCTTGGCCTGGAACTTGTGAACCTCCTGCATGCCACCACACAGGACAGGGACTCTGTCTTTTCCACGTTGGTATCTCTGACATCTCCCGGTGTGCCTGGTACAAAGTAGGCACTGAATGGTTGCTGCGTTTTGAACGAAGGCATCCTGTTCTGGAGAAAGGCTCTGGCGGCCCTTGCTCCGCAGAGCTGGGAGATGAGGTAGCCCAAGATGGGACCTCAACACACCTCCCACGGTCACCGCACACACACACACACACACACACACACACACACACACACACACACACGGTGCCGTACAGACAAGGGAAGTTCTGCCTCCTGGTCTGGAAGCTTCAGAAACAACAAGCTGCCATGCTGAGCAGGATGCTCTGGCGGGCGAGGCTCGCCCGGCTACACCGAGCAAGCCAAAATCCACCTCTACCGCAGCTTCTTTCAAAAGAAGCGTGTCTCCTGCTGGGTGCCAGTCGCTCGCGCGTCTGTAATCCTAGCAACTCAGAAGGCTGAGATCTAAGGAGCACAGTTCAAAGCCAGTCTGGGCAAATAAACCTAAGAGACTCTTATTTTCAACTAAACAGAAAAAAGCCATAGTGGAGCGGTGGCTCAAGTAATAAAGCATCAGCTGTGAGCAGAAGAACTCGGGGTCCAGTGCTAGCACAAGAAAGAAAAAGAAAAGAAGAAGGGAAGAGAGGATGGAAGGAAGGAGAAAGAGAGAGAAAGAAAGAAGGAAAGAAAATAAGAGAAAGAAAGAAAGAAAAAGAAAGAAAGAAAGAAAGAAAGAGGGAGGGAGGGAGGGAGGGAGGGAGGGAGGGAGGGAGGAAGGAAGGAAGGAAGGAAGGAAGGAAGGAAGGAAGGAAGGAAGGAAGGAAGGAAGGAAGGAAGGAAATTTGTTCGCACTCCTGGGGGGCAGTAGCGGCTCTGTTAAAGACAGGATCTGACACACTGAAGCACTGTACTTTTCGCTGACCACACTACCATTGGATGCGGAACCATTCTTAACAAGCACTGCTCGGGTAGGTGGTGGGCTTGCAAATGTGCTACTTTAATGGCTAATCATATTAGCTCTGTGTTCAAAGGTCCCAGGTTATGTCTCTATCTAGTCTGCTGTTTATTTAGTGCTCAGTACTGGAATGAGTAATAAGCCCCTTAGCTTTGTGGCAGATTGCTCTTTAAACACAGGACCCATCAGCCGCTCTGCCCTTGCGTTCCTGCTAGGCAGAGAAGACTCCCAGGGAGAAACTCCTCAGCCCCACAGGAGCTTGTGAAATGTAAAATGGGAGGTCGGTGGCAGCATAAAAGAAGCTGAAAATAGCTCCTGTGAAATCTTGCTCTGCAGAGCAGTATCCGTTTCTGCTGGGAATGGCTGTGGTCTTTCTTGTGTCCTAGCCCCTCCCACTCGAGGGGAGGGAGGAGGGGAGGGAGGAAGAGATGCAGAATTAGCACTTGCAGCTGACTTGCAAACACCAAATCTGGATATGAGTAATTCTTTCATTTGTTTTGCTTTTGTTTTTATTCCCAGAGCTTGCTTTCTCTATACCTCTAGAAGAGATAGAAATGGATCAAATATTCCTACCCTGTTTTCAGTGATGGAGAAAGGAAGCAGGGAGAATTCGGGCAGCCTGAATGATGGAGAAACTGCTGCCAGGTAAGTCATTTTGAGCAATGAGGATCCTGGAGCCAAAGCCACAACCTGAGCCATTGCGTATGAGCCTGGTCTGGTGCTTGGCACACAGAAGACAGGCACCCAAAGTGGTTTCTGAGTGACTAGAGGAGTAAATGAAAGAGATAGAACCAATGTTACTGAAATGTGAATAATTTAGGGCTGGCCTCTTTGGAGATGTAACAACCTCTTGACTTCAGAGATTGGGTATGAAACCTACTATTTGAATAAAATGGTCATAAGAAAATATTGGGAGGGGCTGGGCACTGGTTCCTGAGCTAGTTTACTCAAGGTTACCATTCTACCACACCTCCACTTCTGGCTTTTTCATGGCTAATTGGAGATAAGCCTCTTAGGTTTTTCCTGCCCACCCAGACTGGCTTCCAACATGATCCTCAAATCTCAGCTGCTCAAGTAGCTAGGATTACAGGTGTGAGCCCCTGGCAACCTGGCAGGAAATTTTTCGTTCTTTAAAAATACTTTTCAGTAGCCAATTACCATGGCAAAGTACAGTGCCACATTTACAACAGATATAGATATATTATTACTGAAAATACATTATTATTACATAATTTTTTAAGATCTTGGTTGGGTGCCTATAATCCTCTACCTACTCAGAAGGCTGAAGGCTGAAGATTCTGGTTCAAAGCCAGCACATACAGACAAATCCAAGAGACTCTTATCTCCAATAATCACCAAAAGGCCAAAAGTAGAGCCATGGTTCAAGTGCTAGAGCACCTCCCTTGAGTGAAAAAGTGAAAGGACAGGACCTAGGCCCTGAGTTCAAACCCCACTATCAGCACACATACACACACGCACACACACACACACACACCCTTCGGATAGAGCTAGGGACTGGTGGCTACTGCCTGTAATCAATCCTAGCTACTCAGAAGGCTGACATCTGAGGACTGAGGTTCAAAGCCAGCCCGGCAGGAAAGTCCATGAGATTCTCATCTCCAATTCACCACCAGAAACCCAGAAGTGGCGCTGTGGCTCAAAGTGGTAGATTGCTAGCCTTGAGTCCAAGACCTCAGGGACAGCACCCAGGCCCTGAGTTCAAGTCAGACAACCAACAACAACAAAATCGAATAGAATATAGACTTCCATTTCCTATAAGCCAATCCTAGTTGAAGAAGAAGAATTAGAAACCAGAGTAGATGGTATGCCACTGACCAAGGACAGGATCTGCCCAACCCACGGACCTGGTAACCTGCTTGCTGTCCTCCAGCTCTTGGATTGTGAGGTGACATGATCATGTCCACTCTCCAACTCTAAAGAGGAAGACGTAACTCTCGATCCCAGCCAGAGAGAGGGATGAGCCACACCAGCTCTCTGGAGACCTCACATCGGTTCCGTTGTTGGTAAGCTGAGCTCAAGGCCAGCTAGGGGGTGATCGGAGAAGGTTCCATGAAAAGGTCGAACTTGAAGTGGCCTCCAGAACGTGGGAGCAACTTGGGGTCGCATGCAGCCTGTTGACCTGCTGCCTTGTCTTAAGTCTGATCTGCCAAGACAGACAAGGCCCCAAGGACCTGCATGAAAATCTGCACTCAGCTCCAAGACAGGATGGGTTTTTCGTGAAGCCCAGCCAGGCAGGACACACTGGGGAAAAATTTAAAGACATCCTGATTCCTATGTGGAAAAAAAAAAAATGTGTGGTAGGAACCTGGAAGGAAATGAGTCCTTTCTCCCATTTGCTCTCTCCAATCCACCTCCCCAGGCATTCAAAGTCCTGGGGGCACCCAACCCCTGTGCTTCTCCAAGTCTGCAGTTTGCCTTTAAGCTTCTGGAGGGCCCCCTCTGTGATTCTTTATGTCCCCCAACAGCCCCAGGCTTCTACACGGCAGCCTTTCTCAGGACTTCTCCCCAGTTCCTATGGCCGATCTGTGGATGCTCACCAAAAGAACATTACGGAGCCAAAACCTGCCCAGAACTCTCCTGTTGCTCAGTCTCTTCTCCCACCGCCAAATTGGCTTCTGAGAAAGGAAGCCGCTAAATTCAGCCACATTAAGATCTAACACACACCACGTCGTTTGTTGCCCGATGCGGAGACATTTTAGATGTCGTGTAAGTTAGGATTTGGGATGTGTTCCCAGATAGAGCTGGGAGCCAGTTCAAGGGCGCAGACGACGTGTTCTTGTTTCTAAGCAAATAGTAGATCTTATTAAGCTAGCTGTGAGGCCAATCTCTTATCACAAAGATAAAGTGAGATTTGGGCATACTGGGGAAAGGACAGTAAAGTTAGTCCTGTGATAACAGAATGATAGAAGCTTGGAGGAGCAGCCTTTGAAAAAGAGAAAAAAGCAAAAACCATAATATACAGCCTAGGAACACTTATTAAGATGAGATTTAACCAAAGACTATAAAATCTTAAATGGCAGATAATAAGGTCAAGCTAAGTTACTATTTTCAGCCTAGAACAGATGACGAGACAGGAGGACATAAATGGAAATTAAAAGAAAAGAGATTTGGAATAGATCAGAAGGTTACCAAAAATAATCAATGGTCAAAATGACTTTGTGGGCTCATTCACTTGTGCTGAAAATATTGGGTCATTGAAAAAGTAATGAGATGATATTCTTGGGAAATGGAATAGTTAAAATGAATGAGCCCAGATGGAGCTGAAGACTTTAATCATTCTAAAGAGAAACACTTGCAAGGGAGCTGGCTCCCAGACCCACTGCAGGCCAGGGAGAGGGACCTCGGGGCCAGGCAGAAGACCTCTCTGCTTTCTACACCCCACGGGTGTCCGGGGCTCCCGGGAGGGTGGAAGTGGTGGATGCGTGGAAGGCCGTGGTGCCTGCTAAGGAATCGGAACAAGGAAGCAGGCAAGACAGCCACCAAAGACAGGGAGCCTCTCCCATTCCGGGCCCGCATCCAAACCTGGCACCCCCCCCCCCAAGTCTCCCAATGCATGACCCAGGGTCAGCACAGCTCCTAGTGGACAGCTTCAGCCGCTCCTGCTGTGACCCGTGTCCCCGTCTCCTGAGGTCCTTCGCAACCCCACGGCGTGAGACTGCAACCACTTCCACCCATCACTCACCCAGCGCCTGCGCGCAGACACTGCACTAGCCACCGGGCCTCCACGATCTCCATCCTCACCATCTTAAAATGGTGTCCCAGCCCACCATACACATGAAATCACCGTCCATCTTCCCAGGATGCCAGGCTGCCGGTGGCCTTTCAAGATGGGGATGGCCTCCCTGACCTTTGACTTAACCTTTGTGGTCAGCCAATATTCCCCTGCGGGAAGGACTTTGAGCCCAAGAGGGCTTTTTTGCCTTTGCCCCGCAATGGCATTCTTCCCGATGCATGATGGGAGAAAGGGGCTGGCCAAAGCAGGACTGAGTGCAAGAGCTATGAGCCCAAGCGAGGCCGCCACCGTTCCAGACCCTCAGCCAAGCAGAGGCAGGGCCCCGCAGCCATTTCCAGGGGGCTCGGGAAGACCTCTTGGGAGGGCTGGGCCCAGTCGGTTCAGGGGTTCACAACTGCTGACCAAACCAAATTTCTGCACACAGAGGTGGGTCTCCCACCGAGTGCCGGGGCTCCACTGCCACAGCAAGCCAGGGAGGGGAAGAAAGCAAGGATCCGCCTGCCCAGCACAGGCCCCGTGGCGTAGAAATGAGTGAAGGGTGGGAAACCTCCAAGCACCCAAGGGATACCGGCAGGAGGGAGCCAGCACAACGCAGGGAGGGCCAGACCTCAGGGAGACGCTCAGCTTAGCAGCAGGAGTTGGGTGTTCAAATCCTGCACGCTGCGGAGATAGGCCTAACCCCTGCGGCTCTCGTTCCTGAGAGACAAGCAGTGAGCCCGGAGCCTGGTGGGAGGAGAAGAAGGCCTCTGTCACCCCTGAGTTCATGGAAGAACGAGGGGGCTGGTCTCTGCCTTCCGAACAGAACTCTGGGACAGGGACAGCACCACTGGCCCGGTCCTGTTTCGCGGGGACAGCCAGCTCCTCCTTTAGGAACCATCCGGATGGATCTGAGATGGCGGCAGAAACCCACCCAGACCTCCCCATCTGGTATTCGTTCCAGGGACTGGAGTTTCGGGAAGAAGTTTGTTGGCAGAATCCGTGGTTCCAATTGCAGAAGGAAAACGAAAGCAAACAAAAGGAATACATATTCATTGTCATAAATCAGGACCGCATAACTACACACGTGCGAAAGAAAGCAGCCTTTGGGAAACCCAGTCCCCCACCCCTGCCGAAGGTGGGCATGGCTGGCCCCGCACTCGGGTTCTTCCTGGGCAGTGGCTTCCCCACCCGTATGTCACGGGGTCCCTGCTGAGGCAGAATCTTGTCGTTATTTTCTTTTTTGGTTAGCAAAAATAATCTGCAAGTTCGAAGTTGCCAGCCACCCTCATGTCTGACAAGTCACCTCAGGACACATCTCTGTGGTTGCTGTAGAGGCGGCCACATGCAGATGGGGGACAGGGCTGTTCCTGACACACACTGACCAGTCCCGTCCCCAGGGAGCGCAGCCCAAGGTGGGAAGTGGTAGGGAATTTTGGAGGGGGGGGGGCCCCGTGACCCCTAGGAAGCCTGAGGGGATGAGGGGGGGTTGAGACAGACGGGAGGAGAGGGAATGAGGAGCGGGGTGACACTGACCAAGACATGGCAGACTGCAGGGAGGAAAAGCGCACGCGTTCGATCCCCCCTCCCGCGGACGCCCGTGGGGAAGAGCAAGTCCGCAGCTCGGAGGGAGGAATCCTCACGACTTACTGCTACTTCCGGCACACACCAGTATCGGGGAGCAGGATGTGCACCCCCCGGGTGGGGGGGTTCACCCTGGGGTACTCCAGGGCTTGCTGCCCAGAGCATGGGGGGTGACGCGAATCCTGGATTCTGAATGCCCGGGGGACGGGGGTCCTCGCGCACCCCAGGAAGGGGGCCCATCGCGCCGCCATCGTGGCAGCCAGTGGGGGGGGGGGAGGCGGGGGGGTCCCCCCAACAGTGCTGTCACGGGGTGTTGGCATCCGTGACTCAGCACCCTGGAAACACACGGCCGCATCTTACACCCTAAGCAGATGAAGCCCCCAAACCCACGGCCAGACGGGGTTCGGCCGTGGGACTCGGGGTGGCGCGCCCCGCGTCACAGGGCAGGCACTTTGTGATCACAGGCCATGGCGACGGCCACCACCGAGCGCTTAGGCAGAGGTGCGCGCCCGTGAGGCAGGTCCACCCCCCTCCACCACCCGGGGAAGGAAGGGTACAGAGCCCGGGACACACTAGGGCACAAAGACGCCAGGTTAGTCGTCCAACGACAAGGTTAGCAATTAGAGAAGCTAGCATTTGCAGCCAAACGTTGTGACTCCAGTGTTCATCTTCTCCCCTTGGGGACGGGGGGAGGGGGGTGTTTTACTTGCTTTACTTGCTTTGTCCTTAGATGTTTCGTCTTTCACTTTTGTTTATTTGGGTAAATAGATGGATGGACCAGTGGGTAAATGGGTAGATAGATGGGCAGTGGATGGATGTGTGGAAAGATTGGTACAGGAATGCATGGATGGATGGATGGATGGATGGACAGATGGATTGGTGGGTAGATGGGTAGATGGACAGTGGGTAGATGGGTGGGATGGGTGGATAGATGAATTGGTAGATAGATGACAAATATCCCCTACCATCCTGACACCTGCAGCTGCTTTCTAATCATTACTTCCAAGCACTCCCAATACCCTGCCAAAATAGGTGCGTAGCTCAAAAGACAAACAGGGGCTAGAGATTGAGACGCAATCGCTCGCACAGCTGGAAATGAACACGCGAGATGGGTGGGGAAGGAATAGAGACATTGAAGGATTGGCAAATGAAGGACACTAGAAACAAAAAGGAACCACGAAACAAGATGGGTTAAGGGCTTCACCATCAGAACTGCTCACAGTGGGCAGAGTTTGGAGGAAAGGGGAAGAAAGATCTGGAAAGATCAAAATAAGAGAAGGCCAAGCTCCAAGAAGTCCAGAGCACTGTGGAAGAGGTGGGAAGGGGGGGGAGGGGTGCACTTGTGACAGGGTTCCTGATCTAGAAGGAAGGCAGCAGCGGGGAACTTTCTGGAAGGAAGGCAGCAGCGGGGAACTTAGGGTCACAGGGGGTCTTGTCCCCGCAGAGGTTTGAAAACTGAGTTTTTTCAGAGCTGGGGAGCGGGAGAGAGAAAAAGGAGGATGGGCAGCATTGTGGGCTTTCTGAGGAAATAGGGTCAGGAGCTCTAGGAAGGATCCCACACAGTGAGGAGGAGGAGGAAGAGGAGGCAAGATCCCCACCACGGGGCAGCTCAGGGGCTCCAAGGTCACCTGTAGGACAAGCAAGGACCCAGCAGGACCAGTCTGCGGCCTTGGCGGGCCGGCCGGGCCCCGCACAGCGCGTGACGCGCGCGCCCTCTAGCGGTGACGGCCGGCATCACACCCGCCCGCGGAGCCAGCAGGCCAAGAAACTGGGGGGTTCTCTAGAGATAACGTTCGCCACGCAGAAGCCTGGAGGCGCTTGCTCCCCACCCCACCCCACCTTGCATTTTATCCTGGTGGAGGACCATATGTTAACAAAGAAAAAGGAAGAAAAATCGAACGCACGAGACCAATGAGGCAAAGCAACGGCTATGCCCCAAGCTACAAAGTCACCCCCCATGCCCTGGATTCCCACCTGTTCTGACCCGCCTAGCCCAGCGACACCCCACCCCACCCCGCACCCCGGGTGCGTTGCGTGCGGCCCCGCTGGGCTCCGGGAAGGAGGGCGTGGGGGGAGGACCAGGCAAAGTTGGGATCCGGCGGCCCTGGAGCGGCATTGGCTGCGCAATGCTGCCATCTAGCGGCCAGGCGCGGGAATGCACGGCCTGGCGGGCGCTCGGGGCCCTTGATTGACAGACAGGAGGACGCCTGCCCAGAAGAGCCCGGGCGCCCAGGGACCCCCAGGGACCCCCTGAGAGGTGGATTTGCAGGCTTGTTAGCAACCCTGGAGAGGACTTGCTCGCACAGCAACTCCGGGGGAATGTGCTGTTCTCTATCTGCAGTTTTTGTTTTCAAACCTTTGCAAACTGCTCTGGAATGGTGTGAGCTGCAGTCTGGGGGTTTGAGGTCAGCTTTTGCAATTGCTAAAGTTCATGACAAGAGGGGGCAGGTTTCTGGGGCTCCGTTTCTTTGTCTCTCGGGGGAGAGGGGGGCATTTTTGGAAGGTCCAGGTAGGCTGATCCTTGGAAAGAGCTTGGGAAGTGTAAATCTAGGTGGATCCCTAGATGTGATGGAGGAATCCTGCTCCAGTTCGTGTCACAGCAAGCTGGACCGACCCACTTCCTGGGTGTCTGGATCAAAGGGAGAATCGGAGCCTCCTGTTGCAAGTGTCAGGGACTGTTTACAGTGGAAACCTAGCTTTTGTGCATGTTTACCCCCCAGGAAGGATTAAATCATTTTAATTAGAAGCTCAACTTCCACCAAGCACCGGTGGTAATGCTAGTACCGGAGGGGCCGAGCTGGAGGCCAGCCTAGTGAGCCTGGGAGACCGGGTCTCAGGAAGAAAGGAAAAGAAAGTCAGGAAGAAGATAAAGGGGCCTTGCGGTCTATAAGAGAAAATGGAGGTTTGGGGAGGTTGATTTGCCCTGGGTCACAAAGCCTGTCCCTGATGAAGCGATCAGCTCGCAGTTGGGAGAGGAGAATCAATAAGTGCTGAACCAGGGAGCCTCCGGCTGGGGAAGCAGGGAGCCGTCCACAAAGCACCTCCCAAGGTAGCCGGAGGGGCTCTGGGCCTCTACAGCCCACAGCCCTGCCTGCGAGCAGGGAAAACACAGGCAAGAAACAGTCCTCGGGTGTAAGACAATTTCCCTTTTTCAAAGAAAAATTCTCCTGAGGTGGTAATCACTTCCAGCTATTTCAGTCATTTTATACCTAAGTAAGGAAAAGTTTACATCTTCCCCAGAGCGGCTTCCGAGAGAGATGGAAGGAAAGCCCCTAGGGAAGGCTAAATGCCCACACAGGATTTCTCAAAAGGGAAACGGAAGGGAGGCTAGTTGCCCCAAATTGCCTAGATCGTTATTTCTCCTAGGATTTCTGACTTTGATGACAAAAATGTGCCTAGGGTGCCCAAACATGGCATACTGAGAAAAAGGAGTCAAATGGAAACTCCACAACTCCACATTTTAAAACATGCTTCAAAGCTACAGTAATCATAGCACTAGGGTACTGGCCTAGAGAAAGCCCCACGGGTAAATGGAGTGAAATTGGGGTGTCGAAATAGGACCTCACAATGTGGCTGGTTCTTAGCCAGGTGACGGAGACAATTCAGTGGAGAAAAGTAGTCATTTCCGTAATTGTGCTCGGAAAACTGAATATCCACATATGAAGGAAGAAAATTGAACTTTTACTCACACTACATACAAAAATTCAGTACAGAGTACAGGCCTCCGTGAAAGCAAAGGGATAGAACTGTTAGAAGAAAATGGGGGCATACGCCTGGTGACATCAGCAAAGCTTGCTTAGCTGACATCAGAAGCATCCGTCACAAGTGAGGACATGTATATGTAAATGAAAGTCCATCAAAATTAAAAATATACAATCTTCAAAGGACACAAATGAGAAGACACTGCTCAGATAGGACCCAGGAGTTGCAGATCAAGTCTGTTAAGGAACCCACATCCAGATATACAACTCATGAAAGGCAACCAGGTCTAAAGACAGGCAAAGACCCTGAATACACATTTCCCCAATGGGAATAAACAAATGTTCAATACGCACATGAAAAAATAATCCGTAGCATTGGCTCCCAAGGACATGTGCATCAAAACCATAATAAGGTACCATTTCGCACACACTAGCACAGCTACAATAAAAGGTGATAAGTTTTGGCATAGATATGGAGAAACGTGAATTTTCACACATTGCTCATTAAAAAATGTAAAATAGTGCAGTTGTTTTGTCCATCAATCAAAAGTTAAACACAGAATCAGCATATGACCCAGGAGTTCTAATCCTAGCCATATATCCAAGAGAAATAAAAGCATAGCCCCACAGAAAAGCTTGTACTCTAAAGTTCCCTGCAGTGGTATTCATACTAGCCAGAAAGTAGAATGTCTATTTATATTCATACAAGGGATTACTTGGCAATAAAAAGCAATAAAGGGCCAGGCACTGTGTAATATGCCTATAATCCAAGTCTAGCACGGTGGTACACTCCCTTAATCCCAGCCAAGCAGGAAGCATAAGTAGGAGGAACACAGCCCCAGGGACATTCCCAGCCAGCACGGAAAGGTCTACCTGAGAAATAAAGCAAAAAAAAGGGCTGGGGTGTGTGGCTCAAGTGGGAGAGCACCCACCCAACAATCACCAGGCCCCAAGTTCAATTCCCAGTACCTCACACACAGAACCAAAGGGCCGGAGTGATGATGCACGCTACCATGGAGGTGAACCTTGATGACCCCGCTGAGACAGCTGTTAAAAAAGAAAACACCACGTGTTACGGGCCCTCACCCGTGCGACACAACCGGTCCAGCAGAGGCGTGATGCGGGGAGTGATCTCTCTCTCTCTCACACACACACACACACACGCACACGCACACACACACACACACACCCCTTGGTCAGCATGGTCCCTCTTAGCCACCTGATGGCAGGAACCTCAAGCCCTGTGGCAAGGCATGTGCTTTGGTCAAGGGTCCCAGTAGAGCCCCCATTCCGACAGGTGTGAAGAAACTTCTAGATGTTCTTGGAGAAGCCCAGACCCTCTGAAGTTCCAGCTTCCCTGCACAGGCTGCCCAAAGTCCTGACCCTCCTCCCGAGGGGTTAGATGTGCCTCGAGACCACTCTCCAGGCAAGGAGGGCGGGCCCGGGGACATCACCAGACCCATCCAGGGTCGCCTAGATGGGGTGGGCAGGGCTGCCATGCGAGCCCATCTTGTGCCCTCCTGGGTGCTTCGTCCACAGTGTAATCCCCTCTCCACCCCCTTGTACTTCCTCCAATCCCCAACCCCGGGCTCGCCACCAGCGGTACAAGAGTATTCCAGAATAGCAAACACAGGGTTTCCTGTTGTTACGAAGGGGTGTTTGTGTGTGTGCTAGTGTGGGTGCCAATGTTGGGGATTATACTCGGGTCTCCCCACTCTTGCTTGGTGTCTTTCTGTGTGACTGGTGCTCTACTACTTGAGCCATGCCTCCAGTCCAACTTTTTGCTGGCTAACTGAAGACAGAGCTGAGCAGGCTTTTCCGCCCGTCAGATCGCTGCGTCCAGAGCAGCTAGGATGACAGTCCAGGGCCGCGGCCACCCAGCTGGCAAGCACGCTTTGAGTCTCGCTATCAAAACGGCACCCACACTGCCCAAAGAGAAACGTACTCACTACCTGACTCAGGCAACCGTAGCCCCTCTGTACAACACCCTTATAATAATTTTTAAAAATTAAAATAAAAGAAAACTGCGCGGCATGTGCAGAGCATTGAGTGGCGACGGGGATAAAGGCATTTGCTTTCGTTAAATTAACTTACCAAGGGGCTGGGAATATGGCCTAGTGGCAAAATCGCTTGCCTCCTACACATGAAGCTCTCGGTTCGATTCCCCAGCACCACATATATGGAAAACGGCCAGAAGGGGCGCTGTGGCTCAGGTGGCAGAGTGCTAGCCTTGAGCGGGAAGAAGCCAGGGACAGTGCTCAGGCCCTGAGTCCAAGGCCCAGGACTGGCAAAAAAAAAAAAAAAAAAAAATTTAACTTACCAAAATAAATGGTAAAAGAGAGAGACTGGGAAGCACTTTAAGACAAGGCAGGTTTTATTGTTTTTCTGGCCTTTCTAACCTGAAGTTGAGACCTGTAAAAGTACTGGGGAAACATCTTTCCATTCAGGATGAGACTTGGAGGATAGACGTGGAAAGGTCGCCGTTTGCCCTGTAGATCCAAGAAGGTGGCCCAGAGTGTGGAGACATGATCCAGAACTGTGTGGGGAAAGGCCAGAGCCCAAGGTGAGCGGAAGATCTCAAGCTAGATCAGATTCTGGATGTTTCCATAGTCCCACACACACCGTAGCCACACCGACCAGCCCTTATATAATTATGCAACAATACATGAATGATTTGCTTAATGTGTAGATTAGAGTTCTCTAAAGAAATAGAATTCACAGATTAGAGAGCGAGATATAGATAGATAAATAGATAGATAGATAGATAGATAGATAGATAGATAGATAGATAGATAGATTGCCAGATAGTTGGATGGATGGGTAGATAGATTCATATACACATACATAAATGAGAGACAGATTTATTATAAGGAATTGCCTCACATGAGAGATCACAAGACCTGCAGTAGGCAAGCTGGGGACCCAAGAGACCTGAGATGCAGTTCCAGGAGTCAGGTCTCTGAAATTCCCTCTTACTCCACCTCTCGGTTGGCTTCAGGCCTTGGCCGGTCAGAGGAAGGCCACGCCGCTCAGGAAGGCCAATCTGCTTTGCACAGCCTGTCCATTCAAATTTTAGTCTCATCCAAAACCATCACCAACATAGGCACGCTTACAGTCGTGTGTACGGAAGTCCCCGGGAAGCCCATAACCCCACGCTGACCGTGTCTTTCTTCCTCCCAGACATAGACCTAAAAATCTAGCATAACAGCCTAGCATGTGAAGAAGAGATTTCACAAGTCTTTGATGAAGGAATGAGTCATGACCCCTAGGAGCTTTCTCCATTGACCGTTAACTACCAAGTCCTTGTGAGCGTCGAGCCATGCCCACGCTTACCCGAGTGTGAAATGGCACTCTTGCTATGAGCCACCTCTTCAATTTCAAGGTCCAGAGCAGATGACCTCCCAACTCACCATCAGAAACAAGGACGTGAAACGAAGAAGTGGCCACGAGTAGAGCGAGGGCACGCCGCCGGGGCTCAGGGGAACCGAGATTCATCCAACAGAGACATCGTGCGGACCGCATGGGTCCTGGAGGTTTCCAGTCGCCACAGTTTTAAACGGTGAGACACAGCGCTTGAAATTCCTTTTAATCCTATATTCTAGGATCATACATCATTGTTACGTTAACTTGCGTTTCTGTTACCCAGTAGATCCAAAACAACACTACTTCATCACAGTCGATACACGCATTCTCAGCGTGTCCTCTGTCCGGTTTCCATCCTAAGCCCGCAGCTCACGCCTGGGACTAGCCACTCCCCACGCACACGGTAGTCACGCGTGGCTTGTGGCCCGCGCGAGCTGGAGGACAGGCGAGCCGCCGGGCCACCCCGCCTGTCCTCCGGGGGGGCCCGTGGCACCGTCTGAAGGGGCCATCCAAGGAGAGGGACTTGAGGGTCCACGGGGGTCCGTGGCTCCACTTGGAAGCTGAACCTGTGGAGGCAGGTGGAGCCGGAGCTCGGGCTCCGCCGTGCTGTCGGGGAGTCACTCGGCCTCTCCCAGCGCAGGGTGCTCACTCCGGACACAGGGGTCTCGCCAACCCGAACCCCTGTGCGCCACCAAGCCCTGCACCCCCACACCCCACACACAGAGCACCGCGGGGTTCCGGGCGGACGTCGATTGTCCTGCTACTGGCTTTTCCCAGGGAATGGCTGACGCTTCTGGAAGGAAGCTCCCACTCTCCCCCACCCACCCCAGGCCCTCCTGGGCCCCATGAGAGAAGTCAGTCCACAAGCGACCGCTGTCCAAAGGACTTCCCAGCGTCCATCCCAGCAGGAACCCCCGACGTGAGCTTTGTGGCCAGCCTGACACAAGAGACTTCACAGAGAGCAAGCACAGTGCCAACCCACAGAATCCAGCGCGCTCGAGTGCGCGGCCGAACCATCTGCACACAAAGCCTGAGCTCCGGGCGGTGTGGACCAGCGTACGCCCTGGCTCTGCCTCTCCACGGAAGGATGCCAGGATGGTTCAATCACAAACGGACCGGTGGCCCTCGGAGCTCCTCCACCCCCGCTCTAGTTCCCCAACAGCTGCTCGCTGTCCGGTTTCGTGTCTTTATTTGTGGTGCCGGGATTGGAACCCAGGGCCTCATGCACGCCATGCGAGCCCTTGACCACCCAGCTGCCTCCCTGGCCTTCACATTCCCCGAGGAGCGGCCGCAGGATCTCACAGGCAGTCAGAAATCTCCCTCGTCCTCCCCGTCTCAAATTGGCACATTTGTCCCCTCAGGCCCCTGCTGCCGCCCCTCTCTCTCTCTCTCTCTGTCTCTCTCTCTCCACGTGACCCACGACCCCACGCAGGATAAGCTGCGGCCACTAGCGCATGGAAAGGCAGCCAAGCAGGAAGAAAGGAGCCCAGCTGGCCTTGGGTGGCTGTCCTGGCCTGCTTGGTGACCCGCCCGCATCTGGGCACTGTGAGAAAGACAGACAGACAGACAGACAGACGGACAGGAAATGGAGAGAAGGCAGAGAAGGGCTTCTCGAGGGAGGGTTATGGTAGCCGGTAGGCGCCGTTCTTACTGGAAGCAGAGCCGTAGACATGAAGAGCCCCCCAGAGCACTCGGGCCGGCTGCTGACCCCCCGATGCCAGCTCAGGGCCAGCTCCGCTGCAGCGGCCGCTCCCTCCGAAGCTGGCCCTTCCCGGGGCAGCCACAGCGGGAGACGGAGAGGCAAGGAGCCACCAGCTAAGCCGGCCGTTCGCGCCCTTCGTTGGGACGTCTCGGACGGGCGACACTTGCCGCAGGGCTCCCAGAATCGATGGCGGCTTTGCCAGATACGTGGCCTGCACTGGTACCCCAAACTCCCATCTCAGTATCATCTTCCAAAACACCCTCAAACCTCAGTGGTCTAGACTGCACGTGCTGGAGACATTACATGTGTGTTCTCTTCTTAATCTGCACCAGGATGCGATATTTAGATGTAAGAAGAGCCATGGAGATAAAGAACAATAAAGACAGCCATCGAGATTTCCTTAGCCCTGTCGGTGATCATTTTTCATTTCTCCAGCAGAATACTCGACCCTAGACAGTTTAGGAAGAAATGTGCTTCTTCCAGCTCTGGGAACGATGAAGTCCAAGGTCAGGCGACCTCAATGGCTGATGGACTTCTTGCCTGAGAGACAGTGCGGTGCCTGAGGTCCTTCAAGGTACCAAGTGCTGAGACCCAGCAAATGGGCTAGGGTGTTTTAATCCATGAGTCCATGAATGGATTAATTCGCTCAAGAAAGCACAGCCCTCCTGACTGGATCTTCTCCCAAGTTCCCACCTCCAATACCACGAGCACAGGACTTTCGGGAGTGGATTTTCAGCACGTGAAGTCTGAGGAACAAACGTTCACACCGAAGCACGTCCCCTTTGCAGCTCTAAGAGCTTTTGTACTGCGGTCTCGGGTCCGAGGGCCGCAGACCTGGGCTGCTTCGGCGACCTACCATCCTACCTTTGGCTGCATCCTACCCTAGACCTTCCCAATGCACTACTGATGTCCTAGGAGGACCAGAAAGCCCCGAGTCCCTTTAAGAGACCAGCAGAGATGGGAGGAAATGGCAGAGGCACCTTCTGATAAGATTCCAGCACAACTATCCTTCCCACTTGGCCAAGTGCAACGATAGCTCCTTGCTTTCCAAAGTCAGAGCGAAGAGTTCGTGTATAACAGGGGGAGAGCCCGCAGGCACTGGGCCTGTCCATGTCTTTTTCATCCATCTTCTGCCCAGCCTGCTTCGGATCCTTCCTGTCACTGAGGGAAGAGATCTGATGACCAGTTCCTTGGAGGTGACCATGTGTGTGTCTGTTTTGTAAGGCGATTCAGGAAATGGGTAAGATACAACGCAATTGAGAGGATGGTTGATAAAGCAGAAGGATCGCAACGTTTTATAGACTCGTGATCGCAAGTCCAACACCCCCAAAAGCTGTTTATTTCTTCCTCGTTATGTGGCCCGTAATGGGGATAAAGTAGATAATGGCCCTTTAGTAATTTCCTAGTGATAAAAAATAGCCGGTCTTTTACACCGGCGTGGTGAACGCAGATATTTTCTAAAAGCCAAAATAGAATTTTTCATTAAGCAGCATCATTAAGTAGTAGACTCTACAACACGCAATTAAGGCAAGTTTCATAATAAAAACGGATGCAATCATTTGAAATCTAATTTCACAAGGCCCTTCAATGGCGGTGTAATGGAAACGCAGTGTTCCCTGTCGGGTTAGACATCCACTTGACTCGCCCTCAAACACAAGGGAGTTCAGCCAGGCCCGACATTGGCAAGTCAGATCCCCGCTGGTGAAAGCATAGCGAATCTTCCGCCTCGACAGATGCTACTTTCTCCTGAAGATCACTTGCAGCCGGATACAGCTGAGAACCAACAGGAAGTGTTCCCGGCCCCCCACTTCTCTGCCTAAAAAGCTGGGCATACATTTCCCAGTGTGACAGCTCCCCCCCACCCCCCACCCCATTGCATCCAGTTAGCCTTGCCCACAAAGAAATTGGGGTGACAGGCATGTGCCACCCCTCTGGCTCCATCTTAACGCCAGTTCCTCCTCTATTTCCTAGTCACTTGCCCACAGTGCCCCACCCCTTGAAGCCCTTTGTGAACGTGCTGGGTCCTCCCTGAAGGCTAACCACCTTCTGAGGTTCGCTTCTTTCCTGAAATTCCTATGCACATAAACTACCAATGAAGCTGGCGCTGGGGAGGCCTGGCTCAAGTGGAAGAGCGCCTGCCTCGTGTGAGGCCCTGAGTTCAAACCCCACTACCACAAAAATAAGAAGAGAGAGCTCGGCCCGACGGCCCCGCCACGAGCCGGGCCGTCCCCGTGCAGGCTCCACCCTCCCTGGGCGTGCACCGCGCACGTGGGGGTGTGCCCATGACTGCCGCTTCTCCAGCTGGTGACTGGGGAAGTGATCAGAAATGGAAAACGGTGGCCCTACCCCGGCCTAAACCAGACTTCCGGATACGAACCAGAGAAGTCTGTCTCTAGCTGATTCGCTCAAATGTGAGGACCCACCAGACGGAGTGACCTCACACGTCACGTGAAAGAGCCAGAGCTCTTCTTGCTCTATCCTAAACCCCTCTCCTCTCCCCTCCCCTCCCGTCCCCTCTCCTCTCCTCTCCTTCCCTTTCCTTCCCCTCTCCTCCTCTCACTGCCTCTCTCTCCCTCTCTCTCTCCCTCTCTCTCTCCCTCTCTCTCCCTCCCTCTCTCTCCCTCGCTCACTCTCTCTTCTCCAAACTTTCCTTTTCCCCTACAAATCGCTAACTTCGAGGAATTCGAATTCAAACAGGATTCACAGTTAGTCATTTCCATGGCAACCTTAACAAAACCATGAAGATGCTTTTGCTCTGCCATACATCTGTTCCTCCCGTGAAAGGCAGTGTCTTCCTTTTCCAACTCTAAATAAGCCATCCGAAAAAAAACACTTGGGTCTTACTCAGCCATAATCCCTACCGGCCGCGTGAGGCATGACCTTTACGCCGCCCCGCCCCGTGCCTTGAACGCCAGCTCTCCCAAAGACCAGCTCTCCACATGGAGCCAAGCCTAAACTCCCAGGACCACAAGAGAGGATCTGTGTGCCGTGTGCTCGGCCCACCTTCACCGGATTCACACCGTCCAACGACCTCATTCCAGAAGGAGGGAGACACTTCTTCCCCTGGCAAGTCCCAGGTGCAGCCGGCTATCAACAACAAACACTGTAGCGCAAACTATGCAGACATTGGTGACTGTCATTACCACTAACGGGGGTGGGGGGGGGGGGGGGGCACACGTACTACTTTACTGGAGGAGGTCTGAGTCTCGTGGCATTGTTGGCCCAGGCTGGCTTCAAACCTCAATCTTCAGCTCTCAGCCTCCTGAGTCGATAAGATGAACACAGATAGGCCACCAGCGCTGAGCTAGTTCACCTCATTTCAATGTCCCCTTCATGTCCCCAAGGTAATAGGTGATTCTGAAGCTAAAAGTCCGATAGCAATTTGCTTCAGTAAATAGTTTCAAGTATATCCGTGGTCTGTGTTTTGGAAACCTGCCTCCTGTTAATGAAAGGCAAGACACAGCTTCAGAGAGACAAAGCCCTTAGACAGAAGTGGCCTTTGGGTCAATGTTCTATGTCTACTTCCTCGCGGATGTGAAAACGAAAGGCCACAGAGGTAAAGTGGCTGAGCTAGCGTGTCCCAACGCATTCTTCAACGAGCCAACACGAGAGCCTTTGTCTTCTGGAAGGCGTCCTTCCTCTCCATCATGCTGGGTCTGAGATTCTGATTATGCTGGTCGTTGTTACACAATAGCTGCTGTCTGGTTTTTCATTGTAAAGTCGATAACCCCGGTGCAAATGTTAAATTAACATTGCACTCAGTGTCAATGATAACAAATTAAGCTGCTTCAAGCTAACAGAAAAAGCCTTTCTCTGCAGACATTTCTTTCTGTCTTTTCCTCATCTTTTCCCCTCAAAACTCACACTTGTTCTGGATACCCCAAAGCAAATGGCAGTTCAGAAAACTAGCCCAATGCCAGTCAGAGCAAAGCTGTATCCTCAGCCGCAGTAAGAGAGCAGTGGAAAATGCTATGCATTTAAGTCACAAAAGCTATGATTTCTGCCTGAGATTGTCCGATAACAGAAATGAATAATGGTCCTTTGCCTGAAAATACATATTGATTGTTGGCGGTGAATTTCACCACGGATAATGCTGAAGTCATCATCCTTCAAATGTGTGTGGATTGCAGTTGCTGTTACCTAATCCTCGCAGGGTGATTTGTAGCCAGAGACAAGACAAGGCAGGAGGGATGCCTCCGTGCGCGCCACGCTGGACCTTCTCCAGCCAATTTCCCATCCTGGATGATTTGATCTTCACGTCTAAGGCCTCAGTTTATGACACCCAAGGGACAGATGGATCGTCCGCATTTGACTAAGATGAAGACCCCTCTCTGTTCTTTCATCTTCTGCAGAACAGAATTCTTCCACAGTTACCTCAGATTCCCAGACTCGGCCACCACTGAACCGCTGCCGTCTTCGATGGTCTGACCTCCCGAGCCCCGTGTTCCTCCGGCCAGCCGTAAATGACGCCAGGTGGACACCGGCACACACGCGAGGCGGCCTCATCTCGTTCCAAACTGGACCACGCACCCTTCCCCCGCAAATGGAGCAGTCATTATATTCTGGGTTTCTTCTTCCTCCCGCCCCCCCCCCCCCCGCCTTTCTGATGCTTAAAAGCATTAAGCATCACTAGCTCACCTAGCTACTTCAAACCCTCTGGAAGACAGGTGGTTGGAATGGCTGGCTAACAGGCAACAGAGCTGTCGCAGCATCCACCTCGAGGGATGTTCAGTCCCTAGCAACCAACGTATCAGAGTGGTGAGTTCACCACAAAACTTCCCCCAGGGTAGGATTCAAAAGAATACTAGCTTCTCCTAAATCCAAGTACTTCCTTAGCACCTTGTTATAATGCCAAAAATGTCCCTATTCAAAGATTTATTTCAAGGGCTGGGAATGTGGCCTAGTGGTAGAGTGCTCGCCTCGTATACATGAAGCCCTGGGTTTGATTCCTCCGCACCACATATATATAGAAAAAGCCGGAAGTGGCGCTGTGGCTCACGTGGTAGAGTGCTGGCCTTGAGCAGAAAGAAGCCAGGGACAGTGCTCAGGCCCTGAGTTCAAGCCCCAGGACATGCAAATATATATATATATATCCTATATATATATATTTCAGTGAAGTCCAATCAAAGTGGGATCTCCAAATGGCACTTACAAAATCTAAATAGCAAAACCCACATAGATATGGCTGATTCTAAAAACCTGCCTATGGCCTTCCGACTACTCTCCCACCTCAGGTGGAAGGCTGAGGAGCAAATCTAGAACAGGAAACAGGAAGAAGGGAGCACTTTTTGAGAATCCACTGTGGGCCTGGCCCTTAGGATAAGCTGTTGAAAGGATATGAAGGGTAACCACTGAAGCGGTCTGGTCTTTCTGTAAGGGATGGAGGATGCAGATGCCCTTCTGTTTGGGAGAGACAGATGCACGTTTAGATGTTAGATGAGGGCAAAACAGAGCACTTGCAATGGGAAGTGACTAAGGTAGAAAAAAAAAGTAATATTCTAAAATATCTCTCGAGATGGAAGTGATCTGAGGGGGTAATCAGTAAAAGAGTGCTGGAGGCCTTGGATTGCAGATGGTGGGGGGAGAAAGAGAAAGAAACGAGAAAGAGAGAGAGAGAGAGAGAGAGAGAGAGAATTAAAGGCATAGAAGATACAGCACAAAGAAAAAGAAATAAGCCCTAAAGAAAGTAGAGGTCTTTTCTCAGAAAAAGAAAAGGTGTATGGTTTACCTTGAGATGGAGGCCTGTACGTTGAGAGACTGGGAGGAGAGAGGTTGGGGGATTAAGGCTAGAAGGTCCTGTGATAAAAAGGGCTTTAGAAAATGTCTGAGGGGTGTTGCTATCCTGAAACAAAAGAGCTAAACTGCTACTATTAGGAGGAGAATTTGGCATAAAGTAGGTGAGAGGAAACCTTTCCTATATCTAATGGTTATACAAAACAAGCCAGAGAAGAACTGTAGTGACTGTGGGAATCCTAGACAATGGTGGGACTGATTTAGAGGAGAATTTGTCAGTGGATCTTCTTGAGAGGAAATGACAAAGAAGCTGGGGTTCTCCTTGTGGTCTAAGTATCAGTTGAGTGTGTAAGAAATCTACTCTTCTAGGGAAAATGACTGCTAACTCTGAGGGAAGAGAAAGACGGAAAGTCAGAAGAAGGAAGAGAGTCGGCTTATTAGCTAGACAAAGTCACAGTTGATGACAGCAATACAGCCCTGGGATATGCAAAAGGAATTTTTTATCCTGTCCTGACAGTAATCCTTTTACTTAAAAACAAAGAAGGTGATTTGTCTCCCTGACTACATAAAGCATTACAAGTCTCTTAGTGGCATTTGATTGTGTTGAATGTTCTGTATACTGAATGCTGCCTCTCTTCAAGTCTCCCTGCCTCGGGTGTGTCTACCTGCTAGGACTCTTGGAAGAAACCAGTGCTTTAAGTCATAGGACTGAAAAGGCTGATGAGACTGGTTAAGTCTCCCAGAAACGTCAAGTCAAGTGGGATGATATCACCTCTATTCTCAAGCATCTCCCTGGTTCTGATTTGTGTGTGTGTGTGTGTGTCCTGGAGTTTGAACTCAGGGCCTAAGCACTGTCCCTGAGTTTCTTTTGCTCAAGGCTAGCACTCTACCACTTAAGCCACAGTGCACTTCCTGGTTTGTTCATATATATATATTTTAATGGAGATAAGAGTCTCACACTTTCCTGCCCAGGATGGATTTAAACTGTGATCCTCAGACATCAGCCTCCTGAGAAGCTAGGATTACAGGCGTGAGCCACCAGTGCCCGGGCCTGGATCTGACTTCATTACTCAACATACGTTAGGATTCTACCTAATCAGGCTAATCTTAGGTACAAGGATACCTTAGACTCGAGATGGTTTGTGCCATTCTGTAAACATCATTCTTGTGGGAATAGAAAGGCACCCACTAACTTCTAGTGATAAGATTTTTATACCTCTCTCTTTATGTTCAGAGTGAGAGACAATGACAGATACTTACCATTCACATACTATTTGAACTTATCTATAATTGTCTCATTTCACTGGTTTCCCACTCTTTCTAATGACAAAGCACTATGCCCTCCTACCCAGCCTCTCAGTGTCAAGGCAATGAGAAGCTGCTTACGTAGCTTTTTCAGTGTGCTTTTATTGTGCTTGGTTATGTCTTTCTATTAACAAAACATTCTCATTTCTCAGAAATGTGTGTCCTTATTTAGAATGTACGAGATTCTCCAAACCAGATACATCTGAGGAGACATGACAGGGTTTAAAATTTATGTGATACAATAAACCATTTGTTCTCAGTAAGCAGCACCAAGCGGGGCATTGCTGGCTTTCAGAATTCCAGCTGAGTACAAAACGCCAACTTCAGGCCAGCGTCTAATAGCTCACGAGGGTTGGTTGGGGCAGACGAAAGGGGTGCGTGCTGGAGTCATCAAACATTCAGGCAAAAACTGGCCGCTGCCATCAAAGCAGGCTCTGCATTCGCTTCTGTTCCCCCATGAGAGCTTCTGGTTCATTAAGACTAAGAACACTATGCATATTTTGATGCTTTGGAAAATAATAGCAGGTGGAAACATGAGCTTACCAAGACCATATTTCCAATTTATCTCATTATCCCTGACAGTACCCTCACCAGGAAATAGCTCGGTTGACTTGCTTCTTAGCCAGCAATCTACAAAACTCACTCGAGTGAGGATTTGACTTCCGTGCAAAGTGTAAGGGCCACAAGAAGAATAGGTTAGACAACGAGGAAGGTCTTTAAAGTCTCACCGACTGTCGACCCGTTTCTCTGGGGAGCACATCACCCCACCTCCTGTGAGACCGGCGACTTTACCATGGACAGTCAACTTTCATTGCTGCCGGAGGAAGAAAGAGGAAATGAAGGGAGGGAAGGGACCAGGCGATGGCCGGAGCCTCCCTTTTCTCCTGGAGCAAGTGAAGTGAAGAGAGCTAAGATTCATCTGCTTCAGGCAGCATTTCTCTCCTTGGAATTTTCCAAAGGGCTCGGTGTGGAAAACACACACCACAGAGCCATCTCATCCCCTACCTCCCCTCGCTAGGCTGCACCCATCTTCTTATTGCATTCTTTGGTGGTGTGTGGACGCAGACAGTGTGCTGAGGGAAGTCTAGCTCCGTGGGTCTGCTGGCAGCCTTGCACACGGACGGGAGATGGAGCTGGTAGGACTTGGCAACTCCCTATAGCTGCCATGTGAAATGTGCCCAATAATCCACCCATCAAATGCAGGAGGTGTGGAGATAATGACTACTTCCTGAACATCACGCTGTTTAAAAAGCCCTACTGAAGGGTTGGGAGAGATTCCGGCTGGCTTTTGTACATGTGTCTGTCCCAGGTGCTGCTGTTGGAGCCGCCTCGCTGAGTTAAACACACCACGCAGACATCGAGAGCAGGTGGTGGCTGGCCAGATTGCTGGCAGTCAGGGTGGTGGTTGTTTTTCTAGCTCCAGTAGTTGGCACAGGAATGCAGGCTTCAGTACAATCAGTAGCTTTCCATCCTCCAGAAAGGAATGTGTTTTCCCTAACACCAGTGCATAAAGACACTCTACACTTTCAAAAGCCTTTCTGAGACAAAAGTCCAATGCAGACTGCCACTCAGAAATGTCCTCAGATTATCTCTGCTTTTAAGCCTTTGGCATACAAAATTCAAGGACTCAAGGACTCCACTCAAGGACTGGAGATGTGGCCCAAGTGGCTTAAGAACTTGCCCAGCAAGTGCTAGGCCTTGAGTTCAATCCCCAGTAACACACACACACACACACACACACACACACACACACACACAGAGTAAAGAAGGCATGTGTAAAGGGGTGTTATGAAAGAATTCAAGGGAGAAAATAGCTCAGAAAAGCACAAGAACCAGAATTCAACTCAGAGCCACCTATGACTCCTGAATCTCCCATCTCTACTTTCCTCACAGGCTAGCCCTACCCTGTCAGCTATTCTTCTATTTGTTGGCCCTGGCCCCATGCCCACTAGCTTGTGCCAACTTGCTGGAAGGACCTTCACTGACCCCTCCCCATCTGATGACCTCTCCCTCTCCCAATTATATTCTATCAAATGATCTGTTTCCTCTATTGCCTCTAAATTGCTTCCTAGTCCACTCTAAACTCCATACTTTGTCTCATGCATCACCATAGTAACAGACCCTAGAACAATATGAAATGGCCAGCACTTAGTAAATGTTCATACATTGCCAGTCTACTATGAAAGGCCTGTGTTTCTTGGGTATTGTTTCCAAAAGAGGCCATCTGATTGGTTATCTAGGCAACCAATGGACTTGTGTCTTTAGTTCAATAAATTGTCCTTAGTCTAATCAACCAGGTCAAAGGGGAAGGGTCATAGATTGTCCTTTCCAAGGACTGTGGGGGATCCTGGATAAAGAAGACACTGAAACATGTCTTAAAAGGAAATCACCAATCGTTGCATAACACGTTCTTTACACAACACATTTACTACCCTAGTCATATGATCCATTCACCATCCAGACACCTGGCTCACATCCTGTTGGGTCTTTTGAATTTCTTAGATGTTAACTTGAGATACTGCCTCCCTTGGAAAGTTTCACTCTTGCTAATTCAACCCTTCCCATCAGTCTATAGATATGGTAGTCTTGTTTCAGAACTCAGCTCAGATTCCATCTGCCTCCTAGCCACTGCTTCTCAACTAGTCCTTTTTTCCCCCAAACTCAAGGGCTGTCCTGATTCAACCTCTACAGAAGGCTTCCTCTAGGTTTCTACCAAAAGAATGGTAAGAATCAGACAGTTAAATGTCACACGAAGACTCTAGCAGTGAAAGCCGGAAGGTATACTCACAGTTCGACACAGCTAAAGCATGACATGGATGCATGAAAGCCCTGTGCTCACACGGAGGTGGGTACAGGCTCCTGAGCAAGACCATTGGTGATTACCACGTGGCACAAAAAAGCACAGACGGGTGGGGCAAGGTGATGGATGGGTCAGGATAAACCCTGACCACCCGGTAAGACAGGGACACCAACTCTTTATGTAAATGCAGGTGGCTTCTAGATTTTACCACAGACCAATGACTATCAGTATTAGCTGATTAGCTGAAAAGTAACCATGTTCTTGAAGGAAACTTGAATTCATGCCATGAATTCAACTGTGATTCCAACTCTGTCACAGTCTGAAAAAGGCAAACCATGGAGCTACTAAAAAAAAAAAAAAAAAAAAGACCAGTACTTGCCAGAGATTCATGGCAGAGCCTAGAAGATTTTGAGGACTGTGAAACTACTCTGTCGAATGCCCCAGAAGTCCATACCAACAGAGGGCACACCAAATGTGAATCCTGATGTCAATTATGGACTCTGGGTGATGACGTGTCCATTTAGATTCATCAGTTATAACACATGTACCATTCTTTTTTTTATTTTTTTTATTTAATTTTATGGTCAAGGTGATGTACACAGGGGTTACAGTTACATACATAAGGTAGTGAGTACATTTCTAGTCTAACTTGTTACTCCCACCCTTATTTTTCTCTCACTTCCCTCCCTCCTGGTTGCACAGTTAATTCCCAACATATTGCCTGCCTTGTGAGTATCGCTGTGGCATTGGTTCGCCCTTTCTCCTCTCATCATGTGGATGTTCCCCTTCCCTTCCCTAATTCAGATCAGCCTATACAATGCCCTCGGTACCAAAGCCAAATACAGGGACAACGAAGGATACACCACAGCCAAGAAGAAAGAAATAATTTCACGTAGTACATTACAAATCACAACAACAATGAAAAGCCTCTTGTTTCCATATCCTGGAGTTCATTTCACTTAGCATCATCTTATATGATCATAACAACTGTACCATTCTTGTGAGGGATGGATAACGGGAGAGGTTGCGGCATACCAGGGCAGGAGATACATGGGAACTTCTACTTGCTGTTTGCGCCAGCTGTGAGCCTAAAGAGGCTCTAAAATAAACTCTCTAAATCTCTCCATATCTAGAGCCCACCCTCCAGATTGGGATAAAATTGCTCTGAGAAAGGACTCAGGCATTGAGAACCACTGGCTTGGAATTATATCAAAATGCACACCATTAAAGAAAGACAAGAGGCTGGGACTATGGCTTAGCGGTAGAGTGCTGACCTAGGCATGTAGGAAACCATAGGTTCGATTCCTCAGTACTACATAAACAGAAAAGGCCTAAAGGAGCACTGTGGCTCAAGAGGTAGAGTGCTTGCTAGCCTTGAGCAAAAAGAAGCCAGGGGTAGTACTCAGGCCCTGAGTCCAAGACCCAGGACTGGCAAAAAACAAAAAGAAAGAAAGAAAGACAAGGACTTTGGTTTCAAGGTGTTCTGAGCAGGAATCCCAACCCCACTACTTACTAGCTTGTAGGAGATGTCCCACAAGTCAATCCCTGAGCTTTGGCTAGGGTATAGCGCAATGGTGGCGCAATTGCCTAGTGTGTGCACTGAAAAAAATACACACACACACACACACACACACACACACACACACACACACACACACACACACAAATTTCTGAGCTTCTTTTCCATGCAAGCAAAGAGCTAATAATTCCTACCTCATGATTATAGTAAGGAGTAGCGAAAACATTCAACGCTCATTTCACTTAATAGGCTCTTGATGAAGTGTGTGGAAGAATTCCTTCCTTTCCACCGCCTGTCGTAAGGGGTAACACTATGTTTTAAACATGTTCACACTGAGCTTAGCGGAACACACTATAACCCAAGATACTTGGGAGGCTGACGCAGGAGGATGACAAGTTTGAGGCCAGCCGGGGTGATTAAGTAAGACCTTGTCTCAAAATGAAAGCGAGGCAGATAATAGAGACAGATAAATGGGTTGATAAGATAGATGGTGCATACATATATACACGTAAGACAACTTAGGGGCTAAGAAAGAGGGTCGCCTGGTCTTTGTGTCAGCCGCCTCAGCCCCCACTTGTGGGCAAGGTGCTTGCCAGGCAGATATATACCTGGAAATTGGCAGAGAGGTGGGTAACAGCTTCTGAATAAGATGTTGCACCTGGAGAAAGCTGTGGGTGGCAAAGACACTATAAAAACACACCACGAATGTGGGTCAGACATCTAACACACTTCTCAGGCCTATTTGTATGGGAGAAATAAAACACCTTGCCCAGATGACAGGGACAAATAGATTTCCAATTTTCATTAGCATAATAATAGTGTTCTGTTTCCAAATCCAAATTGAACAAAGCTTCCTGGCTTTTTCTCTGTACTTGACCTTCCTCCTACCAAATCTGAAACTAAATTGAAAATGGTATCAAGTGCTACAGAATGAAGCTGAGAGCTTATAAAATCTGGCTTGTGTTAAGCCAAGTTTGGGTATAAGAAAAATGTGTTGTGGGGGCTGGGAGTGTGGCTTAGTGGTAGAGTGCTTGCCTTACAGGCAGAAAGCCTTGGGTTCGATTCCTCAGCACCACATAAACAGAAAAAGCAGGAAGTGGCGCTGTGGCTTAAGTGGCAGAGTGCTAGCCTTGAGCAAAAAGAAGCCAGGGACAGTGCTCAGGCCCTGAGTTCAAGCCCCACGACTGGCAAAAAAGGAAGGCAGGAAGGCAGGAAGGAAGGCAGGAAGGCAGGAAGGCAGGAAGGAAGGAAGGAAGGAAGGAAGGAAGGAAGGAAGGAAGGAAGGAAGGAAGGAAGGAAGGAAGGAAGGAAGGAAAGAAATGTTGCAATTATTGGATGAGCTGTCATAGAAGAGATAAACAGAAAAAAGTAATTAGCATAACTATCTTACAACTTAATTTAGACTTGTGCCAACGTCAATGAGGGTAGGCTCCTACTTTACAGCATAAGGTACATGCCAGTTGTGATGGCCCATGTCTCTCATCTCAGAAACTCAGGAGGTGGTGATCAAGAGGATGGAGATTGGAGCCCAGCTTTGGACAAAAAGTAGCAAGATCCTGTACCAACAAACATGCTAAGTGGAGTGATACATTCCTGTGATCCCAGCCATGCAGAAAGCCATAGGTCAAAGGTCATGGCCCAGGGCTTGCCTGGACAAAACAAACCGCAGACCCTATGCAAAAAAAATAACCCAAGACTGGGATCGCAACTCAACTATGAGAGTGCTCACCTAACAAGAAAGGACCCTCAGTTCAAACCACAGTACTGCCAAAACAATATACGGAAAAATCCCAATATAGGAATGAGAGGATTAAAACAACATCAAGTACTACAAGGCAAACACTACACATGTAGATACACAGACACGCACACACAAATCTATTTAGGACCCTTATTCACAAACTGACTGATTTGTATGTTTTTCTCATCTGCAAACATGAGCTAGTACTTGTTCATTATCCTGTGTTGCAAATAAAGGTTTAGTGGAATGAAATGACACTCATATGTCTGAATATTACTTATGGCTGCTTTTATACCACAGAGCAGCCCACATGGGAAAACACTATAGGACAAGCCCTATTTTATGACAACATGGTCTTTTATTTCACCACCACAAACACTTAAACTAATTGGTTGACAAATGAAGTGGTAAAATGTGTGTTTGGCCAGGTGTTAGTAGCTCATGCTTGTAAGTCTATTCAGGATGCTGAGATCTGATGGTCATGGTTTATCTACCTTGGACAGGAAAGTCCATGAGACTCTTATCACAAATTAACCACTAAAAAGCCAGCTTTGAGTGGAAAAGATAAGGGATAGCCCCTAGGCTCTGAGTTCAAGTACAAGTACCAGCACCAAAAAATAAAATAAAATATGTATTTGAAGGTCTATGTTTTTGATGGAGTACATGGTGGGGTATGTGTGTGTACAATGTATAAATCATTTGGAATAAATTAGTAAACGTCATTTATACTACCAAGTATATAATAGTATATGTAATATATTACATATATTAAAGAGTTAAGTGTCATTAAAAGTAAGGAATTCATTTCAGCCTTGATTAGTAATTATTAGGCAATTAGTTATTTTCACCTATCACAGAAACTTAGAAAGACGATTCGTGTTTTTTCTTAGTTTATCCATGGAATGAATGCAAAAGGAACTGAAACAAGTGTGTTTAATTCAACTCAGCACTTTCTAACAGATGAAATAGTGTCAATTACATGCACTGCAGTTGTTTCAAAGCAAACTGAGACATAAAATACACTCGATTTAATTAAAGCATAAAAAGGAAATGAGGTATCAATGGTAAAAGAGTGAGAGCAGCAGTATTGGTATGGTAATCTGATTTATGTATCTCGATTTACTGCATCCCAAATTGTGTGGGTTTTAAACAGTCATTAATGGGAATCCAGTTAAAACAGAGTAACAGAGGAGGGGGGAAAACAATTTAAATAAGTGACATTTTTCTTTTTTTGCACTTAGCTATCTTCTAGAAAAAGGGTTATTAAATTTTTAAACCAGTTTTTAATCAAAGTTTAGGAGTATAATATTTAATTGAAAACAACAGCAGATGTCCTTTTTCAAAACATCTTTCTCCGTGGTTAAATCAAGGTCTGCAGAATTATTTAATGAGATAATTGTTGGTCTGTGAATGCGCAGCAATTCATATGCACTGTGACAGTAAAATACTCAGCTTTGGAGGCCCGTGGCTTTCTGCTTCTCCTATCTCTCCTGTGTGGTTGTTTTGAATGCTGAACAGGCTTTGGACTAAGCTAGCTGGTATTGTGAAAAAGATAAGCAACCAATGGGAGATGTTTCTAGAAATCATTCATTCATTCACTCCTGCGTTCACGTACCTACTGGACCGAGTACTGGAGATTCAGCATGAGGAGCCAGCTTCTAACACAAGCCATTATCGTTGAGCTTCATAGGCTGCTGGCTGGGTGCAGAGCAGGGACGCTAAGGTGAACGCACTGCTGGGCCTAAGACTTACCCAACACTCGTCCAGCCTAGAGACGGCTGTGCTAAGACCTCCAGGATGAGCGGGGAAGTCCGGAGGACAGAGCACGTGGTCTGTGCTTCCCATGGCCCCTAGTCTTTTTAAAATAGAACACAAAAGCCAGCCAGATTCCAAATAAACCCGGGCAAGAGTTTGTTTTTCTTTCTACCCTAAAAGCAGACCGCAAAAAAAAAGGAGTTTGGAAATGGCTGGGAATGCAGGCCCAATGGATGGAATGGGAAAGCTAGAGGGAGGGAGGGAGGGGAGGGGAGGGAGAGAGAGGGGAGGGAAGGGAAAGAGGGAGGGAGGGAGGAAGGGAAGGAGGGAGGGAAGGAGGGAGGGAAGGAGGGAGGGAGGGAGGGAGGGAGGGAGGGAGGGAGGGAGGGAGGGAGGGAGGGAGATGGACTGTCTGGTACGTGGACACAGGTGGAAAGGATACGACAGAAGATAAGCGAAAGCCGTCCAAGCGTGAGCCAAACCCAGGCAGCAGAGCAAGAAGAGCTGACCCTTCTGCTCTGAAGGTGGCTGGCATCTACACGTGGGGGTGCAGCCTAAGACAGGATTCCAGGCTTGGCTGGGGTTCAGGAGCAAGACAGTTCCCAGAAAGGAAATGGGTAAAAGAGACAGGGTTCCCATCGTCAGGAAAACAAGGTCTTGAGATGAGGTAAATGCTCAGATTCTCCAACGAATCCCAGAAGCAAAGAGACGGCACAGGAGAACCTCAGAGAGGCTGGCTCTTCCATGTTCAAGCCGCTGAGTTTGGCAGGCCAGCGAGGTCAAAGGAAGGAAGGTAGAGGTGATGTAGCTGGCGGACAGGTTTGAGTCTTGCTTTTCAAAAGCTGTAAGAAATCTGGCATCTTTCTTATCAAACTGGGGATGATACATCGGCAGTATTTACCTGGGTGTTGTTAAAATTAAAAATACAGAACAAAATCTCTTCTGAAGAAGAAGAACTTTCACGGGGGAATGGAACCCAAAACCAGAGTTGCAATTGGGGACATACATGCATAGCTGGACCTGGTCAAGTGACCAGGACTGCCTCACAAGGCCTACATTAGGAATTTCATGTTCCTGCCAGGCACTATGGCTCATCACTGTATTCCTAACTTCGTAGGATTATACAGTTCAAAGCCCGCCCTGGCAGAAAAGTCCACGAGATTCCACTTCCAAAACAACCAGCGAAAAAGCTGGGCTGGAGGCCTGGTTCACATGGTAGAGCGCCAGCTGAACAAGCCAGCCCGAGCCCCGGTCCTGGCCAGATTGGCGTTTCTCATTGGTTCGAGGCAAGTATATCTGTAAGGAGCTTTGATTCATCCCCGCGGAGCCGCTCCTCACGGAATCACACTGAGGATGCGAACGAGAAAGATGTTCAAGCAACGAAAATGGCGTAGCTGAGGGATCTCATTGGCCACATGAAGCCGGCTTCTCCGGGATTCCGCAGCATCCGTCACCTCCACTCAGAGGCTGATGGGGTGAAAGGCTCTCTTCTGGGGCTGTCCTGAAAGACCGCCGGGCACACCAAGATCACCCCACTCTTGCAGTTGCGTGGCTTCTGCCGGGCCCCAGGCTAGCCACTCACCTGCCCCTGAAGCCCCCCACCCCGGGGGCATTCGAGGTTCCACGGAGGCCCTGCCTTCTCTCCCCCTCCTTGAGTCTCAGCCCCGCCTTGCTTGGCGGAGGGAAGCCGCTACTTCACCCGCCCCCAAAGAGCTTCGACATTCAAGCCCATTGCCAACCGTATGGATCCTTCCCGTGAGGTTCCAGGAGTCAGGACAAGGTAGGCTGAGGACACAAGTGTTACCTGGGAACCTGGCGGAAACCCTAAAACTGTGCCCTCTCACAGAGGTGCGATGTGCTCAAATGACCTGCAAGCACGCCACTGCACGGCGGTTGCCAGGGAGTGGGCCTTTCCATGCTCCAGTGCCCCCTCTGCTCTAGCCATCAGCCCTTCTCCTTACAAGCAAGCAACCCAGGGAGCCCTGGAGCCGTGAGCGGCCTGGTCGGGGCCATGGCTTGGCATCTGAAGCCTGAGGGTGTAGGAGTTGTCAGAACAAAAATGGAGTCACTTGTGTCAAGCCCTAACAAGGAGAGAAAAGAAGAAGACAGGAGTTCATAAAAGAGAGGATCTAATGTGTACATGACTGATAAGAACCGTCACAAAGGACTGCTGGAATCACAGCCTCGCACAAAGGGCTCTGCAAACTCGCACACGCACGCACACACACACACACACACACTTCTGCAAGGACATCACCCTGCTAACCGCCGCATCTCGGACTGACGCCACTCTGTGATTGTTCTCTGCAGCCAGGGATAGTTATTTCAAAATGCCTTATGTAATCATTCTTCCTTTGTCTCTAAAAACTTCCGCTTGCCTCCCGCTCCTCAAGTAGCTCACGCTTCACTACGGCACAGGAGTTCTGACTGCAGTGCTCTGCTGTTCCCGAAAAACTACCTTTTCGTGTGTGTGTGTGCGTGCGTGCGTGTGCACGCATGTACACACCCACCCACACCCACACAGACCAGTTCTCAGGCTCAAACTCAAAGCCTGTGCACTGTCCCTTCGCTTTTATGCTCCACACTAGTGCTCTAGAGCCACAACTCCACTTCTAACCTCCCGGTGGTTAATTTCATTTTGTTGTATTTTATTTTGGCCAGTCCTGAGGCTTGAACTCAGGGCCTATCCCTGAGGTTCTTTGTGATCAAGGCTAGCATTCTACCACTGGAGCCACAGCACCACGTCTAGCTTTTTCTGAGTAGTTTATTGGAGGTAAGAGTCTCACAGGCTTTCCTGCCTTGGCTGGCTTGGAACCATGATCCTCAGATCTCAGCCTCGTGAGTAGGGAGGATTACAGGAGTGAGCCACCATCTGGTGCTTAATTTGAGATGTCTCTCAGACTTCCTGCGTAAAAGCTGGCTTCGAGTCACTATTCTCAGATCCGAACCACCTGAGTAGCCACCAGCACCCAGCTTCTGAATTCTGAATTCACATGATGGAGCAGAATTCAAGGTAATCACAAGAACATCTTCCATGAGGAGTTTTTTGTCAGGTTTCTCTGCACATCTGATGCCCTAGGATCAAGGCTCGTGGCATGCTTGAGAGCCGCACTGTTTTAAGTGACCTCTAGAGAGTCCTCCAAACCCTCTAACATGAATTTTATAGGCCATTAATGCCTTTTCAATTATACCATTAGCCTCTTCCTGCGTGGCCTAGCTCTTTTCAAAGAGCAGATACAGAATACAGATAAGAAATCTGTTTCTGCCCTTTATTACACAATGAGATTTTTATCGCTGAGACTTTACCAATAGGAGAAAACAAACATCTGGGGCCATCTTTGAGTCAAATGTCCTGCAGTCTCTGAAACAAGAGATAACAATCACTTGGGAGGCCTTGACTTCCTGCTCCACAACTATCCCTTAGGGCAGACTCGGGGTGTACCCAGCCACGCTGGCCATCTTCCTCCACACAAAGGGGTGGAGCGATCGCGAATCCTCCAATCTCCCGCGTGGAAAGCTCAGCCGGTCTCCCGACTCCTTCCACACCAGTCAGTTTTCAAAGTCCTGCAGTGCTTTAAGATTTCCCACTCACCCCTTCCCTTCTATTTCCAGGGACCACCATCTAGGGTGGCCCCCCGAGTCGTGCTGCACCCCAGCCTAATTCTGACCAGAGCTCCCTACCTCTCACGGACATTTCCAGTAGGGGCGGACAAGTATCTGCGGCCCTACTCCCATTCTGGCCGGCTGGCCGTAACTCCCTTGGAGCTGGCACTCGCCGCGGCCTGGGCGGGGGGCGGCCATTGGCAGGAGCTGCACGGCTGATCGTCTCTAGTCTCCATTCACTCGTACCTTGTGGTAGCTGACGGCCAAGTCTGTATCCCGCACAAAGTGATGAGCGCCAGGCAGGGGCCATTCTCCTCTCACGTCACGGTCTCACTACAGCACACGTCGGCCCTGGCCTCTCCCTTGCACCCCTCGATGGCTCACCATCATGTGTCAGGGTCTAAAGGCCCAAGCATGGGGGGGGGGGGGCAAACCCTTGGGCATTTGGCCTCTGCCCTCTCTCCGGAGTCACCTTTTCCCTGAGCCTACCTTGCTTCAGCCCCACTGGGCTTTCTCTCGTGGCTGGGATGGGTCACCGTGATTCCCGACGGCTTAGCCTCTTCTCCTGCGCTCTTTGTCTGCATCACAGTGATCGCTCTGCCCCACCCCACCATCTACTTGACGACACTGCAGGAAAAAACGGAGCCATGACAAAGATGGCTGATGACGAATACAACACTGTTGGCTAGAATAACTTTTCCCTTTGTCTGAAAATGACTGTCCCAAACGACACGTTTCAGAATGTGCATTCCCCATACTCCTAAAAAAGAGAAAGAAGCAATCAAGAATTGGACCCAAACACTCCTTGATGCTACATTTCTCCCCTTCGTTCGTTCGTTCGTTCACTCATTTGTTCATTCTACCTTTCCCTGTCTATATAAAAGCAGACTGAGGTGACGGAGAATCTAGGGGAGAATGCAAGACATTCCTCATAGACTTGTTTCCCTCACTCCCTGCAGGGAGGAGCCAGAGATCTGTGACGTGCGCAAGCAAAGCAGCCGGCGCGGGGAGGGGAGGCAGGCCTCGTCCGCCCCTGTGCGCGCCCGCACGGATGGATGCAGCAGGGACAGCGGCACGGGACCACGCCTGTCCTGTCCGTGCAAGGAAGGCACTGGCCTGAGAAGCCTGGGAAATGCCCTATCAGGAAGGATGCTCACCCTTCCTCTGAGGGTTCTGGAGTGTTCTATGGGCTGGGGGCATGATGAAGCAAAGTGGGGTAGAAGAGACTAGAAGGGCACATCTTTCACACGCCAAAGATCTCTCGGTCAAAGATCACCAAGGACATCCGAGACGGTCTCCATCAACTCCAGGCCTGCCCTGGAACTCACTGTGGACCCCGGGTACAGACTACCAAGTGCTGGGATGACAGCCATCCATCCCTGCGCCCTGCTGGACACGGCTGTCACTAACACGTGACGATTCTTACGCAGCTCGGCACAGCAGAATGGACACCACGTTGAAGTCCAGGGGGTCTCCGAAGAGAGCACCAGAAAGAAGCTATTACAGGAACCTGGACTTCAGCTGAGTAGATCAGGCTAAGGCCAAGGAAGCAGGACCTTGCTGTCAACTGGATGCTGTCAGACAGCAGAGACAGAACTGGGGGCATGCCTCCAATGCGACCAAATGTGCCCAGCAACCTCAAGGCCCTGAGTTCAATCCCAGGACCACGAAAAATTAAAAATAAGCCAACTATAGGCTTGCCACCTTTTAAGTAACCCACGGTCAAAAGATCCGACCATATGACATGGAGAACTCCGGGGGAAAACAAGTAAGTCTTAAATCACTTGTGTGACGGCGTAGTGTTATAACTGTTCTATTTTTATTAGTAGTTGTTATTCATCTCTTATGGTACCGATTTAGAAGTGAAACTTCATCACACATATGTATAAGAAAAAAACATTGTATATACAGGGTTTGGCACCACCTAGGGTTTCAGGGGTCCATGGCGGGTTTGTAAGGCCTCCTCCGTGGCTAAGGGAGGAGTACTACTACACCTAGTGCCTCTTACCTGCAGGGAAGACGGAGTGGGTGGGGTAAGAGGAAGCTGGCGCTGGGGAAGTAGCAGGCTCGTGTAACGAGGCAGGCAGATGCTCGGTGTTTGGTGGGTGGCCCAGTGGCCTCTTCCACAGAGGACGTTCTGTCAGGCTGTGTATGTCCAGCAGAACAGCACGGCCCCGCCGTAAGCATCATCGGGGTTTGCAATAACACTGGGGCCTCGCTGTTAATGTCAGGTCAATTTGTAATAACACCGCGGTTGTACTGAGAGATTGGCTTCGTTCCTGGACAGCAGGAGCTGCTTTCCTCCTTCCTCAGTGGAGATGCGGCCGCTCCTTCAAGAACCCAACACCTGGGCCCAACAAGAGAGCTTGTCTGCTGGGGACCTGCCTCACACCAATCATCCACGATCAGTCAAATTACCAGAAAAGAAACAACAAGCGATAATGAACGGACTGGAAGTAGCCAGAGTCACAGAGAAGTAGCACTGCCTCCCCTCCCCCGAGCCTCTCTGTCCTAGGCTCAGGAATAGACAGGAGAAAGACCAGGGAGAAGGGAGAGGATAAAAACAGGTCCTGGTCTTTACCTCCCTAAAGTCACTCCACTAGCTGGTTCCAAGGGGGACAGACTAGTTAGCTACTGCTGCTATAACAAAATACCCTAGGCTTAAACATCAGAACTATTCTTCAATTACACACCAGTGCTATGGAATTGGGGCCCCACCCAAATGGTCTCGGTCTAAGTTCATTATATCCTTAAAGACTCTGTCTCCAAATACAGCCGTAGTTTGAAGTACTAGGGACTAGGCCTTCATAGGTGAGGTTAGGGAAGTAAGAGAACTCTTCAGCCCCAAGCAGGTCTGCTTTCATTTTCTATTTCTTCTTTTATAACTCTTTTTTTGTTGTTGTTTGTGCTTCTACCTGGGCTTGAACTCAAGTCCCTAGAGCGAGCACTCGAGGCTGGTGCTCTATCACGTGATCCACGCCTCCAGCCCTTCTGTTTCTTGAGTTGGTGTTAGTCGCTTGTGCATGCGCAAAGGCCTGCCCACGTAATTAGGCACTACGAGGGTGGCCAATTACAAGCCAAGGAGAGGGGCCCGATATATATATAGGCTTTCCCTTCGGGTCCTGCAAGGGAACGAACACTGAAAACATCTTGGCGCCGGGCTCCCAGACAGTGGGAACATCCACTTCCGTTAAGATCTCCAGTCCGAGGACTTTGCTGTAGGAGCAGCCTTGGCAAATTAACAGAGAGAACTAGGCATGATGGCGCCTGTCTGAGTACACCCCACCCCCCAGGAGGCTAGGGAGAGGGAGAGGAGAGCGGAGGGCCGGCTGGACTAGATGGCTGTATAGCGAAAGGCAAGGAGAGAGGGGAGGGGGGAAGAGGACAGGGACGGAGGCAGAGACAAAGCTAGTGACACAGAAAGTAACAACCGAAACAAATACAAACAAAATCTTCCAGGAAGCAAAGCCCCTTTGCAATGGCTTCCCTGGGGAAAGCTACATCGTAATAAACTCTACCTTAAAACATGAGAAAAGAAGTGGGATCCCTTCCCGACCCACCCTTAACTCACTAACTCGCCCAAGCTACTCTCTCCCTAATACCAAACCCAGATGAAGACCTCTTACAAACACTAAAAACCAGTATCCATCAGCAAAATGTGAGCAAATCAAATCCAGAAGCCAACGCGAGTGCAGCTGAGTCAGCCATTCCGTCTTTCCTGCACAGAGGCACAGTCAGATTTCTCTCTAAAGGCCCCACTCTCCTTCTTACTCTCCTGGGATTAACCCCGGATCAACCACCCACCGCTACCCGCAAGACCTCAGCTGGACCGGCAGCATGGCAGGCTAGGTGCTCCTCCAGCCAAGGGAGCGGATGGCTGGCATCGCTTGCCGGAAGGGCTCCCCAAAGGCACCCCGCTGCCCCCCATGCTTCCATGCACTGTAGGCAACGAGACCCCAAGAGTGTATGGCTGTTGTCACACACACACACACGCACGCACACACGCACACACACACGCACCTGGCCACCAGCACTCTCGCTGGCTATCTTCCCTTCCTGCTTGCCTCCTCCCCGCCCAGCACCGCCCCCCCCTCCCCGGACAGCAGAGCCTACCATGAGCCTCCCAGCAAGCTACTCGCCCTGGAGCACGTCTGGAAGTTGCTTCGGAAACTCTAACCCATAATCGGTCATAGAATCCGTTAGGTAGAATGTAACTGGCACGTGAATTTAGGACACAGCGCACCCTGAGTCTGGTTTGCGAGGCGCTGTGAACAGGGCCACGTCAACTGTGTCTATGACGGTGGGACACAGGTAAGAAGAGCCGGGACTCCTCTGCTCTAGAGACTTGTTGGCTTTTTAAGCAACTGGCACGTCAACACACAGTCTTTGAGACTTTCTAGAATATGGTAAGAAGGGGCCAAAATCAGTGCTATAGTTTCTAGAGTGTTCGATTCTCACCTCCCAATTTTGCAACCATGGAATTTTCAACAGCAGTTTGCAATAATAACCCCAGGGAGCTAGGTGGGGACGAGTTCACCCCCATCCAGCTGCTGTGAACTGCTAGCTAGCCATCCTACAGCCCAAGGAGCACGCCCAGGAACAAAATCCTAAATGGGACATGCAGAACAATGCATGCCTATTTAATGTTCAATCTTACAATGGACACAACTTTAGGGCCTGCACAGAAAGGGTATGGAGGGCCCAGATTCTCAGGGAAAGCCTTTGCAGTGAAGGAGAATCTCTGAGCCACTGAGGAAGAGTCCACCGTCTGTCTCCAGAACCGTATGGGAATGTGGGTAGAAATGAGGAGGCTTTGGGTGCTTCAAGGCACCGCCGCTGAGCAGCTGGACTCCCTGCCAGCCGGGCCATGGACTTTGCACAGTTCTGCTCAGCAGAGGCTCCGCGGAGACTCAGCTCAAGCCAGAGACCCAGCCCTCACTTGGGTTCCAGTGTCACACTACTTAAAATTTAACTTGGAATAAGACAGCACCAGAGGGGGTTCTGAGGGAGAGAGAGAGACGGGGGGGGGGGGGGGGGGGAGCGGGGAAGGAAGAGAGGGAGGGAAGGAGGGAGGGAGGAAGGAAGGGAGGGAGGAGGGAAGGAGGGAGAAGGAAGGAAGGGAGGAAGGAAGAAGAAAGAATGAGAGAAGGAAAGAGAGAAAGAAGGAAAGGAAGAAAGGAAGAAAGAAAGAAAGAAACAAAGAAAGAAAGAAAGAAAGAAAGAAAGAAAGACAGAGAGAGAGAGAAAGAAAGAAAGAAAGAAAGAAAGAAAGAAAGAAAGAAAGAAAGAAAGAAAGAAAGAAAGAAAGAAAGAAAGAAAGAAAGAAAGAAAGAAAGAAAGAAAGAAAGGGGGCTGGGGATATGGCTTAGTGGCAAGAGCGCTTGCCTTGTATACTTGAAGCCCTGAGTTCAATTCCCCAGCACCACATATACAGAAAATGGCCAGAAGGGACATTGTGGCTCAAGTGGCAGAGTGCTAGCCTTGAGCAAAAGGAAGCCAGGGACAGTGCTCAGGCCCTGAGTCCAAGGCCCAGGACTGGCCAAAAAAAAAAAGAAAGAAAAGAAAGAAAAGAAGAGAGAGAGAGAGAGAGAGAGAGAGAGAGAGAGAGAGAGAGAGAGAGAGAGAGAGAGAGAGGGAGAGAGAGAGAGGGAGAGAGAAGGAGTGGGTCCAGTATTGTCCTTACTACCTGGCACCCAAAAATCACACTAAGCCTATGACACCCCCCCCAAAATCCACATTTCAAAAATAAATAATAAATCAACAGGTCCTCGAGGCCGCGGCTGCACTCAGGGGACACGGTGTTGAAAATGATCTCTACAACTTGGGGGGGCGCGGATGGGAGGGAAACCGGGGGGGGGGGGGGGGAGGGCGACCCTGTCCCCAAAGCCGCGGGCTCGCTACCCGACTATGAACCTCTCCGTGCATCGCCTCTATCATAACAGTAAAAAATGAACTGTAAAAATAACAGCTATGCCAAACTTTAAAAGACAAAAAAAAAAAAAAAGTTCCCCAAAGAACTCTCCAGACGATTGAGCAATCCGTCTCCCACAACTGTGGAAAGTTCTGGAAGCCACGGCTGTTGTCCAAAAGTTTAAAAATTAAGTATATATATATAATATATTATATATATTAATGTTAAGCCGCGATCGCGGCGGGCCGGGCGGTCTCCGGGGGTCTGGGAGGCCCGGGAGCCCGCGGGGTGCGGGGATCCCCCCACCCACCCCACCCACCCCACCCCTGCGCCCCGGGCTCGGTGCGCGCGCCGCCCCGCGGCTGGGGACGGGGAGGGGGGGGGGGCGGCCGGCGGAGGGGCCGGGCGGGGCGGCCCGGGGGTGGTGGGGAGGGGCGGGGCGGGCTTCCCGCGGACGCCGGGCAGGGCCGGGCCGGGCCGGGCGGGGCGGCGTCGGGGTTTAAGGCTCCGCGGGGGCCCCGGGCGCGCTCAGTCCGCCGCCGTGGAGATGGAGCGCTCGCTGCCGCTGCTGCTGCTGCTGCTGCTGCCCGGGGCGCGGCCGCCCCCCGCCGCCGGCGCGTCCCCGGCCGCCTGCGGCCCGTGCGCGCCCGCCGCCTGCCCGCCGCTGCCCCCGCGGGGCTGCGCGCTCGGGGAGACGCGCGACGCGTGCGGCTGCTGCCCGGTGTGCGCCCGCGGCGAGGGCGAGCCCTGCGGGGGCGGCGCGGGCGGCGGCGGGCACTGCGCGCCGGGCATGGAGTGCGTCAAGAGCCGCCGCCCGCGGCGCAAGGGCCCGGCCGGCGGCCCCCCCGGGGCGGCGGCGAGCGGCGTGTGCGTGTGCAAGGCGCGCTACCCGGTGTGCGGCAGCGACGGCGCCACCTACGCCAACGCCTGCCGGCTGCGCGCCGCCGCCCTGCGCGCCCAGAGCCGCGGCGACCCGCCCGTCGTCCAGCTCAGCAAGGGCACCTGCGAGCAAGGTGGGCACCCGCGCCGTCCTCCCCCCCCCCGCTCCCGGCCTGCACCCGACGGGGCGACCCCCCGGGGCCCGCCAGGGCGCTCAGCACACACCCGACGGGGCGTCCGCAAGGTGCCCGCGATGGTGCTCAGCACACACCCGACGGGGCGTCCACCTGGTGCCGCGATGGCTCAGGACGCATCCGACGGGGCGTCCCCTTGGTGCCCGTGATGGTGCTCAGGACACACCCGACGGGGCGTCCCCCCGGCGCCCGCCATGGCGCTCAGGGCGCACCCGACGGAGCGTCCACCTGGTGCCCACGAGGATGCTGGGGCCTCACCCGACGGGGCGCCCACCTGGTGCCCGCGAGGGTGCTCAGGATGCACCCGACGGGGCGTCCGCCCGGTGCCCGCGATGGCGCTCAGGACACACCCGACGGGGCGTCCACCTGGTACCCATGAGGGCTCAGGACACACCCGACGGGGCATCCTCCTGGTGCCCGCAGCGGCTCTCCATAGCAAACTTGGAGCCATGCGGGAGGGGAGGAGTCGGCAGCCGCCCGAGGCCAGGAGCCATGGGCGATGCCAGCCTTCCTCCTCGGGGTTTTATTGTTTGAGGGTGGGGGGGGGGCCGGGAGGGGGGGTGGGGGGGTTTATTTAAGGTTTGGTGCAAACGCCAAGAAAGTGAGGGATCCCAGAACCCAGTGTATAAATAGCAGAGGTTCCGACCCGGCGCGCCCTGCCCTCCCCAACCCGGCCTCCCCCCCTCCAGCTCCTGGCTCAACAGCTGGCAAATCCACCCAGGAGCGCTGCGCCCGCGGCTTTGGGGAGCCAGGGGTGCCTGCTTCCCTCATCGTTCTTTCTAGAGCGGAGGAGAAGGGAGAGTTTTAATGGCGGAGTACCTTTTAGAGAGTTGTTTGTTCCTCCTTCTGTTCCCAGATTGTATTTTAAAATTCGTTTCCTGTTTCTTCATACGCGCTTTAACAAGTTTTCTGCCGATGCTCAAACCGTCATCTAGCGAGCTAATGACACTTGTGGGCCAAAAATAAAACACAAACTCTTTGAGTGGAAGAACTTTTATGATGTCGTTTCTGTTGTGGACTTTATGACCATTTGGTTTCTCCTTCTTGTTCTTTCACTTACTTATTTGTTCTTTTCCGGGGGGCACAGTTTGTCTCCAGGATGCACTGTTCGGCAGGAATGCTTTTGAGATTGGGTTTGACTGTTTATTTTATTCCATACAAGCCCACACTTGCCATAAACGAAATGAGACAAAATAAAATCTGCACTTGGAGAAGAGAATTAAGTCTAACGCCTGAAATAAGTTTCCATCAACAGTCATTGCAAGGGAAACTTAGAAATCTGAGCTTGGCAGTTCCTCTCCTAGTCTCAGCCAAGGTAAAGGAGGCCGGGAAAGGCAATTATTTGATGGAGAGAAGCTGCTGCCTCTCTGACGAATTTCACACTTTCTCCAAATTTCCAAACAGTTCTTTCTTTAGAGCTTTTCCCAGAAGTCCATCTGCTAGTAGGTTATATGTCATTCATTTCCAAGTTCACCACTGGAAATCTTCCATGGCGTAACTTACTCTGGGCTGTTTTATCTCTTTAATCTGAGGAAAGCACAACCCCACTTAATCCACGCCTATGTGCCAGCAGCAACAGCTATTTGCGCTTTTGGATTTCATGATATGATGTATCAATCATCATAAAAAGAAGCATGTGCTTTAAGAATTCATCTAAATATTGAGATTTTCTTGGAAGCATTCCAAGAGAAATTTTCTCCCCAGTCCTTTCAAAGTCGCTGGGATTTGTCTGATCAGAACAGAACATTGAGCCGGGCAGCGGTGGCTCACATCTGTATTCCTTGCTACTCAGGAAGCAGAGACCTGAGGCCCACCATTCCAAGCCAGCCCTCACAGACAAATCCAGCGCCTCTCATCTCCAAGGAACCAGCCAAACGTCAGGAGTGGCTCGAGTAGTAAAGTGCCCGCCTTGAGCAAAAATCCAAGCCAGAGTGTGGGTCCCTGAATTCAAACCCCAGAACCGGTTGGGGGAGGGGAGGGGGGTGGAAAGGAGAGGACCAGAGCGTTATTAGCCTGGTGGTTTTCTTTAGACATTGTTGTTCTCTCATCTGCAGCTAGTTTTATCCCATGTCCTCTCCTGCTTCTTAGTTCTGCCACCACTTAACACAGAAGGATGGTACGGCGTTGAGTCTGGTGTTTCCTACAAAGGCAGGGCCTCATTTTTCATCCAGCATCTCAGAAATGCCTTGCTTTTCCTCAGACCTGGGAGAGGTTCGGATAAACAGCATCTAAAACTGGAACCCTTGATGTACACTAGCCTTTCCTCCCACCCTGAACTGAGCTGTATGGGGTCTGGTTGTAGGAGGTATCAGAAAGAGAGCAGAAGAGATACAGAGAACGGGATAGAAACCGGGTGTCCTGGTATATTTCTATTGAATCTTGGATGTGCTTGGACAACTTGCTAATGACAATCAGAAGCCAACTAGACAGAGCACAGTTTACTCCTATGGCATTCATACTAGAGCTTTGCAAAGAATAGGAAAGACATTTTCTACCTTGTTCCAGGTATTTCTGTCCTCAGAAGAAAGTTGAATAATGTTTGACTCTTGCAGAAAGGAGGCGTGGTAAGACAGCCCCAACAGTGTACATTTTTTAAGTCTCATTTAACATACACTTGTTGAAAAGATAGCAGCCTGTTTGCACTGTGCGTGTGTGGAAAGAAAACCTGGCCCTCCTGATTTAGAAAGCAGGTTTACAGGGTGCAACTTCTGGGTGCATTTCTCCTTGGTCCTTGAACCTCTAGAGATGCTTTCAACCTTCCCCTCCTCTCCTGAGAGAATCATCATTTGCTCCACTGTGGATAGTGAGCCTGGCCTCCTTGTTCCTCTTCCTCTGCGGTGGAAGGCAAAGCCATCTGCCTGGAAATCTGTTTGAAAGGTAATGAGATAATCATCTCAGATCTTGGAGCTGTCATCATGAATTTAGTGCCATTAGATCTTACTGCCGTCCCTGAAATCCTAGGTAGCTAGAAGGGTGAGTCTGACAATTCTGTTTAATGAAAAGAAGTTGATACAAAGAAGCTGAGGCATGTCATAAAAATACAGTGTTGGGAGAGGTCGTGGGACTTTTCGATTCCAGTTCCCGGTTACATCTTTGCTTGTGGTTCTTGAAATCTTTTCTCTCTTTGGCAAACACACTTGAGACACTGTGATATTTTGGGGTATGATTGCCTCTTCTGAGTTAATTTTTACTTAGGGTACTAGAATATCATTTCCTAAATGTCTTTCTTCTTAGTACCTTTAGGACCAAGTTCAACTCACAACTTGAGCACAGAAAGATCTTCACGATAGAACTGCATTGATCCTAGCCACTTAGAAAGCTGAGATCTAAGGATCATGGTTTTAAGCCAGCCCAGGCCGGAAAATCTGTCAAACTCCTATCTCAAACCATCAAAAAACAGAAGTAGAGTTGTGTCTCAAGTAGTAGAGCCCCAGTCTGAGGTGCAAGAGTTAAAAGACAGTGCTTAGGCCCTAAGTTCAAACCTCAGAACTGGCACCCCAAATAAACTATCCATTCCCATTCTGTTATTTTGGCCTTTTCTCTCCTGCCCCAATGTATGTGCCATTTTTGTGTTATCTCAATGCATCTTAAGTCTTCTTGGTTCCATAATTTAGTACATGCTGTGCCTTCTGCCTGGAACGCTTCCTTGCCTACATCTGAGCACACACACACACACACACACACCCCATCATGGTGTTATTCTCCTAGCATTGCTCAGCATCCAGCCACTGAAGGAAACCTTATCATTTCTGACAGCATGGATGAACCTGGAATACATCATCTTAATTGAAATAATCCAGGCATAGAAAGACAGATACATGATCTCCCTTGTCGGTGAAACCTAAAAAGTTAAACTCGTAGAAGCAGAGAGTAAAGTGGTACCCCAGGGGCTGAGGATGGGTGGGAATGAGGGGCTTTGAGATGTTGGAAAACACACAAAATCTCAGGTCTGGGTTCTTTCCAGAACTCAGAAGCTCTGTTACACATCACAATGACTTTCATTATTAGCAATGTCTTATGTGCTTAAAAATTGCTAAAAGACTTGATATCAACACAAAGGAAGAAAGGAAGAAAGAAAGAAAGAAAGAAGAGAGAGGGAGGGAGAGAAGGAGGGAGGGAAAGGGAGGGAAGGAGGAAGGGAGGGAAGGAGGGAGGGAGGGAGGGAGGGAAGGAGGAAAAGGGAGAGAGAGAAAGGCAAGCAAGCATGCAAAAACCAGGTACTTGAGACTTATGCCTGTGATCGATCGTAGCACTTGCAGACTGAAATGGGAAGGACTGAGGTTTGAAGTCAGGCCGGACACGTACATGAGATCCCCCTTCTCCACCAGTAGTGAGACATGGGCGTGCACACCTGCCATCCCATGGGACGGGAAGACTGAAATGGGTGGGTGGAGGCTCAGGCCTCCACCCAGGACAAAAGCCAGACTATCCCCAAAATAACTAGCACAATCCAGGCACCAGTGGCTCATGCCTGCAATCTCAGCTGCTCAGGAAGCTGAGATCTGAGGATCAAAGTTCTAGGTCAGCCTGGGCAAGAAAGTGTATAAGATTCTTAATCACTAAAAAGCTGGAAGTGGAGTTGTGGCTTCAGTGATAGAGTACCAGCCTTAAGCCAAAAAGCTAATGGCCAGCACCCAGGCCCTGAGTTCAGGCCCTACTACTGGTACAAAAACAACAACAATAACTGGTGCCGAAAAATGGCTGGAAGTGTGGTTCACGGGTAATTTGCCTGCCCTGTAAGCGCACAACCCAGATACCATGCATGCACGCACACACACACACACACACACACACACACACACGATTTATATGCTTTATTAAGCCATTCCTCAACATATACATATATCAAAACACTGTGTTGGGGCCTGCGAAGCACAAGTTTAAACCCCAGTACCACACACAAAAAAAAGGTTGTACAGCAAAAATAATATGTTCCCTTTAGTTACCAATTAAGGACACACCTTTTTAGAGCCAGAAGCAATAGCTCACACCTTTAATCCAGCTACTTGGGAGGTGGAGACTGGGAGGACGGCGGTTCAAAGTTAGCCTCGCAAGTTTGCAGGACCCTATCTCAACAGAGAAAGCTGGATGCCTTGGTTCCTGCATGTCACCCCGGTTGAAGAAAGAAACAAATAGAAAGCTCATCGTCTCCGTGAGGCCTTATCTCAAAAATAACTGAAGCAGAAAGAGCCAATGGAATATCTGCATAGCAAATGCAAAGCCCTGAGTTTAAACCCCAGTACTACCAAAAGAAAGAGAAGAAAATGGAAGCCATACTTTTTTAATAAGGGAGGAGTAGCCTGTGCCCACCACACAGAGAGGGAGGGCAGGGGACCGCTGGCCACTATACAGAGTCCAGTCAGGATGTGATACACAGCCACTACCCTAGGGCCTGGGTCTTCCAAGCACAAGGTTTGTGGGAACCGCTAAGTGGTACATGTTTAGAAAACCTGTCTGTTCGCTCCCCTTGGGGGAAGAGAGTGGAAGCGCATGACTGTAGTCAGACACTTCCATTTGGAGAACTGGTACCGTAATTACATGTCAGAGCTTCTTCACGAGGCCGCTGGTGTCTCTCAGACCTCAGAAGCCCCGTCAAACCTGGGGCTCTGCTGCGCACGGCAAGGTTGGTTATTGGGAGTGAGAAGCCCTTCCTGAGTTCTTATTTTTAATGGCTGCTCACACAGTCCCTGCCGGTCACTTTGGCTCCAAGTTACAACTACTTGGTTTACTTCAGGAGGCGCTTTCCTCCTTCTAAATCCCATTTCTTCCTCTCCCTCTTCTTCACACACCACAATGGGAACAGTCACATCTCCAAGACTATCCCAGCAGAAATGCTTCTCGAACTTTTCTTTCTTCATTTGCCCTTCTGGAGCATAGAAACATCTAGAAGGATGAGCGCAATCGCCAGCTCTTCACGATCACTCCATCCAGTTTTAATCACTACATTGTAGGAAAGTTCTGAGGAGCTGAAGACGCCTTAGAAAAGAATATGGGCCATCTTGAAGAAGGACCTCCCTGAATTTCATATTCTTCTTGTGAAAAGTAATCCAAGGAGCAAGCTAATATTTCTTCATAGTTCAGGAATTCATTATTAAATGGAAGGCCTCCTGGCCGTTCTACAATTCTTCAAGGAAATAGAATTGAAGAGGCTGGAATGAAATAGCCTCAAGAACAGCTGGAGGACGCGGTAGGGAGGACTTTCCTTCGGGTGGCTGGTTGGGTGAGCACTCACCTCACTGAGGAGGCAGCGAAGGTGGGGGGTGGTTCCCATTCCAGCGCTTTGCTTTGTGCAGCTCCCAGAGGGAGTGGGAAACGCTGAGAAAGCATTCGCTGACGTTCTTCACTATGATCTCCATCCTGTCCCCAGAGCCTGCCCTTGGGGTCCACTGCAGACTAGCCTTCCAAAAGAAACTACCTTATAAGGCTCTCTCTTGGATAGCTGAGCGACAAAATACCGTTGGGTAGAGTCCAAGGGCGGCCGGCCTCCCTCATTCTAATTCCTCCTCGCAGGGGATGAGATCGCGGTGCTTCCTTTAGCTCCAGCTGCACCCCCCCACCCCCCCACCCCACCCCACCCCCGGCCACGGGATCTGAGCCTATCTGTGCTTTGTTCACTGTGGAATAAACAACAGCTTGTTCCCGGTAACTGGTGAGAAAAGGGGAACCCTAATTATTGTCTACAGAACTAGCAAGCTAGGGGGTGTCAGAGGGTAACTTCCTTTGAAATTGAGGGCTGGTGAGGCTAGAATGCTTTGAAAGGGATGTGGAGTCCAGCGTGGAGAGCTCAGGGAGTGTGCCCATTCTCGTCAGCTGTAAAGCCTTGTCCGTGGAAGATTTCCATGTGGATTTTCAGGGTCAATCAAGGACACACACTCCCCCCCCCCCCCGCCCCAGTCCTTCAAGAGAACATTTGGGAGGTCGAGAGGAGAAAGCCAGCAGGGATCGGATCGTGTGTGGTGGGAGGACTGTTTATTTTTTGACTGAAAATGGATGTATTCAAGGGGCTGAATGTTATTTAATCCCAAATTGGATTAATGGCAAAAATGACCCCTTTGGAAAAAACAAAAAACAAAAAAACAAAAACGCTCATCTGTTAAACTTCCTTTACATTCTTCAGAAGGAAGCAGGCCAAGGTTAACTGAAAACAACTGGAGCCCAGCCGTCCCCTCCCCTCCCCCTCCCCCTCCCCCTCCCCCCTCCTCCCCCACGTCCTTAGCCAGGCTGAAGGTTAGGAGCATCTACTCCTCCCTCGGCAGCCCGCAGCTGCACACAGCGGCTTTGGGGCTGAAAAACAAGAAAGGTTCAGGCCAGGTAAGACAGACCTAGTAACCCAGCCTGCACAAAGGCCCGTTCATACGCGCTCAAGTTCCCACCCGCAAGGTTTGACAAGGCCCGGGCCAAGTCCACGGAAGTCGGCCACTATGAAAGAGCAGCTCTTACATCTTCAGGGCAATGCCTGTCATGAAGGGAGGTACAGTTTAATCTTCCTGTATCACAAGATTCCTGCAAAGGTAAAATGACGTGAGGGGTACCAAACCACTGCAGCCGCTGGCCCGGTCGCCGGGAGCTGGTTATCAGCTAGCCTGGGAACTCCCATGGTGCTCTGCGGGGAGCACGGAGCTGGTCGGCATCGGTGCGGTGCATGACCCTGCGCTAGCACTTGCCAGGGCCTCCGCACGCGCCTCCCACCCCCCCCCCCACTGTGGACGGAAAGGGAACTTTGATCCCGGTGATGAAGCTAGGGAGGTAACAGGTCCAGTCCGGCAGGCAGTGAGTGACTAGCGGCCTGGGCCTGGCGCTTCGCCTGGGGACCCCAGAAAGCCTTGCTGTCGTTCACAGCGAGGTGTGCGTGTCCACAGTGCCGCCTCGGTGCCACATTCTTCTGTTTCTGTACACCTGAAACAGTTCAAAGCAAAACGAGTGGGTGGTGGCGGCTCCCGCCCGTCATCCTAGCTACTGAAGCGATGCCTTCTAGGCGTCTTGAACCCTTCTCCTCTCAACCAGGTGAGGAACTGTGAGGCAGGAGAAGTGGGAGCAAGGGCCACGTTTGCTTGAAAGTGAGGAAGATGAGGACGGCCTCTTGGCCACTAGGGGGTTGGTGTAAGCCCCCCAACGAGGACTCCTGGCTGGTAGAGCCGTCTTAGGCCCTACGAGGCCCCGTCCACCAGCTTCCTGAGCGAGGAGGAAGAGGAGGAGCAGGAGGAGGAAGAGGAGGAAGAGAAGGAGGAGGAGCCGGGGGAGGAGACTTCTCCCTGCAAGATAGTGTGAAAAGGGAGGCCAGAAAGTAGTGTTCCTTGCGTCCCCCTTTTAAATCCCTTTGGGCGCGTCTCAGCTGGTCGGCGTCCAGTTCTCACCCCGAGGGGAATGGCGCCTGCCTGTGCCCTGCGCAGGTCTGTTGCAGCTTTACCAGAGATGTTGTCCCTGCCAGGGGGGCCATCTCGGCCTTCCAGGGATTTTAGGAAGAAGAAGGGGCGTTGTCTCCACTGGCCGCTGCCTCTGTCTGTCCAGTCTCTGTTGTTGTTATTCTGATTCTCTCTCACGAGGAGACTGAGATCTGGAAGGTCACGGTTCGAAGCCAGCCCAGACAGGAAAGTCCATGAGACTCCCTCTTCAGAATAATCCGGAGAAAAGCAAGGTGGAGATGTGGCTCAAATGGCAGAGCACCTGCTGAGTAAGCAAGCTGAGTAAGAACATGAGACCCTGAGTTCAAGCCCCACTACTGCCAACGTAATAGTAGTTGTTGTTATTATTATTATATTGTAATTCATAAGAGTCAAACTTGTGTGAAAAAGTTTGAAATCTTACTGAATTTATTTTGCATATATTAGTGTGCAAAATAACTCACAAGAGGAGTGTGATACTTTCAGATCTTCTTCAATGAACATGAAATAGAAATTATGTCTAACAAAGCTTAACGGAGTGTTCTTGGCAGATAGTGTGTAGTTTATAATACATTTCATATTATATTCAGTGGAAAACAGGTTTCTTGAGTGAATTAATGTATCCAATGTTCCTTCACATTGTGGGCTTTTCTTTTATACCTACCTGTCTAGCATCAGGCTAGACTACAAATCTTAAAGCCGACTTTTCAACTTAATAAACTCTTAAAGGGTCACAGTGTTGAGTTAGCTAGCACAAATACTTGCCCTAACAAGACCCCTGGACTAGAATGTTGGTTGTACTGTTTGACCTTCACCAGGGCTCTCTGTTAACTCTGAATAGGATAAAGGAGAAAAACTACTATCCCCATACTTAGTTATTCACTGTTTCCCAAGCATTGGCCTTGGCTTCACCCTTGCCTGCACTGTTTCATAATCAGTCTTCCTAGTTTGAATATTCTTCATCGAAGATATGGCCCTCAGGAGAGCTGTTTTCTTGAAGGAATTTGTATGCTTGGAAATCAGAGGCTGGGAATAGGGCCTAGTGGCAAGAGCGCTTGCCTCCTATACATGAAGCCCTGGGTTCGATTCCTCAGTACCACATATATAGAAAAAGCCGGAAGTGGCGCTGTGGCTCAAGTGGCAGAGTGCTAGCCTTGAGCAAAAAGAAGCCAGGGACAGTGCTCAGGCCCTGAGTCCAAGCCCCAGGACTGGCAAAAAAAAATAATAATAATAAATAAATAAATAAATAAATAAACATAGGAAATCAGAGCCATTTTTCTTGTCGATCATGAGACAACCCGTGAAATGCACCTGGGTGATCCATTTTGACTTTCTGAGAGGGGGAAGCAAATGCTTTAGTGTTCTAACAGAGGTGCCGATGACGCCAATCACGATCCTCTTTCGCGATGTTTTCCTTGAAACAGGACGGCTCCCCCCTCCACAGAGGCTGTCTTTTTCCTCAGTCAGAAACGTTCACAGGCATTCCATGTGCACCGCCGCAGATCATACAGCCAGCCAGCGGTCGAGCGGTGAACGTGAGGACGCTTTAGACCCGACATCTGTTCTGCTCTCTTCTGGCTTGACTCCAAGCAGGGAAGACCATTTCATCAAGACCCAGATCTCCCGGCACTTTCCGAGGGGTCTGAAGGGGACCACACAGAGCCGAGGCTTCGGGAATGTTGGCGGGTTAGCCCAAGCCCGCAGGACACAAAGCCAGTTGCTTCTCCGTGGGGGCCCTCAGAACTCTCCGCTCGGGGATCTGAAAGGGAATCCCAGTAGCAGCTCCAGCAATTACGTGGCAGCCTTGGCTTCCAAAGGACCTCCTCCCTCGGGAGGCCCGGGGGCTTTTGATGGACGATGAAATGCGTGCGCAGAGGTGGAGCCGGTGAGAGGAGGGATCGTGTGGTGCGCTCGCTTATTAGTGGCGCTCAGCCCAGCTGGAGGGGGCAGGCTGGGGCACAGATCAGATATTTGACGGGCCAAGACTTCCAAGGCCTCACTCTGCCCGAAGTGTGTCTCAGATCCGAGGTTCAGAGTAGGAAAGGAAAGAGGATCAGACTTGGCTCTTTCTGTGCCGTGGGGCCTTTGGTTCACAAGGAAGCTAACTGACAGGGCTGGACAGGCCTTCCCGATCCAGGCTCCGGGCGGCAGGGGGTGCCCCTCCCTCGCCGCTGCCTTTGGAGGTGCTCCCATCTGAGGCTGCGTTCCACCCGGCCCATCTCTGCAGACTGCTCCTCCTTCCTGTCTGGCTGAGCTCAAAGAAATGGGCTTTTGTCTTTCTCCCCCTCCCAGCCCATCGCTCGTTTCCGAGCGGGGCCACGCAGCCGTGTCACTGACGAGTCCCGCTCGATCCACGCTTCTGCCGCGGCCCCCCACGCGCGCGCGTGGCTGCTGGCAGGCCACCAGAGCTGGCAAGGAAGCCCTGGCCTGGCGGGCCGCCTCAGTGGGGCAGCCCGTCCAGGCCGTGCCTTCCAGGAGAGGTGGGCCGGGCCGTCTTTGGCCAACACTGCCTTGGGGTGAAGATAGCTGGGATGTGTTAGGAGCCTCATGCAGCCTATTGCCCCAGGCAGGACCACTCCAGCGGTGGGAGGAACATCCCATGGGTGAGTCAGCCCGCATCCAAGAAGAGGGAAGCGCATGCCGAGAATGCAGCGCGTGGTTCACGGTGTGCCATTTGAGTCAATCCCCGCCATGCTTCCCGGCTGCACGAGCCTGACCTCCTCCATTCATTGTTCCCCCACCTGCAGAACAGCTGGACCATGGTATGATAGGTTGCTACCAATGAAACGAGAGGATAATACCCTTACAAACAAATCCCCCAAACTTTCCCCCCTTGTTCTGCAAGGATTCTAGGACAGGCACTCCTGCCTCTACGTCCTAAGAGATCCGAGACTCCAAGGCAGACACGCCGATAGGAACCGTAAGAGACGCCGGGCAGCCTTCTGTGTTGCTCTGCGACGTGGAGAATTGCTACCTTCAAGGAATGTCACCCGTGCTGTTTTCTGAATAGCATCCTTTGTCAGTTTGGATACATAACTTTGGATTAGGCGCTCACCTACATCCAGTACGTATGGACCTATCTCTTCCCTGCGTATTCTATCAGTATAGTATGTACATGAAATGTTCGATCATTTGGGGGTGTTTTTCTTAATGTAAATATTAGCTCCAAACAAGAATGTGAATCAAAAATCATGGCTTAGAGAAATTTAGTATAATGAGTGCCCAAGAGGCTCACAATGAGGATTATCTTTGGTTTTCAGAGTGTGGTCAATGGAAAATAATTTCTTTGCTGTAGTTGATGTGTCTGGTTTTAGGGGTTTTTGTTTGGTTGGTTGGTTGGGTTTGTTTGTTTGTTTGTTTGTTTTGGCCAGTCCTGGGGCTTGAGCTCAGGGCCTGAGCACTGTCCCTGGCTTCTTTTTGCTCAAGACTAGCGCTCTTCCCTTGAGCCACAGCGCCACTTCTACCTTTTTCTATTGATATGGTGCTGAGGAATCAAACCCAGGGCTTCATGCATGCTAGGTAAGCACTCTACCACTAAGCCACATTCCCAGCACCTCTGTTCTTTGACTTATACAGGAGTTGCAGGCTAGCAGGGACTCAGCTAAAAAATTAAAACACAGCTGGACACTGGTGGTTCTTACCTGTAATCTTAGCTACGTAAGAGGCTGAGATCTGAGGATCACAGTTCAAAGCCAGCCCTGGCTGGAAAGGCCAATAAACTACCAAAAAAAAAAAAAAAAACGGAAATGGTGCTGTGGCTCAAATGGTAGAGCACTGGTCTTGAGCAAAAGAGCTCAGAGGGAGAGAGAGCTCAGGTCCTGAGTTCAAACCCTATGACTGACAAACAAAAATTAAAATACTTAACTATAAGTGGGCCTGTTTAGACTGAGGAGGTACCCACTTAGGGGGCAGTGTTCATCTCCGGGAGGGGATAGAGAACAAGGAGATAAGAGCCTAGAGAGAAGGGTTAAGAAAACAAACAGGTTTATCAGGCACTAGTGGCTCACACCTGTAATCCTGGCTACTGGAGAGCCTGAGATCTGAAGATCAAGGTTCAAGGCCAGCTCAGGCAGGAAAGCTCATGAGACTCCTATCTCCAATTAACCCTCAAAAAGCCAGAAGTAGAGCTGTGGGTCAAGTGGTAGAGCGCATCGGAAACAGCGTGCTGTGCCCGTGGCACAGCATGCGAATGCCCGAGCTCCACTCTGAGACTCTGATTTCGTTGGTCTGGAAGTAGCCTAGGCAGCAGATGTGTAAACACTTGCCAGACGACTTAATGTCCCGCCCAGGCTCAAAGCGACGGTTCTGTGGTAACTGCCAGTGACTGTAAGGCGTCTCATTTTGGGGACGGGGGGGGGGGGGGAGGCTGTGATGGTCAGTGTTTGCTCCATTGAGCCAGCCCGCAGTTCTTAGGGCTGGAGGCTTTTCAGAATGTCTAGTCCTCAAATAATGCAGGCCACCTGGTGTTCACCTAAACCCATATCATCCGACCTTTCAGTCATTTCTCTAGAACATGGGTTCTTTGAGCCTAGTGCTTTCTGTTTATTTGTTCTGACAGCACTGAGGTTTGAACTCGGGCTCTCAAGCTTCCTCGGCAGGTGTATTACCCATTGAGCCATACCTCCAGTCTAAGACTAGTAGTGCTTGGTATCTACTTTTTCCACCATTGAATCCCCAGAGTCCAGAAATCCCTAGGATGTGGTAGGTACTTAATGACTTGTCAGGTACATGGGTGAATCACTAAGGGTGGGTCTCGTGTGCTTTATTAAGTACGGGAGCCTTCGTGCTGATGAAAGCTCGCCTTTATCTGATACCTAGACGGGATCTCTAATAGGACAAATTGTCTCTGCTTAGCTTACAAGTTCCCTAACCTACAGGAGAATCTCTTCTCACTCAGTAAATACCCTTCCTCAAACTCTCCCTTATACTTTCCACTGTCATAAAAACTCTGAGACCGAGAACAATGCTTCATTCAGAGTTATCATCTCCACCTCATGACCCAGGCATGATAATCTAGCACAGCCACTGGCTGTGTGTCCTTGAGACATTTACTTAACCTCTCTGCTGTAAAATGAAGATACCACCATGATTACCGGATGGAGGTGGGAGTTACAGGAGTAAATGCTTAGCGTGGTGATGGGCCCACAATTAACCTTCAAGGACGGTTAGTTCTCCTGTAGTGAAGCAGCAGCACGGAGAAGCACAAATATGGGGCAGTCTCGTCGTTTACACCAGTTAGGTTCTGCTAGGGTGCTGAGAGCCCTGTATTAATGAATTCTGACCTGCTGCTTCTACAGACCACACCGCTAGAACCCTGGGAGCACGCTCCTCCGTCCATCCGTCCATCACTGGACTTGGCATGTGTTTCTGTTTAGGAACACCATAGTTAACATGTTATGATTCATTAACATTGAACTCTTAGCCAGCACTGTCCCTCAGGCTACAGTAAAGTTGATCAGACACATAGGCAGCTCAGTTCCACCTGCCCAGGAATACTAGACAGCATTCAGCCCAACTCTGGAGGCTCATGCAAGCAGCTAGATCCCCCACAGAAAGTACCAGAAAACATAGGTTGCCTAAGGGATGCTTATCTTCAGTGTAAGAAATGAGACAGAAGGGCAGGACACTAAGAGCCCAGTCACTGAGCCGCCCTGCATGTCTGCAGATTATTACACTTACCACCTGATGACAAGGGTATGTGTGCACCCAAAACATAGCATGTAAGGCTCCGCTGCTACCTGCAGTTTCAGGCACGCATTGGGAGGTCTTGGTTTATACCTGCCATGGAGACCATCTAACTCATTCTCTTCATCTATTTATGTTGTTTTGGGAGATGTGGTCTTGTTTTGGGTTTTTTGCGACAGAACCTTGCTGTGTAGCCCATACTGGCCTCAAACTTTTGATCCTCCTACCTCAACGACTTGAGTGCAGAGATTATAGGCATATACCACCACATCCAGCTTAGCCTCTCTTTCAATGTGATTCCCATGCATGATATTGAGACCATGGGTGACCCCTTATATCTTCGTGGTTTGTGATATGTCCTGTTATTCTTCACTACCTAAGGGAAAGCCTGGGTCCTACTCAGATTACTAAAACCATAAGAGAATCCGCTTTAAAACATCTTACCTTAAGTGTCCTTGAAACTGTCCTTGGGCCTTTATGGAAGTTGGCAGTCTTGTCTCTCCTCTTCAAGTCCTTCACTCTCCAGCACATTCAGCACCGGTAGTCCTTTGTAAGTCCTTTGTTTCTATTAGAAATACTTATTCCAGTAAACAGTGCTGACGATACATTTCTAAAATAAATGTGATTTCAGGCAGAATTTACCCCATCGTTGGCCAAGAGACAGGAAAACAACCCAGTACAGTTCACAAGATTTTTCACATACTCACCTAGGCCTATCACGTTTGCAACCCTCCCCAAAAACTTCATGGAAAAGCCTTGTTCCGACATTATACACTAGGCAACCAAGAGAGCGTGTTGGAGCGTCCGGGCAGAGCTCCTATTATCCCCAGCCTCATGGAACTGCAACAAGAAATTCAGCTAAGGTGGCTTGAACATGGGCACACGCGCAAAACCTGACTGACTCCAAAGGCAGCAAACCCTCGGTGCTACAGCCCGTGGAACATAAGAGATGCCTCATTCATTCATTTGCTCACTCATCATGGTTCTAGCTGTACAGTGGGCTTCCTTCCCTAACCTGTGACTTGGTCACCACATATCTTATATGTGATCTCCTAGCCCCTTTATTATTACCCGTGTGTAGAAGTGCATGTTCTTGTCATTGCTCTTGATAAATCATGTATGTGCTTTTGAAGAAAAATACCCAAAGAATCGGCAGCTGTTATTTTGGTAAATGAATAATAACTTCACTTCAGGCTTTGAAAGTAGTGAATGTCTAATGCAGCATAATAAGCTTATCTCCCAAATTCCTGCACTCAAACCTATCTAATTGAGGGCACACTGGCTCTTTGTGACATGAAATGACCAACTCTCGTTTCTCGTTTCCTGAGAAAATGCAAAATAAAGTAGAATAAGTAATCAGAGCGATCGCTGTTTTCTAAAAAATAAAACCTATATTGATGGAGAACATAAGAACTCCGTGAAGGGGGCTGGGGATATAGCCTAGTGGCAAGAGTGCCTGCCTCGGATACACGAGGCCCTAGGTTCGATTCCCCAGCACCACATATACAGAAAGCGGCGCTGTGGCTCAAGCGGCAGAGTGCTAGCCTTGAGCGGGAAGAAGCCAGGGACAGTGCTCAGTCCCTGAGTCCAAGGCCCAGGACTGGCCAAAAAAAAAAAAAAAGAACTCCGTGAAGGGCTGGGAATGTGGCTTAGCGGTAGAGTGCTTGCCTAGCATACATGAAGCCCTGCATTTCATTCCTTAGCACCACATACACAAAATGCCAGAAGTTGCGCTGTGGCTCTAGTGGTAGAGTGCTAGCAAACGAAGCTCAAGGACAGTGCCCAGGCCCTGAGTTCAAGCCCAAGGACTGGCAAAAGAAAGAAAGAAGAAGAAATAACTCTCTGAAGAAAAATTAACTTCTCAGTATGAATAACATTGAATCCTCTGGAGAGATTTCCTCATTGTGTGTACATGTCAGCGCTATAGAGTGAGACTGTGACCCACAGAGTTCTTGACATTGAGTGTCTATCCTAGGATGGAGGAGCCTCACTTCAAAAGCCATCAAAGGAAATGAAATGTAGTAGGTTTCTCAGGGAGGACTGACAGTTATCACAGTTATCACAGATTCTTGTGTGTTTGCTTGCTTTGTGCCCATACTGAGGCTTGAATTCCGCGTCTCACGCTCTCACTTGGCTTTTTTCCCTGAAGGCTGATGCTCTACCACTTGAGCCAGGCCTCCACTTCCAGCGTTCTTGGTGGTTAATTGGGGATGAGAGTCTCAATGACTTTTCTGCCTAGGGTGGCTTGGCGCTAAAGAACAGGAATCCAGGTGTGCATAACCACTGGCAGGGATTTCACCACTCAACAGTGCTGTCAAGGACGCGCGCTCTTCCTGTCATTCTGCGCTGTCCTTTGCCTGTTGGCTTTTGTCTTTGTGCCTGAGCGCTGCCGCTCACCTCATGTGTAGGGTATTCTCTACAAACAGACCAGGAAAAGGGCAACATCGCCATCTGACCCCTCTACCAGGGAGCAAACCCTTCCCAGAAGCTTTCCACTCAGCAAATCCACAGGAATTGGTGACTTGGCCTCCCCTAGCCGCAAAAGAGGCTGAGCCGGCGGGGGTTGGGGGGAATCGGCCCACCTGCCCAGCTGGGCAGCAGCTTTACGTTTCAGGCATGGCTGAAAAGGGGAATTTACACTGCACTGTCATCATTCACTTCTGAAATCCAGGTAATAAAACAGGTCAGGGGCATAGGGAAGGGGGATAAAAAGATCCGTAGCAAAATAGGACATGTCCAAAACATACTGGGAAGAAATCTGAAAGATGTCAGAGAGCTTCATAAAGACCGTTCTGAAAGACATGCCATTTCCCTTCGCCGCGGCGTCCTTCAGAGAAATGACAGTGACCCGTGGCAGGCTTCCCTCCCGCGCTGCCTTCCTACAGGAAAGGAGAATCTCAAAGTCAGCTCAAGAAACCAGAACATTCTCATTCTCTCTGTTGTTCATATGTAAATATATGCTGGGAAAAAAAAATCTTCCTTTTGGGGGGAGGGTAGAAGGGAAGTACTAGGTTTGAGCTCAAGGCCTTAGGCCTGAAAAAGTGCTTAGAAAACAAGCGCGCTTTGATTTCCATAAATCATATAAACTATTCAGGCCTAAATGTGGTGGACTTCTCCTTGTTGTAGTATTTTATGCTTATTTAAACCATATAAATATATGCACGCTTATTGAAATCCTGTTACAAGAATTAATGTTGAGAGTTCCGGATTCGCATCTTCAGCCTCTTTCCTTACCTTGTGGAGTCACTTCTCTGAACCTCAGTTTTGCCATCTGTAAAATGGGGACAGTGCTGTCTGCTCAAATTATCGGTGATGGTGACGTCTTTATTTGAGACCTCAGGCACAGTGCTTGGCACGCAGAGAGGCCTCACCATCTGGTCATTAGTAGTAGTGACTAATGCTTCTGAAATAACCCTCAAATGACATACCCCATAAAAATTCTTACCATATTCTTTGACTTTTCTACCAGAGTACCTAGGCAGAAACTGGAGAAGAGCAGAGCAATCAGGGGTTCTACAGAAAAAAAATGAAGACTGTTGTTTTTGTCCAAACAATCCTTGAGCGTTTTTGTGCTTAAATGTTTGTAATTGACTTCTTGCCTCCTTCCAGCACGGGATTGGAGGCCGACCATATCCCCCTTCTCTTCAGATTATAGCGGTGGTATTGCAGAAAACACTAATCTTAGAAGAAACGAGTCCACGCTCTGACTGCACAGTCTAATGTGATTGTGAACGCGTAACTCCCTCTCCATCTTGCCATCCCTCCAGCTGTAGGACAAAGCTAGCAGAGCCTGCTTTACAGTATCAGGACGATGGTTATGAAAGTTAATGGAGTCATGGACTTAAGAACCTTTGAGGTTGTAAAGCACTGTAGGAATGCACGATTTTATTCCTTTTGACCTAACCAATTATGATAGCAACAACTCTCAATTAGAAGATAGGGTGGGCTGGGAATGTGCCTTAGTGGTAGAGTGCTTGTCTAGCATGCATGCAGCCCTGGGTTCCAACAACTCTCAATAGCCCAATTAGTTACCGGCCTTATGTCTATCTGGGTCAACCCATCCTTTCCCTGCGTGTACACCTGGGCCATCTTCTCTCCTTCAATCATTGCCAGCGCATAGAACCCTGGGACTCCTACGTCAGGTTAGCCTAAACCAATTAGCAAGGAAATGTGCTGTAACAAGGTTACACATAACAAAATGTAAGGTAAAATCAGCATCCACTTGAGAGTCTGTTCCTCTCCTGCCCTTTGTTAGCCGGATAATTGAGAGTTGGTGGCTTTCTCCCATCTAGAAGCGTATGTTGGACATTGGTCTGGAAAGATGTAACGATGGTATCAATCATTGTAATTCCCCATCAGTCGCTATAATGAGTGCAAGAAAGCATACTGTCACCTTACCTAAAGGCATTTCGGACGACCCCATTCCTCACTTAAGTATGGATGGGTTTTTTAGGAGTCAAGTACTGGGCCCAAGGCTATGGAGCACATAACATAGTCTCCTAGCTCCAGAGGAGCCCAATTCAATGAAAGATGAAAGGCACAGAATTTTTTTCATATCCTTGAATTATGAGTGAGCCACTATAGGTCATATTTGCTCATGGTTGGTAGTGTGTATTTGTGCTTTATTGTATAAAAACATGATTTGGGTTTTCTCCCTCTCTCTCAACAGTGGTCTTGCACTTGCTAAACAGGTATTCTCCCACTTGCCCCAACCTTTTATTGCTTTCGTTGTCTCCCAGAGAGGGTCTCGTGCTTTTGCCAAGAGCCAGCCTCAGACTTTGATCCTTCTCCCTACAGTCTCCCATGTAGGTGAGAGGTCTGGCATACCCCACCATGCCCTTCCTACTGATTGTGAGGTCTTGCTAACTTCTTGCCTGGGCTGGCCTCAAGCCAGGAGGTACCAATCTCTCCCAAGAAGCTGGGATCATAAGCATGAACTGGATCAGACTGAAATCACCTTGAAGTAAGTTCTAAATTGAGCACCAGTGGCTCACACCTGTGATCCTACCGACTCAGGAGGCTGAGATCTGAGGATCACGGTCCAGAAGCCAGCCTGGGCAGACAAGTCGGTGAGACTCTTATCTCCAGTTAGCCAAGAAAAAGCTGGAAGTGGAGGCATGACTCAAGTGGTAAAGCTCCATTAAGCCTTGTGAAAAGACTAAACAAGAGCGCAGGGTCTTTTTAGGTCAAGCCCCAGTACCAAGACAAATCAATCAATAATTTCTGAGTAGAATTTGTACACCGCACAAAGTAGTCCCAAAGTGTAGACTCCCATCACAAGCAAAGTAAAGTCAGGATGGACTAGAATGCCTGAGGGGGAAAAAAATATTCATAAACCGCTAATCCAAGATGGATTAAGGAATTGATGATCAAAAAGGAAAAGTAATGAAGCAGAGCTATTGTGATAACCCAGAAGCCATAAAGGAAAAGATGGGCAGCGTTAGCTAGGTTAAATAGGAAGCTCATGCCCTCCATTCACCCATTCATTGTTTTTATTGGGGCGCACTATGTGCCCTGCACTGTTCTCGCTGCTGGGGATGCAGCAAAGCACAAAGACGCTTCTCTGGGAACACGCGAGATGCTCCAACTTTTCCCACATCCAAACCGTGCTGCAGTATACCTCCTTACACACGCGCGCAGAGAGAACACTGCTGGCTCAAATGGTTCATTCTCATAGCCAGTCTAAGAACAGGTTCTTTTGTGGTACTAGGGCTTGAACTCAGGGCCCCACCCACTTGCTTCGCTTTCTTTGCTCAGGGCTGATGTTCTACCACGTCGGCCACAGTTCTGCCTCTGGCTTTTTGCCCGTTACTTGTTGATGAGGATCTCTCAGACTTGTCTGCCCAGGCTGACTTAAAACTATGTTCCTGAGGTCTGCGCCTCCTGAGCAGCTAGGATTAAGGTATGAGACGCCAGCATCTGGCTTTTTGGGTGATTATTTTTTAGATGAGCTCTCACTCTGTTGCCCAGGCTGACTTCAAAACTGTGAATTCTCGTGCTCCTACCTCTCAAGTGTTGGGGATTACAGACATGTGTCACCATACCCAGAGGACTCCTTCTTCTTCTGATTCTCCTCCTCCTCCTCCTCCTCCTCTTTCTCTTCCTCCTCCTCCTCCTCCTCCTCCTCTTCCTTCTCCTCCTCCTCCTCCTCTTCCTCTTCTTCCTCTTCCTCCTCTTCCTCCTCCTCCTTCTTCTTCTCCCTTCTTCCTTCTTCTTCGTTCTTTTTTGCCACTTTTTTGAACTCAGGGCCTGAGCACTGTCCCTGGCTTCTTTTTACTCAAGGCCAGCACTTTCCCTCTTGAGCCACAGCGCCAATTCCAGCTTTTTCTGCTCATGTGGTGCTGAGAAATCCAAAGCAGGGCTTCGTGCATGCTAGGCAAGCCCTCTACCACGAAGCCACATTCCCAGCCCAAATCACACCTCACCAGTCTTGTCTTGTTTTTTGCCAGGCCTGGGGCTTGAATTCACAGCCTGAGCACTGACCCCGAGCCTCTTTTGTTCAAGGCTAGCACTCTACCACTTGAGCCATTTCACCACTTCTGGCTTTTTCTGTGTATGTGGCGCTGAGGAATCGAACAAGCACTCTACCACTAAACCACATTCCCAGCCCACACTATCTTCTGTTAATTACAAAAAAATTCCATTGAATGTTATAGTATAGATTCCTAGATTTAGAATGATTAGGGAGTGACATTGTAGTTTACCATTAACCTCCCTATTATCTCAGTCTAACTGGTTTCACACATGAAAGCTCTTCTGGAAACTTACAGAAACCAGACACGTTCTCCAAAACCACAATCTGGGACCCACACTTGTGTGAAAAGGAAAATTACAGAGCACACTTTGGAATCCAGGCTTACTTTCAGGAAGGTCTTTTGGTAAGTCCGCTGTAAACAGTTTCACCCGGCTTGAGAGGTAGAGACAGAGAATCGGAAAGCAACCTGGACCCCCAAAGGACCTTCTAGATCACTCTTTCAACCTTCCCATTTTACAGATTGAAAACCGAGGACCCAGGAAAATGTGTTGAGAACTGACATCAAAACCTACTCACCCTGGGCTGGGGATGTGGCCTAGTGGCAAGAGTGCTTGCTTCGTATACATGAGGCCCTGGGTTCGATTCCTCAGCACCACATATACAGAAAACGGCCAGAAGTGGTGCTGTGGCTCAAGTGGCAGAGTGCTAGCCTTGAGCAAAAAGAAGCAAGGGACAGTGCTCAGGCCCTGAGTCCAAGACCCAGGACTGGCCAAAAAAAAAAAAAACAAAAAAACCTACTCACCCTCCCTGCCAGCCCCGGGTCCCCTCTGATGCCCTTGTCCACCTTTCTCCCTCAGACACACACGAGCGTCACACCCGCAACCCAGTACACACGGTCATTCACCTGTGCGTGCCACTTACCTAAGACTTCAGGGCTGGAACTGATCTACCAGTGTCAAAGGACCAGGGAGGCAACCATAGGACTTTCAGAGCCAGGAGAAAAATGTGCATAGTCCTGAGGGCCCAGAACGTCCACTGTTCCTCTTTAGATCCAGACTCCCTTCTAGGACGCCTGGATTAAAGTTCTAAAATCAAGGCCCCCATAGAAGCCAGTAGCGCATGCCTATAATGCCCACTGCTCAAGAGGCTGAGATCTAAAGACAGTGTGGGATCACTGGGGCTCTTGTCTCCAGTTAACCATCAAAAAGCCCGAACAGGAGCTGTGGATCAAGTGGTAGAGTGACAGCCTTGAGTGAAAAAAGCTAAGTAAGGGACAGTGCTCAAGCACCAGTAGTCACACACACACACGCACACACACACACACACACACACACACAGAATGAAGAACCAAGAGAAGCTGTTGTTGTTACAACAGGAAGCTCATGTCCTTTGCTCCGCTTCTGCTTGTGTAGGGGCTCGGTGGTAGGGGCTCCCTGGGCGGCGGTTGAGGGGTCCAGCACCCAGTAGTTTCTGCAGCAGGTCCCATCCTTCTTCCTCGGAGCTCTGCCCCACACACCGGGAAGGATGTGACTAATCGACAGGGCGACTTCAGAGACTCCACAAGTCCAGACAGCTTCTGAGAAGCATTTGAACAGAGGTCAGGAATGTTTTCCTTTCCAAGGGGAAACTATGTGGGCTCTGGTGGAGGCGGGCAGAGGGGAATGAGTCTAAACATGAGCTTCCTCTCTCCATAATTCATGAGCAGTTGAACAGTCATGTTTAATAACCGAGCAGGCTTTCCCGCTTAGGACCCGGGGTTTCGTGGGGGTCAAAAGAGAAGAGGGATGGGGCAATTTCAAAGGGACTACCAAGCAAGTTCAAAACTAACCTTGGGGACATGAGGGGTAGTTTCCCAACCGTAGGGCAGGAATGTTGCAGAAGGGAACCACTCAGGGACAAACGTGGAAGTCCCCAGGTTGGAATCCTCTCTTCCTGCGCTGACAAAAGGGGGAAACTCTGTAGAGGAAGAGGGAGTGGACTTCCAGGAGAGGAAAGGTGAGATGGCAAGATGGCGTCTCTCTTCATGTTTAACCCACCCCAGAGGATTCTGTAAGCCCTGGCCAAGGACAGAGGGCTTGAAACCTGTACTGTTAACACTAGGCTAAGAGTTAAGGGTCACAGTTCAAAGCCAGCTTGGGCAGGAAAGTCTGTGAAACTCTCATCTCTAGTTAACCATCAAAAAGCCCGAAGTAGAGCTGTGATTCAAGTGCCAGAGCACAAGCCTGGAGCCAGAAAGCTAAGGGACAGAACCCAGACCCTGAGTTCAAGCCTTAGTACCAACACACACACACACACACACACACACACACATGCACACACACACGCACACATACACACAGATCTAAACCATGGCAACATTTTCACTACTGAGATAGGGTATGCTATTTTAAAAATCCAGTCCAGAAAGAACGTTCACTTGTTTATTGGTTCTTCAATTCCTATAGTCATTCATTCATGCATGCATGCATTTATTCAGGTGCCCATGGAGCCCCGTGGTCAGCTGTTGAGAGGATGGGAAGGGCTATTACTCTGAACACTGCAGGAGTCATGGTTAGGAGGGGAGTTCTGGGGTCACACTCCACTGGAATGCTGTCCCGGCGACTGTGTGGGTGAACTAAGGCCTCTTGGCCTCCAGTCCCTCATCTGGAAGATGGGGCTAAAAGAAACATTGGGTTCTTGTGAAGATTCACCAAGATACTTTCAGGGAGCAACTCCCCCGGGTGCCCATGGTACGTCATAAGTTGAGTAGAAAGTAGATGCAGTGTGTCTATGCTGGTGGCGATTTGTATTGTTACTTACTGTTGATGAAAAATAACACGCAAGTGACAGCAAACATACAGTGACAGGTCAGCACACAAGGATTGCTGAGCAGACACTTGGGAACATTCCACATAGAACTCACAGAACTGAATTTGCTAGCTGTCTTTGCTCTGTGTGTGTGTGTGTGTGTGTGTGTGTGTGTGTGTGTGTGTGTGTGTGTGTGTGTGTGTGTTCCTCGCACTCTGGCTTGGCTTTTCTGCTCAAGGCCGCTGATATACTACCACTTTGCCACAGCTCTACTTCCAGATTTTTGCTGGTTAATTGGAGAGAAGAGTCTCATAGATTCTCCTGCCTGGGCTGGCTTTGAACTGTGGTCCTCACCTCTCAGCTTACTGAGTAGCTAGGATGTTAGATATGAGCCACCAGTAACCAGCTTTATTTTTTTTTTATTAGATCTTAAGAGACATTTTGGCATTCTCTTCCTTTTGAATTTATTTCTGTCCCATTGACTTCAGGTGAGAACCCATCTAAAGGCTACCTCTCAACGTTTGCATTAGCATTCAAATGCCAGGGTAATTACTCTGTCAATTATTGGATTTTTTTTAAGTGCACCCACCTTGAAGAAGTTCTGTGAAGGCAGACCATGTTAATGTGTAACACTAAGATAAGCAAGGCACTCCTCTCCTTGTCTTGCTATTTCTTTTGTAGCTGTTCAAGTAGAACACTGAAGTGGTTCGATTTGCATATTCTGAGGAATAAAGGGCTGCTGCTAATGAGATACATGGGAAATTTTCAGCAACACAAAATACAATGAATCACCTGCAAGCTGATGTTGTTGTGGTAGTGGTAATGATGTGTGTGTGTGTGTGTGTGTGTGTGTGTGTGTCCACAATGGAATTCTATGCTTCCATCAGAACAATAGTGTACCGTTCATAAGAAAATGGAAAGACTTGGAAAAATTATATAAAGCGAAGTAAGCCAGATCCAAAGAAACATAGGTTGCTGTAGCTAGAATGTGCCTATAACTCTACAAGTAAACATGTAGATGGTGAAAGACAGAAAATACACTTGGACATGATAAATTATACAGGATTCTAGGCATTCACTCAGTGAAACCAAAGGAGGATATTCTTAGGAGAAGATCACAAAGGCTCAGTAGCTATGTGCCTATAATCATTATCAAAATGAACTCCAAGAAATGAACGCAATTTTTTTCCCCTTTGTCACTGTTTTTTATTTCTGTACTCTTTTGTCTTGTGTGTAAGTTTATTTGTTTGGGCAAGGTAAGGGAGAGCACAGAAATGGTGGGACAAAGGGTGAACAAATGTAACAGTGATACTCGCTAGACGCCATGTTGAAAGTGAACTATACAAAACTTGTAGAGGAGGGGACTCAGGAGGGAAACAACCGGGAGAAAAGGAGGGACGAAATAACATTATTCAAAAAGAAATGCATCCATTACCCGACTTCTCTAACTGTAACCCCTTTGTAGATCCCCTTTACAGTAAGTTTTGTTGTTTTGGTTTCTACATCACAAGACAATGTAACCCTGCTAGGAGAAATAATGATGTTTGGCAAAAGGAAAGCAGCAAGGATGAGTCCTTTCGAGTTGAGCTTAGAAGGTGGGTGCTGCTTTTGTAGATGGAGTGCCCCCCCTCACAGAGATCTCAAGGTCCCCTCTCCCTCCCCAGGCGGGAGACCCTAACTATCGATGCTTCACCACAGCTCTGCTAGCTCCACGTTCTACGGACTTCCTTCCGGACCACTGAATTCTTTTCCTCCCCATTCACAAAACACCTGGTCACAGAAGGAAGGACGGTCATAGAAGGAAGTCTGTGTTTTCCAGGGGTGGGAAAAGGGTCTAGAAGAAGTTGACTTTGCCACGTTCCTTTGATCTTTATTTCTCAGGGCAGGCCATGTTTTGTTGTTGCTGCTGTTGTTGTTGCTGTTGTGGTTGTTGTTGTCTATTACTGAAGCTTGAACTCTAGGCCCGGGCACTGTCCTTTAGCTTTTCCGTTCAAGCTAGCACTCTACCACTTCAGCCACAGTTCCACATCTGGGTTTTTGGTGGTTCGTTGGAAGTAAGTCTCAGGAACTTTCCTGTCTAGACTGACTTGGAGGAGCTGCAACCCTCAGATCTCCGTCTCCACAGTAGCTAAGATTACGGTTGTGAGGCAGCAGCACCAGGCCACGTGTGTTCCTACACTAAACACTTTCTGAAGGTAACCCTTTCGTGTGGGTTTCCAGACCAGACACCATCCTTTAACTTGTGGGTTCCACCCTCCTCTTGACTGGTACCCGATACTGCAGGCCTGGGCAGATCAAAGCGGGACACACTGGAGCCGCCAGCCCACAAGAACGGGGACCGAGGTGGCTGGCCACTTAGCATCAGACTCACTGACATTAGGGAAGTTCCGTAGTTAAATGCTAAAGGCGGAGTCAAGGAAAGAACTGGAAGTCTATAGAATAGTCCACGTGTCTTTGCTCCTGTTGGTATTCCAAGGGAGAAACCCTAGCTTATTGGTTGCAATAAAGAAATCTGTGATGGACCGAATGGCTTTGTTTCCCCAAATCCCAAGCCCTAGACCCCAGTGTGATGGTATTCGTAGGTGGGGTCATTGAGAGGTAGTTGGGTCAGGAGGGCCGGGCCTTTGTGAATGGAATTACTGGCCTGATAGAGGAGACCGGGGCGGGGGGGGGGGGGGAGGGGGGGGTGATCTCCCAATGGGCCTGCCGGCAGGCCTCACCCACCCCCAGCCACCCGGGAGCACACCCTGAACTGGCACTGCTCGGGGGGCCCCCCCACCCCCAAACCAAGAGAAGTCCATCTCAACCGTGTCAACGGAATCAGCAGTGTTTGTGATGCTAGCCTCGGCTAAGATCTTGGTGTTCACATTTTTCATGTAATATTATTCAATTCTCGGAGGTTCTGAAACTGAAGTGGCCGTCCATCTTTCCCATTTGGAGGTAGGACCAGAGCCGATCCATGTTGCAAACAGGGAAACCAGAGGGGGAAGGAGAGCCATGCCAAGCCAGGTATTGCCATAGTGCAGTGGCTCCCTTATCATCTGTCAGTACTAGATTACCCTGCCTTGTGTCTGCCCCGTTTTTCAAAGGCAAGAATGATTTGGATTTTATTTTTCTGATTTGACAAGTAGAAAATTTTACTTTTTGAGCCGCTGCACTTGACCTCTCCTTCGGAGACTTTTTTCTTTTTTAAATGCCTTTGCCTCGCTGCAGTTTCGTGAGCTTCCTTCCGTGGTTACCTTGCAGAAATCTCATTAGCAAAGCGCTTTCCTATGTTACTGGGCAGCCCGACTTCTGACGATGTTCTAGTTCATTAGGTAGGAGCCTCCCAGGCTCCGAGGCAGGGACATTCCTGTGTGACTAGGGCGGCTTTGATCACTCCTGCAGAGTCTGGGGGAAGAGGTGGTGGTATCTTTAAAAAAAAAAAAAAAATCCTGATTAAGAAACCAACTTAATGATCTTGAAAAGAGAGTGAACTTCGTTCCCGCTGCTCTACGCCATCTCCCCAGTCCTTGCGAGACAGCTCTCTCGTTAGAAAATGGGTCGCCTTTAGTAGCTGGGAGATTCATTATGCAGCCTCAGTACCCGATCACAGATTACATTCAGATGATCCTAATGGGGACGGACTCTTCAAAGCCCTCTCCACCGCGCCATGCGTAAGTGGATTCCAGTCTTATGTGTGCTTCTTTAATCTTCAGCGTTGAATTTGCACACTGTCGAATTCCTCCAAAGCCGTGGTGTGTGCAGGGAAGGCCATGCGGAACGGGATGGCTTATTTTCTTTAAAGGAAGATACCCTGTAGCAAAGCACCGGGCTTGGAAACATGATCTGCCCAGGCCAGGGGCACGGATTTCCCCACATGACACTGTGTCTCGCTGAGTTGCAACCGCATCTTGATGTCGCTCCTACAGAACATGACCGCCCCGAGGGCAGCGCGTTGGTCTGAAGTAGATAATACAGAATTGCTTTAATACAGATTCTACTAAGTGAAGTACAACTTAAATTACTGAAGCATGACAAGACTTGGGTGCTGACAAACTGGTTAACTTCTTTTTTTTTTTTAATTTGAGAGCTGTACCTCCCCCTCCCCCACCCCGAACCCCTTTTAATACTAGGAGTTTAAAGAAGTAAGTTGTTGGCAGGTGCTGGTGGCTGTCGGTTGAGATCTGAGGATCACAGTTCGGAGCTAATCGGGGCAAGAAACTCCACGAGTCTTTTCTCTCCAATCAGCTACCCACAAACCAGAAGTGTGGTAGAGCACTAGCCTTGAGCAAAAAAGCTCAGGGACAGTGCCTAGGCTCTGAGTTCAAGCTCCATGACCCCCCCAAAAAAATTGCCTTCAAAAGTGTTTTAAAAGAGAGCATGGTTGTTTGAGTGCAGTAGACAGGGCAGAAGGCCAGAGGTCCTGTCTATAAGAGGGCCCGTCCTCCAGCTTGACAAGGTAGGAGGAAAACAGTGGGGAGATTCTGGCTGATGAGGCGAGTCCCCCTGGCAGAGGGAAGGGTGTGTCCTGAATGAGAAGCAGCGCTCGGGTGTGTCAGAGCTCGGGTGCGCCATTTTGCTTTCTTCATACTTTCAGCAAAAGGAAAACAGGAACAGTTGGCCCATTTTCTCCTACTAATAGCACACAACCGCAGACTCCGTGATTACGCGGACAAAGGGTTCCTTTGGCTCCTCGTTCTGAAGCCAGGTGGGGGGCGGGGGGGGTGACGGCCTTCTCCATTCCAACACGAGCACCGCACAGCACGCTGCACGCGAACTGTACCGGAGGAGTGGGGAACGCTGCGGTGCTTCTGTGCTGGGTTCGAGGTGTGTTTGTCACAGAGGCAAACAGGATGAACGGCGGGGGGACGGGCTGGGGGGTGGGGGACAGGATGATGTGACAGGATGGGAAGAAGCGGGGTGAGCCCTGGCCGCGGACGAGTGACTGAGAAACCCTGTCCCCCGCGTTCCTGCCTTCAGGAATCACTGCAGCCCTCGGTCAGCTCCTCAGGACAGGGCTCCTGGGCGAGTCCAAGACGCCATCTCAGGAAGTTCTCCACAAACGCAGCAGCTGGGGCACCCGGGGGGGGGGGGGGGACAGCGACATTGCTACCAGCCTCCCTCAGTGACCCCGTGGCCTAGGAGCCCAGAGGGCCACCCAAGAGTCCATGCTGCTCCCAGCTCACAGGCAGTGCTATGGCATTCTCTTTTACGTTTTCTCTTGCTATTATGAAGCTGATGAACAGCGGAGTCCGTTATATAATCAGAGACCGAGTGCATTTCTCCTTAAGCCGTGCCGCCCCCTCCCGCACTGTCTCTCGGGTTTTCCCTTCCATCCCTACCCCCAGCTTTCACCACCGTGCCTCGTGAGTATCGCTGCTGCACCTGTTCACCTTTTGCATCTCCGTGTCCCTCCATCCCCTCCCACAGACAGATCAGTGAACAGACGAGACAAAAAGAGAAGAAAACAAGAATAGCAACAACGACAGAAAAACACCTCTTATTCAGTTTTGTGGCATTCTTAACAGTCCTCAGCCTTCCTTCCACTGGGGTTGCCAATCCCTCGGGGAAGGGGGAGAGCTATTCAAAAAGATCCTCGACCCAACACGAGTGGCCCGCGCCTGGAGACTTCCATCTGAGGGTCGCTACTGCGTGCCAGCTCAGCAAGACAAGTCCAGGAGACTCTCACCTGCGATTCACCGGCAAGAGCCGGGAAGTGGAGGTGTGGCTCCCGTGAGAGAGTACCAGCCTTGAGAGAAAATGCCAAGGGATAGCATGATGCCCTGAGTTCAAGTCCCAGTACCAGCATGTATATGCACACACACACACACACACACACACACACACACACACACACACACACACCATGCCATCCTCTTCCTAAGTTTTTTTTTTTTTCTTATTTATTGTCAGAGTGATGTACAGGGAGGTTACAGTTTCATATGTTAGGCCTTGGGTACATTTCTTGTACTGTTTTGTTACCCCCTCCCCCCTCCCGCTCTCCCCCCCCATGAGTTGTTCAGTTGGTTTACACCAAATGGTTTTGCACTGTGAGCCTGAAAGCTGATCTCCCCCCCCCCCCCAAATCAGGAATGCTCCAGGGATATTGGAATCGCTCCTTGGGTGGTAGGCCCGCCCCTTCCGCTAGGCTGAGCACCGAGTCTGGCTCGGGGGTCTCATGGCGGGGCCCGTGCTATTACAGCACACCAACCACCATGAAGACATGAAGAGAGGTCAGCTTGCCTGGTGTGTGCGTTTGCGGCCACTGGGCCAGGATGGCCTTCGCGTACGCCCGAATGATCCAGAACAAGCTGCAACGCCAAGCCGAATGCACGCTGTTGAATGACTGTTCATTACTCAGACAAAGGAGCTGCACTGTAATCGTTCCAGACGTGCATATACCATGCTTTGACCCGATGCACCTCCTTTATTATTCGGAATGCAAGCTAGTTAGTACAGATGAAGGAAGACACCACGCGGGCTCGATAGAAAGGCCCCGCTGGTCCCGCCCCTCGTGCTCGCAGTCCTCTCCTGCGCCCTCGGGGCCTGCACAGGGGGGCGGGGGTGGCGAGAACACTGCGCACACGGGGAGTGTCCTTAGTGCTGCACTTCACGCTGACACACCTCCTGCCTTCGCCGGCGCTGTGTGACACGGCCACCCTGGGCCCGGACGGTGTGCAGTAGACAGGGCGCAGTCGCATAGAGGGGAAAACTTCCCTTCAGCCGACTCGACCTTCGGGAGTAGCAGCTTTATTTTTATCAAAATCATTCGATGCATAGACACGTGCGCTAACCACTCTGTGTGGATGTCCATGACCGATCACGCCTGTTTGTCAGAAGTAACCTCCCTCCAGCCCTCGGTGCCAGGAATTGAACCCAGGTCCTCATGCATGCTAGGCGAGCGCACCTTGTTGGCTACAGCCGTAAGCAAATATAAAAATGCACCGGGAGCACGGCGCTGGTGACTCACGCCTGCAATCCCGGCTGCTCAAGAGGCTGAGCTCTGAGGATCACGGATTGAAGCCAGCCTAAGCAGAAAAGTCCACGAGAGTCTAATCTCCAATACGCTACTCAGAAAAAGCCCAAAGCAACGCTGTGGCCCAAGCAGTAGAGGGCTAACCTTGAGCAAAAGAAGCTCAGGGACAGGCTCCTAGGCCCTGAGTTCAAGCCCCAGGACCGCCCACCCCCACCCCCGCACGCACGCACGCAATGGATCCTTTGTGTTCAGAGTTCACCTTCCCTTTCCCCCCAGTGTGTGAGTTTCATAAAAGAAAACAAAAGGTTTTCATACTTCAAAGTTCTTGCTTTTCTATGTTGCATGTGCGGTTTGAGACTCCGATGGGACAGGCCTGCTCTGAGAATCTTCCACAGCCGTAGATATCTGTGCCGAGCCCCCCCCCCCCCCCCCCCCCCCCCCCCCCCGCCTCACTTACCCAGAAGATAATCAAGAGGATTGGCCTGGAACTGACTCGTACAAACTAATATTTTTAAGTGGTTTGCACTTACTTCTGTCCCCAAAGGGATTTGTTAAATGTGATTTCTGGCAGCAAATATACTTTATTTTTTCAGTTTAGTAGCTGTAGTAGGGAGGTACAGGTAAACCGAATTTGGGTCAATATACTGAGACAATCTGATTTATTTTTTATTTAAGTTATAGGGTTAAAAGAAAAAAAAGGCAAGACAAGGGGCTGGGAATGTTTCTTAGGGGTAGAGTGCTTGTCTAGCATGCATGAACCCCTGGGTTCAACTCCTCAGTACCATATACGCAGAAAACGCCGTAAATGGCACTGTGGCTCAAGTGGTCGAGTACTAGCCTTGAGCAGAAGAAGATGAGAGACAGTGCCCAGCAGGATAAGAGGAAACAGAAGATATTCCGCTTAAGCCTAAGACGAATATGTCTTAGAATTTTTTGTATTTAGGCTAGCCCCTTCTCTTTCGCTTTCTTTACATATATGATGCAGTGAGTCTAGTCACCATTTTGAGTCTTTCACCTGTGTGGTCATTTCTACCCCGATGGTGTATGACTGAGTAGAAGTGTCAGCCCTCTCTCTTTTTCTCTACCTCTGTTGCCCTCGGTTTTTCTCTATCTCGGTTCCCCTCTTATGTGAGCATTACTCTCAGCGTAGCCCAGTCCCTGCTGGCTCCTGTGGAACCCTCTTCCCTTGCCCACTATGTCCATCATCATGAACTCTGACATCAGTCCTTCGTTAGTTTAGCAAATGCACAGGGATTTTGTTTTGGAAGTCTACTTATTTGAAACCTCCAGGTATCCCTAGATCTGTGATCCCCAGCCTTGGAATTATAGCAACCTCTCCCTGTTTGGTTTATATGACATCTGTCTCCTATCTCATCCTGCCAGTGGTCCAGAAGAGAGAACATTGTGTGTGTGTGCGCACATGTGTGTGGGCATGTGTGCTAATACTTTTTTTCTTTTTCAGTTTTAGGAGATTTTACAATTGAATAATACTCAGTGGGCTACTGGAGAAATGCTGGGATGTTGAATCTTATAATAGGGTCCTTTTAATACCACTCTTTTTTATTATGACCGAAAACATCTACCATGATAGTGGTAGTACTCAGTACAGTGTGGTTAACTCCATCCACACTGACTTCTTATACTGTATCACTGGGATTCTAAACCTACTGACCAGCCCTTCCTCATTTCCCCATTCATCCAGTCCCTGGATCCACCTTTCTATCTCTGCTTAGATGGCTTATATTTGAGAAAATTTGCAATATTTACCCTTCTGTGACTGGCTTATTTTCTTAACATGATGTCCTCTGGGTTCATCTATGTTATGGCATAGCAGGGTAATCTCACTAGTCACGAGAGTATAAATAGAAGACTAACGAGGGAAAAAAAAGTCTTGTAATTTCTATGGGCTGTTTACAAATGCTCACAGCAAAGGTTTATGCTTTGATCGACATTCCTATATAATAAGTTAGGTAATCTGAAAATTTTTGAGATGGAAAATATACAGAATATCTAAAAGAGCCTTGAAAATAATGTAGCATCATAATTGCATAGATCTCTTGGACTCCCAAATCAATGAATATCCACCCATACGTACCAAGAGGACTTGTATTAATGTGTTAATTCTTTGTTTTGATTTTGGTCTTGGTTTTATTTCAGGAAGAGGACTTTTTGACCAAATTATTATTTATTTTTTTTGGCCAGACTTGGGCCTTGGGCTCAGGGCCTGAGCACTGTCCCTGGCTTCTTTTTGCTCAAGGCTAGCACTCTACCACTTGAGCCACAGAGCCACTTCTGGATTTTTCTATATATGTGGTGCTGAGGAATCGAACCCAGGGCTTCATGTATACGAGGCAAGCACTCTTGCCACTAGGCCATATCCCCCGCTCCCCCAAATTATTATTATTTTTTTTTTTGGCCAGTCCTGGGCCTTGGACTCAGGGCCTGAGCACTGTCCCTTGCTTCTTTTTGCTCAAGGCTAGCACTCTGCCTCTTGAGCCATAGCGCCGCTTCTGGCCGTTTTCTGTATATGTGGTGCTGGGGAATCGAACCTAGGGCCTCGTGTATCCGAGGCAGGCACTCTTGCCACTAGGCTATATCCCCAGCCCCCCAAATTATTTTTTAAGTCCTCATTTTCCCAAAAGAGACTATGATTATTAAAGAAGAAATCTAGCTGATAATAAAGTTCAAAGATGTTGTATTATTTATTTAGTGCTACATAATAAAGTTCAAAATTTCGCAGCCTAAAACAATAATATTTATTATCCCAGATGGTCTTCTCTGTGGGCTGGAAGTTTGGGAGTCACTCAGTTTCTTAGTTCTGACGCAGAGTGTCTCGTGAGGTTGCTGTCGAAATGTCAGCCACATTGCAGTCTTCCTCCAAACGGGCTCCCTCCTATGGCGTTGCCTGAGTCCTCGTCACATCCACTTCCCATCCGGCTGCTTGAGCTTCCTAACAACATGGCAGCCGACTTCTCCCAGAGGCCGTGATTGGGCTCAGGAATTCACCTGTCATCGCTCATACCACATCCTGTTCAAATGAGTCACTAGACTGAGTCGCCACATCTAACCTACACTCCCAGGGAGCAGAACGAGGCTCTACCTAAAAGGGAGGGAAGATGATAAGGAGACGGGAGACCATTGCAGCAACAGGGCTGAACAGGACCTGGCTCAGATACTGTACTGGTGCCAGGGGACAAAAAGAGACAGAATCCGGACTGTGAACACAAACTCCTATCAGTGACTGGGGTTAGGTTTGGAGCAGGAAACCAGGGGAACAACTGGCCCTCTAACTCTGAGAGTTGTCTGAGAGCCAGGACTACACAACAGAGAAAACAGAAGAGAATTCAGAAACCCCATGTCTATTTACTTAAAGGAATTAAAATCAGTATGTCAGTGCTCTTCACAAAAGCATTAGGTAGAATCTACCTAAGTTTCCACCAGTGAGTGACTGGGCAAAGAAGCAGCTGGGACCGTGGTAGTTACCAGGGGCTGGGGAAGGGGAATTGTAGAAGATAAGCAAGGCGTACAGAGCTCCAGTTAGATAGGAATTGTTGTTGGCTTTGTTGTTTGCTTACTTTGAAGATATAATTAATAACATATGACACAATTCAAGAATGGTAAAGAGATTACATTTCACATGTCCTCACTGCGAAACCAGTTATGTATCTGAGGTGATGCCTACGTGAATTCTCCTGGCTGAGTTACTCCACATTGTATTCATAAATCATAGTGCCCCTTTTGTATTCCATTCATTGAGATGACTACGTTGTCACTTGTGCAGTTAAACACACACATGCACCACCAGAGAGGGAGTCAATGAGAGATTCATCAGAGGTTTCCTGATGGCAGTAGGCCATTGGAGTCGCCATACCGTAAGGACCGTGGCTTTGACCCACTGTGAGAGAGGAGCCTCCGGAAGGACTTTGTACCAGTTAGACCTTGATTGGCCGGTGCAGCAACTGGGTAGGGCCTTCGGGCTTTGGTCTCCACTGCACATGCTTCTACCTCTACATTCCTTCTGGGGAAGGAGGCGTAGCTCTGACTCACTGGCCTGTGGGGCCATCTTACGGAAGGCGCTCATTGGCCTGCTGGCATTTCCAGTGCTGCAGAGTTGAGAGCGAACCCTTCATCCCCGCCCAGGTTTCCTCCAGAACCTTTCCAAACCCTAACTTTCTTAACCTCCATAGACTCGATGGAAGAACCAGAGTCCTGATTCATCTCCCCTGCTGCCACTTGCTTGGCAGAAAATACAAGACGATAGTGTGTGTGTGTGTGTGTGTGTGTGTGTGTGTGTGTGTGTGTGTGTGTGTGTGTGTGTCTGGGGAAAGTATGTGTTCTTTGTTTTCCTGTCTCAGCCTGTGGGTGAGCTGGCACCTGGGACCATGGGGAAAGCTCCCCCCATGGGCTGAGGTCACCCCGGGAGTTCTACCCCATACTCTCGTGATGTTCCCAGATTCCAGAGCAAGCTGCAGTTTTCCAGCCGACAGCTCAGAGGAACTGGGGAAATGGTTTGCCTAGAGCCAGCCTTATCTTCTTTGTCCATGTTTCATGCGTGCAAATGGGCTTTGCGGGTTGTTTCTCTGAAATCCATCTTTTCCATTATAACATGATTGCTGATCGATACAGACGTCCCTCTTTGACATTCATTGTTTTTGGTTTCTTCCTTTCGATGATCACATATTCATTGTGCAAAATAGTGTATGTCTTTATGCCATTTCATCCATGTGTACAATGTATTTTGATTAAATGCACTGTCTTCAATGGCCCTCACTTGCCCCCGCCCCAAACTCCAGCTGTTCCCCATCCTCTTTCCAAAACTTTCTTTGTAGCCTCTCTGACACTCTTCCGTAGTTATCCCCCCCTTCACACCAGCATGACCAGTGACCTTGGATTTTTAAATCTTACAAACTGCCTAACTTTGCTACCAAGTCAGTCTTTTGTCAGTTAGGTTTTACGTTTTAAGGGAAATGGCTACTTTTTGAAAATAGAGTTTTAATGGATGATGTGTGCTAGCTATGTATAAAAAACAAAGTTCAGTCACTCTGGTCATCTTAGTTCTCTCCTTGAGCAGCTGAATCAGTGGTCCAAGAAGGAGCCCAGGAACGGCAGGCCCAAGCATTGAACTACTGGTGCCTATGAACCGCTGAGGACCTATACGTAAATAGGTCACAGCTAATCCAAATCTCCGTGCTTTAGCCTTTCAAAGCTCTTCCGCTCATGGGAGCCAGGAAGCAAACGGAGTCCCAAGGGGGCCACAAGATACTCTTCAGAGCTACTTCCCAAAGTTTCCATCACCTGCCAAAAAAGAGCCACCAGCTGGGTCAAAGTGTTCAATAGCTGAGCCCTGCGGAGCCCTTTCCTATTAAGCCATACGGTTGGTGTTACAACAGTCCTTCCTCGGCTGCTGAGCCATTTTCCACCGGTGTTTTCCTCTTAAGGAACAGATTCAACTACTCAGGAAAAGTTACTGGTCTAACTACAAAGATGGCTATTCATATCAGTGGTGATTAAGTGACTTTTCAAAATCTCTTTGGAATTGAATCTTTAGCAATGCCCATTTTAGGTCTGATTATCAGTGTGTTTCAGAGGGGGGAAAACAACTTTTAATCATTTTCGTTTTTGTGCTGGTATTAGGGCTTGAACTCAAAGCCTCACATTGTCTCTTGGCTTTTCGTTCAAGGCTGGTGCTCTACCACTTGAACCATTTCTCCATTGCTAGCTTTTTGCTGCTTAAATAGATATAAAAAGCCTCATGGACTTTTCTGCCTGTGAGCCTCAGGTCTCAGACTCCTCAGTAGCTAGAATTACAGGCATGAGCCACCAGTACTTGGCTCCTTTCATCGTGTTCTGACTGTGTTGCGTACCATTTGTGGAAGGCTTCCTAGCGCTCCAACAGTGAATATTTATTGTTATTATTATAGGTTAAAGTGCTACTTGCTCATTTTTAAAAAGAAAGTTTGACCCTAGGGCTTACCTTGAGAGGGACTGGCTTCTCCTTTTCAGTCCCAGCTTTCAGGCCCCCACAGATAGGGGTGAAAGTTGGAGACAGGCTGCATGATTTGTGTCGGACTTCGCCCAAGGGATCTTGTTCCTGTTTTCGCTAGTTGAGTTCACGCTGAGTTTTCTTCTTTTCGACGTCAGTTCAGCTGACACTTGGGCTCGGAGACCGTATCCTTTCCCATGAAGTAGATGAACTGGGCTGGTTTTCCACTTCTTCCTCTTAACACAGGCAACCGATTCTTGAGAGCAGCGAGGTCTTGATGTCTGAAGTCAGCCAACTTAGCTGAGCTCAGAGTTCCACTCATCCCTGAGCAACCGCATTCCTAAAAGCCTCCCACATTTTTGATGGAGACTTCCTGAGGATGCACCCAAAAGCTACGGACTAGGGAGATGGGACATGCACTTCAAGGCCAATTTCAAGAGTACTGAGCACATTTTCTCCTCTGTGTTGATAAAGGAGTTTCCTACTCTATGTATGGCCACTCTGGAGAGGTGCCATATCTGAACTCCTGTCCCTATTTTATGAGGAAATTATTACTTAAAAAAATAAAATCCCCTCTATGCCTAAACAAGAACGAAATCCCCGTGGTTGGAGCTAAGGGAAACCTCAGTTGCCTTAGAAGACAAACCTGTGGAGAGTAAGGTAGGAAGGGGCTCACCCATGGGAACACTTTGTCCATGGTTGTTCCCAGTCCTTGTGAAGTTCTCACGTTCTCATCTTCACCTTCCAATATCCAGTCTACTTCCTGTTTTCTTCCTACACTGTGAAAGGTAAGAGCGAAATTCAAGTAAGACCGAAAAACAAAAGCACCCAACTCCTAAAAAGAAAGCACGACACATCCTAGAAGAACAGTCATTGCCTACCAATAACCAAAGTTAGCCAAGAAAAGACTTTTCTGTTCCTGTCATTACAATGAAGAGTAGCAAAGAAAGCTCCCTGCCCCAGCACCTTCCTTCCCAGGTAATAGCACTCCGGGTATGTGAACATGGCTTTTCCTGGCTCGCACCTCCCAGAGCTCACTTCCGACAGGACGGGCTCCTCGTGGTCACAGCTTGATGACAGCAAGTATGACTACATGATCATTCCCAAGCCTACGCCCGTCCATCGGTTCCCACCCAGCCAGGCCCCCCTCTCCCGTGATCAGAGCCGCCTGCCGGTGTTCACAGCAGGGAGGGTGGGGTGTGCCCTTCTGGGCCTCACTGAACAGTCTCATCCTTCCAAGTCTGGATTGTCCACTGCGCCAGCATCTAGCACCTTCTTTGGTATGCGTTTGCTCTCGGCAGTCGGGAGAATCATCCTGTAGCTGTGCTAGAATGGACCCTGAGGTCTTAGGACTGTACAAGCCAAGCACACAGTAGCACACCTCACAAGCAGTGGCGGTGGGGGGGGGGGGGGGAGAGAAAGAAAATCGGCCGTCAAGAGGGAAAGAGAACCATCTTATTCCAGGGTCAGCCTTAAGCATGACAATAGAAAAATATCAAATAAAAAGGGGGTGGGGGGGAGAAGAAATGCTAAATCCTACTAAGAAGCTGCGAGAACCCTCCGCAGAGAGTGGCAGCCCGCATGGCCGGCGCTGCCCCCACCAAAGCCTGGAAAGGTCCCTGTCCTGTGAACCCTGTCCCAACAGAGGGGTGATCTGAGTGCAGGGAGGAGCTCCAGCGAACAGGACATTCACCAGGAGCCACAAGGGAAGGAGGTGGAGTCCATGTTAGGGTGCAGGGAGACAGAAGAAAAGCAGGGCTGGTGGGGTGGGAACCGATGGCTCCATGAACGTGAAGATGGAATGGCCCAGAAGGAGGGCTGTGGAGATGCCGGGAGCAGAGGGCACCCCCTCCTGACAAAGCAGGGGGAGTCCCGTGCCTCCCTCTGTGCCCCTGGGTCGCTGAATAATAGCAGCCCCCCAAGTGTCATCTCTGCGGTCATTGTCAGGTTCCCCTCCCCTTCACCAAAGGCAGCTTGCTGGCCCTGCGTAGTGACCGTGAGGACTTTCTCGCTCCCCGGAAGCCCTGCCATTGTCTCTCCGCCTCTCTCCTTCCCTCTCTCTTCCTCCTCTCTGAGCCCCGCCTACCCTGAAGCCATGTTTTCATGGAGTGCTTCCCCCTACAGTTGTCTTTTTTTTTTTTAAGTTCTAATTTCAGACCCCACAACCCAGACCGATCTGGGAGCACAGCCCAGCTCTGAGTTGTTTTTGAAGGCCTTCCAGTGAGTCTATCACACAGCCAGAACTAGCACCCATGGGCTCCTACCCCCGAGCAGGGCTTTCCCCGCCGCCTCCGTGTGTCCAGCTGCAGGTCAGTTCCGCTCCCGCCGTCTGTGAGATCGCTTCCACCTGCCTCACCGTGTGGACGCTGAAGAAGCTGTCTGGTAACTGGCATCTGAGACGCCCGCGCTGTCCAACTCTCAGGGCTGCTCTCAGAGCCATGAGCCTCACCCAAAAGATCGCCCAGGATTCCTGCTCTGTGAGGTCTTCCCGGGGCAAAGGGCGGCACCCGGGGCTTGCCTGGTTCTCACAGAGACAGAGAACTTTAGTCTTCTCTTAAAGACTCAGTGAATTGGGCTCCCTGGTGCTCCTGAGAATGCATGTCTCAACCTTCTTTAATTCTCCAAAAAATTCCAGACCACTAGATTTAGCAAGTTCAATTGTCCGGAAGTTGAGTTCCCTAAGAGGCAGGGATTCAGGACATCTATTTCTTTTGTCCTTTCCTTTTTAAAAACTCTACCGAAACGGGATCTCATTTGATAGTCCAGGTGGCCAGCCTGGAACTCAAGATCCTCCTGCCTTGGCCTCCCAAGTTCTGGAATTACAGGTGTGTGCCATCCCATTTCAAGGAAATATCCATCTAGCCAAACGAAACCCCTCACTGGTCAGTCCAGAGTGTGTGGATGGAGACAAAGCTCTGAGGGGGGGAGACCTTCCGACTCAGGGAGATACACTTCGTATGGTGGTCTCGGGAAGCATTTCACAGTGCCAGGCTGCCTGAGGATTTAGGAGAGGGGATGAGCCTCCAGTCAGAGATGGGGAGCCCTGGAGCAACTCACTGTGTAGGAAGGCAGGAACAGATGTGTCCATCCACATGATTGGCCAATACGTGCCCTCCTGCGAAAACTTCCTGAAAGCCAGCCAGCAAGCAAGAATCCTGTGTTTGTACAAGAGGAAAAAGCAACTCAATTCATTTTGTCAAATCTGTATTTGGATTTGAGGTAGCAGCCTCCTGTACTGCAGAAATTTTCACACATCACATGTGAGTCATAATCTAGACAGGACAGGCCCATCATTTGTGAGGGGAAAAAGTGACTTCCAAGGCTATGTTAATACAGACAAGAAACAGTCAGGTAACTAGGGAGTTTTCCCTCCAGAAAGTCAGTTCTTCCACAGCTCAAATCCGAATAAAATCTGCCCCTGGGCTTAACTCGTGTGAGCACCCGTCTGTGCATTACAGTGGTAGTCTCCATACCCCATCTTTTGGGCAAGCGCTGTTGGAGACGTGAGCTCACGTCTTGGCAGCATCACCACACGGGCCACGTCAGCTCCTCTGCTGGGAGGGGGTCACACCCAGCTCACCTGGACGCGACTTTTCCAACCTCCAGGGATGACCAAGACCACATGTGACAGAATCGCCTATGAGCAGTAGCCAACCAGGCCCTGCGTGCAGGCTCTGAGTCCACAGCCCGTTTTTTTCTTGTTTTGGACCCACACAAAGAAAAGAAAAAGAGTAAGAAAAGAAACAAACCACCGGGGCTGGGGATGTGGCCTAGTGGCAAGAGTGCTCGCCTCGTATACATGAAGCCCTGGGTTCGATTCCCCAGCACCACATATACAGAAAATGGCCAGAAGGGGCGCTGTGGCTCAAGTGGCAGAGTGCTAGCCTTGAGCAAAAAGAAGCCAGGGACAGTGCTCAGGCCCTGAGTTCAAGACCCAGGACTGGCCAAAAAAAAAAAAAAGAAACAAACCACCATCCAATAAGATTTGTCCACAAGCAACAAATTGCAAGAGATGACTTCCTGCTGGTGGTCTCTGAGCAGTGAACCGTAGGGAAATGATTTTGAGCTATTGCAGGGTCCACTATCTACGGGGAGATTCTCAGCATCGCCGTTTGGAGTCAAAATGAAGTCTCTGGTTAAGGGAGAAGCACAGAGGAATCAGCTGGGAATGTGATCACGGGGTCTGTGTTTGCTGTCCCAGGGCCTCTCCGCCTGGAGGCCTAGCGGGGCGTCAGGACAGGTCCTAAGGCCACCTGTCTGCCTTGTGGGGGCTGGATGGGCAGCAGGAAGCTGCTAGAACTCCCTCTGTGGAGAGAGAGCCAAGATGGCTTTCTTCCACAGGAAGGAACCCCGGGTGACCTTCCCAGGACCGAAATGCAAACGCGGCCATGTTCACCTGGGCCCCACTGGTGCCCACCTCTCAGTCCATTTTTCTCTCCCCAGGGGGGTTAATGCCTCCTTGTTACCAGGTTGGATCCTCAACTCAGCAAATCTGAACATCTCAATCCATCCTTCCGCACTGCAGTCCAGCGCCTTCCCCATCAGTATCCTGCCTCTGCAATATGGCAGCCTCTTCCAGCCTTGGCCTGTGACCTTTTCTCCTGTCTCTACAGCCAATCCGTTAGTACTCACAGGGGTCATTCTTTCTGAGCAATCAGCTTCCACTCTTTCCTTTCACTTCCCATCGCCATAGCCTTTGCGAAGGCGCTTGGGCCCCGCCGAGACCCAATACAGCCGCAGAGGCCTCCAAAATCACCTCCTAAAATGCTACTTGAGTTGTGTCACTCTTGCACTCACAGATACACTGGACTTTAAATTCTGGGATAAAAAACCAATATATCCTGAGAAAAAGAACTAATGTTTATTGAGTAAAGCTTTATCCGGTGCTAATTGTGTCTATTTCATCTTTCTATTCATCTTAGCAATTTAGAATCTTTTTTTTTTTTTTTTTTTTTTTTTTTTGGCCAGTCGTGGGCCTTGGACTCAGGGCCTGAGCACTGTCCCTGGCTTCTTCCCGCTCAAGGCTAGCACTCTGCCACTTAAGCCACAGCGCCGCTTCTGGCCATTTTCTGTATATGTGGTGCTGGGGAATCGAACCTAGGGCCTCGTGTATCCGAGGCAGGCACTCTTGCCACTAGGCTATATCCCCAGCCCGCAATTTAGAATCTTATTGTCCCATTTCACAGAAGAATAAGCTAACTGAAATCAAACAACTGGAGCAATATTGCATAACTCAGAAGTAGTAGAACAAACAAATCCCTCATTTTGGTCTATGCTCCAAACGGACTGCAGTCTATTACAAACATTGCTAGTGGTTTCTTTATGGTCTATTTGTCCTCAGTTTCCCTTACACCATCATACCTTAGTTCAAAAAAAGAGGAAACAATTTTACATACCTTTTACCCAGACAATGTTTAGCAAGGCCTTAGTATTATGAACTGTTATTTTTTTTCCTTCAGACTGAAGTATAAATACTAGCAGTAGCTGCTATAACCACATAATTTTTCCTTCAACTAATAAGTACTTTATTAATTTTTTTCTTGCCAGTCTTGGGGCTTGAACTCAGGGCCTGGGCGCTGTCCCTGAGCTTCTTTTGCTCAGCACTTCTTTGGCTAGCACTCTGCCACTTGAGCCACAGCACCACTTCTGGCTTTTTCTGTTATGTGGTACTGAGGAATCGAACTGAGTGCTTCATGCGTGCTAGGCAAGCACTCTACCCCTAAGCCACATTCCCAGCCCCCCTGTATTAAATTTTACTTCCCTGATTTAATTAAATTGTATTTACTTACGACAAATAAATTCCTTATTGAATCTGGCCTATGCTGTTTAAAATGTAGTCTTCTCATTTGCTTGGCTCAGCAGGTCCCCCGAGACTGTGTGCTCCATTCCCATACCAGTGTTCCGTTTCTACATCACTCGACCTCGGGAAGTTCCCAAAACGCCTTGGCAGGTAGCTCTGCTCTTTAATTAGCTGTACAGTTTCTGCTTCCCCTTATGTAATATCAGGAAGTTTCTACTTGTTTCATCCCCTTCCACCTCTTGGCCATCGCGCCTTCCTACTATTCTTTTCCCATTTGGTACTTTTGTTCGGTCCTTTCCCCCTGTATGCGTTATCGGAATCTCATCTTAGTTTAAGGACGTTTGCCAACTTGTCTGAAGTCCTTATCTCCATATGTGGCATCTGAAATCTTCCTTAAGTCCCCCGGTCCCCTTATTTGGTAAGAACGCACACACTCTAAGAACCATTTCAGGTCCAGCATCATTAAGAGCCAAGAGGATCTGATTTGCAGATCTGCCCTAACTTGGAAGAGTCCTTATGCTCGCGGCGCCAGCCATGTTAATAAGGGTTCCGTGAGTCCCATAAAGTAAGTAATATAACTCACTTTGATGCAAAACCCTTTATTTCAGGCATGAGGTGATGGATGAGCCTTTGAGTGATACATGCTGGAATTAACCTGCATCACCTGGCCATACACTAGTTGGCTGGTGGGTAGAAAGCAGTCCAGAGACCTTGGTTATGATGGAAAGATAGGCAAGTAGAAGACTTGTGAAAATTAAGGTGACTTATGAATCCACCAGCTGAGAACTAGAATGCCAAACTGTTACAGTTATAAAAACTCATATGACAGTTATCAGCTTGACAGTGTCGTAGAGGTGCATTTTTAAGACATGGGTGACTTGTGGGCTTTCGTTGCCGAATCATGTTGTGCTGAGGTTGTTGGCGTCTCTATTTACCCACTGTGCATGGTGTAGACTTTCCTTCTCTCCAGTGAACATGAGAAACGTAATACCATACTTCTTGGCTCCGTTCTGTCATCATGGAAAGGTTGATGCTCTAAGCTGTGTGAACAAACTCTGAATCCAACAAGGACTTTAGAGAAGAAATAAGTAAGGACCGATTTTGTAAAATCACCATTATAATCATCTCAGAGGGAGATGAAACTGTTGTCTTGAAACTTCATCTAAAGGGAAAGGATTTGACAAGCGACAAGCGGGGAGATAGTCTGAGGAGACAAGGGTATTGACACAAAGGAAAGTTCTGGAAGTGGTAATGCATAAAAAAAAAAGTGAGTGGACATGGTAACAAGCAGAGGGTTGGCATAGAAATAAAGAAAAGTTAATTTTCAGAGAAAAAAAAAAACAGATGGAGTGAATGAGACAAACAACAAAACAAAAAGTATCTAGTGAAGCCAGACTCGAGTGGCTCACACCTGTAATCCTAGCCACTCAAGCACATGAGATCTGAGGATTTAGTAGAAACCAGCTTTGAGGAAACAAGTTCACGGACAGTGCCCAGGCCCTAAGTTCAAGCCACAGGACTGACACTAAGAAAAAAGCAGTATATAATTGACTATGACTGGAGGATGGGCACTGGGTGAAAAATTTAACTTTTATTCTATTGGCTTCGATTTTTAAATTACTACACACTTGATTTTGATCTAGGAATTTATTTCTGAGGCTCAGTGGACTATACTCAGTTTCAAAAGATGACCTTTCCTGACATCCACTTGGCCCTTTCGGGTTGAAAACTTGGCTAACTAGATAACAGCTGCTATCTGTCTACATTGCACTTGTTCCGCTCCTGGGAGAATGGGAAGTGCACAGGGTACGTGGGTGTTCGAGTGCAGGGCTCGTTTGCAATGCACGGAGACCTCCAGAGCCAGGCAGGGGGCTTGAGAACTGCATGGGCGTTGAAGGTGCCCAGCATCTCTGCTCTGGGTCGTTCCCGATAGAGGGCCTCACTTCCAACCCGAAGACGGGCCCTGGAGTCTTGCCCTAAAACAATGGCCAAGTGGCTTCACTAAGGTCGATGGCAGAGGACCCGGCATCCAGTGCTCCGATTCCACAGAGCTTTGCTGTTTTTCAAACAGCGGCCCCGTGAGGACATCTCGGGTCAGGTCCCGGAAGTCCTGTGTGCTCTGCCAGAAACTAGGAAATTGTTCACATACTTCCCTAAATGCATCCCTCCCGGTGCTTTTCAGAGGTTAACCCATTTTAACTCTGCCTTTTTTCTTTTTCTGTGTTTTTTTTTTTTACAACTTCCTATAAAACCAATTTAAATGAATCACGGGTACAATTCCAAATTAACTCTATTTCCAGGTCTTTCCCACATGTCCTTGGTGTGTTTTGTGAGAAGTAGCCTTTTTCAACTTCTTCAGAACTAAATTGTAACATTCCAGATTTAAATGCATCCATCTATAACTCTTTCTTTTCTATCTCTGTAGCCATCCTTCTCAGGACATCGTACTTCTGGGTCAGAAGCAAGTGCTCCTGAAGCAATCACGGGGCTGGCACTTAAAGGGGGTAAATGAAGGCAGCTGACTTAGTTGACTGAGGTTAACACCCTGCAGAAAGCTCTGCCGGACACTGATTCATTACATTGAATTTTTGTTTTGTTTTGTTTTGTTTTTTTTGGCCAGTCCTGGGGCTCAGGGCCTGAGCACTGTCCCTGGCTTCTTTTTGCTCAAGGCTAGCACTCTGCCACTTGAGCCACAGCGCCACCTCTGGCCGTTTTCTGTATATGTGGTGCTGGGGAATTGAACCCAGGGCCTCATGTATAGGAGGCAAGCGCTCTTGCCACTAGGCCATATCCCCAGCCCCTACATTGAATTTTTAATTCCTACCAAATTTAGAACTTTGTTGCTACAACTTCATTTAACATCTGGCTGTCTTTCTTGTTTCCTTCTCTTTTCCTTCCTCCCTTTTTCTTCTTTCTCTTCAAGGAATGATTGAAGAGCTCAGAGCATCCTTGAGAGCCTGCCTAGCAAGAAGGAGGCCCTGATTTCAACCCCAGTACTGATAGAGACAGACAGACGGAGAGTATCTAAAATGATTAGGCAAGAGTTAAAAAGAAAAATAGGAAATAAGAAGACCTGAAGAAGCCAGGCACCAGTCACATCTATAATCCTAGCTACTCAGGAGGCTGAGATCTGTGGATCACAGTTCGAAGCCAACCTGGGCAGGAAAGTCCTTGAGACTCTTATCTCCAGTGAATCACCAGAAAGCCAGATGTGGAGCTGTGGCTCAAAGTGGTAGAGTGTAACCTTGAGCAAAAAAGCTCAAGGGCAGGGCTTGGGCCCTGAGTTCAAGCCCCATGACTGACAAAAAAAAAAAAGAAGAAGAAGAAATAAAAAGAGCTGGAGCTAGATGTTGATTGCTGGGGAGAATTTTAGAGGATTCAAAGAGATTGTAAGAAAATTAGTTCACTGTGTAGAAGAAAACAGGGTGGCCTGATTTGGAGACAGTCACTTGAGATGGGAACACGGGTGGGCTTGAAGTCAGTAGCAGGCAGGAGTGTGGACAGCGCAGCTGTTTCCTGACCTTCCCTGAGTGAGTAAGGGCCAGAGAGAAGCAGTGGACGTCGGTCAGTCTACGGACAGGATGTGTGCTAGACAAAGATGTGAGCAGCCTGGAAACCTTCATGGAAAAGGGCAAGAATAAATAAATAACCGGGCCTCCCCGGGTGTTTGTCCCCATGCATTGCAAACGCTGCGACTTGTTTTAATTGGAGCACAGACACTGAGGATGATTTAGATGGCGATGTCGTGACTCATGGCCTGGCCTTGAGAACCGCTTTGAGCTCTGTGCGTGAGAAAGCCCGCTCCGAGTGAACTGAAAGCTTTTTAACTCTTGAGGACAGGAATTCATTCTGGATCTTCTTTGGCCTTCTTGGGAGAGAAGACCGAGGGGAGAGACGGAGCAGTGATTTCACAGTTAGTGAGCCAAGTGCTCTCCTGCAGGAGAGCTGAGCCCACCGCGGGCGGCAGTAGTGAAATCGGCCATCCAATCGACGATGAGGAGCGGCAGTAGTGAAATCGGCCATCCAATCAACGATGAGGAGCGGCAGTAGTGAAATCGGCCATCCAATCAGCGATGAGGAGCGGTAGGGGTCAGGGCCAGGGCAGGGCACTTCCCCGACTGCCCTGCTTGCCATCCTCCCGGCCGGTCACGCTGCCGCCATCGCTCCCGACCACACTTGACCTTGGGTGGCTTCCATGGCCTGTGCTTGTTCCCAGGGAATTTCCAGCCCTGGTCGAAAGCAGCAAAGAACCAGAGGGAGCCTGGTGGGGAGATATTCTGGGTGTCGACTCCGAACAAAGTGAACGGATGGAATCCTGATCAGATTCTCCCAACCCAGAAAGTCAAGGGGAGGCCAACCCGCCTCTATCTACTCTGTGAGATCGACTGGGCACTATTCATCTGCTCCTTTACTGACCCCATTTGCCTTCGTAAGAGAGTAGGTATCGGAAATGGAAGGGCCTTTTATAGGTAGCACTTAACAATTTAGGTGTTTATTAAGTACTTGTGCTGTTGAGTCTGACCTTCATTCAAAGGGGTATTTGTAAGTGCCATATAGCAACCTGGCCCTAAAGGCCTCCTTTTCTCATCCTACCATCACCCCATAAGAGTTAAGGGATCATGCTGGTTTTTAGGGCATGGAAATCCTGTAGAATTCTAGAGGTAGCCTGGTAGTGGATGGATGTTTGCAGATTAGGCTAAGTGTGAACTCAGCCCATTCATTTAAAGTTGAGAGAAGGAGAAATCACAGTCTAATCTGTCCTCACCTTGAACTCCCTAGGGATGGCTTGTATTCACAGTAGTCTGGAGTTCACATCTATTTAAAGAACTCTTTCTGGGCACTGATGGTCCATGATCCCAAGTACTCGGGAGGTAGAAAGTGGACGATCACAGAGAAAAGCCAGCACAAGGAAAAACTACGAAGACTCCATTGCTACCTAGCCATATATGGTGGTCGGTACCTGTAGTCCCAGCCACCTGGAAGATGGTAGACAGAATCACAGTACTAGGCCAGCCCTGGGCCAAAGTGTGAGACCCTATCTAAAATAATAACTAAAACCAAAAAAAAAAAGAGGGGCTAGCAGCAAGGTACAGGCAGTAAAGTGCCTGCCTAGCTAGTGCACAGGCCCCGAGTTCAAATCCTAGTACCATTCCCCTTACCCCTCAAAAAATAAAAATAAAAGTTATGCTATGGGACACGTCACAGCAAGCCCTGACAAAATGGCAGGCTGGCAGTGTCCCAGCCTGTGGCGCAGAGGACATGGACACGGGTTAGAACGAGTGGCGTTGTGCAGGGCTGAGGCCCCGAGTGTACAATAGGACCTTCGTGCGTTGCGCGTGTGGCTTTGAGGGGGTGAGCGGGCAGCTTTGTTCCCGAGCACCCCCCCATCTCTGAACACTGGTGTATTCTTCCCAGAACAATCCTTGGAGATCCCCTGAGCTTTGAGGTCAGGCTGCTAAGCCCCTGTGTGGGAGGAAGGATGGAGCAGCGGGGGGGGGGGGGGGGGGGGGGGTGTTGAGGGAGGGGTGCAGCCCTGAGGTGTAGGAGAGGAGTTCCAAGTCCAGCCAGATCCGGTTATGTGGTGCCCAAGCCCTTGGGGTCCCCAGCCCCCCCCCCAAAGAAGCTAGACTAGGGGGAGGCTCAGCCCTTGGCTGGGGTGTGTACTGTTGCAGTCAGACTAGGGAACAGACAGACTAGGACAGACAGACACCCAGGCGCGCCGGGCTCACGCACCGCAGTGTGGGCACAGAAACCGGGGCTCCCGGCCCAGCACGTCACCCCTACGGGGCGGGGGAAACACGCACAGCGTGGATTTAGACCTGTCCACACTTGGATTGTGTTGCACCCGCGTAGGAGTGGGAGAGCAAGGGAACTATCCCAGGGGATTGTCAAAAGGGCTTCCAGTCCTTGGGACGAGTGGGAAAATCTTCCAGGCCGGGTCATTTCCTCTCGGCCTCAGGGAATCCATGCGCTGGAAATAACCTTGCTGCAGAAGGGAGACTTTGTGTCTTTTGAGGGCTGAGGATGCCAGAAAAACTTTCCAGGCCTAAAGGGGAGCTGGTCCCTTTCCCAGGCCCCTGGGGCAAGAGCCCCCCTCCCCCCAGCTTAACATGTGACTGGGCTACAGGACCCTCTGGAAGCTGACCTTTGAGAGTGGGAGGGAATCATTAACGCACTCATTGAAGACGCGGCAGAATGGGAGGAGGCGCCCGGCTAGCTGGAGCTCAGCATGTTGTCCCTCACGGGAAAGCCAGGATGGGAGGGGCGGGGGGGCTCTGGGTCCCCTCCCCCGCCGACTGTCCCCATCTCTGTGAAGGCCCCAGGTGGCCGAACCCTCACTTGAAATCAGCAGAAGTTAGCTGGGCTGGGCGCCCGTGGCCAGTGGCTCAGATCTCAGTGGCTGAGACCTGAAGATGATGGTTTGAAGCCAGCCCAGGCAGACAAACCCAAGAGACTCCCACCTGCAATTAACCGGCAAAAACAAAATAATAAGGGGCTGGGGATATGGCCTAGTGGCAAGAGTGCTTGCCTCGTATACATGAGGCCCTGGGTTCGATTCCCCAGCACCACATATACAGAAAATGGCCAGAAGTGGCGCTGTGGCTCAAGTGGCAGAGTGCTGGCCTTGAGCAAAAAGAAGCCAGGGACAGTGCTCAGGCCCAGAGTTTAAGGCCCGACTGGCCAAAATAATAATAATAATTATTATTATTATTAAATAAGGAAGTATGTCTCAAGTAGCAGATCACCAGCCTAATACTGTTCCCGAAAGTTCTTCCTAGAGCTAAGGAAAAGTGTGCGGATCTGAGGTCAAGCCCCAGTGGCAGCACACACACGCCCTCACACACAGACTCACACACGCATGTGGACTTTCTTCCTGAGGAAACCATGATAAAGAAGGGGAAGGCTGGTTCCAGGGACTTGTGGAGGTGTCGTCTGGCCTGCCAGGGGTCCCATACTTGCTGACTATTTGGGTTCCCCCCAAATGTATTAATACCCCTTGCCGGAGACCTGGGCACTGAGAACCCCGGATAGGACCCATCTACTTAGAGGAGACGCCCACTTTCCTTTCTCAGCTCTCTCTCCACCTGTACTGGGGGAGCGGGGAGGTCCTTCCAGCAATTTCCCTGATACCAGACCTGTCTGGTAAAAGATATCCATCCATCCCAAGTCCCCTTCACAGCCCCTACACTGTCCCCCTCCTCCCTGCTCAGTCTCAGACTGTGCACCCCTACACTGTCCCCCTCCTCCCTGCTCAGTCTCAGACTGTGCACCCCTACACTGTCCCCCTCCTCCCTGCTCAGTCTCAGACTGTGCACCCCTACACTGTCCCCCTCCTCCCTGCTCAGTCTCAGACTGTGCACCGCGCTCAGGACATTTTACCCGGGCCCTTTAGATTCGTTTTCCTCATGACCCAAGGAGCAGCTGTTTATCCTCCTCTCCCGAGCAGAAACACTCGTAAAGCAAAGAAAGAAAACCACCACCACCACCACCAACAATCCCACTATATTAATGGCAATGGTGTCAGATAATACAAAACAGCCGGTCAATTAAAACTCACTGGAGCAGGGTGTGGGAAAGAAGACCGTTTTGTTAGCAGCTTTTTCTTCCTAGTTGTTTTGGTTGGTTTGCTTGTTTCAATTGTTACACACACGCACACACACGCACACACGCACACACACGCACACACACACACACGCCCAGTTATGCTGGTCGCCAGTCTCCTCCCCATAAGTAATCACACACGCCTCCCAGTGCAGATGAGGCTGACTCGCCCGTCCTGTTCAGGGCCGCTGACAGACGCGTTTGGCTTTGTGCCCTCTCTCTCTCTCTCTCTCTCTCTCTCTCTCTCTCTCTCTCTCTCTCTCTCTCTCTCTCTCTCTCTCTCTCGCAGGCCCTTCCATCGTGACGCCCCCCAAGGACATCCGGAACGTCACGGGCGCCCAGGTGTACTTGAGCTGCGAGGTCATCGGGATCCCAACCCCGGTCCTCATCTGGAACAAGGTCAGTAGCACAGACGTCGGGAGGGCGTCCTCACCCCACACGGCGGGCCCCACGGCCCGCTCCTCCAGGCAAAGCCCCGGGGCCCCTCCAGCTGCAGGACGGCTCACTGACCTCCGCACGGTGCCCGGCTGTTCCCCTACTCACCACGTCTGGCAGGGATCCTGAGGAATGACAGAATGACACCGGGTGTCCCAAGGCGTCCCACGGCGGTGCGGTGCGGATGTGTGGGTTCCCTAGCCAGGGCAACAAGGGCCCCGCAAGCCAGGGCTCCTCGGCTCGGCCACTGTGGGGCAGCTGACTCTGCCGAAGGCGCTGCCTGGGCTTCGAACACGTGCAACGGGAGACCACAGCTCCCCGCTCTCACCGCACCCCCCCGCGATCGTGTACACCATACTCCTCCTGGGGAAAACGCATCTCCTCCCTCCCTGCAAGCCGCCTGTAATCCCAGCCACGCAGGAGGCTGAGATCCCAGGATCCCGGTTTGAAGCCAGTCAGGGCGGAAGAGTCCCATAGTCACCCCAAAACCCAGAAGTGGAGGGGTGTCTCAAGGAATAGAGCACTGACCTTGAGCAAAGAAAAGCCACACAAGGGCGCGAGGCCTCAGTTGAAGCCCCAGTGCTACCGGCACACAAGAAGAAAAGAAAAGACATGAAAACACTGTTGTGAAGCTCAACTTCCTCCTCGGCGTGATACAGTTAGCGCATCGTTCCTCTCAGGGTGAAGTGAAATCATGCAGGGCGGTGGTGTGGCTCACTGTAGCTACACAGCACTCAGTACACGACAGCTACAGTTTCTGGAAGCTTCTCCCTTTGAGTGACATTGTCTTGGGACAACGTGAGTGACATTCTCAGCACGTCGGTAGGAGGAAAGAAAGAAAAACAGTTTTCGTTTGTCAAATCCAATAATACTTTGCGATTACAAGGTCCATTTATATTTACGTCCTTGTATAAACTATCTTAGGAAATTAAGAAAAGAAATCATCATGCTCGGGCTAGCGAACACGCAATTGAGTCTAAAAAGACGGAAGCAGACGCTCTCCCAAAGCTTGCTTGCCGACTCCCCAGGACCTCGATGCAGTGTTAGTGTTCGTGTTCGTGTTACACGGCCCAGGCACGGGCTTCTCGAGCTCCTGGAGGGGTTATGGGAAGAGGAGAGAAGCGGGGAAGGAAGGAGGCAGGGAGGGGGGGAGAGAAGGAAGGAGGAAGGGAATCAGGCAACTCCAGCACGCCGATGTCATCAGGAGCCGAGCCCTCCACCTCTGCTCTCGACACAGGGCTCCGCTTCCCTTTCGCTGTGGTGGAGTCCGCCACAGGCCGCTGGGAACTCACACCCTCACCGCCTGAAGGGCCAGGGGAGGTCACCCGGCGACCTCTGGCGACCCCGTGTGGTCAGAGAGCGGCAGTGTGGGTTCCAGGCCCCGCCTAGGGCCCAGGGCGGGGACGGAGCTGACTCCAGCTAGCCGTGGCTGTCCCTGACAGCCCAAGCTTCCGTCGCCGCAGGAGATTGGATTGGAAAAAGAAACAGAGTCTATAATAAGGGGCAGAAATGCAGTCCCCAGACGGGTCCCCTTGGCCTGCCTTGCGGGTGGAGAAGGAGAGTTTTTTTCCCAGAGTGTCCCTAAAAAGCTCGGCGGCAGGGCTGGGGATATAGCCTAGTGGCAAGAGTGCCTGCCTCGGATACACGAGGCCCTAGGTTCGATTCCCCAGCACCACATATACAGAAAACGGCCAGAAGCGGCGCTGTGGCTCAAGTGGCAGAGTGCTAGCCTTGAGCGGGAAGAAGCCAGGGACAGTGCTCAGGCCCTGAGTCCAAGGCCCAGGACTGGCCAAAAAAAAAAAAAAGAAAAAGAAAAAGAAAAACTTCACAATTTATCTTAGCATAATGTGTGGGAAAATAAATAAATAAATACATGTCAAAGTATTAGGAAAAAAAAAAAAAAGCTCGGCGGCAGCTCTACAGTTCCCTGGGGAGACGGACACAATGAGGAGCCAGGGTGACCCCAGGTCCTGGGTATAGAACTTTCCGAGTGACTCAAGAGTCTAATGTTCAGTCCTTGCTCGGCCACACGCGGGCTGAAGCACTGGCAGAGCACGGTGTTCTGCGCCTCTCTTCCTCGCAGCTCTGGGGACTTCATGAGGCGGGGCTCTTGAGAACACCATGATCAAGGGGCGGGGGTGGGGAGGACCAGGGGAAGAAGACCAGAAGAAAAAGAAAAACAGCAGCAGCATCCCTTCATCCTGTAACCTGCCTCCTGGGTGACTTCCGGCCACCTTTCCCGAACCGCATCCCGTGATCAGCGAGTCCCCGAATCAAGGCGGGAATCAAAAGGCGACTGTCAAAAGGTGCTGTCATTGCTTAAGGACACGTTTCATGCCGTGTTTCTTTGTTCAGGCCACGCGAAACCATGTGGGAAACCAGTGGCCATTCGTTTCCCCGGTGTCTCCTGGAAGCAAACGAAGCATACGAAATATTTTTAAATATATCTTTAAAATATTTTGAAATGGGGGCTGGGGATATAGCCTAGTGGCAAGAGCACTTGCCTCCTACACATGAAGCTCTCGGTTCAATTCCCCAGCACCACATATATGGAAAACGGCCAGAAGGGGCGCTGTGGCTCAGGTGGCAGAGTGCTAGCCTTGAGCGGGAAGAAGCCAGGGACAGTGCTCAGGCCCTGAGTCCAAGGCCCAGGACTGGCCAAAAAAAATATATATATATATATATATATATATATATATATATATAAATGTTTCAAAGCTAGTTGAAGCACAAAACAAAAAAAAAAAATAGAAATGAATATTATAGGCCAGGCTTTGGGCGCATGGCCCCCAATCCCTGCGGAAGTAGAGGCAGAAGAATCTTAAGTTCCAGGCCACCTACAGCGGCATAACAAGACCTTGTCTAAAAACATAAAAAAAATGAAATAAACCCCTGGAGAGCTGACATGATTTTGTGGCCCTCTCCGGCTCTGATTCTCCTCCTAGTGGGAACCCTAAAGTAAGTAATGACTTAATACCAAGCTTTTTTTTTTTTTCCTATCTTACAGATTAGTTTATTCTTTGAGATATGTGAGTATTTGCAGGATTGTTTTAGAATTTTTCCCCTCTGCCTGGATGTCTATTTATTTTTTATTCTAACTGAAAAGTATGTATTTATCAATACCTAAACTCTCCTTTACCAAAGTAATGGGGTTAAGTGTGTCACATGAAAGTTCTTGGCACTTGTCTTGCACATAACGCGCAACTTTATTATTTTTTTTTTGGGGGGGGAAGGGTGTTTCTCTTCTTTCGGTACTGGGGACTGAACTCAGGATGTTGTACTTTCAAGGCAAGCACTTTGCCACTGAGCTACCTTCCCAGCCCGAACGCGCAACTTTATATAACTCAATTTAGGGCTGGGAATATGGCCTAGTGGCAAGAGCGCTTGACTCATATACATGAAGCCCTGGGTTCGATTCCTCAGTACCACATATACAGAAAATGGCCAGAAGTGGCGCTGTGGGTGAAGTGGCAGAGTGCTAGCCTTGAGCAGAAAGAAGCCAGGGACAGTGCTCAGGCCCTGAGTCCAAGCCCCATGACTGGCAAAAAAAAAAAAAAAAAATAGTGCTCGGGCTGGGAATATGGCCTAGTGGCAAGAGTGCTTGCCTGGTATATATGAAGCCCTGGGTCCAATTCCCCAGCACCACATATATAGAAAAGGCCAGAAGTGGCGCTGTGGCTCAAGTGGCACAGTGCTAGCCTTGAGCAAAGAGAAGCCAGGGACAGTGCTCAGGCCCTGAGTCCAAAGCCTAGGACTGGCAAAAAAAATAAATAAAATAAATAAATTTAGCGTAGGCACTGGTACTAGGCTTCACCTAACGGCTTGCACACTGTCTCTTAGCTCTTTCGCTCAAGGCTGGTACTCCACCAACTTAAGCCATGGCTCTACCTCCAGTTTTTTTGTTGTTGTTGTTTGTTTTTTGTTTTGCTGATTAATTGAAAATAGTTCCGTGGACTTTCCTGCCTGGGCTGGCTTCAAACTGTGATCCTCAGATCTCAGCCTCTGAGCAGCTGAGATTATTACAGGTGTGAGCCACCATAACCAGCAAATAACCATGTTTTCAGTCTTTACGGAAAAGGTGGTAAACAGGGGGTTACAATTACATAAGTAAGGTAATGAGTACTTGGTTTTTAAACACGGTTACCCCATCCCTCATTTTCTCCCCTTTACCCCTCTACGCCCCTCCCCCACAAGTTGTAGAGTTCATTTCCAACGTCGTATCAAGTGAGTATCAATGTTGCATTAATTCATCTTTTGTCCTGCTGTTTCTGTGATTTCCTTTCCCTTCCAGAGATCAAATAAACTTATATACAAGACACAAGGTACAGACAATTGAGAAACGAAAAAAAAAAAAAAAAGACTATATACAGGACATAATAAGAACCTCTCGGGGCTGGGGATATAGCCTAGTGGCAAGAGTGCCTGCCTCGGATACACGAGGCCCTAGGTTCGATTCCCCAGCACCACATATACAGAAAACGGCCAGAAGCGGCGCTGTGGCTCAAGTGGCAGAGTGCTAGCCTTGAGCGGGAAGAAGCCAGGGACAGTGCTCAGGCCCTGAGTCCAAGGCCCAGGACTGGCCAAAAAAAAAAAAAAAAAAAAAAGAACCTCTCGTTTCCAGTTCTTGCAAACAGAAAATAATGAACAAAACCGAGCCACAGCCCTTTGTCCTTGTTTTTTTTTTTTTTTTTTTTTTTTTTTTTTTGAGACAGGATCTCACTGTTAGAGGCTACCCTCCAAATGTGTTTAGGGCCCAGGCTAGCCTCAAACACATGATCTTTTGTCCCAGTATCTCAAATGCTGAGATTATAAGCAGCCGCACTGAGTCACAAAAGCCTTTTACTAGCGGAAGATTTGCTTTCTTACTTGCTAAGACGCAGATCTTCTGTGCCGTAATGTTTTATTTTTCTGTGTCGGTAATATTTAAAACCCTTATAGAATTCTGGGACTCAGTAAATAAAGGCAAGAGAACAATTCACATTTAGCCACTGAATCAAATACTTGTCCCAAAATACTAAATCCCATTTTTAACTAGTTCAAAGCTGCACTGTTATAAACCTTTTCTCTCGGCTACTTGGAATATTAAAGGGAAAATATATCTATTCTTGTTTGTCTTAGCCTGTGTATGAGAAGACACTAAGTAGTAGCCTGGTTTTCTCTCACTAATGAAGGCAAGGTCAACTGGACAAAGTCAAGGGGGAAAACGAACTTACCGTTTGCTTTATCACAGAAGAAAATGAGAGGAAACTACCCTTTTGACATAGCACATCCTTCTAATTACTAGAGTAATAAAAAACATCAGCCTGGTTATGAAACGATGTCTAGTATACAGAAGACACTGTACAAAAGGAAATGTACTTATTACCTGACTCATGTAATTGTAATCCCGCTGTACATCACCTCTATAATAATAAATTTCGAAACATGTCTAGTATGAAAAAAGTTGTTCCACATTTCCTGTTTTTTAAAAAAACTTAATCATCAGCCTTGGGGCTGGGAATATGGCCTAGTGGCAAGAGTGCTTGCCTCCAACACATGAAGCTCTCGGTTCAATTCCCCAGCACCACATATATGGAAAACGGCCAGAAGGGGCGCTGTGGCTCAGGTGGCAGAGTGCTAGCCTTGAGCGGGAAGAAGCCAGGGACAGTGCTCAGGCCCTGAGTCCAAGGCCCAGGACTGGCCAAAAAAAAAAAAAAAATCATCAGCCTTTAACTATTTGTTCTCCGCCACTGAAATGCTAAAATGTCTGTGGACAGCTTCCAACAAAACATCTGTGTATTCTCCAAAGTTAACATAATAAACCTAGTTTCACCTTTCCAATGACGGGAAATCAGGCCTCAATCCAAGAGAACTGAACGTGTCCTGAGCCCGGCCTTCTGAATGCAGTCGCGACAGGTGCAGGACGGGGCAAGGGAACGAGGACAACGGCAGTGCACGTAGAGGCGGTGTTGGCCTCAGGTCTTCAGGACATCACTTGCTGAATCCTTAGTCCAGAGGACCCCGGCACGAAATCAACTGCAGACGGCACCTATTTCCCACCAATGAGGCTATTACCAGAAGAGCCGCGAGGTCCCACGCGTCAAAGCAGCACTGCGTATCGGGGGGTCACGCGTGGTCTGACAGGCAAGGACCCAGCAGCAAGGGGAACTTCCCGGGCATGAGTGACGCAGCCAGCAGCAGGAAAGGGCGGACCTGTGTGCTCGCCCAAGCACGCAGAAAACTGCGCCCCTGGAAAGGACCTTGCTTAGCTGAAACTGGAGGAAATGAAAGGATCTGTGTTCTTGAGAAGTCTTCAAGGAAAGGGAACTTGGGAGCCTATTATTGGGCTTAGATCACGTTTTTACCTTTAGCGGTTTCAGGAATGCAGCCATTTCCAAGTTGTTTTAGTGCCAAGAACTGAGATGTTTTCCTCTCGTGTATGCAGGTAAAAAGGAGCAACCATGGAGTTCAAAGGACGGAACTCTTACCTGGTGACCGCGACAACCTGGCCATCCAGACCCGAGGTGGCCCCGAGAAGCATGAAGTAACTGGCTGGGTGCTGGTGAGTGGCTAGTGCGGGCAAGAATGTCATTCTAAGAAGAGAGGGGTTGGGAATGCAGCCTAGCGGTAGAGTGCTTGCCTAGCATGCACGAAGCCCTGGGTTCGATTCCTCAGCACCACAGAAACAGAAGAAGCCAGAAGTGGCGCTGTGGCTCAAGTAGTTGAGTGCTAGCCTTGAGAAAGAAAAAAAAAAAAAAAAGCAGGGACAGTGCTCAGGCCCTGAGTTCAAGCCCCAGGACTGGCCAAAAAAAATTAAAGACACAAGCCGACCAGGCCAAAGTGCCAGCCGTCACTGCTGTTCAGGGGGAACAAGAGGAAGAGGTGAAGTTGGTTGTATGTTTTAGAAACCAAGAGTTAATGAAAACTACTTTTTCCTGAATGTAATGCAAAATTCTCAAGAGAACGTAATGACCCCAAAGCACTCATTACTTTATCCCACCTGATGCTTGATCTCATGGACGATAGATCCTAGCCTCCAGAAAGGCGTCTCTCAAGTTGTGTCCTCTATCATTTCAAGGTTGTCCGTAACATTTCCTAAGAGGATGAATCCTCTCAGGAGACCAGATGTGGTAGCTACAGAGGCTTCCAAGCAGAGGACTTACACTACTCCCAGCAGCCCTTGCTACCGATTCTCTCGCCGGTCACCTGGTCGTCTTAGGAACTTAGGAAAGAATGGCAATGCAAGCCAGTGGGGCGAGGGGAACTCGGGGAAGGAACCCACAGGGGATCTGGAGGTCCTTTGTCTTTCACAGGTGTCTCCTCTGAGTAAGGAGGACGATGGAGAGTACGAGTGCCATGCATCTAATTCCCAAGGCCAGGCTTCGGCGTCGGCCAAGATCACAGTGGTTGATTCCTTACAAGAAATACCAGTGAAAAAAGGTGTGTAAGAAACCTGTCCTTTCAAGTATCCCAAGTTACCCGACACAGGAAGTGTATTAAGTATGCGGTTAAAATATACTTCTCACAGTTCCCTAAAGAATGCTGGGGTGTCTGAGGCAATGTCCACATTGTAACTTTCCACTTACCTTGGGCGTGAGAATCAGAACTTGTTCCCCATGTTGGTTTTCCCATGCTCAACACCTCAGCCACGCTTCTAGTTCTAGTGTTTTCCTAGTTGAGTGGAGGTAACAGTCTCGAGGATTTGTCTGCTCGGGCTGGCCCCAAACTTTGATCCTCAAATCTCAGCCTCCTGACTAGCTAATATCATAGGTATGAGCGTCCTGCACCTGGCTCCCTAACATTCTATCTACATGGCTTTTTTGTCTTGTGATGTTAAATTCCCCTTTAAAAGGAGACGGCGGTGGGAGCCTTGGCCCTGCACTTTGGGTTTCTAAGAAAAAAAGCCAGAGAAAAAGTATGTTGCCAAATTCCCAATTCTTTCTGCCACCACTTCACTGCCAACAGTGTCCTACAAAGAGCATGGGCAGCTGGTGTCACAGTGCTTAGCTAGCTCTCCCACGGTGACGTCTCAACAGGCCTTCCCTTATCTCAAGTCAGAACAACACCTACCGCTTCACCGTGCCGGAAAGCAGGTATCGAGTAAAGACTGCCTTCCAGCCACGGCGTGGCGCTAAGAGCTGAGTGGCACGTCAGTCCCAGCTGCACAGCTAATTCTCCTGCCCTTTAAAGAATGAATGAGAGCTAAAGCCTGTTCTTACCCTCCGTGGATCCCAACTTAAGAGATGTGTGCAATGTCTCTCTTAGTGTGTAAAGTGTATAAATACCTACACTTCACTTCCAAAGTGTACACCTGTAACTGTACAGCTCAAAGTCCACAAGGCCCTGGACTGTGTCATTCATTCAGCTACTTGCATATCCTTTATTGCCATATTTTGTTTTGTTCCACTCAAAAGGCAGGGTCTCTGGAACACACCTGTAATCCTAGCACTCTAGGAGGCTGAGGCAGGAGGATTCTAAGTTCAAGATCAGCCTAGACCAGATAAGAAGACCTTGTGTAAAAAAAAAAAAAAATGAAGTGGAAGAAACATGGTTTTCCTAAGTTGCCCCAGCTGGTCTCAAACTCCTGGGATTAACCCACTCCCCTGCCTCAGCCCCAGAGTGCTGGCTGGGACTACAAGTAAAATATTCTATCTTGCCCTGTCGGTGATCACTATTTAACACGCTCAAACTGCCTGACAATCAGAAAGTTTGCCATGTCCAAATAGGTAGCTAATTTTTCCCTTTTTCTCTTTTAAAACAGGTGAAGGTGCTAAGCTACAAGCCTGAAGAACATATTAGTCTATGTAGCTAAAACTTAATCATAGATAACCCATGTTCTTACCTTAATGACAAGTTTTTTAATGCCAATCCACTAACACGCTAGTAATGCTCACAGGTTTTTTATATAAAGAAAAGCAAATTAAAGATAACACAGGCTGGAAACATGGATCAGTGATAGAGCGCCTGCCAGCAAGGGCAAAGCCTAGAGTTCAAACCCAAGTACACCCAAAAACAATAAAAACAACAAGAGAGCACATCAAGACATCTACAAAAATTTATTACCTATTTACATGCATATCAATAAAACAAATAAAATGCTTTTAACTGCAATGCAGTAATTTTGTAAAGTAGTTCTTAAAGCCACATCACAGAAACGAAACACCAACATTTCCAAGTATGTTGTCAAGAACCTTTGAAGAGTTAAACACTCATCATTCGCGGTGCGATACTCATAGACATGAGTTCCTGAAACAACAGTTTGCACGCGTAAGGCATTCGCACCAAAGAAATCTGAAAAGAGAAAGCAAATAATCATTAGCAGAATTATGCTGAGGTGGCCCCTCTTCTCCACCTCAGAAAGCGCGCACGCAGGGCTGCAGATGCGGAATGAGGGGCTGGGACGTATCCTGTGCCGCGCGCACGCCTCCTCAAGGGAACAGTTATGGAAAGGGACTCAGGAAAAACTCATTTTTCAAAATTCCTTGTGGGAGGCTTGATTACTTTAAGACAGACAACTTGGGGAAATTACCGTACTTAAACAGCTTATCTTTTTCTTAAAACAAGGGCGTCTTACAGAGGAACACTAGCATGACTGTGAAAATGTCAACCTGTTCGCCCGCACTAAACCTGCCTGGAGAGCAGAGCGACACGGGCACGGCACACAGGAAAGCACTGCAGCGCACACGTACCTGGGTCTTATTTCGGCAGCCCCGGCATTCATATGTGTGTGTCCTGGTGTTAGCAATCGCCATAATTCCACAAAGATTGCACACGTGAACCTGATAGGGATCTGAGGCCTCAAACAACCTTTCCCTTAAAAACTGAGCTGCCCCGTGGGCAATCTGACAGTCGCGTTCCATTTCTCCAAAACGCAAGCCACCATCACTGGTAAGGAGAAAACACAAGTATTTTGTACTTATTTAGTATTATATAAACAGCACTGTAACCAACAGCAGAGGTGAAGAAGGAGAACTAGCCTCTAGTTTTTATTCCTTAGCATTCCTTCTCCCTTCGGTGGAGGTAACATCTACCAACCAGTTAATAAGCTGCACTAGAAAGTCCCTAAATGCAATAGATACATTAGATCTTCAAGTACCGAGTTTATTTTTCCTGATAAAATACAGTGGGGTATGGTGTAAAGGCTCATCATGATAGCTTTAATAAACTTCCTAGAATTCAACACTACACCCAGAAAATGAGTACAAGTGAATCTAAATAAGGCAGCTTCTCAATAAATGATGTCCAGACGGTCAAGCCTGCAATGATGCGTGCACATCCAACAGCGGGGGAGTGGTTACAGGTCTCCGCACACCAGTGCGGGCGTGCATGGAGAGGCCACACAAGTGGGTGATGAGAGCCTCAAAAGAAATCCCCCCCTTTTCTTATCTAAAACATAAAATACTGTCCACCCCCCTCCCCCCTCCCCCGCCTTCTCAGGGACATCCATGTCCGGTTAGATTTCTCCTCACAGTCTTAAATATAAAAAGCCCAAAACTGGGCTGGGATGTGGCTTAGCAGTGGAGTGCATGAAGCCTTGGTTTGATTCCTCAGCACCTATACACAGAAAAGTGGCGCTGTGGCTCAAGTGGCAGAGTGCTAGCCTTGAGCAAAAAGAAGCCAAGGACAGTGCTCAGGCCCTGAGTCCAAGGCCCAGAGCCCCAGGAATGGCAAAAACCAAAAACAAGCAAAAAACTGCAGTGGAATGAATACAGAACTGAACTCAATCAAAGAATCTAGCTCCAGTCTAGTAAGCCAGCTCATTAGAGACATTTGCAAAAATGTAAACATTTTACTCATCAGAATATTATTTGGGAAATACACTTTTTAATTAAACGTATAGTATGTATATTACTGTTTGTTTAAATAAATGTTTAAAATCTATCTTCATATCTTCATGTCTAAAATAATAAGTACCCGTAAACTTCACAAGAATGAAAACTCACTGGAGTCTTGGGACCAAGAGATTTGAGAGCCAATCTTTCACAGGCCCAAATAAAATATCTACACAAGAAAATATAAAGTGCTTGTTAAGCAACTGCTGTGTAACTCTACTAAACCACTCCTGATTATGTTTAAGCAAAGCTGAGGTCATACAGCACTTGCTTATTAGCAAGCACAGGTCCTGGGCTTGATCCTCTGCAAAAAAATGTGTGAGTAAAATAACCAAGCATTAATATGAAGGAGGAGATGGATATAGGAACAAGACTGAACTACTTACTTAAGTTGGATGACAGGTATACATGGATATTCACTTAACCACTACTTCTATTTTTGTACTTATTTGGCACTTTCAAATGAAAGGCTAATTAAGAATAAATAACAATGACAACACAGCTCACTTACCGGGATCTACCTTCCATGGGCTGTCTATTAAGGATCTGAATAGGTCCCCTAGCCCGAGAATGAATTTTGTCATCCACCATATGCTTCAAGCGCTGGTAATAGGTTGGGCCAATAAAAATTTGTGAGGTGATTTTTCGGCCAGTGAACCCATTGTAGAGGACCTGAAACAGAAAAAGATTTTGAGGCATACAACTGAAACTATTAAACAAGTTCAAAGATATAAGTACATATACTGGATCATTCTATTTGTATAAAAAAAAAATCAACAGGGGCTGGGGAGATGGCCTAGTGGCAAGAGCACTTGCCTCATATACTTGAAGCCCTGGGTTCGATTCCCCAGCACCACATATACAGAAAATGGCCAGAAGTGGCGCTATGACTCAAGTGGCAGAGTGCTAGCCTTGAGCAAAAAGAAGCCAGGGACAGTGCTCAGGCCCTGAGTCCAAGGCCCAGGACTGGCAAAAAAAAAAAAAATCAACAAACTATGTTAGTAGTTAGCTTGGGTGTGAATAAGAACATGGTTACTTCTAGGGAACTTCTAGGTATAAAGGGTCCTGAGCCATTTTTTTTTTCTCAATCATGGTATTTGTCACACAGGTGTGCTTACTTTGAAATTCATCAAGCTGTGCATTTATGATGTGTACAAATAACTGAACCATGAGTTACACTTCATCAAAAGGTTTGAAAGAGAGAGCCAGTCCTGGGGCCTGAACTGAGGAGGCCTGGGCACTGTCCCTGAGCTCTTTATCTTTAGCTCAAGGCTAATGCTCTACCACTTGAGCCACAGCTCCACTTCCAGCTTTTTGGTGGTTAACTGGAGATAGGAGTCTAATGGACTTTCCTGCCCAGGCTGGCTTCAAACCATGAGCCTCACATCTCATTAGCTAGGATAACAGGTGTGAGCCACTGGCACCCAGCTTTGAAGGTTTTATTTTTAAAGAATAAAACCACAGGGGCTGGGAATATGGCCTAGTGGCAAGAGTGCTTGCCTCCTATACATGAAGCCCTGGGTTCGATTCCTCAGCACCACATATATACAAAAAGGCCAGAAGTGGCACTGTGGCTCAAGTGGTAAAGTGCTAGCCTTGAGCAAAAAGAAGCCAGGGACAGTGCTCAGGCCCTGAGTCTAAGCCCCAGGACTGGCAGGAAAAAAAAAAGAAAACCACAAATACAAAATAAAACTACATAAATAGTAGAATACAGGTAACAGTACCATTATACATACCTCATTTCCTCTGAGATGGTAGCCATAATCAGATAGGAGATTAGAAATCTTCTGGACATTAACAGCATCATTAAATGGAGTGGCATCACCAATTTCACCCTTGTTAGCTGATACCTTTGAAATAAAAACATTCTTTGAAATGCTGCTTCATTCTGTTTCTCTTTAGAAGTTATATACCAGATATAAATGAAATCAAATCGTTTATATAAAAGGAAGGATTTTAAACTTAAAATTTACATATTAGAAAGTTGTGATATATTGGAGATCCACCTTATCAAAATCTTTTATATAGCAAATCCATTTACCTAAAAAACTACAAACTCATATAAGCCTTCAAATATGAACTCACTCATGGGATCGATCAGATACAGAGAGAGCAAAACTCCCAATTACTTGTGATGGCCCCAGGAAAATGACATTGTAATGATCTGCAATCAAGCTGTCCATGAGTTAGGCTATGGCCATTCTACCTTAACAAGATACTTAAAAATAGAAAACCTCACTTAAAAATAGAAAACCTCCGCTGAAAGGTACATGCACAGCTGTAATAGAGCTATAAAATCACTAAGGTCACCTGGAACCAATCACCTTTCATCTACTGAAAAGAAACCAGTTACTAAGATAATGACACGTGTTGTTGGGGTCAGCTGTGCCTTTAAGAGGCCACAGCTGGCCTTGGCCTGTCTCCTCCCCTCTTCTTCAACAGAAAGAGAAGCCCCTACTCCTGGGGCAAGCACATGTGCAATGGCGGGGGTACCCCAGAAACCCAATCCTTGGGGGGCTGGGCCTCCGCCCACAAGGGAAGTCCCTTGACATCACTTGACGAACAGCTCTCGTGGCCAATCTGTTCTCCCTCTCTTGTGCCCGCCTTTGGGGTATATCTATGCCTCCTCATTTGAATAAAAATAGTCGTCCCAGACGGTCTCTGAGACCCCACGCGCTCGTGTCTTCCTTGGGCGGCGAGCATGGGGGTCTCGCACCCACACGTCAACCGAGGCTAAGCCCGGGACCCCGCTCCCGCATCTAAACCCTACCGGCCGGGGGGACGTGAGAGAGTGAGTATGGATCCCACACGGAGGACAGATAAGCCCAGGACCCCTCCCCACATGAATGGGGAGGAGTAGAGCGAAGCCCGGCAATTTGGAGCCCAACAACGTGTAGCAAAAGCTGCATGGTAGTATCTCCTACAAAAGTTCTGCCATAACTTTGCAAACTTAACTTTTAAAAAAAGGATAACAAGACTCTTAAACAACTTGAAAGCAGGAAAGTAAGAATTGTATTAACATGGTAGCCTGGCTCAAATCAAATAAAAGCGAAATCATTTATTATTGTTTAGAAAGAAACATCAATTTGCAGGCCACGTTATTTTTGAAAGCCAATCTCTTACCTTTCCTTGAAGACATTCAATCAAGTGACCAATGGTCATTCGAGAGGGGATGGCATGGGGGTTTATGATGATGTCAGGAGTGATACCTTCACAGGTGAAAGGCATATCCTGTTCAGAAAAACATTATGAGAGCCTGACTTATATGAACATAACCCCTTTGCATATCACCTTTATAATAACAAGTTTTTTTAAAAATTTAAAAAGGAACTTATGAGATGCTAAAACTTCTTTCTAGAACTGACACTGCCTATAAATGAATTTGTCACAAATTCTTGTCCACATGGTATATTTACATGTTTATTCAACACTAACAGAAAAATAATGAAGTCACAACAAATTCTGAATAAAATGTTCAACAAGGACTAGTTGTTGGTAGCTCACACCTGTAATCCTAACTACTCAGGAGGGTGAGATCTCAGGACTGTGGTTCGAATCCAGCCTGGGCAGGAAAACCCATGAAATTCTTATCTCCAATAAACTACTCAGAAAAAGTCAGAGCACCAGCCTTGAGCACAAAGAGGCTCAGAGACAGTGCCCAGATCCTCAGTTCAAGTTCCAGGACCAACAAAACACAGGGTTAGGGGTGATGGAGATCAAAGATACCTACCTCTTGTCTATACTGAATACCACAAGTACCCTTCTGGCCGTGACGACTAGCAAATTTGTCTCCAATCTGTGGAATTCTAACAGAGCGCACCTGAATTCATATAAAAATAGGTTAGGTGAAAGCCACTTCATTTCTAAAGTCAGCTACATTGCAAAAGCTATACTCACCCTTATTTTGCAAAATTTGTATCCTTCCTGGTTCAGAGTTACCATCACCTGGTCCACAATGCCTGTCTCGCTGGTTCGCAGGAAAGTGCTACAGTCTCTCTTTGTATAGCGCCTGTTGGTGCTCTCCAGCTCATCTTCATTTTCAGGCAAGGTGACTGTTTTGCCGATGATAACATCATCCCCTGATACACGGACCCCTGGAGCAATCAGCCCATCATCATCCAGCTTGTCATAAATGGCATGCCTCATACCTGTGAAGAAACAGACATGAGATTTTCTGAAGTAAAATTACCACAAAGAATAATAATCCCCAACAAAGTTTAAAAGCTACACACATGAGCCAGGTGCCAGTGGCACACACCTGTAATCCTAGCTACTGAGGAGGCTGAGATCTGAGGATCACAGTTCATAGCCAGCCAGCCCAGGCAGGAAAGTCCATGAGAATTCTTATCTCCAATTAACCGCCAGAAAATCAGAAGTGGCACTGTGGCTCAAGTGGTAGCACTAGCCTTGAGCTGAAGAGCTTAGGGACAGTGCCCAAGCTCAGAGTTCAAGCCCCTCAAACAACGATAAAATAAATAAAATACAATAAAAGCCACAGACATGAATCAACTCCAAGTCAATAGAAAGTTCTCAGGTTCTCTAAAGTCATAAATAATGTGTAGTGATAATCCACTGGCCTTATTCCAAATAATGACAAACCATTCTGTTCCCTGTGATACCACTATCTATACAGAAAAAAAAAAAAAATAAAGAAAAAGAAACCTACAAAGAACAAGAAACACAGGACTGGATAGTAGAAAAAGAAACATTAGCACACTTTAGATGAGTGTATTGCCATCTCATTAAATGAAAAACCATATCTGTGTCCTCATACATCCTTCCTCAGAAATGATGATTTTATCTCATGCAATCTTTTGTTTCACTCATATGTGTGTTTATATATGTCAGTACTCAGGCTTGAATGCAAGCTCTCACTTGGATTTTTTTTTTTGGGGGGGGGGGGCTCAAGGCTGATGCTCTATCACTTTAGCACACCTCCACTTCTAGATTTTTGCTAGTTAACTGGAGATAAGAATTCTCACATTTGTATGCCAGAGTGGCTTTGAACGAGGATCCTCAGGTCTCAGCCTCCTGAGAAGCTGGATTAGAAGCATGAGCTACTGGAGCCTAGCTTCATCTTGTGGGATATCAATTCACTACTACAAAGAACCAACAGAAACAGAGTAATAGGAAGCTATGTGAAGAAACAAGACACATTCTACCATCATGTAATGCTATCAGGAGTCAAAACCAGGTCAGGCACTAGGGGTGGCTCACACTTGTAATCCTACTCAAGAGGATCTGAGGATCAAGGTCAGAAGCCAGCCAGGACAGGAAAGTCTGTGACACTCTTCTCTCCGATAAACTTCCAAAAAAGCTGGAAGTGGAGCTGTGGCTCAAGTGGCCGAGTGCTAGCCTTGAGCACAAAAGCTCATGGACAGTGCCCAAGCTCTGAGTTCAAGCTCCAGATCCAAAACACACACACACACACACACACACACACACACACACACACACACACACACTACGCATCTTATCCTTCAGAAGTACTTTTTAAATGCCTACAAAAAAGTTGAATTTTCTTGAAAATATAACACATGCTAAACAGTTCCTCCTCATTTGTTTGTTTAGTACTATCGGGATTTCAATTCGGAGGCTGTGTTTGTAAAGCAGGCACTCTCTTTGAGCTACATCACCAGGCCTCATCATCATTATCTTTTCAGTTGTTTGCAACTATTGAAGCTGAAAAAATCTTAAGATCCCTGAAGTCGGGGTGAGAAGGGAGTTCCTGTGCACACTGAAGACCTGTACAAACGTGGCAGGAGTGAGAGCGCAGGGGTGAGGCAGATCCCAAGACTCTCACAGCCTGAGTTCTTAACTGTCTCCCAGCAAGGAAGAAAGGTCCGCGCACTCCCGCAAGGGGCACCTTTTCCTATATGGGAGCGCTAGAAGAATGAGAGGGAAACGTGCTCTCTCATTACAAAAACAGGGACAAAATTACTTCAGAAAGCCACAGCCACTGATTTTGACTTGTGCAACTTAAATGGCAGAGTCACTTACCCTGACATGTTTCACGTGTAGGCTTCTCAAAAACTTCTTCTTGATCAAATCCTTTTTTAGACTCTTGTTCTTTATAAGAGCGGTAGAAAACAGACCTAAAAGCATAGGTTTTTATGGTAACTTCTGGGTTTTTAGTTTTGGGGAGTGCTTGAGTCCTCAAATCAGAGCCCCACACTTGCTAAAGAGGTTCCACCATGTCCCCAACTCTTTGTTTTCAAATAGGATCCTATTAGAATCTTGCATTTACACCCAGGCAAGCCTGACTGCAGTCTTCCCATTTACCCTTACTTCCTGAATAGCTGGGATGGCAGAAATGCAGCACTACTCCCAGCTATTTATTAGTTGAGATGGGGGTCTTTTGCCTGGGCTTGCCTCAAAGCTACAATTGTCCTGATCTCCCCTCCTGAGTAGCTAGGACCTGGTGAATTTCTTCCTTCCTTCCTTTCTTTCTCTTTCTTTTTTAAGAGTTTAGGGAAAGGAAAAAGGGAGTTATATATCCCAATAATATTTTTCTTAGTTGATACTGGAGGGCCAAATTAAACCAAGAATCAGGTACAAGAAGCAACTAAATTCAATGCTTAACGTATGAAACTGTAACCGCTCTATCAGTTTGACAATAAAAAAACAAAATAATAAAAGAAGCAACTAAATTAAGGGTCAAAGTTAAACCTTAAATTGCCTCATAAGCTTCACCACCTGCAACGATAGGTGAGCCTTGGAAGGACCAGGGTAATAACTAAGCTCAGCCCCCTACCTGATCCAACTGCTCCTTCCATAATCCTCAGCAACAGCCAGGATCTGTTCAAACCTTTCCCACCACAAGTCAAATCAAAAGCTTCTCCTCTACTCAAAGATCCCTATGTTTATTAACAACCTGCATTGGCCACAGATTTAGACTAATCTGCCAATAAAACAACAGAAAAGGCAGAAGGAAAATAGAACATGATTTTAGCAATAGTGATTTGTGAGTTCTAAATTCTGTGTATATTTTTAGTTCTTTAGATGGTTCTGTATTATTTAAATTAAGTGACTATTGGCTCACAAAAGAAAAGATTTACAATATTAGCATCTAAAAATTTAGAGATTAAAAAATGTCTCTATCAACAAGTCCTTCTGCTTTCTGGTACAGAGCATTTTCAAACCTATTCTTTTTTGGGGGCCAGTCCCGGGGCTTGGACTCAGGGTCTGAGCACTGCCCCGGCTTCTTTTTGCTTAAGGCTGGCACTCTGCCACTTGAGCCACAGCGCCACTTCTGGACGTTTTCTATATATGTGGTGCTGGGGAATCGAACCTAGGGCTTCAGGGCTTCATGTATAGGAGGCAAGCACTCTTGCCACTAGGCCATATCCCTAGCCCCCTTCAAACCTATTCTTAAAGAACTTTTCTTTTTTTTAATTACTATTTCCACTCTTCTCACATTGTAACAAATTGTGTAAAAGCAGACCTGAAAAAGCCTCGGTCTACAGCTGAGCGATTCATGATAACAGAGTCTTCTTGATTATATCCAGTGTATGATGCAATGGCCACAATTGAGTTGATTCCTGCAGAGAATTCAAGAGAACACAGAAAGCGTTATCACAGAAGAAAACCTGCTCTTCCTTTTAAATCCATCTGGTTCAACCCTATTGTCAGAAATGCTTGGATGTATTTACCACTGCTGTCAATGTCTACTCTTGGAATCTGCAATCTGTAAGACAGCTGCTCTGCTGACTTAATGACAAGCAAATCCTAAAATTGTTATTCGCAATGCATTCACTCTTACTAGTATCAATCATTAACAAGTCAGCTCATAATTCAGAGTACCTTCTGAACCACATTTCAGTGTACTCAACAAACTCTGTGCCTTTCTCTCTTCAATCAGGAGTTAGCCTACCATCTCCAGTTAATAATCAACAGATCCAAACCCTAACCCCTTATCTTTCCCTTTCCATTAAGTTTTGTAACCTTTTCCTCTCTTGCCAGGCCATTAAAAAAAAAAAAAGCATACTTTCCTACTGCCATATTGATTCTTAGTGGCTGCTCTACTTTTAGCGAGACCATAAAGAAAGTAATAGAAGCTGGAAGTGGCAGCACACACCTATAATCCTAGCATTTGGAAGGCTAAGGCAATATGGCAAGTTCAAGACCAGCCTAACCTATAAGGGAAAGACTAAAGAAATAGCAATTAAGTAAAACCGGGAGACAACCAGGGAAGGGATGACACTGTCCAAAAAAAAAATGAATTTACATAACTGCAACCCCTCTGTATATCACCTCTATAATACAATTTTTAAAAATTACAAATAAAAGCCTGGTGTTAATAGCTCGTGCCTGTAATCCTAGCTTCTCATGACATTGAGATCTACCTTTGAAACCTGGTTCAAAGCCAACACAGGGAGACAGGGGGATAAATTCAAGAAACTCTCATTTCAAGTACCGGCCCTGAGTGAAACGCTAAGGGGATAGCAACTTGGTTCTAAGTTCAAGCCCATTACCAGGACATAAAAATTAGACATTTCCTTTCAAACCCAACCCTGCAGTACCTCTCTTTTCTTCTCCAGTCACACGAAAGTGTAATACCTAACAGAATACTGCAAGCACATACTAAAGACAACCTAAAGATTTTGATTTATTAGACAAGAGCACACCCCTGTGTAAGACTCTTAAGAATAAATAATTTTGGGGCTGGGGATATAGCCTAGTGGCAAGAGCGCTTGCCTCGTATACATGAAGCCCTGGGTTCAATTCCCCAGCACCACATACACAGAAAATGGCCAGAAGTGGCGCTGTGACTCAAGTGGCAGAGTGCTAGCCTTGAGCAAAAAAGAAGCCAGGGACAGTGCTCAGGCCCTGAGTCCAAGGCCCAGGACTGGCCAAAAAAAAAAAAAAAAAAAAGAATAAATAATTTTAATATACAAGAATGTGCTACCAAAATATGAGCCCCTTTTTTAGTTAACAATTTAGATCTACTAAAGACAACTAGAATAATAACGAGTATTGACCACATTTGAAGCCAAAATTCTGTTAATACAAGAAGGCAATTGTAGTATCAGAGGAAGTCTCCCCCTAATGTCCAACGCTCACTCCCTTCAGTCCTCCTGCATTGTTTTCCTTCAGGCTAGACTCCCTGAGCATCTCCTGTAGACACCCTGCTTCCCTCCTTGCCCTCTTGATGGTTCTTTTGGGGCCTCGGGCCTTTCTCTCATTCTGACTTCCCTCTAAGCAATGCCTTAGTGATGTATTAAGAACCACACATCTCTAGATTTCACTTTTCACATTTGCAACTCGCCACTTCTTAGTTTTCTAATAATAGCAACTTAAAACCAACAGTTTACAGTTTCACTTCTCAAAACTCCTTCTTCCTTCTATCATGATCATCATCTCTTTCTCTCCTCTCCCCCTCCAAACCCCAATACTTGTAGGACCAAGGCCTCATGTACTCTTACCACTGAGCTACATGTATCACCATCTCTCTTCAATTGCCCAGGCCAAAAACACCAACAATCGTTCCAATTGAACTCCACTCTTGTTACCACTCCACATTCAGCAAATCATCCAGTCCTACATATATCAAGCATATTAAAGATAACTCATATCACTCCTTTTTCCTTTTTATCATTTCTTTTTCTTTTTCATACAGGCTCCTATCTTGTGGGCCAAGCAGGCTTTTGATTTGACTCCCAAGTGCTGGTATTACAGGTAGCACCATCAAACCCAGACTTTTTTTTGTCAGTCCTAGGACTTGATCCTGGGATCCTGGGCGCTGTCCCTGAACTTTTTCATTCAAGGATGGATGGTGCTCTCCCACTTAAGCCATTGCTCTACTTCCAAACCTAGCCTTTTTTAATGCAGACTTTTAAAACTATTTTTATAAGCCTTCATCATTTCACCCTCAGACTATTGCAAACATTTCTAAAGTATCTCCTGATAATGTAGTAGCAATTCTAATCCATTCCTTATATCTACTGTCAAAATGATAGTTCTAACACAAATTTCTGCCCCTCAAGCATGAACTACTCAGGAGACTAGGAATTGAAGATCTCAGTTTGAAGCCAGTCTGGGTAGAAAAAAACCCGAAGAATCTTATCTCCAAATAACCATCAGTGGAACTATGGCTCAAGCAGTAGTGCACCAACCATTAGCAGAGAAAGCAAGAGCATGAGCCATGAGTTCAAACCAAACAAAACCTAACTATATTGCTACCTGGGATCTTCATTCTCCAAATAAAATCCAACCTTTCCAGGCTCTCTCCACACTATGAGACCAAGTATTACTACCACATGGGCTACACTCTACTGACATCACCACCAAACTATTCGGCACCTGCAGACTTCATAAATTCAGTGCTCTGCTCAAATTGTGTCTCAAATTCAAAGAGCTGCTTCAGCTGTGTAAAATGTCGAGTGTAAAATATCCCCTCCTCCATTAGAGTGGGTCTCCACTTCTCATAGGAATCTATCACTTGTCACTCTGTTTCCAAAGGACTCTTAACACCATCATAACCCTTTCCATACATCCACATTTTTTATTATATTCATGTTTCCCACTCTATAAGATCTGTAAACATGGGCATTATGTTGTGCATATTTTTCAATCCTGCCAATATCCAGTGAACTGCTTTGAGTATAGTAAGGTATTAAAAACGTTAAGCAAACTGGACATACCTGCTGGCAGCTCTCTAAATCGTAGGTATTCCATAGACCGGGTGGTCACGAGTGGCTTTTGAGGATAGTACAGAACATGGGCCAATGTGTCCATGCGAACATGGAAGTTGGTGATATAAACTCCCATGGCTTGCTTACCCATAGCAGACTGGTATGTGTTTCTTGGGGACTAATAGTAGGGAGTAAAAACAGAATCAATGAATTTTAGTATCTCTAAAGGGCAAGAATTAACTATAAATCAGAAACATATTAAAAAAAGCACCTGACTTTTTTTGAAAGGTTAGTACTAACCATTTGTAATCAACAATTATGGCTCTTAGTGAAACACAATTGCCAAGTATGACAACCTGCCAATTCTGTAGTTCATAATTTTCCTAATAAAATGCTTTTCTCAACCAGGCACTGGTGGCTCACACCTATAATCCTAGCTACTCAGGAGGCTGAGATTTAAGGATTATGGTTCAAAGCCAGACTGGGCAGAAAAGTCCCCATGAGACCCTTATCTCCGATTAACCACTCAAAAACTGGAAGTGGAGCTGTGGCTTAAGTGGTAAGGTACTAGCTTTGAACAAACAAACAAAAAAAAAATAGAGCTATCTCAGGAACAATGCCCAGGCCCTGAGTTCAAGTCAAATACCAACAGAAAAAGGAGGGGGAAAAGGCTTTTCTCTTAAAACTGCACAATAATCTCTAACTTCTATTACTTCTCCCAATTCTTTGCAAACCAGGAAAAAAAAAAAAAAAGCTACCAACCTGGTTATGGTCAGGAAAAGGAATAATAGATGCACAGACCCCAAGGATCATAGATGGGTGAATCTCACAGTGGGTATATGTAGAACAATAAGCCACTTCTTTCTCCTGAAGGTCATCTGGAGTCATTGCAAGCATCACTGTTTCTTCTTCTAAGGTATCAATGTATTCTACTACCCCACTGGCCACAAGATCCTGCCAACTGAAAAAGAAGTCACTCAATTCCCTGATTTCCTTAAGTATTTTAACACAAAGCCTCCTGCTAAGTAAAAAGTATCCCTCTATTTGTACTCATTAAGAAAGAATCCTGATGTAAGTACATGATTATCACAGTGAAAATGCTGTTGAATAGTACTAGAAATTATTATCTCATGACTATTAATAAGTTTGTTTTGCTTTGTTTTAAAGATATTTTGTAAAGATGGGGGTAGGAGTACATATACAATACACAGAATAAGGTCTGATACATCATATACCCAATCATTAGTTGAGTTACTTACAAAGAAGAAAGGATTCATAAGGGCTTTTACTTTATTACATACACACAGACACATATGTATATATACATATAGTTTTAGGTTTTATATAGTAAAATATAGGGCTGGGAATGTGGCTTAGAGAGTGCTTGCCTATTGTGAAACCCTGGGTTCAATTCCTCAGTATCACATAAAGAGAAAAAGCCCAAGAGGTGCTGTGGCTCAAGTGGTAGAGTTCTAGCCGTGAGCAAAAGAAGCTCAGAGACAGTGCCCAGGCTTGAGTTCGAGCTCCAGGACTGGCAAAACAAAGTATACATATAATAAATATATATTACTAAAGAATAATGTCAGGCACCAGTGGCTCAGGCCTGTAATCCTAGCTACTCAGGAGGCTGAAATCTGAGGATCATAGTTCAAAGCCAGCCCAGGCAGCAAAGTCTATGAGACTCTTATCACCAATTAACCACCAGAAAACCAGAAGTGATGCTGTGGCTCAAGTGGTAGAATGCTACCCTTCAGCTGAAGAGCTCAGGGACAGAGCCCAGGCCCAGAGTTCAAGCCCCACAACCAGAAAAAAAAAAATTTAATGTCAGGCTGGCCTTGGCAAAAATGCAAACACCTATCTAAAAAATAATCAAAGCAAAAAGGACTTCAGTGTGACTCAAGTGGTAGAGTTACCTGCCCATCGAGCATGAAACTCTTAGTTCAAAAATTCTGGAATGAGGGCTGGGAATATGGCCTAGTGGCAAGAGTGCTTGCCTCATATACATGAGGCCCTGAGTTCGATTCCTCAGCACCACATATACAGAAAATGGCCAGAAGTGGCGCTGTAGCTCAAGTGGCAGAGTGCTAGCCTTGAGCAAAAAGAAGCCAGGGACAGTGCTCAGGCCCTGAGTTCATGGCCCAGGACTGGCCAAAAAAAAAATTCTGGAATGAAAAAAATGAAGAGAATTTCACAATCCTATGAATACAATAAAGCCCGTGGAATTACAAACCTGTTGAAAAATGGTTAATTTGAGAATACATGAATTCTATCTCAACTTTCTGAGTGCATATTTTTCTCAATGTACTTTTTTTTTTTTTACCTGTAGTTGTTATATTCTCTCTCTTTCAACTGGTCAATGTGTCTTTTCTTCAAAAGTAGCTTCTGTTTTTCCACAATCAGAAGTGGTCTACAAATACGGCCTGCATCTGTGTAGATACGAATTTCCCTCTCTCGAATATCTCTGATCATGGATACCTATATATAAAAGACAAATAAGCTCATGAACTTTTACTTTATTATTACAGTTTAGCTAAATATAAAACTTTTGGCCAGGCACACGCCTGTCATACCATCACAGAGGAGTCCAAGGTGGAAGCACTTGAGATCAAGAGTTCAAGACCAGCCTGGACAATGTACTGAGACAAATCTCACTACACTAGTATTATTAAAATTACTTTTTTACATAAAAAGGTCTAAAATAGACCTCTCAGAGGATCACTATAGCTCAAAAGCTAAGTATGTATGATCATATAAGACAAGGATAAGCAAACTCTATTTTGGACGTTATATTTAAAGTTCTAGGTGAATTTCCTTTGGCGTATGTCACGTGGCTACTGTATATGTTTTTGGTACAATGGGTATTGTATATATACATATGCCTACCTGATCCAGGGAAGGGAAAGAAAAACGAGGGTGTAAGATATCACAAGAAATGTATACACTGCCCTATTATGTAACTGTACCCCGTTTGCACAACACTTTGTCAACAAAATTTAATTAATACATTTTTTTTTAAAATATTTTTTAACTTCTTAAATTTTGAATTGTGTATTTGGTTCAAGATTAGAACTCTATTGGATCATGAGGATCTAGAAAATATAATCATAAGTATTCTGGGAAAATGTGTATGTCACAAAGGAACCACCTGAATCTCATATATAGTCTTGGAAATCAATAAAGTGCCAATAAGTTGGTACTTTCTTATTTCCCTACAAAAAAAGCCCTAAAAAGTGAAATTACATCGGGATCCTTTGTTTTAAGAAAATATTTGGGTCACTCTGTATAAAAACCATGGTAAATAATAAAAGCTTAATCAAAACCACTAAGTTCTTTCTCTAAAACTACGGTCAAAAGCCAAGACGTGCGCTGGGAATGTGGCTTAGTGGTAGAGTGCTTGCCTAGCATGCATGCAGCCCTGGGTTTGATTCCTCAGCACCACATAAACAGAAGAAGCCAGAAGTTGACGCTGAGGCTCAAGTGGCAGAGTGCTAGCCTTGAGCAAAAGAAGTTCAGGGACAGCGCCCAGGCCCTGAGTTCAGGCCTCAGGACTGGCAAAAAAAAAAAAAAAAAAAAAAAAGGAAGGAAGGATAAGAAAGGGAAGGGAATGGAAGGGAAGAAAGAAAAAAGAAGAGGAAAAGGAGGGAAGAAGGAGGGAGGAAAGCAAGAAGGGAGGGAGGAAAGGAGGGAGAGGGAGAAGGGAAGGAGGCAAACATTTGACATTCTTAGCCTATATCCTATTTTTTAACAGATAATTTGAACTTTAGATTTCTGTTCTGTGAAACACACTATAAAATAATTGAGCTACACACAAGTGTACACCACTTATTCTTATAAAAACACCCTGAACAAAAATACTATGAGTAGCACTCTGAAGTTCAAGAACATACAGTGGGTTAGGAATGCAGCTCAGTGGTAGAGTACCTGCCAAGTTTTCATGAGGCCGTGGGTCGAACCCCAACAAATGAAAGACTCTTACCTCAGACACGATGATGTCCATCTGACGTCGCAATTTTCTTAGTGTGTTCATAAGTTGCTCAGGATCTTTATGTATTCCCACCCAGCATCCATTTACAAAAATCTTAGTGGCACTAAAATGAAAAAGCATTCAGCACTTAGCAGGTCTATCCTATTATAACTCATAGTTCTAACAAGAGTTTAACAATAAACTATAACCCCTCTGTACATCACCTTTGTAATAACACTCAAAAAAAATAAAAAGTTTAACAATAGTTTCAAAAGCAAGCCCAATCTATATACACACTCGGCAATAGCTGCAGGAGAGATTTCTTCTAAGTTTTCCATGCTCCATTCTTCTAAAAACTCGAGAATTGGAGAAGGTTGAGATCCAACAGAAATATAAGCCATCAAGGCTAAATTCTTCACAAGTCCTACAGCATGGCCCTGAGAAACCAAAGAAAAACTTACGCATATAAGTTTTACATGCCTCTAAGAATTATTTTCCATAAATATTCTTCCTTCAATTTCATTTCAAGGTTTGTTCTTACCTTACTAGTAAATATCTTAGTTCTACACCACAAAAACACATAATTAAATCAAATCCTACATAATTGCTTTGGTTATGAAGACAAATTCTACTGCATTACCTCTGGGGTCTCAGCAGGGCACACCATTCCCCACAGGGTATTATGCAACTGTCTTGGCTTTGCTAGTTTGCCATCTCTTCCAATAGGAGAATTTAAACGACGCAAATGAGAAAGCGTAGAGGCAAAGGTCAGGCGGTTTAATACCTAGGGAGAAAAAAAGCAAACCTTTGAAACTTTCAGTAGTGCCATGATTTACACTATCACAATGGGGCAAAATCAATTTGTTTATTCTACAGTATTGGGGTTAGAACTCAGGCCTTGCACATGCTAAGCAGGTGTTCTACCACTGAAGCCACTCCTAGCTACAAAGTTGTATTTTCCCTAAGAATCCCTCCTTACCCTAGTCTTCCTTGAATAGTATTGTTCACCCATAACTAAATATTCCTTTGTTTACCAGTGATATATGTATGTATATATATATATATATATATATATATATATATATACACACATGATGTACAGTTTTATCACGCCATATAATATCCACCAGGGCAGGGCTTTCTTTTCTTTTCTTTGGGTGGGGGGAGAATGGGGGATGGATCATGGGACTTGAACTCAGGGCATGGGTGCTATCCCAGAGCTTTTGTGCTCAAGGCGAGCACTCTACCACTTTGAACCACAGCTCTACTTCTGGTTTTCGTAAGAATTTCACAGGCTTTCCTGCCCAAACTGGCTTCAAACTTTGATCCTCAAATCTCAGCCTCCTTGGTAGCTAAGATTACAGGCATGAGCCACCAAATGCAAGGGCTTTTTAAAAATTGTTTTTGTTCTCCATTGTTTTCAACACCTCGCATGTTAGCTATTTAAAAACATTAAGGGGTTAGGAATATGGCCTAGTGGCAACAGTGCTCGCCTCATATACATGAAGCCCTGGGCTCGATTCCCCAGCACCACATATATAGGAAATGGCCAGAAGTGGCGCTGTGGCTCAAGTAGCAGAGTGCGAGCCTTGAGCAAAAAGAAGCCAGGGACAGGGCTCAGGCCCTGAGTCCAAGCCCAGAACTGGCAAAAAATAAATAAATAAAGCAAAAAAATAAATAAAAGTAAAAAACATTAAACCATATGCTATCAACTCATACACCTTTGACCACATCAGACATCTAATTCATCCCACTACGGTTTCCAGGCTGACACCTCTGAGTCTTACCATATGCAAACATCCATTGCCAATACTTATAGGATTATACAAGATGATTGTTACAAGTAAGGTAATAATCAGACAGAAAGAAAAGCCGGCAACTAAAGTTGATATCCCATCTTTCCCTACCCAAACGCAACCCAAATCTGGTTCCTCTTCCTAAATCCCCCTTCCTTCAATCTCCCAAGCTAGAAATCTCAAAATTATTTAGTCCCTCCTTCCACACATCAATACAAACCTACCCCCTTCCTTCCCAGTATCACAGCAGCATCTAAGGTCAGCTTGTTCCGCACCAATCCTACTTCCTGAATCCCTGCCTGGTCTCTCCTCAGTCATCAGAATTACTAAAACCTAGATACTTCCACATCATTCACCCACCTCAATAACATTAAACTGACTTCAGAAGAACATGACATTCAAGCCCTGCCCGTGGCTCACATTTAAGCCGAGCTACTTGGGAGGTAGAGATAGGAAGATTGCAGCTAGAGGCCACGCTGGGCAAAAATATAAGTAATCTATTTCAAAGAACTAGACAAGTACAATGAGTCATGCTTCTAATCCCAACTATGAGGAAGGGATAAGTAAGAAGATTGCACTCTAAGACTATTTAAAAAATAACTAGAAAGGGGTGACAGTGTCCAAAAAAAATTTACTCTTTATCTGACTTATGTAGCTGTAACCCCTCTGCATACCACCTTTATAATAATATTTTTAAATTAACTTTAAAAATAACTAAAGCAAAATGAGCGAGGAGGTAACAAGCTGGATACTGCCTTACGTATAAAACTAACCCCTCCGGTACATCATTTTGACAATAAAGAAACTAAAAAAAAAATAACGAGAAAAAATTAACTGCAGCCAAAAACTTATATAAGTGTCTCTTAATAAAGATAAAAGCTAACAAGAGAAAATTTCATTTTCATAATTCAAATGCCTCTAGTGAGTTTTCATTTGACCAAGAAAAAGCAGAGGCGGGGCTGGGGATATGGCCTAGTGGCTAGAGTGCTTGCTTTGTATACATGAGGCCCTGGGTTCAATTCCCCAGCACCACATATACAGAAAATGGCCAGAAGTGGCGCTGTGGCTCAAGTGGCAGAGTGCTAGCCTTGAGCAAGAAGAAGCCAGGGACAGTGCTCAGGCCCTGAGTCCAAGGCCCAGGACTGGCCAAAAATAAAAAAAAAAGAAAAAGCAAAGCCACTCAAGTGAAAGACTCACTGAGCACTGTACTGTTTTTCCTGTGAACCCTGTAGTCATAGTTGACATCCTTACCTGAGATACTCCAGCTCTCGCTTGATGAGCTTTCTTTTGGTCACCCCAGTTTCCAGTAGCTAAAGAGTATTTTAGCCCATCCGATATAATTCTTGTTTTAATCGCCAATTCCAAGTTAAAGTCCTTTCCACGATCAATAAACTTCTGTGCATAGATCCGTACTTCTTTTAGCAAATTCTTAAACATACTGTTAAATAAAATGGCATTATTTTAAACCTGCAAACGTCTTCAAAATGCTTTTTGTTATTGTTACTGCCCATGTCAGGGCTTGAACTCGGCCTTGTACCGTTGCGTGGCTTTTTTGCTCATGGCTGGTGCTCTACCACTTCGGCCATTCCTCCTGTTGGGCATTTTTCTAGTTAGCTGAAGAGTCTCGAGGATATCTGTGTTGGCTGACCCTCCAGATCAGCCTCCTGAGTAGCCAGGATTACAGGCGTGAGCCACCTGCATCTGGTAAAATGCTGTCTCAGTAAGGACAATACTGCCCCAAAAAGATTGTGGCAGGTAAAAGCTGTTAGTATTCATTATGTTTCAAGTGTACACATAGAGCTGGGAGTGTGGCTTAGCTGAGGCTTGCCTAGCATGCATGCATGAAGCCCTGAGTTCAATTCCTCAGAGCCACATAAACAGAAAAAGCTGGAAGTGGTGCTGTAGCTCATGTGGTACAGTGCGAGTCTTGAGCAAAAGAAGCTCAGGGATAGTGCCCAGGCCCAAGTTCAAGCCCCAGGACTGGCAAAAAAAAAAAAAAGTGGTAGAACTTGCCTAACATGCACAGCACTATGGGTTCCATCCCCAGCACCACCAAACCCAAGCATACAATAAGTGGCACTACTAATCATAAACAATATTCTCAGACATAAAACAATTGAATCTACCCAAGCAGCAAGGAGACCATACACACTGCAGTTGTGACCCACACAGACACGCATGGCAATGTAACCATCGGGTAGCTAGAAGTGAAGCCTCATGTGAGGCACAATAGCTATCACCACGGCTACCTGGAAGGCTAAGATGGGAAGCTGTTTGAAGAAAGCCGAGGCAATGTAAGTAAGTGAAATCTCCTTACTCAACAGCGGCATTCTGTAATTCCTTACCCTCTAAATAAGAATGCAAGTAAGGGCCCAGCAAGATCCAATCTTTTGTTTCCATAGTGATCTCGGTCGTCTAGTTCTCTTCTACCCAAAGCTGCTAGAAGTAATCTATGAACCATATACCTTGGAAGAAAAAAAGATAAAAAGCAAACCCTTGAGTTTTGGGCTTTTATATCAAATAAGTAACTTTTAACACTCTTAAGCTTTAGGAAAAACACTATATCAATTGCATTTGCCAAAGAACTTCGAACAATTAAATTAACATACCCCAAGAAATAGGCTTTTTTGGTCTCACAAAAATCGCTGACACCAACATGAGGAAGCATTTCCTTTTGTAACACTTCTTTTGCATATTTAATTCTTTTCTCTTTAGTAACACCAGGCTTTGCCCCTCTTGAGCCAATGAAATTTAATGCAACATTCTGTTCTTGTATGACAAAGGCTTCATCAAGAGAAGGTTTAACCTATGAAATAATTTGTTATTTTCAAGTTTGTTCTCATTATTAAAATGCCAAATAAAACTTCACCAAATATATAAACTTTTACAAAAATCAAGGAATCACAAAATCTTAGAACCAGAAGACTGCAGAGAGATCTAAAGATCTCTGATGAAATCCACTATCAAAACAGGCAATTTCACTGTCTAGTAAGACACAAATGGGCTGGGGATATAGCCTAGTGGCAAGAGTGCCTGCCTCGGATACATGAGGCCCTAGGTTCGATTCCCCAGCACCACATATACAGAAAACGGCCAGAAGCGGCGCTGTGGCTCAAGTGGCAGAGTGCTAGCCTTGAGCGGGAAGAAGCCAGGGACAGTGCTCAGGCCCTGAGTCCAAGGCCCAGGACTGGCCAAAAAAAAAAAAAAAAAAAAAAAAAAGACACAAATAATCTCCTTAAGAAAAGACCTACTGGGCTGGGAATATGGCCTAGTGGTAGAATGTTTGCCTCACATATATGAAGCCCTTGGTCTGATTCCTCAGCACCACATATATGAAAAAGCCAGAAGTGGCGCTGTGGCTCAAGTGGCAGAGTACTAGCCTTGAGCAAAAAGAAGCCAGGGACAGTGCTCAGGCCCTGAGTCCAAGGCCCAGGACTGGCACAAAAAAAAAAAAAAAAAAAAAAAAAGACTTGAGCCTTCATCTTGGATAAGCATAATAAAAAGCAATTAGGCAAAAATGAGGGAGGTAACAAGTTGGTTAAGAAATGTACACACAGGGCTGGGGATATAGCCTAGTGGCAAGAGTGCCTGCCTCGGATACATGAGGCCCTAGGTTCGATTCCCCAGCACCACATATACAGAAAACGGCCAGAAGCGGCGCTGTGGCTCAAGTAGCGGAGTGCTAGCCTTGAGCGGGAAGAAGCCAGGGACAGTGCTCAGGCCCTGAGTCCAAGGCCCAGGACTGGCCAAAAAAAAAAAAAAAAAGAAATGTACACAGTCTTACATATGAAACTGTAACCCCTCTGTATATCACTTGACAATAAAGAAATAAAAACAAAAGAACTAATGTCTTTGTTTTTTTATACTTTAACAACCAGTTCCTTCTGCATATCTCAAAAATATTTAGATGGCGGTCCAATTAAAATTTAGCGACCTATAAATAAATGTGTCAGATTTTTGTCTTGACAGTAAGAAATTTTTAATGTTCATAAAACCACTCAATTTTTTAAAGAGATGACTTTAAAAACCACATTGCTAAAAATCCTACAATCCATACTTGGCCACTATAACCACATAAAAAAGTTTCCTTACCTACAAAGCAGTTAATATAATTCCTAAGTTCCATTACAGTTTATAACATTCTAAATTTCCAACTACATACAATATAATGAGCATGAGAAATAAGGGGTAACAGTAACTTTAACCCCTGTCAGTACCCTTTCATAACATCATATATACTAAAATGCCTTCCTTGCCTTTGACTTTCTATGCCTTGTCAGTGATCCAGATTTAAAGAAATCTTTTTTTTTTTTTTTTTTGGCCAGTCCTGGGCCTTGGACTCAGGGCCTGAGCACTGTCCCTGGCTTCTTCCCGCTCAAGGCTAGCACTCTGCCACTTGAGCCACAGCGCCCCTTCCGGCGCTTTTCTGTATATGTGGTGCTGGGGAATCGAACCTAGGGCCTCGTGTATCCGAGGCAGGCACTCTTGCCACTAGGCTATATCCCCAGCCCTAAAGAAATCTTAACCATAGAACCAAAAGCTCACAAAGAGCCCACGTAAACCATTGAAAGTGAGGCCACAGACAGCAGTGGATTAGTGATCTTTGTTAGAAAAAGCTGTCGCTGGGCTGGGGATATGGCCTAGTGGCAAGAGTTTTTGCCTTGTATACATGAGGCCCTGGGTTCAATTCCCCAGCGCCACATATACAGAAAATGGCCAGAAGTGGTGCTGTGGCTCAAGTGGTAGAGTGCTAGCCTTGAGCAAAAAGAAGCCAGGGACAGTGCTCAGGCCCTGAGTTCAAGGCCCAGGACTGGCAAAAAAAAAAAAAAGAAAAAAGAAAAAGCTGTCGCTATTATCACAAAATTAAGGTTAATAGATTAGAAGGAATAACAATAAAAAGTATACTTTCAAATATTTTATGTTGTTTTGCTTTGCGGGACGCAATGCTAGGGACTGAACTCAGTGCCTCACTACTTAAGTAAAACCTCCAGTCCAATAGTACACCTTTAGAAGAAAAGATAAAGCACTTTTTGTAAAGTGAATGCCGGATTAATAGAAGTAAAATTTGGAAGAAGCTTTGTAAGAGCCGAAGGAAAAACATGAATTTTCACAAAGACAATATATCTTAACCTAGTATCTTTCGCTTTACTTCAAAAATTTCCTTTTGAAATAAATAACTTGGATGAGAAAAGAAAACCTATTTTTCCTCTTATAAGTCAAATCAATTTTTTAAATTATTACATAAAGTAAACCTGGCATGTGGACATGTCCCAGCACTGAGGTGGAAGAATTGCTTGATCAAAGACAATTCAAGACCCTCATCCCAGGCAATAGAGCTAGAATGAATGAGGAACAAACAAAAGAATGAGGGTATCAATGGTGAATGCGTCCGTGCATAGCATGCATGAGACCTTGAGTTCAATCTCCAATAATACAAAAAAAATTAATGTTAAAAAATAGTGCTCGGCGCTTGCCTTGTATACATGAAGCCCTGGGTTCGATTCCGCAGCACCACATATATAGAAAATGGCCAGAAGTGGCGCTGTGGCTCAAGTGGCAGAGTGCTAGCCTTGAGCAAAAAGAAGCCAGGGACAGTGCTCAGGCCCTGAGTCCAAGCCCCAGGACTGGCCAAAAATAAAAATAAATAGTGCTCACTGGTTGTTGGTAAAAATCTAACCAGAACTCATTTTTCTCATGTAATCTCATGAACAAATACTTGAGTTGTATGTCATCTTATTCACACCAGGTAATTCAGGACAGCTTTAGAAACAGTATTTATGCTGTTATCAGTTGCTCACTTGTGACCTAAAAACTTCAATGTCATAAAAAGAAAAAAAATGAAGGCTAAGCAAAGTAAAAAAGATACTATAAAGACATACACACAAAATGCAATGCATGATTCTAAAGTGGAATATGTGAATTAAAAAAAGATGCTTAAGACATTACAGGGGCAACTGGCAAAAATCTGAACAAGACCTATACATTAATAAGACTGTATCTAGGAGGGGGGAATGAGGGAGGAGGTAACAAACAGTACAGGAAATGTACCCAAGGCCTAACATATGAAACTGTAACCTCTGTGTACATCACTTTGACAATATATAAAAAAAAATGTAAAAAGACTATCTAAATTAAGTTTGATGTCAATAATTGTGCTGAGTTATATAAGTGAAATGTCCTGGTTCTTAGGAAATAAGTATTACTTAGGAGTGAAGAAAAATCATGTGTGTAAATTACTCTTAAACAGTCCAAACCAAAGTAATACACATATACAGACAGGTAGACAGAGGGGGGGGAGGGAAAGGGACAATTAAAACAGCAAAAGTAACAACTGAATCTGGATGAAGACTATACAAGAGTTCTCAAACTACTATTGCAACTTGTCTTCAAATTTGAAATCCTTTAAAAAGTTTAAAAAAGAAAAAGGTCTCAACTATTCAATATTCCTTTTTACCTTGCACCAGACTGGTATGCTTTTACAGTCTTCCTTACTACTATTTCCTCAAGTAGCTGTCACTGACCGTCTCTGGTTTTCTGTCAGTGAGAAAAGCCTAGGGAGGACTGAAAGTTTTCATTACACAGTAAATGCTAAATCACTCCCTAGAGTCATTTTCTGCTGTTTTAAAGGTTGCAGCAATCAGTGTCTCTAATTTTATTGTAAAACATTATAAATGCATTTTGCTTTCAAATTACCATTTCCATCATCTCTGGGTCTTCAAAATCATAAATAATATGTTCTAAGATATCTCGGTCAGACACAAAACCTAGAGCTCTGAACACAATGATGATGGGAACTTCCTGCTTGATATATGGTAGAGTTGCCACAATACGCTGACCAATAGCACTCTTTTTTGCACCCTAGAAAAAGAAAATATTATTATAACATGCATATACAAGAATTCAAAGCAATATAAAAATATTAAGAAAACATGTAATTGTACATCATTCAAAAGCCTTCCCAAACTCCTACAGCTACTATTTAAGACTACTGGAACAGGTTTACTACTTTAATAGAAAGCCTGGTCATTACAATCTGATAGAATTTCCACTGTCTTCTATCTGTCTGCCAAGATTCCCAGGAATTATCAAGTATCAGATTTGGAAATTACTTAGGCTGCCAACGAATATGTACAACTGATGCCTTGCCACTCTCCATCCCCAGGGAAGGGGGAATGGACTCTGAGAAAAAGTAAACGTAAAAAGAGAAAAAACATAAATGGACATATAGGAAAAGCTAAGCACAGAATGAACACTAAATTTTCAATCAGAGCTTGTCTGTAAGGCATTTCCTTGTTTATGTAATGATTCAGGATTCATAGCCTCTTATAGTGGGAAAAGACACCTAACTAGATTCACACTGTAGTCTTAGCCATGATAAGGAAGCTTTTCTCTATCAACTGAATATGGAGGGCCATAAGAAATAATAAATGCAGGCAGCCAAAAACAAGGGTCATGTGAAAATCTACGAGGAACATATGCATCTGTGTCAACAGATGATTTTGAGGACCTAATATAAGGCCTTAGGCTAGACATTCCCCACCGTAAGTAGTTCACCCAGCAAAGACTTGAAACACCTCAGTCCCATGGTCAACGAAGAACTGAGTCATTCCAAAAAGTCATAGGAATGAGCCGTCGGATGACTGCAGCTTTGGCAAAGACTTCTGGGCTAGAGGACCCAGCTATGCTACACTCAGGTTCCTGACTCTTGGAAACTGGGAAACATTAAATACAGCTGTTGGAGTAACCTGTTACCTGACAACAGGTAAATAATATGAAGCTAACATAAAATATCAGCAGTGTATGCAGTCTGCACAGTAGAAAACAAAGAAAGCCAAACAGCATCTCCTCAGAAGCCATACCTGGCCTCCTCTTGCCAGCATGCTAACCCAGATAGTACTGGTGGGCCGGGAAGAATTCTCCAGACACGATCTGCACTCTCCGGTGTAGGCATATTTAGAGTCCTTTTTGGCAAACACATAGACTGTGTTTGTTGCCATTTTCTCTTGAGCAATAAGAACCTATAACAAATAACAAGGTTACTGCCATGAAACCTCAAAGTCACTGAAACAGAAAGAGTAAGATCTGCATTATAAATTAACCTAATCCTATAGGCTTACTGAAATAACTTTTCACAAACTCCATTTTACATAAATGCATCAGAGATATGCATAAACTTGAACAAGTTTCTAGTAAATATTAATACAGCTAAGCTTTAGTTTTACATAAACTTAGCTGTGATACCCTAAATAATTCAGATGGGTACTTCCAGAATATCCTATAGGAAAGTCTGCTTTTTTAACTTGTACTTTAACCATTTAAAATTTAATGATCATTTTGCAATGTTTGAAAATAATTTTACCATACCTTTTCTGATCCATTAATGATGAAATAGCCACCAGGATCCAAAGGACATTCATTTAATTCACAAAGATCACGATCTGTTAAGCCATTCAATAGGCAGTAAGTTGAACGCAACATAATTGGAATCTTTCCTATAAAAGTTTTCTGATGTTGAGTCTGAAGTTGTTCTTCACCTTCTTTAATGACTGTTTTGGTTATGTCAACATAAAGTGGAGCAGAATACCTTTGAAAATAAAGTCAGAATTGAACAATAGTAAGGTATTTGCTAAACCATAAATCTCCAACTAATTAAATTATACTTTCCAAATTTTATTTCACTATCAGCTGCTAGGAGGATTATGAGTTTGAGACCAGTGTGGGGTACATAACAAGACACTGTCTCAAGAAAAAAAAAGGCCAGTGCCAACGGCTCATGCCTGTAATCCTAGCTTCTCAGGAGGCTGAGATCTGGGGATCGAAGTTCAAAGCCAGCCCGAGCAGGAAAGTCCACAGTACTCTTATCTCCAATGAACCATCAGAAAGCTGGAAGTGGCACTGTGGTTTAAGTGGTAGAGTGCTGGCCCTGAGCTGAAGAGCTCAGGGACAGTACCTACGCCCAGAATTCAAGCCCTACAACTGAACCCCCAGAAAATAAATAAATTAAACAGTGTCAGCTACTAACAAGAAAAACTTCTTACGTGAGATTTCTTAATCTGGCTTCATTGGGCATCATTGGTGAAGGCGCACCATCTCTTTCCCAGTGAGTAGGCTTGGAGAGGTAAATCTGTTCAAACTTTAGCAAGTATCTTGGCTGAAATTAAACAAAAAACATTCAGGGTAAATAATTTTCTTTGTAAAGCTTTAATGGTTTCAAAGCTTAGGTATGGCTCAGTAGAGGACTGCTTGCCTAGCACCTGTCAGAACCCAGGTCCCTGGCACAAAAAAAAAAAAAAAAAATAGATTCTATTTGTACTTGACATTAACATGTAGAAGAAACTCAAAACTCACCCCAATTTACTGATCTGAGCATTAAAGTTAATAGCCACACTGCAGAAATGTCTAATTGTTTTCTTATGGCAGAACACACACCCCCCCAAAAAAAACAATAGTCCACAGAAATAAAAAAACTAGACTTTTTTTCTGCTTTAAGTACATACAGAATAACCAAAATGGAATTTTATTAATGAACTAATTGTGTGCCTTTTCCTTTGTATGGTATAGAGTACAAAGTGATCAAAGCTGCTATCACCTAATCAATAAGTCACTAGAAAAGGTAAATCTTAATTGTTATATATGAAAAACTGAGAACTTCCAATACGACTGAACATAGCTCGACTTACAATAAGAGGGAAAAAAAACGCAAATTTTTCAGTATAACATTTAACTGGCGTAGGGCACAGTTCAAGTGGTAGAACACCTGCCTAACAAGAGCAAGGCCCTCAATACAAACCCCAAGACCTCCAAAAAACAACAGCAACCAAAAAATTTTAATTGAGAGAGCTGAGGATGTAGCTCAGTAGCAGAGTACCTGCCTAGTATGCACGAGGTCCCAGTTTGACTCCTCAGGATAAAGGCATTGCCTTTTAAGCAAATACCTTATTATTAATCACACTATTAATTTTTTTGCATCCTCCTAGAGGACAAAAGTTATTAATAAATCAAACAGATTTAAGTGGCTTTACCTTTCCATATACTGAAATAGATCATCAAGTACTATGTAATAAAATTACTTAAGTTTTAATAATATTCACAAGTTAAATTATTTGAAGTGATATTTTATCATTTCTGTCTCTGAGATTAAAAAAGGTTAAGATTACTTGTGAAAGTACATGCCCCCATTAAATAAAATCAATCAGGAGAAAACTGAAGATGCTGTAGATACACTGCTACCATTTCTTACTGACTTCTAATCTTCAAGGCAAGTGAGGGAATGGCTGGACTTTCCAACCAAGGGTATTTTTTACCTATACAACCTTAGTAGAAATAACTATCTTACCGGCTCTTCAACCTCCCCACTGGCGTGCTGAGCTTCAGCTTGAAGATCAATGGGTGGGGCATCTTCCACAATTCTTTGAACTGACATCTGAATAAACTCATCAAAAGAATCCAGCTGTTGTCTCACCAACCCCTTTTCATCAAAATAGGAACTAGGAGACAGGAAAGTACTTAAGTTCATAATCAGTTGCAACTCAGTTTCTTATATATAGTCCTATTTCATCAATAAGTTAACTCAGTAAATACTCATAAAAGCCAGGTGCCAATGGCTCACACCTATAATCCTAGCTACTCAAAAGGCTGAGATCTGAGGACTGGGGCTCAAAGCCAGCCCAGGCAGCAAAGTCAATGTGACTCTTATCTCCAATTAACCACCAGAAAGCCGGAAGTGACCTTGTGGCTCAAGTGGCAGAGCATGGAAGTGATAGCCTTGAGATGAAGAGTTCAGGGACAGCACCAGGCCCAGAGTCCAAGCCCATGACGGATTAAAAAAAAAAAAAAATGAAAGAAAAAAGAAGTGCTAAAGCAAAATGCCAGGGCTGGGGATATGGCCTAGTGGCAAGAGTGCTTGCCTGGTATACATGAAGCCCTGGGTTCAATTCCCCAGCACCACATATATAGAAAATGGCCAGAGGTGGCGCTGTGGCTCAAGTGGCAGAGTGCTAGCCTTGAGCAAAAAGAAGCCAGGGACAGTGCTCAGGCCCTGAGTCCAAGCCCAGGACTGGCAAAAAAAAAAAAAAAAAAAAAAAAACAAAGACAAAACTAAAGCAAAATGCCACTTCACAATAGCAAAAGCACCAAAGGTCAATTTTGTTGATGTTTATTTCTTGTTCTGTACTGAAGGTGGGATCACATTCCGTAGCCCACGCTGGCCTGGAACTTGAGATCACTGTCTCTCAACCTGTCAACCAGGACTACAAGCACAAGCCGCCACACTCCACTAAACAAAATCTTTTTTTTCTTTAAAAAAAATTTTTTTTAGCTTTTTGTAGCACTGAATTTTGAACTTAAGGCCTGCACTTTGCTCAGATATGAGCCACCAACACCTGGCTCTAGCTAACTAAATTTTTTTTTTTTATGTAACTTTTTGGTAAGTCTTGAATATTTAAAAAATAAAATTTAGCCAGATGATAATGGTGGCTCACACCTGGAATCACAGCTACTCAGAAGGCTCTGAGACCTGAATTATCAAGAAAAGTCGGAGAGGGGCTGGGGATATGGCCTAGTGGCAAGAACGCTTGCCTCATATACATAAAGTCCTGGTTCGATTCCCCAGCACCACATATATAGAAAACGGCCAGAAGTGGCGCTGTGGCTCATGTGGTAGAGTGCTAGCCTTGAGCAAAAAGCCAGGGACGGTGCTCAGGCCCTGAGTCCAAGGCCCAGGACTGGCAAAAAAAAAAAAAAAAAAGAAAAGTCGGAGAGATCTCATGTCCAATTAACTACTAAAATGCTAGTCTGAGTGGTAGAGCACCAGAATTACTAAAAAAAATCCCCTTATATTTTGTACTCTATTACAGCTTTTTCAGTTTAGTCTAAACGGTTACCTTATTACAATCCAGCAGGCTTCTTGCCACAAATCTGGGGTGATTTCATCATCATCTTCATCATATTGCATATCTGGAAAAAGAAACCTGTTATACTCATCTGCAATAAGATGTTACCAGTTAGTACGCAACTTGTATCACTTGAAGTAACAAAAATATATTGTGAGTAAAAAAACAATCCTTCTGAGACAGTAGAGACCAGGTCTGTGAAACCAAAAACTGCTTGTCAAATGGTATTTCCCACAGGATTGGGGCAGTGACCCAACAGTATATAAGTAAAACCAAACGACTACTCAACATATAAAGGTCAAAAATCGACCTCTCAGTGGAATACAATAGCTCAAAAGCTATGTATGTACGTTCATATAAGACTACTGTCGACATATTGTCTAATATCCACATTACATTTAAAGCCCTAGGCGAATTTTCGTGGGCTTGGCCACGTGGCTACTTATATATGTTCTTGATACATTGTATACTGTATATATGTCTACCTGACCTAGAGAAGGGAAAGAAAAACAGGGCATAAGATATCATAAGAAATGTACACACTGCCCTACTAGGTAACTGTACCCTTTTTGCACAACATCTTGTCAAAAAAATTTGTGTCCAATTAATAAATAAATTAAATTAAAAAAATCCTATCCATTCTTCTAAAATCACCCAATTAAATTATGAAATAATAATGTTTGGGCCTAATATAAACAAGATTTCAATGTAAATTATATAAATTTGTAAGCATCAGGACTGAGTGACTTTTAGATAACGGGACAAAGAGAAGAATTAAAGTGATGCCCAAGTTACTGACTTCCACACCAGAAGAAGATGGTGATCATTCACTGAGATGGAGGAAACAGGAGGTAATGGCTTTAAAGGCAGAGAGGAAAACATAGTGAGCTTAGTAGAGTCCTGTAACACATCCCAGTTGTCTAGTAGCAGTTGTCCTAAGGACATCTGAACTGGTAATACATTCAGAAGTCACTCACTTGTAGACAGTGAAACTATGAAGAATGAAAGAAATCCCTCAGGATCAATGTGAACAGTGTAACAGAATAAGAAAGTAAAAAGAACCAAGTGAAATAAGAGCAGGAAAAAATAATAAGTTCCCAAGTGAGGCACTGGTGGCTCATGGCTATAATCCTAGGTATTCAGGAGGCTGAGATCTGAGGACAGGGACTGAAAGCTAGTTGAGGCAGTCCATGAGATTGATCTCCATTTAACCACCAAAAAAAAGCTGGAAGTGAAGCTGTGGTTCAAGTGGTAGTGCACTAGGCCTTGAGCAAAAAGCTCAGGGACAGCACTCACTCTTGAGTTCAAGCCCCAGTACAGGTACAAAAAATAGTAATTTCAAACAAATGGGTGTATGGGTATGTGGGTATTCATTTCGTATATATGTGTATATATACATATATACGTGGGGGGTGTATATGTGTTTTATTCTATATAATGCAAGTATAGACATCCTACTCAAGCTATAAGAATCCTAGAAGACAACAAAGGCAGCCAGGGCTTGGTGGCTCACACCTGCAATCCTAGCCAACTCAAGAGGCTGAGATGTGAGGATCGCAGTTCAAAGCCAGGACAGGCAGAGAAGTCTGTGGGGACTCTTCATCTCCAATCAACCACCAGAAAGCCAGATGTGGACCTGTGGCTCAAAGTGATAGAGCCCTAGCCTTGAGCAAAGAAGAGCTCAGGGACAAGGGCTCAGGCCCTGAGTTCAAGCCCCACAACTGAAAAAAATAAAATAAAAAAAGCCCCACAAAGGCACCAGGCCTAGGCGCCTCCGATCATGCAAAATAGTATTTATTAAAATGAACTCCAGGAAATGGAAGCGAGGTGTTGTGTTGTTTTTTTTTCCTTTGTTGCTGTTTCACAGAAATGGAGGGACAAAGGGCAAACAGATGCAGCAATGGTACTGAACGGATACTACGGCTGGAGATGAACTACACAACTTGTGGATGGGGTGGGAGGGGGAAAGTATCAGGAGTGTAAGGGGAGGGGTGACACTGCCCACAAAGAGACGTGCTTTCTGCTTGACTAGTGTAAGTGTAACCTCTCCGTACAGACGCCTTGATGGTAACAAAAGAACGTAAAGCTGTAACAACAACTTCTATTACTGGCTCAACCTTGGCGCTCTCGGGAGCCCTGGGCTTCCTTCCCTCGGGGCCCGGCGCGCGGGGGAGCGGGCGGCTGGGGGGGGGGTCCCCGGGCCGCGCGGGCTGGGGTGGGGTGGGCTGGGGTCACCTACCCTCGTCCGCGTCGTACATGTTGACGGCTGCTGAGGCGCCCGAGGGTGGAAAGCGCGGACGGGAAGGAAGGCGCACACCGCCCGCTCGGAAGGCGCAGCCACCGACGAGGCGCCACGGGCGGAGCGGACTTCCGTCTCGACGTCCCCAGAATCCTCCGCGGCGGACGCCAAAGGTCCCGCCTACTCAAGCCGGCGGGAGGTCCGCGCCTGCGCGAAAGCGGGGCGGAGGTGGGGCGAGGGGCGGGGTGGCGCACGCGCAGAGTCACGGGCTGCCGCAGGTGTAGGCCGGGGGTTTAGCCGGTGATTTTTTTTTTTTTCAGCGTGGCTGTTGCACAAATAAAGGACGCCTGGGGAAGACTTTCGTGTGGCCGTGAGCTAGTAGTGCCGCTCACTCCCCAACGAGTCTCGTCTTTCTGGGTTCTCGACTGAGAGGTTTCATCGCGAGATCTCCAGATGAGACTGGTGAGACCGAAGCAAATGACAGTCCCTAGGTACTTCGCGACGGGGATCCCGCGTCCCCGTGCGCGTGCGCCGACCGGCGTCCGCCCGTGCGCGCGTGCGTGCGTGCGTGCGTAGGCGCGTGCGCGCGCCGCCCGGCCCCGCCCCTGCTCAGGCGGCCTCCCCATCCCCATGCTGCCGGCGCTGCTCACGCGAGGGCTGCTCCGCGGCCTGGCGCGGGGGTCGGCGGCCCCGGTGGGGCGGACGCCCCGGCGCGCGTCCTTCCCGGGCCGCCGCGGGCTTCCTCAGGGCCCCGCGGACTCCCAGGAGGAAGGCGCGGTCCCCGAGGAGCGCTTCCTGTTCCCCGAGTACGCGGTGGAGCCGGCGTCGGCGCCCACCCCGGAGGAGCGGCTGCGGGAGCTGCGGCGGCGGCTCGACGAGGAGGAGCGGCAGCGCCTGCGGCGGCGGGAGGAGCGGCTGCAGCGCCAGCTCCGCGCCGGCCTCCGCGCGCACCGGGACCCGGAGCCGGAGCCGGAGCCGGGGGCCCTGGCGGTGCCGCCCAGCGGCCGGTACTGCTCGGGCTGCGGGGCCGAGCTGCACTGCCAGCACCCGGACCTGCCGGGCTACCTGCCCGCCGACGGGTGGGACCGCGCGGCCGCGGGGGGCGGCGCCGTGTGCCGCCGCTGCTGGCTCCTGGTGCACCACCGGCGCGCCCTGCGCCTGCGGGTGAGCCGCGGCCAGTACCGGCAGCTGGTGAGCGCCGCGCTGCGCCGGCCCGGGCCCGCCCTGGTGCTCTACGTGGTGGACCTGCTCGACCTGCCCGACCCCCTGATGCCCGACCTGCCCTCCCTGGTGGGCCCCCGACAGGTCATCGTGCTGGGGAACAAGGTGGACCTGCTGCCCCAGGACGCCCCGGGCTACCTGCAGCGGCTCCGCCGGCGCCTCTGGGACGACTGTGCCCGCGCCGGGCTCGCGTTGGCTCCCGGCCATCAGGGACCACAGCCACCCCCGGAGGGGGAGGGGGAGGGGGACGGGGAGGAGGACCGGCCGGCCGGGCCCCGCACGGTGGTCCGGGACGTGAGGCTGATCAGCGCCAAGACCGGCTACGGAATCGAAGAGCTGATCTCGGCGCTGCAGCGCTCGTGGCGCTACCGCGGCGACGTCTACCTGGTGGGCGCCACCAACACGGGCAAGTCCACGCTCTTCAACACGCTGCTGGAGTCCGATTACTGCACCGCCAAGGGCGCCGAGGCCATCGACAGAGCCACCATCTCCCCTTGGCCAGGTGAGGCAGCGCTGGCGGAGGACACGGGACTTGCCCCCACCCCCCACCCCCGGGCAGTTAATTCCCGAATGTCCGCGGTAGGCAGCCTCGAGCCCATCCCTCTGAACATTCTCTACCTACTTCGGTCACACCTCTCCTGTGTGTCAGCTTAGTGGTAGGAAGTTCTGGGTTGTGTGGTGCTTTTCTGATAGGAATGTTTGCCGAGCATTTTTCTCCGTTCCAGTCCCTGGGCACGGGAGATCCACCAGGTATTAATTAATATACCCACCCTGGCTCTTTTTGAGGTTTTCCCCTTGCACCTTCTTTGTATGCTTTTCTGGAAATCTGCAGTGCCTTTCAGAAATGGTTGAGTGGTTTCTGGACCTCTGGGTCCAACTCTTCACATCTTGAGTTTGTTCTTGAGACCATTATTCTGTATTTGAATGACTCATGAATGCAGTATGGGATTTGGGTGTATAAAAAGGAGATTTGGTTTTTAAGACCTTTAAGAAGTTCCTGGGGCAGGGGCTGGGAATGTGGCTTTGTGGTAGAGTGCTTGCCTTGAATAGGTTCAACCCCTCAGTGCTGTGTAAACAGCACCACATACACAGAAGTTCCTGACAAAAGTGCCAGAAGTGGTGCTGTGGCTCAAGTGGTAGAGTGCTAGCCTTGAGCAAAAAGAAGTTCAGGAAGCCAAGTGCCGGTGGCTCAGGCCTGTAATCCTAGCTACTCAGGAGGATGAGATCTGAGGATGGCCTGGGCAGTCTGTACAATTCTTATCTCTAACTAACAACCAGAAAACTGGAAGTGGTGCTGTGGTTTAAATGGTAGATCACTAGCCTTGAGCTGAAGAGCTCAGGGACAACGCCCAGGCCCAGAGTTCAAGCCCCTGGACCGACCAAAAAAAGAAGGAAGTTCCTGGTGTTGGAGGTGTGGCACACTTGAAAGAGCACTAGACAATGAACAAAAGAATTAGATACCTTGACAATAAATAATTATTTAAAAAAAAAAGAATTAGGCACCAAGTGTAAGTCCCAGTCTCTCTCACACACCCAAAACAAAGAGAAAATCCTGAGCTGGCAACGTGTCTCAAGTGGTAGAGTAACTGCCTAGTAAGTTCTAGGCCCTGAGTGCAGGGAGAGAGAAGAGGCAGGAGGGAAGAGTAAGAGAAAAAAAGGAACATTTCCATGCCAGGCTGGTGGCACCCATTTTGTAAATCCAGCACTTAGGAAGTAGAGGCAAGTGGTGGATGGGATTCCAGACCAGCCCAGGCTACATAGCAAGACTGTCTCAGAAAAAAAGAGAGAGAGAACCGTCGGGAAGAAGGAAGAAAGGGAGATAGGGAGGGAGGGACTTCCCTGATTGCATGGTCCTTCTGTGATTCTGTACATGGTCAAAACTCCCATTTGTTCTCTAGAAAGCACAGTTTATTTTTAGGCAGCTATCCTTTGTCTTGCACTTTGGTTATGTTATTCACAAAGTTGCTTATTGGCCATATTCTGAATGTATCTGACCTCATCTGAATCACAAATTTTGGATGGCAAAGTGAAAATGGGAATAAATCGGGCTTGCACATTTTAGATTCCAATCATGAGTTAGTCTGTGAACCAATCTGTGATCTAGTCTGCTCATGTGTAAAGCTGGATTCATTTTATAGAAGGTTTTCATGAAGGTTAAGTGACATAAACAGGAGCCAACACTGTGAACTTTCAGAAATGTTTGTTTCCCTCTATTCCTTTTCCTAATTTTTTGTTCTTTGGTATTCCAGGTACTACATTAAACCTTCTGAAGTTTCCTATTTGCAACCCAACTCCCTACAGAATGTTTAAAAGACATAAAAGACTTCAGAAAGATGCAACTAAAACTGAAGAAGATCTTAGTGAGGAAGAACAAAAACAACTTAATTGCTTTAAAAAGGATGGTTACATAGTAGGTAAGCATACTCTTGAGGAAACCCTTATGGGATCTCTGGGAACATTTTTGTTGTTGTTGAGAACAACAGCTGTCTGGGAATAACCAGTTGCTGCAGGGAAAGACTTTCTCATTCTGAAATGTAGACTATTTACTAAGTCATTGCTGTTTGGAAGCCCAGACTGCCATAGGTAGTTCAGGACATTGACTCTATGCAGTAGCTTTAAATTAAGTTGTTCCTTTCATTTTTCAGACTTCCTTTACTAAAGGCTGTGGTTTCCACCAGGTACCATTGGGTCATGCCTGTCATCCTAGCTACTCAGGAGGCTGAGTGAGGTCTTAGGGTCTCAATTTGAAGCCAGCCCAGGCAGGCAAGTACATAAGACCACCTCCAGTTCTCCACCAAAGTCCAAGCTACTGAGGAAGCTGAGATCTGAGGTTCTGAATTTGTAGGCAGGCAAGTGCCATAAGACTAATTCTTCACCAGAAAAGCCAGAAGTGGACGTGTGGCTCAAGTGGTAGAGTGCCATCCTTGACTTTAAAAACTGAAGGATGGTGCCCAAGGCCTGAGTTCAAGCCCCCATACTAGCACAAACAGCAAAAAAAAAAAAAAACCAAAAAAAAAAACCAAATCTATGGCTCCCAACTCAGTATGCCTCAATGGACACAGCCATACACTCGAGCATTAGAAGAGTGACTTCTACAGTCTTCTAAAAAATAATAATAACAAAGCACAGGAACCAGGCACCTGTGGCTTATACTTGTAAGCCTCGCTACTCAGGAGTCTGAGATTTGAGGATCAAGGTTTGAAGCCGGCCCAATCAGTAAAGTCCATGGGATTCTTATCTCCAATGAAGTACCAAGAAAGCTGGAAGTGCAGCTGTGGCTATGGCTGAAGTGGTGTGATGCTAGCCTTGAGCAAAACAGCTCAGGACAGCACCCATTTCCTGAGTTCAAGTCCTAGAAGTAGCACGGCGCACAAAGACACACACACACACACACACACACACACACACACACACACACGGTATCACGATAGTGTCACTTCCATACACTGTACTTTGTCTTACAGACTTGTCTGAGGCAAATGTAAAAATTACCTGTCTTACGGGGCATGATGTTGGCTACCTGTTACCAGGGGGATGATGATGCTGAGATAGGAAAGTAGCGAGTTTGAGGCCAGCCTGAGCTACATAGCAAGAGATCTTAGCTAGAAAAGAGAAGAAAAATTCTATGTGGAATCAAAAGCGTTAGAAGAGCCATTAATAACCTCAACGTAATTTGTTATAGGAAGAGTAGGAAGAACGTTTTTGTATTCACAAGAGCAGAAGGATGAAGATGCCTTTTACTTCGATGCCGATTCGCTTGCTTACGACATGGGGAACGAACCTGTTGCCCCAGTGCGCCAGCCCACCAAACGAGTGGAATTGACGCCACAAGATGTGAAAGATGCCCACTGGTTTTATGACACCCCTGGGATTACAAAAGAAAATTGTGTACGTATTTAGTTTCCTTTAGGATCATTTTTCACTGTCACTTGCAGAAGCACTGTTGTACTTGGCAGAAAACAAAGAAGCATTCTTCCCATTTAGATTCAGTCCTGATGCATTCATAAAAGCAGCTCGGGTGAATTCATATACCCATAAGTTTTATATTCATCACTGCAGGCAGTCTACTTGTATGTTTGTTACCTTAGTCAGAAAGACCTTTACAATATCCTTGATTTCAAGGTTGGAAGAAATAGAATCACTGAAGTCTAGTTTCCTCTTTTATACTGAATTTCTTTCCAAACATCTCCATCATAGAGTCATTTACCTTGAACTGAAGGAATGATTTACTCCCTGGAGCAGTGTCACATGACCTCCCGAGGTATCCCATTTGGCCTTTACCTTCTAGTTGTATTGCACTCATCTCCCTCTAACTGATACATCTTGTTCTTCAAAACTATGGAAAGGACATAGTACCTATTTGTTTTGACCAGACCTCAAAATGTATCAACTAAGTCTAATTTACAATAGGATGGGTTCCATTTTGCCTTTAAGCATCTTTTTAGTCCAATTGCAAGATCTCAAGACTGATTTTTTTTTTCTGGTTAAATTCAGCCTGTATCCTCTTCTGTTACATATTCAGTAAATCTCATACCTTTGTATTTGCAGTTTCGACCTTTACATTGACTCAAGTCTATATCTGAGGTGCAGCCTCACAACTGTTCTAATAATTACTTCCTTTGAATCTGGCTCTTGTCTCATCTCTAGTTCACCTAACTACCTCTGTGTCTCTGGAAAACAGCAGTGTTTTTCTTCATAATTTTCTCTCCTGCATCAAGTTCACTTAGTTTCATTCTCCAAAGCATATTTTCTTTGTGTCACATGGGATCATATAAGCCTTTCCTGTGTTTATTCCCTTGAGAATAATTGTTGGTGCCCCATGTTTCTCCTTAAGCTATCTATATATAGAGTGACTGGCTGCTTTCTAATAATGTCCTATCACCAGTTTCACCAGTTAAATAATCTCTTTCATTTAGGTCACAGATCACAGTTACTTTAGTAATACACCCTCTTGTGAAATAGTTGGGTCAGAAAGGCAAGCGTGGAAAAAATACTCTAGCCAGCAGAATGAGCCTTTCAAGTGTTGGGATATAAAATGACTCTCATGGCCTGGAGATGAGTCTCCTTGACAGAATATTTTCCCAGCGTATACAGTTGACCTGGGTTCCATCCCTAGCACGAAGGAAAAAAGAGTTTCTCATCAAGATAGCATACTTCTGTGTCATTGCAGATACATTTATTTGATGCCTAAAACAGTGTCTCAGACCAAATGAAACCAACAAACTATTATAAATAAAAGTATTGGATGTTCCGATTTAAAATAAATGAGTCAGACACGAGTGGATCATACTTATATTACTGTCCACTCAGGAAGCTGAGATCTGAAGACTGAGATTTGAAGGCAGCCCAGGCAGGAAAGTATGAACCACCTGCAGTTAACCGTCAGAAAGCTGGAAGTGGTGCTGTGACGTAAGTGTTAGAGTGCCATCGAGTGAAAAAGCTAAAGGATGGCGCCCAGGTCCTGAATTCAACTACAATACTGGCACCAAAAAAAAAAAAAAGGAAGGAAGGAAGCCAGGTGTGGTGGCTCATGCCTGTAATCCTCGCTACTTAAGAGGCTGAGATCTGAGGATTGGGGTTGTAAGCCAGCTGGGCTGGAGCATCCATGATACTCTTGAGTTAACCAACAGAAAACCAGAAGTAGCGCTGTGGCTCCCAAGTGGTAGAGCGCTAGCCTTCATCAGAAAGAGCCCAGGCCCTGCGTCCAAGCCCCGTGCCAGACAAAACAACTGAAAGAGACAACGCTATATATGATGACATGCTTCTGTAATTTTAGCACTGGGTTCATAGTGATACTCTATTTCCAAAAAGAAAAAAAAAATTGCATCCTTTTATAAGTTGAGTATTTCCTATTTGAAATGCCTAGGAGCAAAGCATCTGTTTTAGGTGTTCTTGTTTGTTGCAGTTGGAGAATGAACCTATTCTCGTGTGTGTGTGTGTGTGTGTGTGCGTGTGTGTGCGCGCGTGTGCCCGCACGTGTGTCCATTCCTGTCCCATAAGCTTTTTTGCTTGAGGCTAGTACTCTACCACTTGAGCCTTAGCTCTTTCTTTTTTTCTTTTCGCTAGTCAATTGGAGATGACAGTCTCATGAACTTTCCTCCCCAGGCTGGTTTCAAACCATGATCTTCATATCTCAGCCTCCTGAATATCTAGGATTACAGATATGAGCCACCAGTTCCCAGCTTCTTATTCTTTTTTTTTTTTTTTTTTTTTTTTTGGCCAGTCCTGGGGCTTGGACTCAGGGCCTGAGCACTGTCCCTGACTTCTTTTTGCTCAAGTCTAACACTCTACCACTTGAGCCACAGTGCCACACCTGGCTTTTTCTGTTTATGTGGTGCTGAGGAATCGAACCCAAGGCTTCATGCATGTAAGGCAAGCACTCTACTGCTAAGCCATATCCCAGCCCTCTGTCTTTTCTTCTTGCTTCCCACTCTAAAAAATTTGATCCTTGGGCTGAGAACATTGCTGAAATGATACTGTCTAACAACCTCAAGGCCTGAATTCAAACCCCTCCCACCATGGGGATGTTATAAGTATAGTGCATCTTGATCTTCATCAGTACCACCACTTTCATCACTCTCCTTTCCTTCCTAACCCAACTCTTCTTTTCTGTTGTGTTTTTGTGTCTGGATTTTGTTTGTTTGGGTTTTGTTTGGTTGAATATTGAGGAGGAATAAGGAAGGCTATTGAAACCAGAATGTAGAAAAAGGTTCAAGCGTTGACCTGCTCCTTAAGTAGGGTGACCATTTTGTATGTGACAGTTCATACTTAAGCACTGGAACATGAGATCACAGATTCCATTACTCGAAGCGGCAGACTACTCCCCCTCCCCACCCAGAGCCATGTACCCTCCCTCTTTTAAGATTCACTCCAGATTGAACAAGATATGGCTAGCACAGGAAAGTTTTACACACCTATGAAGTTTGCCACTACTTAGCTATGAAACATGTGAAAGCAACAGTAAATTGGGATTTAGACAGAACATATTTTATGTGAGGCTGACAGAAATTGGTTATTTGTGAGACCTAGAATACTTTCTTCCTCACTTTATTTTACAAGGAAATCACAAAACTTTCAGTAAGTCATTCTCTAATAAAACATCTGTCCTTTGCTTCACAGATTTTAAATCTACTAACAGATAAAGAAGTAAATATTGTTTTGCCAACACATTCTATTGTTCCAAGAACTTTTGTGCTTAAACCAGGAATGGTCCTGTTTCTGGGTGCTATAGGCCGTATCGATTTCCTGCAGGTAAGAAAAATGATTAAGGAGGTTGGGAATGTGGCTTAGTGGTAGAGTGCTTGCCTAGCATGCATGAAGCCCTGGGTTCAATTCCTCAGTACCACATACACAGAAAAAGCCAGAAGTGACTCTGTAGATTAAGCAGTCAAGTGCCAGCCTTGATCGGAAGAAGTTTGGGACAGTGTCCAAGCCCTGAGTTCAAGCCCCAGGACTGGCAAATAATAATAAACAAGTTCATAGGTTTTTTGTTGTTGTTGTTTTGAAAAAAAAATTTTTGCATCCCAAACTGGCTTTAAACTCATGATCCTCCTGCCTCTGCCTCCACAGTGCTAGAGTAATAGGCATGTACCACTACACTCAGTAATTGTTAATATTTTAAACCTAACTGTACACAAGGGCAATTAAAGTCTTAACAATAGATTACTCCCTCCCCCCACCCCCATCTCTCTCCCCCCCACACCCCATCATGGGGCTTGACTTCTGGGCCTGGGCTCAAGCTAAACTGTACACAAGGGCAATTAAAGTCTTAACAATAGATTACTCCCTCCCCCCACCCCCATCCCTCCCCCCCCCACACCCCATCATGGGGCTTGACCTCTGGGCCTGGGCTCAAGGCTAGTGCTCTGCCACTTGAGCCACAGCGCCACTTCCGGTTTTCTGGTGGATAATTGGAGATAAGAATCCCACAGGCTTTCCTGCCTGGGCTGGCTTTGGACTTTCAGATCTCAGCCCCCTGAGTAGCTAGCATTACAAGTAATGTGTGAGCCACGGCCCCCGGCTCTAGACCTTGTAAATAATAGATGCACCCTTGGTTGTGATTATGTTGTTCTTAGTGGCCCATGCTGGCCTCAGATTCACACTCCTCTCTTGGTCTCCAGAATGCTGGGATTATAATTGTGAACCACCGTGCCCATTTGCTTTTGAATTTTTTGACAGTATCAAGAAGTCAAGGAAATGACCCTGTGGCTCAAGTGGAAGAGCACTGGTCTTGAGCACAAAGAGGCTCAGGAACAGCACCCAGGTCCTGAGTTCAAGTCCAGAACCAGCAAAAAAAAAAAGGGGGGGCACAATAATAATAAGTCAAGAAGTCTAGAGCCATCTTAGTTTTAGAGTTCAGTGAATTACTAAAGTTACTTCTGCATCATGCCCTATTTTTTAGACATGAATATAATTTGACAACAGCTGCTGCCAAGTAGTATTTATAAAGTTTGATTTAGTTTCTCTCTTTTTTAATTGTACCTTAAAATGTATAGGTTTTCTTATAACATGTTCTTCTTTTCTTAAGGGAAATCAGTCTGCTTGGTTTACAGTTGTGGCTTCCAGTTTTGTCCCTGTGCATATTACTTCCTTGGACAAGGCAGATGCTATATATCAGAAGCATGCAGGTCATGCATTACTCCAGGTAAGGTAGCGGGGCTCAATGATTGCACGGTTCCAGTGAATAGGCCTTGTGACGGTCTCATTGCCCTGCCTGTGTTGGATAGTACCTTTGGTACACATCAGCTAGCCCAGCCTCATCTCACTATCTTCAAGAATTCTGGCTACAAAACAAGATAGGCTCTCTCTGAAAGGATTATTGGTTTGGACTGATCTGAGAAATGCTACAGAGTTTTCTCTAAACTATCCTCTCCAGTATGGTAGCCACTAGTCAAGTATCATATGACATACCTAAATTTAAGTATAATACTAGTTACATTTAAGTGAAATTTTAAATGTTGGTTCCTCAGTCACCTTTCAAAAGCCCAATAGCCACATCATTGCAGACAGTTTTATGGAACAGTGCTGAGTGAAGGGAAGTTAAAGATTTGTTGCAGCTGGAGAATGCCCCTGGCACCTACAGTGAGAGCCACAGATGCTAAACCTCCTGTCATCGGCTGAGCCCCTCACAACAATAACCTATCTAAAATGGTACTGGTTGAGAATCCCCACTTTACAGATAATAGTATCCTTTCCTGCTCTCGTAACTCCTTCCTTTGGATACAAATATGCTTAAGTTGTTCCCATCTCAAAAAAAAAAAAAATTAGTCTGGTGCTGGTGGTTCACACCTGTAATCACACTGCTCAGGAAGCTGAGATCTCAGGATCCAGGTTCCAAGTCTGCCCAGACCCAAAACAAGAAGAAGTCCATGCGAGTCTTCTTAACTCAAACTTGCCAGCAAAAAGCCTGTAGTAGATGCATGGCTCATGTAGTACCAGACTTAAGCAAAAAAGCCCCAGCAAAAAAATATCCTAATTGTTGCCTGTTGTATTGGTTAGGTTAGTAGCACACTTTATGTTGGTTAGGATAATTAGGACCAGACTGAGCTCAAATGTCTACCTCACTGTATCCTTCCATATAGCTATAGCATCAGAGAGATTTCCCCTGCATCTCTGTTGTACCTACTTCCTGAGGTGGTAGATGAAGTCCTAGTGCAACATTTTTTAGAGCTACATTTGAGTATTTGGGGTAGTAGTGGTGATTAAAACACACTCATTGAAGAATGTCAGGCTTCTTCTAATGAAGCAGTGATGAATGTTAGATTTAGTGGGAAGAAATAAAAAAACAGTGGAGGAAACAGGCTGAATTCCATAAAAAAGCAAACGTGGCTCTACATTGGGCACCTCATGCCTCTGCTGGGTCCCACGGTGACAGAGTTTTAAGTGCTTTTTCCTGCTGACCTTGGAAGAGGTTTTGTGGCTGCAGTAAAACAATCCCAAGAGGAAGCTCAGGAATGAAAACAGAGAAAGTGACACTTCCGACTGCAAGTTCTAAAATCATCCAAGCACCAAGTGAGGGTAAAGAAAGCCAGGAACCAGAAAAGCCTTCAAGCCAGTTACTTACACCATAGACTAACCAGGAAGTCGGTTTCCTGCAAGACTGGGAATTTCTTAAGTGCAAAGTATACTCCAGAGTGAAGAATATTAACCACAGAGTATTAAGAGTAGTTGCCGAGCTGGGAATATGGCCTAGTGGTAGAGTGCTTGCCCCGTATACATGAAGCCCTGGGTTCCATTCCTCAGCACCACATATATAGAAAAGGCCAGAAGTGGCGCTGTGGCTCAAGTGGCAGAGTGCTAGCCTTGAGCAAAAAGAAGCCAGGGACGGTGCTCAGGCCCTGAGTCCAAGGCCTACAACTGGCAAAAAAAAAAAAGAGTAGTTGCCTAGCATCACAATCAGGGACATAAAAGGTGGGGAGGGCCTGGGAGTGTGGCCTAGTGGTAGAGCGCTTGCCTTGTATACATGAAGTCCTGGGTTTGATTCCTCAGCACCACATATATAGAAAAAGCCAGAAGTGACACTGTGGCTCAGTGGTAGAGTGCTAGCCTTGAGCAAAGAGAAGCCAGGGACAGTGCTCAGACCCTGAGTCCAAGGCCCAAGACTGGCAAAAAAAAGTCTCAAAAGATAGTCCTGTGTGGGCTGGCTTTGAACTGCAATCCTCAGAACTCAGCCTTGTGAGTAGCTAGAATTATCAGACATGAGCCACCAGCAGCTAAGATAAATGTTGAAAAGCATTTTATTCCTGTACAGAATTAGCTTACAAGGGATTTAATTTGAACTTCTAAACATTTCCATTTCATTTCACTGCAAGGTTCCAGTGGGTGGAGAAGAACGAATGGCCGAATTTCCTCCTCTTGTTGCTGAAGACATTACATTAAAAAAAGGACTTGGTGAATGTGAAGCAGTGGCTGACATCAAATTTTCCTCTGCAGGTAATTTTGAATGTGGTTCTGGAGACAAGCTATGTAGCCCAGGATGGCCTCAAACTGGAGATCCTCCTGACATAGCTGACCTAGTGTTAAGCTTGTAGGTGTGCACTGTTACAGGGTTCAGGGGAGGTACTCCAAGTGGGACTCAAACCCACGTTCCCCCAGAGTCTACCACGCAGAGACAGTCTCAAGCAGAGATGGATTTATTGGGGAAGTAAAAAGCGAACTGACCAGCCAAGGATGCAGCACAGACTCGGGAGCTGAAACTGCGACCCCTAACAGTCCTCCACCTGGGGTTTATAAAGGTAAAGGTTCAGCACAGCACAGATGTAGGGGGTGGATGCAGGGGGTAGAGCAAGCAACAAACGAGATAAGCAAGCCATTTACAGAAGCAGAACTTTGCGGTCAGGTTGACCTAATATTTAACTTCATTTTAACAATTGCTACCATGTTTCCCTAATCAAGATGGCGCCAGCTCTACTCCCTACAGCAGCACCACCACGCTTGGCTTAACTTGCTTTTTAAAGAATGAGATTATGGAGTGGGGGGAGAGGTGGCTCAGAAATGGACAGAGGGGTGAGCAAGTGTCATTATATCACACCATAGAATGAACTAATAAGTAACTTGAGGGTAGGGATGAGAGGGGAACATGGAGAACAAAGAACATTGACCAAGAAGCATTGTATTAATAACTTGACTTACAGAATTGTAACCACTTTGTACAAATACTCAACAACAGTGATAATTGTTTTGTTGCTTTGTTTCTGTTTCTGTCAGTTGTGGGGAGGCCTGAGCTCTTCAGCTCAAAGCTAGCAAGCACTACCACTTGAGCCACAGCACCACTCACTTCTGGTTTTCTGGTGGTTAATTGGAGACAAATGTCTTATGGACTTTTTTAAGTGAGAAAATAGCTGGGCAGTGGTAGCTCATTCCTGTAATCCTAGCTATGCAGGAGGCTGAGATCTAACAATCGAGGCTCAAAGTCAGTCCAGGAAGGAAAGTTGGTGAAATGCTTCATGTCCAATTAACTACTAAAAAAGGAAGTGGAGGGGGCTGGGGATATGGCCTAGTGGCAAGAGTTCTTGTCTCGTATACATGAAGCCCTGGGTTCAATTCCCCAGCACCACATATACAGAAAATGGCCAGAAGTGGTGCTGTGGCTCAAGTGGCAGAGTGCTAGCCTTGAGCAAAAAGCAGCCAGGGACAGTGCTCAGGCCCTGAGTCCAAGGCCCAGGACTGGCCAAAAAAAAAAAAAAAGTGGAGCTGTAGCTCAAGTGGTAGGGCACGAGCCCTGAGCAAAAATCTCAGGGACACTGCCCAGTCCTTCCCTTCAAGCCCAGGACTCTCTCTCTCTCTCTCACACATACACACACCACAACAACAAGATCACTGGACACTGGTAGCTCACACCTGTAATCTCAGCTATTCAGGAGCCTGAGATCCAGGATCCTGGCTCAAAGTCAGCCCAGGCAGGAAAGTCAAGCGCCTAAGATTCTTTACTCCAATTAACGAAAAAGTTAAAGTGGAGGCATGGCTCAAGTGATAAAGTGGCCAGCCATGAGCACAAATGCCTCTCGAGAGTGTGAGGTTCTGAATTCAAGCCCCAGCACCAGCAGAAGGGAAAGAGAGGAGGAGGGAAAAAAGAGAAACGTGAAAATATGTCATAGTCTTCTTCCTTGGTGCATTTGGAAGTTTGGTTTGATGTTTATAGTAAGCTGATTACTAACAGCATTTGTATTCTGTCCGATACTTCCCAGGCTGGGTTGCAGTAACGCCTAATTTGGAGGACACACTGCATCTACGAGTGTACACACCTCAAGGAACAGCCGCGACGGTCCGGCCGCCTGTCTTGCCGTATATTGTTAACATCAAAGGACACCGCATTAAGAGAAGTGTAGCCTATAAAACCAAGAGGCTGCCTTCCCTTGTGTGCAACCTGCAGAAGAAAAAGCGATAGATGTGTGAATTTGAAATTGTACTAATAATACAGCCATAACAAGGTCCTCCTTTTTAAATATTTGAACAATTGGTTTGTTTTGTTTTGCTTTTTGGTCGGTCATGGTGCTTGAACTCAAGGTCTGGGTGCTGTCCCTGAGCTCTTTTGCTCGAGGTTGGTGCTCTACCACTTTGAGCCACAGCTCCACCTCCAGTTTTCTGGTGGTTAATTGGAGATGAGAGCTTCACAGCCTTTCTTGCCCGGGCTGGCTTTGAACCGTGATTCCTCAGATCTCAGCCTCCTGAGTAGCTAGGATTACCAGCGTGAGCCACCAAGTGCCCAGCCAGCTGACCAGCACTGTTCAAAGCCCAGCGCCAATTGCTCACACCTCGGAACAGTGCCAGAAAATATATTTATCTAGATGCATACATTCAGTCCTGTTGCTGTTACTTTTTGTACTTTTTTTAGTGTACATTAAAAGGGAGGCCTACTATATTCAAATTTTGATTGAGACTAAATGCCATTTCTGTTGGAGTCCGTAGTTGATAAGATTGAGTAGCTAGCATACTAAAACACAGCAGGGACCCCTCCAAAGCACACCCAGGTATCCGTGGGAAGCCCGCCATGCCTGCCTCTCTACATCCTCATCCCCTCCCATCAAGAACGTACAGAACAGTGTGGAGATGAGCAGAAAAGCTCAGCAAGTTGAGGCCTCGAGTTCAAGGCCTGATGCACACAAAACATTAAAATATCTGGCTTAGGTTGTACTCAGTAACAATTTTAGTAGCAACTGTCCAGCCCCCATCAGTCACAGACAACAGCTGAAAAGCCAGCAGTGGCCTCAAGTGGTAAGAGTGCGTTCCTTGAGCAAAGGAAGCCTAGGGACAGCCAGTGCCCAGGCCCTGAGTTCACGCCCCAGGACTGCAAAGAAAAAAAGTCTCCTGGATTTACCCACCCACACTGAGTGCGAACCATGATCCTTAAATCTCAGCCTCTGGTGCCTGGCTCTGGCACTTTAATTTTTGGCAGTACTGGGGATTGAACAGAGGACTTCATACTTCTTAGGCAGTTATTCTACCATTGAGCCATAGCTCATCCCTATTTTTGAAATTTTAGTTGACATAATTATATAGTTATGAAGCATAATGAAATATTTTGAGACGTAGAATGAGGGAACCTCGAGTCCCCATTTGAAGAAGTATACATTATTTTAATTTTTCACCTTGCTAGGTAATGGAGCACCAAAACCTATTTGTAATTTTGTGCGCATTGTCAGCTGGGCTCCTCTTCCCCTCTCTGCTGCAGCCCCAGTAATCATGCTATGGTTCTGCGAGTTTTTTCTTTTTTGGTGGGTCAGGAGAGTTGAACGCAGAGCCTGGGTGCTGGCCCCAAGATTTTTTGCTCAAGGCTGTTGCGCTACCACTTTGAACACAGCACCACTTCTGGTTTTCTGGTTAATTGGAGATAAGTCTCACAGGTTTTCCTGCCCAGCCTAGCTTCAAACCACCATCGTCCTCAGTAGCTGGGGTTACAGGCATGAGCTACTGTGTCCGGCAAGTTTGAATTTTTTTTTTTTTTAGATTCCATATGTAAGTGCCCACTCAGGGCTACATAACAAGAATCAAGCTCAAAAAGCAAAGATGGAGGGTTGGGAATATGGTCTAGTGGCGAGAGTGTTTGCCTCCTATACATGAAACCCTGGGTTTGATTCCTCAGCACCATGTATATAGAAGAGGCCAGAGGTGGCCCTGTGGCTCAAGTGGCAGAGTGCTAGCCTTGAGCAAAAAGAAGCCAGGGACAGTGCTCAGGCCCGGAGTCCAAGCTCTAAGACTTGGGGGTTGGGGCGGGGGGGTGGAAGCTGGATTCTAGTAGCTCATCCCCATCCTAGCTATTCAGGAAGCTGTGATCAGCAATATAGCTCAAAGCCAGCCCTGCCAGAAAAGTGTGTGAGGCTCCATCTCCAAGAGAACTAGCAAAAAAGACTGGAGACATGGTCCAAGTGATGAGCTCCAAGCAAGCAAGCAAGCTTGGCCAGACTGCTAATTGTGGGCCGGGTATCTAAACCAGGAGACTCAAGAAGCAATCCTGTGTGTATACAATCAGCATTGGGGGCAGCTAGTTCAGGGAAGGGGTGAAGGTCCAGGAGGGAGGGGCTAAGTGTCCAGGGACAGGATCTGTCACATTCCCGTGAGGGATGCCTAGGGCCACAGCTTCCTGGCCCTGTCTGTTGTGACAATCCAGGAACTACTGTTTTTACAGGCCAAAACTGACACTTTTATCAGATGAAAGCAAGTTTCTATTTAAACATTAAACTCCCCTCTTTGGGTTTAGAGAACACCTATTGAAAATAGGGTGAACCTTAGCAGGGCACCAGTGGCTCACGCCCTTGACCCTACTGAGGAGACAGATCTGAGGATCACAGTTGGAAAACCAGCCCAGGCAGGAAAGCCCATGAGACTCATCTCCAAACACTACGCAGATAAGCCAGAGGTGGCGCTGTGGCTCAAGTGGCAGAGTGCTAACCTTGAGCAAAAAGAAGCCAGGGACAGTGCTCAGGCTCTGAGTTCAAGCCCCAGGACTGGCAAAAAAAAAAGAAAAAAATAATTAAGCCCCTTAATCTAACTGGGTCTTCCTTCATCCCCACATATAAAATGAGTTATGTTATATTTTTCCAAGGGATTTTTAGTACCTTTTTGTACTGGAACTTGAGCTCAAGGCCTGCATGCTTATCTTTTTCTGCTCAAGGCTAGCATTCTACCACGTGAACCACCGTTCTATTTCCAGCTTTAACTGGAGGGAAGTCACATGGACTGGCTGAGTAGCTTGGATTACAGGAGTCCCCAGTGCCCAGCAGTAGTACTCTTATATAAAAATACGCTGCAAAGAACGCCAGCAAAGAGTGTTTGCAATACTAAACACAAGGAAGATGCTTCGTTGAGTACTTCACTGAGTACTCTGGCTGGGATCTGGTACTCATTTACTCTGTATTCCTCCTACTTCTGCCCAGCACCATTGCCGGGCTGTTCAAGTTTTCCATGAAGATTTTGCTCTTAAAATAGTTGTTACTGTTTTTGAGCTGTGGTCCATTTCTGCTTCTTCTTAGTCTATTCATGAGTCTGAAGGATTCTCTTTTTTAATTTGTCAAAGCGATGTATAGAGGGGTTACAGTTTCGTACATAAAGTGGTGCATACATTTTTTTTTTTTTTTTGGCAGTCCTGGGCCTTTCACTGGGAGCCTGAGCACTGTCCCTGGCTTCTTTTTGCTCAAGGCTAGCACTCTGCCACTTGAGCCACAGCACCACTTCCGGCTTTTTCTATATATGTGGTGCTGGGGAATTGAACCCAGGGCTTGATGCATGCTAAGCAAGTACTCTGCCACCAGTCCACATTCCCAGTTCCTGAAGGCCTCTCTTATCAGTGGCTTAACATCAGATCTTCTGGCCAGGTAAGTAGGAGAAAATAAAGCCAAGGTATTGACAACCTCCTCGAATGCAGAGAAAGCAAGCCGAGCAGCTAGAAAGCAACTAACCAAGGTTATGCCAGATAGTTTACCTCGCTTACCTGAGTAAACGCCACCTGCGTTTTGACCCTAGACAAACAAAAATGTGCTATCAAAAATCTTTTGTTGTTCCTATGTAAATTTAGCAGTTTTGCTTTGAAAAGTTAGATCCAATCTCTGCTTTTACTCTCTGATATTGTAGTAAGGGTCTTAAATCTTACTCACCCAAAACGTCAAGCGCTGTGGATCACCCGCACCTTCTTCCTTTAGTTCCCTGGAGTCTAAATTAGTTGCTGGTGAGACTCACTTCCTGTGACCAAGTGGAGCAATCTGTCTGCCTGCTTGCTGAGCTCAAAATTTTCTCCCAAAATGGAGCTGGAGACTGGTTTGCTGAAGATGACTAACCGGGGCCTGGGCTGTGATTGTTCATGAAGTAGGCACCCTTGTGATCACTGACCCAGGCCTCCCTCCCACTTGGCGCCCAAGCCTGGAGCCACGGAATCAGCTCCATTCTTTCTTGGGCTGGTCCATTTTCTCTTGGCTGCTTTCCTCCTCTCAGGGGGATTGTTTTCTCTCAACTGTCAAAGCGTAATGTTCTAAACATTAAAAACCACCAGTTCACACTGCTCTGAGTCAAACAGATCCTCTGCCTTTTATTTTTTTTCTTTTTGTCATTGTGCTTGAACTCAAGGCCTGGGCACTGCCGCTGAGTTTTGCTCAAGGCGAGCACTCTACCCTAACTTTGAGCCACAGCTCCACTTCCAGTTTTCTAGCAGTTAATTGGAAGTCTCATGGGCTTTCCTGTTTCTGGCTAGCTTTGAACCAGCATCTTGAGCTCTCAGCCTGAGTAGCAGGATTACAGGTGTGAACCACCAGTGACAACTCTCCCTGTTCTGTCTTTCCCTTGTTCTTTCTGCCCCTTGCTCAATGCCCTGTTGTGGAAGGGGAAGGTTTCTAGATTACACTTTGTAATATTATATTGGGCCATGCCTCACCTTTTTCATTTAAGCCAAAAAGCACTTTAATTCACTGCCAGCCTGCACCAAAAAAAAAAAAAAAAAAAAACAAAAAACAGCACAAATGTATTATTCCCTTCTCCCTAGTAAAATAAGCTTTCATGATCTGAATACTTACCTAGACTAGATCCTGAAAATACCTCTAATTGCTGGTCTTGTTTCTCAAAAGCTTCCTTTTACTTCCCAAATAATTTTCAGAACTTACCTTCTGGGTAATCTGCCTTGTGGAAGAGTTTGACTTTAGTGATCTTCAGTGGAAGATACAACAGTAAGTATGATACTTAATCATATTGTCTTACCTCTAACCAGCAGCTGTGGCAAATCTGAGAAAACCTGGTAAGAAAGAGGCTGGATGTGCAAAAAATAGGTATTCAATGCATGAATGAATGAATTGGTAGAGTGAGGGAATGTTTGATTGGCTAGCTGGCTTTTCACTCGTGTGGAAAAGCTAGATTTAAATTTGCAACATCATACTGATGCTAACCTCCTGTAAGAGGCAGCTAGTATGTCAGGTTAGTTTCTACACTCATATCAAAGCCCATTCCTTTCTAACTATAGATAAATATAATAATAGCACATACAAGTCAGGCAAGTTTTAAGTGTTTTACATATATTCAGAGTTCTTACAACCACAGGAAATACTGCTGTCACTAAGAGGATATTACCTGCAGTTAGATAAGGGAGCTGAGGCAAAAGCAGCTTGGCGAGTATCACAATAAGCAATGGAACTGTGTCTCCAGAAAACCCAGGAAGTCTAGCTCCAGTAACCATGTGGGGGATCTGTACTCATATGGGAAAATACTTTTCCTTTTTTGTACAGTTCTATTTTAACATGTTATCTATAATCAAGATACAGCAAAATCCCATCAACAAGCTTAAACTACTATACAAAATACTTTAAAATTTTTTAAATTACCATACATTCTCCAGGGGGAAACTGTGTTAATTCCATAGATGTATAGTGTTGAACAAGTTCATCGCTTCCATTATACTCCCATACCCCAGTTCCTACAATACTTTATATACTAAACCCTGAAAGCCAGAAAGCGAGAACATTCCAATGAAGGAACCACAACCTAAGAGAAGGGAAATCGACTTTGAAACCTCTGAAGGTGAGGACACAGTTCCCTCTAAAGAGGGATTCTTTGGGGGGAGCGTGGAGAGAGGGTCTTACAATGCAGTGCTAGCTGACTTCGCAGTCAGGAGCCTCCTAATCCACCTGGCCTCAACCTCCCAAGTACCTGGACTTCAGGTCCTTAGATTTATTTCCTCTGAGCATATTTATCAGGCGCTCGTGTGTGTGTGTGTGTGTGTGGTCATATGCTGCATCATTCCTGCTTTACTGCAGCGATGCTGTCTAAACATAAACAAGTGTCCCAACATGATTTCCAATCTCTCGCCATCTCATGACAGCTTCAAATTACTGTGCTTTCCTAGCTGGCTGGAAATCTTTCACACTGCTAGTGTGCTTGCCAAGTACCAAGGACAGATCACAGCGTGAGTGGATACTGACCCACAGTTCTGATGGAGTAGATACACAGAGAACTTGGAATGCAAACATCCAACAATGACATCACTCTTATCACAGAAAACAGACTCATGTGTTTGGCTTGGACTGATTAGCCCAGGCTGGACTGTTCATCTCCACCTTCCTGCATGTCCCATGTCCCACCAAATCTGAGACTTTTTTTTGGGGGGGGGGGGGGGGGCGGTTCTGGGGCTTGACCTCAGGGCTTGGGCCCTGTTCTTGAACTCTTGCTCAAAGCTGGTGCTCTATCACTTCTACCCACGGCACCACTTCCAGTTTTCTGGTGGTGAGAGAGAGTCTCACACTTTCCTGCCTGTGCTGGTTTTGAACTGTGATCCTCCCATCTCAGCCACTCCTGAGTAGCTAGGATTACAGGTGTGAGCCACCAGCACCAGACTCAGACTACTTTTAATGCTAGTCAAAGTACTAGTGATATTAGAACTGCTGCTCTCAGTTTCCTTGCAAATCCAAAATTTGGCTGTTTGTTTAGCTGACTTGTCTTTGTACTCACATTGCACTCAGCCCTTTCCTAATAACATCTTTCACTGAGAGCTGGTGACAGCAGAGTGCCGGCACCTCAAACCTGCAATCCAAGCTACTCAGGAGGCTGAGATCTCGGGATCGTGGTTTAAAGCCAACCCAGGCAGGAAAGTCCATGAAAAAAATTTTCCACTCCTGGGGCTTGAACTCAGGGCCTGAGCACTGTCCCTGGCTTCTTTTTGCTCAAGGCTAGCACTCTACCTCTTGAGCCACAGCGCCACTTCCAGCTTTTCCTGTTCATATGGTGCTGAGGAATCGAACCCAGGGTTCCATGCATGCTAGGCAAGCACTCTACCACTAAAAAGTTGAAGTCAAGCTGTCGCTTAAGTGATAGGAGTGCTAGCCTTGAGCAAAAAAAGCAAACAAAAAACTCAGGGGCAGCGCCTTACAAGCCCTGGGAACAGCAGAGAGATAGAGAGGGAGAGAGGGGGAGGAGACGGGGAGGGAGGGGGGAGAGAGGGAGAGAGGGAGAGGGGGGGAGAGAAAAGGGGGGAGGGAGAGGGAGAGGGAGAGGGGGAGAGAGAGAGAGAGAGAGAGAGAGAGAGAGAGAGAGAGAGAGAGAGAGAGAGAGAGAGAGAGAGAGAGAGAGGACCTTACATGAAAAAGAAGCTAAAGGGACTTCAAGTTCAATCCCCACTGGGGATGGGGAAACAGGACATAAACAGTGACAGCTCAATGCTCAGCCAAGAAAGATGAAAAGTTGAGTCTTCGCATCAATAAAGACACGATGTTTTTTAAAACTTTATTTTAATGTAACTATGCTTACAGAAATACACTCGTATCGGTTAATAGAATGCAATTTAACTTTAACTTACCCTACACAATTTCAACCAAAAATATTGGTACATGGTTTACAATTTTTTAAAAAATTTGCATTTTTTTTAATCTACTACAAATGTATAAAAAGATCCTCTGTCAAATGCTGCTAAAGAAAGCAGCATGAACCTTGAGAAATATACCTTTGGTTTGCTTCAGAAAAATAACAAGTATTGCACTGTAAAAGTTTATAAAATTGGTGCAACAAAACATTGTTGTAATGTTACAATGCCAGTTTACCAAGTTCAGTAACTAGTGGATGTGGGACCGGGAGCCTATGTACACATACGAAACCGGAAGAGCTATCTGATTCAGTTAATATTGCAGGCATATTGTAAATTTACACAAACCAAGATTCAGATCATTTCTTAAATCTGAATTAACACTATCAGCTAGCTCACTTCATCTTCTGAGGTGAACAAGGACACTACACACAATAGCTCTAAGTTTTTCTGACTTATGCACCGAAGAAAATTCAGTTTCTTCCTCAGCTATCAGTCCAGAAGTAATAGCATACTAAAGGCAAGGTATTCCTTCCACTGTCAACATTCAATGGGGTGATGGAAGTTGAGGTCAACTTGGGTTTTAATGTGTATCAGCACTCATATGCAAAACAGCTCCCAAAGTTAATGACCACATAACTTTAGAAATGACTCTAAAATGTAAAACAGTCCATCTTGGAAGACATCCAGCCATAGTTATAGGAAGCCTTATCAGACAACTTAGCCCCTTAGGAATTACACCTCAATTAAAAATAAAAAGTAGCCCCAAAATAAGAAGCAGCTCTGAAAAAAAAATACATAACTTAAAATATCTTGGAAAACGTGTATATAGTTCAAAAATAATTAAGAGATACATTTTCATAAGACTATACCTAGGATTAAGTTTGTAATCTAGTCTAGCATTTCAAGTTTATCACTAGTTACTATATATCAATATACAAAATAACATGCTCTTGTTCCCTTCCTTTATCAAAAGGGAAAAATTCTAGCTTCACGTCTAGGAATAAGGGGAGACTAACAAGATTCAAACAGTTTCATGCAAGTATCACATTTTTCAAATGGTAAAACTCTCAAGTGGACTAGAAGGTCTGATTACTAATATACTTTTCATTGAAACAACTTTTCATCAGTAAAAATACATGGCATTAAGGTCCAGAACCTAATATAGGCCTGACAATCCAGTCCACATTTTCTGAAAGGCCTCAAGTCCCAATTCATTTCCAGTAATGGTGTTTTTACAGTTCAATTTAATAAGGGATTTTAATTTCTTTTTTTCACTTTTCTAGTCTTAAAGGTTAGATTAAAAATCAGTTCAATTTCCCAGAAGGCATTTTTTTTCCTTTGCAATATGAAAGAATCCACAAAGACTCCTTCCTCAAACAGACTCCCAATCTCTAACCTGTGCTTAATGATGACAATTTCTCAAAAATGTAAAGGGGAACTTAGGTAACTTGTGCTCGTGAACATTAAAACTAGTTATCAGAAAGATTTAACTAGCTTTATAATTTAAGTCATAAAACATAAATATTTGCAGCTGAATCTCCTACTGAAAATGATTGTCGGAGCCTAGAAGTCAACATTTATAAATTCTCACTCATGCACACAAAATACACACTAGTCTCAAACCACTCACTCATGTCTTGAAAGAATCTTCTGCTATTTTAAATCTTTGGCCTCCCAGTCAATTCCCAATTCAACTTTTCTGTGTATATGCGCCAGTCCTGGGGCTTGAACTCAGGGCCTGGCTGCTGTCCCTGAACTTTTTTTTGTGCTCAAGGCTAGCGTCCTGTCCCTTGAGCCACAGCTCCACCAAAAATGGTGGTTAACTTTCCTGCCTGGGCTGGCTTCCAACTGTATCCTCAGATCTCAGCCTCCTGAGGAACTAGGATAACGGGGATGAGCCACTGGTGCCTGGCTTCAACCAACTTTTACCTCAAACTTTAACCTTAGATTTACTTTTCCACATTATTATATATACACTAATGCTTGTCACTAATCTTGCATGTTGTATTACACCAAAATCTTATTATCTGCCTCAAAGAGATCATTCTGTAAAAAAATGAGCTAGAGGCGAGGCTCACCGCTTGAGTGCCTGCTTAGCAAGCATCCCGCCATGGGTTTGATCGCTAGCACTGGAGGGAGAGAACCGGTAGAGCTGCACGTGCTGGTGCAAACTTGGAATCCCAACACTTGGGAGGCTGAAGCAGAAGGATCTCAAGTTTAATGCCAGCCTGGGTTACATAGCCAGGCTTTGTATCAGAAAACCCAAAATAACTTTTTAAAAAGAAAGAGAGGAGGAAGAGGGAGAAGGAAGAGGGAGGGAGGAAGGGGAAAGGAGGGGAGAGGGAGGGGAGGAAGGGAGGGGACAATGAAATCCAGGTTATTTCAAAATAGAACATGGGAGGTCAAAATTCAAGATGCCCTACTGAGAGCATGCTTTATTTTACTGCAATGAACAACTAACAAGAAGAAAAATCCTATGCTGGATTCGTTCATACTCTTTGGCAAAAGGCCAAAGAAAGTACAGTTGGGGAACACATGCCTTTCTTCACAGACCACCCATCAGCCCACCAGCCCAGCCGCACACGACGCACACAGCCGCAACTGCAGACGGAAGCGGCCACAGCACCCCACGACTCCCAGCTTGGGGAGATCCCTGAGAATGAAGGTGTCTCAGGTCTGGGGAATTTATCATGGGTTTTCACTCGTCCTCAAGTTGCGGCTGTCATCAGAACCCATGCCAGCTCTCGGGAATTCGCCTGGCAACAGCTGGCTTTGGAAATCTCACAAGTCATACTGTGTAGAACTGGAGGAAATAATTATGTATCTCAATTTTGGCTTTGCTTTTCCAACTATCACTCATAGTTCTTTACTCGACTGAGTAGCCGGCCACATGGACACTAACCATCTATGAGAAAAGGTTTCCCTCAAAGATGTAACTTAACACCCTACAATTAAGAAGTAACTGTGCCAGAAAAGGTTCCCCCCCCCCCAAAAAAAAATTCCTAATGGTTGGTATTTGAGATAAAAATTTGTTCAATGTGGTTGATATCTGAGATAAACCTAGTGGTTTGTTCACTGCAAAATCAAATTAAGCTGTGAAAATTACTATATCCATTCAAAATAAATATATATGGTAAAACAGATTCTGGCGTAGATATAAGATATGAAAATCTAAATCAATCGATTGAACCTGCATATTCAGGTTTCATCTGCTCACAAACTTTCACACACTATTATCCTGGAGGGAAAAAAAAAAAGCCTCAAAGAAAACAACTGCCCTTTTGCAAACAAGCCTAAAAGCAACCCTCCCCAAAGAGACAAAAATAAACATGCGTATATATATATACACATACACACACACATACACGTATAAAGTGTTACTGTTCAACACAAATGCTATTTCTAGAAAAAAATTTAACTGCATAGGTTAAAAAAAACAATGTGCAACATCTTAAGCCATTAAAGCACCCCCTCCCAACAAACCCCACCCAAATCACTGTTTTATAAAGATGATTAATGTACGAACACGAAATATTGATCAAAATTCAGGAAGTAAATACCCGGACTGATACAACATCCACTAATTGGGAGCAATTTTCTCCAATGAAAACACCTTTTCATGTCTATAAAGAAATCTTAAAGTGCTAACTTTACATAAAGCAGGCAAATTCTTCAAGTAATTTGCTATTAAGCCAATTTAAGCACAAGGAACTAAAACTAAAGTGAAAGAGAAGACAAAAAAATGGCAGGTGGCTGGACAAAAAGCAACACAACTATATACCATGCTGACTTTCTCACCTCCACTGGCTGAGTACGCTAAGTGTGGCTACGATGTAGGTGTATCTGCTTGATTTCATTACGTTAACTCCATTGGAATTGCTAAAATCAACAGATACACATAAAATCCTAAAGAAAAGAATGTCACTTAAAAGTCAACACTGGTCACTAATTAAAGCAATCTTAAAAGTTTGCCTACTCCTGGGGCTGGGGATATGGCCTAGTGGCAAGAGTGCCTGCCTCGGATACACGAGGCCCTAGGTTCGATTCCCCAGCACCACATATACAGAAAACGGCCAGAAGCGGCGCTGTGGCTCAAGTGGCAGAGTGCTAGCCTTGAGCGGGAAGAAGCCAGGGACAGTGCTCAGGCCCTGAGTCCAAGGCCCAGGACTGGCCAAAAAAAAAAAAAAAAAAAAAAAGTTTGCCTACTCCCATAAACGAATTTAAAAAAAAAAAAAAAGCAAGCTCTTGCTAACAAATACAACCTTGTCCAAAGTTTAATTACTCTTGCCCTTTAGCTGCTTTTTCAAGGAAGTACACATTAACCAAATGGCGATTGAGGTGTTTGCTGTAATCCTTCTCCTTTCTGAAAGAACGATCACAGAAGATACAGACAAAATCTCCCTCGGCCGCTTTGCCTGCCAACGCCTCCTTTGGACTTTTTGTACTGCTTTCTTGGGGAGCAGGCCGAGCCCCGTGCAATCCGGAGTCGTCGCTCCCTTCAGACATGTTGTCACTGAGGTCACTTCCGTCGTGGCTGTGGATGCCCTCGTCTTCATCCATTTCCTGAGAATCGCTTCCGGCCGCAGTGACGGGGGGCGAGGCCGGCGCGGTCTGGGGCACTGCCTGGCGCTCTCCCCCTGGTGGAAGCAGCAGTGGCTCCTCCCCGGCTGGGTCTTTCCCAGGGTCCTTCTCTGCGGCGTTCAGTTCCGTGCTCGCTGCCTTCCCGCACGTGGCAGCCGAGTCACACTGGTATTTGTCATCGGGAGTTTCACTGCCTGGCACATTCAAGTTTTGTTCGCTGGACGAAGCACTGCTAGACTCCTTGCGAGCGGCGAGATGGGCTGGACTCCTCCCGGCCTCTTCTGGTCCTCCTTCCCGGGGGCCATCTCGGTGTCCTGGGCCTTCCGCCTCTTCCTGCGGAGGGGGAGGTGGAGGTGAGCGGGCGCGCGCGCTTGCGCTGTCCTTTCCGAGGTGGCTTCCTCTAACGGGCACCAAGCCCACCTCCATCAGGACTTGCTCCTGCCGCGCCAGCTCGCTCTCAAGAGGGGACTGCTCCTTTTTACTGTCTTTTCTGGGCGATGACCTTTTGGGAACTGCCTCCATCTGGAGAGGCGGCTCGATGGGGTGAAGAGGCTCTGTCTGAGCCGACTCCTGAACAGCAACCTCCATCTGTTCGGGCCCCGCGGGAGCAGGCTCGTGTGGAGTCACCTCCTGATCATGATCAGGCTCCGTGGGGAGAGGCACTTCTGTCTGGGCAGCCCCCTCCTGGGCCACCTCGGTGTGGGCAGGCTCGGTGGGAGGAGGCAGCTCCATGTGGGCAACCCCCTCCTGGGCCACCTCGGTGTGGGCAGGCTCGGTGGGAAGAGGCAGCTCCATCTGGGCAGCCCCCTCCTGGGCCACCTCCACGTGGGCAGGCTCGGTGGGAGGAGGCACTTCCGTCTGGGCAGCCCCCTCCTGGGCCACCTCCATGTGGGCAGGCTCGGTGGGAAGAGGCACTTCCGTCTGGGCAGCCCCCTCCTGGGCCACCTCCATGTGGGCAGGCTCGGTGGGAGGAGGCACTTCCATTGGGGCAGCCCCCTCCTGGGCCACCTTGGTGTGGGCAGGCTCGGTGGGAGGAGGCACTTCCATTGGGGCAGCCCCCTCCTGGGCAGGCTCGGTGGGAGGAGGCACTTCCATCGGGGCAGCCCCCTCCTGGGCCACCTCGGTGTGGGCAGGCTCCTGGGCAGGCTCGGCGGGAGGAGACAGCTCCATGGGCGTCTGGGTCTGGGGGGGCGCGGGCGGGGCAGGCCCGGCCTCAGGGGCGTCTCTGGGAGCGGGCCCCTCGGGGGCAGCCTGGCGGGCGGCCTCCTTCCGGGCCCCCTTGCTCTTTTTACTTGGCTTGTTTTGCAGAGCCTTCTTCTTGGAGCTCCTTCTGGAGCAGCTCTTTGGCGGCTGCTTCTCCTCCCTCCTCTCCGCGCTGCCGTGGCCCCGGGCCGCTGCGGGGCTGCTGGGCGATCTGCTCTCCGCCGCCTTCCTCTTCTTTTTGGCGGCGGGCTCCTCCCGCCTCCCCGGGCCCCGCGCGCCCTGGGCTTCGGCTTCCAGCTTCCTCTTGCTCTTCTTGCTCCTGCAAGCTTTGTCCACGTTGTGTCCCGGGTGCACGGCCGCTTCTCTCTTCTCTGTGGCGGACTTGCGAGTTCTCGTGGAGACGTGGCCCGCGGGGACATGGCTCGGGGGCTTCTTCTCTTTCTTCTCCACCTTGACAGGCTTTTCGTTTTTCTTTCCCGCCACCTCTCCCTTGGCTTTTGTCTGCTCGGCTTCTGGTTTCTCATTGGTGACGTTACTCTCATCAGTCAGGTCAGCCTCTCGCTTTTTGGTTTTCTTTAGTTTCACTTTGGAGACGTCCATCGTCTTGCTGGGACACGTAGGGTGCTTTGATTTGAAATGGTACTGTAAGTTGCATTTCTTGGAAGCGGCGTAGTCACATACAGGACAATTGAACTGCCGTGGGTTCACATGGAGCTCCACGTGTTTTTTGAAGTTGCTTCTATCCGCTGTTTTGTAATCACAGTGAGGGCAATTGAGAGGTTTAGGCCCATTGTGAACCTGTCTTGCGTGGCGGGTAACTTCATGTTGATTAGAGGCCACGTAACTGCACTGATCACATTTAAATGGCTTCTCACCTGAAGGTGAACAAAAGGTGTTACAACACAGTTTAAAGGCAAGTCCAAGATTAAAATATACCTCAGAAATCATAAATACAAAGTAACCATAAAGACAATTTGTTGAGAAGGCTGCATCATGCACATTCCATTTGCCATATTTATTTGTATAGCTTTTTTGTTAATCCCTTAACATTGATTCTCAAATCAAGCAGAAGAATAATTGTCTTGGCCCACTATCCTCTTCAAAAAAGTTCATCTGGGAATGTGGCTTAGCAGGAAAGTGCTTGCGTGGCATACATGAAGCCCTGGGTTCGATTCCTCAGCACCACATAAACAGCAAAAGCCACAAATGGCACTGTGGCTCAAGTGGTAGAGTGCTAGCCTGAGCAAAAAAGCTCAAGGACAGTGCTCAGGCCCTCAGTTCAAGTCCCAGAATGGGGGGGGGGGGGAGGAGGGAGTTCAAGCTAAGGCTCTCATGCACTAGGTAAAGAACAGAGGTAAAAAAAAAGAACAGAACTTGATAACCAAGTTCATCTCAACTCTGAATGTTATCTGAGACTTAGAGAAAACAGTTCAAAAATCCTTCATGTTTAGGCATACAAATAGTAAGGCAAAACTTGAGAGAAATAGCTTTCACTCTGGACTATATATACTATCAGGCCCAAGGTGCAAAAACCTTACAACTGTGCTTTAGCCTAAGGGAAAAAAGAAATAAAAGGCTTTTCTGAGGGAACACCAAAAACCTTTTATCCACTTTAACAGGTGAGGTAAAGTTTCATTCACTCAGAGTTTTTCCAAACCCAGAGCTGCTGTTTTATGTAGGGGGAAAAAGGGGGTTATCCAAGCCAATTATTCAGAAAATTTGATTCTCTTCCTCTTCTCATCTTTTCTATACAATGAACAAAGAAGCTAGTTAAAAAAAAAAAAGAGAAATGGCATGCATACAAATAGATGTGGTATGTAACATAACCAAACAAAATCACAGATACACATAAAACCAGACCCGCCCCCACCCCCACACTTATAACACATTCTACCTCAATACATACCCATCTAGATCACATTCTAGCAAATATTACCAAATGGTATCCATACCCCACTGGTCCAATGGAATGCATAGTAGAAAAATGGAAATTGACATTTATGAAAATTTATCTTTCAAACATTCTCAAATTCATATCATCAAAGATTTTCATAAAGATACAGACATGAAGCAAACCTGTGCAGAGGTTAAGTTTTACACAATTAGAAAATATGGTTATAGAGGGAGGTGGTGACATTGTCCAAAAAGAAATTTACTCTCTACCGGACTGTAACCCCTCATATATCACCTTTATAACATTAAAAAAAAAAATCTTCAAATTAAGCCAGGGCTAAGAATGTGGCTTAGTGGTAGAGCGCTAGCCTAGCATACACAAGCCCTGAGCTCAATTCCACAGCACCACATTAACAGAAAAAGCTCAATGTGGCGCTGTGGCTCAAGTGGTCGAGTGCTAGCTTTGAACACAGAGAGGCCCAGGGACAGTGCCCAGGCCCTGAGTTCAAACCCTAGGACTGGCCAAAAAAAATCTATTTATCAAGCCAGGCATGGGTGACTCAAGCCTTTAATCCTAGCTAATGAGGAGGCTGAGATCTGAAGATCTTGGTTCAGAGCCAGACAGGACAGGAAAGTCCATGAGACTGATCTCCAAACTAACCACCAGAAAATGGGAAATGGAGCTGTGACTCAAAGTGGTAGAGCACTAGCCTTAAGCAAAAAACAAACATAAAAAAGACTACTCAGCAAGTAAACGTTTAATAATAATGACACATGGATTTAAGAATATTTCAAGCCAGGTGCCAGTGGCTTATGCCTGTAATCCTAACTACTGAGGAGGCCGAGATCTGAGGTTCCTGGTTCAAAGCCAGCCTGGGTGGAAATGTGAGACTCTTATCTGTTTAAAACACATACACACACACACAAAAAAAAACAGAATGGAACTGTGGCTCAAGTGGTAGAACACTAGCCTTGAGCAAAAACTCTCTCTCTATATATATATACATATACACACACACACACACACATATATATACCACTGAGATCTCTCTCTATATACGTACATATACATGTATATGTATGTGTGTGTGCATATGTATATACATAGATGTGCCACTGAACTCAGTGGTAGAACACTCCATCTGCCCCAAGGTGATGGAACACAACTCTTGATGAGAACTTCTCCATTAAGATCTGGAAAAGAAACTTGAGGATGTCAGTATCTCAAGTACTAACAGGGCGAGAACACCTTAAATTTATTAGGCAGAAATGGTAATAAAATGACTAGCCAACTTGACTAGGTTAGTGTCTGAATTTTCACCAACATGTAATGCTCTATTTTATCAAACCAGTATTCTGGCTCCTCCCTAGTATGTATGGCCTGGGAGGCCCAACCTTGGGGGTAAGAAGGCTCCAAGAAACCAAACGACCATTGTGGTTTCATTCAAACTGTCATTTTGGCTAAAATTTATTCTTTTTTTTTTTAATTTAACAGAGCCTACTCTCCTCCAAAAACAAGACAGACTGAGCAAAACACCCGAGATAACTCCACACAACCCAGTCAGATACAACCCATATCACTTTACTGCAAATGTCATCTTAAACAGTTCTGCTGGAGGGTGATACCGCAGGAGGGGGCTGGGTAACAAAGGAGGGGTGAATGAGGGGGCATATAGGCCAGTCTATTGTTTGCATGTATGAAAACAGAACAATGAAACCTGTTGAAATTGTTGTAAGGAGGTAAGGGAGAGTGATAGAGGGGGAGAAGTTGAGGGATCCATTGTATATATGAACCCATGCCTTATGTAACTAATACATGCTAATTAAAAGAGAAACACATCTAAAGTGTATCATATACATGAATGCAAATGTCATAAAAGCGATTATTTTTATAATTTAAAAAAACCAACTGCTGGAAATTCAGCATACGTATACACGAAACAGGCTAACCATTTTTATGCCTTGTTTATGACATCCAATAAAATACAATGGGTCTGCTCTCCCGATACAGTGCACTGTGGTTTCAACTTCACCAAACAATAGTCAACTAAAAAGTTGGTAAAAGCAGGAGGTGAGAAAATCTGGAGCTAAATCTCAGCTCTTCCAGTTTTAAGGACTGGCTATTAACCTGAGATTCCTTATCCTCCCTGAGCTTATGGACTCAACTATAAAGATAGTTATTTATCATCATGATACTAAAGATAACAATTACAAAAGTTCAGTTCTAAGTATACAGGCAATAAATAATAGGTACTATTAGTTACTAAGAAATTTAACAATATGGTAATGTTGCCAGGCACTCGTGGCTCACCCCTGAGGCAGAGGACCTGAGGAGAGCCATTCCCTGCCAGCCCAGGGGCAGCCAAGTCCTTGAAACTGTTATCTCCAATTTACCCCAAAAGCTGGGAGAGCTGTAGCTCAAGTGGTAGACATGGACAGTGCCCAAAGCCAGAGTTCAAGCCCCAGGACTGCGAGAGGGAGAAAATAAAGAAAGAGAAAGAAAAGATATTGTAAAGCCACTACCCAAAGCTATCTTTCAAATACAGTAAGTCAAGGCCAGAGCCAGTGGCTCACACCTGTAACCCTAGCTACTTAGGAGGGTGAGGTCTGAGGTTCAGGTTCAAAAGCCATCCAAGGGCAATAGAGTCTCTAAGACTTTGTCTCCAACTAACTATCAGAAAACCACAGGTGGAGCTGTGACGAAAAATGGTAGAGCATTAGCCACTAGCAAAAAAGCTCAGCTAGCACTCAGGTCCTGAGGTCAAGTCTCAGGACCAACAACAACAAAGACAGCAAGTCAAAATTCCAGCCAAAGGCTTAAAAAGCCCTGACCTGGTGGTCAGGGCTGCCAGGCACTGGCGGTTCTGGTCTGTAATCACAGCTACTCAAGAGGTACAGTGCTTGTCTAGCATGCACGAAGCCCTGGGTTTGATTCCTCAGCACCACATACGCAGAAAAAGCTGGAAGTAGCGCTGTGGCTCAAGTGATAGTGCTAGCCTTGAGCAAAAAGAAGCCAGGGACAGTGCTCAAGCCTGGAGTCCAAGCTCCAGGACTAGGGGCAGAAAAAAAAAAAAAAAAAGGGGGAGGCTGATATTGAGGCTAAAAGGATGGAATCCAGCCTGGGTAGATAAAACCATGAGTGTTACCTCCAACTAGCCAGCAAAAACCTGGAAGTAGAGGTGTGGTTCAAGTGGTAGAATAACAGCAGTGTACAGAAAATCTAAGACAGAAGAGCCTGAGTTCAAGCCCCAAATACAGTAAAAAAGTCAACTAGTTGTGACTTCAACAGAGTCTCCCAAGGCACGTATCAAGAATTTAGATGGGGGGGGGGCTGGGAATATGGCCTAGTGGCAAGAGTGCTTGCTCGTATACAAGCAGCCCTGGGTTTGATTCCCCAGCACCACATATATATATATATAATGGCCAGAAGTGGCGCTGTGGCTCACGTGGCAGAGTGCTAGCCTTGAGCAAAAAGAAGCCAGAGACAGTGCTCAGGCTCCTGAGTCCAAGGCCCAGGACTGGCAAAAACAAAAACAAAAACAAAAAAGAATTTAGATGGGTTGGGGATATGGCCTAGTGGCAAGAGTGCTTGCCTCCCATACATGAAGCCTTGGGTTCGATTCCCCAGCACCACATATACAGAAAATGGCCAGAAGTGGCGCTGTGGGGGTCTGGGGATATGGCCTAGTGGCAAGAAAATGGCCAGAAGTGGCACTGTGGCTCAAGTGCTATCCCTAGGCAGAAAGAAGCCAGGGACAGTGCTCAGGCCCTGAGTCCAAGGCCCACAACTGGCAAAAAAAAAAAAAAAAAAAGGTCAATCAGAAGTGGCGCTGTGGCTCAAGTGGCAGTGTGCTAGCCTTGAGCACAAAGAAGCCAGGGACAGTGCTCAGGCCGAGTCCAAGCCCCACGACTGGCAAAAAAAAAAAAAAAAAGAATTTAGATTTACAGCTGGGAATATGGCTTAGTGGTAGAGTGCTTAGCCTGCATGAAACCCTGGGTTCAATTCCTCAGCACCACATGAACACAACAAGTCAGAAGTGATGCTGTGGCTCAAGGGGCAGAGTGCTAGCTATGAGCACAGAGAGGCTCAGGGACAATGCCTAGGTCCTGAGTTCAAGCCCCAGGACTGGCATAAAGAAAGAAAATGCAACCCAGGCCCCAGGCTTTGTTGATAGGGATCATGTCTGACAGCTGTACTCTAGTTCTTTTAATTTAAAAAAAAAAAAAAAAAAAGACAAACGACTCCAAAAGCAATACTTGCAAAACCATTTGGTGTAAACCAACTGAACAACTCATGGAGGGAGAGGGAGAAGGGGAGGGGGGGAATGAGGGAGGAGGTAACAAACAGTACAAAAAACATACCCAAGGCCTAACGTATGAAACTGTAACCTCACTGTACATCACTTTGACAATAAGGGAAAAGAAAGAAAGAAAGAAAGAAAGAAAGAAAGAAAGAAAGAAAGAAAGAAAGAAAGAAAGAAAGAAAAAGAAAAGAAAAAAGAAGGAAAGAAAAGGAAGGACTCCAAGGCACGCCCTTTGGAAAGCACCTAAAAGCAATAAAATGAAGTTTAGCAAAGTGGCACAACCGTTTAAGCTCAGGAAATTCAGAAGAAACACCTTTCATTCATGTATTAAGTATGTGGTCAAGGAAACCAAGCGAGACGACTAGGGTGTTCCAGGAAGTGAAGCTGGGGTAGACACGGAATGGTAGATAGAGGAAGGGCTGCAGAGAGCTAAGGGATGGCACGGCTTCTGATTACATGGGCCCACACTGGCCTGAAAGTTTGTATACAGTCCAAACCGACCTCAATCTCCTGGTTCCCTGTGGCCCCAACAACCTAAGCGCTGAGATTAGTCGTGGGATGCATACCTGGTAACAACTTGCATTTAAACCTAATTCTACATTAATATATTATTAGTATTTTTAATCAGTTTCAAAATTACATTGGAAATAAACCGTAAGTGAATGGCTCCATTCCACATGTAGAACTTGTTCGGCTGGAGTCATAGCTCAGCGGTAGACTAACTGTATAGTATGCTCAAAGGCATGGCTTTAATCCCCAGCACCACCAAAGAAAAGTGAAAAAAAGGAAATTAAGAAGGAGGCAACTACTTCATAATGGTAGTTTACAACAACAAAAATAAAGCGACAATTTCTTACTAACCTGAATGAGTACGCATGTGTCTGGTTAGATGAGTCTTCTGAGAACTTGAATATGGACAAAGTTCACATTTATATGGACGTTCCCCTGGGGGGAAAAAAAGATTATTAACAATGTTTAATTTTTTTTTAAGTCAGTACTAAGCACTTTTTAACTAAGTTACTCCTTCTTATCTCTGATAGAACAAGGTTGGGGGTAGTTTGTTGTGCAGGTACTGGGCCTTGAACTCAGAGCTTCTCACTCACGCAGTTTTTTTCCACTCATGGCTGGCACTCAACCACTTTGAGTCCTCCCTCTACTCCAAGCTTTCTGCTAATGAATTGGAGGTAAGTCTAGGCTAGCCTCAAACCTCTATCCTCATCTCTCAAGGACCCTGAGAAGCAAGGATTATAGGTTTGAGCCACAAGCACCTCCAGATGATATCTTTTACAACGTATTAGAAATGTGAATGAGGGGCTGGGGATATGGCCTAGTGGCAAGAGTGCTTGCCTCGTATACATGCGGCCCTGGGTTCCATTCCCCAGCACCACATATACAGAAAACGGCCAGAAGTGGCGCTGTGGCTCAAGTGGCAGAGTGCTAGCCTTGAGCAAAAGGAAGCCAGGGACAGTGCTCAGGCCCTGAGTCCAAGGCCCAGGATTGGCCAAAAAAAAAAAAAAAAAAGAAAGAAATGTGAATGATCAGCAGGGGGAGTGGCTCATGCCTATCATCACAAGGCAGATTCAAAGCCGGCCTAGACTTCTTTGCTAGCAAGACCTTTTTCCTGTTTTCCTTGGGGGGGCGGGGGAAGGTGCTAGTATTGGGGGGTTTGAACTCAGGGTCTTCCAACATCACTTGGCTTTTGGCTTAGCTTTGACTTTTTCACTCAAAACTGGCATTTTACCAACTAAGCACGCCTCCACTTTTGGTTTTTACTGGTTATGAGGGTCACATAGACTTTTCTGCCCGTGCTGACTTTGACCTGTGAACCTCAGATCTCCACCACAAGGAAAGGATTACAGATGTGAGGCACCAGCACCCAGCTTGGAGACGTTCTTGAAAACAAAGCAGAACAAAATAAATGGATTTACTTTAGAATTTATGTAACTACATGGATTCAAGTCTGCTGACATCACTAGCTTTCCAAATTCTCTCTTCCTATTTTCAGTGATACTACACATTACATCGAGACGCTACTTCACAGAGTATTCAGGAAGGTTTGTTTTTGCTTTGTCTTTGCTGGAGGTAAGTCTCACAGACTTTCCCACATGGGCTGGCTTTGAATTGTGATCCTCAGATCTCAACCTCCTGAGTAGCTAGGATTACAGGCATGAGCTACCGGCACGCCCATTGGGGATGTATCTGAATGACAGAGCATACACCGTGCAATTTCCAGGCACAGACTTCAAACTCCAGCACCAAAAAAAGATGTTTCCTGATGCTATATCTTGGGTTGTTTTTTTTTTTTTCCGGCCAGTCCTGGGGCTTCAACTCAGGGGCCTGAGCACTGTCCCTGGCTTTTTTTTTTTTTTTCCTCAAGGCTAACACTCTGCCACTTCAGCCACAGCACCACTTCTGGCCCTTTTGTATATATACGTGGTGCTGAGGAATCGAATCCAGGGCCTCATGTATACGAAGCAAGCACTCTTGCCACTAGGCCATATTCCCAGCCCTGGGTAATGTTTTTTTTTTTTTTTTTTTTTTGGCCAGTCCTGGGCCTTGGACTCAGGGCCTGAGCACAGTCCCTGGCTTCTTCCCGCTCAAGGCTAGCACTCTGCCACTTGAGCCACAGCGCCACTTCTGGCCATTTTCTGTATATGTGGTGCTGGGGGATCGAACCTAGGGCCTCGTGTATTTGAGGCAGGCACTCTTGCCACTAGGCTATATCCCCAGCCCATGGGTAATGTTTTTATATCCTTATAAATAATGAATCAAGGCAAGAATGAGGGAACAGATGACACTGTATGAGAGGAAATGTGCACATTACCTGACTCACGCAAATGTAACCCCTCTATATACCACCTCCATAATAACAATAACAGTAAATTTTTAAAAAAATAAGAAAGAAGGTGGACTGGGAATATGGCTCAGTTAAAACCCGCCAAGCATGTGTGAAGATGAGTTCAATTTCCAGCAGAAGGAAAATAATTTAAGTGAAATAATGACAAACCTATCATTTGAAAATGTTGGTCAGAACAAGAGTCATGGTGGTATTGCTATAAGCTAAACATTCACATGGTGGGGCAATGTTTATAAAATGGGCAGGTCATCCATATTAAATTATAAAGCCTGATAGACCAAGGGCAAGTGAAGTTCACAGGTCAGTGGTGCAAAACCAAAGAATTTAATGAGCACTATGACAATGACATGCCTGTATCCAGGACCTCAGACAGTAAGATGACAAGTGCAAGGTCAGACTGTGCTACAGGAAGAGGTCCTATCTCAGAGAGGGGAAACAGTTTAATTCTCAAACACAGGACCTGTGTGTATGTGAACGCACATATACACCTCCCCCCTGGGGCTATGAACCACAGGGTTTTTTGGTAATGGAACCATTATCGATTCTTGTCACAGAATAATTATTATGACATTGAACAAATTACTTAACAGTTCAGCTTTACCGCCTATGAAAATAAGTTATGTTCTTTCCTTTTTTACTTTTGGTGCCATCCTGGGGCTTGAACTCAGAACCTGGGTGCTGAGCTGCTTTTTGCTCAAGACTCGCATTCCACCACTTGAGCCACAGCTCCCCTTCCAGCTCTTTTTTTTTTTTTTTTTTTTGGTAGTTACTTGGAGATGAGTCTCCCAGACTTTCCTGCCCAGGCTGGCTGTGAGTTGCAGTCCTCCCGCCTCAACCTCCTGAGTCGCTGGGATCAGACAGGCCTGAGCTCTAGGGCGCAGCAGTGAAGTGCTTCAGTGGGTGGTCAGGTCCTGAGCTGGCTCCCGTCCCCAGGGCAAAGGGGTGGCATACACACTAGACACTATCATGCATCTAAATCTAATGGAATGGAACAACAAAAGGATGTTATCACAAAAAAAGAACGGTGAGGAGCCAAAGTGCGCCCCACAGTCATTCCATGACAATTAGTGGGCGGTCTCCTTGTGGAAGGATTCAGGCAAGTGAAACATGTTAATATGTTCCTATGACGATATAGAGGTGGTGGGTGCGGGACCTCATGGGCTATGGGATAAGGGGAAAATGTGCATCAAAACTGTAAAGGAGGGCTGGGGATATGGCCTAGCAGCAAGAGTGCCTGCCTCATATACATGAGGCCCTGGGTTCGATTCCCCAGCACCACATATACAGAAAATGGCCAGAAGTGGCGCTGTGGCTCAAGTGGCAGAGTGCTAGCCTTGAGCAAACAGAAGCCAGGGACAGTGCTCAGGCCCTGAGTCCAAGCCCAGGGACTGGCCAAAAAAAAAACTGTAAAGGAGGGCTGGGGATATGGCCTAGTGGCAAGAGTGCTTGCCTCGTATACATGAGGCCCTGGGTTCGATTCCCCAGCACCACATATACAGAAAACGGCCAGAAGGGGCGCTGTGGCTCAAGTGGCAGAGTGCTAGCCTTGAGCAAAAAGAAGCCAGGGACAGTGCTCAGGCCCTGAGTTCAAGTCCCAGGACTGGCAAAAAAAAAAAACTATAAAAGAAAAAGAAACCATCCAGTGAGGTGAAGATTTCATACCTACGCACAGGCATACTGACAGTCTCATGCAATGGAATTAAAAATATGGCCCAGTTGGGGCTGGGGATATGGCCTAGTGGCAAGAGAGCTTGCCTCGTATATATGAGGCCCTGGGTTCAATTCCCCAGCACCACAATATACAGAAAATGGCCAGAAGGGGCTGGGAATATGGCCTAGTGGCAAGAGTGCTTGCCTCCTATACATGAAGCTCTCGGTTCGATTCCCCAGCACCACATATATGGAAAACGGCCAGAAGGGGCGCTGTGGCTCAGGTGACAGAGTGCTAGCCTTGAGCGGGAAGAAGCCAGGGACATTGCTCAGGCCCTGAGTCCAAGGCCCAGGACTGGCCAAAAAAAAAAAACAAAACAAAACAAAAAAAAAAAAAAAAAAAGAAAATGGCCAGAAGTGGCGCTGTGGTTCAAGTGGCAGAGTGCTAGCCTTGAGCGGGAAGAAGCCAGGACAGTGCTCAGGCCATGAGTCCAAGGCCCAGGACTGGCCAAAAAAAAAAATATGGCCCAGAAAATCTGGAGTTCCAGAAAGGTTAAACACATCAATATAAACAGTTGTCATAAAGGTGTATAGTTGTCATTTATCCATAGAAAGCTGACATGCGAATGTTCACACCATCATTATTCCTGACAAGAGCTCACACCTGTAATCCTAGCTACTCAGGAGGCTGACATTGGAGGACCACCATTCAAAGCCAGCTGGGGCAGGAAAACCCATAGGACTCTTATCTCCAATTAACCAGGAGAAAACTAGAAGTGGAGAAAACCAGAAGTGGAGCTATGGTTCAAAGTGGCAGAGTACTAGCCTTGAACAAGAAGGCTCAGACAGTGCCCAGGCCCTGAATACAAGTACTGTACATACAGTAGGAAAGCCTGGAAAGCATTATCCTAAGTGAAAACAGGCAGTTAGAGGCCTGCAAAGGGTATAACTTCATTCATATGAAATGTCCTAAAAAAGCTAACCCAAGCTAGGTACTAGTGGCTCACACCTGTAACTCAGGAGACTGAGATTTGAGGATCATGATTCAAGGCCAGCAGGACAAGGAAGTACACTCTGCGCCCCCCCCACCCCGCCCAAAAAAAGGTTCTCTAAAGTAAATGAATTGGGCTTGGAATGTGACTTAGTGATACTGTGCTTGCCTAGCATGCATGAAGGCCCTGGGTTCAATTCCTCAGTACCACATAAACAGGAAAAAACAAAACAAACAACAATAAAAAACCCCAGAAGTGGCGTTGTGGCTCAAGTGGCAGTGCTACCTTTCAGCAAAAGAAGCTCAGGAACAGTGCCCCAGGCCCAGTTCATGCCCCAGGACTGGCAAAAAAAGAAAAGTAAAAATTTGCAAAGTCCAGTGCCAGTGTCTCATGCCTATAATATTAGTAGTATAGAAGCTGAGATCTGAGGATTAGGATTTGAAGCCAGCCTAGACAGGAAGGTCCTTAAGACTCTTATCTTATCTCCAATTAACTACCAAACAGCTGGAAGTAGAAGTCTGGCTCAAGTAAGTAGAGCAGCAGCCTTGAGTGAAAAAGCCAAGGACAGTGCCCAGGCTTCTAGTCCTAGTGCCAACTCAAAAAATTAAAAAAAAGCATTACTACTAAAACACAAAATTAACCGTTTTTTTATTAAATAGGTCATCTTGAACAAAACTGGTCCTTAGCAAACATCTTGCCATAATTTCCTAAAACATTACACGTTTGTGTTGTTACTATAAAGGTGATGTACAGAGGAGTTACAGATATGTAAGCCAGGTAAAGAGTGCATTTCTTGGGCTGGGAATATGGCCTAGTGGCAAGGGTGCTTGCCTCGTATACATGAAGCCCTTGGTTCGATTCCCCAGCACCACATGTATAGAAAATGGCCAGAAGGGGCGCTGTGGCTCAAGTGGCAGAGTGCTAGCCTTGAGCAAAAAGAAGCCAGGGACAGTGCTCAGGCCCTGAGTCCAAGGCCCAGGACTGGCAAAAAAAAAAAAAAAAAAAAAAAAAAAAAGAGTGCATTTCTTATGGACAGTGTTACCCCTTCCTTCAGCTCGCTCCGTTTTTCCCCTCTCACCCACAAGTTGTATAGCCCACAAGTTGTACGGTTTGTGAGTACCACTACCACACCTGTTCCCTCCATTTCTGGGTGGAATGGTACTTGTATGTCACCTTTGGCACAAGGCTTCAGGCTTTCAAGTCTTTAAAGTTTTCCACTCTATGCATACACTACTGCCACTACACTCTTCAACACTGGCATATACTCTTTACCTGACTTAGGTAACTGTAACCCCTCTGTACTATCACCAGAACAATAAAAATTTTCTTTAAAAAAGACTGGGAATGTGGCCTAGTGGTAGAGTACTTGTCTAGCATGCATGAAGTCCTGGGTTGGATTCCTCAGCACCACATACACAGAAAAAGCCAGAAGTGGCCTTGAGCAAAAAGAAGCCAGAGACAGTGCTCAGGTCAGGCCCTGAGTTCAAGTTCCCACACACAAAAACACAAAACTGGGCTGGGAATATGGCCTAGTGGCAAGAGAGCTTGCCTCGTATACATGAAGCCCTGGGTTCGATTCTCCAGCACCACATATCTAGAAAATGGCCAGAAGAGGCACTGTGGCTCAAGTGGCAGAGTGCTAGCCTTGAGCAAAAAGGAAGCCAGGGATAGTGCTCAGGCCCTGAGTCCAAGCCCCAGGACTGGCCAAAAAAAAAAAAAACCCCAAAAAAACACAAAACTAAAAGTTCACCCATTCACATGCACCCAATCTCTTCTACTGCTACTACTCCAACTGCTGTATCCTTCAACCCTTTCTTTCCTGTTCACAGATGAACTTAGAGCCCTCAGACCCCCAATGCACCCCTAAGACTCCCCCAGGTCCCTAGGGTGGTATCCTTTACTTTCAATAATACGGTGACTAGAGACAAAACATAACAAATATCTTTCCCTCTCACAAAGGCTGGAAAATTCCCCTATCATACAGGAGTGGTGACTCACCCCTAGCTACAGCACCCGGGAGCTGAAGCGCTGGAGACCAGCCTGGGCCATATCACAAACTAACTGAAAAACTCATCTGACTCAAGTCAAAACTATTCGAGCAAGGCAAGGGAGGTTCACCTGTAATCCTACCTACTCTTCTGAGGTTGGAGGCTTGAGGCCAGGCTGGGCAGGAAAGTCCAGCAATAAAGCTGGAGTAGAAGTGTAGCTCAATGGCAGAATAAGCAAAAATCGCCTGAAGAGCTTAAGGCCTTGAGTTAGAGTTCTGGTACGGGAGCACACACAAAGGCTATTCTAAATTAAGATGGGTATGTTAGCACACAGCTATAATCCCAGCTATTTGAGGGAAGGGAGGACACAGGTAGAGGATTAAGTTCAAAGCCAGTACCTGCCTAGGTGCAGGGGGGCTGTGGGTTTCACAGACTTCCTAGACCCCAGCCAAGAGCAGTGGGGGAGGGGGGTGGGTGGGAAACAACGGACTATCCACCCGGTTCCAAGGCCTAGAGGTGGGAGGACCCACCCTTTGAATTGCAACTGGAAAGACAGTATGTAGATACCTGGTGTTTGGTGCTGAGTTTAGGTGTAATGCTTTGTTGAGGCTTGGTCTCAACCCAACAAGTGACCATTGTCTTTAAAAGCTTGGTGTAAGATCTTTGTAACTGGCTGCCTGAAGACCACCAGCACTAATAAAAACTCCAAAATGGGGCTGGGAATGTGGCTTAGGGGTGGAGTGCTTGCCTAGCATGCACGAAGCTCTGGGCTCGATTCCTCAGCACCACATTCACAGAAAAAGCCAGAAGTTGCACTGTGGCTCAAGTGGTAGAGTGCTAGCCTTGAGCAAAGAGAAGCCAGGGACAGTGCTCAGGCCCTGAGTCCAAGCCCCGGGACTGGCAAAAAAAAAAAATTAAATTAAATTAAAACTCCAAAATTTGACTTCTCAAAATGTAGCAATGTGATTTCTCTTTTCCATGAACTGGATTTATACTTAAGGTATAATTTACTACACAACACTATAAAAAAGAACTATTTTAAATTAGCAGGTAGTTGGTTGGAGTAGTCTCCACGGAAAAGAGTAACTGCAAGCTCTTCAGAGGATATTAGATGACCATTTTTTGGAACCCATTAGAGAAGGAAAAAAAGGTAAAGAATATCAGGATATTCTAGGCCCCTCTCTGGTTCACACCCCGCAGTGACTGCTCCTGGGGCCTGGGGGTGGGGGGAAGGGCGGTTAATCTTAATCATACTAGAAGGCCCCGCTGGTACGATTTCACTCTATATTTGCAAAGTACTTTATATATTTTTTTTTTTTTGCCAGTCCTGGGGCTTGAACTCAGGGCCTGAGCACTGTCCCTGGCTTCTTTTTGCTCAAGGCTAGCACTCTACCACTTGAGCCACAGCACCACTTCCGGCCTTTTCTACATATGTGGTGCTGAGGAATTGAACCCAGGGCTTCATGTATGCAAGGCAACCGCTCTACTACTAGGCCATAGTCCTAGCCCTTTACAGTCATTTTTCCCCCTCCCTTCTTAATTGGGGCTAACAGGGTGGGGTTGGATCCCACCAAAGCCCACCAGTATCCCAGAGAGCTAGGCTGCAGGACCTCTTCAGCTCCCTTGGGGATGGGTGGGGGCTGTGGAAGCAATGGGTCGCAGCCGTCTCCTCCCCCCCTCCCAGGCCTGATCCAGAAGGCCCCAAAGTTGGCTGTGGTTTGGGTGAGCTCAGGCAGTGGCTGGGATCTTCTCCCCCACACCTTCCCTCCCGCTCTGGGTCTCAAGCAGTGGTGCAGGAATGTGAGCCTCTTTGGAGGGGGAGGGGAGACAGAGCTCTCCCTTGGTAAGACTTACTTGGTTAATAAATGGAATACTTGGCTTAAAAAAAAAAAAATAGCCTGGCACCTGTGGCTCACACCTACAGTCCTAGCCACTCAGGGGGCTGAGATCTGAGGATTGTGTTTCAAAGCCAGCCCAGGCAGGAAAGTCCGTGTGTGAGAGACTCTTATCTCCAATTAACCACCAGAAAACCAGAAGTGGCGCTGTGGCTCAAGTGGTAGAGGTAGAGCACTAGCCTTGAGCTAAAGATAAAGAGCTCAGGGACAGTGCCCAGGCCCGCAGTTCAAGCCCCACAACCAACAACAACAAAAAAGAATATTAGGATAATAATCAGAGTGGAGGCTGACTACGGAAGGCTTCTACACTGAGAATATAAACAACCCTCTGTCACTAGGTGTCAGTGGCTCAGGCCTATAATCCTAGCTATTCAGGAAACTGAGATCTGAGGATGACAGGGTTCAAAGCTAGTCCAAGGCAGGAAAGTCCCCAGAGACTCTTATCTCCAATTGATCATCAGAAAGCTAGAAAAGGAGGTGAGGCTCAAATGGTAGAGCAGTAGCCTTGAGTGAAAAAGCTCAGGGACAGCACCTAGACCCTGAGTTCAAACCCCAGTACTGGCATGAAAAATAAATAAAAACCAACCTGAGATGAGAAACAAAGAAAAAGAAAGCCCGTTTATGTAAAATGGGATCACACGCGCTGGCCCTGAATCCATGATCTTGGACTATCAGCTTACTTTGCTTATTTATCCTTTTAATCCATGTATGGTTTGGTAATATTTCTTCTCATTCCTGATAATGATATTCTGTGTCTTACCTTTGGTTCTTAAGTCTGAAACTTTTAATAATTTTTTGTTATTTGGGGGAGTTTTTGTTTAGGGAAGTACTGGTGTTTGAACTCTGGGCCTTACACTTGCTAAACAAGCACTCCAAATTATTCACACTGTTTGTTGTTTGGGGATTTGTTTGTGGCCCAGGCACTGTCCCAGAGCTTCTTTTGCTCAAGGCTAGCACTCCACCACTTGAGCTGCTTTTTCTGTTTCTGTGGTAATGGGTATTCAAAACCCAGGGCTTCACGCATGCAAACTCTACCAGCCACACACTCCCAGCCCTTTCAGTTTTAACTAGCTTACATTATTTGTAAAAATGGAGTTTCACAGCTAATTCCCATCATGCATACAATGTGTATAATCAACCTCACTCCCTCCATTCTTTCCCTTATCACACACCCTGTTTGAAACAATCTCATCAGATTTCACTGTTCTATTTTCATACACACACCCACCTCACCAACCTACTCCCACCCAGCCCTTAGTGATTAACGGCTTTCAACCAGGTTCCTTACGTAATCTTCATCATACACATTTGCACGTTATTTGAAAATTATTTACCCTCCATCTATCTTTTTCTCTCTGCCATACCATCCCAGGTTTGTTTGACTTGGTGGGGTTTTTGCTGGTCCTGGGACTTTTAAGTCTGGGCCTGGACACTGTCCCTGAGCTTTTGTGCTTAAAGTTGACACTACCACTTGAGCTACAGCTCCACTTACAGCTTTTTTTGTAGTTCAATGCAGGTAAGAATCTTAAAAGAGTTTCCTAGCCAGGCTGGCTTCAAAACTCAATCATCAGATCTCAGCCTCCTGAGTAGCTAGGATTATAAGCAAGAGCCACGAGCACCAGGATCCTCCTTCCATTTAAACAGACTTATCATTAGTCATGACCTAAGTGTGTGTGAATACATACACACAGACATACATTATGCATATACATCTATATATGTACATGTCCAGAACTGTGTATTTTTTAAAAAAGTGTTTTTTTGTTGTTTTTTTTTGCCACTCCTGGGGCTTGAACTCAGGGCCTGGGCGCTTGAACTCTCTCTGCTCAAGGCTATCACTCTACCACTTGAACCACAGCGTCACTCCAAGCTTTTCCTGTCTATGTGATACTGAGGAAACAAACTCAGGGCTTCATGCATGCTAGGCAAGCACTTTACCACTAAGCCAAAATCCTGGCCCATGGCTATCTTATTTTAAGTCTAGCTTCTACGCATGAGCAAAAACACATTTGACTTCTTGAGTTTGGCTTGTTTCACTCAACATGAGGTTCTCCAAGTCCATCCATTTTTCCTGTAAATGACATGTTTGCCTCTTTCTTCATAATTTTTTACGTACTTAAGAAAGTTCCAAAATGTTTCCTTTTGGTTCCAAGGGCCACAGGCACAGTTGAGCTCCACCATCTACCAACCCTCAATTCTTGGCAGAGTTGTACTTATGGACTACATAGCTCCTCTTAACCGGTATGCATTGGAATTTGCTAAGCATAACTCTTTCTTGTCTGAAAAGGGATTCTATTTTCCACACGTGTGCTTTCTTCGGAAACTTGCTTCAGTTGGTGGTAATTCCATTCATCTTTTCCAAACTAACGTCTCACATTTCTATGATTTGATGAGAAAGACAAGTTGTTCCATTTAGAGACTACAAGTCCGATGTTAAGCTTGATGGCTCTACTAAATGAACTATGTACGATTCATCACTGGGTTTTCTTTTCTAAGCTCTCAATTCCACTGGGAAACTATAGCACGTTAGCTGTGGTCATTGTCACATAGATCCACAAACTTAAAAGCAGTCAAAGTTAGAGACATGCAACAAGAAAGATGTTATAGTACATACTTGAAGTAAGATAGTAAGATGTCTTGTGGACTAGCCAGGCACTGGTGGCCTATGCCTGTAATCTAGGCTACTTAAGGAGCTCTGGCAAAAACAAACATGAAAGGGCAGTGAGACCTATCTCCAATTTACTACCAAAGAGCTGTGGCTCAAGTGGCAGAATGCTAGCCTTCAGGAAAAAAAAAAAAAAAAATTCAAGGACAGCTCCCAGGTCTTGAGATCAGGCCCAGGACTGAAAAGAAGAATTTCCTGTGGCTGTTCTGGTTTCTGAGTTGGTACTATGGCTCAGACTCTCACTTAGCTTTTCTGTTCAAGGTGGGTGCTCTACCACTTGAGTCACACCTACAGTCAGCCTTTAATTGGTTAACTGGAGATCAGAGTCCTCTCAGATCCTAGGCTACCATCAAACATCAATTCTCAGCCTCCTAAGTGGCTAGGATCCCAGACAAGGCCAGGCTTCCTGGGGCTGTTCTTTCAAATAATTCAGTGTTTCATTTCTTCATTGCATCCCTCAAACATATGTATGCTCTACTCTGAAGAAAACAGAGCGCAAAGAGGTCCAATATCACCACTATAGCAAGTCATAGAACCCAGACTCTTACAAGCACTGTTTAAAGCTGACTAGCAATCAGAAGTGAGAGGAGAACTCAATGGACTAAAAGATTCCCTTACCTGTATGAGTCCGAACATGTTGGACATAATTGTTTTTTCTGTCGGAAAAGTAGTTGCATTTGCCACACGTGTACACTTTCCTTGGGAAATGGTTTCTTAAGTGTTTCCTCCAGTGATACTCGCTTACGGTCGTGTAAGTACAAATGATGCACTTGTAGACTCGCTCATTATCCCCCGCCCGAGTGTGGTGTTTCAAGTGTGCAGTATAGTGATCGTATCGATTGGTATTATAGCCGCAGCGCTCACAGCGGATGGGGCCCTTGGAGAAATCTCCCTCCTCTGGAGTGGAAGAGCCAGATTCCCTGGCTTTGGCTTGCTTCTCTGCACTTTCTTCCACAAAGAACTTCTTGGCACTGTGAACTTTGATATGGTGCACAAACTGCTCCTCAGATTCTGCTTCATACTGGCACGGCTTACAGCGAAAGGGTTTGCTCTTCGAGTTCTTGCACTTGTCCTCCGCTCCAGGCGTTTCAGGAGGAAGATCTTTAGTGGAGCTGTAGACTTCGGGGGCAGCTGACGAGGCCTCAAAGACAGGCTGTGCTTCTGCAACACTGAGCTCCATACTTGTCAGTTCCATGCTTCCTAGCCCACCAGCTTCACCTTTCATTTCAGTAGATTCCTCAAGTCCTTCCCCGTCACTATCTGAAAAGTTGTTATCCCCAACAGGCATCAATTCCGCCATCTGTCTCTCTTCTCCAACCAGATAATCACAGCAGCTGCCATTTACTTCGCCCGTTAAGGCTACGTTCGCTAACATGATAAGCTGAGGGGCAGCCAGCTCAGCTTTGGAGAGGTCATGCAAGTCATACATGTCGTTAGTTAAGGCCATGCCCATGTTACCACTGCTGGTGAACAGACCTCCGCCTCCAGAAGACTGCCCCATCACTTGGGTAGCCATAATTGTGATCTGAATAAAGAACAAGCAAAAGAGCACCTGTTAAAACCAACTCTAGGAGGAACATCGATGCATCATTCAAACTCCTCAGGACCAAAAACAATTATTTTTTAACATAATCTCTTAAAATTCAACAAGACTCAGTAACTACTAACAACGAACTTTGGATATATTCCTGTGGTGTATGTATGTGGATTTAAAGCTACTCAAGGTTGACGATGATCAAGATAAAGGATAGGCTGGACTATGGTGGTGCTCAAGCCTATAATCCCAGCTACTACTCAGGAGGCTGAGATCTGAAGATCCCAGTTCAAAACCACCCTAGGCAGTAAAGTCTGCCAGGGCAGAAAAGTTCTGAGACTCTTATCTCCAATTAATCACGGAGAAAAGCTGCAAGTGGTACTGTGCTGGGGCTCTGGCTCAAGTGGTAGAGTGCTAGTCTTGAGAAAAAAGAGCCCAGGGACAGCGCCCAAGCCCACAGTTCAAGACCAGGCCAAAAACAATAACAACAACCACCGATGATGATCCAGCAAATACCTAAGCCCCTGGTGGGTCCACACCTGTAATCCTAGCTACTCAGGAGGCTAAATTCTGAAGATCCCAGTTCAAAACCATCCTGGGCATAAAGTTGGTGAAACTCAAAAGGAGGCAGTGGAGCTGTAGTTCAAGTGGTAAAGCATTAGCCCAGAGCAAAAGAAATTCAGGGAAAAAGCCCTATTCCTTAGTTCAAGTCCCAGGACAGGCACAAAAACAACAACAACAAAAAACAACCAGGCAAGGTCTCACCAAAAAGCCAGAATGAAGCTGTGACTCTAGTATTTTAAGAGTGCCATCCTTGAGCAAAAATAGCTAAGGGACAGTGCCCGGGGTTCAAGTCCCAGTGTCAGCATTAGATAATGTTCTCAATTCTCTTCACTGAGATCACTCACAAAGCAAATCCTCAAGGGCAAAAGAAAAAAAAAAATCTTACCACTCAATTATCACGGTCTACTATTGTCTTGAAAGTGCTCAAAATATTTTTCAGGGGTGTGGGGGGACAATCTTTATTTTTATAGTAACTGAAAAGATGGTTTTAGTGTCATACCAGAGTAGTAAACATTCCTCCCACTTTTGCCCTTCAACAGTTCAGCAATAGGAGGCCTAGGAATCCACACACCATTCTTTGCGTAGATAGTAGGTAAAGTAAGTAATCCGGAAGGTAATCTGTTAAGAACTGGTGAACAACGTAGCTGAATGTCTTAAGAACTCGATTCATTCAACTACCTCCAAAAGAACACAAACTACTGTGGAAAACAAAACACTTCCCCTCAACTCTTTGATGACACCCCAAACTTAAAAGGTAAATTTATATAACAAAATAAAACGGTTATTCATTCAAACACCACAAATGAAAGTAAAAGAGTTTTTCTTCTTTTTTTTTTTCTTTCCTCACACCACCCCCCCTCCCCTCCAATAAATCGCACAACAGCACCAGCAGCAGCAACTTTCGGAGCATTGTGCTGCCCGACTTGGCCTACTTGGGGAGTGGAAGCCATTACAAGATCACCTTCTGGAAGACAAGTTGGGTTTGTTGTTGTCTTGTTTTTTGGTTTTTTTTTTTAATTGTCTTAACCAAGTGACTTCCCAGCCGAAGGGGGAAAAAAGAAAAAGGCGCTGCTACTCATCAAACTCAAGTTTCTTCCTCTTGCAAACCGGAAAAAAAAAAAAAAAAGGAAAAGGATGGGGGAAGGTTCCAGAAAAAAAAAAAAAATGAAAAGCCGAAAAAAACCCACCCACCTCACAAGAAGGCAACAGCCGGGCTGGCCACCCACCCACCCGGAGCGCGGCGAGCGCGTCCCGGAACTCGCACCGGGCCCGGCCGGGAGCGAATGCCATCACAGGCGGCCGTGCGCCCCGGGCTGGGGGGGGGGGGGGGGGTCGGGCGTGCGTCCGCCCGCCCCGGCGCTCCGCGGGCGCCCCCGGCCCGGCCCGGCCCCCGCCACCTCCGTGCGATTCGCGGCTTTCCCGGCGGGGTGGGGGGAGGACCGGGCGAGCCCCGCCCCGCGCCGCCCCGGATTCCTCCGTGCTCCGCCACCGCGCCGGGCCCCGGCGGCGTCCCGAGCTCCGTCCGCCGCCAGGCATTCGGCCATTTTCTCCGAAGACCCAGCACAAAAGCCCAGCTCTCGGGGAGCCCCGGGGCGCTCGCGCTTCCTCTCCCCCACCCCCCCCCGCCCCCCGGTCCCGGCAACGCGGTCACCCGCCGCGCGGGGAGCCGCCCCACGCCGCTCCTCCCCGGTTCCCCCCCCACCCCAGCCCCCCCACGGCCCGCAGCTCCCTCCCCCGGGCCCCGCGTCCGCGAGGACGGCGCACGAGTTACCGAGTGGCGGCGGGTGTGGGGGTACCGGTGGAGGGGTTGGGGGGCGAAGAGGGGGTGTCCGAGCTCCGCCGATCGCCAGGGCTCCCCGACCTCCCGGGCGAGCCCCGCTGGCCCCCGGGGCGCCCCACGCGGGCCGCCCCCGCACCCCGGAAGTTTGCGAACTTCGCTCTCCCCACCCCCCCACCCCCTTCCCGCGGCGCCCGGCGGGACGCGCGCGCTCCGACCCGGCCTCGGCCACAGCCCCGGCCCGCGCCGCCCAGATCGCTGTCCAGCCCCGCGGGCGACTCCGCCCGCGCCCCGGGGCTGACTCAACGCGCCGCGCCGCACGGCGCCTTCCGGCCGGGGGCACGGGCTGGGCCGGGGGGGGAGGGGGCCGCGGCGTGGGGGGGGGGGGAAGCGGGGGCCCGAGCCCCCGGGTCCGCGCGCGAGTTTCAGGACTGGGGAGGAAGGGGGTGAGGGGGGAGGGGTGGGGGGGCTCGAGGAGCAGCTCCGCGCTCCGTCTCCGACATCGCGATCCCGGGGCGGCGGGCGGCCCGGCCTCGGCTGGGGAGGGGTCCCGGCGACCGGCCGCTCCCCACCGGCGCCCCCCGGGCCCCGCCGCGCTGTAACCCGAGCCCGCCCGCCCCCCGCCGGGCGCCGCCACCGCCGCGGCCGCGGGAGCTGCAATCAGCCCTGGACAGCGCCTCGCGCCGCCGCGTCCTTCCGCGCCCGCCCTCCCCTCCCCTCCCCTCCCCTCCCCTCCCGCCGCCGCCGCCGCCGCCCGGCCTTCCCTCCCCCCACCCCACCCCACCCCGGCGGGCCCCCCCGGCCCCGCGCGCGCGCCTCACCGGCCTCCCTCGCCTCCCGGGGGGCGCGCGGGGCCTGCGCCGCCCGCTCCGGCTCCCACTACTTTTCTTTGTTGCTGGAGTTTTCGAGAGCGGTGAGGAAAAAGTTGAGCGCCGCGGAGGGGGGTGGGGGGGAGGCCGTCGAGCACCGCGCAGGCCCACGAGGGAGAAGACGCAGCCCGCTCAGGCCGCCGGGCCTCGAGCCGCCGTCCCGGCCGCCGCCGCCGCCGCCGCCTCGGGCCCGGGGCCTGGGCGGCGCTCGGTCCGCTGAGGCGCCGCGAGCTCGCGGGAGTCGCACATTCCAGCACAGGACGCTGCGCCGCGCACCCGGCCCGCGCCGCCGCCGCCGCGCCGCCGCCGCGCCGCCGGACACGCCCCCTGCCGCGCGCGCGCGCGCGTCCCTCCGCCGGACACGCCCCCTCCGTCGCCCGCGCGCGTGACCGCTAGGCGCGCCCCGCCCCTCGGAGCGAGGGGGCGTGGTCGGGGACGGCCGGCGAGGCTAGGTGGGGGGGCGCCGCGCCGGGGTGGGCGGGGCCTCCCGGAGTGGGCGGGGCCTCGCGTCTGATCAGGCCCGCTCTGGGGTCGCCGAGGGGGCGGGGCAGCGCACTGGCTCAGTTACTTTTATGAACCCACCACAACCACCACCACCAGAAAGTTGCCTTCAGTGGCCCCCTGCTCCGTGCAGAGCAGAGCTGTTAGCAAGAGTGCTGGCGCTCGGCGCCCGTGCCTCCAGCCTGCCTTCCGGGCTGCACGGGAGGCTGAGGGCTGACCGTCCCCGGGTTCGAAGCCAGCCAGGGCAGGAAAGTCCTAGGGACCATCCATTAACCCACCAGCGAGCCTCTGGCTGCCCCCAGGCTGGACCTTTTGAAGTCTCCACCCAGCTTCTGCAGCAAAAGGCCTTCTAATTCTAATGGGGGAAATGAAATCATCTTGGGAGTTGTAGGTAGGGAACGTGTGCCTTAAACCAGTTAGAACAAAGATGAAGCTTCATCCTAGTCTCACAAAGATTAGAATACTGATTAAGAGGAGCCAGCATCATGAGTAAATGACTCCAAGAAGGGCTGGGAATAGGGCCTAGTGGCAAGAGTGCTTGCCCCATTGTATACATGAAGCCCTGGGTTCGATTCCCCAGCACCACATATACAGAAAATGGCCAGAAGTGGCGCTGTGGCTCAAGTGGCAGAGTGCTAGCCTTGAGCAAAAAGAAGCCAGGGACGGTGCTCAGGCCCTGAGTCCAAGCCCCAGGACTGACAAAAACAAAAAACAAAAAAACAAGAAAAAAGTCAGAGAGAGAGTAAATGACTCCAAGAGAAAATGAGGGCTGGGAATGTGGCTTAGACATAGAGCGCTTGCCTAGCATGCATGAAGCCCTGACTTCCATTCCCCAGCACCACATACACAGAAGAGCCCAGAAGCCGTGTTGGCTCAATTGGCAGAGTGCTAGCCTTGAACAAAAAGAAGCCAGGGACAGTGCTTAGGCCCTGAGTTCAAACCCCAGGAAGGGGAGGGGGTGTACAAGACCCATTGTGCACATAAATTGACAGGCTGACTTGAAACCCCTTTGTATGAGTTGTTAGGGAAATGGAGGAGAACGGAAAAGGAATAGGCTGTACTCAATCATCAACAGACCTTCCAGCCAGTTTGGAGGTTGGGAAGAGGTGATTTGGGGACCAGGCTTATAAGGAGTCTGAGCAAGGAGGCAGGGGTTTATGAAAAGGCCACTAGCTCTAGGAAGTTGGGAGCTTTTCCGTTGGGCACCCAAAGGACTGTTTACAGCTAGGCCTAGGTGAATGGCCCTGCTTGCATATCAAAGCAGGCTGCTGTAGACCGGAGGTTTTGCCTGGTGTCTGTATGCCCCTGCGGCAATAGGGTGGTGTCAATCCTTCATATTCCATTTTTGGATACATAGAAAGAATGGCCCTGGAGGGGGAGAGACAAATCCTTCATATAGGATCTTTGGATACATAAAAAAAATAGGCTAAAAAAAAAGGGGGGTGGGAGCTACATGGAGTTACAGTAGATTTCCATCACAACTATTTAGAGATAATTAAGAGGTGAATTTATTTTTTTTATTTTATTTTTTTTGCCAGCCCTGGGGCTTGGTCTCAGGGCCTGAGCACTGTCCCTGGCTTCTTTTTGCTCAAGGCTAGCACTCTGCCACTTGAGCCACAGCGCCACTTCTGGCCATTTTCTGTATATGTGGTGCTGGGGAATCGAACCCAGGGCCTCATGTATACAAGGCAAGCACTCTTGCCACTAGGCCATATCCCCAGCCCTGTGAATTTATTTTTTTTAATTAAATCCTTAGGTGTGGCTTTGCTGAGTTGGCAAGACCTTATTTTGGTGGAGGAATTAACCTGGGATTACAGGGGTAAAGACAGTAGTGTCTAGCGAGGGACAGTGTTATGTTAGAGACTGGACTGACTTCTATGTCTTTGAAGCCGTGTAACCATACTTAATGCCTGCCTGACATATAGTCATTCACAGGGTGGAGGAGGGCAGGGAATCGAGGATCTTGTTTTGTTTTCACCTGAAATGCCCTCTTAGTCTGTGAAATGCCCTCTTAGTCTGTGAAATGCCCTCTTAGTCTGGCTTGGATACCTTCCTATCACAAGGTTGCAAATCTAAGGCCTATAGCTCACACCTGTAATCCTAGCTATTTAGGAGGCAGAAATCTGAGGATTGTAGTTGAAAGTCAGGCTAGGGAAGGAAAGTCCCTGGAATGCTTTATTTGCAACTAGCCACCAAAAAAATGCCCAAAATGGAGCTGTGGCTCAAGTGGTAGAATGCCAGCCTTCAGTGAAAAAACCTAAGGAACAATGCCTAGGTCCTAAGTTCAAGCCTTGGTATGGGCATGAGAAAAAAAAGACAGGTGCTGGTGGTTTATGCCTGTAATCCTAGCTACTCTAAATGATGAGATGTGAGGATCAAAGTTCAAAGCCAGCCTGGACAAGAAAGTCTGAGACTCTTACTTCCAATTACTCATCAAAAAGTTTGAGATGGACCTGTGGCTTGAATGCTAGCTTTGAGAACAGAAGGAAGGAAAGAAGGAAGGGAGGGAGGAGGAGGGGGAGAGGGAGGGGGAGGGGGAGAGGGAGGGGGAGGGGGGAGGAGGAGGAGGAGGAGGAGGAGGAGGAGGAGGAGGAGGAGGAGGAGGAGGAGGAGGAGGAGGAGGAGGAGGACCTCCCAGGAATGAAATTTGCAAAGTATTCCTTCCCATGGGAGTGAGAGAAACAGAGGAAAGTGTTAGGTGTTTTTAAAGTAGGTGGCTGGTAAAGGAGAAGGCCACAAGGTATTCAGGCCGGAGAGAAAAACCGAACTGCGGACCTTTAGCTGAGATGATGCACAGTGGGAGAGAAGAGAGAGGAGGGGTGACCCCATCCGGCCCTGCCTAATCTAGGGCAGGGGCAGGGGATGTGGCCGGGTGGATTAGGATGTGACCTCAGGGAAAGGGAGTGGTAACTGCCTCCAGGTCTGCTGGTTACCCAGGTAACTGGGTGGAGACTTAATGAGGTGGGGATGTCTCTGTTTGGAGCCCTGGGGGGATGGACCTTACAGAAAGAAAGTAAAAGAAAGGGGAAAACAGTGAGGAAGAGAAGAAACTAGGCCCGGTACAAGCTGTACAGACTTTTTTATATTTCTTTTTTTTTTCTGATCTAAAATCTAGTTTTGAGTCCACTTGACACGCAATAGCCAAGGGTATACAGTGTGGGCCTTCCCCAAAATAGTCAAAGACATGAACCATTTTCTTTTGTCTACAATAAAGCAAAAATAAAACAGTTCTTTTCCTACTTACTAGAAAAACGTCCTTCACTTCCTCAGTCTGACTGCTTACTGAAAATGTGTTTATTAATTGTGAATCTATTCCCAGACATTGTCATGCAAATAAAAGAATGGGAAATGAGCAGCTGCATTTCTTTAGAACTGAGTGACCTAAATTGTCCTGACAGAAAGGGTACAGGTCAAATTCAAGGCCAAATTACAAATCAATAGATTTCCTAGGGAGGGAAGTTGATGTTATAAACTTGAATTCCTAATTGCTTTTGAATTTTGCTCCACAATGCTGAATTCAAAATGTAAGATCCTCCAGACAAAGACCTTGAACTCTGAAGAAGTTCCTAAATATGGCTTCTTTCCTACATATTCATTTCAAGATTTTAAAAATGTAATTATCATATAATCTTCATAATATTTTCTTTTCTCTAGAGATTTCTCTTAAAAGCTCGGTAAAATACTATTTTTGAGGTTTGCATGGGCTTTTTATTCCTAACCTTGCTTTTTGTTTGTTTGTTTGTTTGTTTTGTCAGTCCTGGGGCTTTCATTGGGGCTGGATGCTTTCAATGAGGCTTTTTCCTCAGGCCAATACTCTACAACTGGAGCCACAGTTCCATTTCGGGCTTTTGGTTAATTGGAGATAAGAGTCTGTGGGGTGGCTATTGTCTTTTATTCATTCATTCATTCATTCATTTATTGTTAGTCCTGGGCCTTGAACTCAGGACTTGGGCATTGTCCCTGAGCTTCTATTGCTCAAGGCTAGTGCTCTACCACTTGAGCTACAGAACCAGTTCTGGCTTTTTCTGTTTATGTCATTCTGAAGAATCAAACCCAGGGCTTCTTGCATGCTAGGCAAGCACTCTACCACTAAGCCACATTCCCAGCCACGGCTGTTAATCTTTGCTTTGGGTGTTCTGAGACTGTACAATACTTTTTTAAAGAAATAGTTAAAACAAAAAAAAAGTCCCAAATTCTCTTCAAGTGTGAAACATAATAGAAAATGTGAATCGAAAATTGTTGTCACCAACGGCGGTTTCTGCGGGGGGTGACACTACCTACTCAAGTTTCAAGGGAAAAGCCCCAAACCAAGTAACATCCATGGCGGAGGGGGGTGGCGGGGAATATGGGTGCACAGGGCCTTCCGCTCATCGCAGCTCTCTGGGGCCTCACCGCATTCCCTGTGTTTTTACTTAACAGCCAGAGGAGCTTTGTGACTTGCCTCAGGCAAACCCCAAGTTGTCCAGTGATCTGGCATGACATAGGACTGCAAGACTGTAGTGACTGGTCTAATTCCCAACCCACTGAGTTCAGAGAGCACCTCGTGCAAGACTGCCCAGAGCCCTGATCTGCCTGGAAGGCCTTGAACTTGTACCTATGCCGCAGCACTTGTAATGAATGCATTGCCTCTCTTAAAGCTGCTTACTACTAACATTTTCAAACATATCAAAGTAGAGAGAATAATGAATTTTGGTTTTCATATTTCCCCTCCCTCCCTTCTTCCTTCCCTTCCTTCCTCCTTTCTAAATTTAAAAAACTAAGCTGGGAGCCAACACACTACTCTATAGTCCTAGCTATGCAGGAGGTCAGGGAGAGAGAAGAGAGAAAGCACTAAATAATAGCTGATATATATACTGATATATATATATACATTTGTTTAAAAAATTAAAAAAACATAGTAGCTCAGTGGAAGGCCCTAGATCTGATCCCTAACACTGCAAGAAAACAAACAAACAAATAAATAAGGCAAAATTTACAACTGGTTTGCAGTCTTAGCTTTGCTGTAAATAAGCTATAATGGTGCCATCTGCCTCTCTCATTCCAAGTTTTTAGAGAGAACAAGCTAGATGGGATCTGAGGACTTTGTAGGCCTAATACTCTATATGTCTTTGGTTCTACGTTTATTCCTTTACTCAACATACACTTCTTAAGCCACCATTATCTCTCCACTAATTTTCCACTTCTGGGTTTTTGGTAGTTAATTGGCGATAAGAGTCTCACAGGGACTTTTCTGTCTGGTCTGGCTTTGAACCGTGATCCTAAGATCTCAGCCTCCTGAGTAGCTAGGATTACAGTCTTGGGCTGTCATAGCTCTTCCAATTACTTGAATATTTCATGATTCTCCATTGAGCCAGTTTTTTATGATGATATTTTTTTTTTTTTGCCAGTCCTGGGGCTTGAACTCAGGGCCTGAGCACTGTCCCTGGCTTCTTTTCTTACTCAAGGCTAGCACTCTGCCACTTGAGCCACAGCACCACTTCTGGCTTTTTCTATATGAATCAGTTTTTTAGAATCACCTTTTCCTGTCTTGGTCATTATACCTAACAGTGCGTGACCTAGAATAGACACATGAATCAATATTTTGGAAAAATGAGGTCCCTACTAGGTCTTAGAGATTAAAAGAAAAAAAAATGCCTCTTCAGGCGCCAATGGCTCATGCCAATTATTCTAGTTATTCAGGAGGCTGAGATGTGAGGATTGTGGTTCAAAGACAGTGTGAGCAGAAGTCCTCTCCAAGTAACCACTCAAAGACTTGAGCTGTGGCTCAAGTGGTAGAGCACTAGCCTTGAGAGTACCCAAGCCCTGAGTTCAAGCCCCACAACCAAAAAATGAAAAAAGGCCTTTGGAAAGTACAGACTAAATGAATAGGAATATGGCATTGCCTTCTAGAATAGGGCTGCTAATGCAGTCTAAGGCAGGAAACCACAGGACCCTACTGCAAGAGATCATGTTTTGTGGGGGAAGCCTCAGATATAGATAGAGCTTCACCTGTGAGGAGGAGGAGGAGGAGGGGGAGGGGGAGGGGGAGGGGGAGGAGGGGGGAGGGGGGAGGGGGAGGGGGAAGAGGGGGGAGGGGAGGGGGAGGGGAAGGAGGGGGGAGGGGGAGGGGAAGGAAGGGGAGGAGGAGGAAGAGAAGGAAGAGGAGGAGGAGGAGGAGGAGGAGGAAGAGGAGGAGGTTGTTTAAAGTGGCTGGGTACCGTGGCTCACACCTGTAATCCTAACCAGCCTGGGCAGGAAAGTATGCAAGACTCCTAACCGTCAAGAGCTAGGGCTCAAGTAGCAGAGCACTAGCCTTTAGCAAAAAAAGCTGAGGGACAGCTTCTAGGCCCAGATTTCAAATCCATACCAGCACCCCAAAACAAACAACAGCAACAAAAGTTCAAGTTGACATCTCTACTAGATCTAAATCCTTCGGCCCACCTCAAGCGGGGAGTGCTGGGGTTAGGCCCCATCCGACTGGATATTAGGCACTAGAAACCTACTGTCCCATTGGATATTAGGCACTTGAAATTTTTCCCCTAGCAAACATAGGGTCATCTGGAACAGAACAGCCACATAAAGGAGGTTGTTCCTAACCATAAACTTTAATCCAATTATTGACTATCATTATTTTTAAGTGGTTTGGCTTTCTTGTGGGTTTTCTTTGGGGTCTAGCTCTGGGTTAGGCAGGGGCGTTTCCACAGAGCCACACCCAGACTGAGATCTGGTTTGGGTTTAACAGATGAAGTACTTTCTTTTGCAAGTGCAGATCCTTCCCAGTAACCTTGAAAATTCTCCTTGGACCTGGTTGTCATCTAGACAGGACTTTCCCTACCACAGGTGAAAACCTGTTTGAGACTATGTACTACTTAGGTATCTGTTTCTGTAAGTGCTGTTTTTTTTTAAATTGGTTGTGGGGCTTGAACTGAGGTCCTGGACACTGTCTCTGAGCTCTTTTTTTTTTTTTCCACTCTAGACTAGTGCTCTATCACTTGGAGACATGGGACTACTTCTGATTTTCTGGAGGTTAATTGGAGATGGGGATAACTTTTTATTTGGGCTGGCTTCCAACCATAATTCTCAAATCTCGGCTTCCTGAGTAGCTAGGATTACAGACATGAGCCACCAGTACCTGGCTTCTGTAAATTCTTTTTTTTTGCCAGTCCTGGGCCTTGGACTCAGGGCCTGAGCACTGTCCCTGGCTTCTTCCCGCTCAAGGCTAGCACTCTGCCACTTGAGCCACAGCGCCGCTTCTTGCCGTTTTCTGTATATGTGGTGCTGGGGAATCGAACCCAGGGCTTCATGTATAGGAGGCAAGCTCTTTTGCCACTAGGCCATATTCCCAGCCCCTCTGTAAATTCTTTACGAGTATGAATTCCAACCTGTGGGAGAAGGGCAATAATGAGTTCTACACTGTAAAGATCACTTAGGTTTGCTGGGTGCCGGTGACTCACGACTGTAATCCTAGCTACTCAGGATGCTGAGATTTGAGGATCAAGGTTCAAAAAGTCCGAGGAAAGTCAGAGAGACTCTTATTTCCAAATAACCACCAGAAAACAGGAAGTGGCGCTGTGGCTCAAAGTGGTAGAGTGCTAGCCTTGAGCTGAAGACCTCAGGGGCAGCACCTAGGCCCTGAGTTCAAGGTCCATACCAACAAGAAAAAAGAAAGAAAGAAAGAACAAATGAACAAAAGAACGAATGGGCTGGGGATATGGCCTAGTGGCAAGAGCGCTTGTCTCCTATACATGAAGCCCTAGGTTCAATTCCCCAGCACCTCATATACAGAAAATGGCCAGAAGTGGCGCTGTGGTTCAAGTGGCAGAGTACAAGCCTTGAGCAAAAAGAAGCCAGGGACAGTGCTCAAGCCCTGAGTCCAGGGCCCAGGACTGGCAAAAAACAAAAAAACAAACAACAACAACAACAACAAAAAGAATGAATGAACGAAAGAAAGAAAGAAAATCACTTGGGTTTAGAATATGGCTTAGTGGTAGAGTATTTGCCTAGCATGCATGAAGCCCTGGGTTCTATTCCTCAGTACCACATACACAGAAAAAGCCGGAAGTGGTGCTGTGGCTCAAGTGGTAGAGGACGAGTCTTAAGCAAAAGAAGCTCAGGGACTATGCCCTGGCCCTGATTTCAAGCCCCAGGACAGGCAAAAAATATATATATATATTAAAAATATATATATATATATCACTTGGGTTTCTGTCAGGGAATGGTTAATAGGGAAGTGTATAGTCAGGTATAAAAGTGCTTCATACCTGTAATCCTAGCTACTCTGGAGGCTGAGATCTGAGTACCATGGTTCAAACCTGACCAACAGGAAAGTCTGTGAAACCTTTATCTCTAATTAACAATCAAAAACCCGAAAGGGGAGCTGTGGCTCATGTTAGAATATAGTAGACATTGCCAGAAACCAGACAGACATCCAGGTACAGTAGAACAAAGGAAAAGTTTATTACCAGCAGAGGGGCCAGCAAGACCCCTTCCCACCGGGAGGACTGAGAAGAAGTGCGGTCTATTGTCTGGGGTGACATCTATAACCTAGGAGGTTTTGGAGACGGGGACCTTGGTGTGGACGCGCAGACCAGGGGCTCCACCGTGTCGGGGGGCTGTGATTGATGGCTGCTGTCAAGGGGGTCCTGTAGCTGCCTTGACCCTGGAGGTCACTTGTAAGGGAATCTTATTGCCTTACATGATCATAAAATGTACTAAAGGAAGAGGGGGTGGAGGCTAACGATTTGCTGCCCTTACTAGATGGGCTTAGTGTTGTCTAGGGAAGGAGCACACTAAGCTACAACTCAGTTAAGCAAACATGCTCTGGGACAGCACTCACGCCTTGAGTTCAAGCCCCAAGATAGGGGGGAAAAAAAAGGAGAGAAGTGTAGTAACCCCAGGGAGTTTAAATACACAACTTTAAGTCATTCCTCTTCCCATAATCCAATGGCTCATGCCTCCCATCCTAGCTACTCAGGAGGCTGAGATCTGGGTTAGAAGCCAGCCAGGGCAGGAAAGTCAGACTCTTCCAATTAATCACAGAAGAAGCAGGAAGAAGCTCCAAGTGGTAGAGCACTACCCTTGAGCAGCAAAAAAAGACTGGAGAGGGGCTGGGGATATGGCCTAGTGGCAAGAGTGCTTGCCTCGTATACATGAGGCCCTGGGTTCGATTCCCCAGCACCACATAGACAGAAAATGGCCAGAGGTGGTGCTGTGGCTCAAGTGGCAGAGTGCTAGCCTTGAGCAAGAAGAAGCCAGGGACGGTGCTCAGGCCCTGAGTCCAAGCCCCAGGACTGGCCAAAAAAAAAAAAGACTGGAGACTGCCTTCAGGTCCTGGGCATGAGCCCCAAGACCAAAGGAAAAAGAAAAAAAAAAAAGTTTTGAAGCCTGCTCTGGAAGACAAATCCTTGAGGTTCTCATTAACCCTCAAAAAGCTAGAAGTACAGGTGTGGTTCAAGTGGTAGAGTGCCAGCCTTGAGCAAAAATACCAAGGGACAGTGTGCAAGGCTTGAGCTCAAACCCCCGTATGAGAGCACCACATACACACACAAAATCGCCTAGAGAAAAGGGGGGCGGGAGGCATGGCTCAAACGGAAGAGCACCACCCTAGCAACTGCCAAAGGCTGAGTTCACATTGCAAGTGTGATTTTAGGCCTGTCTGGCTATTTTCCCCGGGGTGAAAGGTGGACAAAGGAGATTTATTACACAGCTGCCGCGGGAAGACAGCAGTACATCTTCAGTCATCTTCTGAGGCACAGGCATTGGTTTCAAGTTCAATAGGGAGAACTGAGAGCAGGCAGGTGAGAAAGGCTAAGCAAGGTTGAAAAGTCCCAGGTCCCAGGTGTGGCCCTGGTTGACTATTAGCTCAGTCTTTGTCCAGGGAGGCGCTGGGGAGAGTTGTTATCACTTTACCACTGGAACAGAACAGGAACACGGTGGTCTTCTGAGTTTGGGGCTGTTTCTTTAAGGTGATAAGAAGACATGGCCTGTTTGAGGACAGTTTGCCTTCCATACAAGTTGCCACCAAAGTGACAATGAAGGGACTGGATCAGAGAATAGCTCGGATCAAAGGGCAGATACAAACTTGGGGGATTTTAGTGAATTCACTGGGCCCAGCAAAAGCACTGGTTTTCTCTTACAAAAAAGGACAGTGCTTGCCTGTAATTCTAGCAACTCTAGAGGCTGAGGTATGAGGATGGAAGTTCAAAGCCAGCTTGAGCAGGAAAGTCGACCAAGGTTCTTATCTCCAATTAACTACCAAAAAGGTTGGAAGAGGAGCACTAGCCTTGAGCAAAAAAGCAGCTCAAAGACAGCACCCAGGCCCTGAGTTCAAGCTCTCGGACTGGCACACGATAACAAAAAAGGAAACAAAACAAAAACAAAAAACAACAAAAAAAGCCATTTTTGTACTATCAAAATCACACACAAAAACAAAAACAAAAATGAGTGGATGTATGTACCTGGACTCGATGATTGCACATTGTGTAATGAGACGTCACGCTGGCCTTTATAAAGATGTGTAATTAGCACATGACAGTGCTCGCTTGTTTTTGTGACAGCCACTCACAGTATAGCCTAAGCTGGCCAGCCACGCGTGCCTTCCTCTTTTTGTTTTTTAACTCTCCTCTACTGAAGGAGGTTCAAGCTCCGCCTCCCGCAGGCCTCCGGAGGTCAGGGTGTTCCTGTATCTTCTTTCTCTACTGCTGCAGGCAGGGCCTCTGCCCCTCTGGTGAATGACTCCTTTCCTTTGGCTTTAGGAATAAAGAAAAGAAAGCTTTAATTTGATATCAAGGCGTCCCATGGGCCTTTTGCCATCTTTTTTTTTCTGAAGGTTCTTGCTGTAATCACCGACAACTTGCTTGTGTGTGTGTGGGGGGGGGGGGGGGTTCATGGGGTTTGAACTCAGGGCCTGAACACTGTCCCTGGCTTCTTTTTTGCTCAAGGCTAGCACTCTGCCACTTGAGCCACAGCACCACTTCTGGCCGTTTTTCTATATATGTGGTGCTGGGGAATCGAACCCAGGTCTTCAAGTATATAAGGCAAACTCTCTTGCCACTAGGCCATATTCCCAGCCCCGTCCCTGAGCTCTTCAGCTCAAGGCTGGCACTCTACCAATGGAGGCACAGCGCCACTTCTGGTTTTCTGGTGTTAATTGGAGATAAGAGTCTCATGGACTTTACTGCCTCGGCTGGCTTTGAACCTTGATCCTCAAATCTCAGCATCCTGAGTAGCTAGGACTATAGATGTGAGCCCCCAGTACCTGGCTGACAACCTGCTTTTAATTTCTCTCAGGTACTGGTGCTTGAACTCAGGACTTGGATGCTGTTTCTTAGCTTCATTGCTGGTGCTAGTGCTCTTAAGTTCTGGCTTTTTGGTGGTTAGAGATAAGAGTCTCAAGGACTTTCCTGCCTGGGCTGGCTTTGAATCCCCTCCTCAGATCTCAGCCTCCTGAGTAGCTAGGATTATAGGCATGACCCACTAGCACCAGGTCCAGACCTTATCTTCTTTTGTAACTAATGTACTTCACTGTTATTATAGAGGTGATGTACAGAGGGATTACATTTACACGAGTCAGGTCATGAGCATGTTGGCTCAGTAGCCTCTTCTCTCCTAGCTTAGCAGGCTCCTTTCCTAGGCAACACTAGGCCCATTTAGTAAGGGCAGTAAGTAATCAGCCTGCACCCGCTTATTGGGATGGCACTCCTTCGGGGCAGCTCCAACCATATGAGGAAGCAAGACCCCCTTAGAGTGACCTTCAGGTCTAGGCAGCTGCAAGACCCCTATCTACTACTTGGGCAGCAGCCATGAATCCCAGCCCGCCATGATGAAGCCCCTGGTCCATACATCCACACTGGGGTCTCCGCCTCTCAGCCCCTCCTAGCCTCAGTAGATTATAAAGGTCACCTCAGACAATACCTGGCACTTCTCTCGTGAGAAGGGGTCTTGCCCGTCTCTTTGCTGGCAAGAAACCTTTTCTTTGTGCTTTGTACCTAGATATCTATCTGTGTGGCTTTCTGGCAAAGTCTAGTTTACTCTAACAGCACATTTCCTTTTGTACAGTGTCTTTAAAAATAAACAAAAAGCTGGGCATTGGTGGCTTACGCCTGTAATCCTAGCTACTCAGGAGGCTGAGATTTGAGGATCACAGTTCAAAACCGGCCGGGAAAGGAAAGTTTGTGAGACCTTTAGGACCAATTAACAGGTAACAGGTAAAACTCTAATTGCAGGTGGGTACCATGGAGAGGCGGGAGGGGGAATAAAGGGAGTAAATGAAGATGAATTTGGTTAAAATGCAACGAAACCTGTTGAAATTATTTTAGGAAGTGAGGAAGGGGCGGTAGAGAGGTTAATGAAGCATTTTGTATGCATATAAGGATATGTCACAATGAAGTTTCCCTTGTACAACTAATATGCTTGCTAGGCAGGCACTCTACCACTAATCCACATTAAAAAAAAAATCTGCTTGGCCAGGTGCCAGTGGCCCATGCGTATAATCCTAGCTACTCAGGAGTCTGAGATCTGAGGATTGAGGTTCAAAGCCAGCCTGAGCAGGAAACTTTGTGAGACTCTTATCTCCAATTATCCACCAAAAAAACCAGAAGTGGTGCTGTGGCTCAAGTGGTAGAGCACTAGCCTTGAGCTGAAAAGCTCAGAGACAGTGCCCAGGCCCAGAGTTAAGCCCTACGACTGACCAAAAAGAAAAAAAAATATGCTCACTGGCTCACATCTGTAATCCTAGCTACTCAGGAGGCTGAGATCTGAGGATCACAGTTTGAATCCAGCCCAGGCAGGAAAGAAAGTTCCTGAGACTCCTATCTCCAATTAACCACAAAAAGCTGGACATAGAGATGTGGTAGAGCACTAGCCTTGAGGACAAAAGCTCAGGGATAGCACCCAGGACTAGAGTTCAAGCCCCAAGACCAGCAGAGGGGAGTGTGTGTGTGTGTGTGTGTGTGTGTGTGTGTGTGTGTGTGTGTGTGTCATTGATCAAGACACTGTATTCAGAAACTGCTTTGTTAAGTGGAAACTCCTTTGAACAACTACTTAAATAATTAAAAAGTGTAGAAAAAAATCTTAATTTAAAAAAAGTTTGGGACCTATCCTAGACCTACCATATTAGAAATTAACCATCTATCTAGGCACCTTAAAGTTTGAGAGACACTACTTTAAGAAACGGAAAAGGGTAATTGGAGAATGAGTAAATTTCAAGGATTCAAGAGATTTTTTTTCCCACAGAAGTATGACAAAATTAATTCTAGCCTGGAAATGTTTTCAAAACTCAGATTTGAAATCATAACTACCAGAGGTTCAAAAGAAAATATTTCTTTATTTGTAATGTTTATGATACTGGTTCCAGTGAGCTGCTACAAAGTGTAAGTTTCCTTTTAAGTTTCCAACTTTTTTCAGATAGCTGCCACTTGATATTGCTAAGTACAACTTCAGCACAAAGACAAGGACACATTCTTTAAGACTCAGCCCCAGGGGAGCTGTCTGTCTTCAAGGTCAGTTGGAAGAGTGAACTTGTCTGTTTTTCCCTTTCAGAATCAACTACACTACCTTTGGAAAAAAACAAAACAAAACATGTTTTAGTTTCTAAAGCGTTTATCTCATATGACTGGTAGAAACTTTCCCATTTTTCTATCACAGTGTGTTCCTGTTTCACACATTTGAAATAGTAAGGTCGATTTTTTCCATTGGTGTAGAGTTTGGCTCAGGCCCTTCTGTAATCCTAGCTACTCAGGAATCTGAGGTCTGAGGACTGAGGCCCAGGGGAAGCAAAGTCTTCAATTCCACCTGCAATTTACTAACAACAGAGCTGAACTGGGGGCTGGGAACATGGCCTAGTGGTAAGGAGCTCTCCTGGTATACATGAAGCCCTGGGTTCGATTCCCCAGCACCACATATACAGAAAAAGCCAGAAGTGCACTGTGGCTCAAGTGGTTGAGTGTTAGAGCAAAAAGAAGCTCAGGGACAGTGCTCAGGCCCTGAGTTCAAGCCCCAGGACTGGCAAAAAAAAAAATACACCCTGTTGCTCACCAAGGAAAGAATGAAGCCTTGGTCTTGCTATGAAAGTGTGTTCACCTAAAGCCTGCCAGCCCTGGCCCTAGGGGTACGCCTCCTTTCCGGTTTGTGAACACTCTCCTCTCCAGGACTTCTAACACTGCTCGATCACACGGCCCAAGAGGCCACATCTGTTTCCCATCCCGTGGCAAAGCTCATACATCCCTTCCTGCCAGCTGCAGAGAATAATTGCACAGCACCTACCCTGCACACACATGGCTTCAAGTAACAGGAAAACCTGCTGGTCGTCCGTGGGCAGGGGAGGGAGGGTGCAGCAATGAAACCCGAGACCTCACATCCATGGCCTGTGTGCCTGCTCGGGCTTCGTGTCGGCATCGTCGCCAAGCCATCAGGAAAAAGATGCTCTCCAGAGGGTCAGAAGCTCCGGTGGATTTGATGTTTAGGGAGCTCCCGTCCGCCGTGCAATCGGTTAGCACGCGCTACTTATAAGATTTCATCTTTAGATGACCAAAAGAATGAAAAATCGTCTCTATTTCTCCCCCTTAATATTAGCAAATATTGCCTATATTCCAATGGTCACTTTTTCATAGTAGTACTGGTGTGTGAACTTAGTGCTTATACTTGAAGTAGGTATTTTGCCAGTTGAGCTACTCTGATCCTTCTTCTTCTTCTTCTTCTTCTTCTTCTTCTTCTTCTTCTTATTATTATTATTATTATTATTATTATTATTTTGGCCAGTCCTGGGCCTTGGACTCAGGGCCTGAGCACTGTCCCTGGCTTCTTTTTCTACTCACGGCTAGCACTCTGCCACTTGAGCCACAGCGCCACCTCTGGCCATTTTCTGTAAATGTGGTGCTGGGGAATCGAACCCAGGGCTTCATGTATACGAGGCAAGCACTCTTGCCACTAGGCCATATCCCCAGCCCCCTTATTTATTTTTTTGCCAGTCCTGGGGCTTGAACTCAGGGCCTGAGCACTGTCCCTGAGCTTCTTTTGCTCAAGGCTAGCACTCTACCACTTGAGCCACAGCGCCACTTCCAGCTTTTTCTGTTTCTGTGGTGCTGAGGAATCGAACCTAGGGCTTCATGCTAGGCAAGTACTTTACCGCTGAGCCATATTCCCAGCCCCCCTTTATTTTTAGTATACTATATACTCATATTTAGTATATAATATATATTCTATTTTTGATAATGGATAATATTTTTACAAGTCTCATAAGGAAGTAGAGGTGTGGCTCAAGTGATAGAGTGCTAATTGTGAGTGAGACCAAGGGTGTGTGAGACCCTGAGTTCAAGCCCCAGTACCTGCACCGAGAGAGAGAGAGAGAGAGAGAAAGAGGGAGAGAGAAAAGGAAGGAAGGAAGAAAGGAAGAAAGGAAGGAAGGAAAAAGGAAGAAAGGAAGGAAGGAAAAGAAAATGCTTTCCAGGTACTAGTGGCTCGGTTCTGTAATCCCAGCTACTCAGGAACCTGAGCTCTGAGATGTTAGATAGAATCTTGGTTCAAAGCCAGACCAAGCAGAAAAATTCCAGAGGCTCTTATCTACAATCTGCCAACAAAAAGCTGGAAATGGAGATGTGGCTCAAGCGGCTGAGCACCAGCAGTGAACAGAGCGGAGACAGTCTCTCTACGTAGCACAGACTAGCCTTCAACTCATGAGCCTCCTAAAAACCTCCCAGCCTCCCGAGTACTAGAACTACAGGTGTGAGGCACTATTTCTCAGTATGGCTTAAGAAAAGCGTTGAAGTAACTCTGAATATGAATTAGGGGAAGTAAAAAAAAAATCATTTAAAATAAGCTGATCTGGGGTAGATTGTACCTGAGGTCTTGAATACCTGCTCCCCTGCCCCCCCCCCCCCAAAAAAAAGAGAGGTCTTGGGGCTGGGAAAGTGGTTTAACGGTGGGGTGCTTGCCCTGCATGCATGAAGCCCTGGGTTGGACTCTTCAGGACCACATACACAGAAAAGGCTCGCAGTCACGCTGTGGCTCAAGTGGTGGAGTGCCTTGAGCAAAAGAAGCTCAGGGTCAGCGCCCAGACCCTGAGTTCAAGCCCTGCAACCAATGAAACAACAACAACAAAAACGAGAAAAATTAGTAGCTGAAAAATGGACCAACACAAGATTTAGACTCTTATAGCAACACACTCCAAAAATGTCCCCTGGCTCCTACCAATTGTCCGCAAACATGAACTTCTTTCTGCCCAGCTCAGAATCCTCCCTTGAGCACAGACACTGTTGCTAACGAGGCTACAAGGGCTGAAGTTGTAGCTGCTTAAGAATGTGTTTATAGATTTCCCTATATGAGGAACAAAGAGCAGTATTCTTCCTTTGTTTCTTGTAGGGAACAGAGGAAGCTTAGAGTAACAAGCAAAGATCAGAAGAAAAATGAGAATCAACACTAATAATACTAATAATTCTGGATGACTTTGGCTTTGTAGACCATCAGGTACTTTTGTGTGTGTTTGCTTGTGTGTATACATGCAAATGTTTGTGTATGTATGTGTGTTCATTCTGGGGTTGGAACTCAGGGCCTTCCACTCTTGCTTGAATTTATTTATTTATTTTATTTATTTATTTTTTTTGCCAGTCCTGGGCCTTGAACTCAGGGCCTGAGCACTGTCCCTGGCTTCTTTTTGCTCAAGGCTAGCACTCTGCCACTTGAGCCACAGCGCCACCTCTGGCCATTTTCTATTTATGTGGTGCTGGGGAATCGAACTCAGGGCTTCATGTATATGAGTCAAGCACTCTTGCCACTAGGCCATATTCCCAGCCCCGAATTTATTTATTTATTTTAGCGCTGGTCCTGGGGCTTGAACTCAGGGCCTGAGCACTGCACCTGAGACTTTTTGCTCACTTCTGACTGCTTTGGTAGTTAATTGGAGATGAGAGACTCACTGACTTTGCTGTCTTAGCTGGCTTTGAACTGTGATCCTCAGATCTCAGCCTCCTGAGTAGCTAGGATGATAGGTGTGACCCACCGGCACCTGACATCTCTCTTTCTTTAATATGTTGCTGGGTATGAAACCTAGGACCTCACAAATGCTAAGAAAGTGCTCTATCTCTGAATCCCACCCTAGCTTCTTTTATTGATTGATTGATTATTGGTTGTGGGGCTTGAACTCTGGGCCTGGGCAGTTTCCCTGAGCTCATCAGCTCAAGGCTAGCACTCTACCACTTGAGCCACAAGGCCACTTCTGGTTTTCTAGGGATTAATTGGATATAAGACTCTCAGGGGGCTGGGGATATGGCCTAGTGGCAAGAGCGCTTGCCTCATACATTTTAAGCTCTGGGTTCGATTCCCCAGCACCACATATACAGAAAATGGCCAGAAGTGGTGCTGTGACTCAAGTGGCAGAGTGTTAGCCTTGAGCAAAAAGAAGCCAGGGACAGTGCTCAGGCCCTGAGTCCAAGGCCCAGGACTGTCCAAAAAAAAAAAAAAAAAAAAAAAAAAAAGACTCTCAGGGACCTTCCTACCTGGGCTGGCTTTGTATGGTAATCCTCAGATCTTAGCCTCCTGAGTAACTAGGATTACAGGCGTGAGCCACTAGTGCCTGGCTTTGGCGGTAGAATGGAGATAATATCATTAGTGAGGATCCTTTGACCTCACAACCAACAAGGAACTAAGCTAGGAAGAGGCTGGGGTAGGGCTGGGAATATGGCTTAGTGGTAGAATGCTGGCCTAGCCTGCATGAAGCCCTGGGTTCCATTCCTCAGTACCACATACATAGAGAAAGCCAGAAGTGGTGAAATGGCTCAAGTAGTAGAGTGCTAGCCTTGAGCAAAAGAAGCTCAGGGACAGTGCTGAGTTCAAGTTGCAGAACGAGAAGAAAGAAAAGAAAAGAGGCCGGGGTAACCCAATCCTTTGACTAAGCTCAGCCTGGAAAAGAGAACACAAATAGAGACGTTGAGATGTGAGCTAGACACAAACATTAAGGAGTCTTTAGAGACTGCATTCCTGTCTAGTCTTCCTCAAGAATTCCCTGGACATGACTCATACCGTCCTATCTCTGCTACCCCTAGCACCTTAGTCAGGCTCAAGTCAGATGTGTGCTCAGAGCTCCACGACTCAGTGCTAGGTCTCCAGCGTTTCTCATCCCTTCTAGAAATTGCCTTGTGAGGAGTTTTCCCAAAGCAGCTGTATATGGGAACAACCAAGCTCTTCAAGTTGTGACAGTGAAGTTCTGGCTTCCATGGCCAAGCCCCCACGAAAAAAATCCCAGACAGATTAAGGGAGTGATTCCAAGAATAATTCCTGTACTCCGTGTAAGACTGGAAAATGCTTTCCCTTTTTATTTGGGCAAGAAAAATGCCCCAGGCTGGGAATCTGGCCTAGTGGCAAGAGAGCTTGCCTCGTATACAGGAACCCCTAGGTTCCATTCCTCAGCACCACATATATAGAAACGGCCAGAGGTGGCGCTGTGGCTCAGGTGGCAGAGTGCTAACCTTGAGCAGAAAGAAGCCAGGGACAGTGCTCAGGCCCTGAGTCCAAGGCCCAGGACTGGTGCAAAAAAAAAAAAAAAAAAAAAAAAAAATGCCCCAAGGACAGGAAGAGCCTGCAGGAGGGGTCCAGCGAAGAACCCTTGGCTGCCTCTCCCCTGCCAGGCTCAGCACATAATGATTTGCTACCTTCTCCAGCCTTGTTCCCCGAGCTTTATGGCAGAGCAATATGCACACAGAGGAATATGCACGTAGTTAAAATGAAAAATTGAGCACAAGCCAGGGGTTGGCAGCTCACGCCTGTAATCCTAGCTACTCAGGAGGCTGAGATCTGAGTGAGGATCAAGGTTCAAAGCCAACTGGACAGAAAAGTCCACGAGAATATTCTCTCCAATTAACCATCAAAAAGCTGAAAATGGGGGCTGGGAATGTGGCTTAGGGGTAGAGCGCTTGCCTAGCATGCACGAAGCCCTGGGTTCCATTCCTCAGCACCACAGAAACAGAAGTTCCTGACAAAAGTGCCAGAAGTGGCGCTGTGGCTCAAGTGGCAGAGTGCTAGCCTTGAACAAAAAGCCAGGGACAGTGCTCAGGCCCTGAGTTCAAGCCCCAGGACTGGCAAAAAGAAATGTTTTTTTTTTTTAAGTTTTAATTGTTATTATAAAGCTGATGCACAGAGGAGTTGCAGTTACATAAGTCAGGTAAGAAGAACATTTCTTTTTGGACAATGCCACCCTTTTCCTCACTTTCTCCCATCTTATATATATATATATATATATATATATTTTTTTTTCCAGTCCTGGGGCTTGAACTCAGGGCCTGGGGGCTGTCCCTGAGCTCTTCAGCTTAAGGCTAGCACTCTACCACTGAAGCCACAGTGCCACTTCCATTTGTCTGGTGGGTAATTGAACAGTCTCACAGACTTTCCTTCCCAGGCTGGCTTTGAACCGCAATCCTCAGATCTCAGCCTCCTGAGTAGGTAGAATTACAGGCATGAGCCATTGGCATCTTTTTATTGGTTGAGAAGGTCTCAGGAACTTTTGTCTGGGTTGGCCTTGGAGCACAGTCCTTCTGATCTCTGCTGTCCCAGCAGCTTGGATGGCAAGGTTGAGCTGCCATTCTCCAGTTATTTATTTTATAATGTTGGGAATTAAACCTAAGGCCTCATATTTGCCAGGTAGGGGCTCTACCACCACTTTGAACCAAGCCCCAGGTCCATGAATAATTTATTAGTCTGTGCCTTGTAATTCCGAGGTGAAATTAGTGATTGTTCTCAATTAGAGGAGTGGGGGATACAAAAGCGTATCAGAAGAGCTGAATTTGATCAAAATAACTTTCTCTGTGTGTGTGTAAATATCACAATGGAATCCCTTCATGCACTTCATACATGCTAATCAAAGAAATAAGTTCAGTGTGTCCAGTCGCTGGTGATTATTCATTTACACAGACAAAACGTCAAGTCATTCTAAAATGGAGCCAAATGGTTGCTTTGTGGAGCAGTCACTTGGGGCAGACCACAGCCCAAGAGCCGGCTGTCCTGTACCGCAGAGGGGCCTGGGACAAGGTAGCGACTGTGCTCTTTCGCGAGAACCTACCAGGGGTGCTCAGTGGACATGACATCAGCCTTGATCCTGGACTCCCCGGCGTCAGGGTCATGGACAACCAACGTCTGGTGTCTATAAACTACCTAGCCTATGGTCTTACTGTAGTCCACCTGGACTACGACAATGCCCAACCTGTCTCTAGAAGGATTGAGAGAAGTATGTGATATTGGTTACTTCCTGAAGCCAACTGGCTGGTGGCCACATAATGTGGATGAAAGAATTCTCTATGCTTGCTCTTTAGATCTTTGAATTTAAAAAAAATTCTGCCTTTTGGGCTGGGAAGGTGGCTTAGTGGTAGAGTGCTTGCCTAGCATGCATCAGGCCTTGGGTTCGCTTCCTCAGCACCACAGAAACAGAAAAAGCCGGAAGGGGCGCTGTGGCTCAAGTGGCAGAGTGCTAGCCTTGAGCAAAAAGAAGCCAGGGACAGTGCTCAGGCCCTGAGTTCAAGCCCCAAGGCTAGTAAAAAAAAAGAGAGAGAGAAAGAAATCTGCCTTTTTTTCCCCTTTTCTTGATGATATTGAAGTTTGAATCCTAAGTCTTGGGTCTGCAGTTACTCTATCAGGTGAGTCATGCCTCTAACATTTTAGATTTTTTAAAAAAGGGTCTCTCCATTTCTGGGTACCCCCCCCCTTGCTTACCCTCCCAAAGACAGATAAATGAACAAGACAAAAAGAAAAGAAAACAATAAAGAGAAAAATCTCCTGTTGAGGAATTATGTTTCTAATTACTGAACTGAAAAAAAAGTAAAACTAGCACCTGAGAATGTAGCTCACTGCATAGCGAATACGAGGGAGTTTCAATGCTAGCGCCCTTACCTACCACACGGACAGCACATCATCGGGAAACGCATTATTTTCATAAACCTTGCACGTCAGGACTTTCTGTGTAGGTCAGTAGTAGAGCTCTTGCCAGTATGTGTTGGGGCCTTGGGTTTGGTCCCTAGCATGAAAACGAAATAAAACAAAAAAATGGAGAAACAAGGCTTTATTCTTCAGTTATAGGTTGTGTACATTAGTTGCCATATAACATGCACGTTTAACTTTTCACCCAGGTTAAAAAGCTTTGAAAGCGCTAAGTGCACAGGCCTCAAGGAGCACAGAAAGTCTGCACATACCAAAGAAGGGTCTTTTCTCTCTCTTTTTTTTTTGGTGCCAGTACTGAGGTTTGAACCCAGGGCCTTACTTGCTTTGGCTGGGCAAGTACTGTCACAGTTGAGTCATAACCTCAAACATTACTGTTTTATTATTTAGGCTAAGCTAAAGCCAGCTACCTCCAAAATTATTTATGAAAAAAAGGCAAAACATTGAAGACAAAAGCCATTTCACAAATGGACTATTTAACCTGAGGGCAGGGATGGGAGAAGAAAATGGGAGAGACCAAAGCAAGGGGTGATACTCATAAGCTGGTACTTAGAAGTATAACCCCTTTGTATAATAGTAATTAATAATAATAATAATAATAATAAAGGCTGGGAGTGTGGCCTAGTGGTAGAATGCTTGCCCCGTATACATGAAGGCCTGGGTTTGATTCCTCAGTACCACATAGATAGAAAAAGCCAGAAATGGTGCTGTGGCTCACGTGTTAGAGTGCTAGCCTTGAGCAGAAAGAAGCCAGCCAGGGGCAGGCCCTGAGTTCAAGCCCCAGGACTGGCAAAAAAGAAAAAAAAAAAAGGTAGATCCTTTCCCAGTGCAGCCTTCAGATGAGTGAATTCCTAACCGACGCCATCATTGCTTCTTTGTGAGAGATTCTGAGCCAAAGAGCACAGCAACGCCGTGTTCAAATTCCACAGCACGGCAGAGATAACACTTGTGTTCAGCTCCAGCCCAATCCTTCCTCACCTGGATAGCTCAGCATCCTGTGGCTGCTTCCTCCTGCGGTGGTGACGAACCCAGCTCCTACCTGCGTGCGACCCTGTGAGGCTCTCACCCCACCACTGCCTTGCCACACCACCAGGCACAGCGTCACCCTAGACATCCAGGCCCGACTTCCTAGCACGCTCCCTCCTGAGGGTCTTCTTGTCCCGGGTCCCAGGTCTCCTGAACCATCGCAGAGTCCCCACACCCTGCCCACCTCCTTGAGTAGGCCAAGACCTCTCTCTAGCCTTTTCTCTGACTGTTCTGCCTTCCTGCGATGCCCTTCCCCATTCCACTTCCAAAGAGCCGCTCCGAGATTCCCAGGTCCGAGAGTGCTTTCCATGGTGCTTCCTCCCTCTCTCGTAGTGTCTTCCTCTATGGTCCGGGTTGGATTTGAACTCTCAGTCCTCCTACCTCAGACTCCAAAGTGCTGAGATTACAGGTATGTAGGACTATCCTGGATTTTGGGACTTGTGAAACACATTCCCAACAGAATCAAATCAAATCAGTGGAGAACAAAGAAAAATGTTATTTCTGCACTGGGACTGTGGCTTGAGGTCAGAGTCTGGGTGCTGTCCGTTAGTTCTTTTTCTCAAGAACTGGTGCTCTACCATTTGAGCCACAGCCCTACTTCTTGCTTTTTAGTAGTTCATGAAGATAAGAGTGTAAGCTGGAGTCTGGAGGTCCATGTCTGTAAACCTAACTACTCAGGAGACTGGGATCTGAGGATCACCGTTCAAAGCCATCCTGGGTAGGAAACTCGATGACACACTTGTTTCAATTAAGTACCAAAAAGCCAGAAGTGGAACTGTATAAGTGGCAGAACACTAGCCTTGAACACAAAAGCTCAGGGACAGCATCCAGATCCTGAGATCAAGCCCCAGAATGGACATACACACACACACACACACACACACACACACACACACACACACACACACACACACACACACACGTCTTTCAGCCTTTTTCTTTCTTTCATTTTTTTTTTCTTTTGCCAGTTCTGGGGCTTGAACTCAGGGCCTCAGTACTATCCTCAGTACTGGCTTCTTTTTGCTCAAGGCTAGCACTCTACCTCTTGAGCCCCAGCCCCAGTTGTAGCTTCTTCCTGTTTCTGTGGTGCTGAGGAATTGAACATAGGGAGGGCTTCATGCATGCTAGGCAAGCGCTGTACCGCTGAGCCACATTCCCAGGCCCTCTCTCACCAACCTCGGGTCTCAGCCTCCTGAGCAGGCAGCATTTCCAGGTGAGAGCCACACTGCTCAGCTGAAATGTTCATTTATTTGAGGCTAATTAGGATTGCAATTGGGAAAGCACAGATTCAAGCAATCTTGAATATGTGTTCTGACATTTTACAAGGTGGCAGCTGTGTTTATCACTTTAAACCTAAAGGGATAGGCATTGACATCATTTGTTAGTCAGGAATTAGTCAGGAACTGGCAAATATTAAGCTAACTGTGTAACAAAGGAATTAGGTGCAATCCCCTTTCTGAGCAGCTTGAGGGAAGGCTGTCTGTTGTACAGGTCAGCAGAGATTGACAAAGGGCCAAAGGTCTGTTTGTATTCTAGATACGAGTGTCTGCAGCCCGATGTAAAGAAAGGGTCAACTTCTTTTTCCTGAAATTCGATCCATAGCACTGATCAGGCCGTGATCTATTTCATCCCTCTGCTCTTCCCTTACTAAGCTCAAGCTCCTAAAAAATAGGAATGCCCATTTTGGAATTCTTAGTGAAATCTTTATCTATGGAGTATCTTTTTTTGGCAGGGGGGATGGGGGGGCGGGAGAGGAGAGGGAGGACTGGTACGGAGACTTGAAATAAGGATCCACATTCAAAGCCAGCAAGGGCAGAAAGTCCATGAGACTCTTCTCTCCAACGAACCACCAGAAAAAGCTGGAAGTGGAGCAGTGGCTCCCAGTGGTTAAGAGTGCTAGCCTTGTGCAAAAGAAAGAGCTCAGGGATTTGCACATTCATTCAGGTACACACACACACACACACACACACACACACACACACACACACACACAGGAATGGCTCCTTTGTGGGCCTGCTTCCTTTAAGTGGTCAGCCTGCCCCAGAGCTGGATAATTGGTGAGAGAGAAGCGTCCAGAGAGCAAGGCCGGGCAGGGCTGAGCCCAGCTGCAGGATTGCTTCCGGGAAGATGAGTGTCTGGAATCTGTAATGAGCCACATGTTTCTGTAAGCTTGCGGTCACTTGGGAAGCGGGAAAGCGTTAGGAGCACCTCCCCTGGAGATCCACTCGGGGGTTTACTCCCGCTAGCGGGTCTGTGATTTGCTGGGCTTCACAATGTTTGTGGATGGCTAGGATACACAGAGAAGATACACGAGTCTTACAAGTGCCCCAGGTGGGCTGAGTTTGGGCCCAGATTTTCAGGGGGATTGCTCATGGGGAATTTCCTAAATGAGTCCATGGACTGCACTGCTGTGTGCAGTATGGAGCCTGACTTTATTTTTTTTGTGTCAGTTGCAAGGCTTGAACTCAGGGCCTGGGCGCTCTCCCTGAGCTTTTTTCACTCAAGGCTATGAGCTCTAGCCTCAGCGACACACCCAGTGTTCCGGTGGTGAATGGGAGAGGAGTCTCATGGGGACTTCCCTGGCTTCCAACTTTGATCCTCAGAACTCGTCCTCCCGGAGTAGCTGGGATCACAGGAGTGAGGCACCGCGCCCAGCGTATGTGCATTCTCATCTTGCCCAGTGCAGGTTTGAGACTAGGGAGAGTGAAATTGCAAGGGTTGTGCTGGAATTCCTCCATCCCCAACTCCAGCTCTCCCCTCTGCTCCTTTGCTTCTGACACCCCCCCCCACCCCCCGTCTGTCACTTGAAAGGGCAGGACGGCTCCTCTCAGTCACTACCAACGGGTTGGAGATTTTGTGGTTGCTCCTGATCTCTAACTGGGCCCAGATGCCAAATTGTTACCAATATTTGGCCAAGAGCCAGGTTCTTTTTGAAGCCCTTCCGATTTTGTAGCCATGGATGATGCCAAGCCAGTTGACCAGCTGAGGAGACCTATTCTTGGCCGAGAATAGAGGTGGGAGATCGAACCCCAAGTCAGCTTGAGTGTTGGGGAGTTTGTGCATCCTACCTGGTACACTCTGGAGGCGGAGGTGGGAAGATCTGGCGTTTGAGGCTACACTGGACTATATAGCCCTATTCCAATGGAAAAATAAAATGGATGCATGGTAAAAAGAAACGATGGGGCGCGGAGCTAATGTACAAGAGGAGTCGTGATGCTTTTTCTGGGAAAAGGCAGAGATTTTTCCAGGACTTGGGCTTCCCTTCTTTTCCCTCCTTTTATGGTTTGTCCTGGGGCAATTGTCAACTACGGGAGCCTGGAGGACGTGTTATTTAGAATGGCAATGTGAGGCAGGTAGGTAAAACTGGGTCCTGGCTGTCAGTCACTGGGAGGACTGGCCCAAGGCTCACCTGGAGACCTCTCCTAAACGCCCACCTTGGGACCATCGAAAAATGCTACGTGTCTGGAGGGGCCAGACAAGCGGGTAGCCTGTCCCCGATGAGGACAGAAGCTTGCTCAGCAGAAGAAAACTTAGTGTCTCCTGTACAGTATTGCACCCGCCTGTGCTTCGGTGAACCTTCAGGAGAAGCCTCTAATTAAGCCTTAACTAGAGGCTTCATATTTATGCATCGTGTATCATTACTGTCACCATGACGATGCATTATGGGGAAGGACTCGAACAGTTGGGAAAGTGTTATGTAGATACCACTCTTCTTCGCAAAACCCCCTTCCTGTGAAGGGGAACCTCCGGTCTTCCCCTCAACTCCTACGGACCTGAAGTCATGCCAGACACACCTTTTCTGGGTATTTGGTGCTGAGGAATTGAACCCGGGGCTTCACGCATGCAAGGCAAGCAGTCAACCGCTAAGTCACATTCCCAGCCCTGCCTCTGTGTTTTGAAGGCCAGGATTACAGGTGTGTAGCATCAAGCTTGACTTCCCCAAATAACCTTCAGTTTCTTTGCTTATGGACTGAGTGCCAGTTCTGGTTTGGTGGACCACTGGTTGGCAATCTTAGGAAACTTGCTTAGCTCCTTGCACCTTAGCTTTCTTATGAGATAAGTTATAATTATGACCCCCTACAAGCAGGGTCCATAATTATACTTATCTCCCAAGGGTTTTGTGAGGATTAAATTTGTTGATTTCTATATAGCAAACTGCTTTATAAAAATGCTAGACACACAGGATATGTATGATAAAGATACTTGCACGGTTCACAAGAGCCAAGATATGGACACAGCCCAGATGCCCCACAATAGATGAGTGGATCCAAAAAGTGGGGTACTAATAGACAACGGAACTCCGCATGGCCATTAGAAAGGATAAAATTATGTCTCTTGCAGGGAAATGAATGGAACTAGAATAAGTCACATTAACTGAGGTAAGCCAAGTTCAGAGAGACAAACAGCACGTGTTCTTTCTGATATGCAGAAATTATATCTAAAACACACTGGGATATGATAAATTATACAGGATTCAAAATACACACAGTGACCAAAGAAGATACTCTTAGGAGAGAAACACAAAGGGGCAATATGTACATGCATCTTTATATTTATATAAAATTATTTATATATCAAAATGGAGTGTAAGATACGGAAATCTTTCTTCCTGCCTTCCCTTCTTCCCTTCTTTCCTTCCTTCCTTCCTTCCTTCCTTCCTTCCTTCCTGTTGGTTGTGGGGCTTGAACTCCCTGATCCTCTCTTTGCTCAAGGCTAGCGCTCTACCACTTTGAGCCACGGCACCACTTCCAGTTTTCCTTGTTAGGTGGAAATAAGCGTCTCATGGATTTTCCTGCTCAGGCTGACTTGAACCATGATCCTCAGATCTCAGCCTTCCGAGTAACTAGGATTACAGGCGTGAGCTACTGATGCCAGGCTAATTTTTACTTCTTGATCATTCAGTCTTTTTCTTTATGCGTGCTGTATTCATGTGTGTATCTTGGAGAGGGTCGGGGTCAGGACACAGAAGTGAGGGAACAAGGGTGAAAAAGTGCCGTGGTGGAGCTTGCTGGACACTGATGAAAGTAAACTAAGCAACTCGCGGGTGGAGGGGGAGGGAGGGTGGGAGGGAACGGAAGATACTGTACAAAACAAAAGGTGCTCATTGCCTGACTCATGTAATTGTAATCCCTCTGTGCATTACCTTCAAAATAATAATAAAGTAAAATTTAAACATTAAGCAGTGCGGGCTGGGAATGTGGGTTAGGAATGTGTAGTGCTTGCCTAGCCTGCATGAAGCCCTCGGTTCGATTCCTCAGCACCACAGAAACAGAAAAATCTCAATGTGGCACTGTGGCTCAAGTGGTAGAGTGCTAGCCTTGAGCAAACAGAAGCCAGGGACAGTGCTCAGGCCCTGAGTCCAAGCCCCAGGACTGGCAAAAGAATAAAAAACAAACAAACAAACCAAAACAAAAAAGCAGTGCATGGGCAGAGCACTGGTGGCTCACACCTGTAATCTTAGCTTCTCAGGAGGCTGAGATCTGAGGATCAAGATTCAAAGCCAGCCGGGGAAGGAAAGTTCAGGAAACTCTTAACTCCAACTAACCAGGAGAAAACTAGAATTGGCCCTGTGGCCCAAAGGGGTAGAACACTAGCCTTGAGCTGAAGAGCTCAGGGACAGCACCCAGGCCCAGAGTTCAAGCCCCCCAACGATAGATAGATAGATAGATAGATAGATAGATAGATAGATAGATGGATAGATAGATGGATAGATAGATGGATAGATAGATAGATAAAGCAGTGCATAGGCTGGAAATGTGGCTTAGTGGTAGAGTGCTTGCCTAGCATGCAAGACACCCTGGGTTCAATTTCTCAGTACCACATAAGCAGAAAAAGCCTCAAGTGGCACTGTGACTCAAGTGGTAGGTAGAGTGTTAGACTTGAGCGAAAGAAGCTCAGGGACAGTGCCCAGGCCCTGAGTTCAGTCCCCAGTTCTAGCAAACAAAAAACAAAAAACAAAAGCAGTGCAGAAAAAAAAGGGCTGGGCTCATATTAAGTGTTCGTGACATTGATGATGGTGTATTAATCATGTGTGCTCTGAATTTGAATCTTGATTTTCCCATTTACCACTGAAGCTGTTGGAGACATCCAAAATTCTCTAAGCTTTTTTTTTTTCCTTTGGCCAGTCCTGGGCCTTGGACTCAGGGCCTGAACACTGTCCCTGGCTTCTTTTTTGCTCAAGGCTAGCACTCTGCTACTTGAGCCACAACGTCCCTTCTGGCTTTTTCTGTATATGTGGTGCCGAGGACTAGAACCCAGGGCTTCATGTATACAAGGTAAGCACTCTACCACTAGGCCATATCCCAGCCATAATCCTCTAAGCTATCTGTCTCTCTATTTTTTTGCTGGTCCTTGAACTTAGGGCTTGGGAACTATCCCTTAGCTTTTAACTTTTTCACTTAAGGCTGGGGCTTTATCACCTGAGTCACATCTCCATTTTTTTTTCTTTTGCTAGTTAGTTAGAGATAACAGTCTCATAGACTTTCCTTCTTGAGCTGGCTTCAAACCACAGTCCTCAGATCTCAGCCTCCTGAATAAGGACATAAGAGCTTCTTTATCTACAGTTGGAAATGAAAACACAGGTAGTACTTGTTAGAGAGAATGAATTAAATCAATCATGTGTAGTGCCTAGCTCTTAGTCCTCAAGTGTTTCTCAAAAAGAACTAAAGCTGAACACTGGAGGCTCAGGCCTGTAATGCTGGCTACTCAGGAGGCTGAGCTCTGAGGATTGCTGCGGGAAGCCAGCCTGGTCAGGAAAGTAATCTGAGCTCCGAGGAAAAGGCTGTGAGACTCGTATCTCCAATTAATTGCCAGAAAACTGTAAGTGGAGCTGTGGCTCAAAGTGTTAATACTCTAGCCTGGAGAAGAAGAGCTTAGGAACAGAGCCCTTGCCCTGAGTTCAAGACCCAGGACTGGCAAAACAAAAACAAAAAAAAACCCCAAACTAAAGCCACGGTGTATAAAACTGAGGCTGTACTTGTATCCACGCATTTCCACTAGGTGGTAGCAGACATCACCAAATACAGACTCCCTCAGCTAGTTACTAGAGAGCCGTTCAGGCAATGACTTGCTAGTCTTAGTCCTGTCACATGAAACTGTGGTTGGTTTTCATGAATTATTTCAAAGAACTGAACCATTTACTTTACCTTGGGAATATTTTTTGTTTGACGTGTATTGCAAAGAAAATAAAAAGACAGTTCTTGATCCAGTGCATGCCTATCTATAATTCCGGCACTTAGGAGGCTGAAGATTGAAGATTGAGTCTGAGGCCAGCTTGCTCTAGGTAGTTTGATTTGGTTTAGGAGAGCATTCTCATTCTAAATTCATTTCCTTCCTTCCTTCCTTCCTTCCTTCCTTCCTTCCTTCCTTCCTTCCTTCCTTCCTTCCTTCCTTCCTTCCTTCCTTCCTTCCTTCCTTCCTTCCCTCCTTCCCTCCTTCTCTCCTTCCCTCCCTCCCTCCTTCCTCCCTCCCTCCCTTCCTTCTCCTGGCCTGGGCTTGCACTTTGGGCCTGGGTGCTCTCTCCTCTTCCACTCTCCCAGGTTGCTGGGTCCATCACAGCTGGTGGGAGCTTGCTGAACGGCCTTAGCTCCGGGTGCTTGGGATTTGAGTTGCAGCTGCTGTCCAGGAAGGGCCAGGCTTGATTTTGAGCAGGTGACTTTTGGAGACAGGCAGCCCAGCGGGGCCTGCTAGGTCACTAAGCTGCGGCCGGCTGTTTCCCACTCAGGCCGGTAGGTCAGCCACCCCCCCCCACCCCCAGGGGTGGTGGTGGTGGGCGGGGGGAGGGAGACAGAACAGCAGGGGTGGGGGCCTGCTGGCCATTCCACCATCCATCACCATCCATGATGCTACACTGCCCTCTGTTGGCCATCCACAGAGCTACAGGCACCCTTGTCCAGTCCTGGTCAGATTTTTCTACTCTCTTCTCTCTCCTCTCTTCTCTCTCCTTTCCTCTCTCCCCTCCCCTCCCTCCCCCCTCCTCTCTCTCCCCCTGTCCCCCTCCCCCCTCTCCCCTTCCCTCTCCCTCTCTCTCTCCCCTCCCCCTCCCCTCCTTCTCCTCTCCTCTACCCTCCTTTCTCTCTCCCTCTCCCTGTCTCTCTCTCCTCTCTCTACCGCTCCCTCTCAGTTGCATAGATTTTTCCTTCTCTTTCAGTTGCATAGATCTCTCTCTTCCCCCTCCCTCTCTCTTTCCTCTCTCTCTCCCTCTCCCTTTCCCTCTCCCTCTCTCTCTCCTCCCTCGCCCTCTCAGTTGCAGATTTTTTCCTCTTTTTCAGTTGCATAGATCTCTCTCTCTCTCTCTCTCTCTCTCTCTCTCTCTCTCTCCCCCTCTTTCTCCCTCCCTCTCTCTCTCCTCCCTCCCCCCTGGACTTTCCTGCCTGAGCTGGCTTGAATCCTCAGATCTCAGCCACTTGAGTGAGCTTGGATTACAGCCATGAGTCAGCTATACCCAGCAGCAGCTCCACCCTCTTACTATTATTATTATTATTATTATTATTATTATTATTATTATTATTATTTGCCAGTCCTGGGGCTTGAGCTCAGGGCCTGAGCACTGTCCCTGGCCTCTTTTTGCTCAAGGCTAACACTCTTGAGCCACAAAGTCACTTCCAGGTTTTTCTATATACATGGTGCTGAGGAATCAAACCCAGGGCTTCATGTGTACGAGACGAACGCTTTACCACGAGGCCATATTCCCAGCCCTCAGTTTGGTTTTGGATAGATGGGGGAAAAGGCAGAAGGGTGGGGTGATAATATAATGATCAAATCGAATTGTACTAAAAAATGGGCAGGCTACGAGGAAAACTCTTTGTACAACTATTTGAAGATATTAAAAAAAAAAAGAAATCCAAAAGAGATACTCCTAAGACATTTTGAAGCGTATCTCTTGATGGATTATATGATCTTCCATGAAAAATCAGTAGGACTCTCAACTGCATACTGAGATACTTATTTTTTAGTGTTATTATCTTTAAGTAGTTATAAGAAGAGGTTTCAACTTAACGTGTTAGTTTCTGTAAGTTTGTGTTTGTGTGTGTGGAGTCGTTTGCACATGCATACACGCCTGTGCGTGAGCAAGTGCCTGGTAAGGGGACTCAAACTCAGTACCTGTGTGTTGTCCCATATTGGTTATGCCCAAGGATGGTACTCTACTACTTGAACCACAACTCCATTTCAGTTTTTGGGTAGTTAATTGCTGATAAAAAAGTCCTAGGCTTTCCTGCCTAGGCTGGCTTTGAACCTCAATCCTCAGATTACAGACTCCTGAGTAGCTAGTTTTACATGAGCTACTAGTACCCAGTTTCCAAGTTACTTTTATTTTAAATCATATGTAACAGACGATGGATACAGCTTTTAACTCATTCCACCAAGCACCGTGACATACATTTTACCATTATTACACATGGTCTTTCTTCTTGATACATTCAATTAGACCTTCTCACAAAACACCCTGGGTCACAGGGAGGTTGGTATTAATGACACATTTTTCATTGGCACATGGCTGATTTGTAGCCTTTGTAGCCCTTACATCTGTAGAGCAGAAGCACAGGCCTTTCACGAAGGATCAAAGAACATAGTTATGGCTTTGAATTGCCCTGAAAAATTTGTAATTCCTCAGAAACAAGACCTAACTTTCTCAGCATTGCTTTCAAGAAGGAAATAGAGAATATTATGGTATTTCTGATTTATAAGGCTACCTCCTGGCATGGGCTGAAAAGGGGGAAAGTTGAGAATGAACAAGGAAGACTGGCTAAGTTAAAATTTCATAAATGGACCTGTTAAGAAGAGCAGCATTTCCAGAGCTTAGAAAAGCTTCCCACATGTTTGGGCTATGATTGTGTTATGCTTATAGAAGGGTATTGAGACTGAGAATACAGAGCAGTCTGTAGAGTTAGGTTGTAATTCCCTGCAGAACAATTTTAGCATCGTTTACATTGGTCTCTGCCATGATGTGCCACAATTGTGGAATGAGCCAATTCAGGAAGCTTTTGAGTCTGTCAAATGGAGTGATATATAGAACCTTAATATGGGTAGCAGTCCAAACATTTCACTGTAGTAATGAAAAATTAAATAATAGAATCATCAAATATATGATCACCCAGAATATTGCTTGTGGTAAGCAATTGGTTAGAAGTACTCAGAAAGGATGGATATTTTTCATGACTATTCTACATCATACCACGAACCATCAGCCTCGTCTCTACTTCTGGAACTAGTCATTTGTGTCTTTAAATACAAGTAAGAAAAATAATAAATCCCCCAATAACTGAGAACCAGTTTAGGAAACTCAGCATCAAGTTCTCATCCTTATAAAACCATGGTCTAATAGTACCGTGTCTGTGTGTATGTCAATATATAAAATTAATTTAGTGTTCTCTTTCCTTTTAGGAAACTTCCTATGAAACCTTTATTCATATGTTCATAATCCAAACCATCGCTCGATCAGTGATATTTTTCTCAGTTTTTATCGTAGCTCTCAATATGTTAGATCCAAGCAACTACTAAAATTGAGACTTTCCAATATACTTGCATGTTTGTTCTGGATCATTTATAAAGCTCTGATCAAAATAGAAAAAGGTTTATTTTTTTTTGAAGATAGGTGCCCTGAAGCTGAATTGTAAATGGATGAACACGGTTTTTACCCATACTGAATGGGGCCTATATATCAGTTGGTGTGACATTGTAAAATGCCAGCTTAATTTGGGATAGAAGAGCAAATCAACCTTATTGTTGATGCCTAGGGGATTAATGATTCTACATTTTCATTTTGATTCACTTATTTTGATCTTAAATCGTGAGACTCAATTACTAGAGATAAATCCCATCTAGTCTCATTGCATAATTAGTTTTTGTAGCGTCCATTATCCTAATAATTATATTTTAATTGGTATAAAATGAAATATTCTGATAAGCAGCATCAGGAAATAGTAACAGCAATTAATAGTAATTAAATTCCATGTAGTCTTACAGAATACAGAGGCTAGAGATGGTTTTCATTGTAAATGTATCTAGGATTTAAACAGAAAACAAACTTAATGTTTATTCTTAAATTAATACACACTGTTTAAGTTATGTTAAGATTCATAATAGTGTTCTCAAAGTTAAAACTACTTAAAGGAGATCCAATTGTGTGTGCGTGTGTGTGCGTGTGTGTGTGTGTGTTGAATTGTAAGCTTTTATTTACTCATTTGATAAAAAATATACCATTTTATGCTAGGCATTAAAATTAAATGTTGACGCATAATGTATTTGCAACCTACTGAACATAAAATTTCATCAGAAATTTAACGTGCATCATCAGTTCCCACAACTGAGCTTTTTATGCCCCAAGCCTGATGCCTAGGGGTCCCATATTAGATTTGGACACAGACATTGATGTGCCAAATAAAGAGACTAGTGATGGGCAGAGAATGGAGATGTATTACATGTCAGCCATGAGGAGATAGCTTTTCAATGCATTTTGGCCATCTTCCAATATATATTAGAGGTGGAAAGATGCTATCCTAGGTCCTATTTTAGTATTAATACAGCTTACAATTATTATTATTATTATTATTATTATTATTATTATTATTTTTGCCAGTCCTGGGCCTTGGACTCAGGGCCTGAGCACTGTCCCTGGCTTCTTTTTGCTCAAGGCTAGCACTCTGCCACTTGAGCCACAAGCGCCACTTCTGGCTGTTTTCTATATATGTGGTGCTGGGGAATTGAACCCAGGGCTTCAAGCACTCTTTGCCACTAGACCATATTCCCAGCCCCACATCTTAAAATTATTAAAACATCAAAATGGGAAGCATTTTCAGAATAGATGAACTAGACTACTCTATCAAATGCTGTGGGATTGACTTGTTCAACTCTCACTTTATATGCTGTATTTAGGCAATGATGAGTTACTGATATTTTCATATTTGCAAAAACCTGTGCATTACAAATGTCTGGCTTGCCAGTGAGGGCACAGGATAGGGTTAGGGTTAGAGTTAGAGTACAAGTTAGGGTACAGGTTAGGTTATGGGTTAGGGTTTTGGTTAGGGATGGGGTAGGGTTAGCATTAAGGGTAGTGGTAGGGGTAGGGGTAGGGATAGGGTTAGGGTACTGGTTAGGGTTAGTGTATGGCTTAGGGTATGGGTAAGAATATGAGTTAGGGTTTTTAGAATTAGGGTACATGTTAGGTTTAGCATATAGGTTAGGATTAGGGTATCTATTAGGGTAGGAGTTAGGGTTAGCGTTAGGTTATGAGTTTGGTTAGGGTTAGCATATGAGTTAGGATTGGGGTTAAGCTTAGGGTTATGGGTAGGGTTAGGGATCGTGATAGAGTTAAGGGTTGTACAACAGATAGGGTTAGGGTCAGGGATAGTTGTAGTGTTACAGCTAGTGTATGGTTTAGGGTTAGGATGCTGGCTAAGGTACTGGGTAGAGTTAGGGTTATGGTTACGGAACTGGTTAGGGTTAGGGTAAGGGTTAGGGTAAGGGTTAGGGTTAGGGTATGCATTAGCATAGTGTACTGGTTATGGAAGAAAATAATTGAAAAATGATAATCTCTTGATAGATCTTCTATATAATGGTAGAGTAAAAAAGCCACAGGAAACAGAAATTGACATAAAAATATTATTGACAAAACCATTTAAAATTTTGTCTCAATGGACAACACAAAGAGAAAAAAAACAGGCAGCCCACCTAACAGGATAGAATGTTGATAAATCATATACATAGTAAAAGATTAAAATCCATTATACGTAGGGAGATCTTCCAATAGATTATCATTTTTCAATTTTTTTTCTTCCATCACCAGGACACTACCCTAACCCTAATTCTCATTTCTCCAAAGATCCGCCAACAGTTATTTTAGTAAGGCTGCAGTGAACTTGTTGGGTTCCTCCATGTGCTTTGTAATGTGGACTTGTTCCTCCTGACAGGTTTGACATCTTCATTTTGCTTCCGAGGGAAGAAAATAAGATAGAGAAGAGTGAATAAAGCCAGTGCTGATTGAAACGGCCATGTGTTTCTCAAGGACTCCCATCCGTTATTTGCGATGGTTTCTTCTCATCCTACTGGCCACAGGGAAGTTGAGTGTCTGAGCTGTTCACCGCTCCGTGCGCTCTGTTGCCCGGTGCCACCTCCTTTGCCATTCTGTCAGCATGTCGACTCCAGGGTGCACGATCCCATCGCCTTCTAGCCTGGGCATCCCGTCTTCTGCTTGAAAGGAGAGATGATTCATCCTGATGGATAATCGAATCTTTTCTACATAGCATGCCTTGTTGTGCCGACAGCACCGTATGTCCTCATTACTCAAAATCCTCAGCTGCCAGCTATAGAAAACGCTTGCATTTTGAAAGGAAAATTTGGGGGAAACTTTAAGCAAACCCGCTGCTCCTCCAACCATTTTCCGTCTCTCCACCTTATTGTTTTTGTGATGGAAATATTGAGGCTAAAGATACAGCACAATACATAAACAAAGGGTATGGACAGGTAAAAGCCATGGAATTGGATATTTTCTTTCCTCTAAGTGTATTCATTCCACAGAATATACTCATTTTTAAATAACTCAATTTAGAAATTGATAATGCATGGCTGATGATAATTCTTGATCTTTTTTGGTTTTGTTTTGTTTTGTTTTGGCCAGTCCTGGGGCTTGGACTCAGGGCCTGAGCACTGTCCCTGGCTTCTTTTTGCTCAAGGCTAGCACTCTGCCACTTGAGCCACAGCGCCACTTCTGGCCATTTTCTGTATATGTGGTGCTGAGGAATCGAACCCAGGGCCTCATGTATAGGAGGCAAGCACTCTTGCCACTAGGCCATATTCCCAGCCCTGGCTGTTTTCTTTATATGTGGTGCTGGGGAATTGGACTCAGGGCTTCATGTATACAAGGCAAGCACTTTACCACTAGGCCATCTTCCCAGACCCTGATAATTCCTTTAAATAAATGGGCTCATACACATGTAGTTTGTTACCACAAGGAATCCATTTATATAGTAAATAATTATTTACTTAGCAGCTAGAACCTGAATCCTCAGGAGACTTGTTTCAGCCCCAGAGGTAAAAGCTGGTCAGTGTTTAATTTGTTTTCATCTCCACTAGGTGGCAGTATAGGATTATTACAAATAAAACCCCTCAGACGTGCTAAATTTTATTTTTTGAAAACATTTTAATCCAGATAGATTTTTTCTTCCCCCCCCCCATATGCAATATCTTGAGGTTAAACAGATTCTGAATGAATATTGGATTTCTAAATTGTACAAACAAACTGAGCTTGTCTTAGAGGCCTGAGTGATGAAAACTATGCAAGATTTCATTGTGTACCATTTCGATATCCTGAGGAAAACTATACCTTTACTGAAGTAAGAACAAAATGCCATGTATATCTTCTATGCACTCTTGTGAACTGTAGAACTTTTCACACAGTGGCAATGGTGGTCCTTGAACAACGATGGTGTTCCCAGGAGTCACTGTAAGTAAACATAGACGTTCAGCTTTGGATTGTTCAATACACAGAGTTCAGATTGTAACAGAGAATTTAATGTATTTCATTTTGTCATACTTGTTTCTGATAGGTTGAACTGAAACGTGTTTTCAAGAAAGTGTCTATAGAGGAACAACTAATATAGTCGCAAATCAATTTTCAACTTAATGAACACATAAGATAATAAAAGCAACTTTGTGCAATATCTCTTATCTTGGCTTTCTTATTATTTTTTTTTTTTTTTTTTTTTTTTTTGCCAGTCCTGGGCCTTGGACTCAGGGCCTGAGCACTGTCCCTGGCTTCTTCCCGCTCAAGGCTAGCACTCTGCCACTTGAGCCACAGCGCCGCTTCTGGCCGTTTTCCGTATATGTGGTGCTGGGGAATCGAACCTAGGGCCTCGTGAATCCGAGGCAGGCACTCTTGCCACTAGGCTATATCCCCAGCCCTCTTATTTGTTTTTGTCTTGTCCTAAATCACAGTTCCACTTTATTTCATTTATTAGTCAGAGAGACTGGAGAGGTATAACATTTGTAAAATATAAAAATAGCAAGGTCTCTTGAATTACATGATTTTTTTCCCCCAAAGTGTTTCCACTTTTCTCTGGTAAGAAATATTCCTTTATTCATTGAAAACAATGGTTCTTCCACACTTATTCTATATTATTTGGAAGGGTTTCCAATTACAACGTGCTGACAATTTAGCTATGTAGTTAAGTCTGTGCCCAAACTGGTCAACTATATTCTCGCAAACTTCCAGTCAGAAAGAGTTAATGGAACATTAAATTTAGAATTAAATTTAAATCCAGTCATACTACTTTCCTGCAAGTGTTAAAAACTTGAAGCCCCAACAGTAGCATTTAACTGCAATTAGAAAGGAGTTAACTCAGTAGAGAAGAGTAATTAAGAAAAATAGGTTAGGAGTGGTGTTCGAACCTTGGAACTTAATCTGTGGTACTTAGGCACTAAAGTCTGGAATTCTCCTGATTCCTGACCGTCTTGTATATATTTTGTGAAATGTCAGAGGGTCTTTCCAATATGTGCATTTTTCTACAAAGGTCCTTCAGTTCTAATTTTTGAGGGGTGGTTCTGTCATTTGCAACCAAAACTATTTATGAAGGGGATAACTACTTATTCATGATTCATCAAATAAAACCTTCCATATATTTGCAAATGAGCTAACAAAAAAATTTCCTCATTCATTTGAAGGAATACAGGTGGATAAATTACAAGTACAGGGTATGCATAGCTTCTAAAATATATAATTGATGATATTTTAGAACCTTTGTAGATAAGACTTGGAAAAAGAATAACAATGCCAAAGGAATTATAATAAATTATGTTGACATATAATTCTCTTCTATATGATTTAAATTTACGACTTTAACTTAAATTTAAATATCAAAACCATCTCCTCCCTAAAAGTATCCATCCAATAGAAAAAGGGTCAGAAGAGATGGGAAAGCTAAGAAAAATCAAAATTCAAAGCTAAGTGGGAATTGCTACCAAAGAAAAACTAAGGAATAACCAGGTTGCTTATGAATAGAGGCAATAAAATTTATCAGGACAAAAAGCAGTGAGGTCTCCATAGAAGACAAAAAGAGGACAATATATGGGAATAGCTAGGAATATGGCCTAGTGGCAAGAGTGCTTGCCTCCTATACATGAAGCCCTGGGTTCGATTCCTCAGCACCACGTATATAGAAAACGGCCAGAAGTGACATTGTGGCTCAAGTGGCAGAGTGCTAGCCTTGAGCGAAAAGAGGCCAGGGACAGTGCTCAGGCCCTGACTTCAAGCCCCATGACTGGCAAAACAAACAAACAAACAAAGAAATCAAAGTGGCAGAGACCTAGCCTTGAGCAAAAGAGCTCAGGTACAGTGTCCAGGTTCTGAGTTCAAGTCTCACAATAGACCAAAAATCAAAAGGTAGATATTGTAGATATATTTATTATTATAAACCAAATTGTTGGTTAGGGTACATTTTGATTTATTATTCTTCAGTTTAGCTTTTATTTTCTTGTTGATTAGTACGAGTTTATTACTTATCTGATCATTATTTTCTTGTTTATTCTCTGCTTATTAACAAAGGGAAATTTTATATTTACCTGATTGCATTTTAGAGTTATCCTGAAAAGTTGCCAACCGCAGCAGCAAGTGCATAAAAAGGAAAAGGTACCCATAAAAGTGTTGTGGAATAAGGAAACTCTAACCTGTCACTTACATTTAAAAGCCTGGAAATAGTGTATAAAACTAATTAAAAGTATAGCTGTATTAAGGAAAACCAACTGGTAACTAACTGGACATTTTGAATAATAGAGAGCAATGAATGGTATTTGCATATTTTGATTGAGGAAGTTGGTGCTATTGATAAGAAACACAACAATCTATGACAGTACTGCAGTTACTGATGTTTCAAGAGAAACATTTATTGCAAAAAAATAATGTCAAAGTAAAAGGACAAAAACTTAATCAGAACAGCTTTGTAATAGTTTTTTAATTCTTTATTATCAGCGCTTTCTTCCAATTAAGAACTGCAATGTGATAAAACAATTCCATCAAACTGTGAAAGATTAATTTTGCCACCTGTGAAAGAGATAAATATTTTAGGCTGCATTAGTGGACATGCATAATAAGGTTAAAAACAATTTTGGTACTTTCCCCCCAATGTATTCTGCCTGTTTTTATTAAACAAACTTATTGAGTTAGAAAACATTATCAATCTCTGCTTAATATATTGCATACATAATGAATTTCAATTGAATTTTTTTTTAGAAAGCTTCTACCTTGATTTAATGTGTGCTTTTGGCCCTGTAATTCAAGACATATACATCCTATTTCACATTTCTTTAAATATTTGTTCCAGTGATTAAGAAAGGTTATTAATTGAATTTCAAACATATTCTTTCTTACTGTTTAGTCCGGAAGATTTAAAAACTCACTTGATATGTGTTTGTTTTGTTTATTTACTTATTTTAGAAAGGTGATAGTGTCCCTAAATAAACCATCATCATGTTGTTAGACATAAAATTCAGTATCCAACTTTTACTTGTAGGGAAAAAATGGGTATAAGAATGGTATTCTGAAGAAGGCTTCGGTGTTATATTTAGGTAAGCATGAGAAAGAATTAAAGAACAGGGTAGACTTTCAAATACTAGCTGTTACTAAGAAACACACGTTTAACAATGGAAGGTTGGATGGCGGAAAACTAAAACACTATAGACACATTTTTGATTAATATAGGAGGTAGGAGGTGGAGCTCAAGGCAAACAGTCACTTCGGTAGCAATCAGTATAAGAGCTTCTATCACAGCCAGGGAGAGACACTCTTCTTTTCCAAGCGACTTCAGAAAACATTCACTTTGCACACCATGTCCGCAAATTCCCACTGAAAAACAAATATTTTTAGTAGCTTTAATTTTCTTTGTAAAAGTTAAAATAATCAAAACTAGGAATAGATGTCTTAGCAATTTATTTTGGGACTTAAATTTGTACGGTAGTCCTGATTGGACACCCGAACAGAAACACTGTTCCTAACAAATTTCATCTTGAAATATGAAGTACTAAACCATAAATCTGAGAATAAAATCAATAAGGAGAAAAACATGTAAACTTACTCCACAGTGACTTATTTCTTTATTATTATTTTATATTGTCTTTATTATAATTATGTTACTACTTTATACTATATTATGATTTTATATTTATTATTATCCTTAACTGATGTACCAAGGGGTTTCAGTGAGTCAGTTTGTGGGCACAACGCATCTTGATCAGCGTTCCCCCTTTCATCCATCTCGTACAGCTTTCCAATCCCACTACCTCTGATTAAGGATCGTTTTCCCTAATAATACTGCAAGAGAAAAAAAGTTACCAAGTACTCCTTATTTAGGAAAGTTAATTCTTCAGCAGATTCTGATCCTGTAACGCTAAACTTAAGAGTTTCTTTGTAGATATCGTTAAGAAAATTCAGCCAAATCCAGAATAAAGTATCATGGACAGCCACAACAACGGACTGCTCTCGTCCTCCAAAATGTCTTGCTGAAGGCTTGGTTCCGAGTTGATGCGAATGGGAGATGGTGGAATGTTTGAGAAAATCAGGCGTTGTGGGAGCTCGTTAGACCACTGGGCTCATCGTTTTGAAGGGACTTTGAGATCTCAGACTCTTCTTCCTCTTTTTGCTCCTTGGCAAGGTGTGCAAGCGGCTCAGTCTCGGGTTTCCACCGCATTGGACTCACACACTACAATCCAAAAGCGAGAACGACAACAAAATAGGAGCTAGAGCCTCCGAAACGCAACCAAAATAAACGTTTCTACTTACAAGTCGATCTTTCAGGCATTTTAGAATAACAAATGGAAAACGATATACACTAGTAGCTTAAACTTTGTAAATACATAAACTTAAGGCTGATTTTAATTTACTCTGCATTAAAATGAACATAATTCAAAAAAATCTCTTAAGAAATTGCCAATATGAATACTGGAATTGTTTAAAAATAATTGTTTACATTAAATGACTAAGATACCAAAATGCTTTCCTATTATAGTTTGTTAGAGAAAAATACCAACATAACCTGTGATTATTAGACAATATGGAATTGAAATGAGCATTATAACCACGATAATTTTAGAAAACTTGGTATGTACGTATTTTTTCTTGGTCAGCTTTTATATTATTACTTTCTTTAATACTTTAGCTTTGAAATCTTATTCTATTCATTGTGTGAAGTTTAATGTATGGTTACCTCATGATTGAATTGTCCTGTATTAGGAAATACTAATTAGTACATCAGTGGGATTCAAAAGCCGTCAGAGAGACCAAGGATGGGAACAAGGGGGAGCAAACCCAGCAGTGACATTCACTAGACACGGTGTGGAAAATGAACTGGATATCTTCTGGGTGGGGATGGGAGGGAAAGACTGGGAGAGAAAGAAGGGGGTCATGGTTCAAAAAGACTTGTACCAATTGTACTTGATTCATGTAACTGTAACCCCTCTGTATATCAACTATATAAAGACAATTTTTGAAAAAGATGAAGTATGATGATGTATGTCTGCAATTCCAGCATTTGGAAGGATTAGGGAGAAGAATCACAAGTGTGAATCCAACCGGAGCTACATAAAGAAACCCTGTCTCAGGCTGGGAATATGGCCTAGTGGTAAAGTGCTCGCCTTATATACATGAAGCCCTGGGTTGGATTCCTCAGCACCACATATATAGAAAAAAGTGGGAAGTGGCGCTGTGGCTCAAGTGGCAGAGTGCTAGCCTTGAGCAAAAAGAAGCCAGGGACAGCGCTCAGGCCCTGAGTCTACGCCCCAGGACTGGCAACAGAAACCCTGTCTCAGAAACCAAAGCAACGAAAATAGTAAGGACATGCTCTCTAACTCTTCAAGTCAGAAAGCTTAATGCTTTATATATTCGGAAAAGCAGTTCTGTGAAGACTTTTTTCCTTTAAACTTTAAAAACCAATGCATTAGAGATGTAATATTTTAAAACAATATCTGTTGAAATCATATATAATGATATATACATTAAGGTACTCCCATTCGAATCATCAGAATATATAATGGTAGCTATTTTCATCTTCCTCTAATAACAAAGGTAGAATTTATGAGCACTCTGGGACTTTTTGTATCTATCTATCTATCTATGTATCTATCTATCTATCTATTTTTCCATTGATATCTTTGGATATCTATTACTGCATGTTTTCTGAGGCTCTGACTGCCATGTGTCCTGTTTCCTGTTCTGAGAAGTAATTTTATGAGTAATCAGAAGAGCACATCTATATCTCAGAGGCAAGCCTGGATAAATGAATTAAGCAGGTCTACTATACAGCACGATCACCCTTGAGAAAATGACTAATTTCTTGTGGCCATGGTCAAGTGGCTTCAGAAATAACTGGAAAGTACTTCAGTGTTCTGAAATTCACACACACACGCACGCACACACACACGCACACACACACACACACACACCACTACGTAATTCTGATTGTGTCCTATTTGTATAAATTTGTTATCAAAACAGCTTAGGCTAAGCAGTACAGGCAGACATTTATTCTAGAACACAACATGCCACCAGTCTAATTACCGAATGGGTTGTAAAAAGAAGGAAATTAAATTAAGAAAAATGAATTTGCATAGCAGTGATTTATAGCCTACTTTACTCTCAAAATTAGTAAAATGTGTGAAATCCAAGACTTTCAGCACATGATAATATTAGTAAGATGGGAGGAAGTCAAAGAAAAGAAAAAGAAAAAGAAAAAAGGGACTTATTAAATCAAACAAAGGGCTGGGAATATGACCTAGTGGTAGAGTGCTTGTCTTGCATATATGAAGCCCTGGGTTTGATTCCTCAGCATTACATGTATAGAAAAAGCTAGAAGTGGTGCTTTGTGAGGCTCAAGTGACAGAGTGCTAGCCTTGAGCAAAAAAGAAGCCAGGGACAGTGCTCAGGCCCTGAGTTCAAGGCCCATGACTGGCCAAAAAAAAAAAAAAATCAAACACAAGCCTGTAATCAGTGATTACTTCTTACATTAGTATTTGTACACTAACGTTTCTCATTCTAGTAAATGAAAATCCCACTTTTTTCACATATTGCACATTATTTCAGTGTAACTAGAAATAATTTTAGCTTTTTGGTATGCACTTTATTTCTCTGTTGATGATTCATCTTTTCCTTCTGCCTTCATTTCCAAGTACTGATTAAACTCCTCTGTGTACTTTTGGAAATTGTCCTTGGTACTTGAATCAGGAATAAATGTTTTCTCATATATCTAACCTCAATTAGATTGGGTTATCTCTTCATAACACTGCATGCAAAGTGATAACTATATTAAATACATAAATCAAAAAATGATTAACTGCAAATTGAAACATTTGCAGGCTTAAAGCATGTTAGAGAGATGGTTGAAGTTTAGTTTTGCATACTTCACACTTAAGGGATTTTGAAAGAAATGCCTTCCCAAATGTTAGGTCAAAAAGTAATTTCATAATGAAGCAATTAACTTAATTTGCAAAAATTATTTTTCTCATCTCAGTGAAATACAAACCTAAGCCTGTCTACCCTCCCTTTTGCTTTCATTTACTCCTACCTCGTTCTTTGTCCTCTCCTTTCCTTTCTTCCTCTTTTTCTTTTATTCCTGTCCCTCCCTCCCCCTCCCTTTCTTCCATCTTCCTTTACTTCCGTCCCCTTTTCCTACCTCTTGCTTCTCTTCGTTTAACTTTTTTTGCCTTTCAAAATCTTTTTTTTTTTTTGCCAGTCCTGGGCCTTGGACTCAGGGCCTGAGCATTGTCCCTGGCTTCTTTTTGCTGAAGGCTAGCACTCTGCCACTTGAGCCACAGCGCCACTTCTGGCCATTTTCTATATATGTGATGCTGGGGAATTGAACCCAGGCCTTCATGTATAGGAGGCAAGCACTCTTGCCACTAGGCCGTATTCCTAGCCCCCGCCTTTCAAAATCTTTTATGCAGAAATTGCATTCTTTGTAAAGTGATGGCGGGGTCTGTTTTCTAAACTAACTGTAATGCTCCTTCTAAAAAATATTTTTGAGCCATAGCATCTCTGATAACCTATTATGACCTATGCAGATTTATCACAAAAATGTATGTGTGTATGTATGTGTGTGTATATGCATGTATATATGTATATATGCATATATATGTATATGTGTGAATGTGTGCGTATTATGTATATGTGTATGTATATATATGTATAATGTATATATTACAGTTGCAGAGAGATGAACATTTTCCCCCAATTCCAAAAGTGGAATATGTTTGATTCATGATTCAAATATTCCAAAAAGAACAGAAAATCAGGTTGCAGATGAGTACATTATCTTATATAATGTAAGTGAATTTAACTTCTCAAAGGGGAAAAATGCCTTTCTATAGGAAATAGAGCAGTAGTTAGGCTCAAAATCATTTTCACTGGAAATATTCTGACTTCCAAATTACTGAATTGCATGCATATTATATAAAATCATGAGATAAAAAGGGTGCCATCTGTTAGTTGATGATTCATCCAAACACTGTTACTGAACAAATACTATGGATCCAACATTGTTTGATACACAAGAGCACAATCAATTAAAAAAAAAAAAGACTGGGGGACAGATGTACCAGCGTCCTGTTCTAGACAGCCATTACACCTACTTTCTATGGAACTTATAAAAGTAGCCTGTGTAGGAGAGGTTAGTATCTACTTCAAAAGAAAGTAACATACATAACAGATACTAGTTTTAAAGTACTATTATCAATCATTTCAGCTCTCTGCTATTACTTGCTTAATTATTTGTATAGGAATTTGTATATAAAATATAGGAAATAAGTGAAAATAAATTTAAAGTGAAAACACAACTTTTTTCTGACACGAAAATAGCCTATAACCTATGATCTGAGGAATAATCAGTTAGATACCTGGATGGCTTGGGTTTATAAAGAGAATTATACTATTGTGCATAGATTTTTTTCAAGTTTTATCATTTAAATATATTCCCGATTATTGTTTTATGTTCTGAACATATTACAATAGATAATTTACAATTTATAGTACAATTAACATTTTACCTCAATTATATAAATGAAAATGACTCTTCAAGGAAACTCTTTAAAAATATCCAGGTACTTCATCAAATATCCTAGGAGGAAATACTAGAGTTGGGATGTGATGATTTAACTGGAATTTACTTTAATAATCTTTATTATTATTAAAATACCGAGTTAAAATGGAAAGCTAAATACAGCATGAATATCTGAATATCAATATGTTCATGTAACTTGAATGTTAATATTGACTCATATCTTCATTGCCTAGAAGCAATGATAATATTGATTCAGTTCTTCATTACTTAGAAGTCCACGCTTAGAACATGCACAATCACACACACGTATTGCATAGTATTTAAAACCACATGCACATGTACTGCAGTAGTTCTGAATAAAATCGAAAGTAGAAAATTACTAGAGGCAAAGAGAAGGGCAAAACTAGAAGGTGCAAGCTGGGCACTAGAGGCTCACACTTTTAATGTGAGCTCTTCAGAAGTCTGAGATCAAAGGAGTTTTATTTGGAGCCGGTTCTAGCAAAACGTCCATGAGACTCTCCTTCAATGACCCAGTAAGAATCCGGAAGTGGAGCTGTGGCTCAAGTGTTCCAGTGCCACAGTACAGAAGAAGCTCCAGGACGCTGCTAAGCCCCGAGTTCAAGACAAAGGGCAAGCACAAAGCAAACAACAACACAGAATAAAAAAATAAACCAACAAACAAAAACAACCAAGTGCTGGAAGGTGCAAGTATGCTTCCAGTGCCATTTGAAAAATTTTATTCTATTTTTAAGGTGATGTACAGAAGGGTTACAGTTACATATGTAAGGTAGTGAGTACATTTCTTGTCAAACTTGTTATCTCCTTTCTCATTTTTCTCTCACCTTCCCATTTTGTTTAATCCTTCTAACACTTTCTCACCTGTGATTCTCATGTATAAAGGTATCCCATAGATAATATGTCTAAGAACTATTCCCAGAAATAAAATGCTCTGGAATCACACTGTAGAAATCATATAAGAGTATAATGATGAAAACATTAGGGGAAGAACACTCAATACTTCGGTAACATGGGGAATCTTATTCCACTTATGGAAATGATCATAACAATATGCTGTCTTGAGCATGCAAGAAGCAAATAAAAAAGCACTATCAAAGCAAGCACCAGTGGTTCACGCCCGCAATTCCAGCTGTTGCAGAGGCCCAATTCTGAGGATTGTGATTCAAAACCAGTCCATGAGACCTTTATCCTCCACTAAGCCTAGAAGCTGAAAGTAGAAGTGTGATTCAAGTAGTAGAGCACCAACCAATCTTGAAGGGAAGAGGAGATTCAGCACTCAGACTTGAGTTCAAGTCCCAGTACCGACACACAGAAATACATATGAATGGCTCTATAGATATTACTGTATCCGTGGTTTTGAATGTAGGTGTTTCTTTTTTCCAGCCATAGATCCAATAGATCCAACTCACCACAGTTCATATACAAGGGTAAAATATATCTATAGATGATTGTATGAGTGGCAACTCTTGATAGCCAATTCCACATCCCCATACTACAGGAGAGACATCTAAATTTCTGACTTGTCAAGAGATCCATTTTGCACTTCATACCCCCCCCCCCCCGGGACATTCTTGCATATAAACCATGATTATCAGCACATTTATTTTACCATATATACTTTGAATAGTCTTATTCTTAGTGTTTGGCTTACTATTTTAGGTCCCTATATTTGTTTTTCATCATTGCTATATCAGCTTATCTCAAAATTTAGTGGATTAGTCATATTTCTCTTCTTACCATTATAGTTAGAATCCAGAAATGGATTTCATCATGCTACTATATGCATGTCTTTAAGGCTTTGTTTTTCACACTCTAGAGAAAGGTTCATTTTCTTTTTATTTATTTATTTTTAAATTTTTATTGTTAAACTGATGTACAGAGAGGTTACAGTTTCATACGTTAGGCATTGGATACATTTCTTGTACTGTTTGTTACCTCCTCCGAGGCTCATTTTCTTACCATTTCCAGCTACTAGAGACTGATTGCATTCTTTGACTTGTGACCCTCTTACTTTTACTTCTAACCTTGCATTGGGGAATATGTATGTATGTATGTATGTATGTATGTATGTATGTATGTATGTATTTATTGTTTTGTTTTGCTTTTTTTTTTTTTTTGGCCAGTCCTGGGCTTTGGACTCAGGGCCTGAGCACTGTCCCTGGCTTCCTTTTTGCTCAAGGCTAGCACTCTGCCACTTGAGCCACAGCGCCATTTCTGGCCATTTTCTGTATATGTGGTGCTGGGGAATCGAACCCAGGGCCTCATGTATACGAGGCAAGCTCTCTTGCCACTAGGCCATATCCCCAGCCCCTTGTTTTGCTTTTTTGCCAGTCCTGGGGTTTGAACTCAGGGCCTGGGCATTGTCCCTGGACGTCTTTTGCTCAAGGCTAGCATTCTACCACTTGAGCCAGAGCACCACTTTGGGCTTTTTCTATATATGTGGTGCCGAGGAATCGAACCCAGGGCTTCATGTATACGAGGCGAAGCACTTTACCACTAGGCTATATTCCCAGCCTGTATGTATTTATTTACTTCTGATTCTGATTCTGTAATTCGACTATGCTACTTTTGGGAATTACAGTGGGTCCACCTAGATAGACTTAATTAGTTTAAATTTATGTGAATAGAAACTTTCGTGTTCACTTGCAAGATACTGACTGTAATATTCTCCTAAATTTCCTGGCTTAGAAATTGGACATTCAGTAACTATTATTCTACCTAAAATAACTATCATTCTGATTTAAACCAATCCTTATATTCCCTTAATTCATAGTGTCCATGGCAACTTCTTAATTTATTTTTGTGCAGAAGGTCATATACAATGATATTTATTAAAATAGACTCTAAGTAATGGAAACAAAAGGTTTTTTTATTTTGCTTTCTTTTTTCTTTTTGGTTCTTTGTTTTCTCCTTTGTCACTTCTGGCTTTTTTTTCTTTATTATCAAAGTTTATTATTACTCTTATTATTTTGTTTTTTTTTTTCTTCTGATCCTGAGCTTGAACTCCGGGTCTGGGCACTGTCTCTGAGCCTGTCTGTGCTCAAGGACAGTACTCTACCACTTGAGTCACAGCGCTACTTCCAGCTCTTCATGAGGAGTTTATTGAAGAGTATGAAGGATTTTTCTGACCTGGCTGTCTTCAAATTGTGATCCTCAGATCTCAGCCTCCTGAGTAGCTAGGACTATAAGTGTGAAACACTGTTGGCCAGATCATCATCTTCATCATCATCGTCATCATCATCGTCATCAGGGTCATCATGATGTACTGGTTCAAAGGGGGTGACAAAAGTCAGATTGTGAACACGATGTTTCTTGGTCAATAGCTCCTCTTTCTGCGTTCTCCACTATTTCCTCTCCCAGCCGTCTCTAGCCTCAATAGATCCAGTTTAGAGTTTACATAATGAACATTCGATACGATGACTGCATTTGTTCACCCTTCCTGCCTCCATTAATGTGTACCCCACCTGGCCCTGTCCCGAAAAACATGTCTCGACTTCCTGGTACTCATTTTAATAAACAGTATATTATTTGTTCAGAGGAGATACACATTAGATGTCTCCCCTAAATACAACACCCTTTCATCAGATTTGTCTCTCTCTCTGTGTAAATGCAAAGGGCCCTGTATGTTATCATGAGAATTTGAATCTTAAATATGAATTCCACAAGTGAGAGAAAACATGCTCCATTTGTCTCTCTGAGATTGGCTTACTTCACTGAAACAGATTTTTTTTCCTGGGTCCATCCATTTGCAGCAAATGACATATTATTATTCTTTCCAACAGATGAGTAAAATCTCATTGTCTATGTGTGCCACATGTTTTTGATTCACTCATCCACTGTGAAGCCTCTTGACTGTTTCATAACCTGGCTATTGTGAAAAATGCAACAAGGAACATGGATATTCAAGTTTTTTTTTCCATATTCTGACTTATAATGCTTCAGGTAGATTTCCAAGAGTGATATTTTGTAGCAATTTCTTCTATAGAAACCGATCGTTTTCCAAGCATTAATTATTATTATTATTTTTGTTGTTGTTTTGTTTTGTTTTTTTGGCCAGTCCTGGGGCTTGGACTCAGGGCCTGAGCACTGTCCCTGGCTTCTTTTTGCTCAAGGCTAGCACTCTGCCACTTGAGCCACAGCGCCACTTCTGGCCATTTTCTGTATATGCGGTGCTGGGGAATTGAACCCAGGGCCTCAAATATATGAGGCAAGCAGTCTTGCCAGTAGGCCACATCCCCAGCCCGCATTAATTATTTTGTATTATTATTATTTTACTATTTATCATATCCTCTGGACAAAAGTCTTAATGGCTTAGAAATGTTCATATCCTTGTTAAAGGTAAATAATTTGAGAAGCCAGTCTGACATCCCAAATTTGAGGATACTTCAATTTTCTTTAAAAATTACTTTCAAAATGCTTACAATAAAGACATTAACTTTAATCACTTGAAGTACTGTACTTCAGGAAACTCAGCCAGTTATTTGATGCTTCTGAACATCTCTTCATATACACTGATGGCACATCCATCACAAACCAGAGGATCTGTGTTGATCCAAAGGCTATGTGCAGAGATAATTTATTCTGAAGCTTCCGTTGTCAGGACTCAGTCGCAACGCAAAGGAGCTTCTTTGCATACTATCCATTGCCAGGAAGCAAGTGAGCAGAAGAAAGAGCCTTGCTGATACCCACTTCTCCTCCTGCTGGCTCTCTTATTGCCCAAGTGCTCTTGTAGAGATTGTCCCTAATTTCAGTAGTTGAATTAAAAAAGCCAACCTACGTGCACATGGAGATAGTCCTTGTGGAGCAAAACCTGGCTGCAGAACCAGACCTGTGCCACAGTAAATGCTGCTCTGAATGGTTCTGCTCACATGACTGCCACTGCAGAGACTGCTCCAGCTCATGCTGAGCTAGAGTGACAGAGAATGCAAATGGATATGCTTCCATTTGTGAAGGAGGGACTGAAGGTTTGCATGTAGCTTACATACATTTCCCTTTCCCCCAAATATCTATCCACTCATCTATGTTTAACATAGAAATGATCTTATTTTACTTTTACATACGATGCTTCATCACTCTGTATCATAAAAGAATTAACATTAGACAGAAATACTGACTTTATCCTTCGTTCCTCCAGTACGTTTGCTCTTTCTACATGCCAAAAATACCTTGTAACTTAAAAGTGAAAACAATCATGACTAAAGCATTGGCTTTAGACAAAGATGAACTTCATTTTTTTTTCCCACTTGGGTAATTCAGTGTTAATGTCGAGTTCTTTGCGATTTTGTACATGTTTGTGAATATGTATTTATGAATTCTAAAAAATGAAACTTTCTATCCCTAAAATGTCATGCTTTCAATGATGAGTTCTACTTGGTTACTAGAGACTGGTTAATTTGAAGCCCAGAATGAGGGCAATAATTACTGTAATATTTTGTGCAGGTACTGTGTTTTTTTATTCCCAATTTTTAATATTTCCTGGCAAAAGGCATGTTTTTACACGTAGATGTAAAGAGCAAATGCATCTATAATTTTTTCCAGGATGTCATGTCACCAACATATTACTTTTTTTCTGAGATGCTTTATTGTCTCATGGATGGCAGATAGTTCAGTCTTGATGAGCCAGGTATTTCGATACAAAGCACATAGAATGAAGTGTCAAAATATTATCATGTCACCACCTCCTTATTGTCATTAGTCAATTCGTCTATTTTCTCTCTCTTTTTTTTTTTTTTTTTTTTTTTTGCCAGTCCTGGGCCTTGGACTCAGGACCTGAGCACCGTCCCTGGCTTCTTCCTGCTCAAGGCTAGCACTCTGTCACTTGAGCCACAGCGCCACTTCTGGCCGTTTTCTAAATATGTGGTGCTGGAGAATCGAACCCAGGGCTTCATGTACACGAGGCAAGCGCTCTTACCACTAGGCCATATTCCCAGCCTGTCTATTTTGTTCTTATAATAATATTTTTTAATACCTTCAGGACAAGAGAGGTAATGTGGGGTTCATATAATCCTTAGTTTATCTTATTTACTCACGCATTTAATGGTATCTTCAAAGTACATATGCCATAACATTATAATTTCTGAGGTTTAAGGCTTAGACATTTTTTTAAACCACGTTTTCTCAGCCTCTTTATCTCCCATGTCATCTAACCAGTGCTGGAACTCACTCCATTGCTCCCTATAAAATCAAGATATTTCTGAGACATAACATTTGCTCTCTCTTCTACTTTATTTTTTTTCCATCCTTGATCACCTTTTTTTGAGAGACTCCTTAAAAAATGAGCACATGCAACCAATTCATGTCTTAGGCTTTGTCCCAGGGAACCTAATCTGAGGCACTCAGAATCATCAATTATTATGCAAATGAAAGTAAAATTGTTCTGAAAGTCTGTGTGTGTGTGTGTGTGTGTGTGCGCGCGCACGCACGCACGTGCGCAAGTACTGGAACTCAAGGTCTCATGCTCTTGCTGGGATTTTTCACTCAGGGCTGGCATTCTACTTCTTGGACTATACTTCTGGGGTTTTGCAGGTTAATTAGAGATAAAAGTGTCACTTATCCCGCCCCCCCTTCTCGCTGTGAACTGTTGTCTTCAGACCTCACCCTCCTGCGTAGGTAGGATTACAGGCATGAACCACAAACTCCTGGTTTTGCTGTCCACATTCTTATGATGGTAAAAGAGAGAACAATTAATTTAATCAAAGTTTCTTGTACAAAAAGGTACAAGATTAGAACTAAATGTAGGGCGATTTCACATTTCTATTCGGTGCTATAAAACGCTCATTAGAGTAGGAAGATCCTTTTCATGTCATTGGAAATTTCACAGGGGAGATGCACAAGGAATTGTGAAGATTATTGTTCACCTAATCTTTTTATGTTGCATTCTCATTCTTAGGACTTACAGAATTCTGGCTTTCAAAAGTACTATTTACGGCAAACGAGAGATAAGGATCAGAGTATAGATAAGGAAAATCTATTTTCATTATCATCATTGTATAAAGATGCCATTTCATATACTAACCAGGCCTAAAGTACATGTGCTGAACTGCTTCCAAAACTGTTTTGCCATTTGTGTTCAGGCTGACATCATTAGAGATATCGAGTAAATCATCTCATATACCCAGTGTCCAATGCTCTTTGGAAAGTGGAAAACAAGGTTGAAACACAAAACGATTATGTCATACTTTCAGCTTAATAACAGCCAAACTGGGAGGGGGGGACTAAGCCAGCTTTATATGTAGATCTGACATGAATATTTGAGGAATTATTAATTCTTTCTTTCTTTCTTTTTTTGTTTTTTGCCAGTCCTGGGTCTTGGACTCAGGGCCTGAGCACTGTCCCTGGCTTCTTCCCGCTCAAGGCTAGCACTCTGCCACTTGAGCCACAGCGCCACTTCTGGCCGTTTTCTATATATGTGGTGCTGGGGAATTGAACCCAGGGCTTCATGTATATGAGGCAAGCACTCTTGCCACTAGGCCATATTCCCAGCCCCCGAATTATTAATTCTTAAACATGTAAAATTACATGCACTCAGAAACAGACTTTTACAACAATTTTACTTTCATTTGCATAATAATTGACGATTCTGAGTGCCTCAGATTAGGTTCCCTGGGACAAAGCCTAAGACATGAATTTGTTGCATGTGCTCACTTTTTAAGGGGACTCAGAAAAGGTGGTCAAGGATGGGAAAAAAAAATAAAGTAGAAGAGAGAACAAATGTTATGTCTCAGAAATATCTTGATTTTATAGGGAGCAATGGAGTGAGTTCCAGCACTGGTTAGATGACATGGGAGATGAGGCGTAGTCCAGTGTAGGCCTGGTGAGTCAGTCATTTGATGCAGGCCACACATTCGGGAGAGAGATTCGGCCTTTCTTACAGGCTAGGTCCCCTTCAGTATCCAGCTAGAGAAAACACCCAGAGAAAGACAGATGTTAGGCTCTGATGGTGACAATAACTTTATAGATCAAAACAATGTCCGCTGTGCTCCTAGTGCCATAGACCTAAAATATCTTTTCATTTAAAAATAAAACTGTGGCTTTGGGAAGCCATTTCATTTTATTTATTTTGTTATTATAATGCACCTTTATCAACTGTTTTCCAATGTATTTTGATTTTACGGATCTGGCCCCTAAGTGATTTTAGATTTCTACGTGACAGCCCAAATAGTGATAGATTTTCTGATGATTAGCAAACATTTATTCTTTTGACTTGATTATTGTCTCCTGTTCCAGTGAGTTTATACTACAGCTGAAACCATGTACTTGCCAATAAACTATCTGCAATTCAGTTTTAATTATTTTAATTGCTTAATGCAAAGAAGAGCCACACTTTATTCAAGCTATATTAGCTAACATTTGGATACAAATGTAACCTAAGCCAGGCAGTGTGGAACACCCGTAACCCTAGCACTGGGAGACTGAGGCAGGAAAAGGCTTGAATGTAAGGCCAGCCTAAGGTATATATATAGTGAGACCAAATCTCAAAAAAAGTTAAAGAAACTAATTCGAAATAAGTATTCCATCTACATTTTATGACATAAGTACAAATAATGAGAGGGGAGCTAGATGATTACATTTTTTAAATTTTGGTTGTATGGGTACAATGAAAGTAATCTCTTGTCTACTGAAGTTATATAAAAATCTTTCACTGATCCCATAAAGGATCTTCAAAGTTCTTTAAATTCTGATTTACACTGTACAGAGAACATTAAATACATATAAAATAATTCTTTAAGGGTATAACATTCACAATTATGCTTCAGTCTGTGATTCATTAAAGAAGTCTAACTCATTGTATCAGTAATGAGTGGTTCATTCCTACATACAATTGATTCTGTATCTCAAAACTCTGATACAAAAAGGATAGAGATGCCCAATGTCAAATAATTATTTTAAACCTTCCTTTTCTTAAGTTATATATAAAGTTTATAATAGCTGTGATCCCAAGCTTCTGACTCCAAAGTTTGCCTGTCTTTCTACAGATGCCAATTACCTGCTTCACTTTTAATTTCACATATATCTATATGTAGCCTTTTTTATGAGACAACTGGACTCTCATATTGATCACAAAGATTCTAACTTAATTCTGATGACCTTAAGTCTACAGCAGTATAACCTTGGCAGCTAAAAACCATCACCTGTTAGATCTGAAAAAGTTACCACAAAGAAGCATTTTGCCAAGAGACGTACTTCTGTTAAGGAAAATAATTACTTTCTGTATCAAGAAGTAAAAGTCTCCATCTGGGGACTGATCTGAATATAATTTATAATCCAAGTCCTTCGTGTGGCAAACTGTAAATCTATATTACAAGTAAATATAAGCCATTTTCTATATTAGTCTGAGGTGGCCTTTGCTTGATCTTGTGTTTTCTTGGTTGACCGAAATAAGAATTCATTTTCTTGAAGTTTGAGAGGGTTCTTCTTATCATGTCTGAATATTCTATTAAAGGATTCCAAGCAGTGAACAAGTTTAGCTGTAGTTAAGGAGTTCTATAATTAGTGAACATGTATCACAAGAGATCAGGCTAACTTCTGCTTCATCTTTGGAGATGGTATATTTTCCACCACACCGGCAATTCAGCGAAAAAGAACGGTCATCTTCATTCCAAGACATTTCTTCAAGATACACTTGAGCATCTACTGGTCCCATATTTCATAGCTCATCATCATGCCGCTGCAGGTCATACTCTTTTCTTAGTCTCTTCATTCCCTAGAATTTTCCATGCCTGATCAATTTCGATGAACTTCTCTATATATTCTTCCACCGTTCGTTCCTGCTGGCACATCTGGACTTTGTTTATCTGGATGATACATTAATACGAGTTTTTGATATTTTTGTTTTAGGTCAGCCACATCTGCATATAGGTCTGCACCCAAAATACTGTACCGATCCTTTTTTGGTGCTGGCTTAAATGCCACCATTCTTTGAACAAGAAGTAGCCTTTCCAGATGAGCAAACTTCACATCGCCAGGGAGACAACCGGTGTCTGCCTGCCGCCCACCAGAACTCGGAACCGGCTTCTCATTTTATCTTATTCCTTTCCTCACTTCAAGCATTGTAAAATTTTCTGCTTTACATAACTAATTATATCCATATGTTTAAAACAGCCTGAGAATAATGGACAATATTAATAAATCACAAAAAGTGATTCACAAAACCATTTGACTTTATACAGGCAGATATTCTCACAAAAAAGCAATTTCTTTCACCCCACCTGTGGCTCAGTTTTATGGATTTTGCTTGTAACATGGTAGTACAAGATATCAGATATGGAAAATGTTAATTAATATTTATTTCAAAATGCCAACTATTATAGATTGAGTATGTGATGGCTTTGATTTCTTACATTAATTATGAAAATTTATGGCTTGTCAAGAGTCTATGTGCCTTTTGTGACCATAACATTATAAAGTATATTTATTTATGCTTATTCTACAGAAAAAGAACATCATACTTGTTCGTATATGTGTGTGTGCGTGTGTGTGTGTATGTGTGTGTGTGTGTGTGTGTGTCTATTTACCAGGGCTTGAAGCAGTACCTGACACTGTAGCTAGGGTTTTTTCTGTGCATCAGTTTTATCTAGGCTGGCTTTGGACTATAATTCTCAGGTCTCAGCTTCCTAAGTAGCTAGAATTATAGGCGTGAGCTATGAGTATACAAGAAACAACATCTTAAACAAGTCTTTGTACCAGATTATAAAACTTAAAATAACATTAACTAAAGCTATTGTGTTGAATAAATGGTAATTTTCCTGCTGAGTTTGTTTGTTAGTGAGTCATGACCTCAAAGAAAATAGAAGTGGCATGTCAATGACTTACTATGGTTCTGTACAAAATCTATGGCAATAAGTCCTCTCACTATGTTTGTCTAAAGCAGATTTTCAAGTTTTCTTATAAATAGAAAGCTGTGATATTTCAGACTCTAGGCCACGAAGGACACAGCATTAGTTACAATTTACTGGTAAGATAGGGGAGAAAAAAAATCTTAAGTAACTTTTTGGGGCTGGGAATATGGCCTAGTGGTAAAATGCTCCCCTTATATACATGAAGCCCTGGATTCAATTCCTCAGCACCGCATGTATAGAAAACGGCCAGAAGTGGTGCTGTGGTTCAAGTGGCAGAGTGCTAGCCTTGAGCAAAAAGAAGCCAGGGAGGGCTGGGGATATGGCCTAGTGGCAAGAGAGCTTGCCTCGTATACATGAGGCCCTGGGTTCGATTCCCCAGCACCACATATACCGAAAACGGCCAGAAGTGGTGCTGTGGCTCAAGTGGCAGAGTGCTAGCCTTGAGCAAAAAGGAAGCCAGGGATAGTGCTCAGGCCCTGAGTCCAAGGCCCAGGACTGGCCAAAAAAACAAAAACAAAACAAAACAAAAGAAGCCAGGGATAGTGCTCAGGCCCTGAGTTCAAGCTCCACGAGTGGCACAAAAACAAAATAAAACAAAACTTTAGTTACTTTTTGACTCTTACTTGTATATTACGTCTCATTCAATGTGTCAGGAAAAAAGACGTATCAATTGTATTATTGCTCATTAAAGTTCATGTTCCAATTATATATGGATGAGTATAGACTATGCTCATGATAGTGATGAGGACAGTGGTCTATGAGACAAACTCAGGACGCACTTTAATTCATCACCTGATCTCCCCAGACTGACAGGCTTCCTTGGCATTTGAATTGCTCCGAGTTTACTGTTCACTAATGTCACTATCCATAAACAGTTCACAGTCTCTCTGTGAACTTCCCCTCCCTTCTCACTAGATGCTATGTCTGTTGTCCAGCTGCAGGGCACCGGTGAGGTGGAGGAGTAGGTTGTTTGCTGTGTGCTAATTGACCGTCTTTCTTTAGGGCTAGGCTGACTTTTTCTTCATTCATGGACCCAGATTTCTAAATTAACATAATGCCATGTAACATAGACAGGAGCTGCAAATCTCCATTTGAAATCGACATCAGAGTTATTTAATAAATATAGGATATCACACAAGTTTGATCTCACAGACCTATTTGAAAAGAAAAGAGAAGATCTGGACTAATTAGCCTATGCTAAACATCTGTGTAGTCCAAATAGTGTCAGTCTGATTCAGGAAAAATATTCTTGCACAAGGAAAGGTAACTCGCATTGATTCCTTTTTGTTTAAGATAAAAAGATAAGGTTTTATCAAACATAATCATATGACAAAAACTTAGGCACACAGCAAAATCTCTCAGTGATTCTTAAGGACTGCTTTTGGCTAATTAATCTGTCTGCCTATCTACCTACCTACCTACCTACCTATCATCTTTGCTCCTGTAGAAAATGTTTATATATTTCCTATATTAATTATTTTATACACATTTTCTATACAAGCATCATTTTTTAGGTTAAAAATCTAAGTACATATACATAAGTGAACATGATAATGAATTTATATGAGCAATAAGGACAAGGAACATATTTCAGATCATCCAAAAGACACATGAGGGACTTTGAGAGGTACATGTTTTCAAAGAAATGGCACGTCTCAGAGAAACCTGACAAAATAATTTACACGAATGGCATATAATTAGATGTCAAAAATACTCCAATGGAAGAATCAAAAATGATAAAACTTGTAAACTAAGGAGGCCTACCATACCACACTTGGGAAAAGAATCTCTCAGATGAATGCTGACACTGCAAGAAAGATACCAAGTGGTATAGCTCAGGCTTATTCTAATTAGTGCTCCTGGAGTGATAAACAGGATGTCGATGTCTTGTAAGCAGAAGTGGTTACATATGTTTTAAAGAAAATTTATGAATACCTTGTAAGTCAGAAACTTCTAGAAATAAGTCTAATGAACTCTAGTTGGAGCCAAGACAGTATGCTGTCCAAAGCTAGGAAAGCCTGTGACCTTCTCCCGTAATGCACAACACTTACAAAAACTTCCCATGTCTTTGAAAATTGCAGGCATGATGCTGAATGTTCATTGGAGCATATAATTATGCAACTTCATCTTGACAGGTCCTGACTTAAATAACTGCTAAACAATATCTTGTTAAAATAGAAGGATTTCATATTCCCGAAGACACAATGGAAAGTTGCTGGAAGAAACTGAGTAAAGAATAAAAATATAAACTGTGAATTGATAAAAATTAGTTGTGGAAAGTATTACAGGGTGGGTCTAGAACACAGGAGATCGGCACGTAAGCTCAATTCAGAGTGAATACAAGTAATCAAAGTAAGAAACCAAATGCTTAGAAATTTAACTAGTTTCAAAGAAAGAAGGGAGCAACTGTAATATTTTAGAATTATAGAGTAAGTGAATGAGTAATTAGGATGAAGGCAATTTGAAAAGAGAGATCTGTGATGATTATAAATGACCCCTAAGAGTAACATGGACCATCGTGGCTTCATCTGTGAAGATGAACAAATATGATCTGAACAGAGACAAACATTCCTCTCTTTTGTTATTTTTCTTCCCCATCACATTTATTGGGTGTTTGGCTCTTTTCACATGCATATATTTGAATGGAAAATATTGGAGAGGGGTTTTAATGATGGAGAGAAGAAATATGAAGTGGTAAGATGGAATAAAGCAAACCATTCTGACAGTACTGTCACATGGAATACTTCTGGAACCCTCTGGAAAGAGGCTGAATGAAGAGCCCAAGGGAACCTAAAATATGCAGATATATCAAGGACCCTGGTAACCGAGGTAAGTGTGGAGGAACATAGTATCTGAGGAACAGCGTCTCCTGTCCGTATTCCCTGCTCTTCAAAGAAGGATACTTGCTTTCTTTTTGGCCATTTGGTAGCCATTTCATTCTTATTTTTATCACTAGATCCTTAAGAGTAGTTCAGCATAGGACAAACTTCTTTTTATTTTCTAAGTATAGTTAAGACAAATACTCCTAAGGGTGGCAAAATAAGACTGAATTATGTAGCAAGATGCAGGCCAATATTGGAGGGTAGATATGAACAGGGGAGGTTTACCCAAAGACAATCAAACACTCTTTCACAAACTTGAAAATTAGCCTTTTTTTTCAAGCTAATCTTTGGGTTTCAATGTGTTCTATAAAAATGTCTAGAAAATTGAAGACAGGATATTGATAAAATTAAACTTCTTTCTAAGGCCCACTAAAATTTAAAACTATTCATCAAGAATTTGCAGACTTAGGGCCAAAAAAAAAAAAAAGAATTTGCAGACTTAACTGTTATTAAATTTATATATATACTAAGAAATATGTGAGCAGGTGATTTTAGCATACATGAAGAACATTTTGGGAGATACAGCATCTTAAATTCATGCACTAATCATAGAACACAGAATATCTATATTATAGTGTCTTTTGTTTTGTTTTGTTTTGTTTTGGGCCAGTCCTGGGCATTGGACTCAGGGCCTGAGCACTGCCCCTGGCTTCTTTTTGCTCAGGGCTAGCACTCTGCCACTTGAGCCACAGCGCCACTTCTGGACGTTTTCTGTATATGTGATGCTGGGGAATTGAACCCAGGGCCTCATGTATACAAGGCAAGCGCTCTTGCCACTAGACAATATCCCCAGCCACATTATAGTGTCCTTTATATAAGGTTAGAAGTCTAGATTCCCACACTTACTTCCTCTTGACTTCTGTGTTAGACAACTCAGTCTTCAGGGAAAGTTATTGAAACATTTTAAGGTTTAATCCTTAATCTGTAAAATGAGAATTAAAACTATCAAATGTATGCAATGATGTGTGAATTTAGATAAAATAATCAATACCTAGCACTTAAGTAGCATTTGATAAACATTGACTGTCATTGTTATAGTATTTTCGGTACCATTTTAATGTTCATTTCCACAATATCCCATGATTATGCAATTGCTAGTGATTTGACAGCATCTGGTAAGAGACAAAAAGATTTAAAAGAAAAAGGTAGACACCAACTGAGAAAAAAATGTGTCAATATGGACAGGGTGAAAAAGGAGTTACTTTTTCACTAAAATTTGTTTTATTTGGAATTACTTATGCTGTAAATTTTCCACGAAGAATATAGTCACTGATTTCAAGAAAAAAGGTTCTTTGAAACCTATGATCTCAGTCTGAAACAATTGTACTTTAATTTAATGTAATATAATATTTTCAGTATAACTTCAATCCTGGTGTAGAAGAGCTTTAAAACTAAACTAGAAGATTATTTCTATTTTGGGGTAGAGAAAATGATGTATTCTTAGTTCAATGAAAAATTGTCTCTAGAGTGCATTGATGATCTTAGTATGCAATTATCAGCATAAACAGAATTTGAAGTAATTTATATATTTAATGTTCTACTGTCTCCTGACACAGCTTGGTATATCTGTGTAAGAAATAGTCACCATGAGGCCTGTCATCCAAAGTGCATATTCTAAGGAAATGATTTATAAAATGAACTTGAAATAAATCTTCTAGCTGAAAGCCTCATATTCTGGAAGGAATCTAGCATAGAAGAGAAATTTAATTTTAATACATGTAACTTAATTCTTAGATATTCTCTATCTTTCATCGCCCTGCTATTTTTTTTAAAAATCTATTTTCTTCTTTCCATCATCTGTTTTCCCCTCTGAGCTGCTTACCATTCAAGTTTGCCTCCTGCAGGTTCATTTTCAGTGGCAAGATACTTTAAAACCTATGTCTTCTGCAACTAAATTCTCAAAACTAAATTCTTCAAAAGCTTGTACTCCTTTCTCTACATCTTCATTCTTTGTCCTTCTTCAGACTATTTCTCTAAAGAATCAGTCAAATCCATCGTAAAGCACTGTATTTGTCCATCAAATACAAACACTAGAAGGAGGCATGACCTTGGAGAGTCAACTGCTTTTTGATTTTTGCGTTGCGTGTTCTACTCAGGTTTTTAGTAGTTCCCCTATGGATCTACCATGACTTATAATTTCTCTTTGGTTTTATTTTTCATTATTTAGAACTTGGTTTCCAAGGATGTGTGGATGGGCCAATACCGTGCAGATTGGATTTTCAACTAGAGAGTTAAGTATCTCCTATTCATCTTTGTGTAAGAGCCCCAAGATGAATAGCTCACTAGTTTAAGCTGTCTATGACATAGGTTTTGAATTTCATGAATTACTTGACACTATTTTGCCTTCACTTTCCAGTATCTTTGTTCAGTTCCAGATTTCTTATCCCAGTAACTCTCTTCGATTCCACCATGCACAGAGAGTTTAATTTGTACTCTATGAAATGATGACTTGACATCACCTGACTGCAAAAATCATTTATAATCTTTTCTTTCATGCTATACACTCATTGTGGATTATTTACTTTCCCTAGTCAGTAGTTGCTTGACTATAATTACTGATTTACTTCAAGTATTTATTAGCCTCGACTTTTTCAGTTTTTCTTTACTCTTCTACATTTTTTTTTTGTTTTTTGTTTTGGCCAGTCCTGGGCCTTGAACTCAGGACCTGAGCACTGTCCCTGGCTTCTTCCCGCTTAAGGTTAGCACTCTACCACCTGAGCCACAGCGCCCCTTCTGGCCGTTTTCCATATATGTGGTGCTGGGGAATCGAACCAAGAGCTTCATGTGTAGGAGGCAAGCACTCTTGCCACTAGGCCATATTCCCAGCCCCCACTCTTCTACATTTTTTTTTACAAGAACATTTTTTAAAGCAACAATTTTAAGGCATACTACTAAAAATTAACTGAGTGGGAACCTGGGTTATGATTCAAATGTTTTTAATATATTACTAATTTCACAGCTTTCCACTTCTATTATAAGATACAGAAATCTATACAAAATGAGCAGATCACTTTTGTAGTAACTTGGGAATACTAGCTAAATTTCCTTCTGTGTCCGATTTCACATCTTCCATATAGGATGCTACAAAGATGCCTAACAAACTCACAGACATGAATTTATATCCAATAATGCAAAACTCTTAGAAGACTTCAGATATAAAATGTCCTTACTGTTATTTTTTGTTTGAATAAAATATATAGAAAATAACTAAAATATGCACTTCGCTGAAACCTCTTTTTATGTCAGTACTATTTAGTTAATGTTGAACTACTGCTTCTAGCTATAGACATTCTTATTCCTCATGTCACATTTATACTCTCTCAGATTTGGTAAGAGAGAAATTACCACATTCATCAATTGAAGTGAGTTTACATCCTTAATTTTAATGATGATTATTATCTTCAAATATAGAAAAAAGAGGAAATCTATAAAAATAGCATTACATTACCTTGTTTTTAACTATGTAACAACTTCAGTAATAACACGTTGAATATTTATTTTTATTATAATTAGAAAGTTTGATTTTAATGTATGAACTATGAAGACATCTAAAAAACATTTGCAATCTCACCAAATGTCTTTGAATATTTATGACAGGAAATTAGAAGACACATTAATTTCTTTCTCTATGCTGATTCTATCTGAGATAATAACATGAATAATGCTCATGAACTGAATTCTTTTATTAATTCTCTGAACTAAAAATAACTTTCAATTGGAATTTTCCATGTATCATTAAACTGAGTATTTGTTTATTTGTTTTTAATTCAGTCATTCATTCACTACTCTCTTATTGGACTCTGAAAATAATCCAAACATTGAAATAGAAATTAGAAATAGAAAGATTCCTAAATGAATATTATTCACACACTAATATCACTCATATTTTACTAGGTAAAAATAAACACAAGGAAAGTCGTACAGTGATCAATGTCCTAATTATCATTTTGATTAAAAACTATACTATACTATCCAAACTATATTATCCAAAGGTATAGTTTGTTTTAGGCTTTACCAAAATAGTAGAAGTTGGAAAGACAGAAAAGAGTAATATCACAGATCAAAATAATAGCACAAGAAACTTAAAACATATTGTAGTATTGAATTCTGTGAATACTTATAAGGCCGAAATACATTCAGGAAAGGGTATAAGAATTTTTAAACAGTTGTTGATAATATTGTTGGAACAATTGACAAGTAGGCTTTAATATGTTTATTCCATTTTTGTACAAATGAGAAACATAGAGAGAGCTATAAAAGTTCTGAGGAAAACAAAGTCAAGTTTCAATACTGACAACTTTTTTATTTTGTCTTTCTCCTCAGATCCCTCAATAAATGACTTACATTTTAGGCCTTTATAACTGCTTTTAATTTATCAATGCACATATAACTTTACACAGTGTTTTTGCTATGGTTAGAACACTGTTTTCTGTGTATTTCCTACACAAACTTGCTTAATTCCCACTCCATACATGATTCTAGTATATTGTTAATTTTTCTCTTTTTGTTGTGTTTTAACAAAATTCCATCTCTACCAGATTCCTGATGCATTATATTTATATGTTCTTCTTTTTTAGACAAAGATTCGAACTGATTAGCTTGTTTATCCAACTATTCATATTGTGGAGAATCCTGAGCTATTAACTAGATTTTCAGTGTTAATATGATCAATATCATGTGGACAGCATGGTTGCCCCCCCCCAAAAAAAAAGATGCCCTGAGAAAGCGCATTACATCTTTGATATTCTCATTGGAAGCATATTACTTAACCTAAGTATGAAAAGCCACACACTAATTGTGATAGAAATGACATTCTGCAAAATAACCGAATTTTTGAAAATGGTTAGCCAGGCACTGGTGGCTCATGGCTCTTGTGCTAGCTACCTGGGAGACAAATCAGGAGGGTAATGGTTACAGGGTAGCCTTGGATGGAACATATATGAGACTCTAAATCTACACAGGGAGATTTGAAGAAGTGCGTGCCTCTAAGCCAATAACTATAGGAAGTTTATGTGACAGAGATCACAGCTCAGGTGTGCACCCAGTTGGAAAGCAAGCTATAATCCTTAAAACAATCAGGGAGTAACATGGATAGAGCCTTGAATCAGCTGTACTGGCCTATATTACCAAAAAATAATCATGCATTAATATCATGAAAAATAAGGAAAGAAAAAGAGGATGGAGTGAATAAGGCAAAATAACTATATACAGTGTAAAGTCTAACCTTAGGTCTTGGAAGAAAAAAGTATACACATAGAAAAACTTGTAAAATCTGACCAGTTTCTATGTAACTGCTGATTTATTTATGATTATTTTTCTATTGTATCATGACATGATACAAACAGGAAAAGCTAGTTGAAGGTTGTACAGGAGCTCTACTAGTTTTGAAACTTTTTAACATATCTAAAGTTATTAAAAAAAAAGTCAGCCATGGTAACACACATCTGTGACCCTAGCACTTACAAGGCTGAGGCAGGTACATTAAATGCTCCAGACTAGCCTAGGCTACCCAGTAAGACTCCATCTATAACTGTAAATAAATAAAGAAACGTAGTAAATATTTGTTAAATGAATAAATTACAGAGAGTTGTGGTTATGAGCCAAAAATCATTATTCGTTATCTTAAATTTACAAATGTCAGTAAGGAGTACTTAGTCTAAATTTCCTTGAGTTGTGCACTCAGAAATCTGTTAGTAGCAACCACTAAGCCTGTGCTTTAATGCAGTATTGTGTAAATTCTTCCGATGAAATGAATTTTAATGTAGTCTCGATAGTAATACATATATACATATTACAATCCATTCCAACACATTATAATCAATGATTTTTCCACACCCAGAAGAAACAAATGTCATATTAATTCAGTAGTCTTTACTAATGTAACATTAATGAATTCTTCATACTGCTAGGTGACAATGATATGGTTTAATAGTGTACAGAAATCACATTTCTCCTGAAAGGAGCTATATCGTGTGGCTTTGAAGATCAAAAGATAAATTTTCTCATAAATGTCAACCATGAAAGTCCTCAGCAAACACTTTCAGTATAATCAAAATCATTGTGCAAAAAGCATACCAAAGACACAGTTTCAGTCTTCAAGACATTGTATTTTTAAAACAATGATATAAAATCCTTTGCAAGGACACAGCACAGAGATTTTTTTGGCAATGATCCTCAAAAAAGATGAAGTAAAAACAGTATTGTGTGATATTCAGTAAATTAAACCTGCAGGCTCAAAAAAGCATTTGTGAGATGTGTGTAAACATTGTAAAGTTCACATTTATTACCGCTTTTCCTCTTATTCTAAACTTCTTGGATGTGTTTGGTGCCAGTGACAGTAACATATGTAACACAGTTTGTGGAAGCTAAAGGTCACTCTCTCTGCTATTTTGTTTTTACAGTCTTGCTGACAAATACAATATTGTATACAGATTTAAATATTGCAAGAGATATGATGGACAAAAGGCTAACACTTTAGAAGGGGGAAAAAGCTTGAAAATACCAAGATTCTTTTCTTACATGTCATAAATTGTAAAGGGCAATTTATATTTAATAGCTTCCTCTCTAATGATTTATAGTTTACCCATTCATTTTTCCAACTCTACTATTTGTCTCTGATCTTAAATACAGTCAAATTAAAAACTGTTCTGCATATAGAGTGTGGTGACTGCCAGTCTCTGTGTCCCTGCACACTTTTTATATGATCCCTAATACAATAGTTTAGTGTTGCTTAAAGCAAATTCTCTAAACAAAAAAGCAAAACAAAGATGTAACAAAAAAATCTTCATTGAGTATCATTAAAAGTCAAACTTTCTCACACAAATATTCAAACGGATTATGTGTTTCTTTTTCATGTTTCCCTATTTTTAGATACTTTTTTCTCACTCATTAGTTGGCTCAACTTCCAAATTTCTTTTTTTTTTTCAACTTCCAAATTTCATGATGCTTTATGTAACATATTTCACATTGTTTTCTTAACATTTCTTCTTATCTTCTCATTCATAAGGCTTATTTAAAGCATGAGTGTTACTTAATGTCTTTCATACTTCCATTCATTAACTCTTTCTTTATATTTTATGTGTAACTGCTACAAGTTATCATTTAGATGAATAGGCTTGAACCACTACACATTTAGTTTTTGTAACTTCACCCATAAATAACTTATCATATTTATAGAAATATTTTGTAATGAAATAAGCAATTTACACATCCTTAATTAAAATAATTTCCTTAAAATACAGGATTTTATATAATTTTTTTTTTTTTTTTTTTTTTTTGGCCAGTCCTGGGCCTTGGACTGAGGGCCTGAGCACTGTCCCTGGCTTCCTTTTTGCTCAAGGCTAGCACTCTGCTACTTGAGCCACAGCGCCACTTCTGGCCGTTTTCTGTATAAGTGGTGCTGGGGAATTGAACCCAGGGCCTCATGTATACGAGGCAAGCACTCTTGCCACTAGGCCATATCCCCAGCACCTCTTAAAATATTCTTAATGTGATTTATCCAAAAGGCAAATAATTGACAAGTGATTTGCAATGAGCACCATTCTCTCCATATTCTCTGTTACCGTTTATACTTTGGATGTTTTTTTTTAACAATGTGTACTTTGAGCTCAATGGTAGGGCTCATGCCTGTAATTCCAGCTATTCAGAAATTAGAGGGAAGATTGTCAATATGAGGCCAATTTAGGTATAGGTAACAAGACTTTTTCTAAGTAAAAACAAAAGGGATATGGCATAGTTCAAGTAGTAGAGCACTTGCCTAGCATACATTAGGTAGTGGATTCTAATCTCAATACTGAAAAGTAAATACATTAATGAATAAATGAATAAATAAACAAACAAGTATTGGAACTTTGTTAGGCCTCTACTTGGAGTCCTAGTATTTGGAATCTGGACTCTAAGTCTCAGACGCATGAGTAGATAGGATTGTAGATGGTAGCCACTGGCTCCTAATTCACTATCTCACATCTAATTTATCTAATTATCTAACACAAAGGCAAAAAATTGTGCCATTATCTGGGCCAAGTTCTGGCATTCAGTAGTGAGTGTGACAAACATGAAACACAGAAATAGAATCTGGTAATTTGCAAAGCAAGATAAAAACCAGACCTGATTACATACAAAATTCTACATAACAAAGAAATTTATCAAGTACAATTTTCTTTTCTTTTTACCTAATACTATGTTTCTGAAAATTAGTGCTTTTTACTGTCTCCTTCATCCATTGAAGGACCCTCAAAGCTGAGTATTGTAACTTGTTTATTTAAACTAGAATGTTGATTTTTTTTTTTTTTTTTTTTTTTTTTTTTGCTAGTCCTGGGCCTTGGACTCAGGGCCTGAGCACTGTCCCTGGCTTCTCTTTGCTCAAAGCTAGCACAGCGCCACTTCTGGCCGTTTGTATATATGTGGTGCTGGGGAATCGAACCCAGGGCTTCATCTATATGAGGCAAGCACTTGTGCCACTAGGCCATATTCCCAGCCCTAGAATGTTGATTTCTATCCATATCTAGAGTTGTTAGTTTTATTCTCCTAATAAACTGATTAAACTCATTTGTAAGACACATTCACATTTTAAAAATGTTACTAGCTACAAGAACTACAAAAACTAAAATGATGGAGAAAATTTAGATCATATTTAACAGATATTTTGCAATTTTCAGTGGTTATTTTTACATAAGGCATATGATTTTTCCTATAGCCAGATGAAGCACATTAATAGTTTTATCCATCAAATAAAGAAAAATAACCAAAGCTCTAAAAATGTGTGTACAGTTACAGAGTACAAGTGAAAATTGTTTTGAGATAAAATTTTTGTTCATCTACGTATTCACTATCTAGATCCCCTCTTTTGTTACATAATTGTTTCTATTTTGGCAGAGATTGTTTGCAATATTCATTCATTTGTAGAACATATAAAAAATGTTTCCTGGAGGGTGATATTGTCCAAAAAGAATTGTGCTCATTACCTGACTTACGAAATGGTAACCCCTCTGTACAGTACTTAACAATAGTATATATATGTATATATATATACATATACACACATACATACACACACATATGTATATACATATATATCATACACAGATGCACACAATCCCGCTCATGATTCCAAAATTTGTGAGTTTTCACATCTGTACATCCTGCAATGATTTTTGTTTTATCTTCTTCATTGAATGAGGTAGAAGTTCATTCAACTCCTCCCTCCCCTCTTTTTCTTCTTTCTCAAGCTCTGGGGTACTGTATGTCAGGGAAGTTAATCTTCCCCCGTATGACATCTTCTATAGAAGAAACATACTAATGTTCACAGGGTGTAAAAGGGAAATGTTTTCCAGGTCCTGGACTAGGTCATGCAGCAGAGACAGGGAGCTGTTTTGGTCTGACAGATGTTTATGGCTGCAGCTCTGTTGTGTGCATAGGAGACTCAGCCCTCTCCAGAAGCCAAGGCAGAGCTTCAGGGTGCCGAGGGCAGTCAGTTCTGACAGTCAGCCAGCTTTGCCTATTTCTCCTATTGGAAGGCTACTGCCGTCAATAGCTAGTTCTGAGGTCTGCTTTCTCTTACGTTTACAAGACAACCACAACTCAATGTGTTGCCTGCCCATCTCTGTCATGTTGGACATCCGGACAAACTTGGTCCTTGGACACATATCAACATGATGGACTGCAGATTTATTGTCTCAGCTTCCCCAGTCCATGCGCTCAAGATTCTTCCAGAAATCTCCTCACCTGTGATAAGAAGCCCTGTATCTTTACAAGTGTGCCTCATGAATCACATACGTGACAAGATCTTATGCAGCTGGTTTATGTCAGGAACCCGTTTTCATCCTGGTATTTCCCTTAGTTTCTTTAGTAATCCTAAGTCCTTATTCATTGCTAATATGTTAACCTTTGTGAACAATATAATCTCATACTCATTTTCAATTGATGTCACAGATGATGTAAGGCTAATTCTTTTGGACTGCCTTCATCTAGAAGCTATGCTCATCATATCTTCCTGATTATGACCCTTTCTACATTGCTACTTGTGAAATTACTATTTTTTTCTTTCTGATCAAGACAGCACATTCATCATATGTATTTATGAGTTTATCTGTATTTTATTACACATCCAATTTGCAAAAATGATAACCCAGAGTTACAAAAGAATTCTACTTACTTCCATTTGAAGGTTACGAAGACAAGTAATAGCAAAAGATGAAATATAGGGTACAAATGAATGAGTCAAATTGATTCAATACATCAGAGAGTAAAACCAACAGCTTATGGTTATTTGACAATGAACACCACAAGCTATAAAATCATAATTCAAACCATGACCAGGCAAAGCCTATTGCATAATCAGTCAATCCTTCCAATATGATTATCAAAATATAAATCATGTCAGGAATAAGTACATTTATCAAAATTAAATTAGGCAATCTTAAATGATTATTTGAGTTTTTACTTTTTTCTGTCTTCTTTTAAATTTCCTTCCACATTTGCTTTTTAGTATACACTTAAAATATGAATGAATTTGTTATTTTTTTAAAGAAAGAATCTGAGTTTGGTAGCATGTAGTCCCAGCACTGTGGGAAGGGAAAGGTGGAAAGCTCAAGACTAGTCTGGGTAATAGAGTGACATTATCCTAAGCATAAACAAGTTAAGTAAAAACAAATAACAATGTCAATAACAACAATTCAATATCTTAGCTGTGGTAAACAATGCTGCAGTCAACATAGTTGTGCTGGTAGCTTTAGTGTGGCCTTGGTTGTGATCCTTAGGGTATTACGCCTATGCCCCTCAGTGGTGAGTGGATCAAGAAAAGGTGGTATATACACACAATGGAATTCTGTGCTTCCATCAGGAAGAATGGCATCGTCCCACTCGGAAGGAAATGGAAAGACTTGGAAAAAATTACATTAAGTGAATTAAGCCAGACCCAAAGAAACACAGGCTCATGTTTTCCCTCATTTGTAACAGTTAGTATAAATAGTCCTAGCAGAGGATCATAATAGCTCAATAGCTATGTTTATATGAGAATATAAAATAATGCTAATTAAAATGAAGTCCAAGATATGGAAACAAGAGGGGTTTTTGGGTCATTGCTGTTGTTGATGTCATTTATAATGTACTGTATGAAATTCTTCCTTTTTTTTTCTTTTACCCTTTGGTTTATCCTTGCAGTCTCTGTGTTTGATTCTGGTACCCTGTGTCATGTATATAAGTTTATTTGATTTGGAGAAGGGAAAGGAAGTTACAAAATGGTAAAACAAAGAACAAAGGGTGAACCAAGGCAATAGTGATACTCACAGGATAATAAATTGGAAATTAACTCTACAATCTGGTTGGGAGGGGGCTGGGGGGGAAGGGAAATGGGAGAAACACAAGGGAAGGAGTAACAATGTTCACCAATAAACATACTCATTACTTAGGTAACTGTTACCCCTCTGTGCAACACTTTTACAACAAAATACGGTTATTTTTAAAAGTCAAATCCCTACCAACTTTCAAATGGGTATAAAATTAAAAACCACTATTCTCTCTGGACATAGGTTCATCACCATCTTTATCTATATCTTGTACCCTGCAGTTCAACTTCCATAACTTTTTCCACTGAAACCTTCACACTGATATGAAGACTTTAACTGATCTACATTCTGAGCGGGCATTAAGATAATACATAAGAAATTATGTTGTAGCTTAAAAAATAGATACCTTTTTCTTCTTATAATGAAAACTCTAGAAGTAATTACGTGTGAAATAGTGATCCGAACATTAGTTTGGATTAGAACGGTCAAAATCATACAAAACAAAACAATTTTCATAATGGTACATGAAAATTATGTAAACCACGAGTATTATCACTTATCAGTGTAATAGTACTTACTGTTAGTAAATATTTTACTTCAGTAAAACCAGATCATGGAGACAATTTCAGGAAACGTTTTGACTAGGTCTGTGGGTTCTTGGTACGTGCCATAGTTTGTTTCCTCAGAGCCTGATCTGAATGTGTTTGGAATCACAAGCTGTGGAAGGCACAGAGACTCAAGCAGGCCTGCGCAAGGGAGGAGTCAGGCTGCTGGGAAATTTGAAAGGTGGCTTTGGGGTATCCACTGGCTGTGATCCTGTCTCTCAGAGGACTGTGCATTGAACCCAGGCTGGGAAGACCTCATCCCGGGTCAAAATGTATTTATTGACTATGGATTGATGACAGTCATTGTGACGTTTAGCAGGGCGCTTGTCTTCGCTTGGGGCTTTGGGAAGGGAGAAGGACAGCTGTATGGTGTGCCCTCCTACAATCGGGGAAATGAAATCCTTACCTTCAAGTGGAATTCTTACCGTCACCTTCAGAGCAGGTGATTCAACTCCAAAGTTCTGTTTCCAATTTTTACTTCATTAAAATCCATTTGCTCACCATGGCACTAAATATGACTTTCCTCCAAAATATCTGTCCTAAACTGTTTGCTACGTTTGATAGTTAAAATGACTGAAGTTGTGTGTTGAAAAAAGTCACAGTGCTATTTATCATTTTTTATAGAGAGATCTATTATTATTAGTTACTTCTACATGTATTTTCTCATTGTTGCTCTTTCTGATTTTTTTTATTACAACACGTCTTGCCTAATAAAAATATACCTTTATTTACATAATTTGAGTCAGCTTGAAAGGGCATGTAATGGCTAAACTTAATTCTCCTTTCTTCCAAGTAGTCTCCAAAAAATGTGAATACCATCAAAATGATTCCTTTTTATTCTAATAATTCTTCATATTACAGTCCCTGACAATGGAAATGAGGACACAATTTTACTTTCATGTGCATGAACTTATTTTGTCTTTGATTAGAAACCTGAATCTTCTCTCTGACCCCAAAGGAGTTATCATCAGTGGTGTATTTAGCATATTTGACACCTGGAGCAGACTTTTTTTTTTCCCACACAGACTTCTCTGTATGGAAAAATTATTCTTGGTAATAATCATGAAATAAAATGAATGATAATGGCCAGAAAAGAAACTCTGGCAATGAAAGTGTATGGTTATTAATTTTGCATAATAATTACAGTGAGTGAATGTAAATGAGAGTAAAATTTGTTTTATAACAATAATTTAAAATGTGTAAACAATATTTTTCAATTGCTATCTGTTTCAATACAGGGAAATTTAAATTTATACGTGAATATTTTGCTTTGTCATACTAATGATTTATGACTGTTGTTTCTGTGTTTGAGGAATAATTTTTAGAAATATGTCCATAATGTTAATAAAATTATCTCTGAATAGTTATATTCAACACATAGTGTTCCTACATTTTTCAGTCTAGTGTGTTTCATAGTTAATCAAATAATATTGTTTTTGTTTTTTAAGTTTAATGAAGGTACATACATGACTAAACAAATGTGTAGCTAGTTTAGAAAGTCTTGTCTATCAAGGTAAGTTTGACAATATTCATGAGTATTTCATTTCATGATCAATTTTATTTTTATTTTTTAAAATTTATTGTGAAAGTGATGTACAGAGAGGTTACAGTTTCATATGTTAGGCATTGGATACATTTCTTGTACTGTTTGTTACCTCCTCCCCAACTCCCCCCACCCCCCTCATGGTCAATTTTAGAAATGGTAATTCTTTTAGCCAAAGAATTGCAAATCTCTTTATTCTGTATTAGTTATAGTAATGTTCAAATATCTCTGTAGTTAGACATTTATAGAAATATTGTTTTATAAGAAGAAAAGGAAGTGAACAATAATTAAACATGAACTAAAACTTTGTCCTTTTTTTTTTTTGCCAGTACTGGGTCTTGAACTCAGGGCCTGGGCACTGTCCCTGAGCTGCTTTTGCTCAAGGCTAGCACTTTACCACTTGAGCCACAGCACCACTTCTGGCCATTTTTTGTATATGTGGTGCTGAGGAATCGAACCCAGGACTTCATGCATGCTAGGCAAGCACTCTTCCACAAAGTCACCTTCCTAGTCCCATAAACTCAATCTCTAAATGATCACCACTAATGAATGACAATAATTAGCTCACATTGATTTTCTTTTGTTCTTTACAGTGTCCATGTCATTAGTGTTTATTCTAGGTTCACAATTTAATATGCACAATTCACGGCACTTAAAAGTTAGTGACATCCTTTCCTTGCACAATAAGTCCAAATTTCAAATTTTCATACAGATTCTGAAAGAATGTATGCTTTTAGGTTCATGTATCCTGAGGACACTTTGCAAACTTGTCAGTTCTCCATCTGAATTTCCTTAAAAATACATCTAGGGGCTGGGGATATAGCCTAGTGGCAAGAGTGCCTGCCTCGGATACACGAGGCCCTAGGTTCGATTACCCAGCACCACATATACAGAAAACGTCCAGAAGCGGCGCTGTGGCTCAAGTGGTAGAGTGCTAGCCTTGAGCGGGAAGAAGCCAGGGACAGTGCTCAGGCCCTGAGTCCAAGACCCAGGACTGGCCAAAAAAAAAAAAAAAAAAAAAAAAAAAAAAAAAAAAGAAATACATCTAATAAAAGAAAAAAAATATAAAGATGTACCAAGTTAAGAAGTAAATATAGGGCTGGGAATATGGCCTAGTGGCAAGAGTGCTTGCTTCGTATACATGAAGCTCTGGGTTCGATTCCCAAGTACCACATATATAGAAAATGGCCAGAAGTGGCGCTGTAGCTCAAGTGACAGAGTGCTAGCCTTGAGCAAAAGGAAGCCAGGGACAGTGCTCAGGCCGAGTCCAAGGACCAGGACTGGCAAAAAAAAAAAAAAAAGTAAATATACCTATATAGTTAAAATTTAAATTAAAAATTAAATATACCGGGCTGGGGATATGGTCTAGTGGCAAGAGTGCTTGCCCCGTATACATGAAGCCCTGGGTTCGATTCCCCAGCACCACATATATAGAAAATGGCCGGAAGTGGTGCTGTGACTCAAGTGGCAGAGTGCTAGCCTTGAGCAAAAAGAAGCCAGGGACAGTGCTCAGGCCCTGAGTCCAAGACCCAGGACTGGCCAAAAAAAAAAAAAAATTAAATATACCTATAATATACATATGTGTGTCTTTGTGTGTGTATGTATATGCATTATGCAGAACTTATAGTAGATGTACCAATTGCATAAAGGAATATTTTACCTTTTATTTAGTTTAGAACTGCCAGCACATGTGGACTATAAAAAGATTTTCAGCTTTAATTGGTTTGTTCTCCTATTGTTTCTCACAGTTCATTCTAAGCACAGCAAAAGATAATCCTTTTACCTACCTAAATAATCTCATTGATTATATGGTATATATCTTTGTAATACTTGCATAGGAATTATCTGAGTCATATGGGTTTTTCTGCCTATGTTTTCAATTGTAGTTTCTAAAGGAGGGCCCCTAAATTCTATATTGAAGTGGGAGGAGAAAGAAAATAAAAGTCAACTGGTACATATACACGATGGAATTCTATGCCTCTATCAGAAAGAATGACATTGCCCCATTTGTAAGGAAATGGAAGGACTTGGAATAAATCACACCAAGTGAAGTGAGCCAGACCCAAAAAAACATGGAGTCTATGGTTTCCCTCATAGGGAATAATTAGTACATGTTTAGGCTAGTCCTAGCAGAAGATCACCGTAGCTCAATAGCTATGCCCTTATGAACACATAAGATAATGCTTAGTGAAAAGAACTCCATGTTATGGACATAAGTGGTGTATCATTGTTGTAATTAATTTCAACATACCATGTGAAACTGTACTTTTTTTCCCTCTTGTATTCCCTTCCCTGTGGTTTTATTCCTGCTATTACTGTAACTGATCTTAGTACCCCAGATACTGTATAGATGTATATTGGAACTAGGGAAGGGAAAGGGAATACCAAAACTGAGAGACAAAAGGATAAAAAGGCAAACCATAGCAATAGCGACACAAAATCAACTGGTGTAAACCAGCCATACAACTCATGAGGGGGGGAGGGAGGAAATTGGGGGAGGGTGGAGATGAGGGAAAACGAGGGAGGCAGTAACAAGTTGGATAAGAAATGTACTCACTGCCTTACATATGAAACTGTAACCCCTCTGTACTTCACTGTGACAATAAAGAAGAGAAAAAAAAGAAAATAAAAGTCTGTGGATGTGCATGTACCGTTGTTCTTCACTTTTCAAAGCCTTCCACACATTGAGTATCACTTCATTCCTCATTCTGAAATAAAACGATTCTCTTTTGAGTCTCACCTCTCTGCTTTTTCTCCTCCTATTAAATATTAGTTTCTGGCTCTGCTTATTTAGTTAGTGGACGATTTAGACATACTTTCTTCATTTTCTCTCCATAGGCTATGAAACAAAATTCTAGCACTCTTCACTCCTGAACTTACTGTATGTACAGTGGTCCCCATGCTCATTTAACCAAGTGTAACTTTGGAGATTTATATAGCATCTCACAAACCATATAATCTATTTCTCTGTTTTAGTACATTGTATTGTGAGCATTTCCACATTGGTTAGTAACACCATCTAGTATTGTTTTTTTTTTTTTTTTTTTCCAGTTCTGGGGCTTGAAATCAGGGCCTGAGCACTGTCCCTGGCTTCTTTTTGCTCAAGGCTACGACTCTACCCCTTGAGTCACAGGGCCACTTCCAGCTTTTTTCTATATATGTGGTGCTGAGGAATTGAACCCAGGGTTTCATGTATACGAGGCGAGTACTCTTGCTACTAGGCCATATTCCCAGCCCCCCATCTACTATTGTTATCCCTTTTTACTTTTTTCCCTCATCTCTGTATTCAATCCAGAATCAAATTCCATCATCGTTTCCCCAGTACTATTAACCCATCATCATATTTGATGCCAACTATTTCTTAGCCTTCTGCAACTGATTTCATTTGTCTTCTCCACAACCGTGCAGAGACAATGTAGAGCATCCTTTCATAATATAAAGGTGATTTCAAATATTGCAACCAAAAGCCTTCTTCTGGGGTCTGGGAATATGGCCTAGTGGTAAAAGTGCTTGCCTCATATCCTCGTATCCTCGAAGCCCTGGGTTCGATTCTTCAGCACCACATATATAGAAAAAAGCCGGAAGTGGCACTGTGGCTCAAGTGGCAGAGTGTTAGCCTTGAGCAAAAAGAAGCCAGGGACAGTGCTCAGGCCCTGAGTTCAAGCCCAGGACTGGCAAAAAAAAAAAAAAAACCCAAAAAACCCAAAAAACAAAAACAAAAGCCTTCTTCTGACTTATTGCCTCCAAAATCATCCTTAGCCCATTTAGTGTAATCTTTACCTAGGAGATCTTGTTAGTCTTCCCACCTCATTATGACCATACCTCCTCATTAACTCAGTGTAAGCTGCATGTATCTTTTCGTAAAACTCATTCCGTCTTAGGGTGTTTTCATTTGTTTTTCCCCAGGCCTAGAAGGATACTTATTTTGCTATGTTTTTGGAAAAGATGTAATTTCTTTCAAGAGGCATGACTAATTATTCTAAGTTGTTGCAGGTTTAATTCAATATATACCTTTTCTTCTCTAACCATTGTATAAATGTTCTAACTTTCTGAATATTCACTCACATACACTTATTTGTTCTCTCAGAAACTCCTGCAATACACTTTATTGCATGAATCGAGTGATTTTTGTCACTGTATCATGTTTGATACAGTTGTAATCAGAATAATTCTGAAGCCTTTTGACTCTTTATTATCACCTCCTCAGGTGAAGAAAAGTGACAGCCCATAGATATGTTTCAGAGTAAATGAGTAGTTGTTTTTTAGTGTCATCCTTCATCATTTATTATTAATATTAAACCACATGAATAAATAACACAAACTGAATTGTATCTTCTTAATCATTCTAATGAGTTTTTTTAGTGCTGCTTATGTAACCAACCACCACCAGGGAAAACCTTTTTCACACAGACGACAACACTAGCAAATGATCAACTGAACTTGGTTAAGGTAAACTGTGCTCAAAAAATAAACGGTGAGCTTAATCAGCATTGATACAACTGCTATGTCCATATTGTTGAGCAGTGGACTTTAGCAAATTAAGGACTATGTAGTTCTTTCTTAACAATTGTACTGGTAATATTCAACATAGGATTTTGTTGTTGGGTTTAGTACAGGAGAATAACTGGCAAAAACTAGAGAAATTGTTTTAGGTTTTTAAGCAGGCAAAGACTTTTAACCTTGCTAGACTCAGAAAGCTAATTGTAAATTTTTCCACCCAAGTGATGGGTGATTTTCACAAAAGTTTCTGAATGGCATACTTATAAGCACTGACCTACAAGGATGTGTATGGTCCTCTTTGATCGTAGTAGATATATGGGTGGGTTAATGCAGTTTGACCTTGATATATGGATTAGTGAGGTAGTGATGTATTCAAGAAGACTAAAATTGAGGATAGGTTCTAATTTCATAATTTTAGTTTACTATTCAGAAAGGTTCAGGTGCCTTTGCCCTATGTGAGTTGTGTTTAATAATTGCTTTGGTGAGTTAGCAAGATTTAATTTGCAATTTTTTAGTGCAAGTCTCTGTGTTTGATGCTATATTATCTATGCAAACCTTATACATTTACATACTATGAATTCTTTTCACTCTCAAAGAAGAGAACTTTTGAAATTTAGTTGCTTTCTTACAAGCCATTAAAATATCTTATATTTAGTGTCAAATAAGATACATCATATTTCAGTGGAAGAAGAAAATACTCCAATTTGTTGAGGACCAAGCACGCACAGATGGAGAAATAAATCATCTTTGTTAGATTTTCCCAACTGCAAGAAATCAATTGAGACAATCAACTTAAAAGTGGAAGCTTTTGTTTAGCTAAGTTTGAAAGGTTCCGAGTCCACGGTTAGTTATCCTATTACTTTTATGCCTGCACAAAGGCAGGGAGCTCTTGGTGTAAGCCCACTTACTTCAGGGTACCTAGAAAGCACAATCTTCTCTGAGAGTGTATCTCAAATGATGAAACTGCTTGCCAGCAGGACCCCTTACAGGACAACTTGGAACTGTTATCTCAATAACTGTCATGAAGTTGAACACAAATGAGGCGCCTCAGATTTGGCTTTTCTCCATGTGACCAATCTTGATCTGAAGAGACTTGCTAATCTGCTCCCAAATAGTCTTTATTAAAAGAGAAATACGGTTTATACACTGGATACTTTGATTCAAAAATACAAGGAAGTAGAGGACTAGGAATATGACTGCTGGAGTCCCTGGATGAAGGATTTGTTCTGCTTCCTGAAATGTGAGGTTGTGAGACCTACCCTTTATGCTCTTTTCTGTTTTGTGTATTTTGTTTGGTTTCTCTTTTGGCAGTAGTAGGGGTTGAATTGAGCCTAATGCTTTCAAGGTAATACCTCTTGAGTCAGGCTCCCAAGCCCTTTACTTTCAGGTTTGTTTGTTTGTTTGTTTTTTGTCTTTCTTTTTTAAAATTATTTTATTTTTAAAAAAATTTATTGTCAAGGTGATGTACAGAGAGGTTACAGTTTCATACATTAGGCATTGGATACATTTCTTGTACTGCTTGTTACCTCCTCCCTCATTCCCCCTCCCCCTCCCCCTTTTCCTCTCCCCCCATGAGTTGTTCAGTTGGTTTACACCAAACAGGATAAAAAGAAGAACAACTACAAAAGCAATACTTTCAGTTTGTTTTGAAATAAGGTCTCGCTCTTTTTCCCGGCCTGCCTTCTGAAGGTGATTGTCCTATCTCCAGTTCAGCTAGGATTACAGGTGTGTATTACCACACATAAATTTGTTTCTCTTAGTTATTTGTCTTCCTCAATCATTAGGAAATACTGTATATTGTTAGTTGAAGAGATTTTTTTTTTCAATAAGCTTCCACCAAGTAGAAATTGTGTCTGTATCTTTCATACTTACACACACACACGCACACACATACATGTACATACAATATATTATGTTCAATATGTTTATTGTGTTTATATGTATATAGCACTTTTAATGCGATACATATATTTCTATGCATATATTAATTTAATCTTGACAACTTTAAGTTATTTGTGGGTATTTTTATATAAGAAATTGTATTCCATTCCTTTACACATGGATACCACAGAAATGTCCCAGGGGTAGGCTTATCATTACTGTAAGGAAATTTAAATGCTGTGAAAAACATAACCTTGGACTCATTAAACACTTTTTAACTAGGAAACTCTACAAGCACTGCTTTGAATTTTTCAAAGATCTTAACAAGGCCTCTTGTATCCTTAGTGTCATCTTTGACCCAGGAAGACAGTTTTTATTGCAATACACTATATTTAAACATTGCCCTGAAGTCACTTCTTACGTTAAGAACAAGTTGCCATCTGGAGAGGCTGAGCATGAAAACAAATCTTATTTGCCAACCTAGAAAGATCTTGGTTGAAATGTTTTGTCTAGGTAGAATTTGAAATTAGGATATTTGCTTGCAACCCCTGATCCTAGATGGTAAGTAAAAACATTCAACACTTTTTTTTTAAACCATTCTCTTTTGGAGCCTTCTCAGTCAGCTCCACAATCCGCATAAGTCTTCTTCATTTGTTTTCAAGATAAGAAGCAATTATATCGTTTTCAGTAGCAATTTCCTTTTCTGGTCTCATCTTCAGCCAGTCCCTAAACGTACGCTCCACTGTGGGAATTACTACAACAACACTGCTTTCAAAGTATCCCAGTACAGTCATTGTATCAGTTACCTACTGCTATGGAGCCAACCATAATTTAAGTCATGTCCAAAGGGATATCTAGACATTTGACTCATTTACATAGCATTTAGGGAATGGATTTAATAGTATTACGTAGCTTGAGTGAGGTAATGTGCCTATAGTTTGAAAGTATGAATCCTAAAGCCTCTGTAGGTATAAATTGAACTTTTGTTGTCTATCCATATTGTTTGTCCTTTATGAAATAAATTTACAACTTATGTTTGTCAATTTTTTTTATTAGTTTATTCATCTCAAAACTCAATTTTAAGGCCATGTTTTGAATTCAGTATGCATGCCAATTGCAATGATTGCAATATTGTGGAAACTCTGAGTGCATAGTAAAGTATGAGAACTCAGTGAAACATCTTTTTATTTTTTTTTGGCCAGTCCTGGGGCTTGGACTCAGGGCTTGAGCACTGTCCCTGGCTTCTTCCCGCTCAAGGCTAGCACTCTGCCACCTGAGCCACAGCGCCACTTCTGGCCGTTTTCCATATATGTGGTGCTGGGGAATTGAACCGAGAGCTTCATGTATAGGAGGCAAGCACTCTTTCCACTAGGCCATATTCCCAGCCCTCAGTGAAACATCTTTAAGAATGAATATTTGCAAACAGTACAAGAAATGTATCCAATGCCCAACGTATGATACTGTAACCTCTCTGTACGTCAGTTTGATAATAAAAATTTGAGAAAAAAAAAGAATGAATATTTGCAGCCTATGGAGGAGAATTTCACAAAAACATAAACTGGAATTCTTTTTTTTTTTTTTTTGGCCAGTCCTGGGGCTTGGACTCAGGGCCTGAGCACTGTCCCTGGCTTCTTCTTGCTCAAGGCTAGCACTCTGCCACTTGAGCCACAGCGCCCCTTCCGGCCATTTTCTGTATATGTGGTGCTGGGGAATCGAACCCAGGGCCTCATGTATACGAGGCAAGCACTCTTGCCACTAGGCCATATCCCCAGCCCCAAGAATTCTTTTGAAATTCTAAAGAATGTGCATCTGTAGAAAAAATAATTCACTATCCAGAATAAAGTACATTTTATATGATACATGAACCTTGGTATATTTTTATGAATCTGTACTTTGAATATAATACAACATGTGTTCAGTAGAACAAAATAATGAAGGATTATAACCTTATCTCAAAATCAGGAAAAAGATTTGAAGTCCAGCAGAGTTCATTGCACTTCCTTCAGTGGGATCAAGGGATAATTATCACTTTTAAATACCACAGTTGAAAGTAAGAGATGGTTGAAATTTCTCTTGAGAAAAGTTCTAAAGTTTCTTTTTTTAAAATTAATTTCTCATGGGGCTGGGGATATGACCTAGTGGCAAGAGTGCCTGCCTCATATACATGAGGCCCTGGGTTCGATTCCCCAGAACCACATATACAGAAAATGGCCAGAAGTGGCGCTGTGGCTCAAGTGGCAGAGTGCTGGCCTTGAGCAAAAAGAAGCCAGGGACAGTGCTCAGGCCCAGAGTCCAAGCCCCAGGACTGGCCAAAAAAAAAAAATAATTTCTCATCACAAAACACATGTGCACCAACAACATCCATATTAATACTTTCTCACTTTAAAAATAAGAGGTATGCCTTTTATGTAATTTTCTATGAAGAAAGAACAGTAGCTGTCTTTTGGGTCTTAAAGTAAAGCAAGACAGGCACTGGTGCCTCATGCCTGTAATGCTAGCTACTCACGAGGCTGAGATGATGGTTCAAAGGAAAGCTCGTGAGAATCTTACCTCCACTTATTAGCCAAAAGAGCTGAAAGTTGAACTATGGCTCATATGGTAAAGCAGTGTCCTGTGCAAAACAACTGAGTTCAAGACCCAGGACTTGCACACATACACAAAATAAGCAGAGCAAATTGAATATACTTGGTTCTTCTAAGAACCCTATACTAAGAAGAAGAATAGAATGGGCAGATGTATTTGATAAGCAATTTATGAATTAAAATAGGTGTTCATATGTATACTGAATTTAAATATATTCAAAACAATAACTTATGAATAATTATCCTTTTATGTATATATTACACCTCATATCTGCAGAAGTAAAATATATTTTCCTACTGATACATAATCCTATTTTGCTCTATAGACCAAGTGTTTCATGAACAGGAATATCTTACATTGCTTGCAACATTTCCACTGACTGTATGGAAAACCTCTTTCAATCTCTTCTTATCTTGAGGGTATGATATCTGAAAAAGATGCCCCCTCTCCATTGATAGAAAACATTATCTGGAAAATGTAAAGTGATTTTTTTTCAGATTCAATTCAGGGCTATAATGAGTTAGATTATCATCAAGTGTCGTGTAGAGAAGTGTGCCAGTTTAATCGTGAAATTTTTGAAATATGGCTTATTGCTTTCTCCATGATCAGACACACGATTTTGCTTATCTCAAAGAACCAACTATGACATGTTTTGTAAGAGTTCAGCTTGGAGAAAATGAGTTGTTCTCATAGCGACATCAGCTTTTAATTGAACCAGAAAGGACACTGGCATGGCTGACATCTAGACTGCAGTTTCTGGAGCCCCAGGTAAGCTTTTCTATACCCCTGAATAAAGAGTTAAACATTACATGTCTTTTTTTTTTTACAACAATGTTTGCAATAATTTGTTATGTAACAATGAAATCCAATGCAACTTAATATCAGAAGGAGGAAATGAAATTAGATTTGTGCATTAAAAAATTATTGTCAAAGTGATGTACACAGGGGTTACCGTTTCATATGTAAGGTAGTGAGTGCATTTCTTATCAAACTCGTTACTTCCTTATAAACACATCATTTGGCTGCCAAACCATGCTAAAACAAAAAAATAAAGGTTTAATTCATCAAACAAGAAGTGCCTACCCAGCTTCCCAATGATAGCATGGTCCGCATCTGAAGGCACATGGGTTTATAGCATACTGCAAATCCAAACCACATAATTAAAACTATTTTGGGCTCATGGAAATGTGCTTCATATGCTTAGAAGATAAATGTGTAGAAATGAATACAAGTCCTAATTAAGCTACAAGGATTTATGTTCAAACAGAGAGAAAATAACACTTCAAATACTTGACCATAAAAACAAGGGTGTAATACATGGAAGGAAAATGATTCTACCAAAAAAAAAATACAAGTAAAATTTTCTACAAAGAAGAATACATCTTAGTTCAAAATTTCTAACTCACATAAAATATTTTCATCAGAAGCGAAAAAATATTTTCTTAGCCCTTGCGTTTTTAATCGGTTAATTTCATGATACTAATTGGTTCTGTGGTGCAAATTAGTATCCTGATTATTTTCATCCATTAAATTGATTTAAGTTAATCACAAAATCCCATAGGCATTTATGTTATACCCGATTTAGATGAGGCAGTTGCTGAGGCATAGATTCATGCACACTATGCAAGACGTGGCATTGCGGGTGTCAGTCTTCTCCAGCTCAATGCAATTCCACAGAACACTCTCTGTGGGTGAAGAGCAAAGGAATAGGTGAACGTTAATGGGAGCAGGTTAGCAAATCATGCTGGACGTAGACAAAAGAGTCGCTACCATTTGCCCGCTCTCTTACTACTTTCACTAATTTCAGAAAAAAAATCCTAAACATAGAGGTGTCATTCTTTCTCTTTCAGGTTTATTTTTATCACCTGTGTTTGTATACTCTTTTCCTATTGTCATGGATACACACACACACACACACACACACACACACACACACACGTATATATATATATATCCTTCAACCTTCCATTTCCCTCTTAATTTCTGTTATTTTCTTTCTCTGCCAATCCCCTGAGATGAGGACAGTTAAAGACTATCACTCCTTTATTGATTGTTCTTATTCTTTTTACTTTTCAAGTGAAAGTTTGCATTTTTATGTAACTGTGATAATTTCCATAGCTTTCGGACTAGACATTTTCCAGTTTTTATAACTTATTCTTTTGAAATGAAGAAGAATCACTCAAGTTGATGTCATCTGCTTCGAATATCTTGCATAGTCACAAAAGGAAAAGTAAATAATTTGAAAAATAGATTTCACAAATATATTTGTATATATTCATATTATGTTTATAGATGCTCAATTATAATACATTCAGTGAATATTTAAACCTGAGCCCAAACTCTGAGACAGACACTGAAATTTTCCAGGAGCTCTTTCATTTTATATTCTTTTTTTTCTGAACAATTATTTATTGTCAAAGTGATGTACAGAGGGGTTACAGTTTCATATGTAAGGCAGTGGGTACATTTCCTGTACAATTTGTTACCTCCTCCCTGACTTCCCCCTCCCCCTCCCCCTTTCCCTCTCTCCCCATGAGTTGTTCAGTTGGTTTACACCAAATGGTTTTGTAAGTATTGCTTTTGGAGTCGTTTGTGTTTTTATCCTTAGTCTCTCGATTTTGATACTCCCTTTCACCTCTTTAATGGCAATGATTATCTTATCTTTTATCAGCTAGTATTACTTTCAACATTTATATACCTTGAAAAATGTTCTGGCTAGGAATTCCAGTACTATGTTGAAGAGGAGAGAAGAGAGGACAACCTTGTCTTGCTCCTGGTTTTAGAGGAAATGGCTTTAACTTTTCACCATTAAGTATAATGCTTGCAGTGGGTTTGTTGTAGACAGACTTTATTATATTCAGGAATGTTCCTGGAATCCTAGTTTCTCCAAGGCTTTTATCATAAACGGGTGCTGGATTTTTATCAAATGCTTTCTCTGCATCTAGTGAAATAATCATGTGGTTCTTGACCTTGCTGGGATTGATGTGGTGGAGTATGTTGATTGACTTGCGTATATTGAACCAGCTTTGCATACCTGGAATGAATCCAGTTTGGTTATAGTGTATGATTTTTTTTTCGACAACTTGTTGAAGTTGATTGGCCAGAATTTTTTAAAGATTAAAAAAATTTTTTTAATTGTCAAACTGATGTACAGAGAGGTTACAGTTTCATACGTTAGGCATTGGATACATTTCTTGTACTGTTACCTCCTCCCTCATTCTGAGATTTTTCTTTTGTATCGATGGTCATCAAGGAAATGGGTCTACAGTTCTTTTTCTTTGATGAGTCCTTGTCTGGTTTTGGGATAAGGGTTATACTGGCATCAGAAAATGTGTTTGGTAGCAAACTTTCACTTTCAATTTCATTGAAGAGTTTGAGAAATATTGGTGTGAGTTCTGTTTTGAAGATAGCCCAATAGCTATGCCCGTATGAACACATAAGATGATGCTAAGTGAAATGAACTCCACATTATGGAAACAAGTGGTATATCATTGTAATTATTTTCAACATGTCATGTGAAACTGCCTTTTTTTTTCTTTCTCATATTCCCGTTCTGTGGTTTTACCCCAGGTATCACTGTATCAGATCTTAGTACCCTGGATACTATATATATATGTGTGTGGTGGAACTAGGGAAGGGAAAGGGAATATCAAAATCGAGAGACAAAGGATAAAAAGACAAACCATTTCAAAAGCAATACTTACAAAACCACTTGGTGTAAACCAACTGTACAACTCATGGGGGGGAGGGGAGAGGGAAAGAAGGAGGTGGGAGAAAAATAAGGGAGGAGGTGACAAGTTGGATAAGAAATGTACGCACTGCCTTAGGTATGAAACTGTAACCCCTCTGTCCTTCACTTTGACAATAAAGAAAAAAAATCCTAGAATGACTGTCATTTCAGATGGCTTATTCTGTTGTTATTTCGAATTGAGACTATTTAGATGCTATTAAACTGAAAAGAGAAACGGGCTGGGTGGCAGTGGCTCATGTTGGTAATTCTAGCCACTCAGAAGACTGAAATCTGGTTCAAAGCCAGTGTGGGCAGGAAAGTCTATGAGACGCCAGTGAACTACCAAACCAACAAGCAAACAAAAACAAAATAACAAACAAACAAACAAGAAAATAGAGCAGGGCTGTGGCGTAAGTGGTAGAGACTAGCCTTGTGCAAAAAAGCTCAAGGACCCGTGCCCAGGCCCAGAGTTCAAGGCCCATGACTGGAAAAAATGAAATCAATTGGGAATTGTTTACCTGATAAAGATGCTATAGTTCTCAGAATCCCACAGAGTTATAAAGATAGGGTGGACACTCAATAAATCCCCCAACGGAACTACTTCAGACCTCAAAGAGCTACAATATAGGCTATGTAATTATCTTGGGCTTTGCTTTTTCTCCTGGAAGCACAGTAGGATAGTTGGCACCGTAGCAGCCCACGTGAAACAAAAGCCGGCCATTGTGAGAAGGACCGCGTTGGCTGAAAGGCAGAGGGTGTGCATTTACTGTTTGAACTCTTGCCAGCCCAAATGCTGCATGTCAGAAAAGTAAAATTATTTGGATAGGCTATTGTAAAGCTCATGGTTGGGGGGAGCAGAGCTGAGTCCATCTTGATTAGGGAACCATGGCAGCAGTTGTTAAAATGAAGTTAAGTATTAGGTCAACCTGACCGCAAAGTTCGGCTTCTGTAAATGGCTTGCTTATCTCGTTTGTTGCTTGCTCTACCCCCTGCATCCACCCCCTACATCTGTGCTGGCTTTTTACCGTTAGAAACCCCAGCTGGAGGACTGCTAGGGGTCACAGTTTCAGCTCCCGGGTCTGAACTGCAGATTCAGGACCCTGGCCAGAGACTGAACCTGGCCGGTCAGTTCACTTGTTGCTTCCCCAATAACTCCATCTTTTCGCTTGAGACTGTCTCTGCGTGGTGGACTCTTGGGGGTCGTGACATCCCCTCCCTCGAACCCCCTAGCACTCATATTCCATTACATTCACAAAGATGATCACTTTAAGGTAGATCATGATGAAAATGAGCACCAGTCATCATTAAGAGCGGTTAGTTCAGGGGCTGGTGCGAACGATGAACTGCATATCCTGGAGGCAGAGGCAATGAACTATGAGGGAAGTCCAATTAAAGTTGCACTGGCAACTTTGAAAATGTCTGTGCAGCCACCGGTTTCCCTTGGGGACTTTGAAATCCCACCACCCGTGCTCCTGGGAGCTGAAGGGGGGCTCGGGGCCTGTGCCCATTAGTGGACGGCCCTTAGTTGCTGTGGAGGAGGATCCAGAGTCGGAAGATGAAGAGGAGGAGGATGTGAAACTCCTGAGTGTGTCGGGAGAGCGGTCTGCCCCTGCAGGTGGTAGCAAGGTTCCACAGAGAAAAAGTAAAACTTGCTGAGGAAGATGAGGAGGAGGAGGATGAAGATGAAGATGAGGAAGAGGATGATGATGATGATGATGATGATTTTGATGACGGGGAAGCAGAAGAAAAAGTTCCAGTGAAGAAATCTATACGAGATACTCCAGCCCCAAATGCACAGAAATCAAACCAGAATGGAAAAGACTCGAAGCCAACGACACCAAGATCAAAAGGTCAAGAATCCTTCAAAAAAACAGGAAGAAAAAAAACTCCTAAAACACCAAGTTCAGTAGAAGACATGAAAGCAAAAATGCAAGCAAGTATAGAAAAAGCACATTGAACAGTCCTGGGCACTAGTGTTAAATTAAAGCCCGAAGATGGGGAAAGAGGAAAAGGAGACACAGATATAGTCCATAGTGACTATCATCAGCAATCCAGACTGAAGGCTTCTATCTTAATCCCAATCCCCTTTCCTGATGTGCCACCCATACCCTCTTCCAGGCTTGAAGCAACCTTTTGGTTTCCTAATGCACTTTGTTGTGACTGCTGTGATTGAGTAATCCTTACGTATTACTTTCTATTGTGCTCCATCGTTTTGACCATGCACAATAAATATTTGATTTTTTTTTTTTTTGGCCAGTCCTGGGGCTTGGACTCAGGGCCTGAGCACTGTCCCTGGCTTCTTTTTGTTCAATGCTAGCACTCTGCCACTTGAGCCACAGCACCACTTCTGGCCATTTTCTGTATATGTGGTGCTGGGGAATCGAACCCAGGCCCTCATGTGTACAAGACAAGCACTCTTGCCACTAGGCCATACCCCCAGCCCTCAATAAATATTTGAATGAATCAAAAAAAGAGGAAATTGGGGGAGAGAAGGAGAAGGAATTTGAAGTCTATTAGAAAGAAGTCTAGAAAAGTAAAGAACATTTTACACACACACAAACACACACACATACACACACATAAAAAGGTCACTGGAAGTGTCTATGGCCTAGTTGTCTTTTTTATATATGTTTTGCATGGATGAAAAGAATTTAAAAATAACCACCCAAGTATTTAAGCTCATGTAATTATTATATGAGCAAAATACAGTTAAGGGCCTATGGCCCAATTATTATTTTGCTAAAATTTTCTCATGGATTTTCCTCAAGAAAGCTTGATATTACTAACTGAAATGACGGACTTGAAATATAATTACATATATGTTTTGGCAGTAATGTCATCTTAAATATGTTTTGTATTTTTAAACTCCTCCAAAATACTTTTACATATTTTTAGTCTCTACTTAAGAATAATAGCATTCAGAAGTTAGTACCCTTTTTGCACAACACCTTGTCAAAAAAAATTGTGTTCAATTAATAAATAAATTAAATTAAAAAAGAAAAAAGGAAGTTAGTAGTATATAGTTAATCTAATAAATAATGTGATATACATAATATCATAGGTGCTCATCAAAATTTGGTTAAATGCAACTTTAGCCCAATATGATCATTCACAATGCTTCCTACTTGAGAATTTATGATCATCTACTTCTTAGATATAGCCAGAATTAAACATATTCTTCTTTTTCCCATTAGTCCATTTCTTAAGCTCTCCTCTTTAAAAAACCTTTTAGTTTTTTTCTCCTTGAGACTTCATTAATTTCAATAAATATTAATATGTTTTATAGAAACTTAAACACATTAATGTTTTAGATGAAACATTATGCAAGCTGATAAAGGATACCCCAATGTATTAATATTCTTGTTCTCAACAGTTTGTCTATGCCAGGTTTATTAGGAGATAGTATCCAATAATAGATTTGTGTTCATTTATGAATAATAACACAAAGATAAATTTGGTCATTCCTGAATGAATTACGATCTATTACTACCCCCTTTAACAATATTAAATTTACTCAAATTAATAAATACTTCTGCTCCATTATATGTATTACCTAACTGACTCACTATATTCTATTCTTTGAAGTAAAACGATAATTCTCGAAGTTTGAAATGTACAATAAATATTCAACATATACTTTCTGCCCTTACACATTCATTTGAAAGCTTTGATTATGTTATTTGCCAAAGATTATCTTTCCAAGGTTTGAAATGTAATCTGAAGCATATGTGTGTGTGTGTGTGTGTGTGTGTGTGTGTGTGTGTGTGTAATTCTGGTCTTCAGAGTATTCAGATTCATAGCAACATTTTTTATTTTGTCAATTTTACGTACTTTTGTACTCTGTGGTATTGTGATGAGTATATTTAAATTCCAGAGACAGCAGCTTTTGCGATTAGTGTCAACTCATGACATCTTAAAGCCCACATGAATCACATATTGATGGGATTACATGGGTTTAATTTTAGCCATTTGAGGAGCTTCATATTTTATAATGGAAATATACCACATTTTCTATCATTTTAAATCTCTTTCCAGATAAATAAATCAACATTTAACTTCTTACACATAAATTAATGAATGCTTTCTTTGTAAACAAAAGAACTGAAAAGTTGAAAATAAAACACCATCAAAATCTTCCCACGAGTATATTTATATAGCTTAATATTTTCAAATTAAACAAAACTGAAATGTTTGTGAATTACTGTGAACCCTGTCAATATTTTTATTATTTTTATTTTTTATTTTTTTTTGGCCAGTCCTGGGCCGTGAACTCAGGGCCTGAGCACTGTCCCTGGCTTCTTTTTTGCTCAAGGCTAGCACTCTGCCACCTGAGCCACGGCGCCACTTCTGGCCATCCTCTGTATATGTGGTGCTGAGGAATCGAACCCAGGGTCTCATGTATACGAGGCAAGCACCCTTGCCACTAGGCCGTATTCCCAGCCCCAATATTTTTATTTTTAACTGGTTGGTTACATGGATCCAGGTGCAATAGTTCCCACACAGATTATTACATAGAACCTTGTCCACAATAAAATCTGCTTGACTGCTTGTGCTCCTTCACTCATTTTAATAAGCATTGGTAAGGTCTCTCTCTTTCTCATTATTCCTTTCATTCCTATTTGGTTTCCTTTCATTTTCTTTGCAAAATATGGACATCAGAGTCAAATGCAAAGGAGCAGTTGCAATCAGGGAATGTGTAAATATGCACACACATGCTTATAAACAGATATAGTAAGTATACACACATATATTGACAAATCTGTGTAAGTGGAAACAGACACTATATATATCCAGTATGAAGTAGAGGCTGCACTAGTGAAAGATTATGGTTAAGGAACTGAAAATCTGCAAAGCGAAAATGTTGGAATTCTTTGTCCAATCCTTCAAGATTTTTCCACTTTTATCTAGGTTTAGAGCTATTCAGAATTGTTTAAAGCCAAAAATAAAACTTCCTCTTGAAAAATACATGAAATTGTAAAGAAAACAAAGCACTTTAAAAGGAATTTATTTATGTAGAGTTAAGTTTCCGAGCAAATCATAAAACGTGGCTCAAATTACATTTTTATAGTCTCATGTTCAAGAGGTACTCACATGTGTTCAGCCTTAATCTGCTCCTTGGCTCTCTTAATATGCAAATTTTGAGATTAAGACCAAAGTTTTTAAGCAAAAAAAATCATTTCAAGTATTTGATATTTTAAAAAATACTGACTCATAAAATAATTCCATATTAGCTTAACTATATCTACTATTGATCAGAAATATCCTGAGACCACGAGGTATGAACAAACACTTCCACATTACAACTATGGATTTTTGGAAATTATTTCAACTTTTTTTCCTATCTTGCTAATAATAATTATTTACTGGTGAACTGCCTTATCATAAAAGAAAAATATTACAGCTAAAAAAATTACTTCTCCAGAAACTCATATAGAGTAAAAGAGGATTCTTTTTTTTTCCAAAAAGAGGGTATATATTTTGTTATGAACTATCTCTTTTTAAGCCAACTTGTGAAATTGACCAAATTTAACTTTATGATATTCATTCACAAACAATAAATCAGTTAGTATTCTAAGGTAATTATCTTATAGAATAATGATGTTCAACTAAGACCTTATATAAATAGCAATACTACTACTACTACTAATATAATTTCCATTAGTAGAAGGTGTAGAATACTTGTGCTAAACACTTTAATATAATATTCAAATAACCTTGGGAGTGAAAAAATAAATTAATATTTCACTGATAGTGAATTTGTCAGTACTCAATGTATTTTAAATATATAACCGGTTAATATGCTTGTGAGACAGGGAGATTGAATCTCAAGGACATGTCACTAGTAAATATCACTGTGAGAAATTGAACGGATCTATGATTTCAAAATTCATGCTCATTTAACCGTAATGTGCAGAGTGTAACAATACAATATGTAATCATTTATTGAATAGGTACATCAATCTAGCCAGACAGAAAATCATATCCAGGTAGTGCACAATAATGTTTGATTCTGATTGCAGTATGTTTTCAATTTGTTGTGGGAAATCTTAAAAGTATCTATCTAATGGCTCTCTTATTAATTTATATAACAATTAGAATTTTGAAAGGAGTATGTGTAGCTATAGAAATAATTTTGTGCTTAAAAGTAAAGTCAGTAAGTTTTCTAGAAACAAAATGAAATATGTTTTTTTCATTGTTACGTGCAAAAACTTTTTTTGGTTTATTTGTTTTCATTGCTCTTCTTTTCTTTTTCTGGAGGGGGGCTAAGGTTTCAAGAGCCACCGGACTGCCTCCTGGTTTCTGAGAGAAGATGTGTAGGTCACACTACAGGCTATGGAAGGAATTTGGTATCAATTCTAACTATTCCAACGCTGTGTCTTAATATTATGTCATAGAGAAAAATCCAAAAGTATTCAGAGATACTGGGAATACTTCTCACAGTTTAGAAATTTCAAAAGAACTATCAGACCCTTGTAAAGACAGAGATTTTTGCAAACAATTTTCTAAGGTGTAAGCACAATGGTTAAATGGAAAATATGCATTTCAAGTAAACTTTCATATATATATACATACATATATATATATATATATGAAAATATATGAAAGTAACCATCCTATCACAGGCTATAAAATCAATCACATCTAAATGTTATATGGAACTTTACAACTTGATGTTCCAAAGGTCTCTCTTTTACCTTCGCACAATGTTACACAGCCTCTGACATATCTGCTTTCTACCAGCATGTTATTTTTAATTTTCAAAATTTATGTAAAGGTAACAATGTAGATTTTCATAATTCTGTTTCACTCAACATAATTATTTTGAGGTTCATCTTGTTGCAAATTTGAATCATTCTATTTTTTCTTATTAACTTATCATTATTAGAGAGTTGTACAAAGACATTACAATTCCATAGTCCATAAGTAGCTGTATAAAGAGATTAAAGTTCAACATTTCACTTTATAATGCAATGCACCTTGATCAATGACACCTTTTTCTCTGTTTCTCTCCCATCTACCTCGACTACATCCTTACCCTCACACTACCTGGTTATGTAAATGACTTTATTCTGATCCAGATATTTCAGAGATATTTAGAATTTAATTCTTCTAACCTTTAATAAATGCCAAAATTCTTCAATATTATGACTTTTTTCTTTAGTTTTTGTAGTTGGTGAACTCAAGGAATTCCATATAATCAGTATCTAACTAGATACTTCCTTTTTCTAAAAATACTTGAAAGTACTACACATGATACGTAATTCTATTTGTCAATAAAATTATAAAGTGGGTATTAAATGGTATAATCTTAAGTAATGCTTCACATCTGCAGATAGTCTATAAGACAAGTATGTGACAACCATTTGCTCCATGTATCCGTGGATAAATAATTTGTTCAAGTTTTCCTTTATGATCTATGTTAGCCTCTTTGTCTTAATGGACAGATATCTGGGCCTGTCAGCTTATAAAGACGAAAGGCTTAGTTTGACTTGTGGTTTAGGTGTTCAATATATGAAGCCCTATTCAGATCCCAATGTACTACAATGAGGCCCCTTTGCCCTGGAGTCAGCACACAATGACAGTGCTGCTTTGATCAAGGCTAGGAAACAAGAGAAAGAAGAGACTGGGGACCCACAATACACTCTGGGGCTCCATGCCCAATAATATAAAAACCCTCTACTAGGACCCACCTATTACAGTCCCCATGGCCTCTCAATAGCATCAAGACAGGAGTCAAACCTTTAATACCTCAGCTTTTTTTGGGGGTGGGGTGGGGCAGAATCATTGGAGATACCAACTATTATATCATGTTACTATTAATCCCAGCCTACTAATCTTTAATCATACTTATTCAAATCCTAGCAAGATAAGCCGGGAATCATGTATAAATTTAATGTCTGTACACACACACACACACACACACACACACACACACACACACACACTTTTAAACTTTACCATCCACAACTTTTCCCTGGGCTTTTTTTATATCTCCATTTAATCTTCTCATTACACATGTCTATTATTTTATTTGCTTCAGTCCTATTACCAAAACTAACATGCTACTTTTAGAATTCCCACAGGCTACTACATTATTGTTCAGAGAGGTTATTTCTTTAATTGAGAGAAATGTCTAGAAATACAGATAGTGGATGTAAATTCTTTTTCAACAGGCTTCATTGAGAACGTTCCATGACTGACTAGGGAATTCTCCTCAGCACCCAAAATGAATTACATGTCAACGTATGTCTATGGCTGTCCTGTATAAAAGTTTGAGCGTATTACTCCTATGTAAACAGATCTGAATCACTTAGCACATCTGGAATTACCTTCTGTTATCTACACTTTAATTTTCTCTCCTTTCAGGCAGCTGGTTTTGTTTTGATCTTCTTCATAGGATCACTTCTAGGGAGCAAGACACCGTGGTGCTTCCTTCTAATCCCAGATGAATGGTAACTGACTTTACACAAGGAAGAGTAACAGCACAGAACTCAGTGAAACTAATGGTTAACTTACAGTGCCGGGGCAAAGGTTTACTTTTGCCTTTTGGGGAGGACTCCCTTTGGGGGCTTTCCGTTCTAAGCTTCACCTTGGCAAAGGTGCACCGTGTCACGATAGCCACAGTTCATCTGAAGGTTGACCTAGTCCACTGGCTCACCACAAAATCTCAAATTCTGGAAAGCACATTCGCAGTGGAGTGAACTTTGAGGAATGGAGAAGTAGCCAGAGAAGTAAGTTCTGGTAAGTGAGAAAAAAAATAGGAGGAAAAAAAAACCTCTTTGTAAGATTCAGAGGTTTTGCACATATCCTTCTAATAAGAATGCAAATACTGTGAGTACTTTCTACTCACGCAGTAGTGACATTTACCAACTGGTATTCTGTTATTTGACCTCCTTCTGTAAACATTGACTTTGCACTCATATTTATAATATGTTTCTGTCTGTTTTATCGCAGTTGAATGTTTCCACCGGGAATGTTATCAGTTATTATGGCTGAAAATGCACCTGAACCAGCTGTGCGGCTAAGCATGAAAATGGCACCAGCCAAAATCCCGGAGTCTCTGAACAGATCTTTGCTGCATTATTGCCACGGCTCAGCATCCATCCTGAAGCCACAGGGAAGAAAACTTCTTCCAGCACTTTATTTCCATGGAAATGAGGAGGACTGAGCTTACACTCTTGGTTTTTCCTCAGCAATGCCGCATGTGATACCAGGATACACTAATACAAATCATTCCAAAGAGAAGTGGAAGCTGGTTGTATCATAGAAGCATAGAAATATTAAGTGACAAGATCAGACATTATTTTCCAAAGAAATTTCTTATTTTTGTGTAGCTTTTTGGTACTTGTATAGTTTTACTTTTTATGCATGGTGAAGAGAGGAGCAGATCATTTAGAATAGAGAGGTTCAGTAGTTGCTTCTTTGAGAAAAAAAAAACACAGCAAAAATTTTATTATATGTTCAACTTCCTGGACTATTCACGAGAAAATAATTCAAAGAAGTTATTTTTTGTATTGAATAGTTAATTTGATTATGTTAATTTGTTTTAAATTTTTCTAAAAGGGACCCATAATTTTCAAAATGTCATAAAATCGGGCAATCATTACTTTGTTCATTCTTCTACGGGCTTGGTGAAAGTCGTACAATTTTTTTTTTTTTTTTTTTTTTTTTGCCAGTCCTGGGCCTTGGACTCAGGGCCTTAGCACTGTCCCTAGCTTCTTTTGCTCAAGACTAGCACTCTGCCACTTGAGCCACAGCGCCACTTCTGGCGATTTTCTACATATGTGGTGCTGGGGAATCGAACCCAGGGCTTCATGTATATGACTCAAGCACTCTTGCCACTAGGCCATATCCCCAGCCCCCCCTTTTTTTTTTGCCAGTCCTGGGCCTTGGACTCAGGGCCTGAGCACTGTCCCTGGCTTCTTTTTGCTCAAGGCTAGCACTCTGCCTCTTGAGCCACAGCGCCACTTCTGGCCGTTTTCTATATATGTGGTGCTGGGGAATCGAACCCAGGGCTTCCTGTATACGAGGCAAGCACTCTTGCCACGAGGCCATATTCCCAGCCCCCTATAATTTTTTGGTAACAAATTCTTTATTACTACTGATCAAAAATTATACATTTTCTTATTTCATTTTCTATGTTTACCCTCTAAAATGTATTCACAACTCCTTTAAATAAGTGGTGAACTAATTAATATATTGATGCAAGTTTTCTGATCAAAAGCTAATATTTATTTAATAGCATTTCACCCAATTAATATGCTTTAATACAATACTAGAGATCATGTGTATCTCTGGAGGAATAATCCTTGTCCTAGAGAAATGTCAAATTTAATATGAGATTACAAATTAACAAAAACAGACAAATCTCCACGTTAATCTTGTCCATGACAGGTACGGCAAGAGCTCATCAGCTGAAAGTGCATACAAAAGTTTAGATGTTGGCAGGTGCCATGGCGCACACCTGTAATTATAGCTGCTCAAGAGGCTGAGATCTGAGCCTTGCTGTTTGAAGCCAGGCCTTGACAGGAAAGTTCTTGAGACTCTTGCAATAAACCACTAAACCACTAGAAGTGGAGCTGTACAACAGCGATATGTACAAGACAACATGTTGTAAACTAACTGTACAACTTGGAGGGGGGGTTAAGGAGGAGGGAAGGTGGGAGAAAAATGAGGGAGGAGGTAACAAGTTTGACAAGAAACGTACTCACTACCCTAGGTATTCACTTGTATCCCCTTTGTACATCACCTTGACAATTAATTTAAATTAAAAAAGAAGAAGTAGAGCTGTGGCTCAAATGGCAGAGCCCCTGCTGGAAATTGTGCAGAGTTTTGCAAAGAACAAGTAACTTCTGAAAGATGATTCTAATAAAGAATAATGTGCATGTGACTTTCTGCTTTAAAAAATATTAGTTCATCCTTTGTCCTGCTGTTTCTGTGGGCCCCCTTTCCCTTCCATGGATCAGATAAGTTTATATATCAGACAAAGGGTACAACAACCTAAATCAGAAAGAAAAAAAAAGAAATAACTCCATACATGACATAATAAGGGGAGGGGAGTAGAGAAGGTTAAGTGGGAGAAAATGACGACTGATAACAGAAAAGAACTGTTCATTTTTCAAAAGTAGAGGGAATATAAAAGTTCTCATCATGAAATGATAAATGTTTGAGGAGATTAATGTTCTTGAACTCGTTTAAACATCATGCAATATATATGTTGATCTAAAAATAGCAACATAAGAGCTTTTGTTAACATGGTCCTCCTTTGTCTTGATTGAACTTCCATGAAATGGTTTTGAATAAAGATTAGAACAAGTTAATAAAACTTGCCTAAGGATTCAGTCCCATGTGGTTTGCTTTCATACTTGTGTTGTTTTCTCATTTGCCATCCTATTAATATTCCCCAAATGCAATTTGTACAAACTAATTGGGTTATGAGACCATAATATTAGAGATAAAAATGAAAATAGAAGACAAAATTTAGGTACAATGCTCTTGTGACACAACAGATATAAATTGTAGTTAAAATTTGAGAAAATATAGAAACAAATTAGAAAAGAAAAATGATTTACTCTGTTCACTTACTAAAATCTTTATCAAACGTTAAGAAAATCTCAAAGCAATTCTTTAGATAAAATTACTGTAATGAAAAATGTGATGAATGAGGAAGAAATTATGATTGCTACAGGATTTGACAACAGTTGAGGTTAATTCTTTCTGCAGATAAGAATTGTCTTGAATACAGCTCAATATAAAGTAGTTGCAATTAAAACTCTGCCAACAATTTATGAAAAGCATTCTTTGAGTAAGAATTAAACTCTTCTTAGATCATTTTATCTATAACACAGCCTTTGGGGTTCTTTCTGTATTAATCTGTGCATTTTCATGTCCAAATACTATTGTTATTACTTAAAAACTAATGTTTGTAGTAAGTACTTCCACATTGCTCATCCAAGAAGCAAAGGGCTTAACTGTAGAACAGAATACCAAGTTTACATGGCCACATCTGATAAATGTCCTATATCAGATGATTTATTATCTTAATAAATGTATTATATAAACTTAAACCAGTAATATAATCAACAGCAGAGCTGGATCCCTGAACAGAAAAAGAAAATTGGATACCTCCCCACCAAATTCAAATAACTGGAAGATTTACCTACTTTCTCCTCATTAAAGCTACTATTTTCATAAAAACAAGACCTTATTTTGTAAGAAATTCTATTTTCAATGTCAAATTGCATCATCTCTGTTCATTCTATGCCTTCAAGTATAATTTTGAGTTCTGTATATGTAGAATATTGTTTTCAATGATCGCATTAAATATTTATTTATATGACTTCTTTCAGCCTTCTTTTTTTTACTTCAGTTGAAATGAAATTGAAAATGGTTATATTTTATAATCATAACCAGTAGTGCACTAACTAAAATGAGAACACTATATTGTGAGTGCATTATTTGAAATTGTCTTGACAGTGAAAACATCTTATGGAAGCCCCATTGCCAGTACATGTACAACAGTAAGGGTGATAGCATACAAGCATATCTTGTTTTGGGCATTTACTATTAGTAAAATATTTCACAAATTATCATATAATATTGAGTTTGAGCTCAGAACTCACATAAAGTAGGTACATATAATTTTCATATCTTATTCAGTTTTGTGATGTAACTTACTTTTAGGTCTTAGTAAGTAGATAGGGAGTCTGAATACGAGATTTATTTCAGGAGAAATAACTGTGTGAAAAAGCTCTTTATTTTCCCACTCATTAAAATGGTATCAGTGTGTCTATTCCTCAAATTCGTATGTTGTAGTTATATGTAACAGTCACGTTTTTAACCCCCAGTGTGATAGTTATAGGAAGTGGACCTTTAATAGATGATTAGATGATGATGATTGGATAATTCTCCCTTTTTCTTTGTTTTTTAATTTTAATTTTATTCATTTTTATTCTTCTCATGAAGTAGATTAGTGCCCTTATTAAAGAAATCCTGGAAAGCTCTCTTTCCCCATCAGTCATATGAAGAAATCTATTAACCTGGAATTGAGCCCTAGACAGTCATCCAATTTTTCCATGTCTTTTTCTTAGAAAATTGTTAGTCTCCAAAAATGTAAGTAATCAATCTCTCTTTTTTTTTTAGAATCCAATAAATCTGTGTTTTCTTTTTTGTAGAACCTTGAAAAATTTAAACACAGTATTTAATTCAAAGCCCTTAGGTTGGGTTCTTGATTCCAGTCTAGATTACAAACTGTCGTTGGTTATTGCTTCACCTTGATACAGAAAAATATGAACAAAATGAACCCCTATATAAATCCATATAAAACCCCCATAATATCACACATACATACATCCATCCATCCATCCATCCATACATACATACGTATATATATGATGCGTGTGTTGTCCATTTACAACATTTCCTAACTCTACAAGAGAGGGTAAAACACACTGCAAACAATTTCCCTCAAAATTAGAGAGACTAATAGGTGAATACAGATTATGATTCTTGTCACATTATTACAAGTAGTAATCTCCTCAAGAAACAGTTCTAAAGGAGGCTATAACTGACACATTTCTGTAGTCAGTATGTAGAAGACCTTGTGATTAAATTTTCAGAAGCTGAGCACATTGACACATATCTGCAAACACAGCGCTTCCAAAGCTGATGGGAATGTCATGCATTTTGAGGGGTGTACCTGGCTAGTCCTTCCTGAGTACATTGTGAAGCCTTGTCTCAAGAAACAAAAGCAGAAAGAAAGAATCAATAAAATACTCCTCATGGATATTGTCATTAGCAATTGTTAGTTATTTTTGTTAAATTGGCCTAAAATAACTCAGAAATTTCTCAAAATGAATTTTGGGGCGAAATGCCCTGGGCTCAGCAGTAAAGTGGGGTGGGTGGGGGAGAAAAACAGTCGGAAACATTCAAGAGTACTTGAGTTTCATAACCATATCTGTCCTCAGGAGAAACTACTGAAAAAAGGAGTAACTATAGCCAGGGAAATACTCAATTCTGCCCTTATTAAGCCTTCAAGATAAAAAGGGAAAATATTAAATGTAGTATACTTCAGCTTTATTCTCCAGCAGAAAAGACAGGAAGAGGCCCAGGGGAGATGCACTAAGAGGTGCAGGTTTGTTTTTTTTTTTAAAAGACTGAGAACTCATAGAAATACAGAATTCTTTCTTTTCCCATAGACCCTACCAAAGGCTTGTTATGTTACTTACATTACTGAACTAAAGAGCTGTTTGTAGAAGTTCTTTGAACTTAGTATGTGACAAATGAGTATGAGAAGAAAATTACAAGACCTATGGAAATGTAAAACAACAATTTGAATAGACAAAGTAAATACCAGAACAAGACATAGAAATGACAGCAATGTTAGAATTACCAGAATGGGAATTTAAAAGAAGTATGATTAGGAAGATACATATTCTTATGTTTAAAGTAGATAGCAGGCAAGATCTGATGTGTAATGACAGCAGAAATTTAGATGCAAATTTAGATGCAAAACTGTAAAGAAATATCAAATATCAAGAACACTGGAACAGAACTGAAGGATGTTTTGGGTGGACTTTTTGTAAAAGTATCCTAGCTTTGTCTATAGAAAGACTCTCTGAGCTTGAGGAGATATAAATAGAAGTCATTAAAATGGAAAAAAATGGACAAAAATAGTGGAAATAATAATCACCTTGAAACAAAATCTCAAACTAAATTATTTTGAGAGGAGAATAGCAAGTTCCAGAAAACAGGATCTGAATAAAGAACACGAGTAATGAACAAGAAATAAATAAAGGTAAAATAAAATTGCTTATTTTTCCTGTTATTTATCTAACAAATAAGCAACATCCAACATATAAGTAATGTTTAGAATATACTGCAATTAACAAATAAAGGGAAAACATACAAGAATGCTAATTTATTAATATAAACCTAACTGAATTTAATGCTTATGGAGAGAGTTAAGAGAATGTTCAACATAATATTAAACAAAAACAAGAAACTATTTTAAATTAATAAACTGAAGTATAGTAGCTGTTTGGAGAGCTCAAATAGTATAATTTTTAAGAAAGACTAGATCAAAGCAAAGCAAAAGCAACACCAGGAAATGGGGTATGAGGCAAAAGGAAGAAGAGTAGACATGAATGGAGGAAGGGGAAAAGAGATGTAGTCAAGAATTCATTGTATCTACCACAAAATTAAGAATAGTAATGGGATTCTATGCCTCTATCAGAAAGAATGACACTGGCCCCATTTGTAAGGAAATGGAAGGACCTGGAAAAAATCATGCTAAGTGAAGTGAGCCAGACCCCAAAAAACATGGAGTCTGTGGTTTGTCTCATAGGGAATAATCAGCACAGGTTTAGGCTAGTCACAGCAGAAGATCACAAGAGCCCAATAGCTATGCCCTTATGAGCACATAAGATGACAAGATGACGCTAAGTGAAATGAACTCCACGTCATGGAAACAAGTGTTATATCATTGTTATAATTATTTTCAACAGGCCATGTGAAACCGTTCCCCCTTTTTTTCTCTTGTAGTCCCTTCCTGTATCTGATCTTAGTACCCTGGATACTGTATATACGTGTATTAGAACTAGGGAAGGGAAAGGGAATACCAAATCAGGAGACAAAGGATAAAAAGACAAAGGATTCCAAAAGCAATACTTACAAAACCATTTGGTGTAAACCAACTGTACAACTCATGGGGGGAGAGGGAAAGGGGGAGGGGGGAGGAGGGGGAAGGGGGAATGAGGAAGGAGGTAACAAGCTGAACCAGAAATGTACTCACTGTCTTACATATGAAACTGTAACCAGTCTGTACTTCACTTTGACAATAAAGGAAAAAAAAATCTCAAGTAAAAGAAATCAGGACTGCATACAGAAACAGTTCTAGAACTAGGGGAAGGAAATACAACAAATGAGTCTAGAGTACTGGCAATATCAGAAAGCAAGGAAATAATGTCAACGAAAAATGCAACACAGTGTCTCAGAATACTTAAAAGAGCAATCTACTGGCAGAATCAATAAAATTTAAAGACACACTTGGAAAGAGAGAAAACACTGAGCTGGGCTCACATCTGTAATCCTACTTACTCAGGAGGGCAACATTCAGAGGATTGTGGTTCAAAGCTAACTGGAACAGAAAGAAAGATCCTTAAGACTCCATCTACATAATTTGCAACATAAAGCAGGGCTGGAGACATGGCTTCAAGTTATACGACACCAGCTGAGCCCACAAAAAATAAATAAATAAAACAACAATGATAAAATGCTTGTTTCCATACTTGGAGTTCATTTCACTTAACATTATCCTAAGTGATCATATGTACATAGCTATTGAGCTACTGTGCTTATCTGCTAGGAATATTCTGACATATGCTAATTATTCCTTATGAGGGAAAACATAGAGTCTATGTTTCTTTGGGTATGGCTCACTTCACTTAGTATGATTTTTTCCCCAAGTATTTCCATTTCCTTACTAAAGGGGCATGCCATTCTTTCTTGATAATGGCAACTCTAACTGGGGTGAAGTGGAATTTTAGTGTTGTTTTGATTTGCATTTATTTTATGGGCAGAGATGTTGAACATTTCTTCATGTGACTATTGCCCATTCTTATTTCCTCTCCAGAGAAGTCCCTCTTTAAACGTTTAGCCCACTTATTAATGGGGTGGCTGTTTCTTTTTTTTTTTTTTTTTGGCCAGTCCTAGGCCGTGAACTCAGGGCCTGAGCACTGTCCCTGGCTTCTTTTTTGCTCAAGGCTAGCACTCTGCCACTGAGCCATAGCGCCACTTCTGGCCGTTTTCTATATATGTGGTGCTGGGGAATTGAACCCAGGGCCTCATGTATACCAGGCAAGCACTCTTGCCACTAGGCCATATCCCCAGCCCTCAAGGGGGTGGCTGTTTCTTTGAGAATTTATTTTGGGGGGATTTAATTTTTTGAGTTGTAAGTATATTTTAGATATGAAGCACTTGTCTGTTGTATGGCTAGTAAAGATCTTCTCTCAATCGGTGGGCTTTTTTATTTAAAAAAATCATTGCTGACTAAAAATAGAAAAAAAAACAGCCTTGCTTTAAATGCCCTTCAATTTCCTTAAAAAAGAGTATCAGAGGAAGTTTGATACAATTGAAAAATGAATATTTTCTACAAACACTGTTTCAAAGAAAAGTTTTCATCTATAGCTAGATACATCACACAAAAATTGGCTTTTTTGTGTGATATACATCATGGCCAATTTCCTTGGCCTTCTCACCAGATGGAAAGCATCAGCTTTAGCAATGTTACCATGGAAATCCAGTTTGGTGTTTGCTGAAGAAGAAATACAATATTGTTACATCTTCTCCAACAGTGTCCTTTTTATTAAATCAATGATGCCATTTTCCATAAAAATAGTTCCACTGAGAGCACGATAACTGTGTAAATAAAGCAGACCCTCTCATCTGGTGTCTTGTTCTGATACATGACATGGTAGCAGATGCCTTAAAGGAAGGTAACATGGAACTCAGAGCACAATGTTATTTTGACCAAATTATTTATATCACATCCATTCCTCCAGTTCTTATGCTAAATAAATATAATTACTTTGTTATATTTAGCACAATTGAAAAGGCCTCTTATAACTTAATAATGATTATTCCAAAAGGAAGTTAAATATCCAAATCAGATCCAAATCATGGAAACAGACCACAGCCACCTACACGTAACAAGATTCTGTTTATCATATCAGACTTGATAACATGATTCATTATAAATAAATGAGTAGCTACTGGTGGCCTACAAAATGAAGGGTTTTACTGCTAAAAATAGTGTTGTTTTTTTTTTTTTACAAAGTTGATGCATTTGTTATTCTTCAGTCAGATACTCTGACCCACAATCTATAGGCTCAATTGATAGTAAATTAGAGTGGAAGACCCTAATGAACCTGAGATTATTTGTTTTGACTCATTGAGAAAGGATGGAGAATGACTATCTGTGTGCATCACAGACAGAGAGATGGACAGCCACTCACAGTGGACTACCACCATTGCAGTTCCCACAGGTTGTCAGTGGACTTGGACTTTTTGATGTGACAGATGGAATAGTAAACAAGCCCTAAAGAGACGATTTGATGAGCAGTTTAAGGAGCATGTTTAGAATTTGCATTTTTCCTACTTTTGTGTGTGTGTGTGTGTGTGTGTGTGTGTGTGTGTGTGTGTGTTAGAATCATATCACATATACCCTGCAGAAATGAAGTAAATATAATGATTGAAGTATCCAGGACTCCCAGACTTGTTGTAACTTTCTTTCTTTCTTTCTTTCTTTCTTTTTTTTTTTTGCCAGTCCTGGGGCTTGGACTCAGGGCCTGAGCACTGTCCCTGGCTTCTTTTTGCTCAAGGCTAGCACTCTGCCACTTGAGCCACAGCGCCACTTCTGGCTTTTCCTATTATGTGGTGCTGGGGAATCGAACCCAGGGCTTCATGTATATGAGACGAGCACTTTACCACTAGGCCATATTCCCAGCCCCGTGCTGTAATTTTCGAGGCGTCCTGTGGTCCCCAACCTTTCTTTTTTTTTTTTTTTTTTTTTTGCCAGTCCTGGGCCTTGGACTCAGGGCCTGAGCACTGTCCCTGGCTTCTTCCCGCTCAAGGCTAGCACTCTGCCGCTTGAGCCACAGCACCGCTTCTGGCGGTTTTCTGTATATGTGGTGCTGGGGAATCGAACCTAGGGCCTCGTGTATCCGAGGCAGGCACTCTTGCCACTAGGCCATATCCCCAGCCCCCCCAACCTTTCTTGGCACCTGTTCTTGCTTCATCTGTAGGTAAAGTGGGAGACAAATAGGGAAGGGGTAACAAGTTTGACAAGAAAAGTACTCACGACATATATAAGTGTAACCCCTTTGACAATAAAATAAAGTTGGAGGAAAGTAAATAAAATATTGTCAACATCACACAACGCCTATATTTCTCTTAAGGGATCATACGGCGGGATCAAGCTTGTCAAATCAATGAAAACACACACACACATGTACATACACACACATATATGAAATGTTACCCATTGCACATGCTCAACAGGAATACACTTGTTCCACAAGACAAACCTCCGATGCTTTTTGAGCCAAGTGCAATAAGCACATGCTTATTTACCTCCTAAGGTTCAATTTAGGGTTCATAATATCTATCAGTTGGTAGCCATTCCTTTGGATCTGTTTCTTTGGCATGCTTACTTTGGGTGAGCTCCAAAAGTGCCTGTGCGCGAGCTGCTGCCAGCTTCCTCGTGCGGAATTGGACCTTAGGAGACGAGCATGAATCCGACAGTGCTCTGCATACGCCATGGCTGTGACAAAACCCCACCAAATAGTCACACAAGAAGAGACGATTGTTTGGCGTTGCTATACGAGCGATGCTGGCCTTCCAAAATGAACTAAGAAATGCTAGCTGGGCTCCTGAAAACATTTGCTTAAATTGAGAAGGATCTGTCCTTTAACTACATCAGAGAAAAATAAACTTGTAGGTGAAATTTATAAATTGATGTTCATTTTTCTTCTCTCTTTATGCTGGATTGTAAAACCATGCAAACAGGGCCAAAGCTTTACTGTTGTTGTTGTTGTTGTTTTTTTTAAGTGCATAGAAGCAAACCAGAAAGAATCCCATGGGTGAAGAAAAAGGGAAATACCATTCCCTATATAATCTCAAGTTTTAATTACGTGACGAAGTTGGTCTTCATCCAAAATATTCCCCTGCGTGCGCTGGCTTCCACGATTTGACTCGGGGCGTTGGTGGCTGTAGGTGGGTCCGAAGGTGAGATGTGTTGAGTCAAAGCGATGCGGTTGAATTTACATTCAACTCTGTTCCCCAGCTAGTGGTGCCTAGCCAGATCTCAGCAAGTGGCAGCAGACCACATGCCCTAGTGAGCCCCGTGAGCACAAAGGTGCTCAGACGTGTCCTCTGCAGGGTACTGTTCTGAGCGGCTACGCTCCGATGCTCTGTACATTCGACGTACTCACTTAACTTTCAACTAAATGATCTTTACTCCTGAGAAGACATCGAGATTTCATGTAATCCCAACCAGAATGCTAGCAAGGATAAATGGGAATGAAGAACCCTACCCTGTTGGGAGGAATGGAAGCCAGTGGAACCTACTAGAAAAAATTCGGTTATGAAGGTTTCTCAAAATATTAAAAAACAGAACTATAGCCGGGTGCCAGTGGCTCATTCCCATAATCCTAAATCCTCAAGAGACTGAGATCCGAGAATCTGCATTAAAAGCTAATCCTGCTCCCCCCCCCAAAAGAACTATAATGATTTAAAGGTGCAGACCTCATGAATCGAAAGATAGCTATGCACTGCACATTTATGGTTTTGTTTTTAATAACTTGAAGCAAGCATAATATTACAGATCCTGTCTATTCAATGTATGAATTTATCTTTCTTAATCAATATAATGAGTATTACAATGTTATTAAAGACTGATATCTAAGGATTTTCATTTTAGTAATCAAGAAATAATTCTGGAGCGATTCCATTGGATGCCATTTTAACAGCCTGTCTGACTGGGTGATATTTAGGCTATTTTAACATTTCAATGTTAATTTTAGGCAGTTCTTCTTTGATTAATACCATTATATCTTCTTATCCCAAGTTACACAATGTCCATACTTTAACTATTTTGTCTAGACTTAAAAACATGTTCTAAAAACTTAGTAATGTCAGTCAAGCCTTAGTCTTAAATTTGAGATGAAGTGTTCTGAAGCAATTAAAGCTGGACTGCATGTCACAAAAGTGCCATGAAATAAGGGCCTCGAGAAAGTGATGTGGGAATCCAAGATGTGGCGCAGTTGGTGCTTTGCCTACTCTTCTACTGAGTGAATTTATATGAAGATAGGGAGGGATTTCACTCGCATCTCTGTCCCCCACGACCCCCCCGCCCCCCACACACATTGCTAAACCAAATGTGCTTGCATTTTTCATTTCATACCAGATCTTGACATCCTTTTGAATTTATTTTACATACTTGGAGGACATGAATGCAACTTCATGTTTTCCTCCTTTTATAAGGTATTCATTATGTGCATTAACTGACAGCTGTGAAATTATCTGCCACTTGTTTTAAATAAAAGCAAGGAAATTCAAAATAGATGTGCATTCTGTACTTAGGCAAATTTCACTGAATCTTCTTTAATTCAAATTTCTCCAGACACTTCTTTTTATATAGGCTTTAAGTACAGTGAATGTGTTCAGTCATTACTACACATTGAGTGTCTGATGGTTTTTGAAAGCTCAGGAGGCAATCTCCATTTTTTTTTCTCACTCATTTTTAGTGTAAGTAGGTTTGGCAGCTCTATATAAGTTCTGCATCTTAAAATAATCTCCATCTTATTGCATTTCATTGTATATTAATGGTGTTTTAAATTTGTTCCTTTAATATTCATTTTGCCATTCAAAGTAAAAAACATCTAAAAAGAAATCACTAGTGAGCATATCACTGTGCAGATATTGGAAGCTGTTGTCACTTTTTAAAGTTCTTTTTGAGGAAACGTGCATAAAAAATAGCTAGTGGGAAAATCATGTTTTCTTGGGTTAAGATAGTCTGGCAGATATAGATGGTTATTTCCTTGTTCTGTTTTTCAGAGAGAAAAAAGATAGGTTTAGATCGGAAGTAAAGAATGTAGCATCTGAAGGAGGGAACTCATACTGAAAGCTCTATTCTAGAAAACCCACCAGTGGAGATTCCCAGCTTCCTCTCTCTCTCACTCTCTCGATAGCCATGCAAAATATCAGAGTAAAAATAGCAATAGCTGTTTTGAAAGGAAATATGTATTCAGATCTTAGTTATAACTTCTTCAGAAAACTTGTTTTGAAATCTGCTAACAGGTTTAACAAATATTCACTTTCATACTAAAGATGGATGTAGTAGACATATAGATAATTAATAGAGATTCATTTCACAGTTATATTTACATAAATGTTTAATAGGACATGCATACTTTTCCATTTAACTTATCTATTTGTTTGGCATACATATATGCATGAATAAAATTTAGAGACAGGAAAGTCAGATTACTTTCTTTGGTTGATTTTCAGATTGCTTTGGAAATTATAGAGCTGTTCAGTCTGTGCAAAAATAGAACTATAGATCAAATACTTCTTTGGAAAATTTATTATACCTGTGAGAAAAAGTGAATGCTTATCATGTATATAAAAATCTTATGAATACAGCTTTAAATTTAGGAAGAACATATAAGCGTCTTTCATTATAAAACTGGCAATACAAATATCAAAGTTTGACAACTGAGATTACTTTAGATTAACTTTTTTCTACATATCCAAGGAAACAAAGAACAGAATAAGGTTATAACCTACAGAATGGAAGAACATATTTGTAAACTATATATTTCATATGTGATTAAAACAGAATTTATGTAAGGAACTCAGTTGAATGGAAAAATAAAACTAAAAATTAAAAAAAAGATTACAAAGAAGCAAGTAACTTAAATAGTACAAAGATTTGAAGAACTGTGTCTTCAAATAATACATTTAAATGGACAAGAAGTATGAAGGGCTGGGAATATGGCCTAGTGGAAAGAGTGCTTGCCTCCTACACATGAAGTTCGATTCCCCAGCACCACATGTGTGGAAAACGGCCAGAAGGGGCGCTGTGGCTCAGGTGGCAGAGTGCTAGCCTTGAGTGGGAAGAAGCCAGGGACATGGTGCTCAGGCCCTGAGTCCAAGGCCCAGGACCGGCCAAAAAAAAAAAGAAGTATGAAAAAAGATGTCCAAGAATGTAAGTCAATGTGGAGAAGTAAATCAATACTACAATTAGATACCACCTAGCTCTGGTATGCCATATATATATGCCATATATATATGTATGTACACACACATATGTATATATTCAGATGTGGAGGAAGAAAATCAATCTATATATACTGCTTGAAGGAGTGTAAACTAATATAACCATTATGGCAAAAATATGGAAGTTTCTCAAAAGATTAGAACTCCGACCTCCACATGATCTACCAATCCCATGTGCATGTATCCATGTATGTATGTATGTATGTATGCATGCCGGGGTGCATATTTTTATGCATATGTATATATTTATGTATTTATGTATATATATATATATAATGATAGCAGTAAGTCCAAGAGACACAAACTCCCATTTTAATTTTATCATTATTCACAATAACAAACAGAATCAACATAATTGTCCACCAATTAATAAATGGATAAAGGAAATGTGATATATTATTGTTATTATTATTATTATTATTAGTAGTAGTAGTAGTAGTGGTTGTTTGCCATTAAGTAAATCATGAAACTCTGCTGTCTGTAACAAGGTAGATGAACCTAGAGGTCACTATGTTAATTCAAATAAGCAAGACAAAGAAAGCAAAAGAGTGCATGATCTTACTATTGTCTAAGTCTAAAAATCTGGGCCATAGAAGTAGAGTGTAAAAGTGGTTTCCAGAGGCTGGACAAATAGAAAAGCAAATGGATGCAGACAGAATGGTCAATGTGTTTAATGTTCTAGTCAGTTACAAAGAATAGATTCTGATCTTCTTTTGCAAGTAGGGTGACCACAGTTAATAATATACAGTTTATATAAAAATAACTAGAAGGAAAGATTTTGAATATTCAAAAAAGTATAAAGACCATAAAGTAATAAAAACATTAATTTTTCTAATTTGATAATTATGCTATTTACACATATACAAAGCTTCATGTCATTTGTCATGAATAGGTATAATTATAATATAAAGTGATACAACATTAAAATATGTTGCAACTAAAAATTAAAAACAAATCCATACAAAGGAGACTAAAAAGCTGCCAATGTACTTTTCTGCAGCTTATCTGGTAAAGGGTTTGAAATGCAGCTATGAAATGAAGACAGAGAATTCCGTCCTATTAGTTTATTCTCAGAGAACCTTGTATCAGACCTTTCGTAACGTTTGGACAACTTTGAGTAGAAAAATAATGTGGTCATTATTTCCATGTAGGACAATGAGGAGACACTTTTTACTCATGGCCATACGCTTTCAAGCAGACTGCCATCAAGAACAGCTGTTAATGTTAAGGATATACAGAATTCAGTATCCTAATTTACTGAAATGTATCTATATTATATATGTAGTAAATATGAGCATCCAGATTTTTAGATAGCATGGAATAGGCATCTAATGGTGAAAAATATTAACATTATGTGTGAGCACTGCTCATAAAAATGGCATCATTTTCATGTTCTTTGTCTTCAGTTCTATGGACAGGTGACCCATTATTTTCCCCATAACATCACTCATCTGCTAAAGACATACTGAGGCACAGTGTCTTTCAATAAACCTGAAAATGTCACTCTGTCACTTAGCACATTGCATGCCTTTTTACCCCCTTTGGAGGATTACCATAACGTTTACCTTGCTGCATTGGGAGGCATAGCTTCACAAAATTAAAAGCATGGAAACAGAAAACAGCAGGCCATGAAACAAACCATTGTAAAGCCCCTGACAATAATCTGTAACTGACTGAGACCTTTCTATCAACTGAGCTGCAGAATGCATGCGTAGGAATTTTAAAAATGTTGTTGTTATTTTTTATTCATTAAATTTTGACTATGCTTGGTGAAAATCCATGCATATTAAATATGCAAATAACTCAGCCTTACTTTATATTTTAATATTTATCATTTCATTATTTTCTGACTGAACTTATGGATATATAATAGATTTGTATATATATATATTTTATGTATAAAGATTAGAATATTACTATCTGTGATATAAATTTATAGACTACTATAAAAATTAATGAACGATAAATTTTATTTGGGCATTTTCCAATACATTTTCTTTTCATGGAACTGGAACTTCCAAACAACAATAGATGATGTTCTCCAACTAATTCATGTCCTTGGCTTAATATCTTTACAAGAGCTAGTACATGCAAGGATTTTCCTGTAAAGGCAGCGATTTGGTAAAAGTTACTGCTGTCTTCCTAGTCCCATTTAAGCATCTGCACTTATTTTAAATCCAAAATGTGAATAAAGGTAATTTATGGATGAACTCTTAAATCAAATTTGTTTTTTTCACACTTGAGTTATTCTTACTTAAAAATAAAGATAACTACCTTACTTTATCATAATATTTCACCTACATAGAAAGTAAAATTTTAATAGTTTTTCCCCCCAAACACTAGCATTTGGAGTATTTTATGTAAATAGGGATAATAAAAGTATGGTGCTTTACTGAACTTCTCTACATCTAATGGATAAATTTCAGTCCACACTCTGTAGAGCTCTTTGAAAGGTGAACAGCCTGGTTTGTCCACATAGCAGATTTTGTGATTTCTTCTGTAGCATCCTCCTCAGAGGAGTAAACACAGTCTTCGCATTTTACTGACTGACAAACTCTTATACTGCAACGGAACTCACTTTGGTGTTGTGCCTCCTACTTTTTTGGCAGGTGCACAACTCCTTGAGGAATGCCACAAAATGTAACGTTCGTGATGAATTGTCCCATACTTCATCAGAACTGCCATATTAGCTGTTGTGTTCATGTAATAGATCTTTGGTGAAGAGGCACGAGTGTGATATATTACTAAAAAAATAGGCTCTTCTGAGCAGTGGACTCAGTTTCATAAGAGTCTTGCCAATCGTTTGACAACATAAATTTTCAAAGTGACACTTTATGTTCAACACTGTTGTCAGCTCTGTCCAATAAACAAGAAAATGACCAATTTTAAGGATATGAATAGCATATCCAAATATATTATAATGTATAATTGTGGGGTTTTAGAGCTTAAATATAATAAATAGATAATAGATAACAAAGTTGAAGTTAGTCACAAAATGAATTTTTTTTTTTTAGTAAGCTGTCTTATTTTTCTGATGTTTAATATTCTCTGGTCATTTCTCCTACAGTTACTTAAACATGCACTCACAGTTTTTGGGTAACTAAGAAATGTAGTTAATAACTTTTCATACGACAATTGTCCTGCCATGGACTCTTGCATTCAGTCATCATATTTTTAGAAGGTAAAAATAAGTTCTGCAATTTCATTAAATTGCAAACTGGTAAACATCTTTTTGTTACATATACATACATTAGTTACATATCTGGTAAGTGTGGTTGTTTCTCTGTTTATCATTGCTCTTAACTTAAATACACTATGAAAGGAATACAGTCACTCATTTTTCTAGTAGGTGCTAAGACTCTTAATCTGAAATGGATGACCTACAAAGAAACTTACCTTTTCCTTATGAACTCTTGATAATCTTTATATATGCGTGGAACTTTATTAGCTATCGGTTATTTTCTTCACTTTTTCTTAGTTACTGACTACAAATTAAGATTATCCACAACAGCAGTCCTTATGTTAATTGTGTTCTATTTCCTTATGTATGTTAGATTTACTTCCAGTTATTTCTCTTTAATAAGGAGTGGTTTGATAATATTATATCACATATAAATTATAAGCAAATATAAAAATATAATTGTATATTATTTTATCAAATATATAATTATCCAAGCATAAAGTTCTAAACACAAGGCTACAGGTAATACAAGCACTTAGATTAGAGAGAGGTTGAGAGAGAAAGGTTGAGGGAGAGTCAGAGAGAGAAAGAAAGAGAGACATAGAATATCAAGGCACTAGGCACTGGTGGCTTAAAATTCTGCACAGTCAGATGTCTGAGATCTCAGTATAGAAGATCAAAGCCCACGTAGACAAATTCCAGAGACTTTTTCTCCAATTAAATTGATGTGCTCTAGCCCATTCCAAAGAAATTGTTAGCCAGACAGTGAAGAGTCATATCTGTAGCTCTAGCCATTCACGAGATTGGATGGATATCTGTTCCAGGTCAGCCTGAAAAATAATGAAAATCAAAAGACTTTATCTCCAAAATAAAAAAAATAAAAGGCAGGCCTGGAGTGTAGCTCATGTGGTAGAAAACGTGTCTAGTGACCACAAGGCTATGAGTTAAAAATTTCAAAACATCTAAAACAGTATTAAAGTTTATAATATAGCATCCTCTTTTAAACTTACATAGGAAAATTTGAACACCATTGTGAGTGTAAAGGTGCATTGTGTTAACTATTAGCCTAATACCAGACACACACTTTCTATCTCAGTCATCAAAGTGACAACATGCATTTTGGAGGAGAAGAACTAATGAATTTAATAAACTGAGGAGAAAATTTCATTGTGTATAATCCTGATATTGAAGCACTTAGTAGACTTCACAAATATTTTTATTCATTCTCTCAATGGTTTGTGTGAGATGCTATTCTAAATGTCGTTATTATAATGAATTAACACAGGAAACGTTCCTTCACTGGGTTTTATTTTGTTTCCATGTCTTGGACATGCAATGAAATTGGTCATTTTGAAATAACAATTCCTTTGAAGAAAAAGAAAATAGGTGACTGGAGAAAAGGGTTTAGCTTAGTTTGGGAAGTCAGAGACCTCCTGATATTGGATCAGAAAAATGAATGTAAAGAATTGAAACATGTGAAGTTTAGGGTTTAGAAATTTTTGCGTTAGAATTTTGGCTCCAAGTAGTTGGACCCAAGAAAGCAGAGTTCATAACTCAGAAACAATATCAGGATACTTAGATTCTCCTAGAAGATACAAGCGGACAGAAAAAATGAAGTAAAAATGAGATCTTAAAAGTCTAAATGAGATTTTTGAGTTTATTTTTCACCTGTGACATAAGGCCATTAGATGACTTGAATAAGTGAATAGAGCACCATATTTGAAGCAATCACATTTTTAAAAACAGAATCTACAAATTCAAATGAGATATCAGGATTTATGAGACCACTTCAAAGGCTATCACATTAGTAAAGACAATAGTTTAAGTATAAATGATGTCTCAAGAACCCATAGGTTGTACAAGATATTAATTTAGTGGCCTAATGAGCACCAGTGAACTGAAAGAACAGTATTTCATCAGACAACTCAGCACAAATTCAATTTCTATACCTTTGCAACTTCTAGAGAACATCGTTTGCAATCCTCCAAGCTTAAGGTTCTCATTTAAAGCCAGTATTTCTCCCAAGGATAGTTTCTGGCTTCTTTATTTCTTACATTCACCTTTTTCTTCAAAGAACTTTTCTCACTCCATTGTGTCCACTCAGGAAATCCAGATTATCTTCCCACTTCAATATCAATTATCAGTCTTAATTCCGCCATCAACCTTTATTCCTCTATGCTGTGTATTCTAACACGTTCCTAGAAAAGGAATTGGGTTGTGGACATAATTGATGTTACCATTTTGTTTACCATAGAGAATAAAGCACAAATGAATAATAAAAGTTGATTAGATTTGTAATATATTTGGATGCTAGAACCAGCGGGATGTATGAATGATTGGAGTATAGAGAAAGATGCAAAAAAAATGCGATGATTACAAAGTTTGTGATACAAACAAATGGTGCTACCATTTGCTAAGAGTAGGCAATTTGCTTCAAGACGATTGGTTTCACAAGAGGAGTTAAAGCACAGACATCAAACTTGCGAGTGTTCTGTCTTAATTTTTAAATCTTTTTCTTAAATATATTCTATTCGGCCCTCTACTATGCATGCCATAATGCTAGTAAGTAAATTATTATTTAGTTTTTCTCATTTACTTGATTTTCCAATAGCTGTGTTATGTGTCTTCTTATGTAAAGTTTAATTATTTGGTGCTAAACAAAGGAGCTATTTAATTTGGAAGGAGATAATGCTGTCCATCAGTCATGGTCTGTGACAATGTGATGAGAGATGTCCTACTAGTTTTGCCTCCTGACTGATAACACTGTGCAGCCAGCAAAATCATGCTAGGGAAGACAGTTAAACCAAAGATCAGATCCATTATCCCTCTAGCTTTTAAAGGAAAAATTGACTTTAATCCCAACAACTGAAATCTTCCACAAATCTCCTGGGATATCTGTGGAAATTCACTCTTATGACATTTTTCAAATAAGACACCCAGTATGTTACAAACCTAACATTATGATCATTAACATTAGACAAGAATACATTTCATTCTTAGTCTACTTCAAGGAGCATATGGGATCAAAGGGAGGGATTTTGTGACTCTCGGAAAGAAACGTAAAAAAAAAAAAATAAGATGCAATAGAAATAATCATTTTGTATGTCTCCAGCTTGAAAATTGCCAGAGGATCTGACACAGTGGGTTGACTAGCAACAAGAATAAATATGGAATCCATGAAGGATGCTACAGGGCTTGAGGGATGGTCGGCTCAAACTGAGAATGGTAGCATATAACTGTAATTCCAGCTTTCAGAGACAGGGGAACCATGAGATCTAGGATGGCCTGAAATGCATAGTGTGTGACCTCGAAAAGAATTAAAAAAAATATAAAAAAGAGAAAAGAAAAGGAAAACTTGATAGGTGATAGTGGAGCCAGGAAGCAGGCAGAAACAGTAGGATGCCTTAAAATGCATAAAAGTGTTGCAGCTGAGTAGTACATTAAAGCTGCCAGTGGCCACGGGCTTTGTCTGTATGCATAACACTCCTTACACATTTTGATGAACTGAAAACAGCGTGTGTGTATATTTTCTAGAATACAATCGCATTTTATTTATATAGGCTTAACCATGGATGATTTATCTTCATAAATTCTTCTATTTTCAAAGTGTGTGCTATTAACATTTTTCAAATGTTATGCTTTCATTTTATAAGTGAAATAAATTTAGGGAAAAAATCAATAGTAACTCTATTTTGGACACTTTTTATGAGGAAAATAGTACTTTAAGTAAATTACCTTAGTAATGGAATGTTTGCTTTACATGGATTACTAGAGCAAGTCACGTGCACATCCTTGCAGAATCTCTGATCTTGTTACTTTATGTATAAACCATATAACAAAATGTTGTGATTACTACTATTGTGGCTGCTATTTATCTACTCCATTAGTTAATTCGGACTGACTTACCAGGTAAACATTTATTTCTTTCCTGTACAAAGACGGCCTGGGTTGGCGCCTCTTCAGTGCATCGAGCTTCTTATAGAAAGACTCCTAGTTGTTCTGTTTCCATCCCATAGATCTGCAAGGGAGCCACAATGCATGCACGGTCTCTAGGGCAGGGGATTATCATGGAACCAAAGGACTGGCTCTCCATTTCAGCCTTCCAGGAACACCTTATTTCCTTTGCTAGTGCTAGTTAGTTTCATCTCAGTGCTCTGTCATTTTCCTGTTTCCAAGAACAGAAAATCACAGGCAGTTGGTGATCACAAAATTTTTCTCTGCCATAATAATTGCTATATGTCAAGCAATGTGATAAGCACATTTCAAATGTTATTTCATTCTACAACTGTATGATGTAGGTGCATTTTATACATTGTGGATTAGAAAAAGGAATTTAGAATATTGAGAAATTGGGGTCTTAGTTAGTAAATGGAGGAGCTATAATTTATATCTAAAGGTGAGTTTTAATACCAAAATTCAATTTTAAGAAGTATGTGTTTCAGATTATGACTTGTGAGCTGGGAATATGGCCTAGTTGTAATGCCCTGGGTTCGATTCCTCAGCACCACATATATAGAAAACGGCCAGAAGTGGCGCTGTGGCTCAAGTGGTGGAGTGCTAGCCTTGAGCAAAAAGAAGCCAGGGACAGTGCTCAGGCCCTGAGTTCAAGGCCCAGGACTGGCAACAAAAACAAAACCAAACAAACAGATTATGACTTGTATGTTTTAAAACGCAAGCTTTAATAAGCAGGCAATGCTAGTCTGTCCTCTGTACCCTTGGTTCTAAGTGCATATTTGCTACCTATGCCATCATGTAAGTAATTTTTGACTGAAAGGTATTAAAAATCAACTTTCCAGAATTTACTTTATAAAATCAATCAATATTTGTCAATTAGATGACTTACCTAGGCTTATAGATGAGTAATTGTTCAAGTATGTGAAATCACACATTGTACATGGAGAAAATAGTTACAAAAAATGAAAAGGAGCTTATAATCGTAGCTACTCGGGAGGCTGAGATCTGAGGATCATGGTTCAAAGCCAGCCCAGGCAGGAAGGTCCATGGGACTCTAATTTCCAATAAACTTCTCAGAAAAAAAAGCCAGAAGTGACACTGTGGCTCACGTGGTAGAGTGCTAGCCTTGAACACATAGAGGCCCTGTGTTCAAGCCCAAGGACCAGCAAAAAAAAAAAAAAAAAAAAGAGTCTGAAGCTACGTGTATGGCTTTCAGCAGCTACTCAGATCAGGAAAGTCTGATGGACTTCTTTTCTGATTAGTCACCAAAACATTTGACTGGATGATGGCTAAAGTGATAAAATGAATACTCTTAATCAGGAGTAAGCCAAAGAAGAGTGCAAGGCCCTGAACTCAAGCCAGAGTATTTGAATTATAATATAAAAAGACCTTCAAAAAATAAAACTATTCCTAAATATTTTAATTGCCTCAGAAGGAAGCATCAGAAAAATCTTGAAAGATGATCTCAGAAATATTTAATTAATCACTTTTCACCAGATAGGTCAAGTATCAATAACAACTGCCTAAACTGGCCCAGCAGCATAGAAAGTTAAGTGTTTTAAATTTGCTGGTGTTTGTATTAGCACCTATATCTACAAAACACTGCATGCATAAACCAAATACAGACGAGTGACAACTCTGTGCATTGCTGAGCTAAAATATATCACGTAGTCCATGACAGTTAATGTCACAGTTAAAACTAGCAGTTTTTCCATGACTGTGACGTTTTGGGGAAATACACTAGAAGTATTATTTTCAGTAATTAATTTCCATTAGGCTTATATCTTATGGCATTAGATTTGATTACATAACATATGAATATCACCACAATTGGGAACATGAAAATTATCAGTGTCTTCTGTTTCTAATCAAGTTGATTGGTTAAGAAAGGTTTGTGCTCTTGTAATACTTTAAAAATGATAGCTAAAGTGGATTATGCTTGGACAACAATGAGTCATATTTTGTGTGCCAATACTTTTTTATTTAGTTCCTCATAAATTGTTAAAAAAGAAGCTCATGTTAATGTTTTCATGTAGAGTTTCATGACTTATTTTATATTTTAATTTAGAAATTCTATTTTAATAAGATACAGGCTATCAGATAACAGCATATCTACAATATGAATGTAATATATGAAGTTAACTAAATTAATGAAGAAGTTATGATGTTTGAGTGAAATAATGTATTTATATAATTCACACGTGTGGGATGGAAACAGAATTCAACAACAAATTACATAATTTGGAAAACAAGTATTGGGGGACTGTTCATTTTTTTATAGATTCAGTTTCATTCTTATGGTAGTCCGGATTGCTATGTGTAATACAGAATTATATGGCCTCAAAGACCCTCATTTTATATGAAATTTGCTTTCAAGAAACTGGAGAGAAAGCAAACCATCCTCAATAACATTTCATTTTACTCAAAATGATTCCTCCAGTTTTAAGACTGGAGCACTGGGTTGCAGCACTTTTTGTATTCTATCCAAATGCAATACAGATTTCCATCTCTCTCAGGAACAGCCATTCTTAAAGTTCTCTCCTTTATCAAAACATATTTGGTATGAATTAAAGAATACCTCCACATTCTCATCCTCTTTGACTCCAGGGGAACGAGCGCTCGTCGAATCTACTTACACTGGATTTCCCTAGAGCTGGGAGAATGAGAATCTGGCCTGTGGTTGTCTACTCTCTTGCCTTAGAGAGCTCTAATATTGTCTTAGACTTCAGAATTTGAAAATCTCATTGTCCCAATTTTCTCTTCTTCTAACATATTTCGGCAGTTTTATTTTGTTTGCCTTAACTCTTATCTGTGATTCTTTTGGCAGTTAATCTTCCCTGTGGCATTACTGAGATGGTGTTTTATATATACAGGTATTTTTTTTTCTTCCTTTCTACTTTGTCCAATTTTTATGATAGGCATGAGTTAAAAATAAAGAAAACATTTGCATTGTTTTTCTTCAGTAAGCATAGATTGAGGATAGAAGTTTCATTAGAGAAAGAAAAGCAGCATCATAAATTTACCCTTTTCTTTTTCTTTCTTTTTTTTTTTTTTTTGGCCAGTCCTGGGGCTTGGACTCAGGGCCTGAGCACTGTCCCTGGCTTCTTCTTGCTCAAGGCTAGCACTCTGCCACTTGAGCCACAGCGCCACTTCTGGCCATTTTCTGTATATGTGGTGCTGGGGAATTGAACCCAGGGCCTCATGTATATGAGGCAAGCACTCTTGCCACTAGGCCATATCCCCAGCCCCAAACTTACCCTTTTCTTGACCCTAAGTAGTTGTTTCAATTTTTATCTAACTATTTAAAAATCTACAAAATTCTAATGGACTTATGAAGCACACAAGAACAATGTAATTTTATTGGGTTAATTATTGAACTCAAACAAATATGGCAATACATTGTGGAATACTTGTCATTTCAGTATTTTCAACTATTTTGTCAGCTGCTAGATTTCATTCCCCAACTGATATAACAACTCATTAAAATGTAGCTTCTAAAAAGTCAGAACTTTTGTTGGCGTGAAAATGCTATTTCATGCACATGTAAACATATTCCAAATATCTCTTTCTTCTTGCCAACAATAGTCATTTCTTTTCATAACCCTTTAGAAGGTTTTTAATTCAGTCATGAAATACTTACGTTGCTGATGTTGGTCCTGTTCTAATCAATCAAGATATAACCATAGATATGAAAGATACCCTTATTAATGAATTTCCATAAAGGGGGGAAACATGAGTTTCTATGTGGGTTATATGAATGTCTTTAAAAGAAGAATACAGTAAAACTATTACATGGTGCTAATAAGCATAAGAAAAATGAGGGAAAGAAGAAGAAAAGTACAATTCCAAATAAAAAGATCACAATTAGTTTTATTGAAAGCAATAATATTTGAATAAAGATTTAATGTAAGTAAAGTAAGTGGCTACATCTTAGTCTTCTCACATAGTAGGTTCCAGGAGCCCATGGACACTAAAAGACTTAGGTAAATAAATCATATGATATTTACATATAATTTTTTTCTTATTTATTGTCAAAGTGATGTACAGAGAGGTTACAGTTTCATACATTAGGCCTTGGATACATTTCTTGTACTGTTTGTTACCTCCTCCCTCATTTCCCCCCTCCCCCTTCCCCCTGCCTTTTTCCCTCTCCCCCATGAGTTGTTCAGTTGGTTTACACCAAATGGTTTTGTAAGTATTGCTTTTGGAGTTGTTTGTCTTTTTATCCTTTGTCTCTCGATTTTGATATTCCCTTTCACTTCCCTAGTTCTAATACGATATTTACATATAATTTATAGAAACTTCTTACATATGCTAAGTCATCTCTAGATTCCATCTGAAATTGAATGGGGGTAATTTTTTTATTGTTTAGGAGAAAGTGAGAAGAAAATATTCAATTGTGCTCAATTTTATTTCCAAATATGTTCCATCTGAAGTTGATTTGAGTCCACCGATGATGTAGAATCTATGAATATGAAACTCTTGTTACAATTTGTTACAATACCCCCCACAAGCTGTTTTTGGAGTTTGGGAGAAGAGTAATAGGTCACAGAGTAGAACTTCAGTTCTACAGTAGAAGTCTTTAGCTATAACTGCTAAGGACATGTTTTCTTAGACTCTCGTGGTCGCTGTAGGCCTTTCAGAGCAAGCATTGTCATTCGGTTCATTTCAAAAACGTAGTTGACAGGTGATCGTCACATTTAACTTCCATAAATGCTACATGATAGCGGCAAATATCCTCCTGTATAATCAGTTTCTCTGGAATTTCTTAGTCTTCCCTCCATTTATTTTATCCAATCTGTCAACAAAGTAAAACTGTGTTTGATTTGCATGTGTTTCCTATGTTTTCAAGTGACCTCATGCCCTCCCTTTCTTTCCATCCCTCTTTTACAAATGTAGACTCCATTGGTCTTGATGTGGCTGATACTTTCGCTTTCTAGGATATTCCTAGGTACCCATCCCGTGATGCTCCGTCCATCCCTCCTTTCCTACACGCCTTTACTCAAATGGCATCCTTTCAATGAGAAATTTATATGGCGCAGTCTAAAACAATAACTGCCCTTCTCCTCCTCACTATAGAAACATAAGGCTGTGGAAATAGAAATTAATAACAGAGGACACTGGGAAAGGTAGAACAATTGTACAAATATGAATAATTATAGAAGACATAAGAGCAGCTCTATACTTCAGAGGTACCACACCAGCTACAACAATGAATTTTAAAAGCTTTCATTAAAACGTTTGGAAGAAATTAACAGAACTCTATTAATTACTGCTTAGTTCTGGAAGGTAATTGACTGTCATCCTATGTTTAGGCTCTCCCCAGATTGCTGCTGGAGACTTCAACTGATGCATAAGAAATGCTTACAAAGCAGAAACTGGGTTGAATAGAAAAAGTGCTGACAAAGTTCTCATCCTCACTTTCTCCTGTCATCGTACCTCTAGAAACTCCTGATCTATTGTCTCAAAGGCTTTCAAAAAGATAATAAGTAGGGTACGGTAAAAGACATTTTTGATAAGCTGAGGAATTTAGAAATTTGTACACCAAAGACATTAAGACAAGAACGTTGTCAAACCTAAAGCTTGCACGCATCATCCAAAGGCAAAGTTTTAAAGAAACTTATTCTGGGAGTCGGGGGGGGGAAACCCAAACTTCATTAGCTCTTAATTGTTCTGAAAACACAAAGTTTCTTCTAATGCAGGTATTTATTGACATCCTAGTAGTTCAAGAAATGGTCAATCAGTAATATATATATATATATAAAATATAACTATAAATAAATATATATGTAATTGTAATATCTTGTTTTTGTTGTTGTTTTTAAAAAAATGTGGTTAAGATTTGATTCACTCCAGTAATTGAAGATACCACGTGGTAAGCAGGCTGTACTCATTTCAGGGCCACATTACTGAATGCTGGCCACTTTTTTTCATTCCCCTTGAGTCTTTCTGTGCCATTTCTGTTCTTTATCCTTACTGCCAATTAAAGCCAAATTTTTTGTTCCTCTCCTTAGGCATTAAGCTAACTGCAGAAGAGTTATTTTTTTGCAAAAATCAATTTAGAAGGGACTACAATCAAATCTGCCCCAATTATTTAATCTGTAATGGTCTAGATTAATTATAAAATGTTGTATTCTGTGTTTGAGATTTGTGAACTTTATTTTATAATAACATAGAATCAGCATGAGTATGACATTTCTGCACATATTGATATATACTTACATGTCACTTAATAATTTAATCTATTTTGGTTATATCTCAGTAGCTGTACAAGGAGTTGTGATTCATTAAAGCAGCTTATTAATGGAAAACATCTTGATAGGTATCACCTCTTTCATTGCTCTCTTCTTTCATTTTTTAAAATAGGAAATATGTTTAATTTTATGACTAAATCTTCTTCCCCACTTTTACCAAATGAATTTTGAGACAGAAAAAAACCTAGTTTATTCTCGTATTTGTTATTCTTTAAGTACTGACTATTCATTCAATTTTGTTTAGATAAGTACGGAACAATAAAGAAAATCACTTATGTAATAATTGTTAAATTGAACGACAGCTCTTAGAAGGAATTAAACCTCTTTCAGTAAGTTTTTAAATCAATGAAAGCAAAGAACTCCTATCATTTATGGCAACATACCAACATTAAGAATAATTCATGCTTTACACATAATTCACTTTCATTAATATTAAAAAAAGCCTCAGTAAAGCCAGAAAAATGATGAAAAAGAGGTGAGTTGGCGTTCTTAAAATCCGCTTAGTTTATAAGTGCTCTTCCAGATTCCGGGAATTGGAAAACAATAGAATTTCTGTCCTAAAGCATCTGCATTCAAGTAGAAAAAAAAACAAATGCAAAAGGAACATATGAATATATGAGAAAAGTAATATTACAAACCAACACACAAGGATGAGGCAGGAAAAATGGTGAAGAATGATTGGATGTAGGCAGAAACTTCCAGATAGGACTCCAGCAACTTAGCAAACAGGAGCATGGATTGACAATCGAAACTGCATCAGATGGTCAAGCTTCTGCACAGTAAAGGAAACAGTCATTAGAATGAAGAGACAGACTAGAGAATGGGAGAAATTTTGCCAATTTTAAACCTGACAAGTGATTAATAACCACAATATATGGGGAGCTCAAAAGTAAAACTCCCAAACCAGCAATAAATTAGATAATAAATGGGTAAATCAACTGAACAGAAAATTCTTGAAATAAGGACCACGAATGACGAACAAATACAGGAAGATGTTCAACACCCTGGCCATTAAGGGAAACCACACATCAAAATGAGATTTCCTCTCACAACAGCGATCTGGAATACAAAGAACCAAAGATGATGGTAAAGAAGTGAGGTAAAGTGGACCCTGGTGTCACACGTGTAATCCTACCCACTTAGGAATCAGATCTGAGGATGGTGGTTTGAAGCTAGCCTGGACAGGAAAGGCTGTGAGACTCATTTAAAATTAACCCCCTCCTTCCAGAAAAACACAAAAACCAAAAAATGGCAGTGGAGCTATGGCTGGAAATAGTTGAGATCTAGACCTGAGCAGAAAAGGTCACAGTGAGTAGGCTCTAAGTTCAAGCCTGTCGACTGCACCGCCTCCCGCCCCTCCAAAAAAGAAAAGGTGAGGTAAAAGAATTCTTTTTTTTTTTTTTTGCAATAGACTTTTTTTTTTAATTATTAATTGGACATAAATTTTTTTACAAGGTGTTGTGCAAAGAGGGTGCAGTTACATAGTAGGTCAGTGTGTACATTTCTTGTGATATCTTACAACCTGTTTTTCCATCCCTTGTCTAGGTCAGGTAGACCCATATGCAATATACAATGTATCAAGCACATATACAGTGTTCACAGACTTGTTCTCTACTGTCTCTCCGTCTCCCTTTGTTAACAGTCATATATCAGGGAGATCATGCCCCTTTGTTTTCTCTGTTCTAGGCTTGTCTCACTCAACATTATTTGTTCGAGTTCTGACCATTTCCCTGCGAATAACAATATTTCACCATTCCTAATAGTTATGTAGTATTCCATTGTGTATAAGTACCATATTTTTTGGATCCATTCGTCTGTGGAGGGGCATCTGGGTTGTTTCCATATTTTGGCTATTGTGAATTGTGCCGCGATAAACATGGAAGTACAAATGTCTTTTTGATATCTTGGGTTTTGCTGTTTAGGATAGATGCCTAGGAGTGGTATGGCTGGGTCATAGGGTAGGTCTATATTGAGCTTTTTGAGAAACCTCCATACTGTTCTCCAAAGTGGTTGTACTAATTTGCACTCCCACCAACAATGGAGAAGGGTTCCTCTTTCCCCACAGCCCCTCCAGCATTTGTTGTTTCCTGAGTTCAGAGTATAGGCCATTCTAACTGGGGTGAGGTGGTATCTCAGGGTTGTTTTTATTTGCATTTCCTTTACTAGCAGGGATGTTGAGCATTTCCTCATGTGTTTCTTTGCCATTTTTATATCTTCTCTTGTGAAGTCTCTCTTTAGCTCTTTTGCCCATTTCCTAATAGGTTTATTGGGCTTGGAGGGGCTTAGTTTTTTGAGTTCTCTGTAGATGCCCGATATCAGGCCTTTGTCTGTTGCTGTGCTGGTGAATATCCTTTCCCATATCGTTGGCTGTCTTTCTATTTTGGTGGCTATGACCTTAGCTGTGCAGAAACTTTTTAATTTGTAGTAGTCCCATTTGTCGAGTCTTTCCCCTATTTGTTGTGCCCCTGGGACTCTATTCAGGAAGTTCCTTCCTGTGCCTATAAGTTCTAGTGTCTTTCCTACTCTGTCCTTCAGTAGTTTCAAGGATTCAGGTCTGATATTGAGGTCCTTGATCCATTTTGAGTTGATCTTGGTGCATGGTGATAGGCTTGGGTCTACTTTGAGTTTTCTGCATATGGCTGCCCAGTTCTCCCAGCACCAGTAGTTGAAGAGGCTATGTTTATTCCATTGTATGTCTTTAGCTCCTTTGTCGAATATCAGTTGGCTGTAAGAGTGCGGTTTTATTTCTGGGTCTTCAATTCTAATCCACTGGTCTTCCGATCTGTTTTTATACCAATACCATGCTGTTTTTGTTATGATGGCCTTGTAGTAGAGCTTGAAGTCTGGTATGGTGATACCTCCTGCACTATTTTTTTTGCCTAGAATTGCTTTGGCTATTCTAGGTCTTTTGCTGTTCCATATGAATTTATGGATTGGTTTCTCTATTTCAGTGAAGAATGTGGCTGGGATTTTGATAGGTATTACATTGAATTTGTATAACAATTTGGGCAATATGGCCATTTTCACTATGATTCTGCCTACCCATGAGCATGGGAGGTCTTTCCATCTCCTTGTGTCTTCTTTGATTTCCCTTATTAGATTTTTGTAGTTTTCATTGAATAGGTCCGTCACGTCCTTGGTTAAGTTGATCCCTAGGTACTTTATTCTTTTTTTGGCTACTGTAAATGGAATTGTTTCCATAATTTCCTTTTCTGTTTGTCTATTGCTGGTGTACAGAAAAGCTGCTGACTTTTGTGGATTGATTTTGTATCCTCCTACTTTGCCAAATTGGTTTATTAGGTGTAGGAGTTTGGGTACTGAGTTTTTTGGGTCCTTCAGATATAAGATCATGTCGTCTGCGAATAGGGATAACTTGATTTCTTCCTTGCCTATGTGGATCCCTTTGTTGTCCTCCTCTTGCCTTTAAAAGAACTCTTATACACTATTGGCAGAATCTAAACTAATGCAGGCATTGTAGAAATTAGGATGCATGTTCCTAAGAAATAAACAAATAGAAGTATCATATGATCCATTGACATCCTTCAGTCACGTATCTGAAGGGCTACATGTCAGATTGCAATACAAGCATTTCACACCTATGGTCATTGCATTCACGGTAGCGAAGCTAGGAGAACAGCCTAGATGCCATACAACTAATGAATAAAGGAAACACACAAGAGAGACAGCGGAGCCATCATTCAGTCATTCAACAAGAATAAAAGCATATATTTTGCTGGAAAATTAATGGAACTGGAGATGGTGTGTGTGTGTGTGGAGAGAGAGAGAGAGAGAGAGAGAGAGAGAGAGAGAGACTATGCATGTAGATGTGGGAATGTGTGAGGGGTTTCGGGGGTGGGAAAAGAGAAAAATCACCTGAGAAGATGAACAATACCGAAGTACAATTCATCCTTTAACGAAGATGAGAATAAACCTTGTGGATCGTCATGGGCAGAGAGGATGAGAAAAGGGAGATGTGGGGCGCGCCTTGCATCATTAAGAGGTAAACAGCTGGCCCCACCTGTTTTCCCAGCCCTGGAGCCACTGGCTGTTAGCCACGCCTACCTTCTGGGTTTTGCGGAACCGGAAAGGCGGTTCTAGCTGGCCCCGCCTCCCAGCCTTAGGACCACGTGTGGCCAAGATGGCGCCTGGTGGTGAACCTGGAGGCGGTTCTCTGGGTTGTGACATAGAATTAGGCCGCCTCTTAGGATTGGTCGCTCGGCCCTCCACCCTTGATGGACAGCTCAGGCCGCCCCTCACAGTCCCTAGCTAGGTGCGCTACGCCCCTCCCCTTCCTGCCGCTCTCTGACCCTTTTAAGAGTGTGACTCCTCCCAAATAAACCGAGATTGCGAGACCTTTCTCCCGGGCTGTCTGTCTGATTGTCCTCTGACGAAGGGGGGCTGGGTGCGGGGATTCGTCCACCTTTCACCTTTTCTTGGCTTGCCTCATTCGGGGCGCGCTTCCCCGCCTCTCCCGCTGGCCAGGAGAGCACTGGGGGCGAAGGACCCCAACAGAGACTGAGCTGGGGGGGGGGCTCAATCTGAATAGAGCATCGTGATGAAACATGTGATTTAAAAATGAATGACAGCTGGGAATGTGGCTTAGTGGTAGAGTGCTCGTCTAGCATACATGAAGCCCTGGGTTCGATTCCTCAGTATCACATAAACCAAGAAAGCTAGAAGGGTCACAGTGGCTCAAGTGACAGAGTGCTAGCCTTGAGCAAAAGCAGCTCAGGGACGGTGCCGAGACGCTGAGTTCAAGCCCCAGGACTGGCCAAAGAAAGAAAAAAAGGAAAAGAACGGCACAGATGTGAATGGGTCCTGTCTAAATATTAGGGGAGGAGACAGAATTAATGGAGAGGATAAAAGAGACAGACTTTTTGTTCACTAGTGAAAATGGACCAACAAAGCCTCTTGAGATTTTTATTATTTTTATTATTTTTGGTAAATGAGATTATGACAGTGACAATCTCAATGCGTGATGAACCAGTGGTGTAGTTTCTAACCTTCAAGGTTTCAACTTTAGAAGCAAATTTTCAAGATTATCTAAATGTGTATTTCCCCATATTACAACCCTAATTATACAAGCCAAATAAATTTAATTATATTTGTTTTGAAAAACAATGTGCCTGGGAATTTCTCAGTCTAAAATGTAATCTGAGCTAGCGATGGGGACAACTTGCTGAAAGAATTCTATTTGTAACCTCAGTGTGGGGAAGAGGGCAGAAAAGATTTATGCAAACTGAATTTCAAAGAGCAAAGGCAATGCTCCTTACTGCACCGTCTGAAGGTAGAAGTCTGAAATAGCAATTAGCCTAGTTGAAGCGGGACATCAGAACCTCAAGCTGGAAGCACTACTGTGATTCATGATAAAGAGTACAGTTAAATATCCAACAAGTATATTTTTATGCTATGGGTATTATACTCATAAAAGTCTGTGGTTTCTAAAGGGACTCTGTGTGTGTGTGTGTGTGTGTGTGTGTGTGTGTGTGTGTGTGTATCACCTCAGCGCCTAAAGAAAACTGAATTTTTTGTTTGTTTTAATTGAAAGACATAAGTATTTTTTTCTTTTGAACATTTTTTTTCTTATTTATTGTCAAAGTGATGTACAGAGAGGTTACAGTTTCATACGTTAGGCATTGGGTACATTTCTTGAACTGTTACCTCCTCCCTCATTCCCCCCTTCCCCTCCCCCCTTCCCTCTCCCCCCATGAGTTGTTCAGTTGGTTTACATCAAACAGTTTTGCAAGTATTGCTTTTGGAGTCGTTTGTCTTTTTATCCTGTGTCTCTCGATTTTGGTATTCCCATAGGTTTTTTTTTTTTTTTTAAGGAAAAGTTATAAACAAAAGGAAAATAAGAGCTGGAAATTAGAATAGGGAAAAGATAGGTGGGAAATATACATTTTTTCAGACTAAAGTAATTAGGAAAAAATGGAAAATTCCTAGTGGAACTAAAAGAGCTAAATCTAGATAATGTTACTTTGCACATCTGATTTAAGCTATAGGTTCTTTTCTATCATGCAGTAAATAAACTATTATTCTCTGGTTTTTTTTTAACTTCTGTGGTTGACAATACATAATTTATTTCCTTTGGGGGTCTTTAAGCTCTTAAATTTAAGAGAAATTTGTAAGTCAGTCCATGGTTTCTGATTGTGAAACGGATAACATAATTAATCACTACACAGAAAAGATTAAAAAAAAATCAGGATGAAAGAAATCAGGAAAACTAGGAGAAAGGCCAAAATAAGGAGTTATATGAGTGGTTGAAGTTATTTTCTCTAATTCTGACACCATGGAAAGGGAAATATGTTCAAATATAGTTATTTACATGGCAGTGTATTCATAAAGCATAAAGATCTAAAAAAAGTGCATTTAATTTCTCAAAAATCATTTCACTAGCATTAGAATGACAATGTATTCAGCAACATTTCTTAAAAATAAAGTAGGAGCTTGCTGCTGTACCTCAGTGGTAAGAGTGCTCATTTAGCAGGAACAAGGATCTGTTCGTGATTCTCTGCTCTAAATACATTTTCTTTTGTGCCAGTCTTGGGGCTGGAAGTCAGAGGCTCGGCACTGTCCTTGAGTTTTTGTGCTCACGACTAGAGTTTGTTCTACCAATTGAATCATAGCTCCTTCTCTGGCTTTTTTGGTGCTTAAGTGGAAATAGGATTCCTACTCTTTCTAGCCTGTCCAAGGTAAATAATTTTCAACTTCATGGATTCATGGAGCATGGCTAATTAGAGAACAGGCCAAGCCAGTAGCCATAAATCAATTCCTGTTTGTGAAAGCCACTGAGGATAAATCACAGGTGTCGAGAAAGGGAAACAACTTTAATTATGAGGCTGAGACAAGTACTGGGGTTTGACTCAGGTCCTAGTACTTGCTGAATTTGGCTGCTGGGCACTGTTCAATATGATCCAGGCCAGCCTTTTCTGATTATTTTGGAAATGAAGTCTCTTGGATCTATCTATCTATCTATCTATCTATCTATCTATCTATCTATCTATCTATCTTACCAGCTCAAGACATTTTATTGTTAGGATCTTGGATATTTTTGCAGGCTTGGAAACACACACACACACACACACACACACACACACACACTTTCACCGGCATGTGAAAACAAGTTAGCGATCATTTTTGCATAGCTTTTATCCTTTCAACCATGAGATTAACATCCCTGGGAGATGTGGCTGAGGAATGAGAAGTGCTCTCTGTAGGACACATGGATGTGGTTAAAATCCATACCATGGCTGAAGAGGACCTCTGTTCTGCATGACCCTTTTTGCAGTCACAGTCATTTGAAAGCATAGACTCGTGAAGCCTGCACGCCTTCTTCTTCCAGCATTTGACAGCTCAAGATCTCCAGGACATAGGAATCACTTCCTAGTCCTCAGATCAACAGTGTGGCAATTTGGAGCGGTTTTCAACTTTGAAATTGTGGATTGGAAAGAACAGCTGTTTCATTTCTTGGAAACCTTTCATGATGGCCACAGTTCTAGCTTAAATTGAGCTGAAGCAACAGGTGTGGCCCTGATTTCATTTTCAGCCAGTCAGTCCTGTCAGTGTAAAGAGGCCTATCTGTGGATACAGATTCTAGTTTGCTTGGGAGTGCGCAGTATGTGCCCAAAACCTACGTGAATATCTCTACTTTTGTAGCCCAGTGTTACAGCATTCAGAAGCATAAGCATGTGTGTGTGTGTGTGTGTGTGTGTGTGTGTACACACACCTTTCATACTTCACTGCATGAAAATGACCAAGAAAAATAGTGAGGTAAAGATTATGAAGCCATTCTTTTTTCTTAAACAAGGGATGTTAATCTTTTTACTATTATTATTTTTATATATTTTGGAACCTCACATAATTTTGATAAATAATGCTTACAAAATTATGCAAAAAGTACAAGAATGTCTGGTAAACAAACAGTCTGTATTTTCCAAAAAGATTTTTAACAACATGCAATTCTTTTTTTTGTCTCTCTTTTTTTTTTTTTCAAATTTTATTATCAAACTGATGTACAGAGAGGTTACAATTTCATATGTTAGGCATTGGATACATTTCTTGTACTGTTTCTTACCTTGTCCCTCATACCCCCCTCCCTCCTCCCCTTTTCCCTTCCCCTCCCCCCCCAGGTGTTCAGTTCACTTACACCAAACAGTTTTGCAAGTATTGCTTTTGTAGTTGTTTGTCTTTTTTTACCCTGTGTCTGTCAAATTTGGTATTCCCTTTCAATTTCCTACTTCCAATACCAGTATACACGGTTTCCAATATACTCAGATAAGATTACAGAGATAGTGTAGGTACAACCACAGGAAGGTGATACAAGAACATCATCAATAATAGAAGCTACAGATACACATGGGACGTTGAAAGTAATTACAACTGTGATATAACAATTGTTTCCATAACATGGAGTTCATTTCACTTAGCATCATCTTATGTATTCATAAGGGTATAGCTATTGGGCTCTTGTGATCCTCTGCTATGACTTGCCTAAACCTGTACTAATTATTCCCAATAAGGGAGACCATATAGTCCATGTTTCTTTGGGTCTGGCTCACTTTACTTAGTATAATTTTTTCCAAGTCCTTCCATTTCCTTACAAATGGGACAATGTCATTCTTTCTGCTAGAGGCATAAAATTCCATTGTGTATATGTACCACATTTTCCTGATCCATTCGTCTACGGAGGGGCATCTGGGTTGGTTCCAGATTCTCGCTATGACAAATTGTGCTGCGATGAACATTGTAGTGCTGGTGGCATTACTGTGATTTTGTTTGGTCTTTTGGATAAACACCCAAAAGTGGGGCTGCTGGGTCATAGGGGAGTTCTATATTTAGCCTTCTGAGGAATCTCCATATTGCTGAGGCAAGCACTCTCGCTACTAGGCCATATTCCCAGCCCATTCCTCCTGTTCTTTCTCTGCATCACTATGCACTATACCACCTACTTCCTTTTCCTCTTTTTCTCCTGCCTCCTCTATTTCTACATCATGGTGCTGATTACCTGTCTCCTCCAACTCTTCCTCTCGCTGAGCCACCTTACCCTCTTCTTGTTCCGCCTTCTGTTGTTCATTACACAACACCGGATTCTCTTTTTCCTTCACTGTCTGTCTTCTAGGCCTAGCCTCCATCTTATTTATTTGTTCTGCAAATTCGAGGCATCTACCTTCAAATAAAGCATTCATTTTTCTCTATGATTCTTCTATTAGTTTTTGAGAAGCTGGACACATTCTTCTAGGAATATAGAATAAATGGGGCTTTGTCTTAGTTCTTATATATTTAATTATCTTGGCATTATGTTCATCCCATTCTTGCAGCTGTGGAAGCGTCACCTTCTGTTCCGAAAGCCGCAGTTCTGTCCGTTTAGCATGTCTCTCTTCAAACAGTTCTCTCCTCTCATTTTCAACCTGCTTTCTCTCTTCTTCTGCATGAACTTCAAGTTTTTGTTCAATTTCCTGGCATCTTTTTTGCCTTTCAGTAGCAACAGTAGATTCTTGTTTAAATTTCTGGAGTACCCATCAACAAGCCAAATATTCGTTAATTCCTCTGCTTTCCCTTTTCATCCATATTTTGATGCTGGATAAGGTCTCTGCGTGTGCATTCTTTGGAGGTAGCTGCACCTGAAGACTGCAGTGCCGGCTTCTTTACATCATCACCCTCTGGGTCGCCGCTTTCTTGGTGTGATTCTCTTGTTCCTGCAAAGTTCTCACTGCGACCACCATCTTCTCCCTGTAGCATCCTCCAACAGTGTTCTACAGGCCACACCCATAAATAAGAGTAAGTGAACCAATTGAGAATGTCAGGGGTGCAAAGTTGACAAAAGATTTTCATCTCAATCAAAAGCTATTGAGACAAAATCTACGGAAGCCTCATGGTATGTCAGAGAAGATGCTCAGTCCAACTGCAGAGAACATGAACAAAAGGTGATTCTTGCTACTTTCTGTCAATATAAATACAGAAGAGGCTTCAGATGTAAATCAGATGTAAAGCAATGCAGGAGACTCATTAAATTCCGAAAGTCTGTTCATTCCTCTGTCTCACACTTTCGTACTTGGAACATCTGAGGTTAGAGTCTATTCAAGTTCACCCTGTGATTTAGATTCTCTGGTCAGTGTTGCTGCGTGAGATTACATTGGAACTCTTTAAGATTGATATTTTTTTGTCAGATAATAATGCTATTTTTTATAAATTTTACTGAACCTAGGTAATATTTATTGCCTCTCAGGAGTATTTGCTATGAACGTGCAGAAGGTACCCTGACACCTTGGTTAAAAGGATAACGGGAATAGGTTACATGATGACCGTTGTCTCTGACAGTTTTTGAAGTTTTACACGAGTAACTGTCTCACAGCAAGGCTGGTATCTGACAGCCGTGTGATGGGGAAGGCCAGATTCGTTAAAGGATGGATCATGTCTCTTCATTGTCCTTCAAGCACCGTAGATTTAACACAGTCCTACATAACAATTACTGATGGACATTTTATATGTAATGTTGTACTGAGTATGGTAGATTTTAGTTTTCGGTAGTCACTAAAAAAATATTGTAACTTTACATTATATATTTTCACTATGATTATTATGATTTTAAGCAAAACTGTTAATTTATTTAAAGCATACACATGAATGTATACATGTTTGGGTTAATATACATTGAACATAAATAAATAAAAGTTTGCTTAACATTGTGGTATATAACAACCCACACAACCCATTTAGCTTCCAGATAGGTTAAAAGGGTTACATATTCCTGTGTCTGAATGGGTATTATATGTTTGTCAAAACAACTTTGGATTAAATTTGAAATGTTTGAAAGCAACGAAGTGAAAAAGGATATATATTTCATTAATGTTTTAGATCAAGATAAATATGAAAAATTATTTCTTTCTATGGATATTTAAACCTATGTTTCTGTTAACACACCATAAATGGCAGGCACCTTCACTAACAGGAAACCAGAAACAAAAATAAAGTAAGGAAATGGTTTCTGTGGGTATGATTTCAAGGAGGAAGAAGAGTTTTGAGGATGTTTTAGGTACTTCAATTCCATTGCTGTACTGTCAATTCTTAATTCATATTTCCTGTAACACCAGCAAGCTTCTACTAAAACCATGTCATATTTTTGTGTGCATAGTTGTACTCCAAAGAACACACTAAATGAAAACTATCGTTAAATTGACTTGTGTTGAAAATTCATACAACTCAGTCCTTACTGGTGGCACTTATTGAATATGCAGATAAATACCTCTAGAAACCACGGAAAATTCTATACAAAATGAGTACTTGAACAACAAAAACTAAGCGTATTTTCATAGAATACCTGAAAACTAATAGCATTTTAAAATAAGAAATTTGAATAAACATTTCTTTACTTAAAGTAGCCATTTATTTCTTATTTTAATTTGTAGTTTTAAAACTGAATGGAAATGAAAAAGGACCTGGGACTTTAAAAGTAAGAAGAGGATGAAAGTTTTGCTAATAAGACACAAAAGCAACGAGTGACAGGCAATTTCAAAACCATAATAATGACAACCTTTCGTAGAGTTGTAATAATTTCCAAAAGAGACACTAATTTTAAAAGATTCCCTTTCAATTTCTTTTATTTTGTGTTATTTAACTTGACAAAAATATTTACCTCATGTGTTAGGAAGAGTTGCATAGTAGTAATTAAGAAAACATAAGGAACACAGGTTGACTTTGCATACATAGCATAAACATGTTTTGGACAATTATAAATAGAATGAGGTCTCTAGTGAAAATCATAATATTTACTAAGTAATATGTCTTGAATAAAATTCTTTGTATTTTTAATAACAGATAATCATAACTAAAATTATTCAGAAGCAAAATGGAATGTCACATTGACAAAAGGAACAAACCATGAAGTGATATTTATTAAAATATGCTTACCAAAATTTACCACCCAGTTTTCTTTTACAAAAATTACTTATTTATTGTCTAAGTGATGTACAGTTTTCATACATAAGGCAGTGGGTACATTTCTTGTACAATTTGTTACCTCCTTCCTCATTCTCCCGCTCTCCTCCCCCTTTCCCTCTCCCCCATGAGTTGTTCAGTTGGTTTACACCAAATGGTTTTGTAAGTATTGCTTTTGGAGTCATTTGTCTTTTTATCCTTTATCTCTCTATTTTGATATTCTCTTTCACTTCCCTAGTTCTAATGCCAGTATATACAGTATCCAGGGTACTCAGATAAGACACAGTGATAGTGTGGGGACAACCACAGGAAGGGGATACAAGAGGATCATCAACAACAACAACAAAAAGCTACCATTTCACATGGCATGTTGAAAGTAATTACAGCAGTGATATAACACTTGTTTCCATAAAATGGAGTTTATTTCACTTAGCATCATCTTATGTGTTCATAAGAAAACAGATGTGTTCATGGAAAACAGATACACAGATAGAGGAAATGGGCACCCATTCCTCATTAAGAAGAAGCTACTGAGAGCTCTACCCAGTTTTCTTAAGCAATACAGGGCTTACAACCAAAGACAGAGACAGACAGCAGAAGTAGGAGACTTCAAAACCCCATGCTCACCAATATATAGGTCATCAAGACACCATACCCCCCAAAACATCAAAACAATCCTTTAAAATTAGTCCATACTATACACTAAGTGGATTTAGTAGGCCTCTATGGAGAAGTTCTTCTAGCCATTACATCATATACATTATTCTAAGCGCCTAAAGATCTTTTTAAAAGTAGGTGCTATTTTAAGATAAAAGGTAAGTTTGAAGAATTTTAAATCATGGGTAAATTACCAGACATATTGAACCTACCAAAATGGAACCAAGAGAATATATTATCCACAGCCAGCAATGACATTAATTGTGGTTATAATGTCTCCTAAAAAAAAGAACAAGACCAAAAACAATAAAAAAAATAGGTAAGAGTCCAAGGCCAGATAGATGCACTACCAAACTCTACTAGACCTTTAGAAAAGAATTACTATTGACGCTTCTCAAATTTTTCTCTGAAAAAGAAAAGAAAGGAATCATACAAAATTCATCCTATGTAGTATTTGTTTCATGCTCCATCATTTGTTTATTTCTACATATTAGTAAACTCAGAAGAGACAAATTACCTATTTTCGGTTTCATTGTTGTCTCTGCTTACTTATTTTAATAAGTCAGCTAATGTAAAATGTGTGTGTGTGTGTGTGTGTGTGTGTGTGTGTGTGTGTGTATCTATGTGTGCACGCTTGATCTGGGGTTTGAATACAGGGCCTAAGCTCTGTCCCTTAACTTTTCCACTCAAATCTGTTACTCTACCACTTGAGCCATATGTTGACTTCCTGTTTTTTGGTAGTTAATTGAAAATGAGTCTCATATTTTCCTGCCTTGGCTGGACATCTTCAAATCTCAGCCCCCTGAGTAACTAGTTATAGGCATGATCCAAGGGTACCCAACTCAAATATATTTTTAATGACTCACATTCCATTTTTTCCTTAAACAGAACTGAGCTGGGTGTCATAAAGTATTTAAATAATCAAGTCAGGCTACTGTGGCTGTTTGCCAACATATTCATTTGGCATAAGAACTCTTAACATAGCAAATAAAATGTTTCTATAAGCCAAATATTCTTACTTGATCTCTTTCTAAATAGCCTAATCATTATTCAATTGTCCAAGAAACTAAATTTAGATCAATCATTAAGATCTGAGAATAAGATAATAACCTAATTTTGGACATTTTGAGTTTGAGATCTCAGACATTTCAGAGAGGTGTATATATAGGTATGGTATTCTAAATCTTAACTGAGATGTAAATGTGAAAAAAAATCTATGTGTATTTTGTAAGTAGACCTGTGAAAGTGGATAAAATTCTCTTGTGAGTAAGTATAGGAGAATATGGTTTGAGCCATTCAAGAGGAAGGGAGAAACTGGAAAAAGAGTTTGATATTTGTGGTAAAAAGAATAAAACCAGGAAAATCAGCACAAGAGAATGTTACAGAAAGTAGATGAATAGGTCAATGTAGTCAATGCTGCTTGAAGTTAGAGTATAATGAGGCATAAAAAATACTTAGAATTTAATGATATAGAAATCATAGTTAGCTTAATGATTTTGAAATAGTAGGAAAATTGAGGCAAAACTACATGCATAAAAGCAGTTGGCATGTTAATATAAATTTTAGGTTTAGAAAATTAAGAACCCCCACTTTATAATACGAAGTATAATGCAAAATGGAAAACTTTTCCATGTTATCAAAGATAACAAAGGGATATCTTATAGTATATTTATTATTTTAAATATGCAATTCTCAAGTATTCCAAGCATATAATAAGATGTTGTGGGATTATAGTATGATCTTTGTCCTAGAAGTTATTAACATAAGGATTGAAAGGCAAATTCAGAAAGCCATGCAGTTTTGTAAACCCCAATATTCTTCTGAGTAATATAGGTTTAATGACTACTTATTTCCCATGATGTCTTTGACTAAAACAAGTTATAGAATAAATATTAGATACCTATCTTTATAAAGCTATAGGTAAATAACTTACATAAAAGATAGACTAATCTAGTTGAATATAATTATTGTACCCTGGTTTCTTTACCTATTTTGCCAGCTCTGTCACCAGCCCTAAATTCTAAATATTAAGTAAAGACCCATTTCATATATATATATACATATATATTATACAATATAAAATAAATATATATGCAATTCTCTGCAATGTCTAAGGTAATAGTGTTCATATCATATAGCTTCAAAACATAAACTGTTGATTCTATATTTAGATATGCCTAAAGGACTTCAATTTCAGTCCTTCATGGATTATTATAATCTAACCAATGCCTATTTTTTCCATTGTATTTTAGACAGTTTCAACCCTGTTAAATATTATCTATACATTCCTCGGAGGTCAAAATACTAATATACACTTACTTGCTCTAGCTTTTTTTTTTTTAAACACTCTTCTCCACCAAAACTGCTTTGTTTTCTCCTGGTTCCACTGCCTTGAATCAGGTAAAGGTGACCATGTTTTGCCCTGTGCTAAAGGATACACAGACTTAGTTTAACAAATACCAAGTTGAAATCTGACAGGAATCAGTGGTGCCACTCTACAAATTGACAGAGCCTTTCTAGAAAGCTTTAATGTGTACATAAAATGTCAACTCTCTGAAATAATTTGTAGGAGGTTAGTTCCATAGTGATTCAATTTGATAAGAATGGGTATTAGGAGCTACCTCAGTAGACTTCTTTGTACCAGTCTGACTTACTGGTCATTTCAATAAAGATCACTGAAGTGTGGATGATAAACTAGCTGAAGAAGAGATCTCAACCCTTAACTCTGTACCATCTTGATCCTTCAGCCATGCAGGTGAAATACATTATTCCCAAATATATTTCTCTAATAATATTTATGACTCAAGATTCAAATAGGCACTCACTACTGGACTTATGGCCTCAAATAGCAGCATGTAAAATTCTGTTTTTCTCCATCCAATCTTACTTGTATTTAAACAATAAAAGTTAATATCATTTAACATCTTGAAAGGAACACGTTATGAGGAGATGTGTCAACATAGGAAACATTGTCACCTCTGGATGCTGGCATCATAGATAATATTTTGATTCATTTGGGATTTCTTTTCCTCTAATTTTTATTTTTTTTAACCAGGAGAAAGTTACATAAGGTAATTTGTTTAGTTGCATGCTGATATATCACTCACAGAAGTCATTAAAATACTCAAAAATAGAATCAAGTTTTGTCAAGCCTGTGTTCCTATTTTAGTAGAGGTTAGGTGTGTCATCGAGCTCTAATGCCTAATAAAATTTAAGAAGTGTTAAGCAAATACTATTTCCTAATTCATAGTGTGGTGGGTTTCCACTCCAAATGTTCAAGGGTCCCAAACAATACTGTTCATGGCAAACTGGATGCCTGTCCTTGGGAGTCAAATTTCCTCTTTAGCCTTTGCTTTCTCCATTTAAAATCTTTAGGGACACAGACCAATTTTTTCACTTTAATAACTTTGGTTTCATCTCTTAGGTGTCTTCCCCCCTACCCCCTCCATTGAGCCTGGGTACTGTCCCTGAGCTTTTTTGCTCAAGGATAGTGCTCTACCACTTGAGCCAGAACTCCACTTTTGGCTTTTTGGTAATTAGCAATAAGAGTCTTGCAGACTTTACTGCCCTGGCTGGGTTTGAATCACAGTCCTCAGATCCTCACCCTCCTGGGTAGCTAGAATTACAGGCCTGGGCTTTCAAATCCAGGGCTCACCTCTTGTTTTTTTTTCTTTTTTTGAGTTTAAGGAAAATAGTTCATATTCTTAAGAAATTTCTTCCAACTCTTCCTCCACCTTGGCCTTTTCAAATGCTATCTGTTTAAATGTTTGGAAATACATTGAAATAAATTGTATAAAAACCAAATAACCTTAACTACAAAATTGTCTTAAAACCCCAGTATCTAGAACCCAATGCATAAGGCTAAAACTAGTTTGCCAACTGATCTATAAAATTAGAATCAATTTTCACAAACCTGATGGAAATGAATGGAAGGTCTAGAGTTGTAGTAATAATACAGGCAGGTATATTCATGTAACAAGTTTCTATTGGAGAAGAAACCCTGTTCTTTTCATCAGCCTACTTATTATCTTATCAAATGCACTCAATGGAGATAGTATCCAAGACTTTTAGGGGTTTGTGCCGGTTTTTGTTTTTGTTTTAAGAGGCACACAAAAACCACCTAGTCCTAAGTCCTAAATGATATATAAAGTTCCATTACCTCCCTGGGTATAGTGATTCTATCACTGTTTTAGGAAAGAGCCTTTCTTGTTTTCCAGGTGCATTAGCTACTCAGGAGCCAGAGCAGTGACTACCAACTGTACAATGCCACCTCCATCAAGGTACTGCAATCTCCTCTGTCATAGCCATCCACTCCTTACTGTTCTGTAGCCATATTGGGTACACATAAAGAAAGAGCTAAGCTGATCGATCTATTCTTTCACAGTGCATTTGATAAAGCTTCTCGTATCTTTCATCCTAATTCTACCAAATTATCGTTAAATTAAAAACTCATAAATTAAAATTTACAAGTATACTTTTTTTCCTCTGTAATTACGTGCCAGTTGATGTGGTAGACTATGAAGAGATTTTTCTCATTTTGATTTTAGTGACAGATGACACCGCATACTACATTCGTGTATTTCTTCTCTCCAAACCTGAAAATGTCTTACATGGACAAGGTTGATGCCTCAAGATTAATTTTCACTCATACTAATAGCATGGCCTCTAGTTTGTGTGAAGTAGAGTTAGGAATATTTTCTAAACGCTAGTTCATTTGATTCTATTGGCAACAAGAGACTTGGGGGTTATTCTTTGATGCCTTTCATAGACGAGGAAACTGTGGGAAACAGGGTTTTAGCAACATGCCCCACACGTCACAATTGCTAAAAGCAGATCAAGCTTCCTGGCAGCATCCTGTGTTCTTGCCTGATTCCTGCAAGCCAGCTGCTAATTTTCTCCTACAAAATGCCTTGGTAGCTCATGCACCAAGTATTTCAGAAGCCAGAGCAACCCACTCACCCTACACTCCACATTACTCTGAGATACAAATAAGCAGCCTTACACTTACATACCATGAATTTGAATTGGCTTCAGTCACAATGCTTTTAACGTCTATTGATCAATGTTTTATTATTTGATTTCATAGCTTATTTTTAGTGATGCTATCAGAGTTTGAAACGAGGCTCTTATACCATGCGCAACTGACACTCTACCACTTAAGTCACATCTTCTGCCCCATTTTTCACCAATAATTTTGGAGATAAAGGCTTTTCCACCTGAGGTGGCTTCTGAGATCTTCCAGATCTCAACCTCCCAAGAAGCTGGGACTACAGTGACGAGTCCCTGGTAACTGACCAGTCCTTTATCTTATGCTTTAAAATGGAGGCAAATATCCAAACATACACATATACAATACCTCTTCTTATATTAAAAATTCCTTTAAAATAGCCTTGCATTTCTAATAATATTATTTTGTTCAGATCAGTGTACCTCAGGATGAAGAGAAAAAAATCTAAGAATGTCTATGCTGCTGCCAGATTTTCTCTCTATCAGAGACTGCCATTTTTTAGGTTCTCTTGGCCAAGATAGTGATTTTTGTGACACAAGTTGCTTGTGTGTAATATAGATATAACAAGAGAAAAACTTTCTCTTTGGGGTTAATATGGCAACTAAATTATTTAAAATGTATAAAGAGTACCTAGTACCTAGTGTGTTGAATTATGTCAGTGTGATGATTATAAAACATAATGCTTTTTATATATGTTATTCACCTGACATTTGCCAAATATTAGACAAATACTCAAGTATTTCAGTAAATCTAGAGATGTCAAAAATACTTTCTTCTCTAAATTTAATCAGTATTATAATAAACTGGAATTGAGTACAGATTTGTATAGGCCATATTTTCTCTATGTGCTGATACCATGACTTTAGTTCTCTTTCTGATTATCTGGAAAGGATATTTGGGAATAACAAGTATTTCAATGGATTCCAATATGTCATTGTAATTTGGGGTATGTGTGTATGTTTTGGTTTTTCTTTTGCTTGTTTGTTTTTAACATTTTGGCTAAGTTTGAAAAAAATCAAAGCAACTTCACTGCCTCAAAAACAATGCATCATGCATCCTTGCACTTCAATTACTCAATGAATAACAGGTTGGATTTTGAAATGTATGTCTTAATATAGCTTGTGTAAACATTGATTTAGAACATCCAATTCTCATGGTGATATTATTGAGTGGTATTTTCAAATTCTGATAAAGTAATAGGATTTGATCACACACGATTGCAAATATGCTCATGAAGTAAGGTCAAATGTAAGATGATTAGTCAAGTTATATCTAATATTGTTATAATCCTTTGCTATTTAAGAAATGTCAACCAAGAACTGACTTTCAAAAGTTGACACTCCGTTTTCTTATCTTTTCCTTAAATGTCATACTGAAGAGCAAAATACGTGTGGGCCAGAGGGTATATTTTGAGTTATTTTCAGACTGAAGTGTTTATTTTTTTGAAGTAAATATGTATTTTGGCCTCATTTAGGCGATAACACCTTATTTCAGCAAAAGGTAGAATTCAAGTAAATTGAAACAGAGTGAATAAAATCTTGGGAGAGATTAATTCAAATGTACACTTTTTTACTTCTGGAAATATATTTACCAGACTTTCACTAGGGAATGGAATTATATATTGTTGTAACTTGTATTTACTGAGATCGTACTAGGTGATCATTTATAATGACCTCTGAGTCAGCCATCACTACAGACATCACTGCACATAATGAGCAAAGTATGAAAGCATCCTCACATTTGCAATCGATATCTAATTTCTATGCCATGGCTATGTCTTATAATATATGACAACTTTTGGAGATGAACTCAATTCAAAAGAAATGTGGAGGAGGAAGAACCACGCATAAACTTATAAGCCTTCAAAACAGTTGAAAATACGAAATGTTGTAGTGATGAAACAAGAATAATCTCAGTTCTACGCATAACAGGATGTGTGATCTTGGTAGGGACCATTCACAGTTGTGAAGAGTGTGGTCTGTAAAGGTGGCACACACATTCTGGTTGTGTTACATCATTTCCAATGTTCGCTGACACCTCTAACAAACTGGAAAAGTTGAGGTGATGCTAACTTGAGCTTTGCTTGACAAGCCACAGGTCAAGGTCAAATGATACGCATGCTGAGAGAAGATACATTTTTCTAATGTTCAGTACAGTTGTGTCATATTCAGTCCTGGATCTCAGGTTGCTTCCTTGACCTCACCAGTCTTCATATACCTAAAAGAAAGGATTATGATAATCACTGCTCATAATACCGTGAGAAGTGCTTGAGATAATTCAAATTGCAGCTCAACGAATGTCATTGCCACCACTGGAATAAATGGATTTAGGGAGATAAACATGGATAGAGCAATTACCAGTGTGAATATTCTTCTGGATGAAGCCTCACAATCTGGAAAGAAAACAAACATTTTCAGATACATAATACAAACAAATATAAACTACACCTAATACCTTACATTTTAAATGAGTTGCCTTCCAAGGAAGCCTTGTTTATCTTTACTTTTTATCTTTTACCTTCTATCCACATATTATTTCTCTTCTCACATTTTTTAAATGTATTTTAATTTTTGTTATTGTGAAGTGGATGTATTGAGGGTTATAGTTTCATGAATTAGGTAGTGAGTACAAATCTTTTTGAACCATGTCTCCCCTTCCCTCACGCTCTCCCAATTTTTCCCTCGTATCCCCCATTCACAAGACGTAAAGTTTATTTTCCACATAGTGTCGAATAAGTACCAATGCCGTGTTTGTTCACTCTTTGTCCCACCACTTCTGTGGCTCCCCCTTACTCTCCTAAATGCAAACAAACAAAAGGAAAAGAAAACAAAAGCAGCAACAACAGTAACTGAAAAATATATCCTTTTCTTCGAGTTCATTTTATATGATTATATGCATGTAGGTCTTGAGCCTTGTCAACCACTCCTATAAATATTCTCCTTTGGCCTCAGTGTGTGAATGTCTAGAGTTCTATATCACTTATTTCCCAGTGTCTGTGCCTGTGTGCGCACACATGTGTGTATGCATACATATAGACATATGTATATATATGCGTGTATGTGCACATATATATGTATGTACACACATATAATTTCTTCTCCTTTCATCTCATCTCTGTAGTATGTGACCTGCCAATCTTGCCTATGCACCTACATATTGCCAATAGCAACTAAGAAATTTTCAACAGCTCCAAACATTCACATGGTTAACCACTGAGCTTTTTACTCTTAGAATTTGATTTAGCTCTGCTAACAGATAACTAAATTAACTTTCACTTTAATATATTTTAGCAAACTTAAGAGAAAATTGATATTTTAAATATGATTCTTTGTACCTGCTGATCCTGTTTCTTCCTTCTGAACTGCTCAGATCAATAACAGTGTCAAGGAAATGACTCTTTTGATAAGAAAATAAATGGAAATTGAAGATCTGTCACAATGTATCCAGTAGAATTGCACAAAGCAGAATGATTCTTCAACTCGGTGATGAAAGAATGAGCTCCCTCTGTGATCATTACTTCCTAGGATTGAAGAGTTCATGGTTGTATGGTTTGAAATTGTGTTCAAAAGTGTGAAACTTAAAATTCCACACCCCAGTAGGATATATGAATTCCTATACTGTTATATTGGTAGAGTAAGCAGCAGAAATTTTTAATCATCTTATATTCTTATATTACTTAGATGCTTATAAGACTAAAGCAGAGATACTATCCTGACTTTAATCTCCATATTTTTCTTTTAGGTCTAAGTTGTATGTTATTATACTTATTCTGCTTAGTATACATGAAAATTACCTATCTGTATTATCAGGCTTAGATGGATGAAAATTATGGCTAGATTATACAAGTTGTTAAATAAAAGTACCACAGAAGAAAGGGTGAACAAACGTAGTCATGTTACTCAATAGACATTATGTTGAAAATGAACTAAAACATATGAGTAAGGATAGGAGTGAAAAACTGGGAGAGCAGGAAGGAGTGACATTCAAACAAAATGTACTCATGACCTGACTTACGATATTATAACCCCTCTGTGTACATCTTGGTGATAACAACCACAGCAACAACAACAATAATACAAGAAACAATAGAAACAGGTGGCAAGGAAGGGCTCACAGCTGTAATCCTAACTACTTAGGAGGCCTACATCCGAGGATCAAACTTTGAAGCCAGCCCAGGCAGGAAAACTCATGAGAATCTTATCTCCATTTAACGACCAATAATGGCCAGAAGTGGAGCTGTGGCTCAAGTTGTAGAAAGCTAGCTGAGAGAGAGACAGAGAGAGGCTAAGGTATAGCACCCAGACCCTGAGTTTAATTCCTAGGATTGGCACAAATTAAAAAAAAATAGTATAAACATTTTTCTCCATCTTTGCATGAACATGGTACAATAATGATTATAATGAACTAATTCAAGCCAATCAATAATAAAGCCTAAATCTAGTCCCATGTCTGATAATTCTTTAGACTTAAAAAGTTTTTCAAGTGCTAACCAGGAATCCCTTAGTTGTACACGATTATTCTTCTCACACGAGTATTTCATTGATTAATCTTGGTGTGGGACAAGAGGAAGACGGCAAAGGAATAGCAAATCCCAACCTAAGCTCTCTCCAAGAACCCAGCTTTAGTACTCCAGAGAAACATCGAATCTTAGAAAGTTAGCATAAGTTATAACAGTACAGAGATTCTAGACAAGAGGGGAAAAAAATGAGGCAGCAGGTTTTGCAAACAGATGTGAGCTCTACCCCCAGCCAACACCTGCAACAAGGCTCTCCTTATCAAACTGAATTACAGAGAGGTTACAGTTTCATACATTAGGCACTGGATACATTTCTTGTACTGTTTGTTATAACTGCCATATTTGACCCTGGCATAAAGTGGGCCAAGGGAAAGCAAGGTCAGAGGGGATCATTTTTGAAAAGGGCAAAGGTAACTGAGCTATGAGACCCAGCTCCATCTAGGAGAAGGTCTCCCTGTCCAGGTGGGAATAACCTCCCTCCCTCGGGGTGCGCAGCTTCCAGTCACAGGTAAACACAGCAAGAGGCACACAGGCCCAGAGACTCTGCCCCAATGCTGAGGCAACAGACTGGTTCCCGAGACTGATCACTGTCCCCCCAGTGACAGAGGCCACGCGACTTCTACCCACAAACTGCGGTAAACCACCACAGCCGGTGCAGCCAAAGCAGTAAGGCAAGGGGAAGACATAAAGGAGGTCCAAATAGGAAAGATGAAGTTAAACTCTCTCTCTTTGTAGACAACATGATCCCATAGACTCTACTCCCAAGTTACTTGAGCTGATGCAGAACTTTGGCAAAGTAGCAGCATATAAAATAAATCCCGAAAAATCAATGGCTTTTCTATATGCCAACAACCTGAAGAGCAAGGCTGAAATCAGGAAACTAACACCTTTTGCAATTGTCTCAAAAAACATAATACTTAGGAATAACCTTAAGCAAAGAAGTGAAAGACCTTTATGATGAGAACTTTAAAAACTTGAAAAAGGAAATTAAAGCAGAACTAAGGAAATGGGAAAACCTCCCATGCTCCTGGATTGGGAAGATTAACATTGCCAAAATGGCAATATACAAATTCAGTGAAATACCCATCAATATCCCAACACCATTCTTTAATGAAATAGAGGAAGCAATCCAGAAATTCATATGGAACAATAAAAGACCCCGAATAGTGAAAACAATCCTAAGTAGAAAGAACAGGGCTGGAGGAATTTCAATACCCAACTTCAAGCTGTATTACAAAGCTATAGTAATAAAAACAGCTTGGTATTGCACAAGAACAGGCCTGAGGATCAATGGAACAGAACTAAAGACCAGAAATGAGCCCTCAGATCTATGGCTACTTAATCTTTGATAAAGGACCTAAAAAAATCGGGTGGAAGAAAGACAGCCTCTTCAAAAAATGGTGCTGGCAAAACTGGTTCAACACCTGTAACAAACTAAAACTAGATTCTTATATATCATCCTGCACCAAAATCAATTCCAAATGGATCAAAGACTTCAAAGTAAAAACAGATACCCTGAAAACACTACAAGAAGTGGATCCAGTTACATCGAAAATAATTAGAGGGAATGTTCAGAGATTTATTCTTTACTAGTAAGAGCTGTTACCCTACGTAGTTCAGTCACTGACAGCTCTTTACCATATTCAGACAAGTAAATCTTTTTTTCCTCAAACTTTCATAGTTTTCTAATTCTCCATGATTTATCTCTCTTATACCATACATAATCATTTCCTACTGTAACTCAATATGTTCAAATCAATAGTCTAATCCATCATAAAATGGTCTGTTATTTAACTCTTTATTCAAATAGAATACACAACCCAATAATTACATCAACAATAAGAGCTATATATAATCTTTACTATGTGATGTGTGTGTGTATGTGTGTACTTTGGGTATTCCTATTTATATTGATTAGTTTTTATTGTTTCTAATAAGGAACTTTTTATATACTTGCATACTGTATAATTTTTCTGTCATTTTTTCTTTCCATTTAAAATTTTTACATCTTATAATTGGAGTCATCCCATGGTAAGAGCAAGAGTTTACTATATGGCTATAAGATTTTCCTTAAAACTAAAAGGTTGCTTCTATTTTCAAAGTTTTATCCCTGACAAAAATGCTTGACAATTTTAGTTTCCCTGTAATTATTCCTTCACACTTCATCTACTAGAAATGACCATCACAATTTCTGCTTTTTCCTGGCCAAACCTATTTCTCAATCTTAGTTCTTTTCCTCATTTCTTTAATTACTCACCACTTCTAGCCAAGAAGGCTGTGTTCCTTAGGTCTGAGGTGGCATTCTTCTTCCACCTAGAGAAAGCAGATGCTTTTCTTTCTTTTTTTTTTTTTGGCCAGTCCTGGGCCTTGGACTCAGGGCCTGAGCACTGTCCCTGGCTTCTTCCGGCTCAAGGTTAGCACTCTGCCACCTGAGCCACAGCGCCACTTCTGGCCGTTTTCTGTATATGTGGTGCTGGGGAATGGAACCAAGAGCTTCATGTGCAGGAGGCAAGTGCTCTTGCCACTAGGCCATATTCCCAGCCCCCAGAATGCTTTTCTATGAGGAAAACTTGTATTATTCCATAGTCGAAACTCATCAAAAACACTAATCTCCCACAGATTTTGTTCTCTGTATCACTTGAATATTTATGTATGTGTAACTTTTTATTTTCTGTGTTGAATGATTTGGTCTCATTCCTTATTGATAAGAGCACCTATAAGGAATTCCTTGACATAGCTGTTTTTTCTACCTATTAAGTATCTCCTGTTCGCCTGAAGACCAATGGAACAGAATTGAAGACCCAGAAATGAACCCACAGAACTATGCCTACTTAATCTTTGATAAAGGTGCTAAAACAATAGTCTGGAAGAAAGATAACCTCTTTAAAAAATGGTGCTGGCAAAACTGGTTCAACACATGCAACAAACTAAAACTAGATCCATACATATCACCCTGCACCAAAATCAATTCCAAATGGATCAAAGATCTCAAAATCAAAACAGACACCCTGAAAACACTAAAGGAAGGATTAGGAGAAACACTTGGGCTCCTTGGCATTGGATGGAGCTTTCTTAACAAAGACCCAGAAAGACTACAAATCAAAGAAAGGTTAGACAAATGGGACTGCATCAAACTGCAGAGCTTCTGCAGGGCAAAGGACAAATCTCACAAGATAAACAGAAAGCCCACAGATTGGGAGAAGATCTTTACCAGCTATTCAACAGACAAAGGCCTCATATCTAAAATACATGCAGAACTAAAAAAATTACCTTCCTCCAAACCAAAACCGCAAAGAACCAATAGCCCCCTCATCAAGTGGGCTAGAGACTTAAAAAGAGACTTCTCTGATGAGGAAATGAGAGTGGCCAAGAGACATGTGAAAAAGTGCTCTACATCACTGGCCATAAAAGAAATGCAAATCAAAACAACATTGAGATTCCATCTCACTCCAGTAAGAATGTCCTATATCAAGAAAACTAACAATAACAACTGTTGGAGGGGAAGTGGCCAAAAGGGAACCCTACTTCATTGTTGGTGGGAATGTAAACTGGTTCAGCCACTCTGGAAAGCAGTATGGAGATTCCTCAGAAGGCTAAATATAGAACTCCCCTATGACCCAGCAGCCCCATTTTTGGGTATCTATCCAAAAGACTACAAACATAATCACACTAAAGCCACCAGCACAACAATGTTCATAGCAGCACAATTTGTCATAGCTAGAATCTGGAACCAACCCAGATGCCCCTCAGTAGATGAGTGGATCAGGAAAATGTGGTACCTATACACAATGGAATTTTATGCCTCTATCAGAAAGAATGACATTGCCCCATTTGTAAGGAAATGGAAGGACTTGGAAAAAGTTATACTAAGTGAAGTGAGCCAGACCCAAAGAAACATGGACTATATGGTCTCCCTTATAGGGAATAGTTAGCACAGGTTTAGGAAAGTCACAGCAGAGGATCACAGGAGCCCAATAGCTGTACACTTATGAACACATAAAATAATGCTAAGTGAAATGAACTCCATGTTATGGAAATGATTGTTATATCACAGTTGTAACTACTTTCAACATGCCATATGTAACTGTAGCCTCTATTATTGATGATATTCCTGTATCACCTTCCTGTGGTTGTACCTACACTATCTCTGTATCTTATCTGTGTATATTGGAAACCGGGTATACTGGTATTAGAACCAGGAAATTGGAAGGGAATACCAAAATTGAGAGAAACAGGGTAAAAAAAGACAAACAACTACAAAAGCAATACTTACAGACTGCTTGGTAAAAATGAACTGAACAACTGAACAACTCATGGGGGGGAGAGGGAAGGGAAAGAGTGAGGGAGGAGGGGGGAATGAGGGAGGAGGTAACAAACAGTACAAGAAATGTATCCAATGCCTAATGTATGAAACTGTAACATCTCTGTAATTCAGTTTGATAATAAAAAATATAAAAAATAAAATATCTTCTGTTCAATGTGTGAGCATTATTTGCATAAGAACATACCTTTTATATTTACAGGTTGTTTTTTTTTTACAACTAACAAACATCATTTGTCACCATTTCTTCAGTGCTTAAAGTATTTTTAAACAGTAATTTAAAATGGACAGGCTAATTTTTCTAGAAAAAGGTTTTAAAAACCAAAGAATAAAATGAGAACCAACATCAATGGTCATCCAAACTTGCTTCCAAGGGGAAAAAGACTACCATATGGTTCAACAACATCATAGTCCAAACCCAGGCAATTGTGTGTGCCTAACAGATTGGAGTTTTATCACAAATATGTTGGTTAACTAATGAATTCATTTGAGTGTGGTTAGCTTCTGGATCACAGCAAACCTGTGTATGTATGTAATTATGGTTTGGAATGATCACTTGTTGGCTTATAAATCATATAATTGGGTTTGTACATAGAAAAATCCAATAGTCATATGGTGAGAATGTCACTTGTAAAAGTATAACTCATAAGAAATAGATAATGTGAATCTGTGGTGACCATAAATTGGCAGATGCATTATTTTATGACATATGGCTAGAAGAAATGTTTCATGTATTTCACCAAACATGGTTTTAATCCCTAACTCTTAATTCTCTCCATCTATTCTAATCAAAGGGAAATGGAATTACCTCTTTTATATTTTTCTCTTAGTATTTGACCTCAATAATTTCAACTAATAATACAGAAAAATTTAATTCCTAACTTCATACAAAAATATATACAATGCCTACGTGGGTATGATTTTTAAAACGTGGGAGCAAAAATAAACCAAATCATCTGTGCATTGAGAACTGATTAATAACAAGGAGTATGTCATATTGAATACTTACTATGGCTTTTAGTAAAGAGCTTTTGTTCTAGGTTCACAGAATACTAGTTGTCATTTTAAGTGGAGATGTGTAAGGACTACATGACTTCATATACATATACCTCGAGAAATGACTACTGGAGTTGAGTAGATACCAGTTTTGTTATGTATATGAAATCTATCTTTGAGACATTCGTTTCTGAGACTATGGACAAATAATCCTTTAAAAAATTCCCTGACAGGATATTAGTAGAATGTTTTGCCTAGAATTTTAGCTTTAAAGTAATTATAACTCAGCAATATATCATAGTGAATTATTAGCAATTCTCATTCAGGAATCACAAAAATGACTGTTTCCCACTAGTAGTTAAATGCCTATTAATTTTCCTCCTGCATGGCTGCTGTTTTTTTTTTTCTTTTGGATAAATTCTGACAGTGGAGTGATTTTCTTATAATATCTAAGAACCAACACATTTTAGTTTGAAGATGCAACAGAGAAATATTTCAACTCAGTTTGACATAAAGAAGATGAAATAAATTTGATATAAGCTCTTTATATGTATACATATATGTAAGTACATACACATATTTGTTGGTTCTTTCTCTGAAAAATCCTATTATATATGCACTCTCATTAATGTGCTTACAAACCTGTGATCAAAATATATCCTCTGCCCAAGTATATGTGTGTATAAATATAGGAATATATACATACACATGCATGGTTATCTATCATTTCATATACACATCTTAGATAGAAATAGATGTGGTACTCTATACACACACACGGAGCCATCTCTGACCCTTGAGCATCCTTGCCTCTGGTACTCTGGTGCTGGATTTCAAGCCATTCCCGTGTGATAATGATTTGTCACCTATGGATAGTCTATGTTGTTGCATTCCATTCCATTCCCATGAACTGATTTCAGACACTTATCACTTATCACAAGAAAATGGAAGGAAAACATGCAAAATTCCTTTGTTGTGTTTTCCACATTATTCCACGAGAATTACTTTTTCTAAAGAGTTGTTCTCTTGCCTTTTCTTTTTAATTTTATTGTCAAGGTATGTATAGCGGGGTTACAGTTACATATACGTAAGGTAGTGAGTACATTTCTTGTCCAACTTGTTTGCTTGCCAGATTGTGCTATCTGTGGTGGTGACTAGAGAAGCTGATCTCTTAGGGATGCAAATGAGAAGGAAATAGTTGCAATCACAGTCAATCATTTTAGATATAGGAGGGAATTAACTCAAGAGGGAGAAACTATGTGCTCAAATGTGTCCATGGAAATACAATCATTTTGTCTACTACTCCTGACATATGTCATCTGTGGTCTACAACCAAGAAGTTAAGTTATTAGCATAAAATATTTTATCATTGGATAACTATGACCAAACATCAGGGGTCCAGTGCCCCTGAATTCTAAAGAATAAATTTATGGATGTACTTCTTGATAAATGTAGTGACAGCATCCCCAGCATTTTCCAAAATTCTCCTAAAGCAATACGATTACCTTAATTCTAAAACTGATAATAACTTTAAACAAATAATTTGCCTAAAGTCTAATTTTGCCTAAAGTAGCCATACATTTTGATTTCTAAGGAAGACTAATGCAGAATCTTAGATGCTTTAGATTGCAATATATTTACAATTAAACCACCTCCTGTCTCTTTGATGAATGTATGCATTATGGGGTGGAGTGTTTTGCTCACTCTCTGATTTCCCATATACAGAATAATTCTTCACATATAATGAGCACTTATGAAACATTTGTGAAATAAACATAGGTTTGGGCCTATTAGAAATAGCTCACTAAAATTTGTGTGTGTGTGCTTGCGTGTTTACATGAGTGTGTGACAACACATATACACATATAGAAGTAAACACTTAATATATACTATATCTTTGGGTTCACTTATCTGCTTCATCTTTTTTCTGCTTACTAGTAAGTAGAGTAAGAAAACAGTAATAATTGTTATTTTGAGGAAATTGTTATTTTAAGGAAAACAATGTAAATTCATAGAGTTCCTCATTGATTTAGACTCTTGTAGTGTTGATCTTGGGCACAGGCCAATGAACAAACCAGTCTGACAAAGTATATCATTTATCTGTGAGGTTATTTTGATAGGAAAAAAGCACAGATAACATCTTAATGATCCAAACGAAGCCAGTGGACTGTATTATTTGCTGTTGGAAAGGGAGACATGAAGTAACAATAACAATGAAACTTTGACTCCTTAGTGGATTGTATTATTCAGAGTTCTTCAGAGAAACAACCAACATGAAATATAGACATCTACATCGATTTAAAGAAATAGCTTGTATTAATAAAGAGATTAAGATATCACAAAATGGATCTGAGCTGGATTTGCAGGAATGCTAATGGTGTAACTTCAGTGTGAGTCTTAAGGCTCCTAATCCAAGATCCAAAAGTTCTGAGATCTACACAAAGCCAATGTTTCAGCTCAAATGTAGAGGCAGTACAAGAATGATGTTTTACTTCAAACAGAAAGGAAGGAGGAGCTCATAATTATGGCACAGCTTGAATTATTTTTTTCTTTACTATATTTACTTCTTTAGCTGATTAGCAATCACTAACATTAGGGAGGGCATTAGACTTGGTTCAACTATTAGGTCAAATGTTATCATCTAAAAACACTCCCAAAGATATACCTAAATGATTCTTGCTAAATGGGCATGTGCACCCCAATGAAATTGACAGATAAAATTCACCATTGTATAGATGTACCTTTCCTTCTACTTCACAATTGTAAACTTTTTCAGTAAATCCACTCAGTCCTGCAGTACAGTGTTTTTATCTCTATGGAAGAACTAGATTCAAGACTAAAAACATTATTGAACCCTGATGCTATGTTTAAAAGTCAGCCTTGAAACGTATTGCATTTCAAAAAAAATCAATAGAGTTTCAATTTGCTTTTGGTAAATATGTCCGTTATTGAAAGAAAAATAAGAGACTATTCAAGGTCTGTTCTTATGTAGTTACTAATATACTCTGTTTTTCTAATTGATCTATAACCTTTGGGAAAGAATCCTCCCTCTTGGTCCATGTCATTGGTCTTTCTCTGTTTCTCTCTCTATACCTATTTCTTTTCTGTGTGTGTGTACATGAGTGAATGTGTGTCTCTATGTACACTCTTGAAAATAAAACAATTCCAAAAGAGAGAAGATGGCCCTGAAACAATAACGAAGCACCCCAGCTCGCTCCAACCTAATAGCGACCTGAGAACCCCAGCACTCCTCCAAGAGACAGGCCATATCAACAACTGGACTCAACAGAGATCCACGAGAACCGAAAAGGAACAAGGAGGAAATGTCCCCTCCTCCATCCCTGCCTGATCAGGGCCAACTCCAGCAGGGCTCCAGGGACCTCCGAACCCAGAGCTGAAAACGGGTGCAGATACAACAGCAGCCCGACAGCAGCCATGGGACCGGAGAAGTTACCGATTTGAGGGGTTCACTGTCTTAAAGTGAGCTCGATTCCCTTGGCCTTCTGTTACTTCCCCTCTAAATACATAAGCACTTTGAGTGCACACCTGTTTCCCCCTTATCTCCAGAACAACAACAACAAAAAAAATCAATGAAATGACGACACCGTGCGCTGGGACTTCCAGAACGGGAAGGTAAAACAATCCTATTCCATGATAGCAAGACAAAATAGGATAAATAGACGTCAGCCCTCGAAGAATCCAAGCCCTTAGCCATATGTATACGTTTTTATTTTGCTATCTAATATGGATTTGCACAATATTGGACAAATGCAGGACATGGTGCAGTAGTATTCTACCTGTCACAGAACTGCAGATATATTCCTTGGTGGATTAATGTTATTCACAGAAAAATTAAAGATTTCATGTAGAAATAATGAACCTAATGAAACACAGAGAAACTTCCCTTATTTTAAGGACTGCTTTCTTTTTCATATTTGGTTTTATTAGTCTGTGTAATTCTTGAGAAAATTTGGCTTAATTGGGAAATAGGTCTTCCCAAAATATTTTATGTTCATGTATTATATATAGTCATTATGAAAATATTACTCAGGTTATAAATTTACTGGAATACTTAACTGAAAATATTAAAAATATTTATTAGTGTAATTTATTAAATCCACAAGTATTATTTACATAGTTGACAAGATTTGTTGGTGTACTTAATGAGAAAACCAAATGAATTAAATATGTAAATGCAGTTTAAAACTTTAGTGAATTTATCTAGGTTTGCTTATTATAACAAATATTAATCATAAGATTAATTATTATTAAATTAAAGTGATTATTAAAATGTGCTAGTTTATGAACAGCTGACTAATACTTGTAATGTTTAAATACATGTTTAAGAAATGTAGTTTGGAGTTTAATAATTTTAATTAGTAGAATAAAATTTAATTTTAAATAAAAAGGAATACTGGAGGAGTACATATTTCCTATGCATAGAATACACAAATACAACTGGGCACCAGTGGCTCATGTTTGTAAACCTCACAATTCAGGAGGCTGAGATCTGAGTTTCATAGTTTAAATCCAGCCTGAGACTCTTATCTCCAATAAACTTCCCCCAAACTAGTAGAGCTGTAGCTCAAAGTGGTAGAACACTAGCCTTGAGTAAAACCTCAGGGACACCACTCAGGCCCTGAGTTCAAGCCCCAGGGATGGTATCAATTTAATAATAATAACAATACATACACACACATTAACAGTAAAAACAAATGTTATGCCTTAGAGGACCTTACCTAAAAATGTGAACTAGCCAGGATGAAGATAGGGAATGGAAAAGGAAAAAAGTCAGATAAGTGGGAAATTAACTGGATGGGAAAGAGATAGGTTAAGTGTTTCAACCCAACAGATGACTTTTATAAAGATATTAAAATATGGAACCATAGGACAGTCTTTACCTGAAGCTAGACTCAATTATACTGAAAAACTATAAAACAAAAATATTATACATGTATTGCACATTGAATTTGAACTACAAAATATGCAAACATGTTTATACAGCACTTTCTTCATGTGTAAAATCTTAAAATTACAATTTTATGTATTTTTATATAAATCATATCTACAGCTCACAATCTGTAGGGTCTAATTCTGTTTTAGTTTACAATGGAGCTAGGCCACACAGATGTTTTTGTACCACATTACATTTCAGCATTTTCTACTGTCTTTTATAATGTCTATCACTTGATGATCCTAGCCTTATTATATATTTATTTAACACAATCTCCACAGAAATAGTAGCATTCCCATATATTAATTTGTTTACTCAACAGTTAACTAAATTAAATAGCAGTCAAATGCAAATGTATAAAAAGGTTTGCAAATAAAACAGGGTACTTTTAAGTTTGGCAAGAATCAGAGTGAGCAGATAGGATCAGAAATATCAGTTTGTAGGGTTCAGAATAAATTGATTTATAGAGGAAAATGAGAAGCCAAGTTAGCGAAGTAAGTGCATGAAGTGCAAATATTTCTCCAAGAATTTCCTCTTATTTTCTGAAGAATTCAGGGCAGTTTGTATGGAAAAACTTCCAGAATTAACCAGACATCAACTAATTGCAGACATTGTAAGCTACAAACAGATTAACATGAAGAAAATGTTTAACTTTTTATCATTCTGAGTCTAGTTCAGTGATTTGTGTCCAATAAAATGTTGCACTGGGCTGGTGCCAGTGGCTCACCCTATAATCCTAGCTACTCAGAATGCTGAGATCTGAGGATCATGGTTCAAAGCCAGTGTAGGCAGGAAAGTCCATGAGATTCTTATCTCCAATTAACCGCTAGAAAACCAGAAGTGTCTCTGTGGCTCAAATTGGTAGAGCACTAGCCTTGAGCTGAAGAGCTCAGGGACAGTGCCCAGGCCCAGAGTTCAAGTCCCATGACCAACACACACATACAAAAAAACAACAACAAAGTTAAGCTGCCTTAACAAGGGAACAACACTTCTAAAAGAAAATCGCACTAAGGACATTTAATGACATAGTAAAGTTAAAAGAAGAGCACCATAAGTCACCTCTATTGAAGGGGAAGAGTGTTATGGAATCCACAAGCTTGTCATTGAGTCACAGAAAAAGTTCCTTTTCAGAAGTAAATCCTGAAATAATCCAAATGATCTCTTCTGGTAATCTAATCTGATTAACTTCACATCTCTAAAACTGCACTCAGAATGATTCACACAGGATGCAGTCATCCTACCATTACCAGGTCGAATGAACTCAAAGAGGAGCGAGAATGTATATGGTTTCGTCTTTGGAGTAGAGAGACTGGGGCCATACAAGGCATTCATAGGCAGAACTGGCCCCTCACAACATGTGTTTCTAAGCAAGTATTTATACTTAAGAGTATTTAAAAAATCTGCATGGCTTAATTACTCCTAGGAATTTCCCACCCCATAATTAATGTGAACTCATATTCTACTAAAATAAAATAATCATCTACTGAACACTACACAGATCAAAATCACTAAGAAACTAAAGATAAAAAGAAGGCAGGAACTAAAACAAATGAGCATACAACAAATCTAAATGACTAGGCTGGTTAGATTTTTAATTTGGTCAGGTGTTATCTCATTAGCAAGGTGTCTTTTCATCATCAGTTCCCTCCCTCCCTCCTCCCCTCCTCCCCTCCCTCCCCCCTCCCTTCCTCCCTCCCTCCCTCCCTCCCTTCTTCCCTTCCTCCCTCCCTCCCTCCTTTCCTTCCTTCCTTCCTTCCTTCCTTCCTTCCTTCCTTCCTTCCTTTTTCATTAGAAGAAAATTACAAATAATCCTCTTGTTACATAAATAAATCGTGTTGAAATCAAACTTTGGTCATAGGTTTCTCATGATTTATGCTGTGACCAAACAGAAAACTTCCCAAATCCATCCTGGATCATATCCTTTTTAGAATATGTGGTTATATTTCTAAGGATGTTGGCTTCTCATTGAATGGTAGATTTTCTTCTCTGGTCACACTGTATTTTTGTCAAAACAATTAAAAAATCAGATATATAGTTCATTTGAAACCAGACTTTGGAAATATACTACTGTCAATGATCTAAGTCCACATTTATAGGCACAGTGTTCCGTTTCATCATATCATTGAGTTTCCATTAGTATAGTACTAAATAGAATATCTGTGAAAGAATACTCATTGTAAGTGAATGGGATATATGTTGCATTAATTCGATTTAAAAAATATGCAAGGCTCCATGTACACAATGTAGCACCATAGTATTTCCAATGTTTTCCAATATTCACAACAGGCAAAGAACTTTACTTTGTGTTAATGCCACACAGATCCTTTTTATACACTCCTACAGAATGTTGATCTTCAATTAAATGTCACACAGGCTCTTCACTGGGAATGCAGCAGATTGGCAGAATTTCCCCCGAACTTGCAGCTGCTGTGCCACAAGAAATACAAATCTTCTAGTCCTGAAAACTTAAAAAAAATGATTTTCATCAGAGAATGTCCTCTATTTTCTCTCCAAATAATAGCATTTCTCAGTCTCCCCTCCTCCTTATTCTAGGCATAATTTGTATGCAAATAGTCTCCTTATAATAAGCCTGGAGCTGCCTCGGCTGAAGCTTACACAGAAGATTTTAAACGTGCTTTTGGCTTGCTGACAACAAATATATTTAGGAAAGAAAGGCTGCAACTTACAAAAGGTTCCTTACAATAGCTAAGCTGATTTCAAGGCCTTAGAACTAATCAGATGGAATTAGCAGGAAAGAGGGAAGATGAGGAAAGAGCAGTATGTAAAGTGTTAAGGATACTTGCTGCTTTGCTTCCTCTCCTGGCCCAACAGTCTTGATCTGCTCATTAGGAAACCTTTACCCAAACTAGTGATAATTTGTTAGTTAACCCCCATGGGAAATTTCCACAGCTAGAATTCACACGTGTTAGAATATATAGGGATATTTACTTAAAAAAACAAAAAAGCTAAAAAGACAGGTCACAAAAGACAGATATATTATGTTTGTCTTTCACTGTTTTACAACCTATAAAATCTTTAGAATGAGAAGAGATCATTTTTATGTTCCATGTGTCAACTTTTGAATGTTTGACATATAATGTGAATCATGTGGCTGATTAACTCTATCTCCTATGCTAAGCATGAAGATTAATTATATCAAAAATACTCGAGTATGACTCTGTGCTTGGGTCTGATTGACAGGAACAGTATTTACTGTCAGGTTCCATCTAAGCCAGGCCCCTGCATGCTATAAAGCTTTCATATAGCAGACAGTATGATATTAGACCCTGTCTCTTGGGATGTGATTTCTCAAATAATAATAGTGAAGTAGTTCCTTTAATGATTTACTTATATGTTCAAATGATAGCTCCAGTGACATTAGCACAGTCAGAAAGCAATAAGCTAGAGAAATGAGATGGAAAAAACTTTTATTACATTCAGAAGCATATTTTATAAAGTTGTAGTAATTTTCTGCATTTCACATTTATTTTATTGCAAGCAAAAAACAAACAAGCAAAAAAACCCCAAAACCCAATGCTTACCACAAAATTCAAGTAGAAAACTTTGATAAATGAAACCATTCCAGAATTTGAATACTTGGGTCTGATTCAATTGTATTTACAACCCATGTATCTGATTCTTCTTAAATGTAAAATGCCTTTTCACCAAGTCAGTTTAAAATTAAACTTAAAAAAAACACTTACACTTTAAAATATAAATGTACAGTGAAGAATAATGGAGAAAACTATTACTCGCTATATTCTGGGCATTGTTCTAGGCACTTTCAATACAATAAATTATTTAATCTTTACAACAACCACAAGCTAAATTTGTCAAGATCCTCATTATTTAAAGTATGAAATAGAACATCAGAAATTCTAAGTAACTGCCCAAAGCCATATACAAGTAGGTGTTACATATTCATTCCAGGTTTCTAGGTTTTAAAATGCTTCCAAGCTACGATAGTAGACATTATATGTAATTATCACGATCATTTTCCTATGTGTTCATTGCATTTCCAAAGCTCTTTGAATCCATTTGTGAGCAATTTATGTAATTCTTATAGTTGTGTCTCTAAGCATGAAAAATGCCAGTATGGGGAAGTATGAAACTTACTCTTTTCCTTTTGAAGTTTCAATAATTTTAATCTATCAGATAAAGCGATTAAGAGAGAGATAATAGGAAAAAAATTTAAAAAATACTCACAGTCTTATAAATGCAAGAAAGGAAAAATCTGAAACTTACGTAGAACTTAACAAAGGGATAGAGATCAGCTTTCTAGGGAAGGAGATGTTGTGCAGGCCATGAAATGTTAAGGGAATGAAGGATAGTGATGGCAAATTTTATCTTGTTACACTGATGAAATCTCCTAGACAATAGCCACCCAGGTAATCTCCATCTCAGTCAGGTGTCTGATCTCAATCTTTTGTTCCTGTAGAAGAAAGATCACTGCTAGGTAGAAAGTTGGACTAGGGTAGGTATCAGATGGAAAGCTATCTGTATAGGAAGATGGATGGAAATCACATGTGTGAGAGCTAGGTCCTGGTGGCTCACATCTGTAATCCTAGCTACTCAGGAGATTGACATCTGAGAATCACGATTCAAAGCCAGCCTGGGCAGTAAAGTCCCTGAGACTCTTGTCTCCAATTAGCCACCAGAAAAGCGGAAGTAGAGTTGTCTGCCAAGGTAGTAGAGAGCCAGCCCTGAGGAAAAGAGCTCAGAGATAGAGTCCAGGCCCTAGTTCAAGAGCCACCACCAACTTAATTAATTAATTAAAAATAAATACACACCTGTGAAAAATATAGGTATAAAGTTATAGATAGATATGCTATTATTGATCTATCTATCTACCTTTCATGTCTCTGCCATTCATTTCTCTATCTCTCTACCTAATTATCTATCTGAGGCTGTTCAAAAACCTTTCCTATGTAGGTGGAGGCTTTCTTATTAATATTTTGCTATTGGTAATAACATCTGGGTTTGCGTTGCCATCTCAATTTTATTTGTATGTAAATGATGACTGCCTTCTTGCACTTTAGGTGTTATTGTAAAACATACACTTCGAAGCTCTTGCTTTGACCAATTAGAATTAGCTACAGGGTTTCAATGACAAGAATAATATTCTTGGCAAGTATGTTTTCCACTTCTTGCTGCTGCTTAGCTAAACTCTATTTTTTTCATCACACCAAAAGTGAATTGCAAATAACTTAGTGAAATATTACTGAAATGAAATGAAATCCTGAGCTCAATAAATCTAATATGAATTTGAAAAATAGCATTTTGTTTCTAATGATTATATATTGAAGAACTAAAGACGATTTAGTTGTTGCTTTGTAGCTGGTTTAAATTTAATAGTTACCGATAATATTAATATAAATTATCATAAAATAAGTCTCATAAGCTCATTAAAAGATCAATTCCAATTCAAGTTGATTATGAATTGTTACTTCTTTACAAATGTGTGAAAGCCTCATTAATATAACATTTGAAGGCAAGCTACAGAAAAAACAACATACTAATATGTTTACTCCCATGTTGGAACAGATTAAATATTAACAAGTTGTTGAATTACTTCAGCAACTGTAGATGACTTTTTACTAAACAGTGATGTAACAAGGTTTTTTTTTATTACTTATGTTTTGGTACAAAAAACTACATTTAAGGTTCTTAATGTAATATTATCATTTAGGGTATTTTGAATGGAAGCTTAAAATGTTTTTTCTCCCCTCTCCCTGTATTCTTATTAGAATAATTGAATGACTATGCATAAGTGCCTATCTGTTATAGGCCATTCTATTTAATTCAGCTTGGGTATCTAAAGATTTTAAAAATAAAGTATATTTTGCCTATACTATGTTCTCAAGGTGGCTGGGGACAGTTTTTGCTTTTTATCCTAGCTACTCAGGAGGCTGAAATCTGAGAATCAAGATTTGAAGCCAGCCCAAGCAGGAAAAGTCCATGATACTTCTATTTCCAATTAACTACCAAGAATAGGGTGTGTTTGGAGCTGTGGCTTCAGTGGTAGGATACTAGCCTTGAACAAAAACATTCAGGGATAGCACTCAGGTCCTGAATTCAAGCCTCAAGACCAGCACACACACACACACACACACACACACACACACACACACACACACACAGACATTCATACATAATACAATAAGTACTTTAAATAATTAATTCTATATAGCTTAAAATTTCTAGAGAAAATATGTAGTTTTGAAAGTATAAAGTCTTAAAAATATTAAGACCAGTCATATTATTTTATAATCTTGTTGCTTTCATTATATAGTGACTAGTTCATAGAACCATAAGGAATTACTAAATTGTTATTACTTTTGTAATGGCTACATAACCATATATTATATTCATTATCATACGTTTCTTAAACATGCCAATACCAATTGACATTTTAGTTGATGGTACTGTTTAAAGGCCATGCATACTACTGTGAAAAACTGTTTTTGTACATCTTTGTACTTTTCCAATTACATTTTTCTGCATAAATAACTAGAGGTGAAATTTCAAGGTCAAAGTGTAAGTGTATTTTTAATTGTTATGATTATTGACTTTCAAAACGGTTGAACAAATTTTTTCACTAGTCAACAAGATATGGAGGTCCTTATTTCTAAATACCCTCACTAATTATTGGGGGCTAACGTGTCAATCAGAAGATATGGCTTGTCACTATTTCAACTCCATTTTTAAGGCAAAATTTCTCCACTCAAACAATAATCGCACTTATTGCTACAGACAATATGTAGGAAAATTAACTGGGTTAAATCTGCCACACGCCTGTCAAATAAATATAATTTTTTTTCAAAAGTCTTATAAAGCTACAGTGTGCATTTGGGAAAACAAGAAATTAAACTAGTAACATAAATTTCTACATATAAATAAATATCTTTACCATTACTTTCATTGAGTTTATAATTTTATTCTTACTTTAACTTACATTAACAATGGAAGAAGTCCTTTTTTCTTTTTCTTTCTTTCTTTTTTTTTTTCTTTTTTGCTCAAGGCTAGCACTCTAGCACTTTAGCCACATCTCCACTTCCGGCTTTTTCTGTTTGTGTGGTGCTGAGGAATGGAACCCAGAGCTTCATGCATGCTAGGCAAGCACCTTGCCACTTAGCCACATTCCCAGCCCTGGAAGAAATCCTTCGTCTCCACAAACTTATGCTTAGTATTTTCAGATATTACACTACAATTGTGCAAAGAATATGCTTTATATTTGTAAAATACAGTAAAAATAATGTAATTTCATTTTCACCATTCATTTCAAAAGGCAGGAAACCCCTTTCTGAACTTAAGAGCAGACAAATGATGTTTTACTCCAAGATTTTTGGCCCTGTGTATTGGCTGGACACAAGCAAATATAACTCATACATATTAAATAGGTGTCTTTTGTGTTTTTATGTGTCAGAATATTTTCTTCAGGTGTGTTGAGCCAGTATGCACTGAGAAATTATTAAGCCTTTCATTGTAGGAATACTTGTAGGAATGTTATTCTCACTGAATGATATCCTAAATTAAAGATGATTTAAGCAATTCTTAAAATTCTACTTCAAGCACACATTATAATAATTTAAAGTGAAAACAGATAAAACAGTTCCTTTATGTAAGGTAGGCAAATGTGTTCCAAGGATGATCCCTTTGTCTGTAAAGTATTTTTTTCTAAAATAAAAGTTTTAAAAACAGAATCAAGAAACAGAAAATTTTCCCCAGAGAGAGTATTTTTTAAGACAAATGTTGATCAGGGGATAGTGAAGTAAGGAAAACATATCATTCTCATAATAATGTAATCCACATACATTTATTTAATTCTTGTATTTCTCATTAATTCAAAGAATAAAACATATTCATTTGACTGAATCATATACAATATTATAGTTATAATAAACTTGCAATCTGCAGATTCCAAGGAAAACACTATTGAATTAAAAAAAAACCATGAATACTCAGGATGTATTAAGTTCACCCCTCAAAAATTACTTATACCTTCCATACAGCAGATCTGAACACCTCTAACTCGAGATTAAATGGAGTAAGTTAAATTACTCTCACAAAAATCACTGCTGTACACTGAATGCTGTTTACTCAAAGCTAGATATTAGCTCTTCATCTCAGATACTACAGGTCTGAGAAACATTTTCTTGTAACTCTATCCAACTTAATACCATCTTTGATGAAATCTTAAAATGTCATTTTATCATTTAAATTAGCCATCGACACAAAGTTATGTTTTAGGGACACCCTTTGCTTTTTGGAGGCATGTTTTCACCAAATTAAGAGCAGGAAAACGGTCATTAAATTAAAAAAATTAAACTCAATGCGAAATAACAAAAGACTGTGAGTTCAGAATTAACTGAGCCATGTAATATGCATGCAAAAATTAAAATAAAATAATGGGCATATAAACAGCAGAGAGGCAAAAAGACAGAGGTTCTAAAAATTACCTGTGTTTAGTATGTCTAGAGAATTTGCATATTATTGTGATAGGATTGTCCTATTGCAAACCACCATAAGTCCCAAGTATTAAGCGTTTGGATTGTGTTTTGTGGAAATAATGGCAATGAATATACCATTCAAAAAGCAACATGCTCTTCCTCTACCTTCCTGTAAAAATTGAATCTTTGTCATATAAAAATCTACTGCGATGATGTTGCATCATTTCAGAGCTGGGCTGAAGGCCCGAAGACTTTGATGGCAGTTTTTCTTACATTTTTTTTGTTTATGTGAATCACTTTAGTATCTCAATAAACACAAAGTGTACTTGGTGTACACATTTTCCACAATATCCATTTGACCCTACTGAGTTAAAAAATATTGTTCTTAGTATAACCAAGAAAAAAATGTACAGTTACAGATGATAATTAGGTCTCCAATTGTGCAGTGGGTTTTTGCTATTTCTTAGGCTAAGTTCATTGGAAAATCCCTATATTATAGATAATTCCACTTCTTTTTTCCCTAGTATGGTAGCCTAGAATTCAAACACACTCAGCATATACTATTTAGACAAGTGGTCAGTGGTTTTATAGCTTAAAATGTTTAGGATATTCTTTTGACTCTGTAGAAATTTTGCCTTCTTACTTGTATAGATTTAATGAGAATTTCAGGATAATCTTCCTCAATTGCTAGTATCTTTCTTGTTCTTATCTCTTGAAAAGGAGTCAGAAGGAACATCTAACTCTTGCTAGTTGAATTGCTATGCAACTCTTCCATAGATATTTTATAGGTGCATGTGAATGACTCAGTCCAAGCAACAGAAGATCCATCTGGTTATTCTGTACATAGACCTGTGGACCGCTTTACAAAAGTGCTACTGCAGACACCTTCTTAGCATAAGCAGCTTATTAAAATGCAGTGAGGAGGGCAATACTTTTGTGAGCAATTTTCTTATAATATTAATAATCCAGAAAAAAACAACAGGATTCAGATATGAAACTTTTCACCAGTGAACCATCTAGACTCTCAGCTGTGTAAATTAGTACACAAAGCTTAATGGTTTCCAGGAGGTTCATGCCCACAGAAAGAGTTCCCGTTATTGCCAAAGGCTAAAAGAAAAGTAGAATAAGAAATTGCTCTCTGACTCGAGAAAAATCCATAGAAAGTAATATAGGTATGTCATTTAGGATTTACTTGGGCATTACAAGTAAGAATATAAATAGAAATATAGTATATATATTATGATACCAGATACAAATCAATTTTCTTAGTTTTGTTTATTTGTTCTTATTATAAGACCTCTTCAGATGAATCGCATATCCTTTTGATCAGAAAAGAATGAGAGGAAAGAAATGGGATGTGTGAGGGAGTCTTCATTTTGACTTGCATTTTATTCATACAATCAGTCTTCCATCTTCTTTTACCTTGCTTCTAAGCGAGAGAAAAAAGAGATCATCAAAGAAACTGCCTTTCAAACAACTGCTTCTCTATGAAGCAGTTTATAGTAGGGTTGATGTATTTTTATTTGCATAATTATATATCTACTCATACATTCAAAATCAGATAACATTAATCTTTTCAAACTTTCCTTGTCTGCATTTATGCCTGATTCTCAATAGGCTCATTTAGAGTCCTTTCTTTCTTTCTTTCTTTCTTTCTTTCTTTCTTTCTTTCTTTCTTTCTTTCTTTCTTTCTTTCTTTCTTTCTTTCTTTTTCTTTTTCCTCCCTCCCTCCCTCCCTCCCTCCCTCCCTCCCTCCCTCCCTCCCTCCCTCCCTCCCTCCCTCCCTTCCTTCCTTCCTTCCTTCCTTCCTTCCTTCCTTCCTTCCTTCCTTCCTTCCTTCCTTCCTTCCTTTCTTCCTTCCTCCCTCCCTCCCTCCCTCCCTCCCTCCCTCCCTCCCTCCCTCCCTTTCTCCCTTCCTGTTTCCCTCTCTCTCTGGCTTCCTCCCTTCCTTGTTTCCTCCCTTCCTTCCTTCCTCCCCTCCTCCCCCTTCTTTCTCTGGGGCTTGAACTCATTGCTTGGGTGCTATTCCTGAGCTATTTTACTCAAGGTTGGTGCTCTCTTGAGTCACAGGCTCCACTTTTGGCTCTTATGGGTAGTGGATGTCTCAGGTCTGTAATCAATCCTAGATACTCAGGAAGATGAGAACTGAGGATCACAGTTTGAATCCAGCCAAGTCAGGGAAGTCCATGAGACTCTTCATCTCCAATAAACTGCTCAGAAAAGCCAGAAGTGGCACCGTGGCTCAACTGGCAGAGTGCTAACCTTGAGCACAAAGTGTCTCAGGGACAGTGCTCAGGATCTGAGTTCAAGTTCCAAGACTGAGCCAAAAATAAATAATCTCACTTTCTACCTGGGCTGGCTCTGAGATTAAGATCTCATCCTCCTGAGTAGCTAGGATTACAGATGTGGACCACAGTAGCTAGTATATTTATATACACTTTTCTTTTTTTTTCCCAAATTTTTATTATCAAACTGATGTACAGAAAGGTTACAGTTTCATACGTTAGGCACTGGATACATTTCTTGTACAGTTTGTTACCTTGTCCCTCATACCCCCCTCCCTCCTCCCCCTTTCCCTTCCCCCTGCCCCCCCCAGGTGTTCCGTTCACTTACACCAAACAGTTTTGCAAGTATTGCTTTTGTAGTTGTTTGTCTTTTTTTACCCTGTGTCTCTCAAATTTGGTATTCCCTTTCAATTTCCTACTATATACACTTTTCTTAATGAAAAGAAAATGTGTAACACTTTGAAGCCACCAGTAAATTGTTACTGGATGTCTTTGCCCATTTGGATTAACTGGTTGATAGAGGGGAAGACCTCGCATTGTCTTTTACTAGTTTATTTCATATCTGTATGCGGATGAAAATCAACTGTGGAAGGGGATGCATATTTGGTAATGTAAATTTTTCTGTTCAGAGTGACATTAACTTTCTCTGATAGAGATGCAATTATTTTCTGTCATCCCAACCAACCAGGTGAAAAATATAATTTAAACTTTATAGTTTGTTTTCTAGTTCATATTGATTGACTTTGCATATAGCAGCAAATTAATTTCAACTTTTATGATTATCTATTTACAGAGAATAGAACTATCTAGACATGAAGAATTCGCATGTGTTCTCTTTGGTCTCTTTTGAACCAGTTTCAACAGTTTTAAGTTTTGGCAATCTATATTGTCTATTGCATGATTACTTTGTATGCTTACATGATGTTTTCTTTTTATCTTTAAAAAACACAGACTTTAAACTTACCTGTATAAATATACACTATCTTATCCTTACACTTAGTAAGTCATGCAAATGTGTAAGGCAGGTAAACATATGTAGGAATATATATTATATTCACAGAGTATTCTAAGCTGCCATGTATATTACAAAGTTGAAGTAATAATTTCACAGAAGAAAGTACTTTTATAACATTTTTAATTATTACATTATGTGATTCTTATTTTATATGCAAGTGTTAATATCAATTGCATTATTCTCACTTTTTATACTACTCATCAAATGTTCACTCTGTTAATTTAATGTTACAGATCCATTGTAGTCCTACAAATGTCTGACTTTAATTTCATGTGAGCATTTGTTTCTGTTTACTATACTGCAAAGTTTTTTGGTTATTTTGTTTGATGAATAATTCTAATTTTTATTTGCTTCTTTTTAGTTTTCTTTACAAGGAGTCCAATCATCATTTCTGTAAGCCAATGATTTTTTAAAAAATTAACACATGATTTTAGAAGTTAAGTGTCTTAGCTAAGGCTGAATGTACACCATTGAAACAGGGTAGTATGCATTGCTTAAATTTTAGTAATGATAAAATAACCCAGTAGTGATTGAGCCATTTTGGATCCAGTCTACATCAAAGGAGAATTCTTATATATAAAAACATTAAGAAAATAGAGTGATGAACATGTTCCTTGTCACTTTGTTTTTCAGTGAAGCACTAATAATTGCTTACGTAGAGGATGCAGCTGGAGGCTAAACAAATATCAAGAACTGATTGGACTGTTAGATGATTTCCATGCTGCGCTCTGGTTTCAGGTACAGCTTGATGGACTGACTGCATTTCTGAGAGCAAATATGCACTAGCACTTTATATTGATATTCATTTTATTCTATACTTAGAAGAGTCTTAAATACCATCAAGAGAAATGTTTTGGATTTTTGGAGTTCACAATTATGTATATGTGGTGTGTGTGCATGTGTGTGTGTCTGTGTGTAGTATTTTCATGTACACACAAACACACACAGTCTAAAATCCAAGTCTAAAAATAAAATTCATTTCTGTTTTATCTACACTTTACATCCAAAGGCCGAATATAATTTTATACAAGGCTTTTAGTTCACCTGTAGTTAGACCATGATTCTTTGCATGAGGGAAAGCATGAAGATTTACAGATTTACTTTAAAAAATTGAATTTTTCTGATAAAAAAAATTTGAGGAAAAAAAAAAGATAATAAACCTTACTAAAAAAAATTGAATTTTTCTATTCTTCAAATTTTTTCAATGCGTTCTGATTTTTTTTGGCCAGTCCTGGGCCTTGGACTCAGGGCCTGAGCACTGTCCCTGGCTTCTTCCCGCTCAAGGCTAGCACTCTGCCACCTGAGCCACAGCGCCCCTTCTGGCCGTTTTCCATGTATGTGATGCTGGGGAATCGAACCAAGAGCTTCATGTATGTGTAGGAGGCAAACACTCTTGCCACTAGGCCATATCCCCAGCCCCGTGTTCTGATTTTTTTTTTTTTTTTTTTTGCCAGTCCTGGGCCTTGGACTCAGGGCCTGAGCACTGTCCCTGGCTTCTTCTTGCTCAAGGCTAGCACTCTGCCACTTGAGCCACAGCGCCACTTCTGGCCATTTTCTGTATATGTGGTGCTGGGGAATCGAACCCAGGGCCTCATGTATACGAGGCAAGCACTCTTGCTACTAGGCCATATCCCCAGCCCCGTGTTCTGATTTTTTAATTACAGATTAGGGATGCTCTTTGCAATGGATATTAAGTATTAAATAACTTTGTTTTGCATATGATTTATTTACTTGATTGAAGTTGCATTGGTGGCAATGTAAATAAGTTGTGAAATGATAATATATTTTTATAATAGAAACATCTCCAAAGCCATATCAAATCCCAAGTTGTAGGTCTTTGAACAAAAGGGACTCATCTTCAAGAGATGTCCAACACCATTAGAATGGAAACTTGAAAATGATTGTCCAAGATCTCTCAGGCCTCAACTAAATATTCATGGAAGGCATTGCATGTAATTCTCACTCATTACAACTTCAATGTAGTATGATATTCCTCTACTTTGTTTAATTTCCACATCCTGCCTTATAGAAATGGCTTCATATCTATGAGGAGTTGTGGAAGTCTGTTACTGATTCAAGGGCAAGACAATTGTGAGATAGGCTGGCTAGTAATTTATATTGTTTGAAACTGGGGGCACAATCCACCACCTCCTTTTTTGTGTTGTTTTGGGATGCGTAGGTTACATCTCGTACTCCGTGAAATCTTTTGTCAACTGACTAGAACACCAGTCTAATTTCTAATTTCTTGGAAGGTCATGATTCAGCTGAGGCTGTGAGATGGAGGAGACACTGGGAAACTGTCCCAGAAGGTTGCTGGGCCTCTTTTTTGCACTCTATTTCTGCTGTTCTGTACAAAATCTTTACGCTTCATGGAAGCTTTGCATAAATACCTTCTCTTTATTAGTAAGTACTTACAGTTACCTGACCTGTGTCATCATTTCAATCTTTGATCACCAAAATGCGAAGTGACTCTCATTACTGGTGTTAAGTGTTATACTGCAGAATCACTGTTAATATGATTTTCATCTGAGTCTGTTTTGAATAAGGTATACGCAAAGTGGAAATACAGGGCAACGTAGTTCTAGCATTAATTTGGTGATTGTTGAAATTTGGGGACTTTATTAGGAACTGATGATAAGTATCCCTGTGACTCAAGAAAGCTTCTAGTTATTTCCAGGGCTAAGCAATGGTGACTATGAGTACATCAGCAATCCATCATACAAACTAAAGTCCATTTGGAACAACCCCCAGCGACGTTCAGTGGGCCTAGATCAATTTGCTGTAGAAAAGGTGCTGTCTCTCATGTTACCAACTGCTGTGCACTTACATATCTCTTTTGACTTACTTTCTTTTTTTCAGTATTGAAGTGTTTTATTTTACATTTGTCTGCCACAGAGGGCTAAAACCTTAAGCCTAGCGGAGAGTCAAGAACAACTGAAGATTTGTGTCACCAATTATTTATCTTACTGTGTTGATTTGCAATGATTAGAAACGGTTTAGCATCAGACTAAGTGACTATGATGGGTTCAGTTGTTGCTATCTTTCCCCCTTTTATATACAAATACCCCAAACCTCAGTATGTGAATATATTTGGAGGAAAGGTCTTTCAAGAGGTGAAGTTATAATGAAATAGTTAGGATGAGCCTCAACCCAATATGCAATCCTATGGAAAGACATTAGAATGCAGAGGTTTCCATGTGAAGGCAGAGAGAGGAAGGGACAATCATCTACGAACCATGAATTTCCCGTCCCTCTTAAAAGGAACAATTTACAGAGCTTGATCCCTGTGTCTCTCCTTCAGAAGCTTGAGAGGAATTTTAACATCTCAGTCAGAAAAAAAAGATTTTTTTTTTTAATGACAGATCTAAAAAGCTGATAGAGTGTCCATTTTGTGATTGCTTTTCATCTTCTGTTTTTGCATGGTAGGCATTGCTGTGTTAAATGTACTGGTTTAAAGTGGAAAGAAAAAAACGCTTTCTCTAATGAGCCTCTGTTTTGACTACTGAACCAACAGACAAATAAATGATTACACTGGCAGGACTAATTGACTGTGATCACGAGTGGAAGTGCGGCTTGCTCTTGCATGGCGCAGACAAAGGGAAATGTGCTTGAACCTTGGAGAGGTTGCAGGGTGGCCCAGGGTCAGAACAATCAGAGGTGCAGCAGGTCTTCAATCAAACAGGAAAATTGCATTGACTGCAATGCTGGCTGAACTGCAAAGGGAAACTCGAATGGGTGGCAGAGGAGGGTGAAGATGAAAAGTGTTTACAGCGTAGGTGCCGTGGCAGCAGCCCGTTTTTAATCTTGTGCATTCTATCTTTTATTATATCCCTTATGATGAGAGGAGTCTCTGACTGATTATTGTAACCAAGATGATTATGTGATTGGGTGCTCCACTCCCCAATGAAAATGGGAGGCTCCTAGAAAATGTTACAAAAGGTATGCTTTTTTTTTTTTTTTTATTTCTTGCAGTCTCTTACTCTTGACTGCTAAGGCTGTTTGTAATTTGATATTTGACACTGTGCGTCTCCTGACAAAGGGATATCGTTCCAGGATATTCCATGACAAAGGTAGACCTTCCTAGCTAAAGTTGCTCCCTTAACTCAGCACAGGTATGGATAGATCTCTTGCCAGCTGAAAGATCAGCAAAACCCAGCAGTGGGCCAGAGGAGTCAATAATTCACAACTGGAACCACTTGGTGATGGGGTGACACCAACGAGCTAGACCCTCCACAAGCATTTATAAGGCTGATTGAACTTCTGTATCAGTGAGCATTGGATACCAGATATGTCATTTGGGCAATAAATTTATTCTATTAGATACTTCTGTTCTTCTACTTATGTGAAATATGGGTTTGCCTACTCTGATTACAGCCTCAAAGGAAGTACTCAGGCCTGTGGGTTGGAGGGGTAAGAGTCAACCCTGAATAGTTGCCTGCCATGATCCTTTGAGCCTGCCACTTCCACTCTGCGCTCTAAGACACACGAGGCTTGCAACACCTCAGCCCTGTCCATGTCTGTGTCCCACTGCTGGATTGGGCAAATCAGGGTGAACCACTACGCCAGCCTCCTCCATTGACCCGACTCAGGCTCTGCAGTGATACAGAAATGAGAAGAATAGTCTGAGGAGCAATCTGGGTAGAGGGAACAGGGAACCTGAGTTTCTAGTACACAGTGAGCGGGCAGCCTACAGTCCTTCCCAGAGGAGGTGGGAAGATGGAGTTGCTACAGCCACCGTTCCCAGTGCTACCCTCTCCTTTGGCAGCCCAACTCAAACATGCCTCATTGTCCTATCAGCTGTCACTTAATGAAATACACCCCATAGTGGGCTTTCATATGGAGGATCACAGTCCAAAGTTAGCCCTGCCCCCCAAAGTGAAATTCTTTTCAAAATAATCACCCCCAGATAGTGCTCAATGACCTGAGTCATTGCTCAGTGACTTGAGTGGGAGATTGCCCACCAACCAAGCCAGGTGAGCAAGCACAAACTACAGCACACGCACACACACACACACACACACACAAACACACTCAAATACAAAGTCGTCAAGAATTTCAAGATAGCATCTACTTGCCACGCCTGGTTCTGGATTTTCTAAGACAGCCTAAGTCTTCCTGTGATATCTGACATGAAGGATGTCCTTAATACATACACTGGATAAATTTGAATAGTACAAAAGTTGTAAAGAGGAGACATTTGTAAAATCTTGGCTCCGAATTCTTTCACTTAGTTTTGATTGTATGTAGAGTCATGTAGGGAAGTTCTGATTTCAGTGAAAGCAAACATTTTGACTCTCTGTTCCAGATTTCAAGATTTCTGCGGGCTGGAGATATGGCCTAGTGGCAAGAGTGCTTGCCTCGTATACATGAGGCCCTGGGTTCAATTCCCCAGCAACGCATATACAAAAAATGGCCAGAAGTGGCGCTGTGGCTCAAGTGGCAGAGTGCTAGCCTTGAGCAAAAAGAAGCCAGGGACAATGCTCAGGCCCTGAGTCCAAGCCCCAGAACTGGCAAAAAAAAAAAAAAAAAAAAAAAAAAGATTTCTGGTTCACTACCAAGGCTTGACTACCAATAAAGGTTGTGCACGTATGGGGTGGAAATTTGTAGGTATTAAAAGCAGGAAGGTCAATTTTGAACAAATGCATAAATTATTAGATAAATGCTGCCCTTCACTTCTAGTGTTTAGTTTCTGGAAAATATACTCAACAATTCTGAGATCCTAGTGCAAATGGAGCTCTTGGTTTTTGTAGCACAAACTATAGTCCTTTTCAGTTCTCTTACTCTAGCAGTGTATCCTGTAGCCCGCATGAACTCATGTCTTTGCATTAGGCCCTGATTTCAGGAAACAGCTATGAAAAATTACTACCTACAGCGTGTCTCTGCTGATGTGCTTCAATCACTCTCCAGTGGTTTGACAAGAATTTCTAGTAATGTGATTTTGTGAATTGTATAGTCATGAATGAAACGCCGCTAACTTTGAGATGACTTTTAGAAGCTAGAGTAAAAGAATCACTTCATAGCTGGAAACTCTTTTCTGCTTTTCAAGAAGTGGAAATGTTAAATCTTCCTGTGTCCTGCCTCTTGAGGAATAATTTTGCTTGTTTTTTTTCCCCCTGATATATTGGGAAACTTTCAGGTTTTATCTCTTTAATATTAGGTGTACATAGCAGACAAACAAACCAACATATGAGAAAAATCATTTCAGTTAGTAATCGAGTTTTAAACCTCTAGACTCAACTTTACATATTTTATTTGATAATGTTGACTGTGTCTATGCCCTTTTGAGTCAGAGTTTTTGTCAAATAAAAATAGCATTTCTCATTTTGAGAAAAGTATTCCTTCTTGAGATATAGATTATAACCACACTTTGCTGACATTTCTTTATGTGGACATGTATGTCGTGAAAAGCCCAGAACAAGAGCTGAGTTATACAGTTCTTTAGGGGAGAGGGAGGCTTGTTTTTGTTCTTTTTTTTTTTTGTTTTGTTTTTTTTTTTGTTTTTGTTCTTTTGACAAGAACTCCCCTAGGTCAAAGGGAGCTCATCTATCCACAAGATAATCTCTAATATTCTAATTACTATTAAGAAAGTTCCCAAACTAGAAATCTTGATCATACCCCATCTTTTCCTAACTGTTAATCCATCCACATATGGCATTACCACTACCTCCTCAATATTTTTTTTTTTTTGCTATTTTTTCTTCTTTATTGTAAAAGTGAAATATAGAGGGGTTACAGTTTCATATGTAAGACAAGTACATTTCTTACCCCAACTTGTTACCTCCTCCCTCATTTTTCCCCCGTCTCTCCCTTCCCAATATCCCTCTCCCCACCTTAAATTGTACAGTTGGTTTAAACCAAATGGTTTTTGTAAGTTGCAATGGTTTGTGTCTTTTTATCCTTTGTCTCTCGATTTTGGTATTCCCTTTCCCTTCCCTACTTCCAATACACGTATATTCAGTATCCAGGGTACTAAGATCAGTTATAGTGATAGCAGAGGTAAAACCATGGGAAGGGAATACAAAAGGGAAAAAAAAGGTACAGTTTCACATTGCAATGTGAAAATAACTACAACAATGTTATACCACTCAATTCCATAACTTGGAGTTCAATTCTCTTAGCATAATTTTATGTGTTCATACAGGCATAGCTATTGGGCTCTTATGATCCTAGACATGTACTAATTATTCCCTTTGAGGGAAACCATACAGTCCATGTTTCTTTGGGTCTGGATTACTTCACTTAGTATGATTTATTCCAAGTCTTTCCAGTTCCTTATGAATGGGGCAATGTCATTCTTTCTGATAGAGGCATAGAATTCCATTTTGTATATTTACCACATTTTCTTGACCCACTTATCAGCTGAGGGGCATCTGGGTTGGTTCCATATTTTAGCAATGACAAATTGTGCTGTGATGAACATTGTTGTGCTGGTGGCTTTAGTGTGTTCTTGTTTATGGTCTTTTGGGTAGATGCCCAAAAGTGGGGCTGCTGGGTCGTAGGGGAGCTCTATGCTTAGCCTTCTGTGGAATCTCCATACTGCTTTCCAGAGTGGATGAACAGTTTACATTCCCACCAACAATATGGTAGGGTTCCTTTTTGGCCACATCCCCTCCAGCATTTGTTGTTGTTAGTTTTCCTTATAATGGACATTCTTACTGGGGTGAAGTGGAATCTCAGTGTTGTTTTGACTTGCATTTCTTTTATGGCCAGTGATGTAGAGCACTTCTTCACGTGTCTCTTGGCCATTCTCATTTCCTCATCAGAGAAGTCTCTTTTTAGGCCTTTAGCCCATTTGTTGAGGGGGCCATTGATTCCTTGAGCATTTGTTTTGGAGGAATTTATTTTTTTGAGTTCTATGCATATTTTAGATATGGAGGCCATTGTTGTATGGCCAGTAAAAATCTTCTTCCAATCTGTGGGCTTTCTATTTATCTTGCAAGCTATGTAATACTCCAACAAATGTAGTACATAATATAGACCAAGCAAACTAGATCTGTTTTCTGCTTTTTATAGAGCTTATAACTTGAAGAGAAAGCCTCTTCAACAAATGGTGCTGGCAAAACTGGTTCAACACCTGTAACAAACTAAAACTAGATCCTTATATATCACCATGCACCAAAGTCAATTCCAAATGGATCAAAGATCTCGAGGTAAAATCAGATACCTTGGAAACACTATAAGAAGGAATTAGGAGAAAAACTTGCGCTCTTTGGCACAGGACAAAACTTTTGTGATAAAGGCCCAGAAACACAAAAAAATCAAAGAAAGGTTGGACAAACAGGATTACATCAAACTACAGAGCTTCTGCCTTAATTTTATTCAGGACTGTTTTCTGTTTCATCTCTGATCTTGTTAATTTGGGTGTGCTGTCTTCATTTTTTGGTCAGGTTTGCTAGGGGTCTGTCTATCTTGTTAATTTTTTCAGAGAACCAACTCTTTGTTTTGTTGATTCTTTCTACGATTTTTTGACTCTAAGTCATTTAATTCTGATTTAATTTTAATTATTTGCTTCCGTCTATTGGCTTATTCTCTTTCAAGGAGCTTACGGTACTTCCTTAAGCTGTTGAATTGATATTTCTCCAGTTTGTTGATGTAGGCACTCAAAGCTATAAATTTTCCTCTGATTCCTGCCTTTGCTGTGTCCAAAAGGAGCTGGTACTTCGTGTGTTCATCTTTGTTTAATGCCACAAACATTTAAATTTCTGTTCTGATGTCTTCAATGACCCACTGGTGGTTCAGCAATGAGTTGTTTAGTCTCCATGAGTTGTAGGATTTTCTGTGGTGGTTTTTTGAGTTGAGCTCTAATTTTATTCCATTGTGGTCTGAGAGAATTCAGGGAATGATTTCAATATTTCTGGATTTGCTTTGTGCCCTAAAATGTGATCTATTTTGGAGAATGTTCCATGTGTTGCTGAGAAGAATGTATATTCTGGTGTTACTGGATGGAATACTCAGTAGATGTTATTTAGGTCTAGTTGGTCTATGAAGTTGTTTAGTTCTGAGGTTTCTTTGCTCAGTTTTTGGTGTGTTGATCTGTCCAGAGGTGACAGTGGCGTGTTAAAGTCTCCAACAATGTGTTTGGATCTATGAGTGTTTTGAGAATCAGTAGTGTTTGTTTGATGAAGTTGGGAGCTCCTGTATTTGGTGTGTAGATGTTTAGGATGGTTATATTGTCCTGGAGGAGAGATCCTTCTATTAGTATGTAGTAACCTTCTTTGTCTCTTCTTACCATTTTAATTTGAAGTCAATTTTATGTGATACTAGGATTGCAATTCTGGCCTGTTTATGGGGGCCATTTGCTTGATAGATTTTATTCCAGCCTTTCACTTTTAGAAAGTATTTGCTTTCACTGGCAAGATGTGTCTCTTGGAGGCAGCAGAAAGATGGATCTTGATTTTTGATCCAATTTATGTGTTTGTGTCATTTAATTTGAGAAGTCAACTAATATTGAGAGTTATGATTGAGAGATGATTGTTTGTTCCTTTCATTATGTCTATCTTTTTAAGGGCTGTGTCTTCCCAATTCTTGCTCTAATAACCTGGTTTTCTATGTAAGGTTCATTTCTCTGTCTGTATTGTGATCTTGATGATTTTCAATGTGTAGCACATCCTTAAGGATTTTCTGTAATTCTGGTTTGGTGGAGCTATATTTTTTATCTTTTCAATATTTTTATAGTTTTTTCCCTTTCTATTATTTTCCATTCTTGCCACTGTTTTCTTTGTATATTTTCCTTTAGCTCTCCAAGTTGGATTTTTAAAATTGATTCTTCCTCCAAGATATCTTCACCATAAAGCAGCACCGAATGCTATGTCTTCTTTTTTTTTTTGTTGTTCCCTGACCAGGGAATCGAACCCAATATATGTTCTTTACATTACTACCAGCCAATGAACTTTTTCAATGAAAGACAGATTCTATTTGTGAGTTGCCACTAGCCTCATGTAACCATTGGACATTTAGAGTATGGATAGTGAGTTCAAAGAGCTGAAAATTAAACTTATTTAATATTGATTAAAATTAAATATAAAACATATGACTTTGGGCTACATGTTGGTACTGAACCCTACATACATGAATATCCATTGCTTTATTGTGTTAATTTCTTTACTGATATATTTTATCTTGCTAGGTATAGTTTCTTGAGGGCAGATCACACCAAGAAATGTACAACAGTAACCTCAGTGGCAATAAGCGGTAAGATTAATATGTTTCTCCCCTTCAAATTTTCTTGCCATAAATGTTGCCTCAAAACATTCTCTAGCAATAAAGAATCATTCTTTGAGAGTTTGTTGGAAGGACATCCTTTTTCTTAACTCCTTTGTGTACATGCTCTTCTTCTTTAGAGGGAAAATCAGCCTGATATTCACTGCTCCATTTCCAAGGTACTTTTATGTAAGACCACTTTGCCTCAAAGATTGGTAACCAAAGCATCTGGATGGGGTTTAGAGCAGCTTTTGAGATTAAGGGATTCTCTATACTTTCTAGTTTAGGAGTCTATGCAAAATCATGACTATAAAAAACACTTAAGTACATGAAAATCACCATTTCAACAAGCTGTTTCCTACATCCTGACTGGGTATTTATTGTTAGTACCATGCTGTCAATTTTCAATTTTATTTAGTAATGTGATACATCTCAGTAGTTTAGGATTCATAGAGGCTTTATTTAATGATTTGACTTTTGTTAGTTTCTTATATTTTGTGTCAATTGGCAAAAACAACAACACATAAACTTGAAATAAATATGTTTGTGTTTGGTAAGCTATGTTCCTATAGACAAATATAGCATTTATGTGGGACTTATTCAGTGCAACAATATATCTGACACATTCATGCAGTATGCACTGAATAGATGTAATATTCCAACAAATGTAGTACATAATACAGACCAAGCAAACTAGGTATGTTTTCTGCTTTTATAGTGCTCATAATCTGAAGAGAAAGGAAGGCCTCACATAATAAGTATGCAAGTAATAGAAATACACATTAGATAAAACATTGATAATATAAATTGAGATACAAAGAGCCCTATTAAAAATCATTCCTTTAGTAGTAGAAGGTGTCACTAGCTAAGGATTTTCCAAAGAGTCAATATTTTTTAACGTTTTACTTTTAGGCATTCCTGAGAGAATTTAATTAGAGCTATGAGGTTTCTTCTTTTAACTATTAAATAGAAAAATATCGAGGCTTTGAAGGGATTCCCAGGTTCCTTTAAGGCTGTCCTCTGTTGATATTAAGCAATGCTAACAATGTTTGTTTTGTTTCTGGGTCATTTCTCTTGAAAAAGCTATGTAAAATTACGATTTGGATTCCAAGTCGTGTGTGTGTGTGTGTGTGTGTGTGTGTGTGTGTGTGTGTGTGTGTGTGTATGTGCTCCTATTTTCCAACTGTTCCCTTTCACATTGCATGTAACAAACAGCCTGAAAGTTTGTGTTTTTATACATAAGTGTGTATATATGTTTGTATATGCTTATGTGCACATACAGGTGCCTCAACCATTTTCTTGAGTTTTAGGTTTCAGACACGTTCCTCCATTCCTGGCATTTGATGCATTTTTCTGAAGTACCCATGTCCGCTGAGATACTTTATCAATAGCTGCTTGTATACATTGCTTTTCTTTCAGACAACCTCTGTTATCCTTTTCTTTCTTGTCTCTGATGAATGCACTTAAAATATTATTTTCACATGACTATAACATTCATGTGAAATGGTACATTGACTATATTAATAGGAGTACATCCAAGATCATTTTCAATTATTTTAGCATTTATCTGCAAGTCTCTTTTTTATAACTCTATTCTAAATATAAAAAATTAACAAAATTCAACACCTGTTCAAAATTGGCAAAATCTGAGTAACGGTTATTATAGTAGTGAAGACCCACCCAACTCTTTCATTCTGACTTAATTGCAACCCTCAGTCGGTTCCCTGCATGTCATTGGTTGAGGAAATGTAGTATTAGAGATAACTTAAGCCATGCACAAAGATGACATTCAACTCTTGCCATCCACCTTGTGGCAGTAGCAATAACTACAACTATCTTAAAGGGTCCCATGGTGAAATATTTGGAGAATCCTTACACCAAATGTAATTAAGTCTTTGTACTTTAGGAGGCTTTGTGAAGTTTCCCATGAAGACAGTGTGAACAAGACAGGGATTTCAAAACCAGTTTAGCTTTAACTTTGAAGCCACCTCTCTTAAAGAACAAGAAATATGTATATATATATAATATACTTTTTAAACACATACACATATGTACATAATATATGTGTGCATACTATACACAAACACACATATATACATATATTTTTGTAATGTTTTCTTCTCCAAGGAAATTTGCTCATTATGCTTTGGAGCTTTCCTCCAAGTCTGTAAAATGAGAATTATGTGATTTGACAGGGCATGAAGATCAGGCTCATGATGACACGTAAGGAAAATCAGTAAATCCTGCCAAAGATCTGGGCTTCAGCAGGCAGTTGGATCTCATTTCCTCTCCTCTTCCTGACTATCAGCCAGGCAAAGGACTGCAGAGTTTGCAACCCACTTGAGGTGAGAAGATAGCAGCTTTCACATTCCTCACTTGATGTTATGTTAATATTCATGAAAGTTGCATCTTCTATATTTGTAGAAGATTAAATAATTCTTGAAGATGACTCATTTGTTGTGGTTCAGTCTGGCCCCGACACCTGACACAGTCAGTGCTACTGCTACGCCACAGAGCGTGTAATGAATCACAGTGTTTTATCCTGACATCACAGTAGAAATCCTTCCAATTTCATCCTTTAAAATGACTGTGACTAAAAAGTTTTATCCTTTACAATTTTCAGTGTGATCATGGCAATTTTCTTTCCTGACATGGTTCATAGCACCTTCACTATAGGATATATACATATATGTATATATGTACTTATATATATATTTATTTTAACAAAGAATTGGTTTAACTTAACGCTTTGTTATTTATTCTTTAATGATAAAAATTCACGCTACTTGACAAAAATTTTGGATAAATGCATTATTTAATGTGTATAACTGATTTGTAGATTTTTGTCAGACTGGTGTCATATTCACACTCTAAAAAGGCATAAAATTAAGTATTAAAAGGGAACTGTGTTTCTTTAATGCTGGACAATCCACTCAGTATTTACACACTGTATTTCTCAGAGCTGCTTTTGCTTTCTTTCACAAGTTTATATTTACCAGTAATATATCTGAGAAACATTTTTAATGTAAAATTAACTTTTAATATATGTTTTAGTGGAGTTCAAGGCAATAAAAATTAGCATACAATTTTTGTTATCTATTTGTATCAATGGTATTAGATAATAATGTCTAACAATTTAAAAAGAATGGGAGAATATGTGTTTTGATGAACATGAGGATATCATTTCAGTATGCTGATTCTCAAATTCTTATAGAGTATAGTCAGAGATATTCAGTAAACAATTATAAACATGAGCAACATTTTCGAAAAAAATATCAGTACCAGACATTTAGTGTGGAAGACCATGTTATCATAATATCAGTATTTTAAAGGGAGGCCGAATAATAAAGCTTACTGGAAAGAATTGAGCATAAATGGCTAAAAATGTAGGTGAATCAGAAAACATTGTTTTTGTCCTGTTTTGTTTCCAAAAAAAGTTTTGGTTTCATGTTAAAAAGATCTATTTAATTCTGACTGTAAATGAGATTAGACAAATGAAAAAAAAAAAAGAAATATGGCATCATGCCAAAGGTGAGTCAATTTAAACATTTACTTATTTTTACAATGATAAGGAAAAGCCTTACCAATCTACATAAATCTAATATCATGCATTTAATCTATTGATAAAGATAAATTAGGGTCAAGAAGCAGTAATGTTTTGTTAGTGTGGGGATCAAGGGAAGAATGCCAGATGAATGAGAGAGGAAAGGTGTACAAACACAGCCATTACATTAAATGGGTAATGGATATTGGTGAAAACAGACTACCTAAATGGAATTTTTTTTAATTTTTATTTTTTGCCAGTCCTGGGGTCTGAGCACTGTCCCTGGTTTCTTTTATGCTAAAGGCTAGCACTCTACCACTTGAGCCACAGCACCACTTCTGGCTTTTTTTTTTTATACATGTGGTGCTGAGGAACTGAACCCAGGGCTTCATGTATATGAGGCAAGCGCACTACCACTAGGCCATATTCCCAGCCTAACTGGAAGTTATAAGTGGATTTAGGAACTACTATAGGTAGATTTGTACAAGTACACACTTGTGATAATAAAAAAAGAAGCAAGGATGAAAATGTCACTCTTTTGAAAATTTAAAGGCTATAATTATTTGATAATAACCATTAACTATTCTTAATTTAATAGGCATTCAACCTGGCTTTGTGTCCTAGTAGAACTGTATATAAACATGTATTATGTTTTTCAAAAATAAAATATGGATCAAATCAAGTAGTTGAACGTGATTTGTATATTGCTCAAAATAGAATCACAAAAAATAACAATAAATTTATAAGCAAAATACTTAGTACCTCCAAGAATTAGTGGTATTTGTAGGAGGAAAGATTTTGTGAGAGAGAAATTTTGAGAGAGGAAATAGTTTATAAGATCATTTCAGTAGTTATTCAAAATAATTCTAATGATATATAAAATAGAGAAATACTGGCTGCATATGTGAAGACATTTGCAAAATAATTTTATATGGTATAATGACACTGAATATATTTTTGCAATAATCATATATGTATATATATATATATATATATATCCAATAGTTACTTAATTAAGGATAAGACACCCAGGATTTTCCTTTAATATGGCTTGGAGAATTGGAGAGAGGTATGTATAAAACAAGTCTGATCAAAGTTAATATACTTAATCTGCTATTCAGCATTGTTGTGAAGTAGAGTAGAATATGTATGGGGAGATTAGGTCAAAAAAATCTCTGTACTCTTGAATAGTTTAATGAATGGATTAATAAGCTTGGGAATAGATTAATCATGGGTGGAAAGTTTTCTTGATAAAGTAATTGTTTCCTCTTCTCTACTTATTTTTTTGATCAGTTGTGGGATTTGAACTCAGGGCCTGCATACAGTTCCTATGCTCCATTTTGCTCAAGGCTAGCACTCAACCACTTTGAGTCATAGCACCATTTTTGATTTTTCAGATGGTTAATTGCAAGTAAGAGTCTCATGATTTTTCTTTCCTGCTGGCTTTCAACCATGATCTTCTGATCTCAGCTTCCAGAGTAGCAGGGATTATTGGCATGAGCCACTGGCATCTTGCTTTCTCTTTCATGAGCTACGAATCTGCCATCAATCCTGTTTCACGAAGTAAGGAAAATGCCCCCGACAAGAATGGCCTGTTTATATTGAAGTAATAAGCTGATTCACATATGAACCGATTAGCTTATAAATAACCCAACATGGTATTCTGTAAGTATATTTGCAAGGGAACCTACTAAAATATTATTACAATTCATATGTGCTTAACATTGTAACATTATCAAGTTAAGATAAAAATAGAATAAAAGGAAAGTATACAGTACAATCAATATAAGAAAAGATTTTTCTAAAAAGTGATCATATCCTTCTATATGTCTTGATGGCAAGGAATTGTTAGACTCTAGAAAAGTGGAAAGGCAAAGACAAAATTAAACAAAATAACCACCTGGAAATGCACACTTGCAAGAGACGCAGTGGAGCCCAGGGAAGAGGGGAGACGGTGGATAGAATGTAGTCAAGAATTCAACGTACATACTACAAAATGAACAAATGTGAAAGAAAGCTGGGAGGGTAACACCTGCCTCTAATCTTACCTTGTCAGGAGGCTTCTGGTTGAGGTTTGGGGTTCAAAGCCATACCAGGCAGGTAAGTCTACGAGACACCTTCATTAAACCACCCAAAACACTAGAAGTAGAACTGTGGCTCAGGTGGTAGACCACTAGCCTGGAGTGAAAGAATCTCAAGGAGAGCATCCAAGCCCTGAGTTCAATCCCCAGGATGAGCACAAAAAAAAAAGAAAGAAAGAAGGAAAGAACAAAAGAAAGAAAGGAAAAGAAAAGAAAAAAGAAGGGAAAAGAGGAAAGAAAAGGAAAAGAACTGTAAAAGAAGGGGTGGGTTGGGTGGGTGAGATGGAAAGGGGTGTCACTGATTAAAGAGCAATTGTCTTATAAATTGCTTTGCTGAATGTGCAATTGCATATATAAAAGGAAATTCACTGGAGAACTCTGAGGTGCCAGTGGTATTTTCACACTCTCTATTAGTTCTGGTAACAACCAGTTATTTTCACTCAAAAGAGATGAGGTATCTGTGATGGAGTGGATAAAGCTTTTGCACAAATTTACACCACAAAAAAAGGAATAGCAGGATTTGAAAACTGGCTCCAAAGAGGCATAATCTTTCAGAACTACATCCTCAGGTAGCTGAAGATGAAGGGAAGGCTTGATGGACAGTGGTAGCCGAGGATCTCTGAAAGCTAAGATAACTGATCAGACAGATTCCAAAGCAGGAAGGGACCTTGTGTGTCTGGACCTGAGACATGCAAGGGTTAACCTTGATGGGATATAGTCATGAGCTCTATCATCTAAAAAAGTCACTTAGCGTTTGCAAAGTCTCTGTTTTCAGGTTTGTCCCAAGTAATGACTGAATTGGTATCTCGGATAAGTAACATTATGAAGACTGGATGGACATGTATGACAGAAAACAACACAATGTTTGGGGGTATAGGAACACTAACATAATATTTTCATTTGCCATTACCATGACACACTCAATCAAAGGAAGGCATTTACAAATTTTTGGATCATGTAAAGAGTGTCATTTGGCTAGATTTATTATTTTACTTGTCAGTTCTATAGAGTTTATGATCCACAAAGCAAGAGTTATTGTCCAGCCTCATTTAAGAATCTGTTTTAGAATCAGTCAAAAATGCTTGAGGAAATACATGAAAGTATTACAGAACTTTTCCAAACTCCTATATATAGAGAAATGAACTGATTAAAGATAACACATATCCAGCTGGTAGTTCAAGGTCTCCTTCATTATTTAATAGCAGGCTTCTTTAAAAAAATATATTCCTTACTGTATTTATGTATCAATTTTTGTCTCTGTCAAATAAACCATCCCTGCTTGCCTAAAACCAACTCACATTTTATGAAAAAAACATGATGAGAGGTATCTGTCTGTCTGTGTTCTAATTTGGAAACTCTGAAAAATCCCACCACATAAAGTCATAAAGAAGATATTTGTCTAATTTTAACATGAGGTGCCATTTACATCACTGTCATTAAATGCTCAAAACCCTCAGGTTATATAAAGGATCCGTATACTTGCAAGATGTAGTTTTAAAGTGTTAATGTATTTTCCAAACCTATAATCTACAATGTATATACATTGCAAACATACACTACATCTTATAATATTTATTTTGGGAATCTTAAAGGATTCAAACTGCTTAAAAACAAAGTGACAATGATATCATCTTGAACTGGCAATTTGATTCAAGTCATAATTTTAATTTAGTTTGATTTTTCTGGAGCCTAAAAGAGGACTATTGGAAGTTATATAGGAAAAAGCTCATAATCTTCCATTACAACTTGTGTGATCATGTTTTTTTGACTCAAATTTATTCCCTATGAGTCTGTAATTTTTTTCTAAGTGAAATTCTAGCCCAAAGAAGAAATTATTTAACTCCATACCAGAATGAAATGAAAGTGTTATTTCTGCATTTGTCAAAACAATAGTCATATATCAAAACTTTCATTTCTTTTCCTTTTGTTTTGTACAGACCAATGCTAAATTCACAAAGATCACTCACAAAAGACTATATTAAGATTGTTTAGAATCATTTGTTCTGCAAATAGACATCAAATTTGTGCTTACCACAAAACTAGCTTTTGATACTGGAGTTTACTGGATAGGCTTAATGGCACAGGAAGAAAAGACAGTAACATCTTTTCCCCTGTTAATCAAGTAGAATACATTTCTCTCTTTTATAAAGGAATGTGAAAAAGGAAATGAAAACGCAAACTTCCAATCTGTGGAAGAAATTTAAGTCAAATCCCAAAACATTTTTCTGTACATCTAGCAAATATAGTAAGATGTTATTCCTCTAACCCCAGCTGCTCAGTAGATCTAGGGGATCGAGGTTTCATGTCAAGACAGGGCAGAAGGATCCATCTCCAAAATGACGAACTAAAAGCCTGGCTGGGGGCATAGTTCAAGTGTCCAGCACCAGTTAAGCAAGCTCTTCAGGAAAGTGCGAAGCATTGAGTAAGACCAGTCCTGCAAAAAGAATATATATAATATTTTCTATATAAGCTACCCAGGAGTAGAGAATGGGTTCCAGCCACAAAACTGGCACCACAAAAAAAAAATAAATAAAAAATCTAAATGCGAACACCACAACAATGAAAGGAGAAGCTGATTATGTAATTGAAGACCACAGTGACTAAGGCAATGAGAAAAAGGAGGAGGAGGAGGATGGAGAAGGAAGGAGGGAGAGAGGGGAAGAGGAAAAAGGAGGGATGAGGAGTGGGGGAAGGGGAGGGAGGAGGAGGCAGAGGCAGAGGAATACTGCTGAGAGATCTAAAAGATTCTAGTAAAAAAACTCACTACAGGGGCTGGGAATAGTGGCAAGAGTGCTTGCCTCCTATACATGAGGCCCTGGGTTCAATTCCCCAGCACCACATATACAGAAAATGGCCAGAAGTGGCGCTGTGGCTCAAGTGGCAGAGTGCTAGCCTTGAGCAAAAAGAAGCCAGGGACAGTGCTCAGGCCCTGAGTCCAAGCCCAGGACTGGTAAAAAAAAAAAATAAAATAAATAAATTAAAAAAAAATTCACTACAACAGAAGGCAAGGAATAGTCATCCCCAAGGTATGTAAGAAAAAGAAAAAAGGAGCATTCCATTGCAAGCCAAATAGGAGGCAACTGACCAAGTGTGAGGGCGTGAAAGGCAAATTTTAGCAGGCAAAGATTATAGAGTCAATTCTAGTTTTGTGCTTTTTTTTTAACGATATACAGCAAGCTATAATGCTGAATAACTTTTAGCAAGGAAGAAGTATCAGAATCCATGATAGCTGTAAAAACATTTTTCAGTTAATTGAGTGAAACTAAATGTGCAAAATCTCTTTGGGTTAATATTATTAGTTAAAATTGCTTATTTGTGATATGTCTTTTATTTCATGAAATTTATTTCTCACATATTTAACAGTGACTAAATTAAAAAATTCTTTTGTTAATTGTTCTAGGGTTATACTCTTCTTGAGATTTAGTGTTTTATTATAATAGTAATAGTTATCTAACATATGGAAAGTGTTTAGAAATCTGATTTAAGAAAACCCCAGTAATTTAATTTTTTTAGTATACGTCGACTCCTTTTTCTCAAAATGCTGTCTTATGGAGAACCATGTGGAATCTGAGTTTGTGTGGTGCAAAATTTATGAGTTTGTTCTAAAGGAAAGTATGTTTCTCTACCCTTTCTGTGTGCTAGTCTTGGGTAGAACATGAACTCCAGGATTTGCACACTTATTCAGCTTTTTCACTTAAGACTGGCTTTCTACCACCTGAACGAGTCCTTTAATTTTTTTTTTTTGCTGGTGCCTTGGACATAAAAGATTTTGTGTCTGAGCAGGCTGGGAAATAAAGATTCTTAGCCTCTTAAGCAGCTCAGATCAAATCAACCTCTAAAAACCTGGGATTATAACAGTGAGCCACTGAGTCCCAGTTTACCTATTTTCTATTGCCTATTGTCTTCCTTGGCAAGTCAGGACTTGGGCAGTTGTGTGTGTGTGTGTGTGTGTGTGTGTGTGTGTGTGTGTGTGTGTGCCCACTCCAGTCATGGGGCTTGAACTCAGGGCCTGCACATTGTCTCTCAGTTTTTGTCTCAAAGATAATTCTGGACCACCGCAGCTCCATTTCTTTCTTTCTTTCTTTTTCTTTTTTGCTTTGTTTTTCAATGGAGATAAGAGGTAACAAACAGTACAAGAAATGTACCCAAAGCCTAACGTATGAAACTGTAACCTCTCTGTACATCACTCTGACAATAAATAAGGAAAAAAAAAAAAAAAAGAATCTCGCGACTTTCCTGCCCAGGCGGGCTTCAAACTGGGCTCCTCAGGTCTCAGCCTCCTGTAGTAGCTAGGATTAAGGCGTGAGCCACCTGCTCCTGCCTTTTGGGAAGTGTTTGTTTGTTTTAAAAGGCTTCATCCCATTGTTTCCTCATTAATAAAGCAGAAGAAATAATTTGCATTTCAAAAGTAAATTGGAAAATTTCTAATTCAAAGTGGCTCACATTCCTTAAGTGTTAACTTTTTCCTTTATGACCCTGAGCTACCAAGTCAGGAGTTTTACTCAGCAAAATCAAAAGTAACGTACTTAGTAACTAAGAACTTTGAGTAATTTACGTGAAAATATGTAGTGATTAATTCATGTCCTTAGAATAGTGACTTTTATGGACAAAATGTAACTTATGGATTATTGCCCCAGGCTCTTTTACCATATAAATAAAACGATTACAGTTTATTTCCTTGACTATATCAGCTTATTTGTGATGCTTTTTACATTTATTGAAATGAACTCCAAGAAATGGAAACAAGAGGTTTCTTTTGTTGTTGTTCTTTTGGTTTAGTTAGTTTGTTTTCCCCTTGGTTGCTGTTTTGGATTTCTGTACCTTCTCTTTTGTATGTAAGTTTATCTGTTCCGGTGAGGGTAGAAGAGGCACAGAAACGGTGGGAAATGCGTGCACAAAGGCAGCAGCGACCCTCACTAGACACCATGTTAGCAATGAACTAGACAACTTGTGGGGGAGGTTGGTCTGGAGGGAAAAATTGTGAGAAAACCAGGGGAAAAAGTGAGACTGGTTATTACCTGACTTACCGTCACCCCACAGTACATCACCTTCACAATCGAAGTATTTTTATAAAATGAGCACTATAATAACAGAAAACAATAGATAAGGAGGTTCCATATACAGGAGCAGCCATTTCTGTGAAAACAGACCTTACACCACAAGCAGCTTCACAGAGCGAAGGGCTTAGGCTCACAGTGTTCAGCTCCACTTGCCTTTCCCGGAGATGGTAGACAGGTTCGCAACCTCCAAGCTTACCCCAGGACACACACCAAGTAAGCTTCGTATTACTCTACCATAAAACATATTCTAATCAGGTCTCAGCATAGAAATGATCCTGCCTTTTAATCTCAAGGCATCTCTACTTGGAAAACTATGTGAATGCAAAGACTCATGATTTTCTTTGTGGACAGCTAATGGTCGCCTTTTATGCTTTTATCCAAGGAAATTCAGGCTTTAAGTTTTTTTTTTTTTTTTAAATCAGAACTGAAATCATTATATAAAGGCTATAAGTTGGGGGAGGATTTTAAGTGAGGGTCAAGCATGACAATCAGATTTAACTGTATTTAAAGGGATTTTTATTTTGTGAAAAAATAGAAAATTTCATATTGTAAGCTACAAAAGCATGTACATAAACAAAAAAGCACATAGAGCTTCCGATGTGGAAAGAATACAGAAAGGCTAATCCTTGCTTGAATTAACTGAGTCAAGGACTTAAGATAGCCTGATATCTATCTTGGAATAAAATTCACTGTTTGGCTGCTTCTGGACTGCCTAGGAGACATCAATAAATATATTAATAAATGTCTGAGTCTAATCTGTTTTTCAGACTACTGTAAATGAATTTTACACACTTGTAATTAATTTTAAAACTTCAGCAGTCTGAACATTCACAATTACTCTGTCCACTTATCAGTTAATACAGTCCTCAGCTCAAATAAATATAACACATTTATTAACATTTGGAAGAGAAAAAAACAACAACATTGGGTCTGGTTGCTATAAACAGAAATACAAAGCAAAGAGTTGCCGCCTTCTCCCGAGTATTCAATCATTAATATGTGGAAAGACTTTTTCACAAATGAATAAGAAAAGGGGAAAGAAAGTTCTGATCTATTTCTTTTTTTGTACATGACTGTGTAATGAACATATCATAGAGAAAAAATTCAATGTAACCAGTTGAAAAAATGAAGACTCGTTACTAAACTGAAAATAAAACTATCTCTTCAACCCTGTTTATTCAGTCCTCTTCACTGTCCTCCTCCTTCTCCTCCTCCTCACGATCATTATATTGTACGTAATATTTATTTACTTCGAGGTTGCATATCTGGTAGTATATGAAGAAAGACAGTTTACTGTTATACTTTGCTTTTTTTCTTATTTTTTTTAGAAAAACATAATAAAAGAAGCACATTCTATTATGAAACCTTGTATAGTTAGTAAATGTCTAACATCTGATTCAAACAGTGTTTGCTAACCAATGCACCATACTGCCCAAAACACCTTGTAGAGGTGAGGACTACTGCTTGTGCTTTTGAGGGCCCATTTCAAATGGGAGGGAAAATGTCTTTTGAGAAGCATTTACTTTCACATAGAAATTAAATTACAGACATGCCAACACACAAGTGTTCAGCTCTTACCAATGTTCCATGTTAAATTTTAGACTCAGAACAGTAAGTGTGTTTACTATTGAACACTGCTTAAAACAGTAGAAAACAGAGTCAAGGATATGTTTCCTTCTTTAGGCAACAAATGCTACCTTCACTTCGGTTTACACGGAGTATTAGGGCATAAATTCACAGTGAATTCACAACTTCAGAATACTGACATAGTAAATAAAATGCAAGAAGCTAAAGACCATGCACATTCATACAGTTACATACAGTTAATACACTTCATAAGGAGCAACTGATTATATGCCAAAGGATGCATGAGGAAAGATAGACACAAATTACGATGATAAAAGTGGTAATTGAGTAACTTTAAGGGGTATCAATCATTTGAAAACAATTTTCTACTTGTAATTGTTTTTTTTTTTTCAAACTCTAATACAGGAAACTTTAAACAGGTGGGTACGGTCTGGTACAATAAAACCATTTCTTATTTGACAAACCTATTGTATGTGGTAAAACTATGAAATCTCATGTGTTCTTTCTGGTAATTGGTGGTGGAATGTACCAATAGGATAAGAAATCACACAAACAAGGTTTCTCAAACCTTGACCTTCACACAGCCTCACTGAGTTTCACAGGAACTGCCTCTTCTGCTCATTGCATTTCTCACATTTGTAGATGAGTTTGGCAGGTTTCAATTGCTGACATATCCAGTGGTGAACAAATATTTTAGAAAGGTATTTTTTTCTTCCTTGTGGGGGTGTGGGCAGAGCACATTTTTTATCTGAAAGTGCATTTCTTCTCAAATCAGGTTGAAAATTATTTTTTTTAAAAAGAAATTTGCAACCAAATTGAGGTATGAATGTAAACTGTGTGAATATTCAACTACCATGTTGAATTATATTCCACCGTGACACCAGCATGCAGAAGAGACAAATGTATTTAATCCAAATCAATTTATATCCTTCAGTTGTGAAAAAGCAGAGCTCTGCATTGCAACTTCTAATCACTTAGATATAGCTCATAATGAATAAGCAACAATCTCTGAACATCTTTTCAGCTATTAATGATTTTTGAATGACAGTTTTGAGAACTTTTTTTTGGTGAAGCAGCAAGGGTAGTCCAACATTGAAAAATATATTCATTTTTCCTTTGAAATCACAAGTCTTTATTTTGAAGTTTATCAATGATCTCTTTATCACTTGGATTCAGAAACCTTTACAAAACTTGGTGGAATGTGGAAAGATCTCCAGCTATGTCATGTAATAGTAACTAGTTTCATTATTTGCTTATTGGAATGAGCGATACATCTTTAGAATAATGGCAATACCAGTCAGGCCTGTAATCTTAGCTACTTAGGAAGCTGAGATCTGAGGATCATGTTTCGAAGCCAGCCTGATCAGGAAAATCTGTGAGACATTCATCTGCCATTAAGCACACACATACACACACAAAAGTCAGAAGTAGAGCTGTGGCTCAAGTGGTAGGGTACGAGCCTTGAGCAGAAAAATGAAAAAACCTCAAAGACAGCACCTAGGCCCTGAATTAAAGTCCCAAGCCTAGCACTCCCCCTCCCAACCCCACCCCCCCCCAAAAAAACCAGGTGATGCTTATATAACTTCTGTTGTTTTTTTTTTTTTAATCCAGGGGATATTAAGCCATTTCTCTCATTTTTCTCTAAATTTACCTAAACTAATAAAAGCATAGTTCGCATGAATCTGTGGTACATTACAGTGACAGAAGTCAATGTGGAATTTGAAAAACTGTTTAACGTTTTCTTTCCCTTTTTACACTTTTGGATTTCTATTGTTCTTAACCAAAGAGCTATTTGATATAAAGAAGTTTTTTTTCCCCCCAAAGTTGATTCATACAGGTGCTAATAATACTCAAGTAGAACTGGTGCATAGGAAAAGAGAACACTTAACAATACACTCGTGCATTTCCCATGGCCTTCACTATCCTGATAGGCTACTGCTGTTGATATTCATAAATCGACTCTATTTCCTTGAAAAAGTACATGCTATCCCAGAATGTTTATAGTGTAACCACAGAAAGACTTGGTTCAATTCACTTGGGAACTCAATTTTGTACAGTGTCTAACAAATTGTATGATTTTTTCTAACCACAAAAATCAGTCTTTATCACACATGATAGAAAGAAAATACATTCCCTAATAAATTCCAATTTAATAATACATGAATTTAGTTTTCAAAATAAATCCAAGATCATGTAGCTGAGTACAGAATGAAAGCATGAAATTAAGAAACTGTCATCAACAAATAAAATATCTTGAAATTTTTTGAAAGAAAAAATATGTATCGATTACTATGCATCATTCTATCACTGCCTTAGTATTAAAAATTCTAGAGAGAAACCACAATGGAAATGATTACAAAGGATTAACACTTCAGGGTAATGCTTCTTGCTAGGTGCCTGGATTTAACAACATTAACAGAAGCCAGAACAGTGAAAGCCTTTTACATCCTGCTGAAAATGTGCCCTTGGGTCTCAACTTTGCTTGACAAGATATTTCCTTGACAAGAAAGGTGAAATTTCTTACAGGGGTACAAGATTGAATGGCTAGAAAAACTGCATTGTCACAGATATCATCCAGTGGTTTTTAAGAAGCCCCAGAGGATTTAATCTTATAGACAATTCCTGTTCATCAATGAAGATATTTGTAGCTTTTGGACACACGAGAGGGAAAAGAGACAGCAACTTGGGTTAAATTTTGCTTTACTGCATCCATAGGTATCCTTTTCATGTTACACTCTGGAACATTTGTTCCTATATGTTGCCAAAATTAAAACACTATAAAATGCAATCAGAATGAAAATGCACACATGTGCAAACACACAACACACACACACACACGCACGCACAGTAACTTCCAAGCTAAATCCATTCCTCCATATATTGCAAAGCATAGGTATCTACACACTTATATCTAATAGTCTCTAGAAGAGCAACTAAAAGTAAACTTTATAACACAGAAAAATAAATATACACCCTGTATTGTACTTTCCGTGACCAAGCAATATGTTTGTAAACTAGTTTCTATAACTTAACACCATGTAATAACATTTAAAAAGTACAAGAAAAATTATGTATGAAGAAATAATCTAATCATATTGCTCTTCAATACACTTATGTAGACAATTCTGACTTGAAGTAAACTTCAGTAAAATGCAGCTTTTCCTAGCCCGCAAATGGCTATACAACTTTTCCTTTCAAGTAGAACCCTGGAAGTTTTGAAAGGGGCTGCCCATCATTCAGTCAATAAAGGTGCTATATATTTTTATATTTCATGTACAAAATTCTGTGGAAGAAGTGGAAGGACTTTGTTGTATTATAAGATCATTCTTAACTTCAGGTTCTTATTCTATGCAAGTTATAGTTGCTTCATGAAAAATGAAGACCAAAAGGAAGATGTGAAGATTCTAGTAAAACACTGATTATAAATCTGGTCACTGAGACAAATGTTCTCCTAAGGTTTAGAAATCACTGTTTCCCTTTTGTTAAAATAAATCTCAGGGCTCTTTACAAAGTGCAGATCATTCACTTGAAGTGACATTGGCAGGAGTTACAATGGCGCCACCCTGTTGACCAGCTGCAAGTTCATTTCTTGAAGGCTGTTCATGATCTTCTTCTGGTGACCCACAAGAGTCACACCAAGCCGTCTCAAATCCCTGCATGAAGAAAGCACACATTGGATGCATGTATTGATTCAAGTTGCAGCACACCTCAATACTTCACGCAGACCAAGGGGAAAACCTTTGACGGAATCTATCTACAGCACAGTCCTGGTTTATGGAACTGTCATCACTGTATCTTCTCACATAGGAAAAATTTAGCTTTATTCATTTTCTTTTTTACTTTGGATCCAAAATACCAATATTTTCTTCTTTTACCAAATAAGTTTAGCTTCTATAGGAATTTAGCACATTGTGAAAACTACTCACTATCAAAGTCTTTCACTCACAATACTGTTCACCATTTAAAGACAAGCCGTGTTTAAAAAAGTACAAATATTGAATGTATAGATGAACATCTTTTGAGTTCAAGACAAGTGGCTGTGGATTTTTAGTACAATTTCCCATTAGATTTAGGAATGCTAGTTTTCTAAAAGGTTCATTTAGATGTTTGGAAAGAATGTGTATCAAGTACAGGAAATATAGGTGTTCACAATGTGTTTGTACATATGTTTAGGTAATTACAATATTTTAAAATGCATAAAATAATGAGAATTTGTATTTAGTCTTATTTTCAGATCTTCATAGAATTATTCCATTGGAAATAGTGAACTTGAGACTATGATAGTGGAAATCAAGCAGTTTCAGAAAATGTGAAGAAATCTCTTTACAAGAGTATAAAAATTAAAGGATTCCTTAGCTGAATTTGAACAAGAGGTAATATAAAGATTGTTTACTAAAGTGGTATTATTTGTCTGTTCTTCCCTTCACTGTTTTTTTTTTTAAATTTCTTACAAGAACATTAGGAGTTAAAAAGTAGCCTAAGTGCTTAGGATGAGGAAATAATTCTTTTTTAAGAGTATGAATGAACTCAGAATTTACTATAATAAGAAAGTAGTAGGTTGGGTCACAGTATAAAAATAATCCTGCTAGATGTGGCATGGGAGGTGATCAGCAAACATGAAGAATCAGTAAAATTAACTTTGACATGAAATCACTATAGTTAGACAGTCATAAAACTATGAAACAGGGAATGATAGGCTAAAGTAGAATTTCTTTTTAAAGTTCCAGTTTCATCTTGTCTATTTGCAACAAAATCAGAATTTCTCATGGTTGCCCATATTAATATAAATCTATGTTGTTGGGCTGTTCTTGTGGATAGTAGGGGAGCCAGTGGCGTCTGTGCTGGCCATTCACTAGGTACCACAGCACACTCTACAACGATGGCCCTAACTGTTCTGCACAAAATACCTTCAGATGTTGTGGGGTGAAAATTTCCCCCATTTGAGCACGATGGCCACTAAACATAAATATAACAGGCTCCACGTAATAAACAGTTCTTTCTCTATGCTAGCAAAATATGTAACCCCAAGATACAAATTTGTGTTTTTTTAAGTGCTTTTTTTATAGTTTGGAAAATGCAAGCATGAAGAATTGAAGTCTCTTAGCAAAGCCAGTGGTCGTAGGGGTAGAAATGAAACCAGGTAACCTCTATTCACAAAATCTCTACTCTTTTTCTCAGACTTGATATTAGGAAAAATAAGAACACTTTGAGATAAATGTAACAATCTTTTTCTCTCCATACAATAAGATTTTGGGAAATCTAACATCAAATACTGAAATTACTGAGCACATACTTCCTGAGGCAGGCTATGCTAATGTATCTGCATTAAGAGTCTCATGTATACACCTATTGCCTGAAGAGTTGTACAGTTGCATATAGTCAGCAGTGCTCACTATAATATGCGCAGTATATATATGCCTCTCTACAAGGTGATTTTCACTAGAAAGCCCAGGATAGATAATGTTAGTTATAAAGATTAGAATGTTCTAATTAGCAACGTAGTCTTAAAATTGCATAGTACTTTTATATTGATACTGCATATAAGAATCAAAATGGTATCAGAAAAGTGTCCATGGGAAAGGTTAAATATCTTTATTGTAGCAATCATAAGTGTATTATTTTCTTTTAGGTAGTCTGCCTCACATCTTTTTTTTTTTTTTTTTTTTTTTTGGCCAGTCCTGGGCCTTGGACTCAGGGCCTGAGCACTGTCCCTGGCTTCTTCCTGCTCAAGGCTAGCACTCTGCCACTTGAGCCACAGCGCCGCTTCTGGCCGTTTTCTGTATATGTGGTGCTGGGGAATCGAACCTAGGGCCTCGTGTATCCGAGGCAGGCACTCTTGCCACTAGGCTATATCCCCAGCCCTGCCTCACATCTTTTGTTGTTTTCATGTGTTTCTGCTTTACTATCTAATGCATCTGTGATATGATTAGATTAACAGAGATAACAGTAAAACTTTAAGAAAAGCAAAAGTCTACACTTTATGGGAAGAGGGCTGCTACAATGTTTTGTAAAACAAATATCTGGAAATGGTACAAAGTGTACTATTTTTTCACTACATTTTTCCTAGGTAAGATACATATGTATATACATATATGTATACATTTTCCTTTTAAAAATACTATACTAGTTTTATCCTGATGGTATACAATCTTAAGCAATAGTCAAGGTCAATTTTAATGATTGTAAATACTAACCAAACATAAGCTTATAAATCTCATCGTGATAATAATACTGTTGCACATATACATGATAGACTATATATAATGATTATACAGGAATAGTTTTAGAAAAGCTGTAAATAGAGAGAAATGCCCTCTTGACACTATGTTTGTGCATCTTCTCGACGATTCTAAGCAGTGTAGCATACTGCTTAAGCATATCAAAGATGTCAAATTGGTAGAATAAAATGTAAGAAAAAAATTATTATTGTGTACTTGAGTTGGAGTCAACTTCATTATTCAGGATAAAAGAGAAACATTTGTGGATGCGTTACCTAACTGAATCTTCTCTCCTCTGCTTTACAAAACCAAACATTTCCTTCCAACAATATTGGTGGGTTAGAAGAGGGCAGATTAATACGTATTTAATAATCTGTGGGTTTTGCTTTCATCATAGTTTTATAGTGTAGGTATGTGTTGCTTTTAAACTTATTTACAAGAATCTGAATAATCATTTCTATAGCTATGTGATATCAGTTTAGCATCTATCGTTTATTATCTATCTATAAACCCATTTACATTTGTCAAGAAGATACATAACCATAGGTTTTTAATGGCTTCAATTAAATATGGCCTACTGAGAGCTACAGTTCTAACATGACTATAGAACAGAGAAAATTATGCATTATTTGTTAAATTATGTATAATGATGTTTTTGATAAGATTATAAGTGAATTTGAGCTCTTCAGCATAAAGTTTGGTTTTAAATTAAAGAAGAATTTTCATCTTAGTAGTTTAACACTCTATCATGGGCACAGAAAACCCTGTAGCTTATACAAATTGGAATATTTAAATTTATTGAATTTTATTTATTTTTTCTGAATAATCAGAAGTTGGCAATACTGGCTTGACTAGAATTCTAAAACCAGCTATGATTCTGTTTTTTTTTTTTTTGTTGTCCAGTCATAGGTTTTAACTCAGGGCCTGGTGCTGTCACTGAGCTCTTTTTCCTCAAGGTTAGTGCTCTATTTTGATTTTTTTTTTTTTCGCCAGTCCTAGGGCTTGGGACTCAGGGCCTGAGCACTGTCCCTGGCTTCTTTTTGCTCAAGGCTAGCACTCTGCCACTTGAGCCACAGCGTCACTTCTGGCCATTTTCTATATACGTGGTGCTGAGGAATCGAACCCAGGGCTTCATGTATATGAGGCAAGCACTCTTGCCACTAGGCCATATTCCCAGCCCCAGCGCTCTATTTTGAACCGCCACACTACTGTTTTTCTGGTGGTTAGCTGGAGATAGATTACTCTGGCCAGGCTGGATTTGAATGGCAATCCTTAGCTCTCAGCCTACTGAGTAGCTAGGATTAGAGGTGTGAGCTACTGGATCCCAGCTTATGATTCTGTTCTCAAGTGCAATGTTTTGGAATCCGTTTACAACTTGCCTTAGGCTTACAGTCTCTACTGTCGACAGTAACTTAATAAACATACGTAATTGCAGTGTTGTGTCATTTCTGACTTAATAGCTGTTCAAATAAAAAAAATACACAGAATAACAGAAAAATCTGAAGTTGAAATATACTTTGACCAAACATGCTTTAAGACTAAGACTCCCAAGTTTTTCAAATTACTAAATTCATTCATTCATGCATGTGTTGGTAAACAATACATAAACATACACCATTAGATCTTAATGAATAAAAATTTAAAACAATGTATTTGGTGCTTAAAATTGTGTTTCTTACTCTTATTTTCCTAAACTCTTTGTGAAACCAAATTACAAAATGATTTCACAAATACAAAAAGGTTTTATATATGCAGTTTTAGCATTTATCAGCTTTGAATTTAATATTTTTCTACACATTTACAATATTTGAATGATTCAGTTCCTGTGATTTTATGACAATAGTTCTAGGAATAAGTTCTTTTATTATAATACTACAGGGGTTCATAAACCTAATACTTTGATATTGGATGAAGTTTGCAAAAACAATATTACAATGTGTTTTGACAACTTTTTTTTTTTGCCAGATACTCAAATTTTCTTTTACCACGAATCCTAAGTAATACCAAGGGAAAGGGGAAAAAAACATACGAAAGTCTTTTTAAAAAATATTGACCATATAAGTAATGAATTGCCCTAATAGTCTGTTAACACAGAATCTAGATAATGTTTTCAGCAATTAGGATAAAACAGTAAAAAAGAGAATATATGTCTAACAGTACAAGACTATTCAAGAAATCAGCTTCTGTAAAGTTAGGTTAGCTGGTTTAAATCCTAGTAAGGAGTTAGAAGCAATTGTCTTACAAAGGCAAACAGTCTTTCAAGGAATACGTTCTAAATTTTCATTTAACTCTTTTGGTTAGAGTCAATGAGCTAAATGATAAAACATCTGAAGGAAGCCATGTAAAAGGTAATAAACTGAATACAACCATTGAAAGAAGATACAAAAGTTTATGAAGACTTGAGAAGAAAAAACACAATGAAAAGAGTTTGAGTATGTAAAATATATAGGAGAGTAACAAGTAAAAGTGAACCATAATATAAAAATAATTAACATTCTTAGAGTATTTGGGGCCCTGGAATATAAAGTAAAATACAGATATTAAATGCAAAAACATTCCTTGTCTTTATAATTGTCTGTAAAGGGGAAACAAAAAATGTGCCAGAAATAATTATGTATATATGAGCATGTGCTACTTTAATAAAAAAAAGAGACATTGTTTAATGCAAATAAGTTTATTATATATTTACAAGTAATCTGACATTGGGTAGAAGAAATACCTACAGTATCATTTTAATATAAAATGACAAATGACTTCAATAAATCAAAAATGACCATTTTTTACTGAAAAAATTAAATAGCAATCATGTAAAAATAGTTTAAAATTGTTGGCAGAATTTTCAGTATACTAATTTAAATATAGCACAAATGAGTTCCTTGAATGCCCAAAGAAATGATGGTCAAAGTATTTATGTATGTCATCAAGTGAGGTGGGAACAAGAATGGCATTAGTAAATTAGGAAAGCAAGCTGAATGGTTGTGATTGGGATCATTAAGTCATCCATAGGTTGGAAGAGAGTGCTGAGTTTATGGCCTTAACTGGTGAGAAATGATGGTACCCTGTTACCTTTTCTGAGGAGAGCAGTGAATTTAGTGAATCAAAGAATGACAGAACAATAGAGTTGATGACAAAATAAAGCCTATGGGTTAGTGATTTAGAGTACTCTAAGATTTTCTAATACTCACAGAGATATTTTAACCTTTGAATTTCCAGGCCATATGAAGTAAATTATTATAATATTATTCACAGGTTAAAACATTATAAATGTGAATGTAATTGAGATCGGAACCATCATAGGACAGGTAATTTTCACACATAACAATTAGGCTAAAATAATTACACGTACAGAGTATATAATAAAGAACAAACAACTTACAACCTTAAATCATTTAATATTTCACTCTAGTGATTTTTATTTGACTAGATTTGATAAATTTTAAGCGTGCAAACAGAAAAAGGGCACAATTGGTTCCACTGAGATTGTACCGAATAACAGATCTGAAGCAGGATCTAATATATTCTTAGATCATAAGAATATAAAATGCACCAGTTGGGCATAAAGTAAGACTGGGAAACTTGATTTAAGCTGTGTGTAGCCTGGGTTATTCACCGTAAAAGTCTGAAATTTAGGAATATGTTTTGTGCTGAAATTTAGGAATATATTTTGTTGTTACGTAGTACTAACCACACCAATTGTGCTTACAAGTTGTTTCATTTTGTATTTACATTTGTATCACATAGGTACTAGTATAAAAACTGATCGAGAAAACATCTTTTTTTTTTTTTTCCACAACACAACACGCCAGTATTTTGCCGATGAGCTGCTATTCCAATCAGTCACATATTTAAATACTATTTATTTGAAGCAAAGAAGCAAAGATACTGGCCACAGAAGCATTTAACCATGCAGTTTTTTTTTTTTAACAATACAGGCTAAAAAAGGTGAGGCTTTTTTGAAAGCTGCCATATATGGAGAAAGGTTAACTGATTTCCCTCGATCTCATCCAGACTGGTTTCTGAGCAATTTTCCTCACCCCAGAAATCATGTAAAAATTATCAGAAAAATTACTCACTCCAAGGTCACCTGAGCCACAGCGTCCATTGAACTGTATCCATTTTCCATGAAAATCTCTGTGTACCGGCCCATCTTGATTGCTTCTAGCCATTCACCTACAGATCTGTAGGCTCCAGAGCCTAAAGATCCATGCTCTGCCAACAAACTAGATACTCTAAAACATAGAAAACATATATGTTATAAGTCACAACATAGGGATAGTCTAAAAGAGTATAATTGTAAAGTAAATCCTTATCTTAGGAAATGTAGGGCAATGGAACCAATCTGTATGACACTATTGTTAAATATCAGTATATATTTGCAAGCAAATATAACATACACTACCAGTGATGGATCATAATGTGAACCATGAATCTGCAAAGACAGTAAGTTATTTGTGTATAGTCATCAATTGTGTCAGGTGTGTTATTATGGTAGTGGATGTTGATAATCATTGTGGAAAGGTCATGTGCATAGAGAGGCATTTGGAAGATTTCTGTTTTCTGCTCAACGTTGCTCTGAAACTGAAATTATTTATTTAAAAATTATGTACATAGTTTGTAGTGATTTAGGTACATATGTATATCTTACTATTGTTGAGTTTATAAAATATTATATAACATATATGCATGCAGAGGGTAATTTTTACAAACTAACTATTTTTATGCTTTAACAGAGGATCATCCTTAAGTTAATCTCAGGAGATCTAGAAGCTACTTATCCTTTTATTTATATATTTTTTTACTTTTTTAAAGTTTCAGGTGCTTACTGATTCACCAGGTGTTGTGGTGAAAACTAGAAAACAAACCGTTCCCTCAAATACATGTGGAAACTGAACAAAACCTAGCAAACCATTAGACTCTTTTCAGAATGTTAAATTCATACTTTGGTCAATAAGATAATGAGATGTTGTTTTCTAAAACTATATCCTAAAGAAATAGTCAGGGAAAAGGATCAAGGTTCTTTGTATTTGAACATCGAAGATAATTTGCGTGGCTCTGATATCTGTGAGACACAAGACACTGGCATCTATGTTCCCACTCATCTATGAAGTTTCTCACATTCCATTTACACTTCAGTCTACTTCAGTGTTTTCTTTTGCCAAAACCAATTGCATAAAAAATTGCTGTGCTTGATGCGAGCAGTGATCTCAATTTTGCTAGAAACTCTATAGATGTGTCTACTGCTGTATCTCTTTAAACTGTATGCTACCTCTACATTTATTAAAACAGTAGTTCTCTTTTGTTTTGCTACCACAGCATGTATATCACTACTTTCTTATCACTCTCTTTTCCATTTTCCTCCTTCATTTTCTTATCAAGAAAACTAATAATAACGAATGCTGGAGGGGATGTGGCCAAAAGGGAACCCTACTACACTGTTGATGGGAGTGTAAACTTGTTCAACCACTCTGGAAAGCAGTGTGGAAATTCCTCAGAAGGCTAAACATAGAGCTCCCCTATGACCCAGCAGCACCACTTTTGGGCATCCACCCAAAAGATTACAAGGAAGACCACACCAAAGCCACCAGCACGCCTATGCTCATCGCAGCACAATTTGTCATCGCTAAAATATGGAACCAACCCAGATGCCTCTCAGTAGATGAGTGGATCAGGAAAATGTGGTACATATACACAATGGAATTCTGTGCCTCTACCAGAGAGAATGACATTCCCCTATTGGTAAGGAAATGGAAGGACTTGGAAAAAACATACTAAGTGAAATGAGACAGACCCAAAGAAACATGGAATGTATGGTTTCCCTTATTGGGAATAATTAGTACACATCTAGGATAATCCTAGCAGATCACAACAGCTCAATAGCTATGTATATATGAACACAAAAAATGATGCTAAGTAAGTACAAACTATAGAATCTGAAGACTGGTAATTTGTAAATTATGATTCCTCTGTGGTTGAGGGATATTCATTTCCAGTACTGAACACAATGATTGTCTTCTCTTTCAAAGCTCACCCCCCTAATTAAGTCTACAGAATGGTTTTTGTTTTGTTTTGTTCTGTCAGTACAAGAGACAGAATCCATGTCTTTGTACATGTTAGCAAGTGCCCTATCTATATCACTAATCTATACCACTGATCCTCAAATATAATGATAATAATAATCATATGATTGTAAAATGTTATTATTACCATATGATTGTAGAATGTTATTATTACCATTGTTATTGCAGTATTGGGATTGGAACTTAGGGTCTTTTCCTTGATAAGTAGGAATTCTTCTACTTGAGTCATGCCTCCAACTCTAGAATTGCATTCCTTTAAAGTATGAGCTCTGCAATCAGATTGTCTTACAATCTGTTCTATCTTCTTCACTTGATAACTCTGAAACATTAGTTAAGTTAGCATTCTTAAGCCTTTGATTTTCTACCTATTTGGAGATAATAGTTATTCCTATCTCAAAGGTTTGTGAAGAGAAGAAAGCAAAATTAATACAACATTTAACTCAGAGGATGGTTTTTTTTTTTTTTTTTTTTTTTGGCCAGTCCTTGGGGCTTGGGCTCAGGGCCTGAGTACTGTCCCTGGCTTCTTTTTTTGCTCAAGGCTAGCACTCTGCCACTTGAGCCACAGCGCCACTTCTGGCCATTTTCTGTATATGTGGTGCTGGGGAATCGAACCCAGGGCCTCATGTATATGAGGCAGGCACTCTTACCACTAGGCCATATCCCCAGCCTCAGAGGATGGTTTAATCCATGGGAATTTCTAACATACGCTTTAGCTTTCATTTTCAGGGGACAACAACAAAAAAGAAAAAAAAAATGGTGCTAAGTGAAATGAACTCCAAGTCATTGAAACAAGTGGGTTATCATTGTTGTTGCTATTTTCAATGTACCATGTGAAATTCTGCCATTTTTCCTTTGTCTTTCTTTCCCATGGTTTTACCCCTGATATCACTGTAATGGATTTTAGTACCCTAGATATTGTATATATGTGCATTGGAACTAGGGAAGAGGAAGGAAATGCCAAAATCAAGAGACAAAGGATAAAAAGACAAAGCAATGCAACAGCAAAACTTACAAAACCATATGCTGTAAACCAACTGTACAACTCATGGGGAGGGGGAGGGCAGGAGGGGATAAATGAGGAAGGAAGTAACAAGTTGGATAAGAAATGTATGTGCTGAAACTCTAACCTCTCTGTACATCACTTTGACAATAAAGAAATGAAAAACGAAATCTAAAAAGAGCCAGGACTTTGTCCTATATCTTGTCTACTCAAATTATAACTCCATTTAGTTCTTGGGCTCATTTGGACTTTCATGTTTCAATACGTTTATTTTTCACAGTCTTTTTTTATTTCTCACAGACATGCCATCTCTCTGAACATGGTCAATATCACCCAGAATCACACTATTAATCTTCTCCATGTTCCTTTCTTACTGAAGTACTTCCAATTACAGTCTATGATAAAGTAGTTCACTTTTTCTATATTTTTATTTGTTCTCACAGTCTCTCATGGAACATATTGAGCATATCACTAATATAATTCCTACTCATACTTTTTCATTACATTTTTCAAGACACCATGTTTTCCCATTAAGGTCAAGATAGGCTGTTGGTTTTATTTTTATTCCTTACTCCAGAACCAAATACAAGGTTTTGGGAGTTTTACTGGAAGTTTTATATGTTCAATCCCTCTCTCTCTCTCAACAGTGTATTGGATTCACCAAAGGAAATAGGTAGGTTTAGTTCTTACATACTGTATGCTTAATTCTTAGCCCACAGCATGACACAGTGTAGGAAGTTGAATAATTGTGGACAGTTTTGTGCTGATTTGTGGTGTGGTCGAAGGCTTGTCAGAGACAGAAATATAGAAGGAAACATAAGTAAACTGGAGTTTATGGAGATTTTGCAGGTTTTGTCAATATCATGGTTGACAGAATATGGCCACAGGAAACAAAATTCAAGGTAGGTTAGACTAGAAAATGATCTAAGGAGAAAATTTTGAAGTACTGGGAGATATTTAATAAATGTCATCAAATCTTGTGAGGATAGGAAGAATGCAAGAGATGCGAACCCAGAAATTAATCCAGTTCAGAACTGGGATTTTCAGATGATTTCAGAAAGAATAGTACGGGAATGGGGGTCTGAAAGTTAAACCGGGTTAAACTAAAGTTGCTGCTACATGGAATCTTACATACCACACACAAGAAAATATGAAAATTATTTAGAAAAATTTTAATTGTTTTCAAATTACATTGGTGGTAATCAAGTGAATCAATATAACTTAGAACATTTTTATGATTTGTTTTCCTTCATTTTATTCATGGCACTCTAACATAATTCAAATAATAGATGAGAGATCAGCTTAATAATTTAAATGGCAATGAACAGTTTTAAAACAGATATTCAAGAAACAGCTTGGAAAGAATGCTAAGAAGATATGCTCTCCAGTTGCTTCCACAGAAAGTTAATGATGCCTGAACAGAATCTGAAAATTTATTTCTCACTTGCATTTAAAATGACTTTTTTCCTTGTAAACAAATGTAATGTCAAAAATCATAAAACTTATGTAACTTCATAAACAGGCTGTTTTCATTTAATCCACACTACTAGTGAATTCAGTTATTAGCATAATAGTCTTTCTTGTAAAAATAAACAAGTCTTCAAATTTAGTGAAAATAACAACCTGGCAAATTTTCCAGCCTGGAATCAAACTGATTCATTCTAGGAAAAATAATTCAGTATTTTTTCAAATAAAAATAAAACTATACATTGTATGTCTGCAACATTATTTTAAAACACTCATGATGTTACTAAAAACATAAAAAAATGATTATTTGGTCATACAAACTTTCTTCACAAGATTACTGCTTTAAAATTTTAAGTACTATTTTAACTGTGCCCTAAATGAGTAACCCAATATCACTGTACAACTGGAGCAAATATATCCTTAAACTTGTCAGTGTTCATAGAATATAAGGCATAAGAGGTAGTCATATTTAAAAGACAGACACTAAGCTGATTCTAAGGGAATTATTCATGTACTTACTGTTAGACATATCTAATTTCACATGTGTCATTGTTTTATTTCCCTTCCCTATGACCCTATTTTGTTTTCTTCATCTGCATGTACTCTCCAGAATGCACGAAAATGTGACATATGAGAGGCACTTTTAATGCTACCTAAATGTGGTTATAGTGCATATTTTTTTCCCTAAGAGTGTCATATTACAATATTAGGTCAGATGTAGGTGATAGTATGAATAATCCGTTTTATTTCCTTCATTATAAGAGTGCAAGTATCTAAGATATATACTTCAGTAAGTTAGTGCCATGGAGACGCACTGACCAAGAAATACAAAAGATACAAAAGAATTATTTCATTGATGAAATGCTCAAGTCATCAATTCAAAATAAACCCAAAAACTCGCTCAGATCTGGCCTTGTACCTGCTTGATGCATTGACAAGTGTCTTCAAGCTACTTGGATTGCGGATTAGCTTGTCCAACATGTTAACGATATCATCAAACTTGGGCCTGCTATTCCGTTCTTTCTGCCAGCAATCCAGCATTAATTGATAGAGAGCAGCAGGGCAGTCCATGGGGCTTGGCAGACGGTAGCCTTCCTCCACTGCCTTAATCACCTGCAGAAAGCAAAGCAGAACCCATTTTTCAACACCACAGATTTAATGCAGGTAACGTGAAACATTCACTCCACCCAGCTTTCAGCCCTGCTAGTTTGTAAGAATATATTTTGATTTTTACTATAAAATGAAAATAAAAGAAATAAACTACCACAGTATAAGGAGACTTTCTTCACATTTGGTAAATAAATGGTAATCATTTTTACCTAAAGTCGTGGTGAAGGGTGATTTGTAAAAATAATTGACATAAAATGTGTTCTTCATGTTTTATTTATTCTCCTATGCTGGAATCAAGTAAAGATTAAATTTTCCAGTGATTTCTCTGAAAAGTTAATGTCTTTTTAATGAAAAAATATGGGCAGAGTCCTATTTTTAAAGTAATAGGATGGCAATTTTGCTTCAAAAAAGACTTTTGGGTGTAAATGATGGATAAGCCAAAGGCTAAATTAGCATAACTGTCTCGTGTTTCATTTAATAATGTCAGGATCTGAATGTTTATGATCATCTGCTGATTTCTGTCAGGAATTTGAAATGATTATCTTAGAAGCACAGGCATTACAAATATCATTGATTTTCCATGTAACCACATATAAGTATCAGTCTAGTTATGGGGTTCTAATCAAACACATTTGTAACAATATCATAAAAAATTTAAATCCAGAATAAGTTGTCCATATACTGAATATAACAATCCTTGCTTCTTTCAATCATCATACCTATAACATTTGAACAATGATAAAAACAGCATTAATAAACATACTTCTCAAAATTGGATTGTGTGTAGCATGTGAATAGAATTACTTGTGACTATGTGTAATTAATAAACTTAATTATATTATTCCACAAACATTTTGATTTCCTTTGGTAAATGCACAACAATTATCCACAAAGGAACTTGGCAAAATAATTGTCAAAGATTGGAACGAACTCAGCTTCTTCATGATAAAGAACTGACATCTGCGTAAATTCAGTGACAGATGGAAAGAAGATGAAGTGGTAGATGTAGCTTTTATGACCTAGAGGTTAAACTGAAAGTAGAAATTAATTGCTTTCAAACCTACCACACTGAAAAGTTTTTTTTTTTTGTTAGCTGGAAATGAACAAAGTTTTCAAAGGGAGAACAATTATCAGGTATAATTTGAGAATGTTTTAATCTGAAGTGATTGAGAAAAGCCCCACCTGGAAGCTTGTAAGAATTGAGCCAGAGCACATAAGGGCGTCTGGGATGGCAATACGTACATGAGAGTTAGAAGCATTTGAGCATAGCTTGAAGTTGATACACTGTATATTTCCATGGGAAAAATATATGATAAAGGTCCCAAAGAAGAATCAAGAGTTAAGTGTTGAAAGGAAACAACAAGTACTTAGAGATTCTGAAAATACATACTTAGAGAAATAATTAAGTAACTACAGGCAAATGATCAGAGGTACTGACACTATAGTTAACTGAAAAGTGACATAACCATTTTAAAGGCAACTCATAGAATTTCAACAACTATAATACATCTAATGTGTAAAACCCTCAAGCACCTTAGGAAATAATATAGAAAGACCTTAGATAAATGAGAAATAGACTTGAAAACAATTAAAATCTTAAATTTCTAGAAAAGTTTGCTGTTATGTTGTTGTTTTGGGCCAATCTCCCTTCTGGAACTCAGGGCACAGTATATGCTGTCCCTGAGCCTCTTTGCTCAAAGGCTAGCACTCTACAACTGAAACACACCTCAAATCACTTCTCCTTTACTGGAAATAAAAGTCTCACAGACTTAGCTGAGCTGGATCCTCAAGCCTCAGCTGCCTGCATAGCTAGGATCACAGGCACGAACCAACAGTGCGTAGCAAGAGGGCATTCTTAAGAATGACCAAAAAATATTAAAATAAAAAAACTCCATTTATACTCATATCTTGGCAGTTCATTTATTAATCTACTTCTTGTAAGACTGATCCCAACTACAGATTTTCAAGATAAGAATTGCTATAGAAAATGCTCATAGCTCCAAAGATTAAGTAATTACCCTTGTATACACAGCTAAGAAATAGTAACGTAAACAATCCTTCCTGCTCTGGGTCATACCATGATAGCTTCCAAGAAAACAATTTGGGCAGACCATTACAAAACATGCCTGTAATGATAGCTATCCAAGAGGCAGAAGCAGGAACAGAACAAGTTTGAAGACAGTGAGAACAAAAGAATGGGCAAGATGTCACAAAAACAGAAGGACTGGGTGCATAGGTCAAGTTGTAGAGCACTTACAAAGAATCTGTAAAAGCCTGATTTTAATCCTCAGCACCACAAAGTAAGAGGAGGAGATAATATTAATTTGGGAAAAAGCATCAAATCTGGTGTGTGTGTGTGTGTGTGTGTGTGTGTGTGTGTATGTGTGCACATGCATGTGTGCATTCATACATTTATGAGTTTTTTCTGAAATAACTAGTTTGGAAAGTATTGAGTTTATTCTTTTACTATTTTTAAGGACTTGTACAAATGAGTTGCTGTTTAAAAAGGTCATTTATGAATAGTTTATGAATCCAATGCATCTTGTTCAATCTTATCCACTTCATCATTCCCAGTCATCCCTCCTGACACACACCTCCCCTCACTTTTCTTAATTTTGTAGAAGAAACACTGAATTCTTTTACTGCCTTAACTATCCCTTCTCCATTTATCTATGCCTCTCCCTTTGACCCAACCCAACCCTCTCAAGTACTTGTTTTCTGGTGTTCACTTTGTTGCTCCTTGACTTAGGATTTTTAAGGAATTATATCTACAATTTGGGTTCTCCCTTGAATCTACCATACATCAGTTAATACGTCTGTAGACAAGTGCATCCATCCAATGTATTTACTTATATGTTTATAAATGGAAACTAGCTTCCACATATGAAACAAAATATGCAACTTCTGTCTCTGCAGGCCTGACTTATTTTACTTATAATAGTTTCCCAGTCTTTCCATTTGTCAGAGATAGGAAAATATAGACTTCATCACTGAGTGGTAGGTAAAGGTATAAGCAATTATTTTCTGTTAACAGCTCAGCAAATAAAAACAAGACTGAATGAATAAGGATGCATCAAATCTAAGTCTCATCACTTGACAATTAAAATATATAATTAATATACAAATATATAAGTTAATATATTAATAAATAATATATTTATATATATTCAAGAGAAAATTTAGATCTGGGTGCCTGTAGCTCATTCTTATAATCTTAGTAATTCAGAAGAATCAGAACTGAGGACTGAGGTTTGAATCCAGCATCTGAAGAATCTGAGGTTCTTCTCTCCATTTAGCCAGTGTGTGCGGGGGGGAGAGGGGGGCAGAATTAGAGTTATATTACACTATGAGACATGAGAGAAAAAGCCGAAAAAAACCCCAAACACAAACAAAAATGCTCTGAGTTCAACTAATAATAGCACACAAAGAGAATACCCATGATATGACCAAAAAATACATGCAGGATGTATATGCAAAGAGTATACAAAAGGAAACTGCTAAGGACCAAATAATACAATCAACAAATAAACAAATGCATTGAGTTGACAGTCCTCAAAAGAAAATAAACACACATATGGCTCATAAAAACATGAAGAAATATTCAAAATATAACCATAAAGAAAAACGAGGAAAAATTTACATGGAAATTCAATCTCTTCTCAGTCAGAGTAGCAATCATTAAGAATACAAACTTAAAACTCTGGCAAGTGCTTTAATCACTAAAAAAAGCTCAAAATCAACCTACTGTTGGACCCTGACCAACACCTATTCTAACTATTGGACACATATCTGAAAGGATATAAATTAATATACAGGTGAGCTGCATATCCATGTGTATTAAAATTTGATCTCCATCACTTAAATTGTGGAATCAAAATATACAGCAACCAATGAATTGATAAAGTAAATGGGAGAAAAGGTCCAATATTCTCCCTGCTTTATAAATAAGATCTAAGACATCAAAAGCAGATAATAGAAAGCAAAGATTACTAAGGTGACCCCTAAAAATATAAGTTGATAAAGTTTGGTTAGAGTACATAGTATGTATTTAGAGAAATTTCAGCACTTCTAATATAGGATAATATTTGTTTGTACATCTAATATATGCTAATACTCTTCCTTAAGAGGGGAAGAATATAGTCATGAATTCAATGCCTATTCTACAATATTCTATACTTCTCATCTTGTGTGTAAGTTTATCTGTATCAAGGAGGGTAAGAAGGTAGCATAGAAATGATGGGACACAGTATGAACAAAATGCAGCAGTGGTGCTCACTAGACAGTATGTTGAAAATGAACTACACCACTTGTGGAGGGAAAAACTTGAAAAAGTGAGGGAAGAGGTGACACTGTTCTAAAAGAAATGTATTCATTCCCTTACTTATTTAACTGTAACCCCTTGGCACATCACCTTTACAATAACAATTTCAAAAAAAGAAGAGCAAGGTAAGGAGTGGGTAGAGAAAGTGTGGTTGAGAATACTGAAAGGAGTAACATTGATCAAAACACATTCTACTCAGAAATGACTTGTTAAATGGCAACTCTTCTGTTCAACTTCTTAAAGATAATAAGAGGAAAAGGCATAATCAATTCTAAAATAGATATTGAAAACAGATTACTTCTATTATTTTGAAACCTCTTGGGTCTTATGTGCTTAAAAATCTATGTATTCATTCATCAATGCATTTAAGAGAAAGATGCAGCCTACAAATATAAAAATAAAATTAAATGAAGTGTTTTATTTGGTTTGATTTTGGATTATACATGCTGTCATTTTGGAGTATTTGCTACAAATAAGCAAACTTCTACTAACTGTAGTGGTGTATTCCCAGTTCATGAACTAGTATTTAAGATCATCTTAATGGTTCTGGTTTATTTGTTGTTGTTGTTACAGGTTTTCTCTGTGATGGCAGCAGTAGTCTTGATTAAAAAGAAATCTACTGTTGTATACTCTCCTTCTGACATGGAAAACAGTCTCCTCTGTGAAATTTAGTTTATTCTGAATGACTTGATAATGAACAGGCAGCAAGGCCTGTTCAAAACTAGGTAGTATCTATAATGGAGACATTATGGAGTACATCAATTGAAACTGACAATTCAGTACTTCAGCTTTGCTTTTTTTTTTTTCAGCTTTGCATTTTGAGATTTTTTTTCCTATGAAGATAGTTGGTGATCTTCAATACAGTCATTTTGTCATGTTTCTTTGGATTAAAAATCCAGATAGAAATTGGAGCATATAACATTTAATGTTGTATTTAGAAATTAAATGCCACTGATAATTTCAAATGCATTAGGAAATAACAAAGCATCTACTGACATTGAATGAAAAGGAAACATTTTACAAAAATTTCTTGCACTTCAGCCTCTTGGCAAATGAGATTTGCTTGACGTAGGCCAACACGTGACACAATTATTATTTTTTTCCCAAGGCAAGTGAGCTTGGCACAAAGAAAATCAATTGTAGCAATTTGGAGGTTGGGGGGACAAAAATACACAGAGATTCACTGTCCTGCTGCGTATTTGCTGGGAGGAGGAAATCCATTAACCTACATTGATGTTGCTAGCGGAGAGAAATGCTAGGAAATTATTTTAGCAAGAGCTGGTCAGTCAGCGGTCCTGCTTTCCTTGCCAGGAAGTCTAAATAAATCACATGGTGGAGGAGCCTGTAGTAGCAATCCAAAAAAAGAGGTAGCAGTGTAGCCTCCAACAAGAACATGCTTCTCATGCCTGGTTCAATAAGGTGAGAGGCAAGCAGCAAGTGGAAAGAGTTCTAGGGTTTTGACTGAACCACAAAATCCATTCTGACTTTCTAAGGGGCCTCTACCGAGGTTCTTTGGAAGAGCCTACGCAAATACAGGCCTCGCTAGAAATCATGAACAATATCTGTGTGTCTTTCTCAAAAGAAGAATGCAGAAATGGATTTTGGCAAGGAAGGAACAAAAATGGGGTTTTTTAGTCCTAACATATGTGAACTTGTTTCAGCTGGGCTCTCCAGTTGCAATGAACCCTATTTTAAGTTGATCTTGAATTCTTGTATCCGAAATAGAGTACTTAGCCCTGGCATAGGGTTGTTTCTTCCAACTTCAGCTAGAGAGAAATAGTATATAGAAATTCTTGAGGGCACACATAGGAGTGCAATGTACTACAGACCATAAATTAAAGGGGCAATTGGAGAAAATTAGATGTTTCAAACAAGTATAATAACTAAATGAATAATGTTCAATATACTGGTTTTACAAAGAAGTAATGATCTACCAGTTCATAGTATGAATGTTATATATTTGAGCCAGTGTGGGACACATAATAAGAGGTCAATACATTCCTCTGCTTTAAGCCATTGTTATTTTAAGAAGAAAACTATCAAGTTCTGATATGACCCCAAATGGAAAGTAATGTATTGAACAGTGATAAGTGTAATGTGTTGGGTCTCATATCATAAACATTATTAATTTGCATACAGGGCTATTTCATTGTTCCCTTAAGATTATGGTTGTAATATTTGAAACCATGAATTTGTTTTTTTCCCTGCAGCACAAACATCTGATTTTTTTCCCACCAAAATTAAATACACAATATAACATGTCCTACATTTTTTAAATTGAAGAAACATAAACAGTTACTTTTAATCTTCTAAGAACATTCACGATAAAATCAGTATCATTCATCCTCCCGTGATGGGATATTATCTGCCTTCATCAAATGAAAATTATAAACATGTGCCTGTCAGTCTTCATTTTTGATGCCTTTTTCTTCTTTTTAAAGAATGATCCTGACATAGACTGACTGACGCATCACTACATCCCACTTGAAACTCTTTGGCAAGGAAATGAGTTTTGATGTAATTGTAACTTAGGTTCTTTTACTCTAAGTCATTTTTGGCTTACGTATACAGTCTTTATTCAACAAGAGCAAAACAGAGTGTAAGTAGAATATTTCCCAGTTTTTTTTTTTTTCAAGGAACTGTCACTTCAGAGATGAAAAAGAAGGTGGTAAATGTCTGAACTCAGGGAACAAAATATTTTATTCTCAACTTGAAAAAGGGTACTTCCAAACCTACATCTTGATTGGTCATCTCCCAGTAGGGTCTTTCTCCATAAGACACAACTTCCCACATCACAATTCCGTAGCTCCAGACGTCACTGGCAGACGTGAACTTGCGGAAAGCGATGGCTTCCGGGGCAGTCCATCTGATTGGAATTTTGCCTCCCTAAAAAATAATTAAAAAAAAAAGTAAAAAAATGCTCATGTATTTCAAGGGTGCCTTGGGATTCTGCTGCCTCATGGTAAGATCTAGAAAGAGATGTAGCATTTTTAAGTGAATCTGTTTGACAGCATGAAGTCTCTTTTCACGTCTCCCACTCCATAGCACTTGTAGACTAACTGCTAATTGGCTGTCTGGTAAGTTTCTACTTGAAATTCTCTTTGACTCGCGAACATATACAGGACCACATCTCAATTACAGTCCTCAGGATGGCAGCTTTAAATAGGAAAAAGCAGGCAGTCAAGCAAATCAATAAGGTATACTCTCAGGGTTTTCTAACAGAGTAAAATACTCAAATTCCATGCATTTTTTAAATAGTGAAATTATGAATAGGAAGTCGAAATTGCTAAATGCAGCTCTGAAAAGGATAAGAGTTAACAAGACACACAGGAAAAAATATATATGTTAAATCTTAAATGTATCCTGAACCTCAACATTGTTTTCTTTCCTTTAAACTTGATTTTCTCCTCTTGATTATTTTCTTCTTTGCATTTTTGTTTTTGAAGGACTAGAATGTTTAATCTAGGAAATGAGCTTGTTTAAATTAACTAAATTAAAAATTACAGTTGGATTGTTGGAAAAGAAATATGCTTCGTTTTTTTTTTACATATAAGAAAAATTGCTTTGGCATGATAACCATTAGGTTATGCAATTAGCATTTTTATATTCTGATATGAAATATGAACATATACTTAATCTTACTCTTTTAGGGAGATTTTTCTTTTCTTTTTTTTTTTGCCAGTCCTGGGTCTTGAACTCAGGGCCTGAGCACTGTCTCTGGCTTCCTTTTGCTCAAGGCTAGTACTCTACCACTTGAGCCACAGCACTACTTCTGGCTTTTTCTTTGTATGTGGTACTGAAGAACAGAAGCCAGTGCTTCTTGCCTGTTAGGCAAGCACTCTAACACTAAGCCACACTCCCATCCCCAGGAATGTTTTCTTTTTATATTTAAAATCAGGCATGCTCATATATGAAAACATCTTTTCTTAGGCAAATATATATTGATAAAGGGAGCTAGAGAGAAAAAGAGAGCGTAACCTTTTCTTGTAGAAGATTACCATTGAGTCACATTTTGTAGGAAAAGCATGATTTAATTTACATTATAAAAATGAGCCATAAATTTTTGTTATAATAAATGTCAAGAAAAATGAGGAAATGACAATTCATATTATGTTTGTAATTTGGGGGAAGATGAATTCAAATTGTATTTGCTCTTGTTTTGTATGGTCATACAAAACTCACTTCCTGGAACTGACTTTTGCCAGTTAAGTATTCATAGGCAAGATCCTATTACATGTACAATAGTGATATTTCATAATGTGAAATTAAGATGCTTCTTAATGATAGTACTTTATTGAAGATCTTAAACTTTGCATCATAATTTTTGTTCTGGTCCTCTGGTGAGCATATATGCCATTAATATTACCTGAAGTTCCCTTACATAGTCATCTCTGTGTTTCACACAAAGTTCTACCATGTCCAATTTTAGTGGAGTCAGACTTGAGAGAATCAAGATCTCTGTCTCTCTCCACAGTTCTGTAGATAGGAAGCATGAGCCAGCAGGTAACTAAGACACCCATCAATCACTGTAACAATTGACTTATCCACAACCTCAGTCTTTGTCAGGCCAAATTTATGAAGTGCTACTCAAATCTCAGAAGAATTGCTAATTGAAGACTCATTTAATGGAAATAATCACAGTGAAATTTGAGTTCAGAAGAGAAGATATATCTCATCAACTAATTTATTGATGCAATAGGCTGACATTCCGTAGGCTTTTATTCCTTAAATAAATTAGCCTTGCCTTCAGAATAGTGCAAATACTTAATTATGAGTCACAAAGTAACAATGTAAAAACAAAAGAAAAAGATTCATTAACTATAAAGTAACTTATTTTTAGACTGTCAATATATTTAGTATTTTAAAGTTGAATAAGAACACATATAGCAGATGTGTCTTAATTTAAGATGAAAGTTAACAAGGGGATTTTGTCTTGGAACAAAAGTGAACCATTTGGAAAAGGACAAGGCTATGTGATAAATTCTTCACAATGAATCCAGATATTAAGAATATCTAAATAGGAGATGTTGCAAAGATTTAGAATTAAATGTTGTTTAAATTATGAAGGTCCAATTGAGGAAAGGCAATATAATAATCTGTTCAAAACTTTGTTTTAGGGCTGGGGATATAGCCTAGTGGCAAGAGTGCCTGCCTCGGATACACGAGGCCCTAGGTTCGATTCCCCAGCACCACATATACAGAAAACGGCCAGAAGCAGCGCTGTGGCTCAAGTGGCAGAGTGCTAGCCTTGAGCGGGAAGAAGCCAGGGACAGTGCTCAGGCCCTGAGTCCAAGGCCCAGGACTGGCCAAAAAAAAAACCAAAAAAACAAACAAACAAACAAAAAACAACTTTGTTTTAGCCACAGCTATGTTCTTATTCCTGAGGAAAATTGTCAGTTATATACTTTATCAATTAGGAGGCAATTATTCTAGAAAAATTGTTGACTTATAGTCAGTATAGTTAATGACTATGTGGGTGATTCCCAAGCAATATGGATAACTGACCAATTTTCATTAGATGCAGGCATTTACGAGTTTTTCTAGTAATAAGAAAAGAAGCTAGGTACTGAAATACTTCCAGAAAATTCAATACTTTATAAAAAAAGAACAGTTGTTCTTTTTTATGTAATAAGGTCCACTCATTAAAGTTCATTTTAATATTTATTTTATCATTGAAGAAACCATCGTGCAAATAGTTTAAATTGCCCAATATTTTCATATCTGCTTCTATATTCATATATGTTTGTACATGTCATTTTTTTCCTCTACTCATGAGCCTGAATATCTATGTACCTTTCTCAAAATGATGTCACTAAATGGAAGATACACTGTCTGCAACCAAGTTTAATACTTGAATTTGCCCAAATGAAAAAAAAAAATAGAAATGGGTATTTTTCATTTTATTTTCTCCTTCTCTCTTGCCTTCTCTTGCTGAATTGGTTAGAGACACTCCTTTTCTATTTCTTTTAACGTCTTTAAAAATTCAATGCATTTCCTCTAGCTTGTCAGAAATGCGTTGTGATAGCTCTCACCCGCGTGGTGTACGCCGCCTCGGGATCATCTTCCAGTACCCTGGAAAGCCCAAAGTCAGACACCTTGCACACAAGGTTACTATTGATTAAGATGTTTCTAGCAGCCAGGTCTCTATGCACGTAGCCCATGTCAGAAAGGTATTTCATCCCTGCCGCTATGCCTCTCAGCATGCCAACCAGCTGAATCACTGTGAACTGCCCATCGTTTTTCTGCAAAGGAAACAGTACACTATGAGTTAAGCAATACCAATCACAGGGAAGAAAATATGACAGTATCTCCCCTCCGTCTCCAAATCAATGTTATCAGGTCCCCAAATTCATATGGCAATCCTAGCTGAAGGTGAATGGAAAATATTATAAACTCCATAGTGAACATAGGTAATGTGTACTCGGGAAAGCCAGATAAAGCCTCAGAAATCCCCTGTCCCCCCCCAAAAAATCTCATTTCATGGCTTTTTTTTTTTTTGCCTCCTATTCCTTTACTCTCGGCCATCAAAGGAGTTGTTCCGCTGAGCGCCCCTGGCTCCTCTTGCAATCCTCGCTACCTAGAAGCTGAGATCGGAGGACTCTGATGCAAGGCAAGCTCAGGGAGAAAAGACTGCAAAACGTCTCAACCCATAGCTGGTAGAGAGGAGCGCGCCCATCACCTCCAAGTCTGTGAAGGGATGGGACTGGAGGACCGTCCAGCCCAACCTGGGGCAGAAAAGTCCAGAAGACTCCATGTTCACATGCAGAGGGAGGTGGTAGCGCATACCTTCATTCCCAGCAATAATGGGAAGCCTTAAAAAAGTGGATTCTGTCTTAGACACATGTCCCTGTGGAAAGTAAAACCCAATTCTAAAAATAATTCTTCCCATTATATTTTGCTTCTAATTGCCATTTACTTAAAGGAAACCACAAGGTCACACAATCTAATGTGTATACGTTTCTGGAGAAGAATCTTTTTTTTTTTTTCAAACTGCACTTAATTTTTGGAGTGTAATTATCCTGTTTCCATCTTTCTCTATCCTATTTAACACTTTTGCTTGAAAGCTGTGCAGTTTTAACCTGAATGTCACGGACATTACATAAGCAGCTCTGAATAACCAGTTTCAAATCTTACCTTCAAAAATGTATCTAAAGAGCCATTTTCCATGTACTCCGTCACTATCATCACTGGCTTACCTGAAAATAGAGTGAAATAAAATGTGATATGCGTGCTTTTCTTTGATTTTGCTTTATTTTTAATTGTAGTTTATTGTATTGTAAGGGTGACAAAAAGAGGGATTATAGTTACGTAAGTAAGGTAATGAGTATATTTGTTATTGAACAGTGTTACCCCTCTCTCTAGTTTTCTCCCTCCTGATTCCTCCCACCCCAAGCTGTAAGTTTAATTTCCAACATAATGTCTTGTGAGTATGAGTATTGGGATCAATACTCAATACTCAATTGGGATCAATTGGGACCACTTCATCCTTTGTCCTTTGTCTCACCATTTTGTTATTATTTTCCCCTTCCTCAAATAGGATAAATGTATATACAAGCTTTCTCATCTAATTTTTTTTTTTTTTTTGTTTTTTTTTTTTTTTTTTTTTTTTTTTGGCCAGTCCTGGGCCTTGGACTCAGGGCCTGAGCACTGTCCCTGGCTTCCTTTAGCTCAAGGCTAGCACTCTGCCACTTGAGCCACAGCGCCACTTGTGGCCGTTTTCTGTATATGTGGTGCTGGGGAATCGAACCCAGGGCCTCATGTATACGAGACAAGCTCTCTTGCCACTGGGCCATATCCCCAGCCCTCTCATCTAATTTTTTGAGATTTTTTTTTATTGGTATCCAAAATTGTGTGGTGTGGTGGCGGTGGTGGTGGTGGTGGTGGTGGTGGTGTGTGTGTGTGTGTGTATGTGTGTGTGTGTGTGTGTGTATACGTAGCCTAGCAATATTCTCCTTGAGTAATAAACAAGTTCTTGGTATTATGATGATTTACTCAGTGGGCTAGGTCCATGAGAAAAAGGTGTTACAAGGTTAGGAACTGACAGTTAAGATAAGCACACATATATACTCTCACAGCTGTTAACTTCAAACCATTCTATGTACTTGTTGCTACGTGTGAGTTTTATTTCAGGGAAGAAAATAATACCATGTAGCAAATACCATTTTCATCTTCTTATCAATTTTCAGTCAAAACTCTCATCCTCTCTTGTTCTTTATGATTCATAAAATATAAAATATATATTGCAATTTATCTCTACCTTTTGGTAGTTCTTTTCTTTTCTTTTTGATGATTACTTACTTTTCTGCTCTCCACCATACCTACCATCTTCTGCAACCCCAAGTTTGTTAGTTCTTACAAGAAGCGTTCTAATTCCATTGCTTTGTGAAAATTTCCATAGAAATCATGACTTCTGGAAGAAGAGGTTATCCTTTTTTTTTTTTTTTTTTTTTTTTTTTTTGTCATGTCAGAGTAGCCCAGAAGTTAATTGGGCAGATTCTAAGGACATACTACTTGTTGTTTTAATACCAGATCACTTGCTGTGACAGTTCATTTTTAACTCTTGATTTGACTATAGTAGCTCCCAGGAAGTCTGTTACATAGCTAATTTGGATGTACTTAGGAAAATGCTCCAGAGAAGATCAGTGTGGAAGGATAGTGTATCAAAAAAACCTGCCTGTCAATATGGGCAGGTATCATCTAATTGGCCAAAGGCCTGGAAAAGAGCAAATGCACACGTGATTTGGCCTTTCATCCAAGTGCTGAATAAACTATTATTTTCCTGCCTTTGAAATGAAACTTCAACACAGACTCATACCTTCAAGTTTCCCTGGTGTCTAGCCTCTAAGGATAGTGACAGAAACTGTTTTCCTCACTCTGAGATCTTACATTTTACACTGAGCTTCACTATCAATTTCTCAGGGCCTTATGTTTGTGGACCAGCCTGTCATAAAACTCTTCAGCACTCATCACCACAGGAGTCCTTTTCTCTAATAAACTATGTGAGTGTGAAACTGTAGGTATGTGTGCATGCACTCTTATGTGTGCTATTGGTTTTTATCTCTGGACAATCTGATCAATATATTACCAATCATATAGTATTAAGGAAGTCAAATATTTCTGTGCCCCAGTTCATTTTTTTCTGTTAAAATGACTAATAAAATCTACTTCACAGAACTACTATGTCCACAAAGTTATCTAAAACATGACACTAGTTTTTACTATTTAAAATTTGCTAGAGACAGGGTAAAAAAAGAAAAACAACTACAAAAGCAATACTTGCAAAACTGTTTGGTCTAAGTGAACTGAACACCTCATGGGGGGAAAGGGAAAGGGGGAGGAGGGAGGGGGGTATGAGGGACACGGTAACAAACTGTACAAGTAATGTATCCAATGCCTAATGTATGAAACTGTAACCTCTCTGTACATCAGTTTGATAATAAAAATTAAAAAAAGTAAAACCCAAGATACCAAAAAAAAATTTTGCTAGATGTAAGTTCCATAAGAGAACAGATCACATTCCCATAAAATGGTGTACTATGTACATAGCACATATGCAGTACAACATGAGAAATGAAAGAGCAGGAATTCTAGCCACATAATTAAATATCTAAAAGAACATGGGATCGGCACCAGTGGCTCATATATATACTCTCAGCTACTTATCTGACAAAAACTAGGAGGCTCAAAATGATACTTCAGCCCAGGAAAAAAATTAAAAGCTAAAAATTTTGTGTGAAATATTTATTTTCCTACCTCAGTTGAAAAACCTATACCTATCATCCCAACTACTGAAGGAAATGTAAAGAGGAGGATTATTGTGTAGGCCAGCCCATCCTAAAAACAAAAGAAAGGAAGAAAATAAGCTAGATTCTTTCTTAACAATAACCAAAGTAAAATAAGAGCTCTTGTCATCATCTAAGAAGTGGAATGTGGAATGCCTGCTTACGAAAGGCAAAGCACTAAGTACAAACTCCAGTAATGGAATATATATTCCAGTCCTGGGGCTTGGCCTCAGGGCCTGAGCACTGTCCCTGGATTCTTTTTCCTCAAGGCTAGCACTTTACCTCTTGAGCCACAAATCCAACTTCTGGCTTTTTCTGTGTATATGGTGCTGAGGAATTGAACCCAGGGCATTGTGCATGCTAGGCAAACACTCTACCCCTAAGCCACATTCCCAGCTCGGAAAAAAAAAAAAAAACAACAAAACTTGTTTGAACATTCTATATTTTAATATATGTCCTTGTACTCTATAATAAAACATAGCACATCAAATATGTCTTCAGTTAAGAAAAAGGTTTCTAACATCCAAATTATTTACTTGTGTCTATTACTTAACTTCTTAAAATATTCTCATACTTCTTATTCTTTCCATAACAATCTTTCACCTCCCTAGAAAGTTTACTAAATTTTGGCCTCTTGAAGTACAAGAGCATTTGACCAAATTAAAGGCTGTAGATATTCGGGAAGTATTTTCATAAATTGACAGCTAGTAAGACTAAAAGAGTTATGTACGTGCCGAATGAAAGTCCTCATCTAACTAGAAATAAGGAGTTCTTTCTGTTTGTGATCAGCTAATGCTTTCAGGATCTTCCGCATGTAGTTATTTTACTCTGGCTAATCTCTCTAGCCTCTTACAGAACTTCATTGAAGCTGCTGCAGCTTGGTAAAGCCATTGAAGAACTGAGTTTTCACAAATGTTTAAGGGGAAATGGCTTTACTCTTTCCCTCTTTGGTACCCTTTAGCTCATACTCCATAAGTATCAAACCAAACAACAAAACTCTGAATCTCATTATCTAATCCATGTCATGTCCTTTGTCTTTGCAGAACTTTCCTTTTCTATCCATTTACAACTTTTACAGGTCCTTACAACTCTTACAATTCCTTGCAACTCTTACAGTACCAGTACTGGAGCTTAATCTTAGGGCCTGGCCACTGTCCCTTAGCTTTTTCACTCAAGGCAAATGCTCTACTACCTGAACAACAGCTCTATTTCTAGCTTTTTGCTGCTTAATTGTAGATAAAATGCTCGTGGACTTTCCTGCTCAGGTTGGCTTCAAACTTCAATCCTCATGTTTCAGCCTCCTAAGTATCTAGGATTACAGGAGTGAACCACCAGAGCCTGGCAATGTATTATCTTTAAACAATATTTTACTTGGAACAATAGTGATTACCTTTTAGGAGAGATGTGTACCTGATAGTCATCATGTTAAGATTTTTTTCAACTACTTTTAAAAGTTCGATTAATTGCTCATGACAGTGCAAGTAATAATGTTACAACTAAAACATTATTTGAACAACATGATAAGGACCTAAAACATCTCTTTTATATTCAATGAGAAGTAAAAGCAATCGAATGTTTGCCAACAAATAGGATCTTTGTTGTTGTTTTTAGCAAGAAGGAGACACTTCAGAACCTATTAGATTATTTTCATGCATGGGTCATTTTAATGCTAATTACATTTAGTTTGGCTTATGTTTTGTCTCAGTTCCTTCTAGCCTACAAGAATGACATAGCAATAATTAACATGGCTCACTCTAACCCTGTAAATTCAATCAAGCTGTATAAATCACTTTTCATTATCCAGCTTGAAGTACAGACAAAGAGTAGATCTGCCAATAATTTTGAAAGTACATTATCAAAGATTCACATGAAAACATCTCATAAAGCATGTCAAAACATGATTTTAATCACAGAGGAGAGTTTTTATATTACTTCATATTATTTACTGAGAGCTTGTCCCAGAAATACTCTATGGAGGAGAAATACATTATTTGTGGATCCATGTTTATTATTAATAATCACAAAAGAGTTCTGAAATACTGACTTACTGGAGGCCTATCTTTACAAGGCACTGCTATTATTAAATGTTATTAAAATTCTACTATTGTATTACAACAGATATTATTCAAAGAAAGAGACTCAGGATTCAATACATTATTTCAGTTGAGTACAGAAAGTTCTATAAAAAATTGTTCAAAATATAAATCTTGTTTTCCTGCCTTATATAACTATGGACTAGATATCCAAAGCATTTGAGAAATTGTATTTTGAAATATTACAAATAATTATTTCTGTTTTAGTAAATTCTTGGTAATCATGCCTATTCCATAACAAATGATTTATTCAATGATAATATATGTAAAAAGAAAGTTATTCCATCCTTTGATATAGTCTCAAAAATTATATAGTATAACCAAGCTACTAAAAAGTTAGTTTGAATTGAACTGTATGTAAGAAACATTTAAAGTAGTTAAACCTACAAAACAAAGTATAATGGTCATTGCGAGAGGCTGAGAGGAGAGAGAAATTCTAGAGCTTTTCAATTAGTATGTAGTTGAGTTTTGAAAGATAAAAATAATTATGGAGATCAGTTGCACAATACTACTTCTAGAGCAAGAAACATTGTATTGCAATGATTCAGATTTCATGATAGGTTCTCTTTCTTTCTTTCTTTCTTTCTTTCTTTCTTTCTTCCTCTCCTTTTTTCTTTCTTCCTTTCCTTCCTTCTTTCTTTTTTTTTTTTTAACTCTGGAAAGCGGTATGGAGATTCCTCAGAAGGCTAAACAAAGAGCTCCCCTATGACCCAGCAGCCCCACTCTTGGGCATCTACCCAAAAGATCACAAACAAGAACACACTAAAGCCACCAGCACAACAATGTTCATTGCAGCACAATTTGTCATTGCTAAAATATGAAACCAACCCAGACACCCCTCAGTAGATGAATGGATCAGGAAAATGTGGTACACATACACAATTGAATTTTACGCCTCTATCAGAAAGAATGACATTGCCCTATTCGTAAGGGAATGGAAGGACTTGGAAAAAATTATACTAAGTGAAGTGAGCCAGACCCAAAGAAACATGGACTCTATGGTCTCCCTCATAGGGAATAATTAGCACAGGTTTAGGCTAGTCACAGCAGAGGATCACAAGAGCCTAATAGCTATACCCTTTGGAACACAGAAGATGATGCTGAGTGAAATGAACTCCATGTTATGGAAACAAGTGTTATATCACTGTTGTAACTACTTTCAACATGCCATGTGAAACTGCAGCTGTTTTTTTTTTTTGTTTGTTTGTTTTTTGTTATTGTTGTTGATGATCCTCTTGTATCCCCTTCCTGTGGTTGTCCCTGTACTATCACTGTATCTCATCTGAGTAACCTGGAGACTGTGTATACTGGTATTAGAACTAGGGAAGGGAAAGGGAATATCAAAATCAAGAGACAAAGGATATAAGGACAAATGACTCCAAAAGCAATACTTATAAAACCATCTGGTGTAAACCAACTCATGAGGGGAGAGGGAAAGGAGAGGAAGGAGGGGGAGAGATGAAGGAGGAGGTAACAAATTGTACAAGAAATGTACCCACTGCCTTACGTATGAAACTGTAACCCCTCTGTACATCACTTTGACAATAAATAAGTAATAATTCTGAAAAAATAAAGTTTCTCTAATATCCTGTTTAGACTTATTAATTTTATAATAAAGGAAAGCTTGTTTGTACACATTCTAGAGTAACAAGTAAAACTACGAATAATTTCAGTTTGAGTTGTTTTCCAGTAGTGAGGAAAGCAACTTAAAAAAAAGCATGGTGCAGGGCTGGGGATATAGCCTAGTGGCAAGAGTGCCTGCCTCGGATACATGAGGCCCTAGGTTCGGTTCCCCAGCACCACATATACAGAAAACGGCCAGAAGCGGCGCTGTGGCTCAAGTGGCAGAGTGCTAGCCTTGAGCGGGAAGAAGCCAGGGACAGTGCTCAGGCCCTGAGTCCAAGGCCCAGGACTGGCAAAAAAAAAAAAAAAAAAAAAAAAAGCATGGTGCAAAGGACAAAATTATAACATTCTTTTCTTTTTTTTCCCCTGAGTTTCTTTAAACAGTAAAAAACTGGCACTGTGTATATTACACCAAAGTGTCTTGCATTGCAAATGAGTTAATTAAGCCAGTACTTATGGGATTTTTACATCATTTGTCATGAAATTTCTCTGGAATATATATATATATATATATATATATATATATACACACACATATATGCATACATATGTACATATATACATACAATATGTTCCTTTTCACAATAAATCACAGGAGAAATTTAAAAGGGGCTCATTATGCTTTACTCATGTAGGCAAGAGACAAGGAAAGATGAAGGTTTCAGTGACACCATCCACACATCTGGGGCTACTCCAGACTCCCTGCCTCAGCGTCAATCAGAAGAATCACAAGATTTGGTTGCACTTATGTCTCATTATCTGTGTGCTGCAGGTTGCGAATAATTGGTGAATACATTAGCATCAGATCAGAGAGCATGAAATTAAGGACACAAATAAAGTGAGTTGCAACATGGTAAATTAAAAAGAAGTTGAAGACTTATTAAGTTGAACATCAAGAGCTGCATCTGAAAGGGGGAAATAGAGTTTCTGTGCACAGAAAGTTAAAATTTCACACACAGCAAGTATTCCACAGAGTTGCCTCTATCTGTAGCCTTGTTGCAGATAAAAGCCTCAGGCAGAATATCTGGAAGATTGGAAATCCAAACCAAAGCTATCTTTCCAACCACATTTTTATGGACTAGAATTCACACAATTCATACAGTCAATTCCTGATAGTGAGATCAGCTTCTAGAAACAGAGATTTCAAATGCATACAAAAGACACGCAAATATTACTTGGATTAATATATGAAGTCATTATATATAATTCCTTCCTTCCTTCCTTCCTTCCTTCCTTCCTTCCTTCCTTCCTTCCTTCCTTCCTTCCTTCACTTTCCTTCCCTTTCCCTCCCTCGCTCCCTCCCTCTCTCCCTCCCTCCCACCCTCCCTTCCTTTTTTTTGAGATGTGATCTTTCCCCATTGCTAAGCCTGAACCCCTGACATCCCAAGCTCCTCCTAGTTCAGTCTAGATAGGTATCACATGATGCCCCCACACTTTCAGTGAGATTGTCTGTATTATCACATAATCACTGGTGCTTTTTCAAGGTGTTTCCTTGAAACACAATATAGTCACACTCAAATTATAGTTGTGAATGAGTTCACATGCCTACCAACTATTTTCTCCTTTTTTATACTGATTTAGGAGTGTCTTTCTGATGTGTATTTCCTCGAGATAATTGAAAGAAAAAAACTAACAAAGATACCCTTTGGAAAATTGAAAAGTCCAATATATTATTCACATAATCCTTTTTCTCCTGTGGTCCTTTTCTAGGACTTGTGAGAAGTTTCTGTATTCTGATCTGTGACATTGCGAGTGACACACCAGTATGGGATTTTTATATAACTGTTTTGTTATTCCTTTGGTTCTTTTACTGTGTGGAAAAGTTTTTCAGTTGGTTTAGTTTTCCATAATTGAAAGGCAGATACTGTAAATGGTATCAAATTGAATGTAATCAGTAAGTAAACCCATTACTGACTACATATTACTTGAACTCATATTTGAAAAACATAATTTAAAACCCACTAGTAACTTTAGGATGAACAAATGTTAGAAAAATTCTAGAGAACAGGAAATTGTAGATATTTCTTTGTAAATGTTAGATTTACTTTAAAATACAGAAATAAGTATTAATTGGGAGGAGGTAACAAACAGTACAAGAAATGTATCCAATGCCTAACATATGAAACTGTAACCTCTCTGTATATCACTTTGACAATAAATAAGAAAAAAAATAAAATACATAAGAGATGGGAAAAAAGGAATAAGACTTAATTAACTTTTCCAGTTTTCTGAGACTAGAACCAGTACTACATATATTTTTCTTTTATATTCACATATATTTTTCCTTTATAAATATATATGTATTAATGAAAAATGAGCATATCTTAAAGAACTGTTCAAAAGATGATGAGACATCTATATTATAGAAATTATATTAAATATTATGTCCAGTGCCACAATTACTAAGATTTGGCATAATGTTATCTCAGTAAGTTAAAAATCCTCTTCTAAAACAAACTAGCTTTTTTGAAATCTACTTTCTGACACTGAAACCATGGTAACTGGAGGTATGCATATATGTTTGTAGGAGAAAGTGAAAACTTTGATCCATTGAAAACTAGATTTAAAACAATATACTAAAATTAAATATAGTGTCTTGATCAATTTCTTTCTTACCTAAGCCAGTGGTTAATTAGACAGATGCTGTCAAGGCACGCCCCTTTTCCCCAGTATAATTTGCCATTGTACTCACTTTTGGTCACAACACCTTCGAGATGGATGATGTTAGGATGATCAAACTGGCCCATGATACTTGCTTCACCTAGGAAATCTCTGCGTTGCTTCTCAGTGTAGCCCACTTTAAGGGTTTTGATCGCCACAGGTAATTCTCTTTTTCCTGGTAATTTCAGACGTCCACTACAGACTTCACCAAATTCACCTTGTGATAAAGATGGGGAAGATGCACAAAATCTTTTTTGATTTCTTTTTTTCTCTTCTTTATTGTCAAAGTGAAGTACAGAGGAGTTACAGTTTCATATGTAAGAAGCACATTTTTAATCCAACTTGTTACTTCCTCCCTCATTTTCCCCATCTCCCTCCTCCCCAGTTTCCTCCACCTCCATGAGTTGTTCAGTTGTTTTACACTAATTGGTTCTGTAAGTATCTCTATTGCAATGGTTTGTCTTTTTATCCTTTGTCTCTCGATTTTGGTATTCCCTTTCCCTTCCCTAGTTCCAATACACGTATATACAGTATCTGGGGTGCTAAAATCAGTTACAGCAATAGCAGGAGTAAAAACCACAGGAAGGGAATACAAGAGAAAAAAAAAAGGTATGTTTTCCCATGGCACATTAAAAATAACTACAACAATGATATACCCCTTGTTTCCATAACTTGGAGTTCATTTCGCTTAGCACAAACTCTTAGAATTTTTATTTTTTTGTTTTTGATCATGGGCTTGACCTGGGCGCTGTCCCTGAGCTCTTCAGCTCAAGGCTAGTGCTCTACCACTTGAGCCACAGCTCTACTTCCTGTTTTCTAGAAGTTAATTGGATATAAGAGTTTCATGGGCTTTCCTCCCCTAGCTGGCTTTGAACCCTGATAGTCAGATCCCAGTCTCCTAAGGAGCTAGGATTACAGGCGTGATCCAAGGGTGCTTGGTTAGAATTCTTATTTTAGTAAACTCAGAGTTCTAATTCTAATTCCTAAATTATTTAAGCTCAGAGTAATTTAAATTTACAAAAAAGTAAAAAAAAAAAGTAGCCCACGCAGTAGCTGTGTTGTCAGAAGTAAACTGTACTTTGGATAGAAATGTACTTATGAACATTGAGCTCTCTGGAAGTTTAATGAATCTCATCCACCTCACCTATGCAAACCTAAATGGAAACATCTGAAAGAGATGAAAAGCAACTGACTAAAAGTCACTTATGTCTCCCTTCTTATTAATAAAAGGAAGAACAGGAGGCAGTTTCAAGGCAGAGATGAATTGAATCATGTAAGTACTTTTAGGTTTTATGAACTATATATGTGTGTGTAAAAGAATACATGGTAATATAGATATTTTTTCTGGTGTTTCTATAATAAACCAGATATGTGTTAGTTTAATGATGTGTGGCAATGTGATCAATTGTGTGACACTTTGAAAGCAAGAAAATTACAAAAGATTAAAAAACATCTTTGGGGTTACTACAACTCATTGATATATTACATTTCCCCCATAGGAACAAAAGGTTAAAGTCATAAACCCACTGGTGTACCTGCTCCAATGACTCTCTCAATAGTGATGCACGAGGCTTCTATCTCCTTGGCAAACTCATGAACGGCTTGGGTGGGATCCTCATAGGTGTGCGGGTCGATGTAGGTCCTCACGCCTGGCAGTTTAACTGTAAGAAATATGCCAGCATTCATATTGAAATGCTTATGGATAAGGAAAAGTATAAAATGTATTAACTAGTTAGTATAGCTTAAATACAGCTGGACTGCAAAGAAAGGCTCTCTCTTGAATAATGACAATTATGTAAGGAGCGGAATAACACACGAGAATTCAAGTAAGTATAGATCTGACAATAAGAAATAGGAATACATTTCATAGGAAATGTATATCTGATAACATATCATTCTTCAAACACTGTTTTCAGACTGGATCTCTGAGGCAAATTAAGGACATCTTGTAAATTTAACTGGACAATGGAATGCTACTTGTGTATTTGCTTGTTGTTCACAATGAAATTTAGAGTCAAATATTTTGATTTTTGATTTCTCAGAAACTTATTTAAAATAATGTTTTGATAGTATTGGTACAATAAGCTAATACACAAATAGAAATTGTCTTATCTTCCTCTGGCTTTTTATTGCATGACTTTATGTAAGACTTTTGTGTTCTCCAGGTCTCAGTGTACTGCCTTGAAGGATACTTAATCTCACCTTCATAGTGTTTCTTGAATACAAATAATACTAAGTAAGGGAGAACGGAAAAGGAGACTCAATATTCTTCAGCATTTTGGTCACCTTAGTGTGATAAAAACCAATGATACCTGTTTAGATTTGTTTGGCAAATAAAGTCACATTAAACTATGGAAAAATAAATGCATTAAATTTCCATAGGCCTTATTTAAGCCAGGTTTTAAGTTCACTGTCAAAACTGTTTTTTTATGAGTTTCTTAAAAATAACATCTATTTCAAGCCGTTTTAATCAAGTTTGCACCACATATTTGTTTTTAGAAAATTCTTGCTGTAAGCTCAAAGACTTAACTGTGTAGTTTTAATCATTTAACATGATATTTATATTTAGTGATAGATTAGTATGCACTCTTGTTAGGAATTATAATTAGCATTGGAATTTGATTTGAAATATAAAAGCATTTTACATTAGGTAAAATGGTTTTTGATGATTATAGTGAAAATATTCTTTAAATACTTAAATAAGCCAGCTAACAGTCCATCATCATCAATACCACTTATTTTATACTTGTTTTTAAACACAATACATTAGCCAGTTATATTATGTCCTTTACCATGAAAAGAAATAAAAATAAAAATAAGATATCCTCTTTTCTATTTGTGTGCAGTTTGCTTACTGTGCCCATTATGAAAATGCATCTTCTCCTCTTCTGGATCTTGCTTTGCTTTGCTGTAGCCACACCGCCTGGAACAAAGTAAACTCCAATTAGTCACATTGGACAGAGACAAATCAGTCACATTAAGCCCAGAAGTGGGAAAGATAAATAAAATTACTGAACTAATATCAATGCTAGTAATAAGAAATACAACTTTAGGAATGGAACTTACATTCCAGTTTGTAATAAGCTTGCCAAAATTTTGGTTAAAATGTGCAATAAATTTATATTATATATAAAATACATTTATATTCATATTCCCTGCACTATATATACTTTTTTTCTGTTGCCTTCCCCTTTCAGAGTGAATTGCCTGGAAAGTGCCTTTCATCCAATGGCTTCCTTCCTCCCTCACCCTCCTAGAATGTTTTGAGGTTTTCCTCTCTTATTTCTTACTTTGGAGTCTTTAGTTCTAACACATATTTTGTAGAGTAATCCTCAGGTCACTATATAATTTACCCCAACCCCCACCCCACTTCAGCTTCAGTTTCCAAATTTTTGTCCCTACTGTTATCAGTGTGCAATAATTTTCAAGTTCTTGTAAACTGCTGTCATTACTGACAAACCTTGCCTTCTAAGGTTCATAATTAACAATATAATCTTTGATCGGGTGCCTTCATCTTACTTTGTAACTGTTCTTGATGGGCTAATACCTTTAATTGTTTTTCTTACGTGTTGTTCCTCTCTTCACTATGTCTGGACATTTTCCAAAACTTGTATGGTTTGCAGCTTTGAATCTTTCAATTTCCACCCATTCATTGAATAGACCTAGTCCTCTCCTTAAATTTCTTTTGAGAATTACATTCTTCTTTCTGATAGAATTAATTTATAGGGACATTTCATTGGTATCTGATCTCTATAGATCTGTGCAATAATTTGCAATATCTCTCTCCTCTTTCAACCATGTTCTCCCTTCTCTCTTCTTGTAGTAAATTCCAAGGTAGTCTCTTCCTTAAGATCCACACATTGTTCTTGTGTCCTTCACAAAATTGAGTTGTGAAATATCAAATATATTTTTTTCTTTTTCATTGGCTCTACCACTTACTGTATTTCACCTGGTTATCTTTGTCTTCAGAATGTCTGCTGCTCTTGCTATTACTTCTTTCCTAAAGCATACTATACATGCCTATAATCAAGGTACAGTATATCAGATATTCTTCCGTTATTATCTTTAGATAATAAAATCAAATATAAAATAATAAGGTAAAGAGTCTTTAATGTAATTCCAAGACACATTTCCAAATTATCTCCTACCCTTCATCTGCATCTATAAAATAATTCATAAAATCTATGAGAGATCTCTCCATGTTTCTGTATATCTGATTGTTATAATTCCCTTTTGCAAAGAGATTGTTCCTAATGATTTACAATTATCAAAGTCCTATTAAAATACTGCCATCACATTTTCCCCTGATCGACAACTTATGGAAACTTTCCCATCTAAGTACAGAAACTTTCCCTGTACTTCTTTTGGTGTGGTTTTCCCTATATAGTTCAGAACGCTTGTTTGAACAGGTTTGTAAATTCCCCTATTACTTGCCAGCGTCTTAAATGGCAAAAGTTAGTATATTAAAAAAGGTCTGGCACTGAACTAGTATATGACTCAGAGATGTCATTAACATAATTGTTACATTGATGAATGAATTAATGAATGACTGAATGAAATTTTGAATGTATGTCCACAATGACCGGTGTTTGGCAAATGACTGTGCTGATGAATACTGACTGAGTTGATGTGGTATGTGATTAACCTTATTAACACTAAATAACTGTAAACAATAAAAAGTTAAATTACTTTTGGTTTACTCTAATGAGGTGAATTTACTATTCATAAGATACTACTACAAAACTAAGTTTATTAAACATGAAATTTCCCTTTATTACCCACTATGAAAACACAGCCAAAGTGGAGGACTAAACCTGGCAGTCAATAAAAAGTAGTTGGAAAATCATCATGTAAGTGAACTATTCGTAGGTATTTAGCAACAGACTGTTCATGGTTACATATTCTGGGACTTTTAATAAACTCTATTTTGGTTGCAAAACAAAATATATTTAGTTCTTTGTGATTTCTTAATGTATAATTAATAGATAACAGTGATAACCAATGCAACCAATTCTTATGCCAATTTTGAAATTTAAAAAAAGGAGAGGAGCTTTATCATGTTAAGGAACTGACAATTAATAAAGCACCTTCAGTATATTTTTGAGTGAATTTGAAATAAACATACTGAGCACGCATCTTGTTCTCAGTGGAAAGAATACCCACAATGAGATCTACTGGCTTTTGAAATTTTGTTCCTACCTAACACATGCATTTCATTCAAGAACTTTTAAAACCTGCTTTACTCTTCTCCTGAAATGGAGAGGAGAAAAATAAATACATAAAATTAGACCAAAATTTTATTTGGCGTATTCATGCAAGTGTCCAGATATTTTAGTAAAATGTTCATAATTTTCTTATGTAACATGTCATTTCTGTCTTTAAATGTGCTTCGGTTCTGTCTGTATGTGCATCAAGCAAGAAAAATCACTGATGTTTCTTCTTAACAATGTTTTAAATGTAATTTAAGTGATACTGACAGAAGAGTTTATTGCAGGAATTTTAAAGAAACCTAACAGATAGATGCGTTCTTTGCATTAGGAAACAAATGCTCAATCCACCAAGTTCAACTCCTAACTTTCTAAATAAATAAATAACTTTACAAACTGGTATATTCCAATAGACTTTGTCATTAAAGCATTAAGTAAGCCTCACATATATTCAAATGGCATGCAAATTCCTCATATGAAAATGGAAATAAAATGTTCGGTCTCATTTAGAAATGGATTGAGAATACCTTGGTGAGGAGTGGTTAACATTTTATTACCTAGGGTGAGAGCCAGGGGGGCAATAGAAAGAAGTTATTTTTGACTATGGACATCTCTGGGGCTCTGTAACATATACAGCTGCATGACACATTAACATATAAAAGTAAGTTCTGGAACCCCCTAAAGCACCATTAAAACAAGCCTCAACAAGATACAGCAAGTTAAAGTGCAGCTGGCAGAGATTGGCACTCAAATGGTGGTTCAGCCTCATTAACAAAGCATTGCAAAGAAGCTTGTTCATTTACTATCATCTTCTGTACCTGCTCCAGATGCATAATTTTAACCAAATGCAACAATCTATGAATATCTCATTCTGCATATAAACTGGGCTTACACTTTCTGAATTTTTTTCCCTGAATGGACAAGTAAGTTTCTTCATTTTGTTTCATATTACAACTGTAATGAACTTTGAATATACTGTACTAAAAATACTGTAGTGTTCTTATTAGGAAGATAGCATTTTTGATTATTTATGTTAACGTTTCTCTAGAAAACAATGTGGTATTTGTCAGACTTGGATATGAGAAGCTATGTATAATCTTTTAGAGACTTTTGATATGTGCATGTAGCAATAAAAATGTGGATAACTTAGAAATCTGCCCATCTCCTCCCAATGCTGAGCTTAAAAAAAATGAGTGCCAAAGACTACATCTAAATTTCAAGAGTTGAGATTTCCATAAAGGTTAAAATAATAGATAGAGTTGCCAATGAAAAATTTCCTTAGAGGAACTGATTAAATATTTAATAATAAGTTTGGAATGTGAATGGCGAGCACCCCGGAGTACTCACAGAAGTTAGTCAATTTTCTAAATGGAACTCTTGTAGCCAGTAAGGACAAATGACTGAAGGGAAGAGCCTGGAAGTGCACACAAATTCTGGCTCCACAGAGCTTGAACACAGGTGGACCCATTGCTTTGACTGACAGAAATAAATACTTCTAGTTTCAAATTAAATAATCTGGATAAAGTACGATGGCGGGTATTGGAATGGTTTTGAAATTTGATTTATATAAAAGAAAGTATAGTTCTATGCATGTCTATGAAGTAGACAGTTCTTTATTTTTTTCTTCATTTCCAAGATGAAATTATGAAACGCTTTTCCTGTACTTCAAGGAAAACAGGTTTTAAAAACCCGAATTTAGCAACACAAGCATGTGAATTTTTCAATTTAAAATGGATAAAACCCACTATTCTTCTAAAACCTCAATTTTATTTAATCCTAGCATAATGTTGCATTTAGATAATTTTATTGCTGAAGTATTGTAGAGAATAAGTAATAGTTTGAGGGGGAATTATTTCAAACTTTTCAATTCAGAGTTCACTCCAATAATGAAAATGTTAGTCTAAATATGAACCTATCCAAGTGCTGTCCCAGCTCCAGAGTCTGGGCTGCCGCCTTGGCTGGTCAGTATAGTTTTTATTTCCCTAATAAATCCATCTTTTTACTTTGAAAAAAAAAAAGAACCTATCACCTAACTCACCCGTATAAACCAGAGAAGCATAGGAACATGATTTTATTAATATAGTAAAAATTATAAATAGTTGAATTTTGTCTTGTGGGACTGCATTGTACAATGAGAACGCAAGTGCAATAAAATTGGACTTTGGATATGTAGTCTGTCTTGCAAAACTTATAATTCTTATCATATGTTCTTTCTTCGTTTAGATACAGCGTACTGGGATACACACATGTATGTGTGTGTATATATATGTAAAGAATATATATACATATATACAAACAATGTAGTTGATCTATTTTATTTCATGAAAATATGTTACTAAACTTCTCATAGAAATGTATTCCTGTGGGAAAACATTCTTCTTAAATATTACAGTGGTGTGATGAGAGAATCTCATCAAGTAAAGATACAACCTCCTGGGCAACTGTGTCACATTTGTAAATGCTACCCAATCATTAAGGACATGTGAGAAGCAAAAGCAACTCTTACTTATGGCTTCTATATTGTGTTTTTAGTTAATCTGTATCTTCTAAAAACTAGCAACAACAACAACAACAAAAAACACCATCAAAAGGAGTGTAGCACACAGGAATCTGTTCATCTCCCAAACGAAGACTTTGGAAATTCTTTAAGGATTAGTTATATTTGGAATACCTGAAAAATTCCAAATTTCAGGACTTCTAAAGATGCATTATGAACTATACTCAATCTCAATTATATTAGTGTACTTACCACTTATACATAGCAATGTAGTTTAAAATGTATGACATGTAAGAATTATGTTTCTGGTTCAAGAAGTTTTTTTTCTAATATTGAATTGGTAATTTTGTGTTACTTTAAAATGGTTTCATAGACAACCATTGGATCCCTTTATCATAAGTAATGCTGCATCAATTCATAGTTATATTTCATATACAAAGCTTTTAATTTAGACTTAATATTACATATGCATATATATATATCAAGCAAATCCCACATCCAGTTTTTAGCCACCTCCTTGTCAGATATGTGTAACTATTAATGAAATAATCTGTGTAAAGCATACATGAAAATAAAAAAGTTCTTATTTAAACTTTCAAGAAATGTATAGTCACTATCGAAAAAAAAGTTTGTTAAGGAATGAAGACAATATTTCAAAGAACTCCTTATCCATTTAGTTACAGTAATGTGTTTTTATTTTGTTTTAACACCGATATTATGACATTTTTAATATCTACAATGTGAAATGAAGTAGGATTTGTCTCTTATGCCTCTGATTAAAATATTTTATAAATGTATTTTTAAAGCAATGACTTTCTATGCAGAATTGGTAAGTGAACAAAGTATTTAATGTCTCCAATTTCAAAATATTAACCTCCTTTTTCCTTGCCACTTGAAATCTTTCAAAGAAGTAATGAAACATATCAACACACCAAAATTGTCAAAATTGTGAATGAGTGAAATAATATGATTTTTTTGAATTTAAGAATATAAAATATATCTGTTTTGTGTCTAAGGATATTTCAGGTGGATTTATAATGTTATGCTGTAAATACACACAGTCATCAATAGCTTTACAAATAAATGACAACATTGTTTTAAAAATCATTCATATTAAAATCCTAATTACAATGAATTCTACATAGCTTAATTATAAAAAGAAAAAACGAGCACTCTTTGAGAAGTAAATGATAAGGATTTCAAGATACTTGCAATGGCATAACATCAAATCCACAGATAAAAGGGTGTCTAAAATTAAGTATCTGATTTTCATTCAGTTGTAATTCGGAAAAAGTTTCTATCACTCAGCAGTTTTGAGCCAAAGCAGGGAATTTTGGAATGTTAACATTTTTTCCTAGGGTTGCTAAAACAAATAAGTAATACTGGGTGTGAAAATTGAGATCAAAAGTCAAGACTGGACTCTGCAATTACAACTTTCATATTGTAAATTGTATATCATCTTCTAAGAAGTTATTGCTAGCTACTCAGGAGGCTGAAGTTCAGGATTCAAAGTCAGCCCAGATAGAAAAGTTGCTAAAACTCTTATCTCCAATTATTCAGCAAAAAACCAGAAGTACAACTGCAGTATAAGTGCGGGAACATCAGCCTTGATTAAGAAAGGTAATAGACAGTGCCAAGTACCTGAGATCCAGAATCTGGACTGACACACGTAAAGGTAAAGAAATCAATTAATTAATCAATTGTCGGACAGTGGTGTCCTGGTGGAGAATATTACAGAGGAAAGGCAGAACCTCCAAGACTTGCAAAAGCTTTATTTGAATGAAAAGCAGGATCTAGAGCAATGGTTTGAGCTCTTTAATGACTTATTAGTATCTTTTCACAAAATACCTCAATTTACCACATGATAGTTCCACAAATTATTTCTTGGAGTTTCTAACAACTAGTGAATGTATGAGGAACAATTTTTAAAGTGTATATAACACATCATAGTATGTGAAAACCAACCATATGTATATTCAAGAATGACCTTTCAAGACATGAAAAACAACAAGTTTCTAATATCCAAAATGTGAAAAATGATCTGTTCTACAACTATAAATATCTGTAGTCTTAAATGACAAATATATAACCTTAAATATAAAGATGGATAGTCGTAAGTGATGTGATGAGGATGATCATGTTGATGATGATGATAGTTTTTCTTGAAAATGATTCCTGTGGCTATTGTTGTATATATACCACTGTATATACAAAATTAAGTGATCAGAGTTCTGATATTCCAGCTATTCTGCAAGTCTTTCAATAAATACTTGATATTTTATTGAGAATTAAGGATATTTTTGGTGGAGTAATTTTCTGCACACACAAAAACACACATAAAACACATTCCTTTTCTTTTCAATTCTTGACATTATTTGAAAAAAGATATTAGAGAAAGTTTAATTTGTTCATGGTATGTTTGCAATTAAGAAAAAATCTGACTTTCTTTTTTCCAGTTAGACAGTAGAAAAAGAATGCTGATTTTTTTTAAAAATAAGTATTTCACTCTACTTACATTTCATCTTTGCTCATAGGTCCTGACACAAGCTCATACCTGCTCTGGCTCTCATATAAGTAACTTTGAGATGTAATTTAAGGTAGATAAATTTCTTATGCATTTTCAATATTTAATTTGTGTCCATTCTTCAGCGATAATCTGTCTCTTATAAGAACTAAATTTGAGACTAAAGTAGAATAGGCAATACGATGACCAATTTTAGTGCTGTATACTATAGGAAAATCTCACCATGTGAAACCATTAGTGTGTAAGTTAGCCTTTCTTAGATTTCAGGTTTCGTATTTGTCACTGAAGCCCCATGCTCAGCATAATTTATCAAGTAGCTGAAATTAAATCAAATTAAATTAAATAATTAGAAAAAAATCTGAACTTGTGCATTAAATTCAAAGCATTTTCTAACAAAAATTCAAGTGATTGAGGAAAGGAATGGAGTTTCATCAGTCTTTTTCATCTGCTTGTTTTCAGAAGTCACTGGTGTTGTTACATGTTCTCTTATGGGCACTTTTACTCATTCACACATACATATTTTGTATTTACAGAAGTAACTCATGTCTAGAGCACACTAGTAACAACTTAAAATGTTACTATGAAAATCTATAATCTTCTCAAGTGCATTATAGCATCTTTCAAAATTTGACTCTGCATGAAAACTCCATCATGAGCTCAAGGACTTAAACACTGATCTATAAAGCAATTCCTAGAGTTTTTCCCTCTTTGTAGCCCACTCTTACACAGAAGTCCTTCTAATGCTATGAATACTAATCTCTGGTTCTCTGTATCAGTGCATATTGTTCTATTCCCAATTCTTTAAATTATACTTAAAAATTTATAAGTGATTAAGATTTGTCCATTTGGACCCTGATACCAGAGATGGACATATTTTATCTTCGTGCTATCAAAATAGTATCACTTCAAATAACTGGAATAACTCAAGTTTAATAAAATTAAGCCATCAAAAAACCATACCTGATTTTGTAAACCAATGTCATGGCTACCCACATGACTACGAACACCGACATAGCCAGGACATTAGGGTCATTCTGTGGTTCCGGGAGATGGAAAAGGTGTTTTTTGTTTACCTTGACAGAAGCAGAATTCTACTTCCATGTGCATGGGTTTTATGGGTTTTATAGAGTGGTGAAACAAAATGGCAAAACAAAAACAGTGTATTCATGTGCAACAGATGCTATCACGTACAACAGTTTCTAGTCTGAGTCAGAGCCACAGTGAAAACCTCAGAAGAAAACTGCGAATGCTGGACACAGGGGCTCAAGCTGTCCTTTGAAATAATCCATTGTGAAATCATCCCTTAAAATTCGGCTTTGGGAAAGGGCTTCCTGTGCGCTTTCTCCCCGTGGAGGGGTCACGGGTGCACTCATGGTAACACACACACACACGCATGGAGAGAGGGGACAGATGGGGAGGGTGGTACATGGAGGTGGACATGACACAGGAGTGACAGCCGCAGGGAACACTAACCATATGAGGCTTGGATGGGCAACAGCGCAGAGGGAAGAAGCCCTCCCACAGCCACAATCGCAGCAACTGAAAGGCAAACAAGAGAGCCCAAGATAAGGAAGGATCCCACGCCCTGGCAAGTACAGCTTCACCACACGCTGGTGGAGTCACTCAGGTGTCTGCTTTGCTTTCCCAAAGCAAGAGCATCTCAAGGCATGCAACCATTTGTGTCTTCCACACTGCCTTTCAAGACTTCAGGAGCACTTCATGGGTTAAGAAAGACAGAGCGACACTACTAAACTGTTACTTTCATTGCACTTAAAAAGAGCAACCAAGAGAAAATATCAGAACCCAAAGTGTTTTCATCGTTTGCAATTAATATATAGATACGGACCAAAATGTCTAAGCCCATCGAGATGTCTCTCTCAGAAATCTCTCAGAACTTAAATTTGGAAGACTTTTTTTCTTTTTTTAAATGGTTCTTTAGAGACACGTTTCATGAGTAGCCTGACAGCTTAACATTAGAAAAGTTTCTTATTCATTCAACTCACTGATTTCTCATGTTAGTAAAATTTTATGCCCGTGAAACCTACAATCACTTTTGGAAGGTCAGCAATTTAACTATTCAGATTTTAAAAATGAAACTCTAAATTTATTCTTTTAGATCCGTAGCTGTATAGAAAAGCAAAATGTATAGAAATTGAGTACAAGTACTTTCACAGTATGGCAATTTCCACCTAATTATGGTAAAAACTGCTAGAAGATGCAAAAAAATTGTTTAAGAAAATGCACTTTGCTGATTGAAACCACACGAATCTATGATAGAATATGACACAGAAGTTATTTAGTGCTTCAATGCACCCATTTTCACTTATTTTTTATGAATAACATTTATAGTGACTTCAAGACACTTGTAATGTGAGCTCACTAACAATATAATATACTAGCAGGTCAGGCATTTGATTAAAATCTGCCTGTTTGAACTTTATATGCTATATATCTGCTGTATTTTTAAAAAAATCAAATTAGGAGAAAATGAAATATCCAATAAATATTTAAATGTGAATGAAGACAGATATGTATTTACAAATCAAATTCTAATGGATCTTTTTCAAAGGAAAAGCAGATATTGATCCATGTGTTTTTAAATTTTCTTTGTTGCACTGGTGATGTTTTAAGTACTGATTTTCTGATGATTTGATTGTCTCTAAAATGGAATTATAATCATCAAAAGAAAAACTACGACATTGATTTTTCAATTTGACTATTTGTGATAGTGTTTTAAAGAACATGCCAAACAATTATTGTCATTGTATTTTCAAGTCACAAGTATATTTGATCAAAATAACGTAATATTCTAAAGATAAGCAAAACATCTATAAAATGCTTTGTTAGATCTCAACATATTCCTATTTACATTTGTTCCAATGATATCTTAATAATTACTAACATTTTTCTTAGGTCTTCTTGCCTACAAGTGTGCACTTTACCTCACAACTCAGATTAGAAGCAGCAAACTAAGCCATGGTATTACTCCAGTTTTAGTGACATAGTTATACTCACTATGCATTAATGATGACTTCTTTTAAAAAGTTAAGGTAGAGTTGAGTTGTGACAAAGACGGTATGGCTTATGAATTTATGATGTTTTATTTGGCCCTTTAAATCTTTTGTCCTTCCTTAAGAATGTCAAGGGCTGGGGATATAGCCTAGTGGCAAGAGTGCCTGCCTCGGATACACGAGGCCCTAGGTTCGATTCCCCAGCACCACATATACAGAAAACGGCCAGAAGCGGCGCTGTGGCTCAAGTGGCAGAGTGCTAGCCTTGAGCAAAAAGAAGCCAGGGACAGTGCTCAGGCCCTGAGTCCAAGGCCCAGGACTGGCCATAAAAAAAAAAAAAAAAGAATGTCAATACCTTGAGATGAAAGGGATTCCTTAATATTTTTGTCTTTATAATTACAATATTATGAATGCCAATGTGTTAAAGTAATTACTGTTAGTAGCACAATTATCTAAACTTATTGATATTTCCCAATACAGAAAGTTCGTGTATCAGTGTTAATTGTATGTCTGAGTTCCAAATATATAAATAATTATTTATATTTGACAATGTTTCCATCTCCCTGTAAAATATAATTGCCCCTCTATGAAAAAGTGTACAGATTATAACCAGAATTGTGCTTAGGGAAGCTACAATTTCACTGAGGATGGCCATTATAGCAATCGTGTCCTACTTGTTCAGTCTTCTATTACTTTAAAAAAGACATTAATGATTTTTAAAATCAGTAAGAACATTTTACTTATTTCTCTTAAAATATAAGCACTGTGTGTTATGAATTAGCATACATAAACACACATACATACCTGTGCATTTCACTGTAACAGCCAAAGGACAAATTTTAAGCCTGAAGGATCTAAATTATTATTATTATTTAAAATTCCACTGCATTTTTCCAATCACATTTAAATTAAAAACTTGATATCAGGTAAAATCAAGTACTTATACTTTTATTTTTTCTGAATCACTATTTTAGACTTTGTACTGATACTTATTTGGACTTATTTTAATGTGGCCTGAATAAATCACCTTATATAACCTGAATAACCTGGTTTGAACTTAAATGGTAAGTTATAAAATTGTGATAATAATAGATCTTATTCTCTTAGGTTTTTGTGAAAATACAGAAGATATGTATTTCACTTTACTAATGTCTAGCATATCATATATATTTTGGAGAAAAATAGAAAAGTATAAATAGAGAGAATAGATCTTCCTCATAAAAAGCATTGATTTTTTCATGATCTATATGACATTAACACACGAAATATTCCATTATATTATAATTAAATAACTAATTGCATGCAGATTAATTCACATAACTATGGAATAGCCAATGTAATTTTAAAATCATTTCCATAAATAACATATTCTAAGGACTTAGGGATAAAAGCATATTGTGCTTATTTAGGGAGTAAAAACAAGTCCTCTTCTTTGAAGATATGAAGTAGAATAATTCCCCCAAATACATCTTGTGCAATAAATACTGTAGAAACTGTTATAGTACCACCACAGCACTAGATGTATTAAAAAGACATTGTTTATACATAAACAAAGATGAGGTAAGCACAGGTTGAAAATGCTTATAAGCATTAGAGATAATTTCGAATCATAAACAAATGTATGCTAGCAATAGCAGTCAGTCTAGTTTCTGTGAGATATGGTTCTGCATAGGTATTTCATTCCCATCATCTTTTAGCATGTAGAATTATAGAGGTAACTGCATGCAGCTGTTAGGACACAGTTATTATCCAAGTTTAAAATAGCTTAGCCTTTGGGGGATTATCATTTTAAGAAGAGACCTTGTTTGTCTCTGTTATAACAATATAGTTTGATTTGTCTTTCGAAAGATGAAATTCTAATAACAGAAGCTTTCCAGATCCAAAGAATTTCCAAATGAAACTTCATTTAAGTCTTACAGAGAGTTGATCTATCTATCTATCTATCTATCTATCTATCTATCTATCTATCTATCTATCTATCTATCTATCTATCTGTCTGTCTGTCTGTCTGTCTGTCTGTCTGTCTGTCTGTCTATATCTATATCTATCTATCTATCTATCTATCTATCTATCTATCTATCTATCTGTCTGTCTATATCTATATCTATCTATCTATCTATCTATCTATCTATCTATCTATCTATCTATCTATCTATCTATCTATGAATGATAAGATAACCTCTCTCCTGGAGAAACTAGGTGATTACACCTCTAGGTAAGAATGCTTCAAGATACTAAACTAAACAAGATTCAGCATGGATGAACGATGTGTTAAATTGCTACGCAAATGTTCATGTATTAGGAAACAATAGGATGCCACTAGGTGTGCGAGAGAAACACGGGAAGAGAATGTTCACAAAAGAAGTACTTTCATTAGGGAGAAAATACTTTCATTTTACTTGAGAATAAAGGAAAGAAGTTGAAAAGAAGGAGAAGGAAGAACAGAAGCAGAACAAAGAGGAGGAGGAGAAAGAGAAAAGGAGAGGAAGAGGAGGGCGGAAGAAGAAGAAGAAGAAGAAGAAGAAGAAGAAGAAGAAGAAGAAGAAGAAGAAGAAGAAGAAGAAGAAGAAGAGGAAAAAGAAGAAGAAGAGGAGGAAAAAGAAGAAGGAGGAGGAGGAGGAAGAAGAAGAAGAAGGAAGAAGAAGAAAGAAGAAGAAGAGAACTACTAAGAGGCAATGTTAGCTCAGTTTAAATGCAACAATAATGTTCACTGGTAGTGGGTGCTGGGGAAAACAGGAAGAGATAGTCCGTTACATGGAACATTTGACAGTAAAACGTAGCATCTCATTTTTAAAAATAAAACAATACGGGATCTGTTCCTGATTTACCATGGTAGAACATAATTTTTCAACCTACAGGTGATTCAAAAGCAGTCCGTAAGCCATTGATTCATGTAAATACTGTGAGTTTTCAGGTATTGCCAGAGGACTGCTCCCTCCAGAAACTCCAAGCCACAGCACCCAAGCTGACAGGCAGTTATGAAGGGAAACAACCAAAGCACTGTGTTGCTAAGCCATGGTGCTTAGTAAATTAGCTCCAGAAAATACATGTTGGATTTAGGATATTTTAATAAAGAACTCTCTTTATCACAAGCTGATGGGCATCGGTGCCTCAAAACCCATCAGAGAGCAAGAAAAGTGACCTCAGACTTTGACATCATTGTGTTGCAAACTTAGAGACAAGCTTTGGGATTTTAGTGAAACTCCGCAGTGCTGGATATATACATTACCCAATATATGCCTTTGAGTAAGCTAGTCATCGATGCAAATGAAATCATAATACCACATAGGGTAGTTTTGAAGGATGACTTAATAATACAGATGAAGCTCTTCACACTACCCAGGGAAAACAGTCAGCACTTGAAAACTTTTTAACTCTTATTTTAGTAAGATCACCTTAGGGCAAAGAGTGTATACGTAGATTGATCGTCTATTTTTTTTCCAATCAAATGTATTTACGGAGCATGTTAAGTCATGAAAATTATGGCATTATACTTGTAATTAGGAAAACATCAGATCACTTTCGTCAGAATGTTGTGTTCATTAGCATGTTGGTAAGATTTTTCAGTTTGCTCTGCAAAATTTTACTGATTTTGCTTCATATTTTAAGCAAATTTACAAAGAGAATTACAATTCATGAAGATTATTGAAGAATATAGTCATTATCATGTATTTTTAAAATTTTAATTATGAAAAAATTTAAATTTGTAGCAAGTTTGTACACACGTACAAAAAGAGGGAAATGTTTACTCATGATTAATGCTACTAACATTAATTGCTTGGTCCACTTAAATTGTCACATGACACAACATAATGCCTATAGCATTGATGTCCTAGCGTCTGGTATTAGCAATTTAGCCTTTGGAACTATATCAAGGCTCATTAATTTTACCATGACCATTATCAAACCGTACTAAGAGAACTTCCCTGTACTACCTTTATGCACTATTTTTTTGATGTTTGTTTTTGGTATTACGGGGATTTAAACTGAGGCCTTGCCTTTACCAGACAGACACTCTACGACACCTCCAGTCTTTTTCTGTAACTTACTTTTGAGATGGGATCTCATTTTTCATTTTGCCTGTACTTGAATTGAGGGTGACATATTGTAGATTTCTTGTCCTAGCTGAGCAGACAGACACAACCATGACCAGGTTTTGTTCTGCTTTGTTTTGCTTTTCTGGTGAGTTGAAACAATTTCCTGACAAAGCCAAGTTAAAGCTCAAGGGATATTTTGTTAAACATGAGAAAATTTTTAAAAAAGGTTAAAATACAGAACGAGCACATAAAACCTCAGTTCTTTATTTACCATATTTCTGACCTAAACAGTGTTAAACTGCTGTGCTTTATGAGAAAAATCAATGCTAATTGCTTATAAAGAATACTCCTGCTCCTCCTTTACTTTCTCCTTTTCTTCCTCCTACTTCCCTCTCCTCCTACTATCTCTATTTTAATATTAGTATCTTACAATAATGCAATCAATAATGCAATGTACAATCTAAAACATTAAGAAAAATGAAGGAAGCAGCAGGTGGGGAGGGATGGGTGACAACGTTGAAAGGAGTGACACTGATAAAGACACATTGCATTCATAAACTGCTTTGGTAGAGGACAACTCCTTTGTACAACTCTATAAAGACAATAATAAAACAAATTCTATGAAGAAAAGGAACATTCAAATCCAATTGGGTGAGGGGAAGAATGTCACATCAACGATATACAGTATGATTTATATGAATAACCCATTATATCCACCTATATGTGATGGCATTTTTATGTGCCAGAACCACACAGCGAGAAAAAAAAAGGGGACCAGTCTTAGGAGAGGATGGCAAAGGCTCAATAGCTATGTGCATATGATCATGTAAAAGGACGCTTACTGAAATGAAATCCAAGAAATGGAAACAAGAGCTTTTTATATTGTACTGCTTGCTGTTCTTTTCTCTTTTCTTCTCTTTTTTTCCTTTCCTTTTTCCCCATTTGGTTTGTTCCATTTTGTCCTGTTTCTGTACCCTTTGCCTTGCCTGCAAGTTTATCTGATTTGGGGAGAGGACAGGAAAGTCCTTAAAGATTAGAAAAAAATATTAAAAATACTTTGTGTATATGCATATGAAAATTAACTTCTTACTTTTCAAAACGGTTTGTATTTAAGAAAGTACAATCAGTGAATGACGTCTGAGGCTACGGTAGAGGAAGCCGCAGAACACCACAGGGGTGCTGTGGCGAACCGGGCCAAGGAGTCCCGGAAAGCTGCAGGCATTGGCAACCACATGGCTTGGGCATCAAGAATCACCTTGACATTCTCTCCTTCGCCTCAAGGTGCAGACCACAGCCATCCTTTCCTATAAAGTGATGTGATTCTTATTCAGATAGAAATAATCATATCAGGGATTCTCATACCAATTCCTCTCACTTTATCCCAACACCCACAATCTACAAAATGACAAACGAATAGCCTCCAGGGCAAACGTGGGACTGAAAAAAATGCCAGCTTCCCTGCAATTTGCTCTCCTTCTCACTCGTTTCCAGTAAATGACCATACAGAGGAAGCCGTACTTTCTAGGATGCCTGGCTGTAGTTTGCTCAGTGTTAATTTTTCCATGCCAATATCTTCCACTCATGGCACACCTAAAGCCCTCCTTCTATGCAGTGTCTGATAGCCTACCTTGGATCCTCTGCCAAATGCAAACGATGTTGGAAGATTCCTTCTTATAGAAATCTCTGTAAAAACATCGTGTGTTTGTTTTCATTTTTGTGGTTCCAATGCACTTCCAGAGAAGAAATGACCCTTGTTAGCTCAGCTAAGGGAAAATACATGCATTCATCTTCTTAATCATATTTTTAGTTTTATTTTGGATCAGTACTAAACATTCTGATCTAGTAGTTTATTTTCTCTTTTTTCCCCCCAGAAGGTTGAGGCCTACAATAAACAAACAGTAACTGTCTCCATTTCCAAAAGCTTAAAGTTACTGTGAAATTCTTTCATTTGAACTTTCCCTCTCACCTAACTATGATCTTTGGCTGATACTTCTTAGAGAAAAGTGTATAATTTTCATCATGGACCTGTTTGTGCTCAGCTATTTTAGTTTTCACCTATTTTAAGAAAATCAAAGGAAAAAATCCAAAAGCAGATAAATCTTCAAATTGTGACGCTACTTTTGGTACCTTAAAAATGCTTATAAATATACAGCTGACAAAAGTATGTTTGTAAAGCACATTTGTTGGCCAGGAACCAGTGGCTCATATCTTTAATCCTAGCTACTCAGGAGGCTGAGGCTGAGATCTAAGATTCATGGTTCAAAGCCAGCTAATAAGGCAGGGAAATCTTTGAAACTGATCTCTAATTACCTACCATAAAAGCCAAGGGTAGAGCCATGGCTCAAGTTTTAGAGCACTAGCCTTAAACACAAAATCTCAGGGATAGTACACAGGTCCTGTTCAACCCTAGGATCAACTCTCTCCTTCCTTCCTTCCTTCCTTCCTTCCTTCCTTCCTTCCTTCCTTCCTTCCTTCCTTCCTTCCTTCCTTCCTTCCTTCCTTCCTTCCTTCCCTCCCTCCCTCCCTCCCTCCCTCCCTTCTCTTCCTTCCTTCCTTCCTTCCTTCCTTCCTTCCTTCCTTCCTTCCTTCCTTCTTTCCTTCCTTCTTCTCTCTTGCTCTCTCTCTCTCTCACACACATAAGCACACACACACAGACCATACAATTTAAACACAATTGTCTGAATGAAAAAACACACTAAGATAATATCAATTAAAAAATATATTTGGGTATGAAATTAGTCAAAGCCATAAGATGATCACATAATTTCTGATTTCTTTAGATTCATCCAAATGATTAAATTAGTTTTCTATAATTGAACTGTCTACCAGCACTAAACACTTATGTAAATAAATCAAATGAACTAGGGTTTCAAGTTAATTGTTTCACTTCTAAATAATAAAAGTAGTTGTGGACATATAATGAACATATTAAAATCTTAAGGTAGTGTGCATTTTCTTACTAGCTTGTTAGAGCTGAATATTATGAGGATGATTTAAAAGGAAGCCAAATGATACATTTTTCTCTCAATCTATTAAAATCCTAGTAAGTTTTGTTTACTATTAGTATTTGCTTGCAATCTTAAAATCACATGGTCTAGTTTTAAGCATGGTATTTGAAGTATGGTATTTCAGAATCATAGACATTGAAATTTATACAATGTCTACTCTTTTAATATTTTATACAAATATGTAACATAGTCATTGAAGTAAGTTATAATTGCTTTGCACACATAATTTTGTATGAATGTATGTGTACATAGAAATTTACATAAATGGATGTACTTATGTTAAACATTTTTATTTAAGATAATATATACTTTCTAACTATACACCTGGTACTGGTGTCAAGTACTGGACAATATTTTAGTACAATTAAAAAAATATGATATTGGCACAAGTTAGATAGGATAGTATTATGGCAATAATAATAGGTCAGAGACAGTCCAAATGGACTATATAGACACTCAGTTAAAATATGCTAGAGGTCGATATCTATGAGTTCCAGGAAGAGTGATAAAAATAATGAATATTTTACACAACTCTGTGTGAAGGATTATTGTAAATCCAAAAGCTCACAAAATTATTTTTTATGCTATACAAATTAAACTCTATGAAAAAGTAACAAAAGCTGGGCTGTTACAATAATATGTTTTTACTATATTAAATATTAAGTTCCCACTAGCCTTAATAGGTTAAAGAACCTATAGACACCACTACAGAATAGATAATAGAGTGAGTCTATAATATAGCTTATATTACAATGGACCTATAAAGCTTGAGAAATATAACTTTAAATGCAGAGCATTCTTGTCCTCCTATTAAATTAGCAAAGAAGCACTTCATTGTAAGACACAAGAAAACTTCATGCTCTGTTGGGAATGCTAATTGAGACAATGATTTATAAAGGTCATTTGTCAATATGGATCAACAATTAAAAAAATGCTCATGTGCACTGACCCTTACTTTGAATTATCTGAATGTGTGCTAAGGATACTAAAGATAGAAATAGTAAATCCAAATTATACACTCCTCCTAAACAGCCACGAAAAGCACATGGGACAAAGGTTAAATATATCGAAATATTAGACCTTAGGATATCAAGCAGGCAGTGCATGTTTGCTTTCCACACCCTGGGAATTTACTGAGGTGCTATCTGGTGGATAGGAAATGAGACAAAGGGTGCAGAGCAGAAGGTCTTTGGGAACAGGATTGTGTCAGGAGAGTACTAAACCATCAGGGGGCTCATGCACTCAGGAGTTCCTTGCCAAATGGCTATTAGGAAGGCCTGCCACCGTGGTAGCAGTAGTTCACTTGGAATATGTTTTGGAAGGTTTTATCTTGTCTCTGACCCTTTATCTGCTTCCTAGAGGCCATGAGGCGAGCCGCTTTCCCCTTTCATGGGCTTCTGGGATGCTCTTCCACTTGGATACTGGCCTCATTATAGGCTCATAGCAACCGAGCCAGTGCACCATTAACTGACACCCCAGAATACTTGAAATAAGATATAAATCATTCTTATTTCAAGTTGTTTTCCTTAAGTATAATATCCTAGGGGCAGGAAAGCTAATTAATGTGTCAGGAAAATAAAGTTATAATATTAAGTAAAGGATAAGGAAATCAAATTTAAATTGTTACATTATATATACATATATACACACACAAAGAGAGAGGTTATATATATATGAGGTGATATACAATATATGTATATTGTATGATATATAGTATATAGTATATTCTGTCTGTGATAAATAAGTGTGTATATGTATACATATATATATTTACCTGATGCTATCTATATGATTAATTTATTTCAATATTTTTGGATTTTTTGGCTGATTTTAATTTAAAAATATAAATACATATATCAGTAAAATACGAACTTGAAAATAATGTGGCCAACTTAGTCATGCTAACTTCGTAAACTATAATGTCACTAGATGACTGGATAAATGACGTGGGAGTAGCAAGATGACCTGGTGACCTCATAAAGCCAATACATTCATTTAAAGATATAGACCTTCAGAAATATGTTGGGACCTAACCAAAGAAGACCAGAGGCAGTAATCAAATGCTAAGTGAATATTGTATTTGGAGTCAACAGAAAACTATGAATGGACAGAGAATTGATTATATCTACTTCAAGAAAAATGGTATATTCAGATGATCCTTGATCAACTTTTAAACTGGGGATGTCAGAACAAGATTTTGTACACCTGTTTTTCAGGAGTGATGCACACAAGTTAATTGTGCTAACTCTTTCCACATATTTAAGAATCTAGAATGATTTCTTTTCCGTTTTGTTTTTTTGAGGGCCTTTAAAAATTCACGATTTGAGAAGAAATACACTGGGCAGTAGGAGATATTTATTATATGTAGGTATTTTCCTACATATGCTTGAGAGTAGAGGGTTGGAAAACTTAATTGAAAATTGTTTGGACTCCAGGACAGCTTTATGCTGGTCCCAAAATTTCCACATTACTAGAGAAATGGTCAGTCTAGCAGACCACTGGGTGCATATTTGAAGTAAGAAGAATAGAAAAATTATGAAAATTGAGATATTGACAGAAAAATAAATCACTAAAAGGTCCTTATTATAAACATGAAAGCATTCCAAATGGACAAATTGGCTTCCCAGACATTTGTAGTCCCAAAATGTTCATGTAATTATGTTCACCATCTCCTATATGTAAATATTGATTTCATGGTGACATAACTGATTAAGAACAATGTCAATTCTGAGAATGTGTGAAAAAATTCAAGTTTGTCTAAAGGGGAAGGCGTAGGAAAGTATTTGACTACATCTGACATTTGTTCATATTTTAAAAACATGTGTATTCAACTCTTTGTATTGTATATAATTGCATGCTACACATGGGTATTTATAACATTTGTCAATATTTTGAAACCAGTATCTATTGACATTAGAGTGAAAACATCAAAATTAAATTTCAATATTAAATAACCAATGTTATTTACTACTTGTTTTCTTTATTGTCAAGATGATGTTCAGAGGAGTTACAGTTACATACTTAAGGTAGTGAATACATACACATTTCTTCTCATACTTGTTATCCCCTTCCTCATTTTTCTCCCTCCTTCCCTCCCCCCATCCCCTCAACCCACCCCTTGCTTTCGTCATTATTTTTTCATCCCCCCCCCCAAAAAAATCCTACCCTTGACATACATTGTCACTCTAATCTACAATGCTTATGGCCTCTATGATTATTAACTGTAAAACAATTTCTTCCAGTTGGGTGATATATACATATATATTTCTTTTCTTTTGCTTAGTGTATCCTGTTCCTTCTTTTTCTCTATTTTTTCCCCTCCTCCCTGCTGTCCTTGAGTTGCTTAGTTTGTTCTCATCAGTATCTATTGCAGCTGTTGGGCCCTTTCTACTGCATCTCCCCCCGCCACTGTGCACATGTATATGCTTTGTGTGAGGTAAAGGGTATAGCCAAGATATGGAAACAACCCAGGTGCCCCACCACAGATGAATGCATCCAAAAAATGTGGTGACTGTACGCAATGGAATTCTGCACAGCAATTAGAAATAATAAAATAATGGCATTCACAGGGAAATGCACAGGTATAGAACAAATCATGTTGAGTGAGACAAGCCTAGAACATAGAGACCAACAGTACATTGTGTCCCTGATATGTGGGGGTTAGAAATAAATAACAAATAGACATGACAAAGAAAGCAGGACCCAAGGTACCAATTCATAGGGAGACCAAAAAAAAAAAAAAAAGGTCAGTCTTGGGAGAAAGGCACCCAAAAGTAAAATACAACACTAATTCATATGTACATAAATTCATATGTACATAAATTAATATCCAGGCTGTAAAGAACTGCAAAGATAAGGAAGCAAAAGACTTCTTAGTAACAAGTGGAATAATTTTTTACAGAAACCTATTAAATTTGCTTCTTAAATAAAAGGAAATGTGCACACTAGTGTTAGAGTAGCACAAAGACTCCTGTGAAGAGCAGGATCTTGCTACTTTAAGTTGTCCCTCACACCGCACTAACTTCCAGTCTATGCCTTGATTTGAGTGACTCCATTTTATCAAAGCAGCTTTATTCCACTTTGAGTATAAACCCTGAAGAAAAAGTACCTACAAACCCTTCTTATGGTAAGCAAAAAATCATCATGTAGCAATCATAAATCAAGAGGAACAGACTGATAAATAACTTACTTGTGCAAATAAAATGTTACCACCTGTGAACTTATGAGATGGAACCAGAAACACATGATCACATGGTTATACAAAATGACATAAGAAAAGCCAGGCCCATGAGTTTATTGAACACTCTATACCAAAGGATCATGCAAGGCTTTCACTTGGTGGCTCACTCCTCTAATCTTAGTCAAGAGACTGAGGTTTTAGGATTGATGTGTGAAGCCAATATGGGCAGAAAATTTGGAATTAATCCAGAGCCAGAAGTGGATCTGTGGTTTGAGTGCTAAAGGGTAAAAGCCTTGAGCACAAAATCTCAGGAACAGCACCCAGGCCCAGAGATCAAGCCCCAGGAGTGGCTAAAATATTAAATAAATAAATAAATAAAAAATAAATAAATAAAAGAGGGAAGCCAAAACTTGGGTGCATCAATGTCCTGTCAAGCTCCTCAGTGTATTCATTCAACGCTCAACAGCTAAAAAGTTCTCCACTATGTGTCTAGGGCTTTAGCTCAGTTTGGTCAAATTCTGCCCCCTACAGGATAATCCTGCCCTCTTGAATTGCCATCTTTCAGGACTTGGTAAACCTGAGTGAGCTCTATACCTGAATCAGTTTACACCTCAATCTAGCTCTGTACTAGAATAGCTCTGTGAATGGTGTTGTGTGAGTGTGCATATGCGTGTGTTTTTGTGTGTGTGTGTGTGTGTGTGTGTGTGTGTGCGTCCCTAATCAGCATACAGTGATTATCTTTACTTCCATATCAGCCCTCTGACCTTCGTTCAGTGTGGCTTCTTGAACTCTTAAAAATCCGTGGTGCCTTTGACCCTTTTCTTAGCTATTCTGTAGTATTTATATATATGTATTTGTGTGATATATATTTACACACAGTATGTAATATATATGCATGACTGTATGTGTGTGTGAGTGTGTGTGTGTGTGTGTGTGTATGATGTGAGATAGGTAAAATAAAGATAGATAGATGGTAGGTATTTAGCCAATGCAATTGGAATAAAGAAATATATGAATGCCAATGCTCTTAGCTACCAACTGAAATCCATAGTATTTGATGAATAGTAAAATCAATAAAATCCACACAGGTTTTAAGTTATTGTTAGTCAATAAATTCTGACATGGAATTAAGTGGGTCTATCTATCTTTCTAGTATAACTACCTCACAAAAATCCTACAACATCAGAGGTGTGAAGTACACTTGGAGGAAGGCAATCAATGGTCCATTTGGAGGAATGATAAAGGTTCTAAGTTTCTTAAAATAGCCTCAGAAAAACAAGAAAATGTTTCCATATGAGTTATTCTTAACCTACTCACCTGATGAGTCTTTGCCTTCCAGGATGGAAACCGGAGTGTGAAATTAAGGTTAAGATAAACCATAACAAGAAAACTCAGTGACCATCCCATCAACAAGAGGGCTAAAGACTTAGAGACTTCTCTAAAGAAGAAATATGAACAGCCAGAGATGCATGAAGAAATGCTCAATATCTTTGGGCATTAAAGAAATGGAAATCAAAACAAGACCGAGATTCTACCTCACCTCAGTTATGGTCATTATCAAGAAATCTAACAACAGACACTGGTGAGGATGCAGCCAAAGGGGAAGACAACTACACCATTGGTGGGAATGCAAACTAGTACAAACACTCTGGAAGAGCAGTATGGAGGTTCCCTAAAAGATTAAACATACAGCCTATGTATGATTTATCAATCCCACTTCTGGGCCAATATCCAAATGTCAACAAGCAAGGCCATACTAAAGTTACCAGCACAACCATGTTCATTGCAGCATTATTTACCATAGACAAGATATGGAACCAACCCACATGTCCCTCAGTAGATGAATGAATCAAGAAGTTATGATATTAGAATTCTATGCCTCCATCAGAAAGAATGACATTGCCCCATTCATAAGGAAATGGAAGGTTGTATTAAGTGAAATAAGATAAATGCAAAGAAAAGGAGGGTGCAGTGTTTCCCTCATATGTAAGATCTAGAATATGTCTATGGTATCCTCAAAAGGGAATCTCAACAACCCAATTTCTTAATATGTAGGTCTATATATAATGAAGTGTCCCAACATGAACTCCAAGATATGGAAACAAGAATTTCTTATTATGTACAGTACATATTTTTTAGTTTATTTTTAATTTTTAGTCATTGTTTCTTTCATCTCTCTGAATATTCTGTACCTTATGTCTGGTATAAAAGTTTATTTGACCAGGGGAAGGAAAAGGGAAGCACAAAAACAGCAGGTCAAAGGACGAACTAACACAACAATGATATTCAACAACATATTGGATATTAACCTTACAAGTTGGGTGGAGGGGATTACAGAGGGGTAAGTGTGAGAAATGAAGGATGGGGTAGGATTGCCTAAAAACAAATGTAATCATTACTTTACTTACATATCTGTAACTCCTCTGCTCATCACCTTTTAAATAAAGACAATAAAAAACCTCAATGGAAGCAAAAATGCAAACAAAAAATATAAAAATAAACTACATTTGTTCCCTTACAATTTGCTATAGTCCCAACGTAAAACACTTTCAGAAAGTTTATATACATTGTAGACTTTTGATAACTTAAAAAAACTAATAATATCACCACTCACAATAAACATACCTTTCTGTATGTGGAGAGATGATCACTCTCAGTGGATGTCAATTCCTACTGAGAGCAAAGGGTTCTCCTCAGAAAATGATTTTACTATGCAAAATTTTCCAGTCAAATCCTAGGTGACTTATACAGTAGAGAGTTATTGTTCGAATAATGATTCGAGGGCTTCAGGCATTCGTCTTCAAAAATTATTCAAATTATCCAATTCTGTACCATTTACCCTCCTTTATTGTTCCATTTTCCTTAGAAATATCAGTGAAAGCTCTACCCTATACTTCTTATTTGTGTGCTAGGCTTCCTGTTTCTTTCAGTATTCCTATTAGCCCTGCCTGACATGTGCCTCTGTTGCAAATATCTTTGAGTGGTAATTGGTTTTGTCCTTCTGAGTTTCTCTATGTTTCCTTTTCTGACCACATCTGAATGACCTCCTAAAAATTACAGAACAACCCCCAACATATTATCATCCATATGTGAAGTCCAACATTAAAACACAAATAGGAAGAAAAGATCAGGTACAACACCAGTAAAGGAACTCTACCATGATAACTACAAACAACTGATGTTATATAACAACTTGCTGTGTATAGTTACAGTACTAGTTGTTACAAGAGTAGAATGATGTGCATAAACTGTTCAAAGCAAATACAGTGTGAATACAGTTCTGTGCTGGAACTTTATTAGCTCACATTGGTCATCCATGTGTCTTTAATTTTATAGATCCACTTCTTTAAAAAAAATCATTTGCTCAAGTCACTAGACATACTGCATGATAGTAAAAGTTTTCTTAAATTGGAACTAAAGACAATTGAATCCAGTGGTTGCTTTCAAAACTCAGTAAAAGGACCATTTCCTCACTAATCTATTTTCTTACACCATCTTTTTCTCTCACCATGTACCCTTGCTCTAGCACACAGTAGGCCCCCAATAATGAATATCAGCCCAGAAAGAGGAACTTATTATGGTCTGTGGAAGACCTGGATATAACCCAAAAGAAAACAAGGGCCATATCCTTATATCTATTTGTATATGTCCTATGAGTCTCTACATACTTTTGTAGCAACACATTTTTCTGTCCGTTTTTGTGCCTATGTCAATGTGTGATTGTACTACAAGACCGAAAACCACTGAATATTTAAACGGAGACATTAAAACTTGTGTTTCCATAGGATATAATGAATAAGGTCATTTAGCTGTGAGATTCAAATATAACAGTAAAAATAGAAAAGAAAAAGGTGACACTAAAGACAAAAATAAAAAATTAGAATATAGTATGCTTTACAGCACTAAAATTGTCACAGCTATTGGCTGCACCTAAAGTCAATCCTTCCACATAGCCTAGCAAAGGTTTTTGGCTATTTGAGACTGAGTTGCCAATTTATTAGAAGCATTTATTTGTTTCTTGGCTCATGCAAGGCCTTTCTGAGAATGTATCTTGAACAAACGTGACTTAGAGCTGGTTTTTTAAAATCAAATGGAAGTCTAAACTTTGTTTCTCAGCAATAATCTAGTAGATAAGGGCAGAACAGGAGCCACTTTTTTCTTACAAAAATGTTCTGCTTTTTGTCATCTCACATTGGTATTGATTCTCATCTTGGAGCTGGGTAACAGGTTCCTGTGTGATTATGGCCTCCAAGAGAAATGGAAAAATTCCCAGAAATCTAGCAGGGTCTTCTGCCAGAGCCCAGCAACTTCTGGCACTTTGGCCTCTTCTCTATTTCAGATGGGGCCCAAATTTATCTAAAAATGGAGCTTTGGGCAAAGGAAGTTTTGGACAGAAAGCACATTTTGTTCTTATAGGGTTTAGGCTTTTGATTTGTCTTTTGCTTTATATTAGGCAACAATCTAAGTGTTGTTTAAATTCTCTACTAAAATAATTTCTATTGTTACCAGTCAATGTGATACTGATTGCCTATTTTCTCTAGTATCATAGTTTTTCTTTGAAATATATGCCTCGTATTATTATCCTGAGGGGCACAGAGATGCTAACAAGTTTGATCTGTGAGAAATTACAGGTGGGATCTTCAATAGTGCTAAGCAATAGATCTAGTAGCCCACAAAAGGCTCAGTTTCCTAGGATGCTTTACTTCCCACTGTGGGCAATTAGTTGCTACACTGCTCTTTTGTCTTCCTGGAATTACTTTGCCCAGATACCCATTTGTCATTCATTAATAAATTATGACCTGCTCTATAATTATTTTTGATTTAGAGCCTTTGAAGAAAAATGCATGTAATCATGAGGAAATAAATTGGATACAACTCTCAGATATTAAATCAATAGACTTGTCTAGAATTATTACAGTTTATCAAGTCACATCTATTGTTAATTTATCAACTATTGATACACTTTTTCAATAAGTCATTTCATTATGCAGCCTGGGCTGGCCACCACAAACTCAAAAATCTGCCTGCCTCGGCCTCCAGAATGCTGGGATTCTAAATGTGTGCCACCATGTCCATCTGAGTTTACTTTTCGTAAGTGTCTTTTCAAAACTTCATGCATATGTAATTGCGAATATTTGTAAAGCATTCTTTTAAAGTAAACTAGTGCTGAATTAAAAGATTTTAATATCATGCACTAGAGAAGCCAACTATTTTTGACATGTTGCTCCTACACTGAAGAGAATAAAAAGAGAAGTACAAATGTTTCTGACATTGTTATTTTAAAAAAGTGCTGCTTGGGAACAGTGTGCCCAATGTGATGTTAGTTAGCATCAGCAGGTACTGATAACAAATAGCTGACAATATAAAATCAGGAAAGTTTCTAGATTTTATGTAATATTTCTTGACAGTATCAAAAATTTTATTATTTAGGGAGGAAAAAACATTTAGGGATTGGCTATCCTATTATGTTTATGTGTGTGTTATCAGCATAACTCTTTTAACTTTCCATACTATAATCTTAGGTTGGGAGGAATGGACACACATATTCAAATGTAGATTATCCACAGTTCATCTTTGGCTCCTCTGTTTATGAGTCAAATTTTTAATTGGATTATGTGGGAGTGACACTGAGTTGTTCATCCCTGAGTAGTTGCTGGTGGACAGAAGATAGAAGATACCAGATTATTAGTGGTCTAAATTGTGGTATTAAATTAAATGCTGAATATACTGTTCCAAGACTTCTGTACAAGGAGAGAATGCTTTGGGTATAATGATTGGAAAGGCTTTATGAGGCAAGAATGATTGGTGTGGGAAAAGTTAAAATATCGAGGAGTAACAAAAATATTGTTCTAAGCAAATGGAGGAGGAGGAAACATGGTCCACAGAGGCCCTCTTTGCTTATTCTTCGATCACTTGCATTCTGTAGAACGGACCCTCGTGTCACCGTCTCCATGACTCCCTTCCACACTGCCACTGTCTTGTAAAGGAATTTCTTCATTTTTGTTTAGTTAGATGTTCAGTGCTCTGTTGAGTGATTCACTCTGTGGAGGTGGTTAGGAATTTTCTATCAGATCCCCTGTCCCATTAGTTCCGAAAATGAATGGTAAGGATGCTGAAGCCCAAGCTCAGTGTCAACACAAAGTCTCCTTTCCTCCTCAGTGAGTCAAACCTTGCATCCTGTTTCGTAGCCTCAAGGAGTCCTCCTTTTTAAGCCTCTTTGCTAGGTCTTCCTCCTCCAAGGCAACATTTAATGTCAAGATGTTCCTGGGCTCTTCCCAATAACTTTGTTTTTTAGCACCTTTCAATACTGGGTTGTGCCAGAGCTTCCTTGAGTCATGAATCTCACATTGCATACCAGATATCATTTTAACACCTAGATTTATCAGTGTGTGAATGTTGTCTTTATCTTTTTAATCTCCTGAAACCGTTCAGCTACAAGTTTTATCATTTTCTTTTGGACTGAAACATTTGCAACTGAATAGATCCAAGTTAAAAAAAAAACCAACATACTGATAATGGCGTAAATATAATTTCAAGCGTCTTGAATATTAGGTTCCTTTCAAGTCTTTGCACTGTCATTTGCCATGTAGTGGGAGCTGTACACGATGTGTGTGTGTTTACATTGCACATACAGAAAGATAGGTATAGTAAATTACTTACGGAGGATTTTAAGATGCACAGAAAATTAGCAGCTTTCATATAATAAGGAATAGTCATGAAACTGGTGACATTTGGTATGTGTGATTTTAGAATAAATACAATTTACCAGGTACAGTAATGGGGGAGAGTATATGTTTTTCATTAACTGTAGTGCCAAGACTTCACTGATATCAAGTTATAAATATCATTTTACTCATATTGCCGATGTTACAAAGTTTTAAATTGCTAATACCATTATTTTTTTTTAGCAGTAGATAACCAGAAACACACATGAAAGTGAAATGATTTCATTTAGTGGGAAAGTTCTATTTTGAAGAGCTCAGGCCTTGAGGGCTGAGTGGACCTCAAGAATCGAGACTATTGCCTATTTTATTTTATTTTTTACTTTATTCCTGGGCGCAAGTAGTGGGAGTAATAGCAAAGATTAAAATGTTTTTTTTTTCTATCATCTTGAATTTTATAGGAGACAGACCAGAAGTGAACAGATGTCTCAGGTTAAAAAAAAAAAAAAGAACACTGGTTTACCAAAGAAGAAATCACAGGTCATCGATTTTTCGCATATAAATGAAAGGATGAGATTGGGAGAAGAGTTTATACAAATAAGTAAAAAGCCAAGAGATTCTTGGAGAAAGGGAACATGTAGGGAAAAGTAAGAGTAAGGATTAGTGATGGATAGATGGAAAACCAAGAAAATATTTTTGTCAGCTCTATAGAAGCGAGGCACTCATAGCTAATGTTTAGAATCCAAGATAATCAGGAGGCTTGTGACCTGAGGATAGAAGTTTGAAGCCAGCCAAGGCAGACAGATCTAAGAGATTTCTATCCACAATTAACAGAAATAAAATTGATGCACTGGAGAATTAACTCAAGTGGGAAAGTTCCAGTCATGAGTGGATAAACTCAGTAAGAACATAAGGCCTTTAGTTCAAGCCCCAGATCGAGAATGTACATGCACATGTATCATGCACGCGTGCATGCGCACACCATACACACACTCTCACACACACAACAGACATAGAGCTAGTATTGAGACATAATATGGTTATAAACTATTATATACAAAACCTTTGGAAAGGTTCTAGTAGTAGGTCATATTTAGATAATGTTAAAACTATATTCATTTTTTGTGGATATCATTATGCTGTTATTTCATTATGCAAAAAGTTTATTTTATAGGTTTCAGAATAATTAAACTCTTTAAAAAATACTTGCTGTAGTTAACCATGTTTTTGTTTGTTTAACTCGAAGCAGAGAGAATTCTGGAACCTTTCTAAATTCAACAGCTGCATTTATAATACCTGCACAGCTGTATTACTTGGCTTATAATGAGCTTGTAAAGTTTTTCTGTCCATGGAATTGTATTCTAAATGCAGTGCCTTATCTTAGATACAAATTGTGCTAAGCCTAAAATAAGACCTCAGTGAATTAGGCCATTATTTTAGTCCAAATAAAAATGATACTGATACCATTTGAATTGTAAAACATTTCTCTTTACTCTTATTTTAATTTTGCTAAATGAAATACTGTATATGTATCTGGTTATTAAAGGGAAACAAAAACGTTTTGAGGAAAGAACATTCTTCTAAAATTTTTATATGTATAGAACTCACTTTGGTATTGATAAATAATAAGTACTCAATAAATCTTTAGAATGGATAATTGTGAAGAACAAGTTACTTGTAAAGACCTGAAGCTCATTCCAAAATATTGCAAAAAATAGTGTTATTTTCAAGTAATAACAACAATAAAATCCCTAATCAATGTTTTATATAAGCTACTTGTTTCTCTGTCTTTTTGACATGGTCTTCTTGTGGTATTTCTTATAATTTCCAAACACTGTATTCTTTGGGTTTTGAATAATTCTTTCCCTCAGGAAACAGATAACTTAAAGAGAATCGGTTCCAAATATTTAATGAGAAGCAAATAAATAGTATTTAGCAGTTACATCCAGGCAAATTTTGAGCAGGATCAAGATTATCATTTGCCTAGATTATGTTATTTTTTTCAGGCATTAAACCAGTTTTCTGATATATTTTAACATCTCACAAACACCATAATGCAGATATCACATTTAAATGGACTTAAAAATCATTTCCTAAGCCCAGTAGAAAAATTACTACAATCTGGAAATTCTTCTGTTTTTTGGTTTTTGTTTTTGTGTTCAGCTGCAGGAGGATGTGCAAATATCTATGGACTCCAGCATGTAATGTATAAGTATCATAATCCTCCATGTGTGCACATTGAATCAATTTAAATAAAAGCCAAGCTCAAACATCTTTTGAGATGCAAATGAATCCATGAACCTATGATAAAACCTCAAAGTACTGAAAAAAGCTATTTATACCATGAAGTCTATAATGCAAAAAAAATTAAAAATAATCACTACTACAATGCTACTTGTTTGTACTTTGTGTAACATTAAACCTTACTTTAAATTTTTGTCAAGGTGACATACAGAGGGGTTACAGTTACATATGTAAGGTAGTGAGTACATTTCATGGCAAACTAGTTACCTTCTTCCTCACTTTTCTCCCATCTTTCCTCCTCCTCTATCCCCCCACCCAGACTTGTATGGTTAGTTTACAACATGTTGGCTTGTAAGTATTGTTGCATTCGCTCACCCTTTATCCTTTGTTTTATCATTTTGATGTCTCCCTTCCCTTCCCTGATTCAGACAAACATATACACTAAACATTATTAATTAGAAATTCTTGTTATGCTGAGAGTGGAGGAGACAATTTTTAGGGTGAACATCCCTATTCTCTCTGTCTTTATTTGTTGGCAGGTCATGGAACTTGTACTCAAGGCCTGGGTACTCTCCTCGAGCTCCTAGCTCAAGGCTAGCATTCTACAACTTTGAGCCACATCTCCACTTCAGGTTTTCTGGTAGTTAATTAGCGTAAAGAGTCTCACTGACTTTCCTGCCCAAATTGGCTTCAAACCATGATCCTTAGATCTTCGCTTCCTGAGTAGCTAGGTTTACAGCCATGAGCCACTTGTGCCCCTTGGTATCCTATCTTTAAAAGTGCAAACAGAGTGAAATTCAAAAAGAATGAACTTAAGAAAGGAAAAGAATTCCAGCGTGTATATGTACCACATTTTCCTGATCCATTCGTCTCCTGAGGGGTATCTGGGTTGGTTCCAGATTCTAGCTATGACAAATTGTGCTGCAGTGAACATTGTTGTGCTGGTGGCTTTAGTGTGTTCTTGTTTGTGGTCTTTTGGATAGATACCCAAAAGTGGGGCTGCTGGGTCATAGGGGAGCTCTATGTTTAGCCTTCTGAGGAATCTCCATACTGCTTGCCAGAGTGGCTGAACCAGTTTACATTCCCACCAACAATGAAGTAGGGCTCCCTTTTGGCCACATCCCCTCCAACAATTGTTATTGTTAATTTTCTTGATATAGGACATTCTTACTGGGGTGAGATGGAATCTCAATGTTGTTTTGATTTGCATTTCTTTTATGTCCAGTGATGTAGAGCACTTTTTCATATGTCTCTTGGCCATTCTCATTTCCTCATCAGAGAAGTCTCTGTAAGTCTTTAGCCCACTTTTTGAGGGGGCTATTGGTTCTTTGCGGTTTTGTTTTGGATGAATGCAATTTTTTCAGTTCTGCATATATTTTAGATATGAGGCCTCTGTCCGTTGTATGGCTGGTAAAGAAAACTGTTTGGTGTAAATGAACTGAACAACTCATGGGCGGGGGGGGAAAGGGAAAGGGAGAGGGGGGAGGGGGAATGAGGGATGAGGTAACAGTACAAGAAACGTATCCAATGCCTAATGTATGAAACTGTAACCCTTCTATACATCAGTTTGATAATAAGAAAAAAGAAAGGAAAAGAAGAGAACTGAAAAAAGATATAGTAAAAATGTTCTCTTACTTTAGCTAGAAGAGTCTAACTATGAAAAAATTAGTTAATTAAACTAGTTAATAAACTAGTTAATAAAACTAGTTAATTAAACAATGTATATCAGTAATACAGTACATATAAGTGATATTTAAGAGGCACCAAATTAGGATATAAAAAGCTAATAATATTCTTTTTTTGCCAATAAGACAAAGATTAAGAAACAACATACTGTGCAAAACAGGAGAGTTAAGTGAATGGCAATTGTTTGTATTTTATGGGGAAATACATAAAGGTTATTGAGAAAGAAAGTAGTCATAGACAAAGTTTTGAACTGATCGCTGAACTGGTTGCTGACCAAGTGTCTAGGTATAGTTAAGAATATGAATAATAACCTGTTTTGTAAACTAAGGCTTTTTTTCCCATCGGTATTTGCCTATGTTATGTTAAACCATGTCTTGGAACGAAAACTTTTAATGTTTACATATATTCAATTTTAAACTGAAAATATTAGAAAATCTCTGTATTTGATTTCATTTTTATTTTTGAATATATTAGAATAAAAAGTGTTGAGTCTTTTATTCCTTGAAAATAATTTAATTCTATAGTATTCTAAATGTCATAACTTTAAATTATTTTTCTCTGGTGTGGACAAATATATGTATATTGTCACCGAACATGAATCTTCAAGATACATATTATCTTGAACCCAAATGATCTTCTAAATTGTCAAAGAATATTACATGCATCAAGTAATATAAAAGTTTTGCTATGTATTAAAATAAGGTTATCTATATTGCCACTGAGACATGAAATTATTCTTTAGGTATAAAATATTTTACCTAGCAAATATCTTTTCAGGAGATTAAAAAGTAATTAAATGCCTGAAGCCTGTGGCTAATGCCTACAATCCTCGCTCTGTAGAAGGCAGATATTTGTCTTTTTTTTTCTTTTTTTGTTAGTCCTGGGACTTGAACTCAGGGCCTGGGTGCAGCTCCTGAACTTCTTCTGTTCAAGGCTAGCGCTCTACCATTTGAGCCACAGCGCCACCTCCAGTGTTTTATTTTCTTCTTTTAATGTCATTTATTGTAAAGATGATGAACAGGGGGAGGGTAGAATTACATTAGTATGGTAATGGGTGCACTTCTTTTTGAACACTGTTGTCCTCTCCCTCGTTTTCTGTTGCTTTCCCCTCTTTACTCCCCATTGTTCAAGGAAAGTAGGCAAGGAAAGTCCATGAGGCTTGCATTTCCAATTATCTACCTAAAAAGCTAAAAAAAAAAAAGGGCGCTGTACCTCAAGGGATGGAGCACTACTAGCCTTGAGCAAAGGTACTTGGGGATCCCAAGCCCTAAGTTCAAGCCTCAGGACCACATGCACACAATGTACTCTCACATATGCACACACACACACACACACACACACACACACACACACGCACACACACGTTACCTTCTCACTTTGAAGTACTTTTTATTCAAAGATGAACGTTCAACAACATACAGTAATGAAGTTTTCATTTAAGTGTTTGATATGTTTTGGTGAAAGTCCATATGCTTTCAACTGAATAGATTTTATGACATAACCTATGGAATCAACCTATCTTCTCGAACAAAAAGAGAACTACTTGGATCTTGTACCTCGGTGACGTGAGAAAGGAAAGATAAGTGGGACATGAGATATCAGTCATTTTGGGGGTGTCAGGCTGCATTGTCGTCAATGGTCCCTAACAGAATATTAATTGCCTTACAGTTAAAAGTCCTACAGGTGCACAACTGCTGTCCTAACATTAAAAGCAAGCTGTGGATTGCATCCTGGATTCTTCAGAAAACTTTCGATTCTCTTACAAGTAGAAGAACCAGAAGAAACAAATCTCCATATAGAAAAAGAAACGATGTTTAAAGAGACTAGCAACGTTTTCTGAAAAACTACTTCCATGCAATTTAAGGATAGAGCCATAAAAATTGAGAACACAACTATTATTTACTCAAAGGTTCCTAGCTTATCTAGCTGTAACTTGAATAACTCGCACAGAGTCATCATTAACGGTGTAAACCAGTACCAGAATAAAGAGAATTAATTTGATTTGCTAGTTTTCAGTTTGGATCTTACAGGATATTCAAACAGGTTGAAGAATTTTATGAAGGTTTCTGCAATGGTCAGAACACCAGAATAAAATTTCAATGAATAACTCATATTAGTAAATCCCCCTAGATAAAAATATGGAAATATAAAATTACATTTGCTAATAAAATTACATTTACTATAGAATAGAGCATAATTTACTTATAAATATTTTAGGAAACTAAATCATGGTCAGTGCATTGTCAGCAAATACATCTACTAAGTTTCTTATTGGAGTTAGCTCTTATTTTCAAAATAAAAAATGTAGATTTGCAATGCATAGAATCACATACTACTAACACAGCATTCAGTGAAGTTCACTTTAAATTCATTTTGAAACCATCTAGAAGCTAAAAATAAAAGCAGCCGTTGAAAAGGTTTTTCTCATTGTTCAAAATGTTACTTGTCTGAACGTCTGCTTTCTATAATTATTATTTATATCTCAAAAGACTCCTAAGCACAGAGGTTTTCCAAAACTCTGATTAAAATTACAGCAGGCAACTTTACAGCTTTCTAGAGAGAAAAGTATCTAAATTAAAGATAGATTATATTATGAAAGAAAAAAAGGACTCTATTAGTAACAACAAGCAAGCAAAGTTAAACACTATTCTTGCAGTTTTCTTTTATGAAAGGTATGCACCTGAAAGAGAGAAACTGTGTGCTTATAAATTAGCACTAGCATGGACAAGATAAAACTTAAGAAGCCCATCATATACTGACATTATCTGCTGATATACTGCTTGCCTGATTTGTTTTGGATTTGTTTAACAGTACAGTGGATAGATCACAGAAAGCAAGAGATCAGCTGTACAAGTGGAGATACACAGCTTCCCCTCTTACCTTCCACTGAGGAGGAAGCCGATAACCACAGCCAGAAGAATGACTCCCACTGTGACTGACACAGCAATGATTGGAATCTGGCCTTGATCACTGGAGGCTGCAACTGCTGATGGGAGACATAGAAAATTGAGCTATGATTAAAGGGATTCAATGCATTCAGATAAGGGCTTCTTAATGGTTGGAAATCTATTCATGGTTTAAGCGATGCACCCACTTGGCTAAAGCTTCCTCCGCAAAATCTGTTCTCAGAAGTGTGTAATTGAAAAGGCATCTTTAGGTGGAGAAAATATTTACTCTCCAAATAGAAATTTGAAGTCAGCTCTAAGTTGCCGATTATTTTCTTGTCATCATAAAAAATGAATGCATATTGTTTGCATAGCATTTATCCAGGTGCCTAAGGTTTGAAAGATAAAATAGGACAATTTCATTGACTTCAAATACCTTAATCAACATAGGAAGATGTTCATCATACGTGATTGGAAATTTTTTAGAGTATGCTAGTGTTCTCTGAAAAAACAAAATCTCATCAATTCAGAAAAGATTTTTTTTCCCACAGACATAAAGTCTAAATTAATATGACCATATACTCATTGAAGTAATAGATAATCCTCTCTTCTAATATAACTAAGAACCCTAGCAATAAATAGATTACAATCAGTAACTATGTTTCATAAGTTGGATCACTGTTTGAAAATGTTGAAGCATCAATTTCAAACTTTGAGAAGCCTGTGTAAAATTTACAACCCTCTCACAAACCATGGTATGTTTACATAAAATACCTTCTATTTAAAAATGCAATGACTATTATTATAGAAATATGAACACAGTTATATAAATGAGTTAATTTTTCTTTTGTCTTGAAAACTAATTTGAGAAGCATAAAAAAGTAAATTTTACTAAAGTTGTCAAGATTGACTCCGTAAAACAGTTCCCTTCAGGGCATGATGGTTTTGATGGTTTCAGAGTATCACTGGCTCTCCTCTACCATAGCAAATTTTAAGTCATAGAAACTAATCCAACTGAGCATGATACTTTTCTATTTACTAGACTTTTGTCAGCCAAGTTTTGGATTTCAAATTTTCTTTTTGATTCTTGTTGCCCCACCTTTGAATCTTTCTACTCAAAATAAATTAGATTTTTTTCAATCACTTTCTTCCCCTGATTTAACATATCAGTCTTTACTGACCTCCCCTTCAGAGTCAAATATTATAAACAACTCGCTAGAGCAAAACTATTATGTATAGTAGTTCTGAATCTTGTTCTTATTTTCTCTTTTGGGGAGATGGGGTGAAAAAATGTAATTCAAAGGCTTTCAGCCTTCTTTCCCCTATTCACCCAATGCTGAAGTTTCAGTTAAAGGATGTGGTGTGCCCTACAAATGAAATAAAGAAAATCGATTCCAGTATTTGGTTCAATACTATCCAAATGCATTATTATTTTGAATAGGTGGCAACTACTGCTTGAGTGGCTTTTGTTATTTCATTAATTTTCTAAACAATTCCACCCCATAATGAATTTTTCTTACTTTTTCAATATGTTAACCGGATACTCCTGCCTACATTTCAGAAATGCTTTCCTTAATAGGAAAGAAAATGGTTAAGTAGGATTCTGTGAATAACTATAACAGCATAGCCTTCTTTTATTTTCTGTCCACTCCATTTCTGTTAACTCTTTCTCCTCCTAGATCTCACTTCTTCAAAGACCTCCCTCCAAGAAGGAATTTGCTCCCTTGGAGGGAATTGTACATTGAAAGGACCTCTTCTTGAGGAAGAAAACAATTTTTTGTTTGTTTCTGATCCTGGGTCTTGATCTTAAAGTCTTTAAAGCAGTCTATCACACAGCCATACACTTACTCCTTTTACCTTTCAAAAAGTATTTTCAGATTGGTTCTAGCTTTGTATGGTTTGGGACAACCTAGTACCTCCTAAACAACTGAGAAGATTGGCCAATATTAGCACAACCAGCTTGTTGATTGAGATTTGGTGGTTTCGCTTAAGTTGTGGTGTTTTCTTTTTCTTCTTTTTAATCTTTCTGATTTCGGCTTCCTGGGTAGCTTGGATTACAGAGTTGAGACACAACTCCTAACAAGGAATACATTTTTATATATAAATATAATCGTCTTCAATCTGAATTTTGAAATTGGGCCAATGTTTATTTACTAGAATATGGTTCTAAAAAATCATTTGTTCAATTCTTCAAAACAAATATCCCGGGATCATTATGTTTACATTAGAGACAGTAAGTATAAAATATTTAATGTTTCAACTACTAATAGCTGTGAATAATTAGCACATATAGTTTTTCAACTGTATCTCTTGCCTTGTTTAGACCATATGCTTTGAGAAAGAAGGGAGTGCAAAGTAGAACAATTTGAGTCACTATAAATAGGGTAAATTATTTTGATATATATGAAATAATGACATACTATAAATAGTAAAGCAAATCATTAGCCTATAATGCTTTCTGAAACAAATATCTCATCATTCAGAATTAAACAGATTATGTTCTAATTTCTAGGAAGGATAATTTTCTTTGATATTTATATTGATTTGTCAGGTGCCTAGCAAAGTCTAATAAACAACAACAACAAGAACAAGATGCTTATATCTTCTTGTTGAATTTTATCCTGAAAAATTTCATAGTCTTTTGTATTTTGCATATTTACTTGACTAAGAAACTGAAAATTTAAGCATTTCAGACACTCATGTCAGTAGTTTAAATAGGCATCATACATGGGAATGTTCCTTTGCATAGCAAAAAATAAAATAAAATAAAAAATATATATATATTTCATTAGGGGTCATTATTTCAATGACCCCTTATCTGTATAAAACCCAGTTGGGTAATACTAAAGAAGTAATTAAAATACTTATAGATAATTGAGTTAATTACATATATCTTGATTTTCTGAATTTTATGTAAGTTTATTTAAAATAATCTACTGCAAAATTAACAAGGTCATTCAGAAAATAAGCTTGCACTTTCTTTTTGTCCCCAAAAGAACTATGCATTGTATTTTATTCTTTTTGATACCACTATTTCTTTTTCCCTTGGCACCAGGCTTTGAGCTCAGGGCCTATGTTCTCCTTTAGCTTTCTTGCTCAGGAAGGGCACTCTACCACTTGAACCATGCATCTTTTTGACATGTTTCTGGTTAATTGGAGAAGGTTTCTCAGATATATTCCCAGTTGACCTCAAACCTTGCTTTTCCAGGGCTCATCCCCCTGTATAGCAAGAATTGCAGGCCTACAAGCCCCCATGTTTGACCTTGAAATCACTCATTCCCATGTGAGCTTGCTTTCATGGCATACCTATACATGTCTACTTCCCCTTTTGGAAAGTAGTTATTATCTTCTAAACTTCTTTTTCATGTACTAATTAACTATAGAACAGGTTGGTTAGTTATCTAATTATTTCACTGAAGTTCCAGAAAGAAGTTCAGCATCATTTTTTTTTTTTTTTTGCCAGTCCTGGGGCTTGGACTCAGGGCCTGAGCACTGTCCCTGGCTTCTTTTTGCTCAAGGCCAGAACTCTGCCACTTGAGCCACAGCGCCACGTCCATTTTTTTCTATATATGTGGTGCTGAGGAACCGAACCCAGGGCTTCATGTATACGAGGCAAGCACTCTTGCCACTAGGCCATATTCCCAGCCCTCAACACCATCTTATGGGCAAAACGAAGATTCCACAATGGTGTTTCAGAAAGATTTCTAGAATTTTCGCTTCATGTGACTGCCAGAGATTTAAATCTTTTTCTCCTCAAGAGACCAGACTGGTTCTGACAGCACTATTTTCTCTCCCACTTCAATGCTACAGAAATTTCCTAGAAACACTAAAACAGCATAGTTCAATGAAACGAGTAAAACAAAACAAAACAAAAACAACAACAACAAAAATCCCCCAAAACAGTGAATGGCAATAATTCAATAAAGTACGACAGCAGGGGACAGAAAGTCTTTAAAAGCAAGATTTAAACATTTTTTAAGGCTCTCCTGGGGTTGCACCTCCCAGCAGACGAGATGCAATGAGGAGATGGACAGAAGGGTTAACCCATCGCTGGACCTTAATAGCATAACAGATTCTTCCTACCTGAAGGGGTCATGCCTGCTAGAGAGGGAAGATGAGCAAAACCCGCAGAGTGCCCGGAGAGGGTATTGATCCACTGACTCTTTCCTGGTAACAATTACAGAGACATGAGTTGACAGTAATTAAAATGACTTACACACTGGGATGGTTTCAAACTCAAATCTTCGGCTGAAGATACCATAGCCTGCTGCTGTACGTGCTCGAATTTGGAAGACATACACTGAACCTGACTTCAAGCCCTCCGCTGTCATAGTTGGCTCTTTAGATTTGATAATTGTGTAGCTCGTCTCTTGGTCCTTGGATTGCACATGTCATACAATGAGATACAAAAGAAGAAGTCAGCATATGAATTATCAATAGCAGCAAAGCAACAACAACAACGACCTAGATCACCAAGTGAACCAGAAACCAATTCATTCCAGTATTACAAACACACTTGATAAAGAATCCTATTAACGCTACATGTGTGATACATAATATCTTAAAATGGTTTTATATCTCAAGGTTCAGAGCAACACGATTTCTATGTGGTAATCCCTTTTTTCCTTTGGCAAAAATAAATTTTTATAATACAGAGATTCATTATTTTATAGACTATTTGATTTTATATTTGATTATCTTTATTTGCACAAAGGTGCTTCAAAGCAATATATCAGTTTCTGAGCTATTGTCATTATATTTTAGTTCTTGTTTTTTCAAAAATGGTGTATTGGAACATGTTTATGGTACTCTATTCATATAGAATGTCAACAACATCTCACCTACAGCCAGATTTTCTTCAGCATTAAATCATCAGTGAATTATGTTTTTAGTTATATTTATTACTTGGGAGACAAAATTATTACTTTACTGGAGAATTCTAATTTCCTTTTCCCTATCTACACAGGAAGCAGTAAAGAAAAACTGCAAATGAAGGCTATTCTTTATCCTTTAAAAATACTTTTGAAAGGCATGGTCTAAGAAAGTAGTAAGTAAAGTCGGACAAAAAGTTCCTGGGAAAGGAGTCTGAAAATTGAAATGAGGAATAGCCTTTTCTATTTGGATTGCTAACAGAAGACCATACCAGTGATATCGTCCACCTATATTACCCCATATGTTTTTTTTTTTTTTTGAAATTTATTTTTGCCAGTTCTGTGGCATGAACTCTGTCGGGGCCTGAGCACTGTCCCTGGCTCCTTTTTGCTCCTTTTTGCGAGCACTCTACCACTTGAGCCACAGCGCCCCTTCTGACTTTTTCTGTGTATGTGGTGCTGAGGAATCGAACCCAGGGCTTCATGTATGCTAGGCAAGCACTCTACCACTAGGCCACATTCCCAGCCCTTAAAATTATTGTTTTTTAGACAAAAATCTCTCTAAGTTTACCTGGGCTATTTTCAAACTTGTTGGCTCTATCAACTTCCTGACTAATTGAGACTACAGGTCTCTATCACCATGCATAGAAACTTTTTTTCTTTTATGCTCAGTTTCCTTATCAGTAAGGTACATTAGAGACATACGGGAAGAATGAAACAGGCAGTGCAAGAATAAAAATATTTCATAATCTATTTTTACTGTTCATACTTATATTCTAATTCCTCAATTTTTTTTCTATTTCATCATGTCAAAGATGACTTTTAACAACTACCTAAACTACCACAAAAGCTAGACAAAATGTGCAGTCTGCAAACATGCTTCTTTCAAAGTAAATTATATTCTTCCTTTAATATGTTTAAAAATAACAAATTATCATAGAGTTCTCGCAACTTTGGATGGTTTAATTTGTAATTGAAATAAGTTTTCAGACTCATGTAGAGACATAGTTGATTTCTAGTGTCTCACACATAGATTAAAAATGGCCAAATCTGTCAACGTTTTAGGACATTTTATTAGAGTTTTGTAAGAGATTTAAAGTGGGTAATTACAATGTACAAAATTACATCTTCCTTTTTTCCATTTAAAGCACTTACTGATCTACTCTCTACCCTGTCACACCTCAAAGAAATACAGCCTCACCAAAAAGCAGTCACTCCTATGATGCGCACCAAATAAATACTGCAAATAGCTTTTATGATTTATTTTAGTTTCTGACTGCTCTGAGAATTCATGGGCTTATGCGTAAATAAACCTAATCATACTATTTTCTATTTTTCAATATTACTGATAATAAATAACATTACACTTTTGTAATGCATTTGGCTATAGTACAGTTTGGCTGTAATTGTAGCAATACTTTTCAGTAGAAAATGATCCCATATCTTTGTGATGATATAATTTCCAGCTGTTTACCAGAAATTTGACTTACTGAACAAATTTAGTCAAAATTATATTTATATTTGATGTGATCATGAGATTTAAATAAAATATTAATATTTGTAACAAAACTGGTAATTTTTTAAGGAATACCGAGCGTAGAATTCTCACAGTTTCTTTCACTAAATGGATGTGGTCATATGGGTACCTAATTCCACACCTCAGTTTTTCCTTCTCTAAAATAAAGATGAAACACTTTTATTAAAATAAATTAAATTAAATAAATTAAATAAATTAAATAAAATAATAAATTAAAATAAAATAAATTGGAGGAGACACAGTAGAGATAATTACATAGCACCAAGTACAATATTCTGCTACATAACGGATTCTAGGTAAATTTGATTTTAATTAATCCTTAACACAACGGTAAATTCTTCCATGGGAAAGAAATCAAAAATAATTTTTAAAAGCGTAATTACATGGTTAAAATCCTTACTATCAAACCTGTAGAAAACTTTTGGTAAACACATTAGAAACTACTGTTTTTGCTGAAAACTAAGGGAAGGAAATGCCTGTGAAAACCCGAATGCTGCTCTCTGAATTAACATGTGAACTAGTAGTACTCATGGCACAAAAGGAAAATAAAACACTGGGTCTGATTCAATGATTAACATGAGGTCTCACTTGCTCCGTATCTACTGTCTAATTGCACACTGTCTTGCAGCATGCACTGAATGCTACGGTATTAAAAAGAAGGCAGGGAAGCATGTGTCTAAGTGAGAAAATCCCGTGAATATGTATTTCAGAAAAAAAAATCTAAGTATCTTCCAAAATTTATTTCCATCACACTCCATAAATCACTCTCAAATTGTCATTTTCTTCATAACACCAGCCCTGTGCGCACCTCTCCATTACCCACAACCACCTGGCTGCCAAACCCTCAGTTATGGCAGTGGCTTTTGCTGCCTTCCTGCCCCAGCTAAGCAAATGAGCTACATTCCCCAGCTGCTTAGCTAACACTGCCCACATGTAGGGAGGGGAGGCCTCAGCCCAAGCAGCCAGCTGGCACTCAGCCTGCCAAGGGGCAGCGTGCCTCTTCCTCTCCCTTTAATTAAGAGATGGCAATAGGCCCATCCCCACACCAGAGCACAGAAGCCCGATGACCTCTATTAGAGCAGGGCAATCACAGGCAGAAATGCCAGCTGGCAAATGCTTGTGCCCTGGAAAGCTCTGCCACCTGTGTCTGGCCCAAAGCCATCCAATAAAATAGCGGTGTCACTCTGAAGGCTCTAAATGGGCTCTGGAAACCTACCAAGACCCCCACCTCCATGCAGACCATAAAGGCCCATTATCCCCCTTTATTTTTCCTAGAAGTGTTTTAAAAAAAAATCTTTACATGAATTACACTGAGACGCTCTATTGAGTGTATTTCTGGCTTGACAAAAAGTTCCAGGAATTAATATCCTCATTGTAAAAAGAAACACACTGACCAAAACAAGTTCATAACTTTCTGCCTGAGTAATAAGTGCTACAAAATCTTTATTGCTTTTAAAGAATGTTAAGTAGGAAACTTCTTGTTAATTTGTTAAGGAAATGTAATAGCAACCCTTTTTCCCAGCATCAAACCAGTTTTCTTACTTGAGTGATGAAGATAACAGAATTATAGAGGAGCCCCAAGCTAAAGCTACTAAATACAATACCAAATCCTATTGAAAAGAAGACAATTCAAGCAGAAATGATAGGTTTATCATTTTTACATTCACATAAATTAAACAAAGGGGTCTCAGATGATATTTATGTATATCTATATGATGTGCTTTGATCTGATTTGCCCCATCTATGTTAGTTTACAAAAAGAATAATTCCACAATATAAATAAAAATAATTAAGAACTATTAACAGTAAAGGAGTTCTGCCCAGCTTGTTGTGTTACTCCCTGCTAACAGACATAGATAATGAACGAAGAAAGGAAGTTTTCACTTCCTCCCCAATAAGAAGGAAAATCATTCACTTGCCTTACTAGTTAACGGAAGGAAAACAATGAAGGCAAACAGTATTTGTCAAACTTTTAGTCTTCATGATCAGCTGTATTTCGTCTAAGATGTATAAATATATTAAATACACAGCTCTGGCCATTAGTTGTTTATATTCCCACAACACATTTCAACTTATTTTAATATCAGATTTAATCCCAATGAAAATTTGAAAATCTAGGATGTTTACAGAATTTAATAGTTTTCTGTGTGTGCACAGAACTTCATATAAATTACTAATGGTTAACAAACCTTAAATGAGTGTGAACCTTATCTTGGAAAATTATTTTGAGTTCAGCATATGTTTAAATTCTGTATTTCTGTTATTTGTATGTGCTGATATTTAGGAATCTCAGAGGAACAAGAATTAATAAAGAATTATTAAGGCTGCTATTTCCACTGTACTAGCTTCAATTTATCAATATTTTATTACTCTGCAAACTATACTTCAACATGTTTGCATCACAGATTGTTTCTTAGAACAGTTTTTAAAAATAATGCATTCAAAACAAATTTATGTTCCCTAATGATTTGGTAGTTATAGGTTTTGCTATCATTAAGACATACCTTATAAGGTGGTCATTTAAAATAATTACTACTTATTCATGTATTAATAAAATCAATACATGAATATTATAAAATGACAAACTAGAAGTAATATGTACCTAGCACATCCTAAACACACCTCCATTTTATACCTTGCTGTATCCTTACACAGTTAATTGTTGGATCATTTTAAAACAATTAAAAATGATTATTATGAAGAAGTAATTCCATGTATTTATATAAAGTCATATTTATTCATATATAGATAATCTTAGAAATTTGAATAATTTTCATGACAACATATATTTATTCTTTTCTTTAAACAGTTATACAAGGAGTTAAAAAGTATTTATATAAAGCAGTTCATGAATACAATATTTTTTGATCAAGGTCACTCCTTCCCATAGTCTCATCCATGCCTGCTACTTCTTCTATCACTCTTAAATTTGCAGGATATACATTGGATTCTGGAATGCATTCTCCCCCTCTGCTCCTCTTCATCCATCTTTAGTCTTTTGACTTGAACCTACGCCAACCTTTTCAAGTACCTGCTTCTTTTTTTTAAAATTTATTTTATGTATTTATTTATTTATTTTTTCCAGTCCTGGGCCTTGGACTCAGGGCCTGAGCACTGTCCCGGGCTTCTTTTTGCTCAAGGCTAGCACTCTGCCACTTGGGCCACAGTGCCACTTCTGGCTGTTTTCTGTATATATGGTGCTGGGGAACCAAACCCAGGGCTTCATGTATAGGAGGCAAGCTCTTTTGCCAGTAGGCCATATCCCCAGCCCCAAGTACCTGCTTCTTCTTTTTTTTTTTTTTTTTTTTTTGGCCAGTCCTGGGCCTTGGACTCAGGGCCTGAGCACTGTCCCTGGCTTCTTTTTTGCTCAAGGCTAGCACTCTGCCACTTGAGCCACAGCGCCACTTCTGGCCATTTTCTGTATATGTGGTGCTGGGGAATCGAACCCAGGGCCTCATGTATAGGAGGCAGGCACTCTTGCCACTAGGCCATATTCCCCAGCCCCAAGTACCTGCTTCTTGATGTTTTATTTTCCTGATCTTTGATTTTGCCTTTCTAAGGAATTATAGTGTTTGAATTCTTCCTTGAATCTACCTTATTTCAATTAATAAATCTGTATACACTTGCATACCATCCAACATAAACTTACCCATTTATAAGCTAAATTTAACTTCCATATATAAGGGAAAGCAAGCATTCTTTGTATTTCTGGGCTTGACTTACTTTACTTAACACTTGTTTTTTTTACATCATGAAAGAAAACACTTATTTTTCAATGTCCTAGTTTGGACAATTTCTTAGACCTCAGAAAGTGTTTGTAATTTGTCACCCCTTTTTCTCTTTTCTCTAAAAAATAAGTAATCTATGAGTTTGAGAGGAGTTGAGAAAGTGTAGTCTACTTCTTCTCTTTGAGGATCTTCTTGCTTGCGTCAAGCTTGCTTCTTTTCTATTCCTTTTCCCAAAGACTGACTTCTACGGCCCACCTACTCGAGTCTGACCCCATTGGCACGGAGGTTGTGAGAAGTACCTACTACGCAATGTGGCCAGTGCCACGTGAGAGTGAGGGGAAGGGGAAGGCTCAGGGACTCTGGATTTCTGCCAGGCTCCCAGGCAGCTTTCCAAGTGCTCAGCTCACCTTGCGTTTCCACCTGGATGATCTCACAGCCTATAGCTGGCAAGAATGGAGATTCGCAAGAGATGCAGCGGAGGATCACAGCAACAGATCTCAACAATGACTGTGATAAAATCAGTAAGAGCAAACCTAGGATGTCATTCACTCAGCGAAGAGCCTAAAAATTTAGGGACTGTAATAAACACGGTCCAATATGAAAACACTAGGGTGCAAACTGTGTTTTAAAACTGAAATACTAATAAACTGTACTTTCAAATTATATGCCGTGGTGTGTGCGTGTGTGTGTGTGTGAGAGAGAGAGAGAGAGAAAGAGAGAGACAGACAGACAGACAGACACTGAGTAGGTCTTCTTTGTTCCTTTTCCTTAACAGTACTGGTATTGTGCTGAGGTTTTACCCACCAGTACAGCTTTCTTTGCAGCAGACTTTACTTATTGCTGAAGATCAAGAGTTTAATGGTTTTCAACATTTTCAAAATGCCCTATGACTTCATCTTTTCATGCTGTGGGAATCAGTTAAGCTGCTGTTGGACCGTGTGGTGGTATCCCAGAGCACAGACTCCGCGACGGCAGCAGAACAGGGATCCCGAGATCCGTGTACACATCTCACCTTAGTAACTATGACTGCGCGACCCACTGTCATTGATTTACACAGAAAAGTGCGTCATACTCTTCTACAAATTGGATGATTGTCGTTGTTAACATGGATAGAGAAGAAAGAAAGGACAGCTTTTATTCTGTTGGTCTCACCTTTTCAAAATACTTAATTTCATATTCCAGGATGATTCCATTGGGACGATCCGGCTCTTGCCAAGACAAAGTGATGCTGTTTTTTGTAATCTTTCCCTTTTTCACATTGGTGACTGGAGAGGGAGCTGTTAAAAAAAATACACATAAAGATCAGCATAGGGCCTTAAGATCACAGCCTATTTTGTATAGCATGTACAGTGGTTGTTTTATTACATAGTATAATTAAAAAGCCTCAATGATTAAATATTTATTTAGGAAGGAGAACATTTTACTTTGTGTATAGAAAGTTGTTAAAATTATAAAGTGTTTTATAGACATAAGTTTGTTAACCATCTTCAGAATCTCAGTGCTTATTTAAGTAGTATTCACTGCAATACTACAGTCTAGCCAGTGAGGACCATGGTCCCAAAAGATTATGTTGCCTGATGATGAAACAGTCAGTTATCTTAGTCTGGACATGCTGACTGTGCTCAACGTAGTTGCCAAACATCATTTTCTCAGAATACATTCTCGTTAACAGCACAAGAAATATGAGTATTATCTTGATATCAAAGTTTTAAATCATGCCTGCATAATTCATAATAGCTGGGATAATACAAATCCTATGTGTTGGTTAGGTTTTTGCATTGTCTGGTTATGATTCTTTCTCTGTGTGCCCGCGCCCCCCACCTTTCTCTCAATGTCATGCTTTTTGGAAGTTAGTTACTATTTGCATCCCTCTCTTGAGAAATAGCAATTTCTGATGTATTTTGTGGGTGAAATATCTGCTTAATTGATTAAGAATTTACCTCTAGGGGAAATTAATCCATTCTTCCTCAGGTTTACAGATTACTTCATCCTTCATATTAGTATAGACACATGGATTTTTTTATTCATTAGTGTACAAAAGAACTATTTCTACTTATTATTCAAACTGTCAAAATTTTTTGACGTTTCCCTGTCATTGTGAGTCTCCTAGTTTTCTACATCACTTTCTTTCTGGCACGAGATGACTAAATGCTCCAGGCCTCGATATATTTGATAACTCTTCATTTTGCCGAAACCGTCTTTGAGATTTGTTAAGAAACTAAAAGAGTTAGACATTCCACTACTGAAGAACTGGATGCTTGCTTAATATAAAATAGTACATGTTTCTTCTATTGTATTTTGATACATGGTGGGTACAGTGGAACTGTGGCTCAAGTAAAAGAATGCTAGCCTTGAGCAAAAGAAGCTGAGAGACAACACTTAGAACCAGGGCAAAAATTATGGAGAGTAAAATGGCAGAGGTAAGGGAGGATCAAGGAAGTTCAAAGAAAGTGAGAGAGGTCAGACTGGTGAGGCTTAAGAAAGACAGCGAATTATAAGTAGCTATAAGAAATTTGGGAACCTGTTCACTACTGATCAGTAAGGGTTGGGGATCCAACATCTGAGTCAAGAACTAGGACATGATCCATGATTGCCAAGAGTTGAGAACGCTGGTACCCTTGACTGAAAGCTGTAACGTTGGCTGCTCTTGTTAAGTTCTGAAGAGAATTCTCACACCCCAAGTCCAAGAACTTTAACATTTGTAGGGCTAAGGGACCTGGAACCCCACTCTCTTAGAAGATCTCTAACATAAGAAGGAGCCACTACTGCTATTTGTAGTTGTTTAGCATTGCTACAAGATAAGGAACGATTATAAAAATCACCAGGGACCTTGGATTGCCAGCACTAAGAGCTTTTCCTCAATTGTACTCAAGAGTTTAGCTAGAACAACAGGATCCTAGCAAATTGATTGGTAACAAAGGCATAAATATATAATATACAAAAGAAAAAGGTAATATAATATATGATATGTAACATATGCAGTATACATTTTTTATATTTCTTACCTCTAATAATATATAGAACCGCAATTATACATACATGTGTATATTTATTTTACATCCAATGTCTCAGTCTTACTATATTGCCAATTGGTATTTAACCAAGGAAAATAATTACAATGCTTTCTAAATGCACCTGGTACATGTGATCATTACTAAAGAATAGTATATTCCAAAGGTCTCTTTCTCAAATAAAAATGTAATCTGCTCATTCAGACAAAAACCCACAATCACTCAATTTCAAAAGCCTACAATGAGATCTTTTGATATATGATCTCAGTGAAGTTTTGAAGTGACTCACAAAGACCTGGTTTTAAATATTAGCAATTATAGAGAGGTGATATCTTTTAGTAAAAATAAGAGTAGGTTTATTATCTTTTGTATATTTTTGAAAAGTCTAAAAATCATCAAACCTTAAAATTATGGGTGTTAACAATGAATAAAAAATAACCTCAATGCAATGAAATAATATGTGTTGTGATCAGACTTAAGCTATATGCTTGTTTTGAAGTAAAAATCACATGACATTAATTAGGAAGGAAAATATAAATAACAAAAATAGAGAATTATATCACTGGTGTTTATGGTTTCCGTTCTTTTACATGAGTGTGTAAATTACAAAAACAACCCCCAAATTTTATATAGGAGGAGAGGTAGTAATTAGGTTAAAAGGAATCCTCTCATAGGCACTCTGTTCTCTTTTTAATAGGGAAAATTAATCTCTAATATTAATTGGTGTTGTAGAACATCTTGTTAACCATAGAATTAGCCAACAGTAACAAAGTAATAATGCATAAAATCTAATTCAATTCTTACTTACTTTAAGGTGTACACAACCTAAAGCAATCTAATTTGGTATTTTAATAAGCAAAATGAACAGGATAGATAGATGTTTGATAACAGTAGATGAATAGATAGAAGATAGACAGATAGACAGACAGACAGATGGACAGATAAGGCAGATAGATAATAGCCTGTTTTTTTCCTCTGATCTCAATCTTACTTCACTAGATAAGCAATAAAAATCATATAATTCACAAGAGATTGTAAGTTAACATTTGTCTACTGATTGTTTATATCTCTACATTAGATTTCTATTACATTATCAAATTTTAGGGCATCATAATTTTTTTAATCCCAAATATATTCTCTGTGAGGCTATCTCCCTAGTTTTCTTTAAAACTTGAGGTGGTGTCAGAAGAAACAAAACATCATGGCTACAGAAGAACCAGGAAGCTTTGTGTAGTGTTTTTCATCTCTGCTCACAAACATCCTAATCCCAGTACTTTTAAATGGTGCTATTCCTAGCAGCAACGTTCTAGCACAAAATATAAAAGAAAATATAAAAGTTATGATTAAAGCTGATTAACCTTGTAACGTCCAGGGAGAGCCAACTCACAGCATTTTGTTCCAAATTGGTAACCTTATCGGATGTTTAATTCTTCATTTCTTCCCATGGAAATGAGTTTAGAAAATCATACCACACGTTCTCTAAGTTGAAGGAAACTTTGGCTGATGCTGATATCACACGCGGAGCCATTTTCTACTTAGATCACAGAGAACGATTTAAATCCGACAAAGCCTAACACCATAGATATGTCATCAAAAGATCAAATGGAACACAGTCAGTAATCCTATTACACTAAAACCATAGTTTGTACTACTATCAGAAATTAAGAAAGAGCATGCATGATATTTGCTATAAAATGTTTAAGATAATACATTTTGATTAAAATACTTCAGTGTTTCGTGAGAAAGAACTTAGTCCAAATTTTACTCTCAGTGTCATTGAACAAATGTTGGCCTGAATAAATTAGTAAACGCATGTGTGGATGTACTGAGAATTAGGGAGCTATTGTAATTAATTCTTTTATCATGAAAAAGTCTTCCCTTCATATTATTCATTTGGTATGTCAGCCACTTTAAATGTAAATAATTTACAAACACTAACTCATTCAAATTCACTATATCACCAAAAAATAGAAATCACCATAATCCATTTTGAGACATAGAAAGTAAACAACATGTAAGTGTAGCTTACCAAACTCTGACCCACTTTATCGGTCTCCCTCAAAGCTTTAAGTCTTACATATAAAAACAAAACAGTAGCTCATAATGAAGATACTATACATACTTAATATGTGAGTATACATCAGATCATGGTAAAATTATTCAAGTTAATTTTTCTTTCAAATATTTTGGCAGCTTAATGTTTGTTAATTTTTCTTAAGTATTTTTGCAGAGCTAGTTACAGAAAACAAAATGCAACAATGTATAATAAAACTAAGCAGCTGTCTTGTGTTCAAGGTCAAAATTCCCTCTTGAGTCAAGATTACTGACTCTTAATGAAGTGAACTGTTAGTTACCTTAAAAAAGCAATAATGCACTCATTGAATATTCTATCATGTTTCAAAAAAACCTGAAAAGATAGCCAAATGAAAAAGTCTTTTTGAAGTAAAATAATTAGAATTAAAACAAGTGCATGGAGATTTTTACTTTTCTCCCTATTATCCTGTCTACTTACTATTTGTGTGATATAAATATTCTTCTTAAGAACCCACAGTACATATACTAGTAATATAAAAGAATGGATAAATCGCCTATACTATCGAAATCCTTATACTTGCTCAAAAACTGCACATACAGTCAGGCTAAGTTCACAAATGCTTTATTACCCCACATTAAATCTCATCCTCATGTTACAAAAATTTAAATTTGTTTAATAGGTGTCTAGAATTCAGCTATGCTCTGTATCGACTGTTAGGGTTTTCTCAGCACAGAATGGAGTTTCCTCAGTCAGAACACCCCTATGAACTAAGAAAAATGTTCTCAGCATTTACTTGAAGTGTGCTTGAAGGAGCAATAAATAGTCATAATAGCACTTGTATGATCCCTTTTATTTCGAAAGACTTTTTAAAGAGTAGAGATAGAACGAAATCCTAATATTACACTCTCAGATATTCATTTGCATGATCATAAGAAGAGGAATGAGATAATTGATTAAATTGACAGATTTGAGAAATTTCTTGATTTCTAGAAATCTAGAAACAGGAATAAAAGTAACAGTCCATTAACTTTTTATTCTACTGTGTTTCACTACTTTCCACTTTTGTACTTACAAAAGACTGTGTGGCTAGAAGCTTCAGGTCATGAAGCCTTACACAATTTCATTTTAAGATGTTACTGTAAAGTTCGGGTAGTAACATACATACAGTAGAATATCCCTACTCTACCCTCTCAAACTCAAAACACATTTTTGTAAATAGGAAAATAAAACATTGTAACAACAAAGAAAATCCATCTGAAACAGATGTTCATGCTTCTCTGGGAGGTGGTACTGTGCACAGATCATTGGTTCAATTAAAAACTTGCATCAATAGAAAGGACCTTTTCTTTCAACTTCCAAATACTTCTTACATTTTCAAATATTAAATATGGATTGTTGCACATTCTAGAATCAACCTAAAAACCTTTTCGGAGTGATGATAGTAGACACGACAGTAGTCTCAATGATAAACAGTATTTCACGTTGAAATACCATGGGAGACCTAAGCTCTCTGAGGTAAGGTAGACTGTTAGCAATGAAAGTTGCCACATGACCTACGGGTACAGGTAGGACTAGGTCAATTGGTTCAGATTACTCCCTTAAATAGATTTGCTCGTGTGTTTTAGAACTTTAAAAACAAGGTTCAATAACATAAATAAGTGTAAATTAATCAAATATGATGAAAATATATTTTTCAGAGGCTATCTTCAAGAAACATTTTCATACTTTCTGACCACCTATACCCAAAATCTACTAAAAGCTGTAAATGAACATTAAAAAATATTTTAATGCTTAATCAGGTGTCCGTGCCCACTCATGTAATCCTGACTACTCGGGAGGCTGAGATCTGAGGATAGAGGTTCAAAGCCAGCCCAGGCAGAAAAGTCCCTGTGAGATTCTTATCTCTAATTAACCACTCAACACCCAGAAGGGGCTCAGGAACAGCACCCAGTCCCTAAATTCAGGCCCCACAACTGAAATAGTAATAACAACAATAATAATATTTAGACGATTTAAACTCTAGTAATACATAATTTCTGGGCTAATTCCCTGCCCTCACAATTTAAACTCCTATTTTCAAAGAAAATCCAATGAGAACCTATCTATGATTACTACATCACTGAAAAAAGTAGATGGAGATACTGCTGAGAAAACGTGATGGTATATGAAACTGATAATTTGCCGAGCAATTTTGTGAATCTGGATAATGTTTGTGTGTCTAAAGAGAGTGACATGGAGGAGACTGAATGAATATAAGCTAGAAGTATTTTATGATTCTAAAGAAAAAGAATTTACTTATTTTACCTCTGTTTTCATATATTCAAAGGGAATTTCATCAAATATATTCAAGAATCTCAGCTCACATATTCTTATTGCAAAGCAAACAGAGGAAGCATGCAGAATTGATAAGTTCTCCCTAAGAACAGCTGGCTGCCTTTGAACCGGTTGCCCATTGCTTCTTGTACACAACGGCCATCTCTCTTACAGCCCTCCATCCAATTTTCCAAACAGGCTGATTGGTGTCCATCACCAAACATCAAAGTAAGGTGTTTATTTCTTTATTAAAGCACATCATATTTTGAATAATCATAAGTAGCAATAACATTAAATTTACTAAAATGGATTTTAAAATATTTATGTGATCATATTTTACTAGAACATCAAGTGAGAATGTCTTTTTTTAATCTGTGATTTTAAGAGAATTGACAAGTGTCTGATAGACAAAATTACTAAGCCTAATTCCCACAAAATCATTGCTTGGATTTCATATGCCTTGTTTCCAGCAATGGGACTTGATTACATATTGGATTCCCAAGCGAATTGGACCTCCAGCTTATTGGTGACAAAATAAAGAGCAAATCTCGCCATTGTCTCAGTAACTCACCTGTAACACAGAGACTATACTATTTTACCTAAGTCACAAAATAAAAGGGTTTCAATTCTATGTTAAATGAAACAATTAAACAATTAAGGACATAAATTTAATGTAGTAAAAAATGAAAGCACACACTATGAAGTTAAATTTCAAGCATTGTTTTTATTTGGCAGCCTGTGGAACCTTATTATAACTCATAGGTGTTGTGTTACATACTTTTAAAAGTATAAATTGTTCAATTTCAGTATTGAAAACTGTTCATTTCTTTATAGCAACACATATAGAATCAACATGACCTAATTAAATTCCTTTAGATAGCTTGGCATATGACAGACACTGTTTTATTGTCTGGTAAATCAATATTATATTTTCTTGAAATTGTTATCCATAATTAATATGGCTTATCTATAAATCTTTATATATATATAATGTCTATATCTACATATAATGTCAAGGTGTCACCAAAAACAATGATACCAACAGCATGCAATGTTGCATACTAACCAGATTATTATTAAAGCTGCACATCTGTCTCTTCCAGTTATTGTTCCCAGAGGAATTCCCGCACCAGTTGATTAAACACTTAATCAAATTAATTTGCTTCTAAGAACTACACATACAAATATGGATATGATTGTGTACATCTATGCGTGAATAGACATAAACATTTACATGTACACCTATAGAGAGAGCTATGCACATTTTCATATTTTTCACTCTCATAAGAATGTCTTCACACATTCACCTTGCTCATTGTGAGCTGGTAATTATGCAGGTGCAAAGAAGCTAGTGCCTAAGTACATAGAGTTAAGGAGCTTCTACATCAGGAAATGTGTGGGCAGAATATTAAAATGGAAATTTTAAGGAAAGGAAGGGTAGGTCCATTAGATTATGTTATTTTAAGTAAAAGGACTAAGGATTGTTTTAAGAAGCTGGATGGGCCTGGTAGTGTAAGCCTGTAACCAATGCTACTTGGGAGTTGAAAGGAGGAAGATAGGAGTTACAGGCAAGTGTATCCTAAGTTACTGAAACCCTATCTCAGAAAATAAATAGAATGAAAGGGCTATAGGCCTGACTAACTGTAAGAATGCTTGCCTATGACTAAATGTGAGAATGCTTGCCCAGAATCTGCTGGGCTCTGGGCTATATTACCAGGGCTACAGAAACATACCAAAATTCAAAAGGATAAGTTTATAAAGATCAGCTGTGCAGGTAGGAAAGCAGGGAGAGGCTATGATTTAAAAACCAGGTTAATTTGGCATTACTGCTTTCATCATTTGAAAGCTGTGTAATATTTTGTATTATTACCTTTAATATTAAAGTAAACACAATACATTCATATGTATAAAATATCTTTTTGTATAGGAAACTCTGATATTTCACACTACTGCTTAGGTTTAGTATACACATTAGGTTAGTTAATACATGATTGATATCTGAGATAAATGTTACACAATTTTAATTCAACTGAACTTTATTTTTGTTATCACTGAGTTGCCAAAGATCAGAACTATCTCTCTCTGAATCTTACACTAGACAAAACTCATATCCCAAACTTGCTGTTTGAAATCTTCCCACTGCATCTGAGTGGCATTACAAGATGCTGACAAGCATTCAAGTTAATGTTTCAGTTAATACATTCAAGGCAATTTTTCAAGTATACGCAAAAATGACTTAGAACTGTTTAATTGTCAGTTTAATCTGATGATTCATGATGTTTCCCTAAAGGGAATCTCATTTATTTTAGCAATTCCAAGTGAATAGATATTTTATGTATGTTAAAAGTCAATTTTTGTTTTATATTCACATGTGCTAAAAGGAATTCCAAAACCTAAGTGTTAGTTATGTTTAAAGTTAAATAAATACATTTAATGTTTGCAAAACAGAATGTGTCAGTAAGATGAGGTAGTTGAACATTGTGATTGTTACTGTGAATGTATATATATTTAAATAGAGTTATTTGCCCCTTAATTTTAAACAACTTGTTGAAAATAAATTCTTACAATTTTAGAATATACAATTATTAAATAAGATGTATTGGTTCTTATTAATTCAATGAAATTTTATAAAGTAATTCATTTCGATTAATTCACTCAGAGTGGAACATTTTTTATTCAAGAGGCAATTCAATAACAGATGTCAGATATTTGGATCAATGTTGAGCATTAGAATTTTTGTAAAATCTATAAAGAAAGTGTGTAATTATAGGAAATACACGAAACAGTTATTTTAATGCACATACCATGCATTTCCTAAACCTCACAAAGAACAACAAACCCTGGAGGATGTTTCTTTTCTTGTCAGAAACGATTGCATTTTCTATTGGTCTGTAGCAAACGAAACATACTTCAGTTCAGCAAATGCTTCCTGTCACAGCTCAATGCATAGGTTACACGTTATCTTTGTGATATACATGTTAGGTCCTGTTCTGTGCTAGTTCTGCTGCTCCGACATTTTCATAGACATTTAATATCAAAACATACTGCATGGCTCAGGGATACGCAAAGTATATTTTTTAACAATAGAGTCTTTTTTTTATCAATTTGCACTCAGGACCTTAGTCTTGATAGGCAAGTACTTTACCAGCACAATGCACCTCCAAATCCAGGGGCATGTATAAAATTAGGGAGTTCACAATAGCCCGCTCATCAAGTGGGCTAAAGACTTACAAAGAGACTTCTCTGATGAGGAAATGAGAAGGGCCAAGAGACATATGAAAAAGTGCTCTACATCACTGGACATAAAAGAAATGCAAATCAAAACAACATTGAGATTCCATCTCACCCCAGTAAGAATGTCCTATATCAAGAAAACTAACAATAACAGTTGTTGGAGGGGATGTGGCCAAAAGGGAACCCTACTTCATTGTTGGTGGGAATGTAAACTGGTTCAGCCACTCTGGCAAGCAGTATGGAGATTCCTCAGAAGGCTAAATGTAGAACTCCCCTATGACCCAGCAACCCTACTTTTTGGGTATCTATCCAAAAAACCACAAACAAAATCACAGTAAAGCCACCAGCACAACAATGTTCATTGCAGCGCAATTTGTCATAGCGAGAATCTGGAACCAACCCAGATGCCCCTCCGTAGACGAATGGATCAGGAAAATGTGGTACATATACACAATGGAATTTTATGCCTCTATCAGAAAGAATGACATTGCCCCATTTGTAAGGAAATGGAAGGACTTGGAAAAAATTATACTAAGTGAAGTGAGCCTGACCCAAAGAAACATGGACTCTATGGTCTCCCTTATTGGGAATAATTAGCACAGGTTTAGGCAAGTCACAGCAGAGGATCACAAGAGCCCAACAGCTATACCCTTATGATCACATAAGGTGATGCTAAGTGAAATGAACTCCATTTTATGGAAATGATTGTTATATCACAGCTGTAACTACTTTCAACATCCCATGTGTATCTGTAGCTTCTACTATTGATGATGTTCTTGTATCACCTTCTTGTGATTGTATCTGCACTATCTCTGTAATCTTACCTGGGTATATTGGAAACCATGTATACTGGTATTAGAACTAGGAAATTGAAAGGGAATACCAAAATTGAGAAACACAGGGTAAAAAAAAGAGAAACAACTACAAAAGCAATACTTGCAAAACTGTTTGGTGTAAGTGAACTGAACACCTCAGGGGGGGAATGGGTAAGGGGGGGAGGGGGGTATGAGGGACAGTACAAGAAATGTATCCAATGCCAACGTATGAACTGTAACCTAGGTGTACATCAGTTTTAGAATAAAAACTTTAGAAAAAATAAAAAAATAAAAAATAAAGTAAAAAAAGCAACTGGTTTATAAAAAAAATGCAGTTCTTTAAATGACCTGCTTTCAGAGCTGCAAAAATGAGCCACTAAAGCAAGGTGAATCAATTCCTAAAAAAAAAAAAAAAATGAGGGAGTTCACTGTATCTCCCCCAGGAAGCCTCTTTGATGTTAGGAAGAGGGAAAAAGGTAGAACAGGACAAAAGGAAGGCCTCAGGAGCCAGTTCCACTACCTTTTGCTCTTACGGGTGTGATTATGGGAGGCAGATAGGGAAAGCTGGATGGACTCACTGTTGTCCTATCAAACTTGGAATTAAGTATGGCTTAGAGGACTGTCCAGAGTTTGTCGTACAGATCTGTGTTTAAATGTCCAATCCGTTGTCATTTTGGTATGAGACATTTTGGAAAGTCATTGTTTCTAAACTTCTTATACAAATAAACTGAAGTCAAGTTTTTGTGTAGTAGAAAATTATCATTCTTAAAATGGATAATTATCATCAGTGTACACATTTTCTGATACAAGTTACTGTATTGCTTCTCTCATCGGTGTTTAACAGCCTAATACTAAAATCACTGGTAAAGTTGGACAACAAAGCTTGCTGAGACTTGACTGAGAAGGAGGAAATGGAAGAATAAAAGAGGAGATGACTCTGGTGCAGATAAGACATTCCTACACAACTCATTAATACTACTTTAAAAAAGGCACAGCTATTGATAGAGAAAAGTATAAATTATTAGTATGCATGACAAACGTCTCAGTTGTACGTAACTAAGTTACTGTCCATACTATTGACAAAACTGAAAATAACCATAAAGCATCAAATTCTATTAAAATATGAGAAAACTGAGATTTCCACACCCTATTCATGAAATCACGAACGTTCTCTATAGTGTTCTGTGTGTTATAGTAAGGAAGATAGGACAATAAGGAATTAATAAATTGCATGTGATGTCACCGCCTGGAGCTGTCATGATAGAGTTACTGCTCTTGTCAAAGGAGAGGAAGAGAGACTGATTTCTTCATCTCTTTCCACAGGAATAGGCCAGGAGGAACAGCAATCAGTACCTTGATGTTGGATATCTAAGTTGGCAAAATTATGGGAACATCAATTTCTGTCATATAAACAATCTACCTTAGGGTATTTTCTTGTGGCTAACTAAGCCACCAAGAATAATTTTTTTATTATTCTAAGTTATAAAAATTTCACAAATGTATATGTAAAAAATACTCTATTTTTAAGTGTGTGTGTGTGTGTGTGTGTGTGTAGAAAAAGGGCATATAAGTATGTTCATACACACTTATGTATACACATAACCCTTTATCCATGTGCTACATAAACACCTTGCATTTTTTTTTTTTTTTTTTTTGGCCAGTCCTGGGCCTTGGACTCAGGGCCTGAGCACTGTCCCTGGCTTCTTCCCGCTCAAGGCTAGCACTCTGCCACTTGAGCCACAGCGCCGCTTCTGGCCGTTTTCTGTATATGTGGTGCTGGGGAATCGAACCTAGGGACTCGTGTATCCGAGGCAGGCACTCTTGCCACTAGGCTATATCCCCAGCCCAACACCTTGCATTTTATAATCTTAAAATTCTATAAGCAATAACGCAGAATAAACTTAAATTTGAATATCATCACTCTTTTTTCTTCTCTTAGAGATGAAAAGGAAACAAAACAAGACATGCTGTAGCCATTTTGTTTTGCCTGTGGGTAGTACAGAGAACTCATCCTGAATTGGCCATGTCCTTCAAGGCAGGAAGAGCCGCAATGCACAGGAGGGAAAGTGACTGGCTGCTACTCACACAGTCACTGCCTGACACTACGGTGACAACTGTCAAGTCTCAGATCTCTACTAAGTTCGCCAGATCACGATCATTTACACAGTGGACTTCACAGGTTAGAAACCCTTTCAAGTCCTTGTTTGAACAAACTATATCCTCCAACAGTTCTTTTCAAAGAACAATGCTGGAAACCTCAAACACCTCAGAGACTTGCTTTTTAGAAGAGCAAATCTGAAATGTCGGTTTAGTGGAAGAGGTCTGGGCTGTACTGTCCTGGGGTTTGTCCTAGTTATTTACAACTTGTCTAGACGGAAGCACTGTGCTTCATGGAGGTGTCTGCTTTTCATTGCTTTTTAAAAAGGGCACTCTTACATAAATGTTTCCTATCTGAATTACATAAAGCTCCCGGGCTTCTTCTAAGATACACACGTGTTTTGTCTGTACAAAATCTGTATTTGTATTGGATGATTTCTTGTTAGGAATACAGTAAACGTTTTAGAGTCTTCAACAAAGGGTATTTAATACAGGGAGTTGTTTATTCTGCTGTTACAATAAAAAAGTCGAAATGCTATAAGTTAGTGACAGTGGAATACGGTGTGAGCTACGTGGCATGTTTTGTACTTTCTGCATTATCATCTATCCAGGGAACCTAATAGAAAACTATGGGAGCAAACAGCTGTCTGAAAGGACTCAGCACTAGTACAGCAAAGCAGTCTATAGTAGCTTGAATATCTATTTTAGGTACATAGCATAATAACCTATTTCCTATGAAAAGTGAGACCATTAGAACAATGTCAACCCGAGCAAAAATCCAGTTCTGCTAGCTGAATAATGCCTATAAAATAAAGAAAACATCCCTCAGGTTGTTTGGTTAAATATAATGCTGATTAATCACTCTAGTGTCAATTATATAGCACTTTCCAATATAGTATTATTATTGCAGATAGTAGCTACTTCCATTTGAATAATCTTATTTAATTCTATTAAAATCTATGGGAGGGGCTGGGAACGTGGCTTAGTGGTAGAGTGCTTGCCTAGCGTACATGAAGCACTGGGTTCAATTCCAAAGTACCACATAAACAGAAAAAGCCAGAAGCGGTGCTGTGGCTCAAGTGGCAGAGTGCTAGCCTTGAGCAAAAGAAGCTCAGGGACAGTGTTCAGGCCCTGAGTTCAAGCCCCAGGACTGACAAAAAAAAAAAAAAACACAGAAAGAATGAAAGATCTTATGAAAAGGGGAAACTGAAGATGTACTTGTTGAACTCTAGGTACAATATACTTAATGAATAATTTATTATCTCTTCTTTTTATTCACAGATTGTCTTGTTTTATTTTTCTAAATGAGGTAAACAAAATTAAGACAGGCAAAGTGGTTAGGATTTTGTTGTTTCTATCTTGCTTTGTCTATTTTCTGGAAATGGATGAACAAGATTGTAATCATTCTGAGGGCAATTTATCAAGAAAAATAGTTATATCTGAAATCACTGCTTTGCAGAGTGAAAGTTTAGCGATTCCACAGAGAAGATAGCCAGAAAATTCAAACATTACTATGAGAAATTGAGTTCATCATTTTATTAGTTCACAACTCTGTGTGGTGGTCCAACTTTAAATACAAGTTTGAAAGAAGTGAAATGCCCTATAAAATTAGAACATATCTCTACTCCCCTCTCCTCAGGATTATTGGATCCTGAGTCTACTCAATGACTTCCTCAACTAAAGAGCGACCATGTAATCATCATGCAAACTACCAGATTAATATTCTTTTATAAAAATCTTAATATTCATTCAAATTAGTTGCCTTTCAAAACAATGACTTCTTCAAATTGGCTATGTGTACAGTCTTAGACACAAGGCTAACAATTCCTTCCTTCTCTACTTCCTCAAGGTGTGCAAGCATTGCCAGTCAGAGTTAACTGCAGTCCTACACAGTTACAACTCAGAAAACACTTACTTCCCTACAATTTAACATTCAAAACAAACCAATTTTGCCCTTTTTCCTCAAGGTCAGGACCATCTCTTCTATGTTATGCAAACTGCTCCTATTCTTTCTTTCCTTCCCTGGCCACATAGGTAATAAACATCCTAACTTCCAAAGATATCTTTATAAATAAAAATTTAGGTTATTTCATCTTTCTTTGATAAAAATCTTGATAGTTTAGTAGAATATCAAGTTTTCCAACAAGGTTTAAATTACTGCACTGAATGTGGTTGCTTAGATAATTTTTTTTTCAGCTGTCTATTACTTTAAGGATACTATTGTTAGCATCTCTTAGTATGAAGACTTACATATTAGAATAAGGCCAAAAATGTCTATTTAGGATAGGCTGTTCTCATGATTGGTCAGAAAACATACTCATTATTCATTCATTTTATTATTCATTAGTTATTAAACACATGCTTTCTCTATAACAGGAGTGTTGGTTAGTTCTTGCTAAGAAAGACATAGTCATTGGTAAATGAGTTAATACAGTGTAGCACTGTATGGATTCTGTTCTGTTGAAATCTGTAAAAACACAATCTTACATAAAGTGCAACAAAAATTACAGTCTTCAGCATATGCTAAAATTAGCACATTCCCTTATTCCCTCTAGCTAGGTTTAGAGGTATGGATTCAAAATCATATAAAATGATGATTCAAGGTGTCTATGATAACTAAATATGACATTCAATATGATCAGACTATATACATTTCAAGCAAATGAAGTCATAAAAACACCAAATGTCAAAATAATACTTGTCTATGTCTCTCGTATAGCCATATTTTATTCATTTCATATTTTCCAGCAGTTTCCCCTGTATAGCTCAGTCTGCCTTTGACCTCCCCTCTGATTTGAGATTGTCCTGTCAGCTGCTTCCTTGTCTTCATACTTCCACGTTAAAAGTGAAATGAGAGCCTGTTCCACGAATGTGACTGATCGCAATCCCTATTCTGACCTTGAATATTGTTCTTTACACCTTGGAGAAAAGTAACAGTAATAGTGAATATAAGTGTTCTCTGCTTCAGGAATGTGTTCCATTCTCTATTCCTGAGCGGTAATAGGACCATTAAGAGACTAACTTGAATTGTGCAAATATGACAGGTTTTCAAAATGTCTAAAAAATGTTGGAAATTGTTTAAACTATTATATGTGCAAGAAAAATGAACAACTTAGCCCCACATTCATTTCTTGCACATATCCTATTAGATACTTATCCATATTTTCCTCAAGATTTGGAAAGACGTTTTCCTATCTGTTGAAATAAAGGGAAGATTTCCAAGCCATTCACAAGAAAATTAATCTCCTCATTCAACTGGGTATAAGGGATGCAAAAAGTAAAGGTGGGGGAAGGGAGAAATTTAGTAAAGGAGGACTATGTGTTAGTATAAAAAAATCACCATGCAAACAATTAGCTTGAAAATAGAAGCAGAATGCATACCCTTGAGTACTGGATAGTCAGGCCCAGAAATAGAGAGAGAGAAAGAGAGAGAGAGAGAGAGAGAGAGAGAGAGAGAGAGAGAGAGAGAGAGAGAGAGAGAGAGAGACCTGGACGCTAGAATGAGAGAGAAGCATCTTCACTACATTTGTCTCCAACAAATAGTTTCATAGAACCAGTTCCTATGATTTTCTATCTGAATCTTCTTTTATTCTGTTCTTCAATTTCCTATACCTTTATAGGAGAGCAAGAGCACAGTCCCATAAAGTGCCACACATTTCCTAGTATGAACTATTTTCTTTAATTTACTAAATACCAATAAAAACAAAGAGCCACACACTTCAGAGTTATTGATGAAATGCTAATGCTGATTAGCATGTAACAAGACTGTCCTATCTTTATCTACTCTCATAGGTTGCTTAATTTGTGATAGGAAGCTTTGAAGGAAACCAATTAATTAATGGATCTTGAAAATGCTTAATTAAAATTCTAATCAGCATAAAAGGTCCATAAAGCACAACTATTTTAGTAAGAGAGTATCTGCTACAATTATCAAGGGATATCCATTATTAGCAATGAAAACATACGAAGTAAACATACATGCACACACATGCCCACACTGCTATTCATTGATTTGTGCAATTGTATCCACTTTCTAAAAGTCTACTAGCAATAAACATGAAGGTTTTCTATTTCAAACATGACTCACATTTACACACACCAAAATCGTTATTAACTTTCTTCCAATCACACCAACTTGTTCAATATCTGATAATTCACAGCCTTATGAGTGTATTTGTTATCTTATTGCAATAAGAAATAGCACATACTATAAATATTGTTTCATGAGGATACAATATTGTTCTGTTACAAATATAACAACAAAAAGAACTGCTAACTTAAGAGCCAACATTTGGAAGCCATTAATATTTCTCTTAAAAGCAATATTTTAATAAGCTAAATGTGTTTTCACTCATGAACACAAGTAAGCACACCACATTCGTTTCTTCAGTTAGAATGCTTTTGGGAAGTGGCACACTGACATTACATGAAATTACTTATGATTGAAGTTAATGGAACGGATTCCCATATAACTCTGCCTTTTTCCTAAAAGTCTGTTATTACCCAAGCTACCTAAACTCAGCTTTCTCTTCAATTGAATCAGGAGACACTATGTCTCCATCTAAAGTGGGAAATAATCTGCCTTGACACTATATGCAGCCAGTGAAATCATTTGGTCCAGGATGGAAGAGATAGGTAAGACTTCTCTTCGGCTGCCAACAGGCAATCTGTGTGTACAGACAACTTTGTATGCTCCAGAACTGATATTAGAAGGATCCAAATGCCTCTTGGCAGAAAAAAATGTTTCCTCTAAATTAGTCTAGTGTCATTACAAAAACTGATTTAACTGGTAAAGCAGTAGAGAAAGCATTCTAATAAGATTTTTACCCAAAATATATTTCCTTTTCCTCTGTTTCTTTCAGTATGAGACTTTTTTTTAGGATTTTGACATTTTTCCTCACCTAAGAACAAAACAACAATTTACAATTGCAAATATATATCCACAAAAACGAAATTCACTTTTAATGCAAAGATAAGATTGCCTGTGACAAAGACAGCTAATCGGTGGCAGGTCTAGTTACTATTTATGTTTTAACGTTTATTTGTACAGTTCGGGATGTTTCTTTATCAGAGAACCTTATTCACAGGTAGTAAAAATGTGTTATGATAAAAATAATGAAAATGCAGAACATTTTGTATCATTATAAATTGAAATGCGCAATATTTAAGGACTATGGAATTACTCTTTATTGTCTCTCATTGTTACATTTTTGATAATCTGGTTTACAGAAAATATATAACAGGTAAATAATACTTAATCAGCATTATCTTAGGCTCCTTTGTAAAACTTTCAATTTTTATTCATTCATATTTACGTTTCATGTAAAACTCCCTTTGGGTGCCAGTGGTGGCTCACTCTTGGAATTCTAGTCACTCAGGAAGCTGAGATATGAGGATTATAGTTTAAAGCTATCCTGGGCAGGAAAGTCTGTGAAACACTTATCTCCAATTAGCCACCAGAAAATTGGAAGTGGAACTGTGGCTCAAAGTGGTAGAGCACTAGCTAGCCTTAAGCAAAAGAGCTCAGGGAGAGTGCTCAGGCATGAGTTCAAGTCCCAAGACCTACCAAAAAAATAAAAAAATCCCATCTAACATATCACAAAAGAGAAGAGTAATGAAGAAAAACCAAACCAAGTTAGGAGTCAGGCTATCTGGCCTAAGAAGCTGTATTATGATTCTCATAATAAAATGTTTGTTTTAAGTTGCAAAATGTAGACCTGAAAATATTGTGAAACATAAAATGGAAAAAAAATAGGACAAAAGTTAATGAGGACAGATATTCAGAAAAGAAACTCAGGTCAAATCTATAGCGATATAGTAATGGAACATAATTGGTACTGAACAATGATTTATCTAACCAGTGGAGCATGTAATCTTACATGCACAAATAAGATGATAGAGAGATATGAAGGCAGTTTTCTACATAGGTCAATAAACACATGTTTATGTACCTATTAAACAGCACTAGCGGAGAAATTTTGTCTTTTCATAGTCTCAATAAATTACCTGGAATGATTTCAGAATTTTCTTTTGAGAGCCAGTATCGTCCTAAGAGTTGATGCAACACATCTCAAGTAAATCCCCAGGCACAGTTCAGAAACCTCTATTCCCTAGTCACATATAAATGGCTGAGATATAGCTCAGTTGCTCAGTCTCAGATGTACTGGTAGCAGAAATATCATGTCAGTTGTGATTTACAATTTTTGGTGCCATTTCCCCTTAAATGATGATGAAGGACATTTTGGTTTTTGCTCAAGCTAGCTGAAGGCATTGACTATTGACTATTCACTGATGACCAATTGCTGATCAGAAACTTCTCTCAAATTTTCTGACTTAGAACAACAGGAGTTTCTTATTTCTCACAGTTCAAAGCATGGTCCGAAGTCTCTTCTGCTGATCTAAGCTGAATTCACTTACAAGGCTCAATATCCTAGCTGAGGAAATGGCCAACTAGGCTTGTCCAGGCCATAATTCACACATCTGGAGCTTCACTGAGGAGTCTACTGAGTTTAAGATCTCTGTATATAAGTTCTTTTTTTTTTCAAAGAAAACCAATTCAACTTTTAATGTTTGCATGTGTGCAGAGATACAGGATTAGAATGTCAAGGAACTTCAGACACAAAATCCGCACCTACCGATGTTTTTTTGAGGACTGTCTCCAAATGCACAGAGTGACAATGCCATCACGTCTCCCAGTAGAAAGCCATTGGAAACAGTCGTTGCATTCATCGAACTCTGATCCTCAGATCTCAGCCTCCCGAGTAGCTAGGATTGAAGACCTGAACCACCATACCCGGCTTTCAATATTCTGTATAAGTTTTAATTTTTAATAATTAACTGAAAATGAACAGTTTGCTATTCTGTTGGTACTATGCAACAAAAATCTCACTCTTGTGAACATTATAACCATGTATTGTTTTACTTGGAGATAAGAGTTTTGCCTTTCAAAAGACAGAAATATGTAGAATCAGAGCATTATATATGAGAGTAACTCTCAGTATTCAGTGTAGGAAGTATATTAATAGTCTTACATATAGACAATGGGGATTAAGCAAATTGCATTGATTGAGACACAACTTTACTATTTATAAGTGATGAAGATTCAAAACTCATCAGCTTTCCCATATGTAGATTATTTCCACATGACATATTTTTTCTATTCAAAAGCAATTTAAAATGACTGGCATGATAAGAAATTAAAAAAGAGAGAAGGAGAAGATGTGTGAAATCTGCCTCAAGGAACTGATAAAGTCATGCAAAGGAGAATCAGGCACTTTTATTTTAGGGCATTCAGTTAACCTAACCTAACCTGAATAGATAATAATTTACAATAGCTTAAAAAAGAATTTGAAAACTAAACACTGTGATCATTCTATCTACAAGTGACTTTGATGTAACAAGCAAAAAAAATTAATTAGCAAAGTTGAAAATAATACACATGACGGGATATATTTTAAGTATCTTAGGAGAAAATTGAGATAACAAGATTGCAATGTGGAAATCTTAACTAAGAGGGAAAAGTTAGATAATTTGGAATAATTACCCAAAGTAATGAAACTGTAACCCCTCTGTACATCACTTTAAAAATAAGTGAAAAAAAGATAATTCATTGATTTAATTATATAAGGCACATTTCTGAATATTTATGTTAAAAAACTACACTAGACACTGAAGATCCAGTCAGTAGTTACATATGTATGATGTACTTTTCAAGAAGTTCACAGCACATGGGAGAAATGAACAAGAAAGGGTAGAATAACGTGTATTGAACAAAGAACTTTTCAGAGGACTGAAATGAAGCAACTGTCTCAGATTTAATCATTCCAGATATTTAAATATTAAGCAGAAATAAAAACAATAAGAATAATAGGAGAAAGATGGATTTTTCCCATTTATGGTCCCATGTTGTCAGAGGATATAATGACCTTTAAAAATTTGTGGTCTAAATTTATTTTCCAAAATTCTTATATTTAAAAAAATTCTATCTGTGCACATGCTAATCTCATGCTAGCTCTTCATGGTTTCTATTTTCAAAACATTTCAGCTCTTGTTTTTATTTATTTTAATTATCTTTAAGTAGTTGTAGAAAGGAGTTGCCATTTAACAAAGCCCATAATCAATGTCACCCCTTTCAAAATGTCTCACTCAATCCTCCCCTATCAACACTTAACTTCCCTTCTCTTACTCTCCCTAATTTTCGAGGATATACACTGGAGTTTTCATTGCATTCTCTCCCTCCTCTCCTTTATTATCTGTTCACCTCTTCCTCCTGAACCTACCCCACACTTTTTCATTGTGGGATTAACATTATTTGTGAATTAATAAATGGTGCCTATTTTGCTTGACAAATGCACATAACTTGTCATTTTCTAATGAAAGTATTTGTAAACTTAAAAAAGGATAATTGCTAATGATGTCATTCATTCATCCACTCATTCACACACAAACACAGCCTCTCCTACCCTACCATTTCTTACTTTCAATTTTCCCCAAAGATCATAACCTCAAACACTGTGTATTTTAGCTACATTGAGTAGCATTTATTTTCCATTGACAAGACTATAAATTCCATTAAGGAAAGCATTTTAATATAATTTATTAAAATATCTTCCAATGCTTCGAAATAGGACAACATATAGAAAGCACGTATGGACTATTGAGTCATTGAAAGACTACAATGAAGATAGCTGATTTCTAACTAGATCCATGCTAAATCATACCTGCTCTTATGATAAGGCATATAGTCTTTATCTGACTGAACATGGAACTTCCACACTGCCTATGTCCTAATCTTTAGGAACTGTGTTCATGGCAAAAATCAAGAATGAGGAAATTTGATATACTGGTCTAGTTTTAACAGTGACAGGATTTTTTAACAAACTAAAAAAATATTTGGCCTTAAGATAGTCATATTTAGTCTTCTTACAATAATTATGGGATTTTTGAGCTCAAAACTTCCATCTCACGACTGTAACTGAAAAAAAAAACTATGAAGAATTTGAACTTATGAAGCAGTAGTAAATTTAAGTTGTTCGGTTTGTATACTATAGCCAAATATGTGAACATTTTGTCTCTTGATTTCTATCAGCACAGCATTTTACAGTGTTGGATTATTTTTCTTTAGAAGGTAAAAAGGTACTAGAAATAAATATAACGTATTTAAAACTCAGGGCAAAAACAAGGCCCATGACATCTAAGATTCCTATCAATTACGTGTTCAGTTTTCAGTGCAGAAGGGACAAAGCACTATTGCCAATCCACATGCTTAGGAAAACAGATGTAAATTTCACATACAACTGAAAGTCGCATTTTTCTCGGGAGAGTATCGATGCCAACGTCATGTTGGGAAATGTTAGTTATTCATTCAGTTTTTGAATACCTGTACTTTCATCAAGATACAGTGTCTAAAATGTGTGGTCACAAAAATGAGCGCACAACTATTATCATGTCTATTAATACTGAGATTTAAAAATATTTTGATTTACTAAATTTTAGACTTACTGTTATAAAATAAATACCTTCTCCTAAAATATAAATATGTCCCTTCACAAATATAGCACATCAACTGGTAAGCATGTGCATATGATAACAAAGCCTCCTAAGTTTCAATTTACTGCTGACAGAAAAGAACAAGCTGAAAGATTATTAACTCATGAGATAATGTGAGTATTCATTTTCAAATGGGTTTACTGCTTTATTAGAGAAAATAGTATAATTCTAATGACACCTTTTACTCATTTACTTTATGTATGATAATACCCAAAGAAGGAACATATCACTACTGAAATAATGCTATTATATTTTAATCATACCACAACTCTGAAGTAAAACATTGCTTACATCATAATGTGATTATTAGTGTCCAGTTTAGATAATACTATCCGTCAGCTTGAACATTTACTAAATCACTTATGATTTCTGTCACTAGTACAGGAAAAACCTGTCACTTAATTTCATTTGCTTTCAAAAAGCAAACATTTTTTCAAGTTAGATGCTTGTTCTCACTGAGATGTTTGTATTTTGCTGCAAACTACAGACACAAGAAAATTGTCTTGACTGTATTGCAATAATTTATCAAGTGGGCTGTCAATTATTAATAAAAATAAAACGTGAGTAAATTAAAATGCTCCCAGTTGCCAAGTAACTTTAGTGCATTGTCTTTTCCTCATTTCATTTATGATAATTCTTCATGGAACCATAGGTCGTTATCATCCAGTAGACATTAATTTTTTTCTGGCATTGATGCTTCCCCAAGCAATCTGTGACCATTTAAATACACATTAGGAACAGTTTCGGAATGTTTTATTATCTGTTTTTAATAAATATAACTTTGTAGCATAGCAAAGTGGACCTGTGAGAATGCCTTCACAGACATGCATTTGTGGTAAAGAAGGAGAGAGAGAGAGAGAGAGAGAGAGAGAGAGCGCTCAAAGTTGGTGACATTATAAATCTATAAATAGAACTGTATCTGAAAACATAAACCTATGCCCCAGAACACCAGTTCTGTGTCTGAATTCCTAATTTAAGAAAAACAGAAGAGAAACAACAAACATGAACAAACCAATTAAATTTGATATGGGATTATTTGATGAATAAAAACATTTAAAGTACATTTCACATCACTGTGGTTTTAGCTGAAAGGTGAAGTGCTTTCCTGTCATGCATGGAAACAATCTAGATTCAGTTCCAAGCACTGTGCAATAAACAATAGTGACAAACTGACTGAAGCACATTTTATGTCAACATTACTGCCAGTACTTAGAATTATAATACTGACTTGAATAACACAGACTCCATGGCACTTATTTCTTTATAAATTCTCTTAAGCCACACAAGTGCTAGAAACTTACAGGTCCACCCATTCTAGAATAGTCAAGAAATAATGTGGGAACAAGTAGTTGTTACTCTTTTCTCAGAGCTATGCTAGACTGATGCTCAAAGGGTTGAGCATAGAAAACTTTTTCAAAGAAGCATCAAATTTAAGTAGTGCTAGGATAAAGACATAAGAAAATAATATACAGGTTAGTGAAATGATGTGTACAGTATTTGATAACCATTTGGAATATAAAGGCTATGGAAAAGAATTCTCAATTCAGAATCCTACCCCCTCATTTACTGGATCTGAGATCTTGGAGGAGATTCCATGTTAGACCTCAGCTTTTTCATGCTAAAAATGGAACTAACAAAATGACATAAAGATATGGTGATGAACACCTAAGGAAATGGAAAATAAAATTCTTTAAAGATAATCAGAGCTGACTCACGCTAGATAGCATAGTTTCCAATGCTGGTATTTCAATATGTGGAAGGAGGAAGGGAAAAAAATGCCTTTCTTTAAGTAAGGTCAATCTTCAGTGATATTCAAAAGTCAATACACACACATGAATATGGAAGTTTTCTTTAAAAATATTCAATTCCATCATTCTATATTATTGCTTTGGGTACTTTATCAAAAGTAGAAGAATTAAATGGTGGTCTAAAATTAGTGCTTAAAAATATTATTGAAGATGTAATTCCTATTGGAAACAGAAGTATCTCGACTTTCTCTTCTAAGTTTGAGCCATTTTTTATGCAATCAGTGGTTCTCCTCATTAATTTTGCATTTAAATGTTGTTTTTTTCTTGATTTCACTTTGCTTTACCAATGAATCTGCTTATGTAACACCATGAAGGTATACAATCTGATCTCATACATTATTCCCAGGGATTCACACTAATTATAATATTATGAAAACTTTTCTAAAGATTGTAAGAATGTCATTTCTTAATTCTTTGTCAGATTCTTGACATTTGTAGATATTAACTCATTTAGTTGATAGATAGCTATCCTATCACATAAATATCATTGTTTTTATGTTTCATGCTACTGAGCCTCAAATGTTGTCATGTTTTGCAGCCAAATCAGAAAAGCTGGAGACAAGATGAAAATCAGATATTTAATCAATGTACTAAGCAGCAAATGCAAGAGAACACAATTTCTTTTCCACAAAATTCATTTTGGAGAAAAGTAATCTATATTAGGTATTATTTTCAACGGAGGTTGGGAAATAACTAACATATGTTCTACTCATTTTATTGTTGTTTTTTTTAACTTTCCATTTTGTAGAAATGGAACTTTGATACACTCAGGAAAACTATTTTCTTATGGCTTTCAGCTGAATCCAGAATGCTCTTTATCCTAATCAAATAATCTAATTTTCAGGTGATGAATAGATACAAAATAGTGCAATGTATATTTAAAATAAACATTTAAAAGCTGCACATGAAACAGCAAAATGATGATGCTGATGCTGATGGTGGTGGTGGTAGTGGTGATGGTGATGATGATAATAGTAGGTAAATATTTTGGTTATTGTGAAAAAATAGACAAAATGAGATGTTTAACTTTTAGGTTAAAACAAAAAGCACATGCATTTAATATCCAGTGTACATTTTAAAATAATACTAGTAAAGCAAGAAAGGTATAAAATAATTTCTCTTTAGGGAAATGGCACATGAAATTGTAAAATTACATGTAAAATTAGGTACATAAGAGAATATAAAAACTAGTTATGTTTGGTTCAAAGATAGAAATGTACCATGAATTGAGCCCTCCAAAACTGTGATAAAAACATGAAAAGACAAAAATAATTTTAAAGAGTTAAAGAAATAATGAATAAGAGGAGGGGAGAGAAGAAAATAATTTTAAAGAATTAAAGAAATAATGAATAAGAGGAGGGGAGAGACAAGAAGTAGCTAGGAGGAGAGAGGAGAGCTGGGGAGAAAAATAAATGAAGAAGATGGAAAGAACAGACAGATCACAATTACTTGAAAAATCAGATGCTTACAACATAGTACAAATAACATTGAAAGCGATCTATAGAAAGTTCCAGAGAGGGCTGGGAATGTGGCCTTATGGCAAAGTGCTTGCCTAGCATGCATGAAGCCCTGGGTTCGATTCCTCAGTACCACATAAAACAGAAAAAGCAGGAAGTGGTGCTGTGGCTCACGTGGTAGAGTCCTAACCTTGAGCAAAAAGAAGCTTAGGAACATTGCTCAGGCACTGAGTTTAAGGCCCAGGACTGGAAAAAAAGAAAAGAATAAAAGAAATTCTGTGGAAATTTTGACAAAATATGAAGTAAAAAGTTCCAAATTTATTAAAATATATTATCTTTTGAATGGCGATTTATGAATGTATAGAATGCACATAATGAAAAGTAGTCTCTCAAATCGAGAAATCAGAACTCAATAATACTTCATTCCTTTCTGCTGTTAGCAAAAAGATGAATGACACAGATGATAGCAGATAGATTCTTTTAGGCAGGATATTAAATTTTAAACAGGCAATTCAAAGGAACTTGTTAGTGGCAGTTTTAGCTTTTGTCTTCTTCTTCTTTCTGTGAGTAAAGATGAATGTAAAATAGTGAAGATTTTGCTAGTAAAAGTACTGATAATTATTCATTAGGTCCAAGTTTGAAACTCAAAAATAGTAATGCCAGTAGTGGCAATTGGTTTTGCAATTTTAAAAAGGAGACTAATATAGAGAAATATGACACCTGAAGCACTGGAATTTTTGGATTAATAAGTCACCATAATACTTTCAATGTGTAAAGCTTATTGAGAGCGTTGCTGGATTATCCATGTTATCCACACCTGACAGAAGAATATGTCCCATAATTTCTTCCATCTCATGCCCATAGATGATAACTAATAGTCGATTATAACTCTCTAATTCCAGTTCTCAATAGCAATTTTCTTTGTGCTCACATTTATTATTTCAGAAACTTAACGATCAAACATCCCTGTTGTGATCTAATTATTTAGTCAATGATGAGGACAAGAAGCCTCTGGAATATGAGACTCACAGTAGTCTATTACGTAAATTAGGGAAAAAATAAACACAATGGAAAAAGCATGAAAACAGACCTTTGCATTCCTAACATAGAAACAAAAGATAATTTTATTTGACCATGTATATGTAAGTGATTAGAGATCCTCTGCTACTACTTAGAGATGACATATGTGCTAAATATTGCTTGAATTTATTCATCAAGATCTGTAATGAAAGATGACCCATGTTAGGTCCAAGCACCAAGAAGACCTTCCTTTTCTGTGGAAGGAATGTGATGTCCTGTTGAAATAGGATCGCTAAGGTAGAGTTTTGTTCCAAATTTGAAAAGGATCCACTGATTATGTCTTCAGAAAGGACACAGACACATTTCCTTCATTACGACAATGAACAGAAATAATGACAGTGCAATTAAAAAAAAAAAAACCTCTCTGTAATTTCTAGCCTCTGTACTTGAGAGACTGGATTGGATGTTACAGTGAAATGGCTTCTTGATTGCTCTGAGAGTTTGGAACTGGCAGAAGCCAGGAATACTACTTCAATGGAAAGAAAAGCCAATGTAAATTTAATTATAAGCAGAAAGATGCAAACTTAAAAGAACATCTCTCTGGCCCTCATGCAATGAAATAAGGTGTCAGAACTATATCATAATTAACATCAGTGTCTGAGAAACAGAGATGTACACGTGGTCATCTAGTTAGCCATGAGTTCTCAGTAATTTTCATACATGAGTTAATTTACTCCATTGCCCCATAAATGAAGATAAAAGCAGCACATTAGACTTTTAGGAGGGTTCTACAGTAGATACATGTTAATTTCCTTGATTTTCCACCTAGCTTTTCGTAAAGGTGTCTTCAGCTCTGGAGAAAGAAAAGGGTGAAGATAATTGCCAACACTTTTCAGATCTTTTTGCATACTGCCTTCAGGTTCACAATGATCTCTCATGAGTTTGAAGGGATCATGAATAAAATTTGTCCTACGTAGAGACCAAGAAAGTGAGTTGATGAATGGAATTAATTATTGCAGCTGGCACCGTGATATGGCCATTTCATTTAAGTTACTTTTATCAGATCTCTCATGTGTATTTTGAAAGATTTTCTCCATATCAGAAAGAAATATCTCATTATCTCAGTAGTACATGATGGAAGAGCTGCAAACCCATAACCAAGATCAAACCAAAGATCCTTGAGAACCTCACTATAACTAAAAGAATAAGCACACATATCTGGAGACTTATTGAAATTAGTCCATCCATTCAAACAATGAGAGGAGAAATAAAGAATAAGAGCTAGGTAAATGTATAAAGATTTGAATTTCTGTTTCATCTGTAAAGAAGACATATTAAACATATCAAACAAAATAGTTTGAGTAAGTTAGCTTTTACAAACACAGTCCATCTGGCTTTTCTACTGTAGAGGATCCATGATGACCTTGGTATTTAGTATTATAATGATGGTCTAAAATATGTCACTTGCTTTCTATTTAAAGGTCTCCATGATGACAGACCATCAGAAATAGTTTTTTGCCCCTTTGAAAGTAAAATTATATTTTCAACTCTTGTTGCAGGGTTTTCGTGAATTTTCAGCTCTGCGGCCCAATCTACTTTCCCCAGACTCTGATCATCTGAGCATCCTATAAAACCTCATGCTAATCAACTACAAGAATGGCATCTGGGGCTGGGGATATGGCCTAGTGGCAAGAGTGCTCGCCTCGTATACATGAAGCACTGGGTTCGATTCCCCAGCACCACATATACAGAAAATGGCCAGAAGGGGCGCTGTGGCTCAAGTGGCAGAGTGCTAGCCTTGAGCAAAAAGAAGCCAGGGACAGTGCTCAGGCCCTGAGTCCAAGCCCCAAGACTGGCCAAAAAAAAAAAAAAAAAAAAAAAAAGGATGCATCAAACTGAAAGAAACCAGTGAACTAGGATGAAAATTTGATGCAGACACAATGACAAGAGAAGAAAAATGAGAGTTGCCAGTATAGCCAGATAGTAGTAGCCTTTATGATAGAAAAATGTTTACTAAGAGTTTGTTGTAATTTGCTACTGAAAGAGTTCAAAAGTCAAAATCTAAATCCAAAATGTAACTATGATCCTCAACCTATGCCTATCAATTAATAGTGATTTTGGTTTTATTGTGCAATCTTATTTTATACTATAAAATAAAGACGCATGTATGTTAAATAAACTTTATACTGCTGTTAAAGTATGCCTCGTGAAATAAAGAAGCAGTAATTAAAATTTGTTTATAGGAGAGTATTATGAATGATTAGTATTTTGTAAGCTGACAGTGATTTTTTTTTCAAGTATCAAGGATTAAATTCAGAGCTGGGTAGTTTGCTTGGGTGACTGATATTCTAACTCTTGATCCATACCTCTAGCCCTGGTCCTTTGTTCACTACTTTGGAAATGGAGTCTCCCTGGTTGGATTAAAACTTTAATCCTCAGAATGTCAGTGTTTTGATCAGCTAGGATTAAAGTATGAGCCACTGGTATCCAGTTAGCGAATTTTTTTTTTTTTTTTTTTTTTTTACATAGTGAAACTTTTTTTTTTTTTTTTTTTTTTGCCAGTCCTTGGGCTTGAACTCAGGGCTTGGGCACTGTCCCTGAGCTTCTTTTTGCTTAGGGAAAACTCTCCTCCACTTGAGCCACAGTGCCACTTCCTGTGTTTTCTGTTCATATGGAACTGAAGAATCAAATCCAAGGCTCCATGCATGCTAGGCAATCATTCTACCACTAAGCCACATTCCCGGGCATATAGTGAAACTTTTACTTGTTTTCTGTTTTTGTTGCCAGTCCTGGGGCTTGGACTCAGGGCCTGAGCACTGTCCCTGGCTTCTTTTTGCTCAAGGCTAGCACTCTGCCACTTGAGCCACAGCGCCACTTCCGGCTTTTTTCTATATATATGGTGCTGAGGAATTGAACCCAGGGCTTCACGTACACGAGGCGAGCACTTTACCACTAGGCCATATTCCCAGCTCCATAGTGAAACTTTTGAAGCGAAAGGGTCTCGATTTGTGCATGTATCTATCTTTAGACACATATTTTAGATTCCCCAAAGGAACCATATAGAACAGACTAAGTACTCATTTTGAGTAAATCTAAATATACTTCTGGAAATAGATAGCTAATTAAAAATGCAGAATATAGAAAATAGACATAGACTCAATAGAAGACATATGGCCTTCCACTAATTTATTTTTCTACTCTATTCTAAGCTTAAGTGTTTAACAAATGCACTATGTGTGTGCTCACTTTTCTAACTACTTTTCATTTTGACCATTTGTTATGAATTCAATATATAATTCATATATTGACATTTTAATTTTTCCTTCTCCTTTCTGTTGTTACTTTTTCAATCATTTTTTCATTTCCTATGTTTCTCTTCTCCAAAGGCAATATTCACAAAAATGTTAGAATTTGTTCCTATCAGTCTCAGTACTAAAACAATTCTTGAGGACCCCAAGTTTCAACCAATACTACTTTTATAAGCTATATAGTTGCCTGAACCATCAAATTACATACAAAATAGTATTATTTGAAGTTGGATTGCATTTATGAAGAAGAAGATACTAGACATCACAATGATATAATTGCTGAGAAAATGTTTTAAATATTGTATAAATATCCATACATTAATCATTTAGTCACTAGCTTTTTATAGATTATCAATCAGGGTTAGGTAATAATTTTCAATTCCTAGATTAATGCAAAATTTCATCCTGAACTGATGATGACATTTTCATCTTGTTCATCTTGTTCTATTTTGTACATTTATGTTCTACTGTCACCCCCTCACACACACAAATACACACACACTCTGTATATCATTCAGAAAATGAAAGAACATTTGTTCTTAAGGTAAAGAAACACATCCTGTTGGAACACAATAATTTGCCTTTGATGTACTAGAAACTAAACTTAAAATATGCTCAAAAATTTTATTTCAAATCCACATATACTACATATATTTTCATTTCATTTTATGCTTAAAATACAAACATTAAAAGTTCTGTGATGGAAGCATAGAATTCCATTGTGTATAAATATCTCAGTTGCTTGATCCATTCATCTACTGAGGGGCACCTGGGTCAGTTCCATATTTTAACTATGGTAAATAATGTTGCAGTTAACATGGTTGTGCTGGTGGCTTTAGTGTGGCCTTGTTTATGATTCTTTGGGTAAATGTCCAGAAGTGGGATTGCTGGGTCATAAGGGAGCTCTATGTTTAGCCTTTTGAGGAACTGTTCTCCAGAGTGGTTGAATAAGTATACACTCCCATCAACAGTGTAGTAGCATTCCCTTCGGCCACATCCCTGCAAGTATCTGTTGTTACTAGTTTTCTTGATAATGGTCAATCTTACTGGGGTAAGGTGGAATCTAAATGTTTCTTTGTTTGGCATTTCTTTTATGGCCAGAGGTATGCTTCCATCAGAAAGAATGATGTTGGCCCATTCAAAAGGAAATGGAAAGACTTGGAAAAACTTACACTAAGTGAAGTGAGCCAGACCCAAAGAAACACAGATTCTGTGGTTTCCCTCATTGGTAATAATTAGTATATGTCTAGGATAGTCCTAGAAGAGGATCACAGAACCTCAATATCTATGTATGTATGATCATATCAGATGATGGTAAGAGAAATGAACTCCAAGATATGGAAAAAAGAGGTTTCTCATTCTTGTTGCTATTTTTACTGTACTATGTGAACTTATTTTTTTCTTTTGTTTTTCTTCCCTATGGTTTATCCTCTGTTGTCACTGTATTTGATTTTGGTACCAGAGGTATTGCATATGCATTTATCTGAATTAGGGAAGGGAAAGGAAATATCAAAACAGTGAGACAAATGAAGGAGGAGGTAACAAGTCTGATAAGAAGTGTACTCCTGGCTATACGTATGTAACTGTAACCCCTCTGTACATTACTTTGACAATAAAAAATAATAATTTATAAAAATATGTTGGAAATCAACTGTACAACTTGGGGGCAGGGATGATTCCTCATGCTTGTTCTACATTATCGTTCTGCCTTGACTAGCTGGAGGAGAATTACTTTTCATTGGAATTTAAGATATTGAAGGTCCAAGTAAAATATGTTAATGTTTGGAGAGTCTAGCAATTTGAAAACAATTGAAATATGTATATATTTATTGAAAATATGAATAAATAGTGGCATAATCTCCTATATGTAGTCCATCCAGGAAATGTCTTTCTACCTATCCAAGCTAATGAACTTTCCCCACAGGAATACAATTCTTAGTAACAAATATTTTCAATATGACAATGAAAGCTCATAGTAGACTCAAGAAAGATGGAAAGAAATTGAATAAGAAGCCTGTAACCACACATGTAAAACCAGAATTTTTCTTAAATAGGATGGGGATCTTTATTTACTAAACAGGAGATTTCTAGTCCCAACACCACGGCGTGTTAACATGGATTTGCAACTCTTTTAGTTTATAGTGCAGGATAAAAAGAAATAGTTTGTTTTCTACTCCTGTGGATCTCATTAGCACTTATATTAAATTAGGACTACATGAAGAAATAAGTATATAAGATGATGGCATATAAATATATGCATTGTTTTTTTCTGGTGGAAAAAAGACATAACCTTTTGGTTTACTTGATTTATAATTTTGGCATTCAATACTTTCAGCATTCCTTCACTAGTCCCAGCATTCCACAGCTTACACGTCTTATATAAACAAGTCCAAACACATCATTCACTGTGAGTACTGGTGGCAAGGATGTGCTCAGTGACCAAAGCCCAACAAACTCTCAATGAAATAAGCAGCTTACTGTATTGCGACCAGGCAATGTGGGTAATTGATTCTCCAAGCCTGTTTGTTGTTGTATAAAAATAAAAGTAGGTTTGAAAACGTATTGCCTTCTACTCATTTGGACGATCAACAAACAGTAATGTTTTATCTTTGGTATTTAATGTACCAGAAAAGAAGTCCTTAATAGGGATCCGCTTGCAAAGAAATTACTTTGTGGGAGAACAACAAAAGTAACAGATCAAACAGGATTATATTCTGATGCTCTAAAAATCATTCCTGAGTAATTCTAGGATCTTCTCATAGAACATGGGTAAGTTTCCATGTGGTTGAATAGGATTCTATAGTCATTCAAGTTTTATTAACTTTATTGAAATTTCTAATAAATATAGCAAGGAAAATTTCATTTTATACATTTTATTGTAATAATTATGGAACTAAGAAAAGATTATTAAAATTTGCACAGAATATTCAGCTGAGATGGAAAACAAGCACAAGCAAACAAGACAAAGCCTTCCTATGTACATTAGTCAAATGCTAAATAAATGAATTTTAAAAACAAAACCTGAAAGAACAAAAGCATTCAGACTGGAGATGAATTATGTGAAGTTATGGTATCATTATTAGTTTTTTTTTTTTTTGCTACAGACAAATCGCATTTAGAAAATGTTTTCTTTTTTTAAATGTTACTGATTTTCATTTATTTACTTATTTATTTATTTTTTGCTGGTTCAGGGGGCTTGAACTCCTCCCTGGGCCCTGGTTCCTGAAACTTCCATTCTCAAAGCTAGCCCTCTTTTTTTTTTTTTTTTTTTTTTTTTTTTTATCACCGAAGCCACCGCTCCCTAGGTCCCTCCTTTTGGGGTTATTCCTGGGAAGAACTAAAAGCCCCAGGGCTTTTTCCTGGCCTGGGCCAGGCTTTGAACCTCCATCCTCAGATCTCAAGCCTCCCGAGAAGGGAGGATCCCAGGTGTGCATGGGCCCACGCCCGGATTTAAAAAAAAAATGTATTTTTTTTAAATTTAAAAATAAATAAATAAAATAAGCAGGTTTCCAGTCAGTGCACCTGTCATTGGGCCTCCCTTCTCCGCATTTCAGGTGTGATCTCCGGGAGACCTGTCCTGCCCCACAGCCCCAACCAGTGCCTCTGCAGTGGAGACAGCTGATGGACAGAGAGAGAGAGAGAGAGAGGAGTTGGGGTGTGTGTGGGGGGGGGGTCTCCCACGGGCAAGGGCGTCGGGGTGGGGCGTGCCACTTACCTGCTTGGTTTGTGGTTACATTTACAGACACATACTGGCGGGTGCCGGGGCTGAAGTGGGACACTCCGTTCACCGCCTCAATCTCAAAGGTATAGTTTGTGTGGGCCAGCAGGTCCGCCATCATGACAGAGGTGTTCTGCAGGCCGGCTCGCCGGGGGAGGAACCTGACCCGCTCGCCGCACGGCTCGCACGGCCCCGCGGCGGGGGCGCCGCACTTCTTGCACGCAATGTCATAGGCCACGTCTTTCCTTCCACCAGTGTCAGCGGGCGGAATCCATTCCAGAAAGACACTAGTTTCATTAACATTGGAGATGGCATTCCGAGGAGCGGAGGGGGGTCCTGGTTAGCAAAGCAAAGTGGAAAGCACACACACACACACACAAAACCAAAAAAAAAAAAACAAACAAACACAAAACAACATATTTTCAGATAATATTATTCAGGTCTCGTTTTTGCATACTAATCTCTGGTTCCCCAAGGGAAAGAAAAAAGCATCGATTTGCAGTTAATCTTTCTTTTCTTTTTTAAGTCATAGTTTGTAATCCTGAGGTTGTAATAGGGACTATTAGTAGAATCTGTGTCCTGAAGAGAGGTGATTTGTTATGGCACGAATCTGAGACTACTTTAGTATATATATATATATATATATATATATATATATATATATATATATATATATAATACTATATATGTACACATACATATATACATATATTTATATATAAAAATTAGAGGGGAAAACTGTGAACAAAAATAAATCTGGTACAATTTTGTGTTTGCAAGTGATTGAGCTGATTACTCATTCAGTCATAATTGCCATTAAACCTAAATCTACTAAGCCATAAGCACGGGGGGGGGGGGGGGGGAAGGGATTTTATGGGCGCCTCTTAAAAACAATATCTGTAGCAAAAGATGGCCTTGGTTTACTTCAAATTAGATTACGTGAATGCTTGAGAATTCACTGGAAATCCTCTTCTAGATCAAGAAAGCAATGAGATTTAAGCAGTTGATCGATATCACAATCTAGAGCAAAACTGATATTACTTATTATTTTTTCATATTATGACCTGCAAGTTTGAATTTTGCTCAATTGAGCGTCTAAATCTTCATTTCAAGTCTAGCCATCAAAGACACGCTACAAAAGAAGAATGAAAAGAATTCAGATCTTGAATGACCAGTAAAAACATTTCAGTCTTCAGTCATCCATTACAGTAGGAAAAAAGAAGTATATTTAACTACTTTCTTCATTGCATCTTAACACCTTAGAATTATAGTAATGTAACCTTCCTTACATCAGCCTATATTTGTTAGACACTGTATTGTTTCTCTGAATGTCAATTGGAATTAGATATGATTTTAAAATATATATTTAAAACTAAGAATCACCTTATTTCAATAAAATTGAATATTTCAATTTAAAGTTTAATCGTGAACAAAGTATTTCTCAGATAAAAAGAATTTATGTCTTATTTTAATGAAATTTTAACTGTTTCCAAGTGTAAAACTAACCTACTAAAGAGAACTAAATTTGATTGCATGATGGCTACATCTAGAGTAGATTTTTAGATAATTAGAGTTAAAAACCTCAGTCAGCTGTAAATACTTCAGAGACTTAATCAGTATCTCTCTATATGTGAATAAAATGGGGTCTTAAAGTGTTTGAATGGTTTATAATCATGACTTAAACTTCTTAAAATTATCTAGTTTCACGAGTTGTTTATGTTAAACAAAAAGAACATCACTTTATATGTATTGTTTATTACATCTAAGTTTAAATTTAATGGTATTAAGTAGATTAATTATTATTTAAGGATTGGCTATAAAATGCATTTATATTAAAGAACCCTATAACTAAAGGGTGACTATTTTCACTTGGCCAAAATAATCCACACCACATTTACATTTGTGCTTAAGCCACATAAATATTTCCATGAGTTCAATACAACCTTACAAACTTTAATAGTAGTGTTACTTGTAAGTGCCCTTAATTGCTTAAAATGGTAATATGATACCTATTGTTTACTATAATCTTTATTTAAAAGCAAAAATCATGAAAATTTAATGTGAATATTGCAGGCTAATCTTATGAGAAAAGGACAAAATGTAGTATCTGAAACTATCTGTTTTAGCAAGATGGTGAGTTTCTAGGATTTTCTTTCCACCAGCTGAAATATAGCGCCATTGAACACTTTTCACGTACATATATAGAATGTATTCTGTCTGACGCTGTTCTTTTGACTCTGCTACTAACACTTCTTCAGTGTTTAAAAGGATCATAGATGCTTCCAAGGTTAAGAAATTCAAATAGAATCTCTAGAGGTAAAATGTAAAAAGCCCCAAGTTATCCACCTAAGAAGTCTCAGCACTCTATTCATGGACATTATGTGTGAGCTAACGTCAGCTTGAGGTAGATCCTTGGTTTAATTAGATTCATCAAAGTATTGTTTGCTTTATCCTCATAGGTTTATAAAACCTATATATACATACATACATATATGTATATATATAAATAGAGCCATAAATACAGTTCCTAAGAATCAAAGTTCAAGATCTTCATCTGAATGACTGAAGCCACAAGTGGATGGAATGCATTATTTGTGGTTCTATGGAGGCAACTACTACACACACGTGTTCGTAATAGTCGTTTCTGATGGATGTACATCAGTGCTCGTAAGATCCTATGCCTGAAGACAGAGAAAGTGGAATGCCTATGCCTACGGGCTTTGGTCTTGAAAGATTACTAAGCAGTCCTTGCCACCAAAGCACAGCCTCTCCCAATTCACAAACATAATCAATATACAGAAAGGGAGACACGCATTCATGCCCCAAACAAGGCAGATAATGGCTGGCCCAGTTCAAGAAAACCAGTAATAGAAAAAATACTAAAATTTAAAAAGATAATTCAATACCTCTTTCCCCTTCATTACCACTCTTCTCTCGCCTGAATTTTCACCATCATTGGGCATACTTTTGTTGACACTAACAAAAATAATTACTTAAATCTCCACTGCAAATAAACAATGAAAAGTCACATTCAATCAAAGACATCCTCCCTAAACTGTGTAACTAATGTAATTTAATCTTTTTTATGTATAGTAGTCATCCAAGAATAAAAAAAAAAGAATTATTTTCAAAAATGTAAAATTAAATAATGGCAATCGTTTGAGGAATTCTGAAAGCATGTTTTACTGACTACAATACCCAGACACTGTAGAGTACAGACAAAGTCAATGTGTGATTGTTAGATAAGAAGATACCTGTACCCTCTCTGTATGCTTAGAAATTAAGAGTGACATTCAAATGTCTTTGTGAGCCTAGAAGAGCAGAGTGATAACTTACCAGGACCAAGCAGACTAAGTCAGACTGGTTATAGACCTTGAATGTTATAGAAGTGCATGTGTTTGAGTTCTTCCTTGTATCTTGTTTCATTGTCTATCTGGACTTTGCTTTTGGAAAACCTCTGAAAGTATTGTCACCAAGCAAGTGAATGCATAAATATGCTGTTTCCAGAAATGTATGGAAATGCACTAAAACACTGATGTATTTATCCATTACAAACACATGAATTAAATGTATAATAACAATGTTCCAGCAATTGTATCTTTAATGTTAGAGACGTGTTTCTAAGAAGAATTGCTGAAAACCTACATGTGATTTAACCCTGATTTTTCCTCCTAGTCACCCATGTTCTTGATGTGTTTTCCTGACTTGTCAATTGCTTTGAAAATGGCCTACAGCTTAGTGGGAATGTAAAGTAAAACTTCCATTTACAGCTTAACTGTATGATTGGAATTTAAAAGAAAAAAACTTTCTTAGAAAGAAGAAGGAAACAGGTTGGACAAAGAACGTGGACATGCTGTAGTCTTATCTGATTATCAAAATCACTAATATAGGCCACAAAATAGTCAGCAGTTGTGTATCTGTTTCTCAGATGTTGAATTTCAGGTAAGAGAAAAGGGTGAGGCTTGTAATAGTGAGTGATAAAAATGACAAAATTTTCTGTATGTGTTAAAGAAGATTGAAATGGGTGACAACTATACTGAGAAGACTCCACAGATGCCTGTTTTGGGGGGACATGTTAGGAGAATGTAAACAGGCTCCATCACGCTGTTTCTTCAAACTGGTGAAAGTTAGCATCACCAAATACCCATGAGTTTTCTTACTTGTGCATGCCATTGTGGGCGGGTCAGACTCCCTCCTGAAATAATCCTTTTCACAGACACAAGAGGTTGAAGCTTCCTTATGGGTATAACTGTGAGGTGGACACTGGCTGCAGCTCGGGCTGAGAGGAGAGGCTTTGAAGAACCCAGGTCTGCACACTGTCAAAAGAAATAAGAGACTAAGCTTTGGCTAGGAACAGATGCAGTGTTTGCTTTGTGAATCATGGATTAGCTTGGCTAGGAGACACAGATTACAGAGAACAAGGTCTTTGCATCCATTTCAAGAGTTTTACACAAGCTTCTGGATCATAAATGCCAGGCTACTCTTTCAGATAATCAAATATTTATTTAAAGTCTTGAAATTAAACATGTATGGAATGTACATAGGTTAGTGATTTTTATGCTACAGGAGCTTAGAAGGTATTATTTTTATAGAAGGTAAATATTTATATGTGTTTAAAGAGGAGGCAGTGCTTTGAATACAATTTTCATTTTATTAGTAATACAATTTTGTTGAAGAAATTCAAATTATGCTGCATTGACCTGAAAAGGTATGCCACGTAAAGATGCTAAATTTAATTAATTAGTAGATGATAAAATGTCTCACGTTCTGTTAAACCAGGATGAAAGCCTAAGTTTGCCAATATATCATCCATATGAGATTAATTTCAGGAAGTGTCAGATTTTAGACATTTGTTTCACATTATACTTATTCCATTAATTTTTTTCCTTTGATAGTCTTATCAAGTAACAAATTCTGAAATAAGTGACAGTGATCAAGATGTTTTATACTCACAAACTGACATGTTAAATTCAAACCATGACAAGTACTGACAGATTTTTTTTAAAAAAGATTTCCTCTCTTCTTATACTGACAATAGTAATGTAGTATGCAAACTACTGATTGTAAAAAGTCAAATTTGTGTCTTAGTTTATAATTTTGCATTCAGGGTATGTTTGATCATAGTGGTATCCGAAGAGTATAATGAACTAAATGAATGTATGATTGGCATGCTAAGAGATTGAAGATGAATTATTTAGGGTCACATAGACATTGTCTTTGCTGATGATTTGGTTAACATTTATCAATTGGTGATCAGATGAAGTAAGAGCTCATAAAAGAAGGCTTTTTATTCTTTGAATTCCAGGGACTCATATGCTTCTTTCTGTTCTGCCAGACTTCAGAACTTTTATTTATCTATCCAACCAATTATATTAAAGTAAAGGTCTGAAGATTTTTTTAGGTCTTATTTTACACAGAGCTACTCAACTTTATTTTTTTTCTATTTCAATATTCAGTAAATATAACAGCAAGTATTTATTCAAGTAATATTCACATTTGCTGGAGCTTAATAGAAATTTCTGGTAGACATTCATTATGTATCAGAGCTAATTTTCACTTGTTATAAATGATCTCCAGTTTTTAGTAATCCATACTAAGGGCTTTTGCTATCACCATGAATAATCAGAAATTGGCAAAAAGAGAAAGTTCACTTTTCAGTAGATTTAATTATAGTGATAATAAAGCCTTAATGCTCTTAAAATTCAGAGAGAATGTGAAGGTATTTGAGAGATAAGAAGAGTTTTGTGATAGTATTAGGTACACTCTTACAGTGAAATTATGAGAAGATTTAAAACAATATTTCTTACATAGGATGGCCATAGAAGTGAATATCTTACTTAGCTATAGTATCCAATTTTTCTTCTTCTATTTCTCTATTCTTTTAGCACAACCATTCTGAATTTAAATCCTATTTGCTTTCAAAGGCATGAAGTGTCAATCCACATATTCTTTGTAGTTGGAATTCACTTATCATTTGTGAAACACTCTTTCGATGTTTGTTCCCCTGCCAGTTCTAGGGCTAGAATTCAGGGTCTTGTGCTTTAACTGGACTTTTTATGACAAGGTTGGTAGGCTACTCCTTTCCTCATGCCTCCAGTTTGGGCATTTTGCTGGTTAATTGAAGGAAAGAGTCTCTCAGAGTTGTCTTCTTGAGCTGTATTTGAACTGTGATCTTCAGAGCTCAGTCTCCTAATTAGTTAGGTGATGAACACGAGCACTCGGTCTTGCTGATTCTTTTCTTTTTTTCTCTTAATAAGTGATTTTTAGTTTGATCATATATTTTTCAGAAACCTCCTAAGGGAACTTTTGTTTGTTTGTTTGTTTGTTTGTTTTTGCCAGTCCTGGGCCTTGGACTCAGGGCCTGAGCACTGTCCCTGGCTTCTTCCTGCTCAAGGCTAGCACTCTGCCACCTGAGCCACAGCGCCACTTCTGGCCATTTTCTGTATATGTGGTGCTGGGGAATCGAACCCAGGGCCTCATGTATACGAGGCAAGCTCTCTCGCCACTAGGCCATATCCCCAGCCCCCGAAGGGAACTTTTGAAAGAAGAAATAATATAAGCATAAGTCAACAGAAAATAATGCTTTTCTACTCCATAGTTTTATAAATTCTTTTTTTTTCTTATTTATTGTAGAGAGGTTACAGTTTCATACGTTAGGCCTTGGGTATATTTCTTGTACTATTTGTTACCTCCTCCCTCATTCTTTTCAAAGGTGTTGAGGTCCAAGAACTCCTTGATAATAGAGTCCACAAGACACTTTTAAGTTAGGTTAAGTTCTCAGATAGTAAATTAGACGTCCGTTAAGCTTTTTATTGTGTATAGTTTATTGTTCAAAGTGGTAGATTTCATTTGGACATTTTCTCATATGCATACAAAGAACTTTGATTGTATGTAGACTCCCTAACTATCCACAATAACCCCCTCATCTTCCCTTCTGCCCACTTCCTAGTCTCCAATAGCATTTTTGACCTACTTCCAACTTACAGAGGGTGAATCTAGACATATCCCTGCCAGTAAGTGACATATTTGTTTGAGACAATATTTTATAGGTAGAGAAAAACAGTGCCAACATTTGATGAATTAAAATTCAGTTTTACAATAACTGAAGTTTTATGCAAGGGGATAATGATCACAGTGTTTACGAATGGTGTTGAAGAAGTCACTTCACAATAACATGGGGAAATCCAATCACGAAATAGATTGCACGGTACGAGGACAGAAGTGACACTCTTCTTACTATTGCAGACGTTCAGAAAGAATGACAGTTAAGAGTAGATGAGCTCAGGAATATGTTTAATTATTTAGAGGAACAAGTATACAATCATAAGAATAATTCTAACATGTTTGTGTTAAAGTGTTGGTATCAATTTCTCAGACTGGAGAATTTTAGATCCAAAATATGTTTTGAGGATAATAATAATGTTTATTTAATACACTATTAAATTTGAAGTGGTTAAAGAAATATAAATAAAGGTATGTAGCCGAATTCTTTGCAAGAAAATTATAACAAACTCTAATATGTATTTCCTTAAGTTATAACTCCAGAAACTACTGAACTACAGTGTTGTTAGATATTCATAACATTATTTTGTCCTAAAGTTTAATTTACTTCCTAACATTAGTACAATTACTTTGTAGCTTCTCATCTTCAAACTTCTCATAATCATTGTTCCACTGTCTAACTTTGAATCATATAAGGTTAATATAAAACTTGCCTGTAGTGGCAAAGAACATCCAACACAATATGTGTTAGAAGAGGGCTCGGGACCCTGATCGTGAGGATTAAGATAAGCACAGTGTTTCTATTTCAAATATTTCTCCTTGTATCATTATTCTTTGTATCATTATCCTAGTTAATTGTCCTAGTTATCCTAGTTAATTGTCTCAGAAATTCTGTGGCCTATGCAAAAGAGTTACATCTCTGTTGTTAAGATGGAGGTACAATAAGCAAATATGTCCTATTTTAAATGCTGAATAAAACACTTCATTTGGTATAAATATATTCATCATCAAATTTTCTCTTTAATAATCAAATAACTACAATAGGAAACTTGTTTCTCAGTCACAACACAGAATTACCTACATTGTTAATGTACATATAATTAAGCATTAATGATTCAGTGTTTTATGAACTATCTCACTAATTTCTTTTTCTTTTTCTTTTTCCTCTTCTTCTTTCTTGCCAGTCCTGGGGCTTGGACTCAGGGCCTGAGAACTTCCCCTGGGTTCTTTTTGCTGCCGCTTGAGCCACAGCGCCAATTCTGGCCATTTTCTGTATATGTGGTGCTGAGGAATTGAACCCAGGGCTTCATGGATATGAGGCAAGCACTCTTGCCACTAGGCCATATTCCAAGACCTCTTACTAATTTCTTTAGAATTTATTTCTTTAGAATTCAAAAGAAATATTGAAACATGCTTAATTGTACATGAGAAACTCCACTTGTTCTGTAGGAATTAATCTATGTAGCTATGAATATAAATATAGGACACAAGAACAGAGGGATACACATTTATTCTAAATCAGTACTCCAAATAAAAAGGAATCATGCCATTTTGCAAATGTTCAGTCCATAGTTATGAGATGTTACTCTTTTGAATTTAAAATGTACAAATTAACAAGAGCAACTGGCTAATGTAGTTCATTTGGTAAAAAAAAAATCATCTACCCATTTCTAATTTCCAATGTACAAGTATCCTGCTGGGTCTCAAATTGAACAATTTCAGATGTCAATATTTAGGAGTTTAATTCTTTATTCAAAGATTTAGAAACTCATCCAAAGCAACCCATTAAAACTGTTTTGATGATATAGCTTATTTCTAAACATTTAAGTCCGGCAAACTTTATTTTCTGCAGCTGCTTATTTTATTTATATCTATCTATGTTTGGTTACTTATTTTTTTCTCCTTTGGTTATAAGATCAGTGCTTCTGAATTCATTGATCGTTTTCAGAGTTTATTTTAATGTCTTAGGTATCTAGAAATCTCAACTTAGATACCAGAATGAGCCTTGATTTTTTCCCCCCAAAGCAGTAGAATAAGTCAGAAAAGTAATAACTCTGAAAGCCTGATCTCAGTGATGATTAGAAAGTAGGTCTCTCAAGCACCACTGTATCACAGTAATCAGAAATCTGAAACAGGATTGTCAGTTAGATCCATTTAGATACAAAAAGTAAACAATAAAAAAGCAACAACAAAAAGGTAACTAAACCTTGTGATTATCAATAGCTTCACATTCTACAACTTTAATTTTGAATATCCTAGACTCTAGCTTACACCAACTATAACCCCACCTTATCTTCTCTCTAGGGTCCTGAGCTTACAGACTTTCCATCACTAGAAATTCCTAAAATCCCATGATGCTATAGTCTCACATTTGAACATGTAATGGTCAGGCTAAAGATAATTGCAGTGCAGACTATGTTGATTGACATTATTTTTAATTTTGTTAATTAAAGTGGACTTTGCATGAAGTCCAGGAACATAAATCATCTTCATTGGTGTTGCATGTTCTTTTTCACAAGAAAGTGTTCTATTCTCCCCTATTTATATTTTTATTACCCTCTTGCTAGATACTCTTTCCACTTATTTCCTTGTGTATGGGAGGCAGTGAGAAGATTAAGTTCGTGTGTGTGTGTGCGTGTGAGTGTGTGTATTTGCATAGTACTTGCCTCTGACATATATTACGACATCCTTTTGTTAGAATAGATAGTCAATGTCAATACGTCAGTTACTGTTTTTGGATAGGGTCTTGCTATTTTTCCCAGGGTTAATTTCAGGCCTCCGATGGCAATCATCCTACTATGCCCCTTGTGTATCTGGGGTTAAAGGCATGAACTGTGGCAACACTTAAGTGAGCTGAGTTCTTGCCGAATATTGAGTCCAACTCTGGCTGGGTTATGATGAACTTAACATAGAGGCTGGGACTCCAAACTTTCTGAAGCCCAAACACTGTATATGAATCTCAACTCCCCAATTCACAGGCAGCCCAAGCCCTTTTATGCTAGACTTTACCATTTATCAAAAGCAATTCCCAATCAATATTCGAATCCAAAAGGGGAATGGTATTGGTCTAATTCTAGAAAAACCCATTTCCATCTATTGGAAGTTGATTTATAATAAATAACTCGAACTATTTTACTGTCTTTAGCTGTCAGCCTTTGTAGAGTTTATGTAACAAGGTATCCAGACACCTGCTATAGACAACAGGTTGGGAGAGAAACTATTTTTCTAAACCAAGTTTGAAAAACCTCTTACAATCAAACGTACAAACAAAATGTACCTTTGGAAAGTAAGTGGATTCCGCTTGACACTTCTAGTTTATTTTCCTATTCCTGAGAAGGTAAAAGAGTCCAATCTGGGAAGATACTGGGTGCACCACTTTCTTATCACAAGTCTGAAAGTTTTGGTAACCCACCTCCACAAAAACTCTAAAAATGCGGATGAGCAAACCTTAAATTATGAACTATTTGAATATAACTTAAAAACACTAGAAGATTAATGTGGTAAATATCTTATTAATGATTTTAGTATATATTTATTTATTTTTGTTACACTCTGTTTTGAATTGGGCATAGTGATCTAGTAATTTAAGCCATAGAAATGGAGTTTTGGTTTTCAATATATACATGCATGGATATTTTAAAATGACAGAATGTCATATGTGACTACATGCAAATCATTATCATGTAACTATACTTTAAAATTGCTTCATGTGTTTATTCTCTAACAAACATACAGTCCTATGCTACTAAAGTTCTGTACATTTGTATAATATATGATATATTGTGAATTCTTTACTAGGTATTTCTGCCTCTATTTTCACTCTCCAAACTAGTAGTTCTTAAAATATATGAGTTCTGTTAGATAGATAGATAGGTGACAGATAAATATCCTGAAAATCTGGATAGGAATATTGGAATGTCACCTAAATGAGCCAAATATAATATGACATATATATAATCTACATATTTTAGTTGCATATGTACCACATTTTTGTTTATATTTTAATATATTTGAATTTTGGAAAATCAGTCCTGGCAACTCTCTATTCAAATGAGAGTTTTAGAATACTCACAAAAATTTTCTCAAGATAGGCAACAGGTTTATTGCAGCTGAGGCTCTGGGAAATAATCACTGTAACAATTCTAATATCTGCCCAAACATACCGACAGATGAGCTTATGAATTTTTTCAAGTGTATCATTTCTCAAAGAAATCTGCTTTACTAAATAGTGAAATAGATAATTAAAAATCACGTTTTTCAAGCCATTGTCTTCTTTTCTTCTGTCTAAAATGCTCTATCATGAAGTTCATGCATAGTGATTTCTATAATATACACCTCTTATCCTGCATCAAACACTACTTATTGTATTTGAAAGTAGTAGAAGGTATTATTTTAAAGGTTATAATTGTGTAGATTTCCTAGCTACTAAAAGAATTTTAACTAGCTATCTCTCAAAGTTTATTAATGGAGTAGGCTTTGTTAGGAAATGCTATGACGTATCTTAAAAATTCCTCTTGGCTGGTAGCTGTTGAAGTGAAACAATTTAATACAATTTTATTCTTCCACTCCCATGAATATGAGTATTTCCTACATGAGGTAGAAAATGATACTAATATGATTTTAAAAGAGAGGTTTGAATGTTACCCTGAAATTCATAGATAGCTTGTCATACACTTATACCATGTATTTTCCATTTATAGCTGTTATGTGTCTGTTTGCTACAATTCTACTTCTGCTCTTAAAATGCACAGACACACATCTGTGGCCCATTTCAGTAACCTACTACACCCGTTGGAACCATTGGAAAAACTATTTACTATACTCTAAAGAGCCCTTATTTCTACTTTCAGGTGTTCACATTTAAACATATAGACTCTTCTAAATGAAAAACATAAGATATAAAAACACAAGGACTTTAGTAAAAAACACACAAAGACAAGTCCCCTGGTGTGATTAGATAGGTAGATGATAGATAGATAGATAATAGACAGTATATATATATTTATACACATGGATAACCTGAATACATTGGTCTAGGGGTATCATAAGAATAATCAAGTTACAGCTTATCAAATGTCTTCCACATTTTGTTCCAAAAGTATGCAAAGGATGTTTACAAATTCTGCTCTCCATCTCCCTTTCCACCACCAAACAAAGATGTTTGTTTTACATAGTAGCTGGCAGATACTGGCCATATGTGGTTACTATTCTTGGCATTCAAGGAAACTGGCAAGGCCTCATCTAACCAATTGTACCAGTTATTTGAGCAAATTATCAACTCTTATGTAATGTTGCATAATGATGCCATCTGTTTCATTGTATGACTTGAAACATATCATGCCAATTTTTTCCTCCAATACCTGGTATATGATAAGTATCCAATTTTTGATAGAAATTATTTATATTTATCAAGTGTTATGGGCAATCACATAAATAGTTGTCATAAATGGGAATTTTTGAGAGTGGAGGGGGAACACTATAACTGCCTCAAATATACCAGGGTATAATTAATATATGGCTTTACTCATGCCAGAAACCTAAAGAACAAGACAACAGTGCTGAAATACAAATGGTTGAGGGATTTTTCATGCTCTTTCATAGTAACTATAACTAAATTACAAGTAGAAAAAAAGGCATTAGAGCCAAGTACTACTCCAAGTATAATTTATTTTTGTAGGATTGTAATGGTCTTAAAATAATTTCTTTTATTATATAGATTTAGAATATTAGAGTCTACAATAAAAAAGTAATCGAGAAGTCATTGTGAGAAAAAATGTTCAAAACAGGTTAGAAAAATCAGTTTCATTTAGTGTTTCAACTCATCACAATGTACAAATTGTGCTATATATTTTTGTGTAACCATATTACCCATCAAAGAAGTGTATAAAATCACTAGAATTCTCCTGCTGATTTACACTGTATTATAAAACCACATCATCTTGATTTTCTTCCTTTTCATCTGATTTTTGTCTTCAATAAGGAAAAAACAAAGAACTTGACCCAAATAATAAACTGTCAAATTAAATGAACAGAAAACTTAGAAGAAAAAAAGAAAATGTCCCTGTTGCTAATAAACATGATAATTCTTAGCTTTAGTTAGAAGAGTGAAAAATTCAGGTAGCTATTTAGCATAGAGATTAGACAACAGTTAAAAATTCAATTGGGCTACTGTGATACCCTGCTATGAATAGACATATTCTAGTTATTAAAAATGAGGGAAAACATACAACATATATTTCTTTGGGCCTGGCTTGCTTCACTGAATGTAATTTTTCAAGGTCTCTCCATTTCATTATGGATGGGGTAATGCCATTCTTTCTGATGGAAGCATAGAACTTCATTGTGTGTGTGTGTGTGTGTGTGTGTGTGTGTGTGTGTGTTATATATATATATATATATATATATATATATATATATCACATCTTCTTGATCCATTAATCTACTGAGGGGCATCTGGGTTGGTTCCATAAATGGAAACAAGAGCTTCTTATTATGTCCTGTATGAAGTTATTTCTATTTTTTTCTTTCTGTTTTAGTTTTCTGCGCCATTTGTTTTGTATATAAGCTTATTTGATCTGTGGAAGGAAGAGAGGACCACAGAAACAGTAGGAGAAAGGATGGAATTATTGCAACAATGACATTCACTAGACATTATGTTGGAAATGAACTTAACAGTTTGGGAAAGGAGGAGAGTGGGGAGTGGTCAGTGGGAGAAAATGAGGGAGAGGTAATAATTTTTTTTAAATGCACTCATTACTTATGTAACTGTAAGCCCCATTCATCATTTTTACAATAAATTAAAAACATAAAGGAAATGGATTTCCTATGTAAAGCAAGAGTTCTTCTTAGAGAACTTGCCCAGGTAGAATAATGGGTAATACAACTAAAAAAAATTCAATTACCAAGGATATTTGACATGTGAAAAAAGAGTTTAATTGTAATGCTAAGCACAAACACACTGTGGAGAGAAATTGATAGCACCTGCCAGAATTCCACCTTTGTACTTTATGTCTCCAACATGGACTGCATACACATTCACAAGCCATGTGTATATTGTGCTATCACATAGTATATTCTATCTCAATTAAGTTAACTGGATTTAGCTAAATCATGAAAATAATGACAATGGAAGAAAATATTTGTCAAATTATACATGAACCAATTCTCAATGTATAAATATTAAAATGTACAGTATTGTGCAGTGTGATGCACACCCGTATAGATGCAATGAACATACTAAGTAACAAAATGAATAATTTGGAATAGCATTTACATCCAGAAAATTTTAGGACTCAGGATAAGGAATGGTATCACAGTTTGTCATTTTGAATGAAACAACAGTGATTATAACAGTAGTATTAAGCTTTACTTCTCTGATAGATATTGCCAATAAGTAAACTTCACAGTTTGCTTTGAACCTCTGCTATCGATATATCAATGAAACATGGAAGGTCCAGGAGATGTTTCCTCAACCAATGCATACTCAGTGAGAAACAATAAGCTGGCTGTATGTGTTTGCAAGTATGATTATGCAAAGGAGATACAGCTAAACATCACACATTTATAAAATATTAAATGCTTTGAGCCAAAGCACCGCACAAGAACTAAATGGCTTCAAAAGGTAGCCTAAGTAAACTAGGATCAAATTAAGGCAAACATGTACTTTAATGTGAGTACCAAGTTTTTAAAATGAGAAAATCAGATTGTGTAATTTAAAGAAATTTGGATCTTATCATTGAAATGAAACCAAATCTTTGTTTTCCCCTATTGCGAGAGAGACAGAGACAGAGAGAGACAGAGATACATCAACCTGTATACACACTCACTCATTGAAATCAAACATTTGAATATTTAATTAAGGAATTCCTTAGAGGGAAATAAGTAATTGAAGATACTCAGTGATTTGCATGTAACATGAATGTCAATAAATATGCAGGGCAGGAATTTCTTTTTGTTTCGCATTATTTTTCCCATCTCTGGCTACATATGAAATTTTAATTCTGTTCACATCCTGCAATTCCTAGGAAAGTGGCCTGAAGCAGACAGCAAGAGGCAAGCACTAAATCGAGCACGTAAATCACTTCTTTCTGAGTTCCATAGCCAATTTAAGAAGCACCCTGGCATTAATGCCTGGAAATAATATACTGTGGAGCCGACACAGCAGAGAGACTCTACTTCAAATTATAGCATAGTCCAGGTGACCGTACAATTACAATTAACCTGCTGCCCACCATGTCAGTGATAAACAGTCATGCAAGTGGTAGGTCTAGAAATGCACTCTGGGTAACCAAAAAGTGATTTCTAATGTTTTAGAGTATTCAAAAACTTCTCCTAAATCATCTCTTGATTTTAAAATGGGTTTGGGGATGAGTATAATAGACTTTTTTTTCCTATTACAAATAGCTAGAGAGTATGACACAGTAAAACCAAACAGAGAATCTCTGACAAATAATAGGTGTTCAAGAAATGCTTATGAAAATACCATCTCAAACCAGGGACAGAGGGCTCATGCCTGTAATCCTAGCCACTCAGGGGCCTGAGATCTGAGGACCATAGCTCAGTCAGCCCAGGGAAGGACAGTCCACGAGACTCTCATCTTACCTAAAGAAAACCTGAACTGGTGTTGTGGCTCAAAGTGGTAGAGTGGTAGGCCCTGAGTTCAAGACTAATAGCTGACACAAAAAAATCTTATTGCTTCCCTTCTTCTCAAAGGTGTGACATTGTACAAAAAGATGTACTGTTTGCTTGAGTTATGTAACTGTTACCCCTCTGTTTTTAGCATTTTCAAATAAAAATAATTTTAAAAACTATTTCCAGACTCCAAACCTACTTAGTATTTGAAATGTGTTCTGAAAACATACTTTTTGTGCAATCTGGTTTATTTGGAATAAGAACAACATTGATTTATAATGTAAATGCCAATAAATGTATTTCTTCCTTTGAAGTTCACAAGAATATATGAATATATGTATGTGATATATGGATGTCTACAAAAAAAATAACCTATTAGGTTACATGTATCCTTGAGACAGAATAAAATAAGATAAAATGAATAAGACTGTAAAGACTTTTATAATTGAACTTTTATTTTTAGATTCTTATATAACTCTCACTGTGTGTGTTGTATACACACATAATGAGTGCATAGTTTTAATAATAATATATGTTGAGGTTTAGTAAATAGCTGTTGGTGTAACATTTTTTGACATTTAAATCACAAAAGGCTACTGGCATGTTTGACACAAGAACTCTGATATGCACATGCAAAACATTGACACTGCTGCAATATATTGAATTGCAATTCAATAACTTAAACTTATGGAATGAAGGTAATTATAATAAGTATCTTAAAAGAAATCCAGTTAAATTTTCTTATCCCTCCTCATGAATTGTTAGGTGTTATTAATGGAATAACAAAGTATAGTATTAGAAAGGAATATTTTCTAATTAAACATGACTTCATAGTTTTGGAAATTATGAATATTGATACTCAAGTTTAACAGCAATTATAAAAATAAGATATCAAAGAATGCAGTTGAGATATTTATGATCATTTTTAATATGCAATGCATTCTTGGGACAATTTCTGGCTCCATATACATAGGGTATGTTTAATTGACTGGTTTACAATTTCAGGAGTTCTATCTGGAATCACAGTTATAATACATTTTATTTAAATAGAAAATCACTAACATTAGTTCAAACTGATATGAGGAGGATAACTGGATTCATATATGTGGGGATGATGTTTGAATTTAGGGTGAGGCTCAGTAACAGAAAATGATTACTACAGTGCATGAAAAGGAAATAGATTAACAGAGCATGCATTAATGGTTGTTGGTGGGAACAGCTGGTTCTGCATCTGAAAATATACAATTTTGAAAATAAAGCAACAAAAATTTAAATCCAGTTTGTAGACAGTATGGAAGCATTATATGCATGTGTATGCATGTATACATTTATTTGCTAATGCTTGTGACATTTAGGTGCCACATAGGCAGACTCAGAAATAATATGGTCAACAGAAATCTAAGTATTATTTGAATAGATGGCCAGTCATAAACAAGTAGAAATAGTAGAAAATGATGAATAAGTTATAGGAACTCAACATTGATTAAGAAGCTATATTTGCTGCTCACATAAGAAGTATAAAAATATAAGATAATATTTAAAATAGTTACCTGTACACAAATAAATAATGTGTAATGTGTACTCTTACAAATAAAAATATCATCAATATTATCATCTGCCTATCCACTACGCTTTTCTTTTTTCTTCTCTTTGGAACAGGATATGTGTGTTTGGTGTGACAATGTGACTCCTACAAAATAAGTTTACCAGCTCATCTTGTAGCATCTAAGCAGAGTGAATGGAGATAAACGTAAGTGGAAGTTGGGTAATTCATACAGGAAAGATTTTGTAATGAGTGTTAAGTGAAAAGCATGCTCTGATTTAATGATCTTCTTAGATTTGAAGTGGATATTTGATGTTTGATTATGCTAAAATAATCTAAGTCTATACTGGGAATTTCCTTAAAAACAAAAATAATCCATGCTGGATGACTTAATTAAGTGACAATGATTTCAGGACTTGATGAAGGAGGAGATTCTAAATTAGTTCCTCAAGGCTCCTTCCACAGGAGTAAAAAATACATTCATGTGTTTACATGATAAAACTTCTCTGGATCTTTCCACTTACACTCGGCCAAAGCTGATCTTAAAAGGGAACATAAACCTATTTCACAGGTTTATTTTGTTAAATGCTGTCAAATAAATAATTTTCATATTTGAGGTCTGACCTTGAAAATATGATTTTTTTTCAAAGATTCCTGCCTTGATATCTTGGTATAAAACTATTCTTCCTGCTGTCCTTTACTTGTTCAGCCCATGACATAATTCTCTAATATGAGTATGTTGGTTTAGTTTTCTGGCTTGGTTTTCTTCAGTGTATGTTAAGAAAGGACACAGTAAAATCAAAGGTTGTTGTAGAATAGTGATTTTTAAAGTATGCTGAATATATAAATGAATAAAGCAGTACAAGGAAGCGTTTGGTTATCTCTTTACAATTCTGCATAAACTAAATTATATTTTCCATAAAATTACCGTATACAAGAAAAACTTCTGCTCATTTTCAGTTGTTTATCAATTAGAAATGGAATTTAAAACTTGTTTTTTTTTTTTTGGCCAGTCCTGGGGCTTGTACTCAGGGCCTGAGCACTGTCCCTGGCTTCTTCCCGCTCAAGGCTAGCACTCTGCCACTTGAGCCACAGCGCCGCTTCTGGCCGTTTTCTGTATATGTGGTGCTGGGGAATCGAACCTAGGGCCTCGTGTATCCGAGGCAGGCACTCTTGCCACTAGGCTATATCCCCAGCCCTAAAACTTGTTTTTTAATCTCCCAGGAAGTATAAAACTTTCACTTAAGAGGAGGAAGAAAAGAAGGCCTTGGGGTGGAAAAGTAATACCTTTCTAAGTATTCTGCATACATAGGTGGCAATCTCATTGTGACATGTATTATTTCAAACAGTAAAACAACAGAGTTCATCATTCTCTTTTGACAGATCCTTATTTAAATATGTTTTAAGTCTCTCCCTTCCAGAATACTCATGCCCTGTTACAGAGTGCGTCTTTGCCTTTTTGCTTGTCTGTCTGCTTCTTGTCAGTTTGCCCACTTGCTTACTCAATACAAGCTCTGCCAAGTTTCCTTACCATCAGAAAAAGAAAGAAAGGAATGACATTTGGATAATATATACAAGACCAATTCAGTTAGATAAAATTCTCTTATCAGGATTTCTTATCAAAGTCTCAGTTTAAGAACAGATCAGCTTTATAAGATTTTCTAGTTTGGTCCTTTCCATTAATCCCATGACTTTGAAATCCCTTTAGCTTTCCTTTCTCCTGGATCTTGTTTCCCCGCTCTTGGATCATGTGGGGCTTCCAGTATTTTTTTCCTCTAACATATTTTGTTTTATTTGATTCTATGTGCCATCATATTTTCTCTTCTTTCTTAAATTGTTTAGCTGATAATTCCACCCATTTCAAAAACCAAATAAAGCCACTCATAGGCATGGCAGATTCATACTTTCAAATGAGATTTTTTTCCCCAGACATTCATTGTGCTATTTATGTGTGCACACATGGTGAACCTGATAAATAGGTGATGGTAAGGTACAACTCATTCTCCCCAGTTCTCTGTTGTCTAGTCCTTTGTGGTTAGAACATTCTCTAGTACTTCCATTTCTAAAATATTAGTCAAAAGCACAGACTACCACGACACTAAGCTAAGAACAAAACAAACAAAAACACACCTGTATTTTGAGTCTTTATTAACACACACACACACACACACACACAACTGGAATACTCTCTGCATTCATTTTAATTCTACATAGAAGTTTGGAATTTATAGATGTGATCTGTTATGTCATGACTAAGAGAGGTAGGATGGATACTTCTATTTCCTCATTAAAAAACTCAGGATCCGGGCATCACACACAAGGCTTTTTTTTTAATTTGCAGGCTGGATGGACCTAAGATAATAAGATAAGTAAAGTAATCCAGCCTTAGAAAAGCAAGAGGCACAGGTTTACTCTCATAGTTGGGAGGTAGGCCTAAAGTATAAACCCATTTGAAAACAGATATAGGGTCTTATGCATATTTACAGAAACTAAGTTAGTGAATATCAGTGTTATATATCGGAGTGATGTTTCATTGTGTAACATTTAAAAAATTAACAAACAGTTCAACCAACATGAATACCAGGATATTTAAACATGTCTTATCTCAAGAGAGAGTCCTGAAAGGATGGAATAAGCACATAAAAAGAAGAAATATGGATTAATACCGACATATTCCTCTTTCTTTGTACATATATACATATGTATTATGATATATTATAAATGGTATACTATAAGTGATATCCTATAAATGAATGAAAACACGGGAATAGTTGGAATACTAGAGAGAGAGAGTTATACAAAATGTGACTGGTTAAGATTGAGATTAAGTTTATTTTTGTCAATTCATTGACATGTTAAATTGGAACTTGTACAAATACAGATGTCTGAATAATAAAAAAAGGAAAATTTAAATTAAATCCCTCATAGTTACAATAGTATGGAAACCTTAGGGATATCACAGGAAACTATGATGGTTAAAAATTATGTAGGAAAGGAGGGCGATTGTTTCACCACTGATCAACAATTCTGACACATGTACATTCCAGAAATAAAATTTCCAAGTAAAATCAATTTTTTACTGCCGAGGTAGATGAATTATTGACTTAGGTTTTTATAATGTAATCACTTGTCCAATTTCTTAATAAATAAAATTCAGTATTGTAAATACTGAGACCATCTATTTTATTATGCTTAGTTACGATATAATTATAATATTCCAATATTTTCTTTTTCAAAGTTGTAAAAAAGTACACTGAATGTGAAATGTTAAAAAAATGGCCTATGACTCCATTGCTTAATCTTCATCATGTTAAATAATGATTCTGTAGTATTAAAATGTATGCTACACAGATTAGAATAGAATATGGGTTCAGTCAATGGAAAAACAACAGGAATGATTTAAGAAATATTGACTTGGAAATGAAGGTCTACATTTTGCAGATAACGTAAAGGGCTACAATCTAAATGAGAATAATCCTAATTAATATTGTTGTAGCTGGAGATTAAAATTAATCTTTAGGCATAATGGTTTTGCAATGAACCATTTTAAAAAGAAAGTCAAGTTTGTTTTTATGAAGTTCATAAAGTGCACTATGAGAATGTATGTATCCGAAGAACTTTAAAAACTCTAATCAGTAATGCTTATTATATTGAATATCAAGCCTAAGTGTTTACTGGTCCTAAGAAACTTCACTACCGACACTGTAATAATAGGTATATTATTAATGACATTTGGTGTTTCTGTTTGGTAATATAATATACTCCCTATTACTCAGAATGAGTGAATCTTTATCTGCCCTACAGTGCATTGAGCAGACAATTGCCCCATCTTAATCTCTTTTGAAGCAAGCAGATAGGAAGTTTATCACTGTGATCTGACTTCTTTCAGCTCTCTTAACGTCCTTAGAGGCTGACAAGCATCAGTCTCTTGTAATTGGCTCCCTACCTAATAGCAAGAAGATCACTGCATCTAACATGTTCTTAGGAGAAAATAACTCTCAGTTTTCCTAATATATAAATTCCATTTCTACCGATCTTTTGCACAACTAACATCACGTACATCCCACAAAGTACGTGAGACAAAACACAATTTTCTTATAGCCTCTCAAATAATATATTAGTACAGCCTTTTGAGAAATCATTTTTACCATATGCTCCAAAACAAATTTTTTCTTAACATTTGGCAAGTTTTTAACTTTAAACATACTTCTTAATATATTGCAAAATAAACCAAATCAGGTATAAAGTCAAATCAGGTGTAAAGTCAAACTTACACTATCCCAAAGTGTATGTTTGTAATAATTCAGTGAGTCTATGCATACAAAGCAAGACATTTATTTCATTCCACTTGAGTAAAATGAAATTTAAAATAAAAATGTATTTTAATTACTTGATCATATAGGAATTTTGGAAAATAAATTTGCAAAACCCTTTATTTTAGAAATGATAAATGACACACAAGGAGAAGTAAAACTAAAGTACTATAATTTGATTTCAAGCATTTTTTACTTATGAGTCACACTACATGGAATTTGTCCATATCTTAGAATGACGTTACCAAGATGACAACCTACTTTTATAGTCTTTAAATGGCATATTGAATTAATCATTTCCATATTTTAATTGGGTCAGACTATGACTTAAAGGGACAATTTTTCATAAAACCCTTGGGATCTAAAAATTAGAACATATTTCTCAAAGGAAGAGTATAGTGAAGATCTGTATTTTCCCTGTGGTGGAAATAAAAGAAGGTACTGAAGCAAAATTCATTTTCAGTTATAAGAAAATGGGCTATGGGCCACTTATTTTCCAATAGATTCTTTGTAACTCAACTGAGCATGTCTTCACATCTAAATTGAACATAATCATCTCAAAGTCAAGGAACAAAACTAATGTGCATCATTTACTCTTATAGTTACTATGTAAGTATGTGATAAGTGAGAGAAGTTTGATAAAAATATATGACAAAGAAGTCCCAATTCTTCTCACAGTAAAATCAAATTGCATGCTTCTCTGGTGGCTTTAACCTGCGTAACCGAGTCATATCTGAAAAATAATGCTTCCCTAGACCCCCCAAAAGATACATATGCAGCCAGATGCTGGTGGCTCACCCCTGTAATCCTAGCTACTCAGGAGGTTGAGATCTGAGAATCACAGTTTGAAGCCAGCCCGGGCGGAAAAGTCTATGAGACTCTTACCTCCAATTAATCACAGAAAAGGTAGAAGTGGCACTGTGGCTCAAATGGTACTGGCCTTCAGAGAAAAGGAGCTCAGGGACAGCACCCAGGCTCAGGGTCAAGCCCCAGGATCCGAAAAGAAAAGAAACATATGCAAATAAACCCAATTCTCAAAATAAACTTGCACAAAACTGGCTCGGATCCACAATATTCTATTTTTCCTTAAGTTTGGAACTACTTTTCTGGTTATAGTATATTGAGTCTAAACCTCTAAAAATGGATATATCAAACGTGATTTTAGCCTCAAGCTTTAACGTATAAACTACATTTGTTTCATTTAAAAATAATTAGATCTTGGATATTGTAAGTTCTCAAACCAGTTAATTGTTTAACATTATTTGCAGTTAATTTCTAAATTTGTATTTTAATAGTACAAAAACTATGAGAGTTTGAACAAAGATTTCTAGTCTAAAGAGACAGGAAATATAAAATACCAAGAAGACACTGACACTAATGATTCAACACTATTTCCAGTAATATATGTGCATGTTAGAAGCGAAGGGCAGCATCAGATTGTGGGACAAAGGAAAAAGGTCAAACCATAGCAACAGGAATACTCACAAGACAATATGTTGGAAATTAACTGTACAACTGAGGGCAGGGGTTGGGGAGGGAAGGTGGGAGAAAGATGAAGGCGGGGGTAACAAGTATGAAAAGAAATGTATTCACTGCCTTACGTATGTAACTGTAACCCCTCTGTACATCACCTTGACAATCAAATTAATTAAAGTGGAAGAAATGGGAGACTCAAATTTTATTTTTCTTCTTACTTTCTTACCTACCACTTTACCTACAAAAAACACATTGGAAGGCTGAAAGTAATGATCACAAAATATATTTTCCCTCCACAGAATTTTAAAAAATTATAGACTCACAAAAAACAAAGGGTTCAAAAACATATGCATTTGCCTACACTGGGACAAGATATTAAAATACAACTGGGCTATTTACTTTTCTTGTTTCTTAAGAAATAAAAGCCAGCAGGTCAACATTTGAAGGACACGTGGGCCCAAGGGTATTCATATTTTGAAAATACCAAAACTTAAGTAGGACCTGCAGAGGCTAAAGGAATAATCTGAAGCTTTAAATCTGACAGCAAAAACAGTTCTGGCAGCTCCAGTTTCACTAGCAGTCAGATTGCTAGTTGGAAGAATCACTCAGTCTTGAGCAAGTTGTTAGCAAAAGATGCATATTTATGAAGCAGCCTCCTCACCTTTCATTTCCTTCTCTATTAGCTAGCTTTCCCTCTGCTGTTAGCAAACACTTGAAAGAAGCAGATTGAAAGAGGATTTCCTCATTTGAGCTAGGAATGGCAGAGTGTCCCACTTCAGGGCAGAAAGGAAGCAGAATGAGGAAAGAATAGTCTACTGACATGGAGAAGAGACTGACAAATTCAACACCATACATGAAATGAAACACCCAGAAATACCAGCAATGTCTAAAAGCTTATCATGAATGTCTTAAATGAAGCAGCAACCATAAGCAACGTGTCAATACTGCATTTCATCACACAGACCAAAGAGAATAGTCTTAAAGCCTGAAGAGTATTTTGAAAAAGTGGAATAGTTTCCAAAGCATGAAATGTGAGCATGGAACATCATTTCTTTTTGAAATAATCAAGCTGTTTCTTGTACTGCATGCTTCATATGCACAATGAGATCTGACGCCAACCTAACTTTGTTACTGACAATGCTACAGTTCAATAAGCAATTGAGTTTCCCCCCCTCTCTGACCTGTTTATTTGCTTCTAAGTTTGGTGCCCAGAGTCTGTCTTTTCGGTAAATGTCTGAAAAATAATTCATATGTGGAGAAGCTGAAAAATTACAGTAAAAGAAAAGCAACAGTGAGGATGTTATTCTTTTAAGTAAAGGAGAAAAATATTCAAAAGTCATACATACATGAATTTAAGATGACAAGTTCCCGTTACACCACTAAACGTACAATGACTAAAATTCTGTAGAATTTATTTAACACCTGGCTGGTTTCATTTAAGCTCTTAGATTGGTAAGTAGCAGGACTCAAAGTCACCTTTACTTGACCCGTTTTTCTCTCTTCTGGTTGACTTCTTTTAATCATATAACTTTCCAAGAACTCCCCTCCCCCGCCTCTACAAAACCCTAAATCACCACTTAAAAAAAAAAAGAAACCACCTTTTGCTAGTGTTATTCAGGTCTAGTTCATGACTGTTACTAAGAAGACTTGTGACAATCATTATTCTCTCTCTCATGCACACACACAAACACACACAAACACACACACACTTCTGTGCCTCTGTTCTCTCCAATCATCTCTACTTATTCTTGAAAAATGTGTTGTTTTTCCCCTTTAAATTTCATATCTGTTTCTTCTCTATACTGTGTAATCTAAAAGTAAAAATGAAACCATTCTAAGACAAATGACTTTGTTTTTCTAAACCTGCTACAGACACAATTGTTTGTGTTAACACTTTTGCATGAAGAATGTACACTTTACTGACTTGATGGTTTAGCCATCATAACCTTGATTCTATTAAGTGAAAATGATCGATATCAATAAAAGATATCCTATTTAAGTATATTCCTACTAGCTCTTGTTAAAGGCGAGGGGAGAAGTGCTAGCATTTCTTTTTATATATATATATTTTTTTATTATCAAACTGAATTACAGAGAGGTTACAGTTTCATACGTGAGGCATTGGATACATTTCTTGTACTGTTTGTTACCTCGTCCCTCATTCCCCTTCCCCCCTACCCCTTTCCTTCCCCCCCCCCACAATGAGTTGTTCAGTTCATTTACACCAAACAGTTTTGCAAGTATTGCTTTTGTAGTTCTTTGTCTTTTTTTACTCTTTGTCTCTCGATTTTGGTATTCCCTTTCACTTTCCTAGTTCTAATACCAGTATACCCGGTTTCCAATATACTCAGATAAGATACAGAGATAGTGTAGGTGCAACCACAGGAAGGTGATACAAGAAGATCATCAATAATAGAGGCTACAATTACATATGGCACGTTGAAAGTAGTTACAACAATCGTTTCCATAAAATGGGAGTTCATTTTACTTAGTATTATCTTATGTGTTCGTAAGGGTATAGCTATTGGGCTCCTGTGATCCTCTAGCATTTCTTGTAAAGTAATTCAGCTTATTTCATTTTGTAAATAGTTTTCCTCTTATTTTTGACTGCTAAAACAATCTACATTTCGAATGATTCTTGTTTTCAAATACTCAGTCTTCTGGTGTTTCAGTGTTTTCTGAGCAAGACATATTTCCTCTTAGCAATGAATCTATTAGTGCTTAGAACTGATTTTTATTATTATTATTTTTTTAGAACTGATTTTAAAATGTCAAGATTCTAAATTTTCTCAGTACTATAACTCAAAGAGAGTAAAGTTACTTGACTAGAAATAACATTCTAACTCATCAGGATAACAACAAAAAAAAATCCCAAAGTCTGTGGACTTGAGGTTGCCTTTAGTATGCTTATAAAAAAATAAAAGCTGCCCTTAAACAACCTTTGTATTTCCATCAATCACCAAACAAAATCTTACTTTCAAAGAGATAACACACAATTTTTACCTTTACCAACACAAGATAGCAAAAAAGCATTTCCTGCCCAACTTGCAATGTCACCCACACACATAATACATTCATTGAAAATTTCAGCCTCTGCCTTAGCAGAATGATTATTCATAAGACTCCATGTGACTGAAAGCAACAATTCTATAATGGAAGTGTCTTTGCAACCTTAAATATAGTGTTCACCACTGTGAAAACTAAAATAACAGATGCTCACAGATGCCTGGTGTGATGACTCAACTCAGAGAAAATAGAGAAAGAAGTCCTTGCAGGTTCTTGCATGGAGTGGCAAAAGAAGGTCTCACAAAACAATGGCAATAAAAGAGGCATTTGGAGATAAACTTGAGTTTTCACTTCCCATGGATTTCTCTACTACCTGCAGTTGCCTTTATATCAAAGGAAGAAGATAACAAATATTCAAAGGCAAGGGAGAAAAAGAAAGCCAAAATAAGATGGACTTTGCTGTGACCACTTTAATGTGGAGAACAGAAAGAAAGTAGATAATAAAATATAAGTAAATGAGACAATGAAGCTGTTTGAAAAGGTCAGTCAATATACATTGTCTGAACTCTCCGATATATTCCATTGTTAAAATATTTCAAAAATACCATTATGTTTCATTTGTCCTGGTGTTGTATTATGGGTAATTTTATGGTGAAGTAATTGCAGCTTTCTATATGAAAGAAAATAGATTTTGAAAACACCCATAGAGTTACTCTTTTGATTGAGATGAATACAGGGAATTCACATTAACTTCAATTTTGAGGGAAAAAGAAAAAAAAAGAAATATCTAAAAATATTTACACGATATGTTGAGATATTGTCAAACTAAAAAGTGAAATGTTCATTTTGCAGTCTCAGGGAGTTAAAGGAGAATTTGGATTATGGGATCTCCCAAGACAGAGGTTGGTGGTACCAGTTCAATACTACTTGCTATAGAAAGCAACACTTAATGGCAATCAGAAGAGATTTGTATACTCTTAGTTTTAGGAAGACAACTAAAAAGATTTCATGATACTAGTATCTCAGGCCCCAAGTCAAAACCAAATTCTTAAGGATATTTTGCTGTTAGCCAAGTAATCAATAGTTTCACACAAAAAACACAGACTCAGAAATTACCAAGACCATGAGAATTGTCAGCACAAAACAAAATATAATATGAAATGATCTTCTGGGAATTCTCTATCTAGATACTAATAAACTACAAAATATATCCATACACAATATATATTTAGTGAGAAAAATTCATTAAATCTTATAAAAACAGTTCAGTAATTTTCAAAAATGTGTAAACTCTATTTTAAAATGAAGAATTACATCTATCCAATGAATGTAATGTCAATGGATGTGGACACATTGTATGTGATTTAATAGATATAAGAGGTAATGAAATAAAATCTAAGTAAAAAGTTGCACTACTGAAGTGCAGAAAGAGCAATGGAATATGTACAAGGCATGAAACAAAGAGAATCCATTGAGAAGAACTGATATACTGTGTAGTTACAAGGAATCAGAGAAATCATTTCAAAACAAACCACAGATGAAATTTTTCCAAACATGAAAGATGAGCAGTCACAAATGGAAGGGATTGTACTAATTCTAAGCAGGAAACAAGGACTATGTCTCAAGTTTTTCATATTTCAGCATGCTGGGCAGTAAAAAGACACTTAACTGAATTGGATATGGATTAGATTTTCATGGCACAATACCTTGCATGACATGGTTAGTGCCTCCTTCAGAAACAAAAAGCAGGTTATAATTTGATCGTGTAAAACAAAGGTAAATGCACACACCTCAAGCTCACTGAATGCAAGCTCTCACTTGAAATGTAACTGAGGGTGTAAATGTCATTTAGCCCTCTTTCAAAGTTTTGCAGAAAGTTGGGCTCAGGAAACTTGCATAAGTGCTAATCCTCTGGCTAATACTAAAACATGAAAAACAGACACCTTTCTTTGTTTTTGATCTAGGAGTTTCCTGTTTTCTGCCAGCATCTATGAATCTGTGGCATGCTCACTATAGTAGAGAATAGTAAATAGTTAATAGTAAAGAATAGCAGATCTTTTGTATTTATTGAAATATACATCCAGTACGAATACAGAAACCCCCAAATAAACCCGAAAACCAATTAGAGGAAACAAACTATTCAATGACATTCAAGTTAGAGAAGTTAGATTGACGACTTGATTTTCAACAGAAATCTTAGAAGTCAGAATAGGGGAAAATAACTGGTAGTTTATAATCCTATTGACTCTACAACAAAACAAGCTGCAAAATGATTGTAGACAAATGAATATGAGACAAGTTTTTACCAGCAGACATCAAATTATTAAAAAAATTCCTATAACTTTTTCCCTCACATTAGAACAATAATAAATTTGTAACCCATCATTAATAGCATCATTTCATCACCATCAATGTCATCTTGACCATCTAATTGTTGTGTCCCTGTTTTACTGAACTCAATCCAGCAGGAGGAAACATAAATAATAAAAAAATAGTGAAAATTATTTTATGTAAAGTCTACCTGCTATTTTTTTGTTTGTTTCAGGAAGGAATGTAGCTCAGTACTTAAACACTGGCAGGCCCTGAGTTTGGTTCCCAACCATGGCATGTAGAGGAGTGTAAGAGAAGGGGTCTCCTTTTGTTTCATAGGTATTGGGGATGGAGGTTCTAATGGATCTTGATTCTGGTTATTAAATCAAGTGTAGAAATTGGCTCCAAATGTCTGCATTTCATCCATCCTGACATTTGATAGGCAATTATAATCTGATAAGTATTTCATATGATAGGTAATTTTTGTAAATTGTAGCTCATACATGTTCTGTAAGCCATGATGTTCAAAATAAATATGAGTTTTTCAGCTGGGCACTGGTATCTCACACCTGTAATCCTGGCTGCTCAAGAGACTGAGATCTGAAGATCCTAATTCAAAACCAGTCCGAGCAGGACAGTTCCTGAGACTCTTATCACCAATCAGCCACAAAAAAGCTAGAAGTAAAGCTGTGGCTCAAGGGGTAGACCACTAGCTTTGAACAAAACGGGACAGGACAGCACATAGTCCCTGAGTTCACACCCCAGGACTAGCACTGACAGACAGACACACATACCCACGCACACGCACACACACGAGTTCTCTCATTTTGAGTATGCCTAGTCTTTTTAAAGTTACTACTAAAAAGAAATACTACAGAAAACCATACCAAATACAAGATCAGTGAATCAGTACCAAAAGTTTAAGCTGTAAAATGAGTCAAGATGCAAAGGGTTTTTGTTTGTTTCTTTTTTAAGATATTTCTTCTCAGAAAAGACAATTGCAACATATATATTATATATAGTATACGTTTATCTGGTCATATTCTTGTATACAGTGAGCATATTGTTAATCATTTAACCAAATAACTTTTTTTTTCAAATTTTTATTATCAAACTGATGTACAGAGAGGTTACAGTTTCATACATTAGGCATTGTATATATTACTTGTACTGTTTGTTACCTCATCCCTCATTCCCCATCCCCCCACCCCCTTTCTTTCCCCCCATGAGGTGTTCCATTCACTTAGACCAAACAGTTTTGCAAGTATTGCTTTTGTAGTTGTTTTTCTTTTTTTACCCTGAGTCTCTCAATTTTGGTATTCCCTTTCAATTTCCTAGTTCTAATACCAGTATACATGGTTTCCAATGTACTCAGATAAGATACAGAGATAGTGTAGGTACAACCCCAGGAAGGGGATACAAGAACATCATCTTTAATAGATGCTACAGATACACATGGTACATTGAAAGTAATTACAACTGTGATATAACAATCGTTTCCATAACATGGAGTTAAGTTCACTTAGCACCATCTTATGTGTTCATAAGGGTATAGCTATTGGGCTCTTGTGATCCTCTGCTGTAAGTAGCCTAAACCTGTACTATTTACTCCCAATAAGGGAGACCATAGAGTCCATGTTTCTTTGGGTCTGGCTCACTTCACTTAGTATAACTTTTTCCAAGTCCTTCCATTTCCTTACAAATGGGACAATGTCATTCTTTCTGATAGAGGCATAAAATTCCATTCTCTATATGTACCACATTTTCCTGATCCATTGGTCTACTGAGGGGCATCTGGGTTGGTTCCAGATTCTAGCTATGACAAATTGTGCTGCGATGAACATTGTTGTGCTGGTGGCATTACTGTGATTTTGTTTGTGGTCTTTTGGATAGATACCCAAAAGTGGGGCTGCTGGGTGATAGGGGAGCTCTATATTTAGCCTTCTGAGGAATCTCCATACTGCTTTCCAGAGTGGCTGAACCAGTTTACATTCCCACCAACAATGAAGTAGGGTTCCCTTTTGGCCACATCCCCTCCAACAATTGTTATTGTTAGTTTTCTTGATATAGGACATTCTTACCGGGGTAAGATGGAATCTCAATGTTGTTTTAATTTGCATTTCTTTTATGTCCAGTGATGTAGAGCACTTTTTCATATGTCTTTTGGCCATTCTCATTTCCTCCTCAGAGAAGTCTCTTTGTAAGTCTTTAGCCCACTTGATGAGGGGGCTATTGGTTCTTTGCGGTTTTGTTTTGGAGGAAGGTAATTTTTTTAGTTCTGCATATATATTTTAGATATGAGGCCTTTGTCCGTTGAATGGCCGGTAAAGATCTTCTCCCAGTCTGTGGGCTTTCTGTTTATCTTGCGAGCTATGTCCTTTGCCATGCAGAAGCTCTGCAGTTTGATGCAGTCCCATTTGTCCAACCTTTCTTTGATTTGTAGCCTTTCTGGGTATTTGTTCAGGAAGTTCCGTCCTGCGCCAAGGAGCCCAAGTGTTTCTCCTACTCCTTCCTTTAGTGTTTTCAGGGTGTCTATTTTGATTTCAAGGTCTTTAATCCATTTGGAATTGATTTTGGTGCAGGGTGATATATAAGGATCTAGTTTTAGTTTGTTGCATGTGTTGAACCAGCTTTGCCAGCACCATTTGTTAAAGAGGTTATCTTTCTTCCAAGCTTTGTTTTAGCTCCTTTATCAAACATTAAGTAGGCGTAGTTCTGTGGGTTCATTTCTGCGTCTTCAGTTCTGTTCCATTGGTCTTCAGGTCTGTTCCGGTGCCAATACCAGGCTGTTTTTATTACTATAGCTTTATAATACAGCTTGAAGTTGGGTATTGTAATTCCTCCAGCACTGTTCTTTCTGTTTAGGATTGTTTTTGCTATTCTAGGTCTTTTATTGTTCCATATGAATTTCTGGATTGCTTCCTCTATTTTATTAAAAAATGGTGTTGGGATATTAATGGGTATTGCATTGAATTTGTAGATAGCCTTTGGCAATATTGCCATTTTGATTATATTAATCCTCCCAATCCAGGAGCATGGGAGGTTTTTCCATTTCCTTAGTTCTGACTTAATTTCATTTTTCAAGCTTTTAAAGTTCTCATCATAGAGGATGCATTGTATTGATTTGGGAGGAGCGGCTGTGCCCTGCAGAGCTCCCTCTGATATGGTAGTTTTCTCACCTCATAGAAACTGTTTCTCCGAGAAAGACAGCCAAAGTAACTTCTAACAGTACAGGGATTCTCTACAGGAAGGAAAAATCGACTTTGCTGGTCTGAAAACACAGTTTTGAGCTCCAGGCGGCGTCCCGCCGCGGCGCCAGCGCCGGCTCCGGCACAGTGCCGGGCACAGCCCCCAGCACTCCACGCAGCTAAAGCGAGAAATACTCCAGACGGCAGCCGAGCACGGAGGACCTGACATCGCAGAGACCGCGTGAGTACCCCGCAAAAAAAAAAAAAATTATTTTCGCTTGTGCCCACAGTCCAGCTTCTGGAAGGCATCCCTGTCCCCACCGCCAGAGCAAAGCGCCATCTTTGCCACTGGCATAGGGTCAGACCAGACTGAAACTGAAGCGGGCCTGGGGAAAGCGAGGTCAAAAAAGCCATCTTTGAAAAGGGCAGGAGGGGCGGAATCAGTGAGAACCAGCTCCGCCCAGAAGAACGCCCCCTGCCCTGGTGGGAGGCGAGTCCGGGGCCTAGCCAGAGAAGCCCCGCCCTGCCCGCCGGAACTTCTAAACTTAAAGCAAAAGCTGGGAGCAGCTACCAGGGGCGCGGAAACAACAGACGGAGGAACAAACAGTTCCGGGGACAGCTAAACGGTCCCGTCACAGAGGAAACTAATTCCCAGCCCAAAACGGAGCTGCATTCCATAGCTACCTATGCCAAGGAGGCCGCCTCCCTCAGGCAAGCAACTCTTAGTGGAGCAAAACAGGCTAGAGGCGCCACGCTCTGCTGAGTTCACAGTCTAGTCAAGTCCAGGCATCAGAGGCAGCGGCCCCACAGCAGACAGAGGAGCCACAGTTCCTGTGACTGCCCACGTCCCCATCGACAGAGGACGCCCAAGGCCTGCCTGCAAGCTGTGCGAACCTCAGAGACCCACGATTGCACCAACAGGGGAGAAAGTCAGAACAGAACCACCCCTTGCCAACTGAAATCAAGTCAAACCAGCCAATCAGGAAAATAGACTGCAGTCCATTGCAGGGAAACGAGAGACTGGTTTCTTTTTCTTTTCAAACATTTTTTTTTAACTTTTCTTTTAAATTTTCTTTTTAATTTTTTTCACACCTGAAACATCATTGGCTGTTTTTTCTTTTGTTTTTTTTTTTTTTTTTTTTTTTTTGGTTTGTTTGTTTGTTTTCCATTTTTACTGGTTTGTTGTATCAAGTTTTTTTTTGTGTGTTTGTTTATTTGCTAGGTTTGTTCCTTTTCGGTTATTTTCCTTTTTATTTACTTATACTTCCTTGTTAAATAATTTTTCTCTGTTTTGTGTATCTGTCTTCCAGTATTTTTACTTCATTTCTCTCATTGCGTCCTCTTCCTATAAAAATTACTTTCCTATAAATAACACCTACACCCTTTTCTGCTAACTCTCCAGTGTCTGTCATTTTATGAATGTTCTTTCTACTGATTCTACTCTTCTCCACATTTCCACGTCACTGAAACTAAACCAAAATCACCACCACCACCCCCCCAATACAGTTTACTCTATTCTCTTTACTACCTCCAACTTACCCTCCGGACTTACTGCCTGGACCTCCAGGTTCCATTGACTTCTGGTTATTGGATAGAGGATATCACAGCTTAATACGAGTGAATCAAAGGGGTTCACAGAGAAAGCCAGTCCTAAAAGAACTTAATATAAAAACAAGAATTGCGTATAAGGTTGTAACAGTAAATAAGTAACTACTGAATACAGGGCCCAGGATCAGATGTTATATTGAAATTGTATTCTTTAGAACACCAAATCTAACTTTAGAGACAGGTATACAAGTTATCTGTTTATAATTGTGAAATTGTAAGATTTACACAACAGTGCTTGGTAAGGGCTGCTTTGGGTCTTAAACAGTGCTCACAGGTGCTGGTAGGTTGGCATTCCCAATTCAAATGGGCAGAAGAAACACAAGAAAGATGGCAAATAATGAAGTCTTATCCCCCACCCAAAACAAGCAGGAAGCAGAGCAGTCAATCAAAAACATAGAAGAAAACCCCCAAAATGCTCTACAAAGTTTACTGATAAACATGATAAATGAAAAGTTTGAATCTCTTCAGTCAATTATGTTAGAGCGTAAGGAGGCAAAGCAAAAATTAATGGAGAATTTCATGGCATCCACAAATAGAAAGATAAGTGAGCTTCAAGAGTCAAATGAAAAGATAGCTACCCAACTTAAAGATTTGAGAGACAACACTCAAAACCAAAGTAATGAAGTTAATGAAGTAAAGAAGTCCATACAGGACCTAAGAAATGACATGGAAAACATCAGGAAAGACCAGTCAGAAGGAAAAGAGATTCGAAATCAAGTAGTTAGCCTACAGTCCCGACTAACTGAAGCAGAGGATCGAATCTCAGGAGCTGAAGATTCCTTAGATTCTATGGAGAAAGATCAAAAATCAATACAAATCCAGTCCAAGCAACAAAACAGATCGCTACAGGAGATTCAAGACACAATCAGGAAGCCCAATTTAAGGATAATAGGTATTGAGGAAAACTTGGAGAAAGAGGTTAATGGGATAGGCAACCTATTTAACAGAATATTAGCTGAGAACTTCCCAAATATCCAGAAGGAAAGGCCTATACAGATACAAGAAGCATTTAGAACCCCAAATCGACCAGACCAGAATAGGACTTCCCATCGACACATTGTGATCAAAACAGCTTCTGCAGAGTGCAAGGAAAAAATACTCAAAGCTGTTAGGGCAAAGAAAACAATCACATATAAAGGAAAAGCAATCAGAATTACCCCAGACTTCTCAGCAGAGACCATGAAAGCAAGGAGAGCCTGGAATGAAGTATACCAAACTCTAAATAAAAATAACTACCAACCAAGAATTCTGTACCCCGCCAAACTCTCCTTCATAGCCGAAGGTCAAATAAAAGTCTTCCACAATAAGGAAAAACTGAAACAATATATCTCCACCAAACCAGCTTTACACAAAATCCTTAAAGATGTACTATACAGGGAAAATAATCAGGATCCCAACACAGACAGAGAAATGAACCCTAATTAGTAAACACTAGATCAAGAAATGGGAAGACACAGCTTCAAACAAGACAGTGATAATGAAAGGAACAAACGATCACCTCTCAATCCTAACTGTCAACATTAATGGACTTAATTCTCCAATCAAACGACATAGGCTCATAAGTTGGATCAAAAATCAAGATCCATCTTTCTGCTGCCTCCAAGAGACACATCTATCCAGCAAAAGTAAACATCTTCTAAAAGTGAAAGGCTGGAAACAAATCTATCAAGCAAATGGCCCCCATAAGCAGGCTGGAGTTGCAATCTTAGTATCAGACAAAATTGACTTCAAATTAAAAAAGGTAAGAAGAGACAAAGAAGGTTACTACATACTAGTAAAAAGATCTCTCCAACAGGAAGAAATAACCATCCTAAATATCTACACGCCAAATGCAGGAGCACCCAACTTCATCAAACAAACACTACTGGCTCTAAAAACATTCATAGACCCAAACACAATGATAGTGGGGGACTTTAACACTCCACTATCACCTCTGGACAGATCAACACGCCAAAAACTGAACAAAGAAACCACAGAACTAAACAATTGCATAGACCAACTAGACTTAATCGACATCTACAGAATATTCCACCCAGCAAGGACAGAATACACATTCTTTTCGGCAGCACACGGAACATTCTCCAAAATAGATCACATCTTAGGGCACAAAGAAAATCTGTACAAATTCAGAAGTATCAAAATCATTCCCTGCATTCTTTCAGACCACAATGGAATAAAATTAGAGCTCAACTCATTCAGCCACCACAGAAAATCCCACAATTCATGGAGACTAAAGAACACACTGCTGAACCATCAGTGGATCATTGAAGAAATTAAAACAGAAATTCAAATGTTTATGGACTTCAACCAAGTTGAGGGCACAAAGTACCAGCTCCTTTGGGACACAGCAAAGGCAGTACTTAGAGGAAAATTTATATCTCTGAGTACATACATCAACAAACTGGAGAAACAGCAACTCAGTAATTTAAGGAAGCACCTTAATTTTCTGGAGAGAGAACAGCAAGCCAAACCCCAAGTCAATAGACGGAAGCAAATAATTAAAATCAAATCAGAATTAAATCAATTAGAGACGAAAAAAACCATCGAAAGAATCAACAAAACAAAGAGTTGGTTCTTTGAAAAAATCAACAAGATAGACAGACCCCTGGCAAACCTGACCAAAGAACGAAGGCAGCACACTCAAATAAACAAGATAAGAGATGAAACAGGTAGCATCACCACAGAAATAACCGAAATTCAGAAAATAATAAGGGACTATTTTGCAAACCTTTATGCCAACAAATTCGAGAACTTGGAAGAAATGGATGATTTCCTAGAAAAAATTGATACCCCCAAACTCAACTATGAAGACTTAAACCTTCTAAACAGACCCATATCCAGTATTGAAATAGAAACAGCAATAAATGATCTCCCATCCAAGAAAAGCCCAGGTCCAGATGGATTCACAGCAGAATTCTACAAGGCCTTCAAAACAGAACTCACTCCAATATTTCTCAAACTCTTCAATGAAATTGAAAGAGAACGTTCACTGCCAGACTCATTTTATGAAGCCAGTATAACCCTCATCCCAAAACCAGGCAGGGACTCATCACGGAAAGAGGACTACAGACCAATCTCCCTGATGAACATAGATGCAAAAATTCTCAACAAAATTCTGGCCAATCGACTTCAACAAGTCATCAAAAAAATCATACACCACGATCAAACTGGATTCATCCCAGGGATGCAAAGCTGGTTTAATATACGCAAGTCAATTAATGTAATCCACCACATCAACCGGAGCAAGGTAAAGAACCACATGGTTTTATCGCTGGATGCGGAAAAAGCGTTCGATAAAATCCAGCACCCATTTATGCTAAAAGCCCTGGAAAAACTGGGATTCCAGGGAACATTCCTGAATATAATCAAGGCAGTTTATGACAAACCAACAGCAAGCATAACTCTAAATGGTGAAAAACTAAAGCCATTCCCTTTAAAATCAGGAACAAGGCAGGGATGTCCACTCTCTCCCCTGCTCTTCAACATAGTACTAGAATTCCTAGCCAGAGCAATTAGGCAAGAAGAGAATATAAAGGGGATCCAAATAGGAAAAGATGAAGTTAAACTTTCTCTCTTCGCAGATGACATGATCCTATACCTAAAGAATCCCATAGACTCTACCCCCAAGCTACTAGAGCTGATACAAAACTTTGGCAAAGTCGCAGGATATAAAATAAACCTTCAAAAATCAACGGCCTTTCTCTATGCTAACAACCCGAAGACCGAGGCTGAAATCAGGAAAGCAACTCCTTTTGCAATAGCCCCCAAAAACATAAAATACCTAGGAATAACCTTAACCAAAGAAGTGAAAGACCTCTTTGAAGAGAACTTTAAAAGCTTGAAAAATGAAATTAAGTCAGAACTAAGAAAATGGAAAAACCTCCCATGCTCCTGGATTGGGAGGATTAATATAATCAAAATGGCAATATTGCCAAAGGCTATCTACAAATTCAATGCAATACCCATTAATATCCCAACACCATTCTTTAATGAAATAGAGGAAGCAATCCAGAAATTCATATGGAACAATAAAAGACCTAGAATAGCAAAAACACTCCTAAGCAGAAAGAACAGTGCTGGAGGAATTACAATACCCAACTTCAAACTGTATTATAAAGCTATAGTAATAAAAACAGCTTGGTATTGGCACCGGAACAGGCCTGAAGACCAATGGAACAGAATTGAAGACCCAGAATTAAACCCACAGAACTATGCCTACTTAATCTTTGATAAAGGAGCTAAAACAATAGTATGGAAGAAAGATAGCCTCTTTAACAAGTGGTGCTGGCAAAACTGGCTCAACACATGCAACAAACTAAAACTAGATCCTTATATATCACCCTGCACCAAAATCAATTCCAAATGGATTAAAGACCTTGAAATCAAAACAGGCACCCTGAAGACACTAAAGGAAGGAGTAGGAGAAACACTTGGGCTCCTTGGCACAGGACAGAACTTCCTTAACAAAGACCCTGAAAGGCTACAAATCAAAGAAAGGTTGGACAAATGGGATTGCATCAAACTCCAGAGCTTCTGCACGGCAAAGGACATAGCTCTCAAGATAAACAGAAAGCCCACAGACTGGGAGAAAATCTTTACCGGACATTCAACAGACAAAGGCCTCATCTCTAAAATATATGCAGAACTAAAAAAATTACCTTCTTCCAAAACAAAACTGCAAAGAACCAACAGCCCCCTCATCAAGTGGGCTAAAGACTTACAAAGAAACTTCTCTGATGAGGAAATGAGAATGGCCAATAGACATATGAAAAAATGCTCTACATCACTGGCCATAAAAGAAATGCAAATCAAAACAACATTGAGATTCCATCTCACCCCAGCAAGAATGTCATATATCAAGAAAACTAATAATAACAATTGTTGGAGGGGATGTGGCCAAAAGGGAACCCTACTTCATTGTTGGTGGGAATGTAAACTGGTTCAGCCACTCTGGCAAGCAGTATGGAGATTCCTCAGAAGGCTCAATATAGAACTCCCCTATGACCCAGCAGCCCCACTGTTGGGTATCTATCCAAAAGACCACAAACAAACTCACAGTAATGCCACCAGCACAACAATGTTTATCGCAGCACAATTTGTCATAGCGAGAAGCTGGAACCAACCCAGATGCCCCTCCATAGATGAATGGATCAGGAAAATGTGGTACATTTACACAATGGAATTTTATGCCTCTATCAGAAAGAATGACATTGTTCCATTTGTAAGGAAATGGAAGGACTTGGAAAAAGTTATACTAAGTGAAGTGAGCCAGACCCAAAGAAACATGGACTCTATGGCCTCCCTTATTGGGAATAATTAGTACAGGTTTAGGCAAGCCATAGCAGAGCATCACAAGGCCCAATAGCTATACCCTTAGGAACACATAAGATGATGCTAAGTGAAATGAACTCCATGATATGGAAACAAGTGATATATCACAGTTATAACTACTTTCAACGTCCTATGTGAATGTGTAGTTTCTATTATTGATGATGTTTTGTATCACCTTCCTATGTTTGTACCTACACTATCTCTGTAATCTTATCTGAGTATATTGGAAACCGTGTTTACTGGTATTGGAAGTAGGAAATTCAAAGGGAATACCAAATTCGAGAGACACGGGGTAAAAAAAGAGAAATAACTACAAAAGCAATACTTGCAAAACTGTTTGGTGTAAGTGAACTGAACAACTGGGCGGGGGGGAGGGAAGGGGGGGAGGGAGGGGGGCATGAGGGACAAGGCAACAAACAGTACAAGAAATGTATCCAACGCCCAATGTATGATACTGTAACCTCTCTGTACGTCAGTTTGAAAATAAAAATTTGAGAAAAAAAAAAAAATAAAGTTCTCATCATAGAGGTCTTTCACTTCTTTGGTTAAGGTTATTCCTAGGTATTTTATGTTTTTTGGGGCTATTGCAAAAGGAGTTGCTTTCCTGATTTCCACCTTGGTCTCTGGGTCGTTAGCATAGAGAAGGGTCGTTAGCATAGAGAAGGCCGTTGATTTTTGAGGTTTTATTTTATATCCTGCAACTTTGCCAAAGTTTTGTATCAGCTCTAGTAGCTTGGGGGTAGAGTCTATGGGATTCTTTAGGTATAGGATCATGTCATCTGTGAAGAAAGAAAGTTTAACTTCATCTTTTCCTATTTGGATCTTAACCAAATAACTCTTAAGAGTAATACCAGTTGATCTTCATAATTACTTGGGTATAAAAATGTAAACAGAACAGTTCTAAGAAAAAAAGATGTATCATTATCTCATATGTATGGACATATTTTTTTCCTAATCAAAGTAAATACAGTAGAAAAAAGAACATGAAAAGCAATGTATTATTTTTCTTCATAATTTGTGGTTTGGGGGAGTGAATGTATCATGAACTATATTGTATCGTGAACTTCTGAACCTATTGAATGGGCGCATATCTCATGCAGAATTTATATTTTATTATAACACGTCAAATATGTATTAGAATAGTTCACAAGTATCATTGTAATATGCTTAAAATTTCTGTAATATTAAATGCAGTGTTCATCAAACATAAATAAGTCATTTTCTACGCTTTCACTTATCATGGTTATTCCACTCAGAATAAATTAAAAAATATATAGTATTACAGTATAAACAGTACAAAAATTTAGACCATTAAAAGCTAATATTACCAAGGCAGATGGCTCGTATTCCTAGCTACTCAGCAGACTAGGATGATACTTGGAAGCTAGTCCAGGCGGAAAAGTCCCAAAGACTCTACATCTACACAAGCAATCAGCAAAAAGTAGTCTGGTGGTCTGGCTCAAGAGGTACAGTGCCCACTGAACAGACAAGCTAATCAACAAGCAAGCCAAGTGAAACTGACCTCCCAGTTGAGACCACCATGCTAGCCATTAAAAAAACCGAACCTAATGTTTAATGTCAAGTAAAATACTGAGTCTTATGGCTGGGAGTTGTCATCCTTGCAAACAGTGGAAATGCAAGACAGAAGGGCAGAAATGATGCTCATTTTAGAAAAGTTGAACAGCCCCGGGCACTGTTTGCATTCAGAGCAGAGAGGAACACAGACGGAAACATGACTAATGAAGCTGTTTTTCTTTTGGCCCAGTGGCCTGATGTCAGGGCAGGCAAAGCAGACGCTGACTTCATCAGTATTGAAGAGTTCCAGGAGTGTTTGCTAGTTGAGCATTGTTCCAGTTCTTTGAATCAACCGCCATGGATTCCCGGAGCTTGACCACATTACGATTTTCACACTTAGCAACTGTAAAATTGTTAAAGCACCATCTTCCCACACGGTTTCTTCGTTGTTCCTGCTAAGTTTGGCATACCACCTTAGTGACAGGCTTTAAATGCCACTTTCATTGCTTCCTAGGGTAACCTTGGCCATGAAATCGGAAAATCAGATCATTTTCTGGTCCGTTTTCTTCTTTTTCTTTGGATGAAATTAGATTTTGCTACGCTTGACTGAGGAACCTCATTTAGGATGCGGGAAGAGGCCTGAGCCCCGACCTCTGGAAGAAGCGGGAGGTGAGATGTCTTAGGCAATGATGAGGAAGAGAGAAGCAATTTCAACTCATCACACAAAGGCAATTAGTGATTAATTCACACTGTGGCACAAGATTCTTGTAGAAGTATCCAGAGTCTCTTAGTGTCAGGTCGCAGCATTATTGAAGATTCTTGAAAAAATACCAGCCATGTGCAAAGATCTTTCACTGTGTGCTACATCCCCTTTACAGTTCGTACATATAGGTCGGTTGAATTGTAGAGAAAGATCCAAATTGTATTTACCTGTTATCTTGTATATATTATATGGTTACATGTAATTATGTAGTAAACTATGTAAATGTATAACTATGTAATACAATGATATCTTGTAAAATGAATGGAAATAGGTCCGTTTTTTTTTCATTTTAAGGAATAACTAGTATGAGATAAAATCAGATATGCTTTGATGATGTACTAACTGAATGCCACCTGCTTTATGTTCCAGGGATGAAAAGCTTTGTTTTGAGGTCACTTTGTTCATTTCAGGTAAGGTGACAAATAGGTAGCTCCAGACAGAGTGAAAAGAAAAGCTGGAAAATGTCTCAAAATTAATATTATGTCTTTTATACTTTCTCCGGATCCTAGTAGGCTTGTAATCCCGAGTTTAGGATCAAGTTGGCAGTTAGAAATACATCAACCCTACAAAATTCACACTTTGCTATGTAAAATTAACTGGTATATTATAGGGATTGGAACAACTAAACAAATCAATAGATAATCCATACTGACTTTTTCCTTTACAGAAACCTGTTCAAGGCTGGAAGGCTGGTTTAAATAAACAAAGCTAGGGAACAATGCTATATTTTATTATAAGATGAGTTAAAGTGATCATTGCCTTCTGTTAATTTCTCCATGTATTGTTATTTCTAAACTTAATATTCTCAATAGTCATATTGTTGCTAATTCTTTTTGCTTTATATCACATTATAAAGGCCTAGATGCTTCATAGAAAATATTTAGATGATCTCAGATTTTCTTTTGTCCCTAATTTTTTTTTTTTAAATTTCTTTCCTGTCAATTAAGGATTCTCATGAAATCTACTAAAGAATAAATTCAAATTCTTTTCTAAATTTTGTATTTGAAGAAATGTAGATAACAGGATACATGAAGTCCCAAATAAAGATTTCCAAATGACTAAGGTAACATCCTTATTCTTTGCTGGTTGTATAAATTTAACAGCAAACAAAACAAGGGAAAGACCTCAAATGTTTTGTAATCGATTATATATGAAAAGTTTCAAAAAAAAAAAGAAAAGTTTCACTGTTGCCTAAAATTTTAAATAACATTTCCACATAATAGAGAATCTTCCAGCAGTACAGCAATGACTACCAACTTCATAGAAAACCTATGTGAAGTTGGATTTCACTGTACATATTAGGTACATTTTCAGGCAGCTGTGAAAAGAAAGCATAGATACAAAACTATATTAAATGACTCCGACAATTCCATTATATGTCAGGAATACTATATCTTAGCAAGAGGTGCTATCCCTAGCACAAAAGAAAAATTATTACATATATATGAATTCCAATGTTCATTTCAAAAGATATCTCTTTTTTTAAGTTTTTATTATCAAACTGAATTACAGAGAGGTTACAGTTTCATATGTTAGGCATTGGATACATTTCTTGTACTGCTTGTTACCTCGTCCCTCATTCCCCCCCTCTCCCTCCCCCTTTCCCTCCCCGCCATGAGTTGTTCAGTTCATTTACACCAGTTTTGCAAGTATTGCTTTTGTAGTTTGTCTTTTTTTACCCTGTGTCTCTCGATTTTGGTATTCCCTTTCAATCTCCTAGTTCTAATACCAGTATACACGGTTTCCAATATACTCTGATAAGATACAGAGATAGTGTAGGTACAACCACAGGAAGGTGATACAAGGAGATCATCAGTAATAGAAGCTACAGTTACACATGGCACGTTATCTCTGTGCTTTTAATTTCATCTCTCTTTGGAAATGCCAGTGAAATAAAGAAAAGGAAATTGCAGAGACTTGCATTTCTGTAAGTTTCAGAGATGCAATTCTCATTTGGAGTATGCATACATGTGTATGCAAAGACCGACAAAAATATATACCATATATAAATATACATACATATTATTACAATATAACTCCACTGAGATTTTCCTTTATTTATTGCGTTCTTTAACTTCATAGAGCTTTATTATTTAGCTGAATATACTTTTGTCTAAATAATTTATCAAATTAACCCAATTCATCTCTAGTCTATTTACCAAATAGTTATTTAACCATTGTATGAAAACTTTTTATGTAAAGTTAGTAATAAAATGTTCCTGAGAAATATAATAAGACAACTGGTATTTGATAGCTAAGTAGGATAAAAATAATACATCAAATATGGAGATATTTGTACTCTATCTAGATTTAATTTTTTTTGGAATCTCTGTGTTTAAATTGTCAGCCTATGCTATTTATTAGTCTGTTTGTATTTTATTAATGGCTCAGCATCTTGTGTGTTTTTCGTAGATTACTGGATCATTACCTGTCTTATCATATTGAGTTTTCCTTTTATCCTATAAAATTTCTCCTTTTCAATGACAGGGACATAAATTAGCAGGTTCTTTTTCACATCACTAATATTTAGTAAGTATTTACCCTGTATCAACATTGCCAAGTTCTTCAGAGATCATTGAAATTTTCTGACAAGTTGCAGTAATTGATTTGTGTGGCATGTTACACTCAAAATTATGAGGCCAAATTAATTTTTCAAAAAAAAGGTAATTACTGTGTTCAGTCAATCAAAACTAGTAATATAGTAAGTTGGAAACAACATTTTTACTTTTGCAATTTTCAAGTGGTATCTCTTTAGAAACTTTTAACATTTTATAAGTGATGATCACTTAAAAAGAAAACAATATAAAGAATTATGTTTAATAAAATTTACAGAAATTTATTATTCAACATAAAACTTTCTTTCCCTAATTCCAATTTCAATTTTATTTCTTTTTTTTTAAAAATTTTTTATTATCAAACTGATGCACAGAGCGGTTACAGTTTCATACGTTAGGCATTAGACACATTTCTTTATGATTCCTCATTGGAACTGGGGAAGAGATCTCTATGTATGGCTATTAAATAAGTTGTGTGTTGGGGGGTTCTTATACATCAATAATTATGAAGCAAAAGGTTTATTTGCTTAATATGTCATTTAAAGATACTTAAACTGCATGCAAACTTTATTTACTGTACAGAATTCTGGATGTATTTATCAAATAGAAAAACCACCTTGGACTTGATTATTCACCTGTTTTGTGATTTCCCTTGAAAAGAAAAATTGTCATAGCTATTGATATTTTACTAGATAATATTCTGTTATGCTGAAAACTATGTTTTTTAAAGAAATCTTATTTGGAAACAGGTTTTCAAGTAGGGCAACAGTTGGTGTCATGATATCTTGTGTAGTCATATCTTAAAATTTTCTGTTCGTGAGTATGGGGTGTTTGTATATGGCTTAGCCCTCAGTTTACTGTGCTAATTAACTGGTACTTAAAAAATAGCTGAAACAAAAATTTCTGACCAGGTCATACTAAAGGAACATCATAGGAGAGAAAAAAATCCAACTCTTCCTTTATATTATAAACGAATCTAATATGAAAATTGCAAGAGACCAAAATCAACGTACTTGTAAGTTATTTCAGGAGCAAAAAAATCATCAAATAGTTTTCAGTATGCCTTAGTCTTTAAATAACATGTAGATTATGTGTGTGTCTGTAAGTGCGTGCATGTGTGTGCACGCGCGTGTGCATGTATGTGCAGGCGTGCCAGTCCTGGGATTTGAACTCAGGGCTTGGGCGCTGTCCCTGAGTTTCTTTTGTTCAAGGTTAGCATTCTACCACTTGAGCCACAACGCCACTTAGAATTTTTTTGGTAGTTAATTGGAGGTAAGAGTCTCATGGACTTTCCTACTCGGGCTAGGTTCAAATGTAATCGTCAGATCCCATTTTTCTGGGTAGCTAGGATTACAGGCATGAACCACAGGCACTCAGCCATTGTCTTTAACTTGGACCAGTTGTAGATTGCTATAGGCTTCCTAGGATTTAGCATTCCAGTTTACTATATATACTTTTAGAGGCATCCCATCTCTTCTCTTTGTTGATAAAACTTTTACTACCATCCTGTTATAGCTTCTTGAATGAAGATCTTCCCTTTTTTTGCATAGTCCCTATTTGGGAATTTCTGAATTCCTTTTAAATTTTCTTGAAGAGTTATTATAGTCATCGAACACCTACTTTTCAGGGTAATGTCCTCAAATTGTTCACACTTGGAAAATAACAAAAGTATTATCCTTCAAATTCATAACATGAGTAAAAGGCTTCTCTATTTTCAGTGGGTTTCTCTTCCGCCTCATTTGTTTTTTCTTGAAGAAATTTATCATGCAAGAAAATCAGAAGTTTGCTGGTTTTTGTTTTATTTCAATTGAAACTTCTTTCATGTTTTTCACAACAGCCTATTTCCTTGCTTGTTAGAAGCCATTAGGAAGAATGCCTGGTCCTAACCTTCAACTTGGGACTTATAACTCTTATGTCTACTATTGATTATTTTCTTGAGTTTTCAAAAACCTGTGGCCAGCCATATATACATATGTATACATATGCATATGTGTGTATATGTTTACATGCCCATTTCTGTTTAATTGAGAAATAGTGCACATTTGTCTAACTATATATAGTATTTAGGATTCCTTCCTAATTCTTTTTGAACAGGAATTGTCTAAATTTTCTTAGCTCCTCTCTGGTTTCCTTACAGGAGATCATCTAATAATGATATGCAGCCATTTTGTTTACCTTGTCTCCATACTAGACCATCTGCAACAGTGTTCTGACTCATCCCTGATGGTCTCTGAGATATGTAGACTATACATCAGAATTATGTTACTTTAAACATTTTTTATAGACTTGATCCTATTGGGAAGTTTAATGTCTTCTTCCTTATCTTGAAAGCGGGTCTCTTCCCTGAGGTTCATAATTCTTTGAAAACTTGATACTGTTTCATCTGAACAATTAGCAAGACAATTAAAAGAAGTTAAGGAGAGCTGTTTAAGAAATTGAAAATCATTTGCAAACTATGTTAATTCATTGTGATTTTCAGTTGCTCTGTATCAACTGAAATTTTGTGCTCTTTTCTCTGTGTATGTGGTGGTTCTATTTTTCTCCAATAAAACTTTTATTTAAAAAAATTTATTATTATTTTTTTTATTTTTTATTTTTTATTTTTTTATTTTTTTTTCCTCAAATTTTTATTATCAAACTGACGTACAGAGAGGTTACAGTATCATACGTTGGGCATTGGATACATTTCTTGTACTGTTTGTTGCCTTGTCCCTCATAAAAATTTTATTATTAAACTGATGCACAGAGAGGTTACAGTTTCATACGTTAGGCATTAGACACATTTCTTGTACTGTTTGTTAACTCATCCCTCATTCCCCCTTCCCCCTCCCCCTTCCCCTTCCCCCACCCCCATGAATTGTTCAGTTCATTTACACCAAACAGTTTTGCAAGTATTGCTTTTGTAGTTGTTTGTCTTTTTTACCTTGTGTCTCTCGATTTTGGTATTCCCTTTCAATTTCCTAGTTCTAATACCAGTATACATGGTTTCCAATGTACTCAGATAAGATACAGAGATAGTGTAGGTACAACCACAGGAAAGGGATACAAGAGGATCGTCAACAATAGAAGCTACGGTTACACATAACACGTTGAAAGTAGTTACAACAGTGATATAACAGTCGTTTCCATAACATGGAGTTCACTTCACTCAGCATCATCTTATGTGTTCATAAGGGCATAGCTATTGGGCTCTTGTGATCCTCTGCTGTGACTTGCCTAAACCTCTGCTAATTATTCCCTATGAGGGAGACCATAGAGTCCATGTTTCTTTGGGTCTGGCTCTCTTCACTTAGTATAATTTTTTCCAAGTCCTTCCATTTCCTTACAAATGGGGCAATGTCATTCTTTCTGTTAGAGGCATAAAATTCCATTGTGTATATGTACCACATTTTCCTGATCCATTGGTCTACTGATGGGCATCTGGGTTGGTTCCAGATTCTAGCTATGACAAATTGTGCTGTGATGAACATTGTTGTGCTGGTGGCTTTAGTGTGATTTTGTTTGTGGTCTTTTGGATAGATACCCAAAAGTGGGGCTGTTGGTGATAGGGGTGTTCTATATTTAGCCTTCTGAGGAATCTCCATACTGCTTTCCAGAGTGGCTGAACCAGTTTACATTCCCACCAACAATGAAGTAGGGTTCCCTTTTGGCCACATCCCCTCCAACAGTTGTTATTGTTAGTTTTCTTGATTATAGGGCATTCTTACTGGAGTGAGATGGAATCTCAATGTTGTTTTGATTTGCATTTCTTTTATGTCCAGTGATGTAGAGCACTTTTTCATATGTCTCTTGGCCATTCTCATTTCCTCATCAGAGAAGTCTCTTTGTAAATCTTTAGCCCACTTGATAAGGGGGCTATTGGTTCTTTGCAGTTTTGTTTTGGAGGAAGGTAATATTTTTAGTTCTGCATATATTTTAGTTATGAGGTCTTTGTCCGTTGTATGCCAGTAAAGATCTTCTCCCAATCTGTGGGCTTTCTGTTTATCTTGTGAGCTATGTCCTTTGCCATGCAGAAGCTCTGCAGTTTGATGCAGTCCCATTTGTCCAACCTTTCTTTGATTTGTATCCTTTCTGGGTCTTTGTTCAGGAAGTTCCGTCCTGTGCCAAGGAGCCCAAGTGTTTCTGCAACCCCTTCCTTTAGTGTTTTCAGGGTGTCTGTTTTGATTTCGAGGTCTTTGATCCATTTGGAATTGATTTTGGTGCAGGGTGATATATAAGGATCTAGTTTTAGTTTATTGCATTTGTTGAACCAGTTTTGCCAGCACCATTTGTTAAAGAGGCTTTCTTTTTCTTTTTTTTTTTTTTTTGGCCAGTCCTGGGTCTTGGGCTCAGGGCATGAACACTGTCCCTGGCTTCTTTTTGCTCAAGGCTAGCATTCTGCCACTTGAGCCACAGCGACACTTCTGGCCATTTTTCTATATATGTGGGTGCTGGGCAATCGAACCCAGGGCTTCATGAACACGAGGCAAGCACTTTTGCCACTATGCCATCCTCCCAGCCCAAGAGGCTTTCTTCCAGACTATTTTTTTAGCTCCTTTATCAAAGATTAAGTATGCGTAGTTCTGTGAGTTCATTTCTGGGTCTTCAATTCTGCTCCATTGGTCTTCAGGCCTGTTCCGGTGCCAATACCAAGCTGTTTTTATTATTATAGCTTTAGAATACAACTTGAGGTTGGGTATTGTAATTCCTCCAGCACTGTTTTTCTGCTTAGATTGTTTTTGCTATTCTAGGTCTTTTATTGTTCCATGTGAATTTCTGGATTGCTTCCTCTATGGATTGGAAGGAATAATATAATCAAAATGGCAATATTGCCAAAGCTTAACTAAAATTCAATGCAATACCCATTAATATCCCAACACTGTTTTTTCAATTTTATTTCTTAAAGCATAGATCTAAAATAATATTCTGCTGTGAATGAATGCAAGTAAACCCCACCAAATATTAAGAATATCTTTTTAAAATATGAAAAAAAACTGACTTTCACCCCAGAAAATACATCAACAGAAAGTTTCTGTGCAGAAAACACAACACTCTATTGACATCAGTTTTGAGAAAACATAAAGCCAATTTGATGGCACGTATGCATATCTGATATTTTACCACCAGATGGATTAAATGAAACAGCCTCAAGAGGTCCTGCAAGAACTATGTGTATGTCAATAGAATTTGTTCTATCTTTGGCAGGGCTAAGCAAGAGATGGTTCACCTTCTCACTAGTGGAGGTCTAGCCACAGGCTGAGAACTCAAAGGGAGAAAAGGCGAGATTAGAAATCGCCTCAGCACAACCAATTGAATTTCTACTCTCTATGCAAAAAAGCATGCCACCAGAGTGAGCTGAAGATTTGTATAGGTTTAGAAGGACTGAGCTCTGTTTCTGGCACTAATAATATATTTACACTGGGTAAAATAATTCATCCCACTACATCATATTCATGTTCATCTCAGAGGCATGAGGTGCAATTCCATAAAACTTGGAAGCATCTAAGGATTTTAAGGAGCAGTAAATTACTATGAATTGCCATGCATCTTATGTCTGTTATTCCCAGAGCAAAATTAGGCAAATGGGCCATTAGCCCAACATTTAGGTTGATCTTATTTTAGCCATACATTGCTGCCCTGTGCTGTGTTATTATGTCCCAGGAAGGTAACTTGATTCAACATTGCCCCTTCACATTGGGAAGAGCTGAATGTAAATTGAGTGTTACTGTAATTATTAAAACTAATTTAAACTAAGCATTTTGTGCACTACAAAATATTCAATCTTTCATTACAGGTGCACAGGGTGTCAATTTTCCTTTACTTTCTCTATCAAAAACTATTAATAGATGACTTGTTTGCATTTTATGTGGGCAACTATGGGTCTCTTTTAATTCATTTTAATTTGAGGGTTTAATGTATATTTATTTGCATTTTTTACAATACATGTAAGAACAGTGAAATATGCATTTATTATTAGTGATAATGTTAGATTACATATTTTCCCTTACATATAACATGTATTTAAAATTTCCTCAGTTTCCTGATAAAAAATTAAGCCAAAAATGCACACAAGAATTGTTCAGACAAAATAAAATTAAGTATCATTAGGGATTTCATTTTTATCATGCCTCTCTGTTGATCATCTTCTTAATCTGCATGTAAAATATGTAAATATTTGTGGGTGTGCTATGCATTTGTCCCATTTGCTCACTGTGTTAAATGCCTTTAGGCTTTGTAGGATACAACTTGCAAGTAATCATTTCAGAAAAACATTATTATTGTTATTATTACTTTTGTTGTTATTTCAAGAGAAAAGAAAAGAATTATACAGTGTTAGCTAGAATTTAAATGCAAGTTTTTAGTCTGGATATCTAACATGCTATCCAAGATGCCAGAACTCACCCAAAGCAAATTCCTCATTAAAAAATAATAATAATAAAAATAATTTTCATAAAATCACATAGCAATAATCCTCTATGTAATGAGAGTTTCTTTTTCTCTTTCATTAACCCAAGGATTTCTTTTTTTTTTCTTTTTTTAACATTTTTTATTGTCAAAGTGATGTACAGAGAGTTTACAGTTTCATACATTAGGCATTGGATACATTTCTTGTACTGTTTGTTACCTCCTCCCTCATTCCCCCCTCCTCCCTCCCCCTTTCCCTCTCCCCTCATGAGTTAATTGTTCAGTTGGCTTACACCAAACAGTTTTGCAAGCACTACTTTTGTAGTCGTTTGTCTTTTTATCCTGTGTCTCTCGATTTTAAACCAAGGATTTCTAATACACATATTTCCATGGACAGTTTTCACCTAGTTTCCTTTTTTTCTTCAGCCATTCTTTTCATTCATTTATTTACTGATGGGAAAATATTTTTAACTTAAACTCTTCTGTGCACTCATTCCTATGTTTTACAAACTGTAGAATTTTTAATCACAAATTCCACGATCATTTAAAAAGTAAATCCATGAGGGCTTGAAGTGAACTACTTACGCCATCCGTTCCAACAAATATCACGCTAGCCATGGCCCTGGGCAGTGGCTGCTACCACCCCCAGCTAAGGGCTCAAGCTTGCAGGAGGAAGTCAGGCCTCCCAGGTGCCAAATCTCTTGTTAAAGGAAAGCTTCCTTCCACTCCTTCTCCCAGTAGCATCCCTTGGGTTTCTTCTGTTGATGTTTCTACATAAGTGTTTACAAACTTTGCTTGTAATGATTATTTACCAGAAGGCAACTTGGGCAGGGGCACCATTATGGAGTGATGTTCAAGAGCCCAGTGGCCTTCCTGTGCAAACTTTCATGGGCCTAGGAGTGTGTTGTGAGTTAGAATGAGTCCCAGAATAAAAGAAGTAAGGCCAATAAACTTAGTGACTTTCAGGTTAAATTTTCTTATTTCCTATGATTTTTTTTAAAGAACAATTTTGAACGAATATTACAGTTAGTGGGTGGTGATTGTAGGTGGTGAATTTCTGAATGTCTGAAAAACCTTGACCACTGGGAATGTACTTGTTTTCTCTGAGAACATTTGTAAATTTTCTTATGCATATTCACTACGGTGAGGTTCTGTCAGTTGCAGTTCTGGTGAATAAGCACATCGCCTTCATACCCAAACAACCAATGGTTGAATGCCCGAATGTAACAGCAAAGTGTGGCAGTTCAAGGAGAAAGAATACTTTTTATAGTTGTAATACGTTTGGGATGTATGGGTATTTATAATTTATTGACTCTAAAAATCTACAGCACATACTTTTGAATCAAATGGATCATTTCTATCAGATATCTACTTAAACCTACAAGGAATGCAAAACGATTGTACCATTAACGTAGTCACTCAGGTTTTTCAAATGAAAATGTGGAGGAAAACTTGCATATTTGTCCAGATGCCAACTTTGCATTTCTATGGGTATTTTCTGTGCTCGGGTTAGAAATCTTATTTTTAGGAAAGCTAGATTCACTCCTCCAAAGAATACATGGATGCTATTTCTATCACAACTGAATTTTCACTCTAAAGGGAATATTATTTCCTTCTTTGTATTATTTAGAAGTTTTTTCCCCAAATACTTTTATTTTGTATTTATAACAAAAGTGATAGTTAAGGGCTTGAAATGTGGCTCAGTGGTAGAGTGTTTGCCTTGCATGCATGAAGCCCTGGATTTCTCTGCACCACATAAACAGAAAAAGCCAGAGGTCTTACTGAGGCTCAAGTGGTAGAGTGCTAACCTTTAGCAAAAATAAGCCAGGGACAGTGCTCAGGTCCTGAGTCTAAGCCCCAGGACATCTCCACCGCCCCTCAATAATCAACTCGATTTTCCTTTCCCTAAAAACAAATGAGTTCTATATAGCATTGTTCCCTCATGAGCAGAAATTTGTCAGGTATGTATGTTTGTGTATTCATGAGTATAGTATTATTGGAAGGGCAAAAGAATTTTTGGCAATATACAAGCAGTAAGTATAAAATCCTGACTTAAACTTCACTCATAGGTATGAGAAATATCTGTGGTAGTTCCCATCATCTGTATCCATTAATCACAAGCATAGTAGGCAGGAAGGAACTAGACTGAATGCAATGTGCTAAGGCTCAGCACAACTTACCTGATAGCTGTGCATCTGAATTTCAGGTGTTTACAGTGTCCCATTGGTCACAGAGTCACTTCTTAATTCTTACAACTGTATATATGCACGGATTGAGTAAAAGCAGAAAGTAAGAGCAGGAAAAGCACAAGGCCACTGAAATTAAGATACATTGCATTGATAATGACTTTCACTGACTCAACTCATCACCAAGTCCATGGACCTCCATTACACTAAAAGCTAAATACATGGTATTGATCTGTGGTATATTTCTTGGAAACAATAGGGTAGAGTAACCACAGAAGGTTGTGGGGGAAACCATTCTAGGAAATCATTTTGAAGCAAGATTGATATACCAGAAAAATGAAGATAACATAAGTACCTTGGAAGGACTGTTTCGCTGTATGCAGTACAGAAGCAGACACCCAATGGAATGTATTATCACAAGATGCCTCTGGTGGCGTGCAGTATGCCAATACTTAAAATTAATCTAATCAATACCTACCAGCAAGTTACCCCTGCGGGTCAGAAAGTCAGCTACCTTCTACTGAATACCACAGAGATCTAAATTCTTCTGGTTATTTGGAACTCTGAGTCAGGATGGTAGGACACGGGCTATCATTTCTTCAAAGAACACTGGCTACACCTGGCATAGATGTGTATACATAGTCAGGACTCATTCTTCAACTCTAATCCAACTTAACTTTCAGGTCTATAATTACAAGTCCATTGGCATGTTTGTTGTTGTTGTTGGTTTTGGGGTTATTTTGGGGACTTGTTTTTAAGGTTTAATTTCAATGATAGTTTGTTGAGGTTAACGTGTGTTTCAGATCAAAAGTTTCTCCTGCTACTGAAGACTACACTCTTTTTACTATATTGTATAGGATTTTTTTTCAAATTTTTATTATCAAACTGATGTACAGAATTGTATAGGATTTTATTGACACTAAATGACTGGAGATTTAGTTTGAACTTCTATAGTCATGCTTCTCAATTGTTCTCTGTGAAGACATGACATATATTTAAAGTTAATTAACATAATCTTGAGTGATTATATTTATGGACATCTAGGATATAATTGAATTTGCCTATATTTGAAGAAAATGCATTTGGCTAGTCTTAAAACCAGATTTCTCATTTACATAAGAAGAAATGCTTGATATACTCAGTTACTTTCATAGCCAAATGCATTTAAAAACTCATCAGGAGATTTTGCAACTTCATACTCATGACTGCAAAAACACAATGTGTACTGTTCAAAGCATTGCAGAAAATGTAGTTCTAAAAGATTCCCTACATTTAGATGGTAGTGACTTTTAATACCACCATGATATAATTTTCAGAAGGAAAGTTTACCGTAGGGATTTTATTTGTGCTTTAAAATACTATATTTTTAAACTAAAAAAAAGGAAACGTTTGAGACAATAAAGACACTAATTATACTGTGCCTAAAACCTTCCTATAGTTAAAAATTGTGTCCATAGTGTATATATATATAAATATATCTACACAGATAAAATCCATTTTTTTAAGCTGTTTCTACACTATCCGTTGCTTTAGTCACACAGATCTTTCAAAGAACCATATGAATAGTACTTTGCAGCTGCATTTTTAAAAGCTATTTCTTGTCCAAATCTTGCTGGATTTTGTTCCGCAGGGACTGCTGATACCTTGATAGCTGATGAAATAAAACTGATTAGATGTATCAAATACTATTTATATTTTAAGTGTGATATTTCGTTCCTTCAGTTAGAGGGGTGAGAAAATATGCTTTTAGAATTTTATTGTATGGAAACTACAATACATATAGCTTCCCAGTCTGTCAGAGAGAAATATAATTTTTTTTTAAAAAAAACAGGTAACAAACTATAGTATAGTAAGATTATGACCAAGGTTATTCCTAAATATTTTATGTTTTTTGAGGCTATTACAAAATGAGTTGCTTTTCTGATTTCAGCCTCACTCTTATTGTTAACAGACAGAAAAGCCATTGATTTTGGAGGGCTTATTTTATATCCTGCTACTTTGCCAAAGGTTTGGATCAGCTTAAGTAACTTGGGAGTAGAGTGTATGGGATTCTTTAGATACAGGATCATGTCATTTGCAAAGAGAGAATTTAATTTCATTGTTCCCTATTTTAATCCTCTTTATATTTCCCTTTTGCCTTATTGCTCTGGCTAGAAATTCTAGTGCTATGTTGAAGAGGAGTAGAGAGAATACACATCTTTGTCTTGCTCCTGATTTTTCAAGAAATGGCTTTAACTTTTCACCATTAAGTATAATGCTAGCTGTAGGTTTGTCATAGACAGCCTTTATTATATTCAGGAATGTTCCCTGGAATCCTAGTTTCTCCAAAGCTTTCATCATAAATGGGTGCTGGAATTTGTCAAATGCCTTTTCTGTATCTAAAGAAATAATCATGTGGTCCTTGACCTTGCTTCTATTGGTGTGGTGAATTACCTTAGTTGACTTGCATATATTGAACCAGCTTTGCATCCCTGGAATGCTGGAGGAGATGTGGCCAAAAGGGAACCATACTACACTGTTGGTGGGAGTGTAAATTTGTTCAGCCACTCTGCAAAGCAGTATGGAGGTTCCTCAAAAGGCTGAACATAGAACTCCCCTACAGTCCAGCAGCTCTACTTTTGGTCATCTACCTAAAAGGTTACAAACAAGATCACACTAAAGCCACAGCACAACTATATTCATGCAGCACAATTTGTTGTAGCTAAAATATGCAATCAACCCAGATGTACCCTCAGTAGATGAATGGATCAAGAAAATGTGGTATATATACACAATGGAATTCTATGCTTCTATCAGAAAGAATGGCATTCCTCCATTCTTGAGGAAATGGGAATATTTGGATAAAAAATCATATTAAGTGAACTGAGCCAGACCCAAAGGAACATAGACTCTATGGTTTCCCTCACTGGTAATAATTAGTACACGTGCAGGACAGTCCTAGCAGAAGATCACAACAGCTCAATATCTATGTACATATGAACGTGTAAGATGATGCTAAGCGAAATGAAGTCCAAGTTACAGAAATAAGTGGTTTATCATTGTTGTTGTTAAGTTCAATGTACCATGTGAAGTTATGCCTTTTTCTTTTTTTTGTGTTACTTTTGTATTTTTTATTTTTTTTCAAATTTTTATTATCAAACTGATGTACAGAGAGGTTACAGTTTCATACGTTAGGCATTGGATACATTTCTTGTACTGTTTGTTACCTTGTCCCTCATACCCCCCTCTCTCCTGACCCTTTCCCTTCCCCCACCCCAGAGGTGTTCAGTTCACTTACACCAAACAGTTTTGCAAGTATTGCTTTTGTAGTTGTTTTTTTTTTACCCTGTGTCTCTCAAATTTGGTATTCCCTTTCAATTTCCTACTTCCAATACCAGTATACACGGTTTCCAATATACTCAGATAAGATTACAGAGATAGTGTAGGTACAACCACAGGAAGGTGATACAAGAACATCATCAATAATAGAAGCTACAGATACACATGGGATGTTGAAAGTAGTTACAACTGTGATAAAACAATTGTTTCCATAGCATGGAGTTCATTTCACTTAGCATCATCTTATGTGTTCATAAGGGTATAGCTATTGGGCCTTGTGATGCTCTGCTATAACTTGCCTAAACCTGTACTAATTATTCCCAATAAGGGAGACCATAGAGTCCATGTTTCTTTGGGTCTGGCTCACTTCACTTAGTATAATTTTTTCCAAGTCCTTCCATTTCCTTACAAATGAGACAATGTCATTCTTTCTGATAGAGGCATAAAATTCCATCGTGTATTTGTTTTTTTCCCCCATGGTTTTACCCCTAATGTCACTGTAAATGATTTTGCTACCCTTGGTATTTCATATACATCACTAGGAAGTAGGGAATAAAAGGGCAACATCAAAATGGAGAGACAAAGGGTAAAATGTGAACCAATGATGCAGCAATACTTAGAAAACAACTATACAACTTGGAGAAGAGAGGGAATTGGGGAGGGGAACGGGGAGCGAACAATGAGGGAGGAGATAACAACTTTGATAAGAAATGTATTCATTGCCTTACATATGAATGTGTAACCCACCTGTAAATCATTTTGACAATAAATAAATCAATTAAAATATTGTGAATGAGTGGCACTAGAATTATTTTAAAAATCTAAGCTGAAACTTGTATTAAAGAATTCTCAGAATTCCTTTAGGAAAAATTTAGCAGAAAATCCTTTGTACAGGAAAACATCCTTGCTTTCTCTACCTTAATCAATCTGAAGACTAAAGACTTGAGGGCCTCACTTAACTCTCTCTCTCTCTCTCTCTCTCTCTCCCACACACACACACACACACACACACACACACACACACTGAATAATATATTGAAAACATAGTTTTAAATTGGGAAAAAAATAATGCTGTTCCTATGGTTTCTGTCATAAAAAAAAATCCATGTCAGTAATGAGGCTGACCATTATATTACATGTAATCTTGTAAGAGCTAAATGGTATCAATGGAATGTATTCAAAACTCATCCAACTGTTCAGAATAATAAACAATAAGGATATACAAATAAAGCACTGTACATATTCCATAATTAGTACACCTTTTTATACCAGATTGATTTTTATCAGAGATACTGTATTAAAGTGTTGAGTTATTTATCACCTATAATTCACCTTACATTGCTGTACTTAGTAAATACTTAAACAAAACACAAAAAGCACAATTTATCTAAACCCAAATTTTATCTTTCATCTGGGATCAGCATATGATTGCATCATTATAAATAATTTGAGAGAATTTTTTTTCTCATGTATTAATTGAAACTGGCTTAGAAACACAAGATAGACACTGACATTTATGTCAGTATCAAAGTACTAAAAGAAGATCTTCATTCTGTGAGGGAGGCTTTTGACTAAATGTCTCAAATAACCTTCCTAAATTATAGTTCTTACTAAGTTTCAATTACTTGAGTTCCAGTTGCTGGATCAAAACACATATTCATGGGCAGAAATAATGAACAATGCAAGGACACAAGATTAGTTACCAGTAGTCTCTATTTCTCATCATCATTATTTCTAATACATAATATTCCTTACTGACAGACTTCAAACACATGCACTATTAATTGATGGTGCAATTGTATACAATTGCATCAAAAATGATAATAGTCTATATCTTCCCACCTTCCTGACAAAGAATCTGTCATCCAGTGTTAAACCATAATAAATGAAGGTAGGAAATGGAGGGTACATATGTATATAGAAATTGTGCAGAAAGACGGCTAGGACTCTTCAAATTTAAGAGCATATAATGATACCTCAGAGACACCCTTAAAAATTCACTCTAAGAAAATAACCCTCTGCCAGAGTTACCTTTTTTTATAACCCAACTATTCAGAAAATAAGGCTTCAATATCAATGGTGACCCATTTGCTAAATGGATCATGTTAATAGAACTTTAGCTAGCTGAATTTTATCATTATGTAATCTTGTGAAAAGAGCACTTTAACTTCAGAGGCTAATATATTCAAAGTAATTTCACTTTAACAACCCTCCTTTTAATCCTTGAAAAGTATTTTATTTCCAAATTTCTTAGGTAAGAAAGAGAGTAACAACTTGTAATTTAAAAGGCCATATCAAAGATTTCCAGGAAAATTAGTAACTGAGTTTGCTAATTAACAATTTTTCATTTTGCTTGTACTACAGTTTATCTTATTCTGTTTTAGTAATTTCTGTTCATTATCTGTTTGTTAAAAATGTAAGTCCATTTATTGCCTTATTTTCATAACTAATGTATATACTTTCATTTGTAAAGAGATTCTTCTAGGAAATTTATAATACATATCCATATATATAAAAATAAGTAGATCTGCAAGTGAAAGCATTTCAAAGAGCAAAATAATCTGTAAAGTTATAGGACTTTCAATCTTTAGTTATGGCAGTGTATCTATCAATCATATTTCTAATCTGTCTGTCTGCCTATATTTGACAATAAACCAAAAATAACCTTAAACTATTGATATATAGAAGGTAAAATGAGACAGGAAATATGTAAAATATTAATATAAATTTCATTAATTTCAGATAAATTATAAACTATTTTTCATCCAATTCTACTTTAGAGACACAGCTAGGATTCTATTCCTAATTTATATTTTTTTCCTAGAGACCTTTTCTTCAAATTCACTTCACCAGTGTAGCTGTAATATTTCATTTACCCAATTCTTGGAGAAGAACCTTGAATTCTCTAATTCCTTCAAAATATCTGAAAGGATATTGTGTCTTCCAAAATTCTATTTTTCCTTTGAATTACAAAGGGTCCTCTGTGGGATCCTATTTTTACAACATGGAAATAAGATCATTAAAAGCTGTCTGCCCCTCTTTTCCCATGACTGTAGGATACAAAACAATGAGATAGTCCCCTTTCTGTTTAGAAATTCCATTCAAGCAACTAAGATGTTCAGTGTAAATGTCACAATATAATAATGGTCTAAATGGATTATATTGCACACAATTAACTCTGGCAGATGTATATAGATATTTCACAGGACTCCAGTTAACATTCTTTATGTCTAGTTTCAACACACAAAATGACACTTCCTGAATTTCCCTAAAATCCTCTCCAGGAAACAGAGACTCACCTTTTCTAACATTTTCTTCAGGAAGTAAGCTGCGGTGTCAGTGGTGAACCATTTGCTATATCAATCTCATGTCCTTTCTACAATTCCACCTACCCACTTTCTTTTCCTCTCCCTCCCTCCCTCCCTCCCTCCCTCCCTCCCTCCCTCCCTCCCTCCCTCCCTCCCTCCCTTTCTCCATCCCTCCCTCCTTTCCTTCTTTTCCTCCCTCTCTCTCCCCCTTCCTTCCTTCCTTCCTTCCTTCCTTCCTTCCTTCCTTCCTTCCTTCCTTCCTTCCTTCCTTCCTTCCTTCCTTCCTTCCTTCCTTCCTTCCCTCCCTCCCTCCCTCCCTCCCTCCCTCCCTCCCTCCCTCCCTCCCTCCTTCCTTCCTTCCTTTTTTCCTTCCTTCCTTCCTTCCTCCCCTCTCTCCTCCTTGTCTCTCTTCTCTTTCCTTTTTGATGGAAATCCAGAAAGACAGTCCTGATTTAATTAACAGGAGACAGATTGAGTGAGCAAGGCCTAAAGCACTAACGTGGCTAGGAATACCTATCTGCAGGCTAGCAATGTGTGCACCTTTTGAGGCAGAGCTTGTCCATGTTGTAGTAGAAATGAAATGCAACTGTCATCATGGTAATTAGTATAAATTGCTTTTCTTACACAAACTACTACTTTAGTCAAGAGCACTTAAAATGTAAAACAGTTTTTTCAGAAAATGGTTTTAATATTGCATTTTTCTGTTGGTTCTTTCTTAAATCATAATGTAGATTTACTGTTGTAAGGAAATTTTAGCAATGTGTATTTGTGCAATCCTAATCTTCTATAAATCTTATATATACTTATGAAAAAGAAAGATATTGATGACAAACATTCATATATACATATAAGAAATACATAACACAGTCTGATTGCCAGTGAAATTATAATATTGCTACCAACATAAATCTCTTGGGTATGGAGAAGTGAATGATTCTTGCTATATATAGTAATACTCTAAAAATTTTAATGCCCCCAAACACACCTTACAAAGTCTTAGGCACTAAGTAGTGTCTTGTGGAAGTGAAATCAGATGGTGTTATACTAATTTAAAGGTCATTTGGTTTCATATTAATTAGCTCATTTTCCAAGAGGCCTTTTAAAAAATTGATTTAAACTTAAAGATGGAATAAAATGTACCTTTGAGACACAAACCAACTGTGTAATATAACCTTATGATAATATTATGACAGATTCTTTTCTTCCACAAGTTACTAAGAAATATTTTATTTGATGATCAAAATTTATTTCCATAGGGCTGGGGATATGGCCTAGTGGTAGATGCATGAAGTCCTGGGTTCAATTCCCCAGCACCACATATAAAGAAAGCGGCCAGAAGTGGCACTGTGGGTCAAGTGGCAGAGCGCTAGCCTTGAGCAAAAAGAAGCCAGGGACAGTGCTCAGGCCCTGAGTCCATGCCCAGGACTGGCAAAATCAAAACAAAATTAAACAAAACAAAAACAACATTATTTCCATAGAGAAACCAAGTACTTCTACACTAAACTGAATTAGTGCCATCTAAAGTAAAATCCACTAAAAAGGGATGATTTTTACTGATTGTAGATATACTCTATTCTCTTTACTCAAAGTATATGTGAAAATATGAGTATAGTTCACCCAGGAACTACCAAAATGGGAATACACATTCTTCACTTGTTAAAATAGTGTTTAATGGTTCTATGTAATATGAATAGTTTTCCCATCTTACTCCAAAATTAAGCACAGATTTAATGGAAACTGATACAATTTTAGAGAGATATTAGAGTATTGTTTTTGAAATAACACATGAAATTGTTCAAAGAGAATAAAAAGCAAACTATCAGTACATTTCTTTAATCGACTCTCACTAAGCATCAATTCTTCAATTAAGACCAAAAAGCTAGTAAGTTCAAAGCATCCATAAAAAAGATATTTACTTCTAAGTAGTATTGTTTATCATTTTCTTCATATTTTTGAGTCATTATCTTCTAGATGGTTAAGTGTGACATCCACAAGAACTGCTCCTAAACTTAATTTGATATCTGAGGTCTTAAGTATATTTTATATTCCAATGCAAATGCTTTGGCTATGGCTTATTATGTTTCGATTTATTTTTGTTTGCAATATAGCTAGAGTTGTAGTTTTAAACAGTATTTGATACTTCTGTTCAAAATCGATCTGTTTTCAGATATTTTTTATGTTAAAAATCAGCAAACAAGAAAGAAGCTTCCAAAATTATCTTATATATTCTGTTAGAAATGTTAAGTCTCCAAAATAAATATAATTTCAATCTATTATTGCAGCTGAATTTCTAACTCCCTTCAAATATTTTTGAATTGATGAAATACTTTAATTGAAACAAATAGTAATTTCCAGTCTTTTACTAATCTTACTGCTGAAAACAGCTTTGGAAATAAATTGTTATCCTAATGAAATTTTAGTAAACTCCATCTGGCACTGAAACTGCATAACAAGAAGAAATCTTTCATGAGTCAAGAATCTCCTGTAGAACTCTGAAATAAATAAAATGAGTCGCTAGTGACAAGGAAGAAAATAACTATGCAAGAAGGGTATACATAAAGTTGGAGTTTCCGAAATTGTTGTATTTTTTTCATTTCTGCTGAATTTGATCCACTTTAAAAACAGGCAATGAACTGCTCATGTCTCTGCCATCACTAAATAAAAATAATAATTAGGATTGCTGGTTTAATTCTACTCTTGACTTAAAGCACAAACCAAGAGTAAAGAATTCAATGTCTTTGTAAATGTTTTCTTCAGAAAACTATTCTGCAGCTAATTTCAAGCATATTCCGCTTAGAAATATGAGCATCCTATTATTTTTGGTAACTGCATCATGCTGAGTTCAATTATATTACCGTGGTAACATTCCCTAATCTTTAATATAGTCATTCTAGAGTAAATATATGTTCTAAAAACAAGATTGGGTTTAATACTTACATGTAATCTCTAATAACATCTAAAAGCTTCCAAACATAAGCAATCACAGTACTTTGCAAAAACAAAAAAATAAAGAGATACCTAGTGGGAAAAAAGTTCTGTCACCTGTAATTGAATATTGCACCATATGCTAGGTGAAAAGTTGGCTTTGCATAGAAATTGTAGCCAAAAATCTACTGCGGCAATGGATTTCAGTTTATATTGATATGAAATCTGATAAATATGTGTTTGCATAGAATTCAATTTTTTTTAATGAATTTAAAAAAATGTGTCTTTTGCTCATTAGGTATTTTCCTATCAAGTTGTCATAATACCTCTAAGTATACATATCTTTCAGAAATTTTGAAAATGCGTGCAAATATATTCTTATGGTTTCATACCTAAAATTTCAGAAATACAATGCAATACAATGTGAGTAGAAATGGAAATTTATTGAAATGTCATTCCATAAAGAAGAGAAATAAGTGTAAATGTCTGATGATTAAAAAATTGTGAAATAAATTACCTGGATAAACCTTCAGGGTATCAATTATAGCTTTTAAAATCATTCTTTCAAAAGTATTAAATTCCAGACAGAATTTTCCATATTGCATAAGAAAAACCTAACGGGCTGTGGGTGTTGCTGAGCAATGGAATACTTGCCTAGCACTCATGAAGCCCTGAGTTCAAACTCTATGATGACCTAACTACCTATAAGATCACAGGTGAGAAAGAGAAGGAGGGGTGGAAAAAGGCAAAAGGAGAGGGTCAGGAAGAGGGAGAGGAAGGACAAATACAACTATTCCTGGAAATTTCTATCATTAAATTATTAAATTAATTAAAATGATTATTACCTTATAAATTTGTTAAATCATTAAATTTTCATAACTCACTATGAAATTTCAAATTGAGTCCGTGAAAGTCTCTTCACTTTCAGTTCAAAATCAGTGCTAAAGAAAATTGTGGTGTTTGAAATGCCTGGTGTTCTGGTGTGTGATTCACTTTTCATAAACAAGGTAATCAGATTGCTGCAGGAATATAATTTCAGATGAAGAGTTTTCACACAAGGAAAAGTAAGATTTTAGTCAGAAAATGTTCATTTGTGCTAACCATGGGAAAGAATAACTCAGAAGTGACCTAAAGAGCATCTTTATCAGGAGAATCAACTGGAACAACTAGGCTCATCCAGCCAGTTGATGAACACAGGGCATCTTCCTCAAAGCGTTGATGGAGATTGGAGGGCCCACTGAAATGCCAGAGCACATTTTACCAATCACTGTAGCTGAACACTGGATGGCCCACAATTCAACCCTGCATTCACTACAAGTTTATGCTGTACTCCTTCAGGAGCCAAAACCAACTCCTAAGCGATTCCATGACATAAAAGTCTCTACCCTCCCCCTCCAGCTTACCTTAATTTTCTACTATTTGGTAAGGTTATCGACTCAGACTTTAGTGTTTTGCTTGTAACACTCGAAAAGTGATGGAAGTGTTATGCTGATATATTTCCATGTATAAATTGTGGAAATTCTTTTCTTACCCTATGAAGGTATTATGTTATAATTGGATTTAGCTCTAAACAGTGTTTAGTAAGCCTATTAATAAACCTATTACCATCACCTCTTGAATCCTGAGACAGTGAGAATTCTTTTAGAAATAATTGCAGGAAATTAATCAAGGACATTTGCCAGTTTTCTAAAAACATCCATCTACAGGGGTTTCCATCCAAGAGAAAAGCTAGTAAAATAAAATAATTAAATAAGCATCAAGAGTGGAGTTAGAACTGAACTACAGCGCCTATAGTGCCTCATGCTTGTAGTCTTAGATACTAAGAAGGCTGAGATTTGAGGACCCTGGATCAAAGCTGGGCCAAATCAAGGAAATCCATGTGGCTGTTATCCCCAAGCTTGAAGTGGAGCTGTGGCTCAAGCAGGAGAGTGGTAGTGCTGAGCACAAAAGAACAATGGAAACACTCAGGCTCTGAGTACAAGCCCTAGGGCCAGCACAAAGGAAGGAAGGAAAGGAGGGAGGAGGGAGGGAAGAAGGGAGGGAAGAGTAATGTAATACTGAAGTGTGCAATGTCATTCACCCAAAAGATATTGATGGCATCTACACAGTAATTTCTCATAATTTTGATCCATGTGATCCATGGCACTTAGGAGGCCAGAGGTAGCGTGAAAGAATGGTGTGCATTCCTGTAAATCACTGAAGATGGTCATTTGGTTGTCATTTCCTTATTTCCTAAGAATTGTCACATTTTTTTTTAATCTCTATTCACTTGGGAAATCTCACACACCCTAGGCACATACAAAAAGTTTAAGATGTGAGAATGGTCAGATGTTGGAAGCCACTACACTGAGAGTTCAGGCCAGAACTTTGGACTTGACACAAATACTTGTTCCCAGGATATTTAACACCCCATCTATCAGCTGGAATGAGAATTTTGTTCCACAAAGAAAGAGATAGAGCTCGTACTATATAAACCTGGGAAAACAATGTCCTTCGTTTTGGACATATAAAATTTTCTAACACCCTTGTCTCATGGACGGTTTGCATGTGTATTTTCTTTTCAGTCAAAGAAGGTTTTTGCTTGATTGTTATTTTTTAAATTTATTATTGTCAGAGTGATGTACAGAGGGGTTACAGTTTCATACGTAGGACAGTGGATACATTTCTTATCCAACTTGTTACCTACGCCCTCATTTCCCCCCGCCTTCCACCCTCCCCGTCCCTCCCACCCTTGAGTTGTGCAGTTGGTTTACACCATATAGTTTGTAGGTATTACTGTTGCCTTGTTTTTTTCTTTTTACCTTTTGTCTCTCTGATATTCCCTTTCCCATCTCTAGTTCCAATACACTTGTATACGATACCCAGGGCACCAAAATCAGTTGACATGAGGGGTTAAACCATAGAAAAGAAAGATAAAAGAAAAAGGGCATAATTTCACATGGCTGGTTAAAAAGAACAACAACAGTGTTAAACCACTTGTTTCCATAACTTGGAGTTCATTTCACTTAGCATCATCTTATGTGTTCATATGTACATAGCTATTGAGCTATTGTGCTTTTCTACTAGGATAATCCTAGACATGTACTAATTATTCCCTATGAGGGAAACCATAGAGTAGTCTATGTTTCTTTGGGTCTGGATCCCTTCACTTAGTATGATTTTTTTTCCCCCAAGTCCTTCCATTTCCTTACAAATGGGTCCATGTCATTCTTTCTGATAGAGACATGGTACGGACCACATTTTCTTGATCCACTCATCTACTGAGGGGTTATCTGGGTTGGTTCCATGTGTTAATTTATTATTATTTCAAAATCTAAAGTAACAATTGGTTTTCATTTGTTGTTATTATATATAATTACTAAAGGAAAAACTTTTATGAGGGAGGAGGTAACAAGCTTGAAAAGAAATGTATTCACTCCTTACATATGAAATTGTAACCCCTCTGTACATCACTTTGAGAATAAATAAATAAATAAAACTTGTACATTAACTGAGTTAATTCAAATTTTCCAAATTTGAATAAGATATCCTGCTTTAAAGTGGGAGGAAATGAGGGAAGGGTAGCATTTTTTGACAAGAATTGTTCTCATTTCATTACTTCTCTAACCCCTCTGCAGATTATTTTTATAATAAAAATTATTTGAGAATTATGGAAAAGACAAGCCTTATCTATTGGAGTTGAGGATTTGCAAGATAATCTTTTATTTGTTTAATTAATTCTTATTGCAGTGTTCACGGGTGTGATAATTAGGTGGTTCACTTCAAAGATATTCATAAGCTAGTGAAAATCCTCTCATTTTTTACATGATTAAAACATCTGGTATGCCCTATACAATACAGCAGTAGTTTATGAAGCATGCTACTATGATTTTATTGAGGCTCACATGTGATTGATTTTTTGTTTAGAAATTTACTCATGATAAGCCATTCCAAATTAGTTAATTTACACAATTATAATTTAAGTTGGATTTGCTTATTACACCTTTCCTTCTAATAAAATACTAAGAATTTTTCCTATATGACATTGCTCATACTTTAATTGAATATAGAATACACTGACTGTAACTCAGGTTTCACTTGGAACAAAAACATTTAATACATGAAGAAAGGCAATGTACAAACTGGATCCAAACCCTTTACCTCTTCACTACACAATAACATTTTCGGGAAAATTTTTTTTGTTTTACCAAAAACAGGACAAATGTAAAGTCTATGTTTACCATTGTTAGCACAATGGCTTCGTCTCCCATAGATTTGCATGCTTCTTTCCTAGGCAAACACTAGGCCCATTTAGTCAGGGCAGTAAGTAATCAGCCTCCACCCCCTTTACTATGAGATAGCACTCCCGTGAGGCAACTATAACCATGTAAGGCAACAAGATTAGAGTGACCTTCAGGTCTGGGCAGCTGCAAGACTCCTTATCTAATATTTGGGCAGCAGTCATAAATCCTAGACCAGCATGGTGAAGCCCCTGATCCACAAATCCACACCTAGGTCTCCATCTTCGAGCCACTCCTAGCCTCTGCAAGTTCTATAGGTCCCCTCAGATAATTGCCCACACGTCTCTCTTTGATAAGCGACCTTGCTGGTCCCTTTGCTGGCAATAAACGTCTCTTTTTTTCTTTGTGTGTTTTTTTCTGGAAAAGCCTAACTTACTCTAACAAGCCTCGAACTTAAAAACCCTTTACAAATCCCATCATATTTCTCTAAAACTAGGCTGAGCTATTGGACCTGAAATAAGTATAGAAACTCAGGATTTGATAGTTCTTTGTTCATATCTCTTCACCAGAAATCTGTAGGCTATGTATTGACTTCAATTAGCATGTATCATGAACTAATAGTTCATGATAAACAATTATGTACATCTAACATCTCATCTCTGTCTCTATCTGATCTCCACACCTCCCTAAATGTGTATTTCAAGTAGCATCATCTCATCTAACATCTTTCACCAACCTTCATCTTCAGCATTTTTGTTTCCTCAAAGGGGTAGGAGACACGTATGTCAACTCCAACCAGCTCTGCTACTTTTAAACTTCTTGAAGTTTTACTCTGCCAAATAGTTTCCTTCTTTATTCCTAGGCACTGAAATGCCACTAACAAATGGCAAAGGAGAAGAAGAGCCCTAGTGACTCATGGGAAAGGCTGAGACTCAGCCAAAGGCACAGATGAATATCGTGAACCAGTCATAGCTAGGTAAATCCCCCCCCCCTCCATTTTCTGTATGCAAAAACAGATTTAGTGTCTCCACAGAATGTAATTTTAAAATTAAAGTCCAACCCTGAGTGGCTGGGAATGAGTGCTTGCCTAGCATGCATGAAGCCCTGGGTTCAATTCCCCCGCACCACATACACAGAAAAAGCTGGAAGTGGCGCTGTGGCTCAAGTGGTAGAGTGCTAGCTTTAAGCAAAAAGAAGCCAGGGACAGGGCTCAGGCCCTGAGATCAAGCCCCAGGACTGGCAACAAACAAACAAACAGACAAACAAACAACCCCCCACAAAAACAAACAAAAAACAGAGCCTTGTATTCAATAGTTGGGTTAAATACAGTTGTAAGTGTGAAAAAGTCTGTTCCTAAGTTTAGTTCTATCTGGACTAACATGGTTGCTCTATGAGCCACTTTGACTCACTCAGACAGAACAATGATACCATATATCTCAATAGCTATGTCCATATGAACACACAAGATGATGCTAAGCAAAATTAACTCCAAGTTATAGAAACAAGTGGTATATCATTGTTGTTGTCATTTTCAACATGCCATGTGAAATTATGCCTTGTTCTTTTGTCTTTCTTCCCTTTGGTTTTACCTCTGATATCACTGTAACTGACTTTGGTACCCTGGATATTGTATACATGTGTAGGGAAGTGAAAGGGACTATCAAAATGTAAAGACAAAAGGAAGAAGACAAACCCATGCAACAGCAATACTTACAAAACTATATGCTGTAACCAACTAACTGCACGACTCAATGGGGGGGGGGGAATGAGGAGAGGGAGATGGGGGAAAATGAGGGAGGAGGTAACAAGTTGGATAAGAAATGTACACATTGCCTTACATATGAAACAGTAACCTCTCTGTACATCACTTTGACAATAAAGAAATAAATAAATTTTAACAAATGTCCTGAACCATTGCTATGGGAGCAATGAAAAATGTTGACAGTTGTACAGCAAATTTATGAAGAGTGAAGAATGTATGGAGGTTTTATGCAAAGGAAGATTGCAGTTCTGCAATTAAAATGTGCGTGTTGCAAAATAAGCTACAAATAAAAGTGTATTCTTATTTTGGTGTTCTATATTACCCTACAAAAGAGTACCCAATTCTTTACACTTGCTATTTTTATTTGAAATGGATTGACATATTCAGAATATCCAAAGAGTGTATGTATGTATGTATAGTCAATATAATCAGTACAATTAAATATGACAATAGTCTATCAAGATTTTGTTATGGTAAGAACAATAATTTGCGGGCAACAAAGACATAGTAGAAAGAAGGACTGATTGCAGAGATGAATAATGCATATGGCCTATGGTATTAATTAACCTTGTACTCCGGGAGGGTATTTGAGAACAATAAGGCTAATCTGAATGTGGGCTAGTGCTTCTCCCCATGGCCTACCCTTATCACTCTGCATAATACACATAGTTTTATTTTTAAATGAGAAATTATGCTTGTTATTGTTTTTCACACAGTATAAATTGTCTCAATACTATGCATTTTACCAAATTGTGTGTGTGTGTGTGTGTGAGAGAGAGATAGTGTTAGAGAGACACAAAGTACAGAAACACAAAGAAAGGGATAGTTGGACACACACACATAGATAGAGCTACGTAACATATTATATAGATATAATAAATATAAATAAGTAAATAATATTTGGGTAAAATATCAATGGTATGAATAATCTGACTTGATCCGGTTATATGAAGTCTTTCTTTACATAGACCTAGAGATATTCCTCCTCTTACTTAATGAAATAAACCAAATTGACCAGATGTAAGTATATATTCTTTGATGAGAGTATTTTCCTCAAGCACAATGTCATCAACTGAAAAGATAACACTTTTTCCTACTATGAGTAAATCAGTTTTGAATGGACAATAAAAATGATATCTGAGAAGGTAAATCATCTTCAACTAAAATGTTTTATTGTTGACATTTTTGCTACAGGATTCAGACCATCCTTGAGATGTAATATTTTCCACCTTTCACAATTTCGTAAAGGAGAAGCATAGCAAGTCTTGTAGTTATCCTTCTTCTTCATTTCTTTTTCAGTGTGGGTCAGTTGCACCAGTGTTTTTCATTGAGAGAGTCCGGTGTATGCATACAATATCCACTGATCCAACTAACTCCATTACTCTCCCCCATCCATTCTGATATTTAGGACAGTTTTCAGCAGGTGCCTGAGTTCTGTGTTCATACTGGCGTATCCGTCCTCATTCATCCCCTCTCTTGGCCCTCCTCCAGCCGGGTGCATGCCCCCCGCCAGAACCTCCTACACATTCCTGTCATTCTCTCTCTGTGTGTGCACACATGCATGTGTCTGTGTGTGTTCTCTGATGGTACATTTTTAAGATAAAAATATTTCAAAAAGTACCCTTCAGGAACTTGATAACAAAGATCCTTCAAAGATTTCCTTATTTTTTTTCCCTAAAACATATACTAAGGGGGAAAAAATCTTTCTGTAAACATTTTGATTTGCATGACACAACTCCTTTACTGTGAAGTGGTATTCAGTACAGGAAATACCCACACAAGATAACCTTTTTCTACTGCATATTGAAAAGTACCATAGCAAATAAGAGGACTCAGAAGGAACAAAATCTTCATACCTAGTAGAAATCCTCTATTTTTCTACTACTTTAATGTTAATCTTGTTAAATAAAATATTTCTATTTTATATTCATTTTCATTTCGACTGTTGGCACCTGTCCCAATGCTTTCGTTGATGAAAATGTTTTGCATTCGAATCATTCTCTCGTTAGGAGAAAAGAAAATGTTAAGCTCTTAAGTATTCTTGCAAGATTTTTATAGTCAAAATCCTATCCTATGAAAATTCTGTTATGAAGCTGATCATTCTTTTACTTGGTACATATATAGTATTTTCTTTTAAAACTTGTCTCATAAACCTTTGGAAGGAAAGCCAAAGAGAAATTTAGAGGGAGAACAAAATTCAGAGTGGGAGGTACTGCACTGAGGAATGATGTAGAAGTTAAAGCAGAGGCTGGAAGAATGCGCACTGGTTTGTCATCAACTCCAGTGCTTAACTGGTGCATTCTTACTTGCTTTTCTACCACACTTACAATAGTCTCTTCCTCATGCATTGTACGTGTGTGTGTGTGTGTGTGTGTGTGTGTGAGAGAGAGAGAGAGAGAGAGAGACAACCAAGACACACAATAAATATGTAATATTTAAAATAGGCTGTGTATGTCGAACAAGTTGTAGAAGTCAGGTGCTATTTTTATTGTCACTTTTTAAATATCATCATCATCATCACTTTTGGAGAACAGAGTGGGGAAAATCAAAGATTAAAATACATGCTTAGATTCATTCAACAATTTTGAGCCACGCTATGTCTTCATATATTACAATATCTCTATCCTCTATCTTTTATTGCTAAGTTAACAGAATTATCTTTTTTAGAAGAAAAAGAAAAAAAGTAACAGAAGACAAGTATTTCTATTTAGAGATTAATTTAACATTCTCTTAGAGAGAAAAGGTATATAATGGATTATAAGAGTAAATGAGCTCATATCATATTGTTGTTAACTTTGATCTTGAAATAATAAAAAAAGAAGAGGAAAATGGAGAAGGAATAAAAGAAGACATGAGGAAGAGAGGCAAAATACTCTTAGAAAGTTAGAGATAACACCCTTTTATTTTCTTGAATTGTTGCATAAGTACTCTACCACTGGAGGTATGGACCAGGCCATTTAGTTCATTTGTTTGGGCTTTTTTGTTCATTTATTTGGTTATTGAGGTAGTCTTAATAACTCCTGAGGCTGATTGCTAACTCAAAGTACTTTTGTCTCCACTTTCCTGGTACCCGGAATTATAGTTGTACATCACTATGTCTAGCTTGCAGTCATGATTTTCTAAATTCCAGGATAACCTGACATAAATTATGAGCAAGAATCACAACATATTAATAGTATTTGAGTATATATACATTAATTTGAGTCATCAAAAGTACCAATATGTTTTATTTTAAAATGATAATATTTTGCCAACTTTTTGTACTTGTATCCAATTATTATAACTTTTTCCCAGTACAAGCAAGACAAATATTTAAGACAGATAATAATTGTATAATATTAAGACTGTGATTATTTATTTTTAAATTGTGTGTGTGTGTGTGTGTGTGTGTGTGTGTGTGTGTGTGTATACTGGGGCTTAAACTCAAGGCCTGGGCAACTACTGTATCTTGGGTTTTTCACTGAAAATTAGTGCTTTACCACTGGAATTTCAGTTCCATTTTGTGGCTTTTGGGTGATTAATTGGAGGAAAAAGTCTCATGGACTTTCCTGTTGACATGGCACTGCAATCAATCCACAGATATAAGCCTAAGTGGCAAGGATTACAAGCCTAAGCCTGGGGTAGTTGGCTTGGTGTAATTCCCTAGCATTACAAATTATGTATACCCGTAAATAAAATTTAATCCTTTATTGATTATCCTGTATTCATTAATATTAATCATTAAATTTGATTTTTTCAAGTGAGTGGTATTTACTTTTCCTCATGTCAATAATATAATCTTTTCCACCTTGTCTTTTGTTTATACATTTCTCCCCATACATACTTAATAATTTTTATCTATTTTTTCAAATTAAAAAAATGTGGCACTTCCTTAAGGTTAATATAGATCAAGCCCTAATAAAGTTACATTGGAAGCGTAATTACTCCTGAGGTCTCTTGGAAATCATATTTAATCTGAATCAGCTCAATTTCCTCAAATGAAGAACAGAAAAACAATCTATACTTAGCAGAGTGATTGTCAAGATTAAACAGTTTTCCTGATACCTGACACGTAGCTGAATCTAATAATGCATAAATAAGGTTTGTTTCTCTCTACCAGCTTTGCTTTCCCCATTAACATTTAAATCCATTCGCCTTTCTCATCAGGATAAGTGTTTCATTTAGGTCAGTCGAGATATAAATAATTATTATTTTAATTGAACTATTTTCTTTAAGAAGATATGTTTACTGACTTTACTGAGGTTGCTGTTTAAAAAAGGTTCTTTTTCAGACTCACATGATCAAGAATGAGATCAAAATACTTCAAGCTAAAGTCTCCTTTGGGGAGAACCTTGCTTGCTCTTTTTACCTGGGTGACCAAGAGGGTAAAAGTCCTTTAGCTTCGTTTGTAGAGAGGAAAAGTCTATAAGGTCTACTTGGGGCTGAGAAGCACAGAATAGGCTCCAAATCAGAATCTCAAATAATCCATTCACATTTCTGGTTACTGTTGCATTCACACCGCACACTCAAGCGAAGCACAACAACAACATGAACCACACAAACACAACATGGATAAAATAACTCTTCAATGCTTTGGAATTCACAACTTTCTATATACGGTTTCCCGTAGCTGTTAATGGGAAGAAAAATTAAGACAAAGTTAACCTAGGTGTCCAAGAATATATTAATAATAAAAGATCTGACATGGACTGAGAAATCTTAACCTACTGACTTCTCTCTCCAACATATTTATATTATGCCAAAATGCATTCACCATTTAGATATTTATTTTGAGATGTCAATTATGGTTTTTACCTGACCACAAACCTAAGGTAATTATGGAGACTCCCTGCCCAGAGCAAGAGTATAGCATTCCTCTGTGTCCTTATTCCTGTTTGCTCTTCTCACTCAGCTCAGCTCACGCTTACTTGTTCCAGTCTCTGTCTCTACACTGACTCCTTTCTTGCCTGAATTGTCTCTCCTCTTCCTAAGCCTGAGGTCAGAAAAGAAGGGCAGAGCCTCCCGTCCAGCCAGATCTAGTACCTAGGTGTTTCTGGGAGCATCACGGACAACAGGTTCAGCAACCAGCGGACTTTAGTCAAGGTGACAGAATCAACTAATCTCACATGCATTTTAATGGAAATCATACAACACATTATGAAGACACCAACTTTGAAGTCAACCTATCTGAGTTCAAATGTAAGCTTGCCACTCTCCAGTTTTAGTAGGTGTGATTTGAGCAAAATTAACTTTCTGAGCTTCAGTTGCTCCAGAAACTTGCTCACAGGATGTTGTCAAGCTTAAAAGAGAATATGAATAAAACATTTCAGAAGTACAGGCACGTCATTGTTCTTTGCACATGTGTCAAACATTCTTGCCTTGCCACCTCAGTTAAAACACACTGACAACTCTGTTATTCAGAATCCCATATCTTTTTTTGTTTTCTTGAAATTCCGATGATTTCTAGTATATTTTTGCCTTTTAAACTCCACTTGAAAGTCACCATATTCCCTTTGGCCTACTTTTGTGTTTTCCAGGAACAAGGTCCCTGTCTCCTCAGCTTTAATTCCATTTCCTTGTAACTCCAGATGAAAAGAACTCCAGCCCCCCCACCCCCCAGGTCCCATCACCAGAACACCCTGGCCAGTCCCTTGAGGATGTCAAGTTGCTCTCCATTAACACTTTCACCTTCATTACATTATTATTCCCTCAAACTCTGATTTGTCACCCAAACTTTATGTTTCTGGAATGCTTAGTTCCTTCTTCCTTCAGTTCCACATGAAGGCTTTTTATGAATGATCTCAGCAGTCCTGTCAAACACATTTAATCACATGCAGCATGCCTGGTTGATCTGCTTGCTTCTTCTCTTAAATTGAGACTAAATTTTTGATGATTTCCTTCAAAACACCACACACACTTCCCCTAATGTTTACCACCTTGGACCAAAGCGGTGGGCCTTGTGTTGACAGGACAGAAAACGTGCCATCTCTCCTGCTGGCCACAGGCCTTTCTCCGTGCACGGTGTGAGGACACTGACACGACAGCAATTCCATCCTATTTGCGAGGGCTTTGCATACGGCTTTAACCAAGTGCAGTGAGAAAATGATAGTAACTACATCAAAAGGGATTGCATAAACAGTACTTTCAATTCCCATATACATGTTACGCATTCTCAGAAACTTGATTTTATAGCTATTTATGACCTACTCAGTGTTTCCTTGCCCCCAAATTTGTAATTATTGCCCACCAAAAGCAAAGAGAGCCCACCAAGCAAGGTTAAAGTTATAGTAACCATTCAAAGCCCCCAATGGCATAAAATGTGCTTAACTGACGTAATAAAGTGGGTTTTTTCTCTTGTTTTGTTTGGTTTCTAGCTTTGGTGAAAGGTGCATATCATCAGTGGGAGCTGGGGCAGGGTTTGGGGGAAATTGAATCAAGTACCTGCAGCGGAGTTCTGAACTCTAGATTGTAAGCATTCCATGCTCTTACTCAACGGTGGGATCTCAGGAATCACAGAAATCATAAATCTTGCAGTAACCAGGGATGTACTGTACCAGCAGATGCTAGTGCAAAAAATGGATTGAAACCAACTTTCTGTTGTCGGTGGTGGTGGTTGTGGGGTTTGGACTCAAGGTCTAGGCCCAGTCCCTACCAATTTAAGCCACAGTGCCACTTCCGGTTTGCTGATGGTTATTCCGAGATAAGGGACTCATGGGAGCCCTTCTGCTCTCGCTGGCTTGGAACAGCATTTCTCAGACCTCAGCCTCCTACGAAGCTAGGATTACAGGTGTGAGACATGAATGCCCAGGTTGCAGAAACAAAAAACCAGTAAATCCCACCATCAAACTTCATTCAAACTGTTCAAACATTTTAAAGGTAACTAGTGTATAGAGACATCAATGAAGCAAAATGGGTCTGCGAATTCCAGTCCGTTATGCTGGACATGGGCTGGAGAGGGACACATATGGCTTTCTGGATTCCAAAGACTCATCGTATGTTTACGGTGACTTGGTTGCTCGTGAAAGGACGAATATCATCAGTGTAATCGTGTGGTGTGCATCCTGTTCCTCCTTATTGCAGTTCTTAGCTGCAGTACATCACTCAAGCAACCGCCAAGCTATATTACTTGTCACCCAGTGTAACAGCAAAGCCCATTTACTCTAACTTCCTTCGTGTCCTCATTTGTGCTCACCCCAATTCTTTATTCTCACCTTCAGTGTGCCTTGGTTTGCCTTTTAGTTTGACACAGACATAAAAGATGTTTTGTGCCAATTATGGGCTTTATGACCCTCCTACCTTGAAATTGTAATACAGGCTTTGAAATCTTAAGTAACAAAATTATTGTGGGAGGTACTAGGAAAGGTGGAATATGGATTGGTTTCTAATGTTACACACTGCGAGCAATAAAAGCTCAGATCCTAGTCATTAGGAAAATAAAACACGAAACAACTCATATTAAAATAATACGACAGATTATTTTTTGGTGAAACTGCTTACAGATCTTTTCCTTTACTCACACTGAAGACATATTTTCTTTATTCTAGATTTAAATTCATTTTCACTCAAATGAAGAACAATGTTCCCTCAAATTTAAGTACATTGTCCTACAGTATCTTGCTATGTGAGCCTGAAGAACACGAGTCTGACTTAAGTCTACGTTAGCCTTCCTGTTTAAATTCTCTCCCCTCCCCCTTTCCCAACCACTCTCTGTGCCAAAGAAAGCTACTGCTGTCACCATACAAGGCGTCCTCATTGTTGTGACATTTCATTTACCAGGGCAGCAACATGCTTGAAAGGCGGCTGCCCGGTTCTAAATAAAGTATGGGAGACAATCAACTGCAGTTAGGTAAATCGATGTTGACATATTAAATCACGCTTGAATCAAGAGAGCAAAAACAGATGACACACAAAACCTTCCAAAGAGAATTTAAAATTAATAAATAATACGGGTCAGTCTGGTTCTACGCACAGAAACTGTCAGCACTGGAAAACATGGGGAGATGGTGACTGTGTGGGAAAATTGTTGCCAGGATCAGGTTATGATGTGGCTTTGAGAGCGTCAGGCGTGACACCAGTTAGTACAGGAAAAGGATGCATGAAGTCAACACTGCCCAAACACACTGGGATCCTATCACCTGGCTTTTCTAATCCATGAAAGGCAGATTAAGATCTGATTCTTTATTTTAGAAATGTCCTCATGGAGTCCTTTCAAAGCCCACTGAATTCATCAGAGGAAAAGCCCTTATGCATATGGAATAGTGTATTATTATTCTCCTTTACAATCTCACAGCAGGAGCTGTGCAGTATTGTTTCTCCAAGTCTGATGCCTGCTAATAATTCCATCAAACACATGGAGTTAGCCATCAGTCAAATTATCATTTGCTCTAATTGTTACTTTCTCCAGACTGAGGCTGTTCTTTTTTTCTTTCCTTTTCTTTTTTTTTTTCTAACGTACACCTTAATAGTGCTCAAATGAAGAAGACATCGTCAAGCTCCAAAGAGATCAAAGTCTATGGACACGTCAATTTGGTTTTTATAGATAAAACCTTAAAATCAGCCTGAAATGCAGACAAAGCTTGTGAACATCAAATAGCATTAAATGTTGAAAGGTAACATGTGCTCCACACATACTGCTAAAAATAATTAAAGACACAAAAGCATTTAATGGAGTGAAAGCTAGTTAAGAGATGATGCATTGCTTAAAATTATTTTATTGCTATTGCTAAAGATATCTCTTCTAGAAAGAAACATACAAGTGTTAGTAATTCAAAATTTTTCTACTTTCTAAAAGTCACGGCATTTCTGAATTAACATATACTGAAAAATCTGAAAGCACTAGTGCATTCCTAATACAAGGAAAATATTTTATGAGCGGGAAAAACAGTGAAGATAGATCAATTAGAGAAACTAATAGCTTATTTTGCTGATGCTAAAGATAGATGATTTTACAAAAAATGGTTAAGCTGTATTGTTATTAGTTTCTAACTAATAGGAGAGTTTCTGTCCAGTCCTCAGAAAGGTTAGTTAGATTTTCTAGGCGAATACACAAGGTAATTATATTGTATAAATCTGGACAGATGAAGCTCAAAGTACCTATTACTGATGTTCTCTGCAATTACATATCAGTTGGTGAAAGTAAATGCCATCATAATATATTGTACAACTTTTAAAATCAGAACGGCAAGTTTAAAGTTGAATAAAATATTCTAAAAGTAAATATGAAAACAAAAACAACTGTGTTTATTTGGCCCCCACTCCTACTTCCAGATTTTATTTTCCTAAGTCCAACTCATATATTTGTAACTCATATGTTAAAGTCTCATTAAACCGTAAGGTAATAGGGGTGAGTAGTAATATTTTTGATAAGTCAAAAACAACGAACCTCCTTGAATGAGATTTAGTTTTAGTATCAATTTATATTAACTACTTAAAGCTACAAAGTATTATTCTCAAAAACCCAAACCTGGGTTGTACATAATTATTCTCTGTGAAAGTTTTTCTTCAAAAGTCCTTATGCTACCTCATGCCTGCCTTTTTAATCTTTGCTGCTCAGGAGACTGAAATCTGAGGAACGCTTTTCAGAGCCAGCCTAGGAAAGAAAGGCTATGTGACCATTTTATCTTCTGTTCACCTTTAAAAAAGGTGGAAGTGGAATTGTGACAAGTGGCAGACTTCCAGGCTTGAGCAAAGAACCTAAAAGACGGCATTAGGCTCTGAATTCAAACCCCGCGACCAGCAACAAACAGCAACAACGAATCCTAATTCATGGATGACATCATTCAATACAATCTGACTATCTGACTTTTTCACCAGTGTGTTTAGAAGTGATAACTTTGAAATGGTTGATTTTAAGCGCAGATTTTGACAGTGGAAGAATAAGAAAAAAGTGACATTGCACTTCAGTAAGAGGAAATGCAAAATCATGTTGGTCTCCCAGGTCAATGAGAAGAAGACAAGCTTCTCAAAGAGAAGACACGAAATAAATAAGCAATCTATAAATTAGACTGATTAGAAAAATATGTTGGTACAGTTTTCTCCACAATCTATGTTTGATTTACTTCTCATTTTAATTTACCAAATGCTTTCTATTTATGAGTGAAATAATTAATGATAGCAAATTTATAATCAAGGTAGAGTTAGGAAAAATGTTTGATACAAGATCTCTTACATCAGTGCTTCTTATATAATAAATGCACATGAAAATCACCAAGGGAACCTGCTAAAATAGAGATTCAGATTCACTGCCTAATCCTGACTTCTAAAGCATTCCTAGATGATGCCAATGTAGCCAGATCGCCTATCACTTCAAAGGAGACCAACACTGCCCATGTTTACATACACCATTTAAAAGTGTAACTTCTCAAAATCGATGAGGATAGGGCTGATTTTAACATCCTCCACCACATGTCAAACAAATAGAGGGGATATTCCAACTGTACTTTGCGTCATCTTTAAGAAATATCCTAGTTTACCACCAAACACAATGAATCCAGAAAACATTGCCTCCCATAGCAAAATATTTCTATTGCTATTCAAGTTAAACTAGTCATACTTACAAAATTCATGTCTCTACAATTCCCAGGAATCTAAAGTTTTCCTGTTACTTTTACATAGGGAACCAGTTCATAAATATATTGAGAACACTTCATTTTATTGGGGTATGTACCGTGTGTGTGTGTGCACACGCACATGTGCACATGAGTATAATGTAAGGAAAATACGAACTCATGAAAGAGTCTTGATTCAGAAACAGTAATTGATACGGCAGGGAGCAGCATGCTAATCATTCATATTTCTCATCATATTTCTGATCATGATATACATGGTTATATACATATAACTCTATATGTGACTTCATATAGCACATATGTTTATTTGAGGATGAAAATACTTCTTGGCGTTAGCAATTTTCAGCAGGGACTGAGGATTTCTCAGGATACTTAAAAGCAATTTTCACTTTCAAATGGAGAGGTGGATCGCTGTTGAATCCACTGGACAGAGATGAAAGCAATTGCTAAATACTCAATAATAAACTGGACACTACCCAGCACCGCACTGTCCACCAACACAACAGATCAGGTTCAAAATATTGATAGTGGAGTTGCTGAGAAACCCTGATGTAGAAAGAAAGAAAATCAAAACCAAATGTGGAAAATGCTCTGAAACCTGAAGAGAATCCAAAATGATTCTAGGGAGCAATTTAAGCTATTTTCTTATTCTCACATGTGATACCTGTAAATTCATGGAAGTATTGAACTCTGCAACTGTCTTGATGTGGGTGGTTCCTCTTCTCAGCAGAATATACACACACACACACACACATACACACACACACACACACACACACACACACACCCCTTCTTGTAATTTGTACTTCCCAAATCACCAACCTTTGTTCAAATTTTGAAATTAAAATCAGTCTCCTTGTGTTGCCCAGAATAACACACCTAACAGAACCAAAAGTTCAACCCCTTTGATGCTTTTTTTGGTAATGTGCCTAATTAAAAATAACTAGGCTCCCCTATGCCTAATTACATGAAGATCGAATACACTCTATTTTCAGCCAATTTTGTTGCAGTCATAAATATGCACCAGAAATATGTATGACTGACATACTGCTCCCTGCTGTATCAGTACTGTTTCTGAACCAAGGCTCTTTCCTAAGTTGGGTATTTTCGCTACATTTTCCTTGCTGTGCAATCATCTCCTAGTAGGACAATTAATAAGTGCTTTTTCTCTACTGCCCTTGACGTGTAACCACGCTCACCCTGTATTTTAGCATGTGCTAGAGACCCTCGCCACTGACTGGTTTTGGCAGTGACCCACATCGAAATCTCTTTCCTCTATTTGATATAAGTGAGACTATAATTATGTAGGGCTAATTTCAAATTACTACTTCATTCCTCCAGCAACTGATGAAGATTAGTGGTCTTGCCTTGCATCTGAGTAAGTTAGCAACAGCATCACAAGAGAACACAGCAGGCAACATTTGATTCATGTGAACTCAATTACTTCTGTCAAACACATTCACTTCAATAAAAAGCAGGAACTTCCAAAATGGGTTTTGTTGGTTTTTGTTTTTTTTTTTTGCTAACCATTTTGTACTCATTTTTTTTTCTCACTTGGCTCTTAAGGGGAAAAATAAGATGAATTTTACCAAAAGTAACCATAAATAACGTGTATGGAAACACATTTAAATACATGAAAGTGAGGTATGACTTGTTTCTGAAAACAACTTTTCAAAGAAATAAATTTGTATTCAGAAAGTAGTTTCTTACTGAAAATTGAGGCAGATAAATTAGCGTGACAAAACTAACACATACTAAATTGTAGATAACATAACAAAAAGTGAGTATCATACTACCTCACAAAATGCATATTAATATATGAAAAGCGGTCCATTTCTCTCAAAGATAGTCAGATGACCCAGATGGGTGCTGCTGGCTTATGCCTGTAATCTAAGCTACTCAGGAGGCTGAGATCTGAGGATCAATGAAGGCCAGCACAGGCAAGAAAGTCTATGAGGTTCTTACCAACAATTAACTCCCAAAGACCAGAAGTAGATCTGTGGCTCGAAGTGGTAGGGCACTCTAGCACTCTAGTTCAAGTACCAGGTCTCACATGAATAAACAAGTTCAATGAGAGGAAGTTGTGTGGACATAATTGATCATGAGTTACTACTATGAGTTACTACTATGGTACCTGAATTGCCACAGTCTGCTGTAAGGTATAAAGCATTATGGTTTATTTAGTTGCTTAGCATTTTAGCCTTGAAGTCAAAGGCAACCACAGCATCCCTGTAGGTAAGTGTATCAGGTCACATGCTTATAATCAGACAGTGACTACTGACAGGGTCATTTTCTAGCACAAACTCAATAAACGTTAATGTATGATAATTATTACAGCAGATATAGTCAAACTTTAGCTTCTTCACATATTTGCATCCTTAATTAAACCCTAACTTAGTTTGGGTTATTAAAGAAACTGAATAATTAAGTGTGATTATGGAAGAAGGCTATTATACAAATATATTTCAGTACGTGATGTTTGGGCATTGGCAAGATACACTATATTTGTCTCTATGATGTTTAATATATGAACTGTCAATCACTTCATATCGGTTATACGATTTAATATCCGAACATGAGAATTTGTCCTGAGAGTCTTGGGACCAAAAAAGGATCAATTTAAAAGGCTTCCTTATTAATTTTAGACAGTGTAAAGAGATTTCTATAAAACAATCAAGAGCATTATTCATATAGACTGTGTCTATACAGTCGTATGGAATAGAGAACTCTCTTTGGAATGTGGAGTCCACACAATGCATTGCCACTGACACTACTTGCACTAGCAGGGGGATAAATAAATGACTAAAAGCAAAGTCGTTTAATATAACTTTCTAACACAGCAATCCTTCTGTCTCCTGGATCTCCTCAATTATTGGGTGTTTGAAGGTAGGAAGAAAGATGTGTGTGTGTGTGTGTGTGTGTGTGTGTGTGTGTGTGTGTGCTGAATTTTTGCACCAAAAACAACATTCTTTTAGGTAAACTCTTTTCTTCAAATATCTTTATGTTAAGTTCTAGCAGGTATTCTAATACCCCCAGTAGTCAAAACTTGCCCTCTAAGATTGTAGGGGATTTCACATGCTTTGTCAATCTTAATGAAGTCAGAGGTCACTAAAGACATCACATACCCCCTAAAGTATGATAAATAAGACTGTATTGTTAAAAATAATAAATGAAGTTTTGGAAATAAGTGGTGAATACATGTGCATACTATTTTTAATAAAATATATTTAAGAGACTAACTTTTCTATTCCAATTGCATATGACATATGAGGTCATGCTAAATATTCTTAGGAAGAAAAATTAGGATATTGGTCAAAACTACCCCTTATACACCAGCCCTAAGAAAACTACATTTTCTAGACACACAGACATTTCAGTGACATTTCAATTTTATGTTGCCAAAACTTTTAGGTGGTTGAATATATGTGTGCTTGTGTGTGTGTGTGCACACGCGTGTGTGTGGTGCAAGTCACGCGTATAGAGTTGTAGGTTAAATTGGCAAACAGATATAGAATTGATTTTAGAAAATATTTTACATGACATAAAAGGAGTTTAGATAAGCTTATAAAGGAATTTCAGTTCACATAATGTGTTGATGAAAGAATACATGAGTCAATGTCATTATGATCTAAAAGTAATTTCCCAGGATTGTTCTCCTGGATCTAGGACCAATTAGTTAGTGAGCTCTAAGCAAACTAGCCAAGTTGATATCCATAACACATATAGTGGATTTTGGAAATTAAAAAAGGCTTCTGAAACTTGGAGGTGGGACTACTGGTCTGCTTTGTACCTCACAGTGAAAATAAATTCAAATTCCTAACGACAAGTGATTATTATTATTATTATTTTTGGTCAGTCCTGGGGCTTGGACTCAGGGCCTGAGCACTGTCCCTGGCTAGCACTCTGCCACTTGAGCCACAGCGCCCCTTCTGGCCATTTTCTGTATATGTGGTGCTGGGGAATCGAACCCAGGGCCTCATGTATATGAGGCAGGCACTCTTGCCACGAGGCCATATCCCCAGCCTCACAAGTGATTATTTTTTAAAGAAAAAAATGCTTTCTTTTTCAGAAGTACATCTTCACCTTGACAAAAGTATTTTCCTGCTCTAGGAAGCCATTGATAAGAATCCAAGATTAAAAGGACAACTCACCACGCTGAAGGCCAAATTAGAGCATTTTCAAATGAACTGGGAAGCATGCATGATCAAGTTTCAATTTAGGAGCAAAATTAAAACAGGAAAAAAAATCTCTTAGTGCAAATTACTTTGAAATAACCTTTGTGTGTTGGTTCTATCTCTAAATTGTTATTTTCACGGGGCACTTCTCATTATGCATTTAAACATGATCAGTGGATTCTTTAAAAAGCAAAACAGTCACCATATGTAAACAACATAGTAAACTAAGTTCGACTTTTTTTTTTTTTTTTTACAAACAGTTGCCTGAGAAATTCATGTGGTTATTTCTGAAGAATGTCTAAATGCAAGTTAGCAGAAGGCCAAAACAAGCCTCCTCTAAGATTTTTGCAATTAAATTCCATACAGGAAGTGATGACTAGGAAACAACTTCATAACAACTTGATTTTTCTTTCGAAAATCAGAGTCGCAGACAATAACCATACCATGAAAGGTGCTCATCCTTTTTCCATGTTGTTCAAAAAAATTAAAAGGCCGGAAAACAAAGTGAATATGAAACATTAGACTTGCAAGGCAGACACACAGTATTAATTATGTATATCCCATAAAATATTACATTAAATCTTTCGTCGTTGCCAGAAAATTTAAAATTCAGAGAGGAGAGAAATCAAACTTGAAGGGAAATAATCTCCATAAATTAGCAAAGTAAAAGGTCACTTGCTCATAATCAGTGGAGGAAAATACATATACATGATCTAGATGAAGCAGAAAGCCCTTGTAGATCCACAGGTCAAGTCTTACCTTGACAGGTCCCATTTTTTTCTTCATATCCTGCCTTGCACATGCATTTTCCGATGGGCACCAGCCACTCCCCTTCAGCGCTGCAGTGCATTTTGGGAGGATCATCTGTCACCGAATGATTGACACAGGAGCCTGAAACCTCAAGCAACTGAGAAGAGTCTGCTCCGGTGATGGTGTCAGGAAAGACGGCCAAGTGTCGCACGACGGATGGGCATTTCTTATAATACACACGCACAGAAACCAGGGCAATGCAAGCACCCACATCTTGGAAAGCAAGATAAAATCCCTTTTTGCTCAGAGGCCCGACATCTCTGACCTCTGTGTTCAATTTCATGACTCGGTCACCGAGGTCAAGTTCCGTAAAGCTCTCATCAGCAGCAATGGTATCAATTTTGATATATTGGTTTTCCTTCATGTTTCTTCCATTCTCATCATCGGACTCGAAGTAATACATGTTAAACGTTTCCTTGCAGGTCCCCAATCCTCCAGGAAGACTGTTGCAGTCTCGCAGGGTAAATTTGAGTTCTATGAAGATTCTGGAAGCACCTTCGTTGGATATCCAGCTTGTCAAAAGCCAGTTATTCTGATTCTGTTCCATCACCTTGCACACTTGGTACGTGTGGATGGGGGCATAATTTTCATCAACTTCACCAATCTCTTCCCACTGCGTGAGATACAAAGCAAAAGAAAACTTAAAAAAAAATGCCAAACAAACCTGAAAGGTTGCAAACAGCACCAATGGAAACAAACCCCTCTATGGGTATGAGTGCATGAGAGAATGACAGAAAGATTTGGAGAAAACATTCACTCTATCAAAATTCTTTTTTTTTTTTTAAATTCTGGAGATTGAACATAAGACCTCGAATATACTAAGCTTGTACAGTACCACTCCTTTTCTAAGAAATAAAGTAAGAACACACTCACTCTCTTCAGATCAGCTTGCACATGTATGCATACAAATGATATGCCCTTTGTGGGAAAAACGTCACATGTCAGAGAAAAAGAAAAGCACGTGGATGAGGTAGACAAGAAGAACAGAGAAAGGAAAGTAGGCATGTTTGGAAGAAACATAAATATATAAGCAAATAGAAGTGACACTAGATTTGGGACAGTGTTCATCCAAGTTCGTGTCTTGGTGTTCTTGTCTGCAGTCTAGGGAAGTATTTTGGGGTGGTGGAACCTTGAAGGAGAAGAGCAGGGTGGAAGGTGTGTAGTCACTGTGGCTCAAACCTTAACCCCTCTTTCTCTGCATCTCTTTTGGTTTTTGGCCATGAGGTGAGCAGCTTTTCTTTTCCCAAACATTCCTGCCCGTAAATGCTTCCTCACTCAGAAACACAAACAGGGCCAATGGATCCAAGGTTAAATTCTCCAAAACTGTTAACCAAAACAAACCTTTTCTCCTCATAATCTCATGATCTCAGATATTCACTATAGTAGCAGAAACTGACTGGTACAGTAGTTTCAGAAGAAAAACAAAAAAATGGCACCATAAAAAAGAAAAGAAAACGAAACCAGCCAGCAAATGAAAAGAAAGAAAAATGTGACGTCATTTATGTAATCCCATCATGTTATAAATAGCATGCCAATGTAATAAAATTGGGAAGCAAAGGCATTACGTTAAGCCAGTAATAGATCATTATTTATTTGAGCTCATCTGTTCAGAATACTTTTACTAATTGGGTGGCTAAATATTCATTCGTAGATTGGTCCACAGAAGAAAATACACTAGAGACAAAAATTTTACATTTATACTATGTGTAGTTCTGTCCTTTGAAATATAAATTGACTTCCTATTACATTCCAGTAACAAATCATTTTCTTCTTATTGGTGCATTATTTGATGTGTAATTCTCATATTTCTGAAGGACATAAAACTAAGAAAAATTTATGAAGCTTCCAAAGTAAAATTTGTTCATATAAGATGTGTGACCATATTTATTTTCTGGTAAAATAGTTCAGGTTTGAGAATGCCAATATCCCTTTACTTCCCGAACCATCTCTTCATGAAGATGTCCTTATAACTGAAGTAATACCTATTCAGAATCTATGTGTATTATACTCTGTATTTTTAACTCCTTAAATTTCCCCTGTAATGTTCTCTGCAATGAACCCATATAGTGTTTCAGTAAACTAAAAATGTGTGATTTCAATCTTATACCTGAAATAAGATAAAATTCATACAAACGGAGCAATGTTCTGTTTTTTTTTTAGTTAGTAAAATGTATAAAGAGTACTAGGGATGCAAACAAATCTTATACCCCCCAATGGCCCTTCTTAAAATTCTAGCTGCCAACAGGCAGGCTTAAGCAAAAGGTGCTAATGAGATAAAACTGCTGAGCTCCTTAGATTCACAAGAGAGAAACATTAAGATTTTATCTTGCCTAACAACTTTCACATTATGGTGTTATAAGAAGCTTTACTGCTTTCATCTAATCTCATTTTGTCTCATCTCAAAATATTTTAGCTTCTGATTTTTTAAAACCAGCCCTCTATTCAACCATTCTTTAATTTAAAAACTTACGTCTTCCTCCATGATTTAAGTAACCGTCTCTTTAGTACACATGTCTCTTATTTGTCATGAAATCTAGTTAATGCCACAGATTGCCTCAGCTAACCAAATAAAAGCAAGAAAACTGTTTGCTAATTGTAACAATAGCCATTTTTTTTGTATTAGCCAAAGAAAAAGCGGCATCAAATTCTTCACTTAAAAAGTTAAACCAAATGTTACATTCTTTGCTTATTTGTTTTATCTGAGGGTATTCTTTGGAAATAAAATACAAATGGATTTTAAATCATTTGCCTCAAGTCTCATACACATATGTTCCAGCCGCATCTTGTTAGCAAGTAAAAGCAAGAAGAACAGCAGTGTCCTCCAAGATTATAAGCCAAGCAATTCACACTTTTCATGTGTGCAAAGTCCAGGGTAGCATAAATAATATTAAAATTCACATGAAGCAATCTTTGACAAGAGGGCTTAATAGCTACTGGTTCAAGGGACAGTTTCAAACCAAATGAATGAACATCTTGCTTGCAAAATTTTCAATTAATTATAAAAATGCAATTTTAAATTTATAATCTGCTGTAATAAATTTTTATTTATTTCTTTTTCTCTTGAGGACCCCTCTCCCCAAAATACAAAAGAAAGATTATAGTGCATAATTTTTCTTTTCTATTAGTTAGGATGAGGTTTGAGGATGAGAATTAGTCCACTTCCTTTGGGTCCTGAGAACTGAAGAGATTTGCCTTCTAAACCTATGTCAGTCCAGACATCCCATGTCAGCTACATGTTCAAAAAATGAATAAATAAATAAACAATGGAAAGGAAAAGAAATGATCTTATTTATTTGTGTCACGGGTTTGTCTTTTCCTACCAAAGACCTTAAGAACCATTTTCTCATTGCAGGCTTCTTTTTATAGGCTTTCTGCCTCATGCTTGTTGGTATTATATCATGTTTTCAGTTCAATGTACCAGCCAATTACATTGTTATTTTTCCCCTTCAGCCTTTGAAAATACTAACTCATGACACAGAGGTTAGACTATAATCTTATTAATGTGTACACTATCCTCTCAAATCTGCAGAAAGAAGCACCTTATGATCATAATAAGTTTTGAACTTTTGGGTTATCAGAGGTTACCAATCATCCAATTCTGTTAGCATTACTTTATGGTCCATTTTTAGTAGAGTCCTGAAGTAATATATTCAAGTGACCTTGTTTAACAAAGAGATTCTAGCCTAGGAACTGCAGTTTTAGTCCCAAATCTTATAATATTGAGATCATGAACTGACATCTGAAAGCTTTGCCATCCACATTATAATCTGAAACTCCCTCTCCAGACTTTGCCATATCAAAATAAAATTTCAGGAGAGGCCTTGAAAGATTTGATGCCACTTAGCATTTTAGAAATCAGACATTGAAGAACAGACCACAGAAGGAAAAATTTAAACTCGCAAAGCACCATGAAGATGATCCAAGTAGTTCTACAGCTCAGTTCTACTTCTGGTTTCTTGTCAGCATGAAATTATCTTTTATGTGTGGACTTGATCTCAAGATCCTTTGATCAGTTGCACTGATACTAGGAAGCATACATATGAAAGTAGAGTCAAAAAGCCAGTCTCAGTATGTTCTTTCATCTGTGAATTTTATACCCCGATCACATGCATATATGTTGGCATTTATGCATGTATATAACATACATGATTATCACTGTGCAACAGTGTAACTATTCAGACAGACTTGGTGAGGGGGAGAGAATGATGGAGAATTAAAACATTGAAACTCTTTGACTCTCCACATGCGGGTAGCATAGCAAAACTTTTTTAAAGCTGTTGAATAATAGGGAGATGGGAACTTGGAAATAGAAAGTAACAGACAATTTTAATCAGACTGAATTATAAGATTGCATGTGTAGGTTATTACGATGAAAACATTATGTACAATTAATGTACACTAAAAATAAAGAAAAGAATGATGAGAAAGAAAAGATAGGCTGTTTGGAGACAGGCACCATCTGAAGTAAACCAAGAGGGTGAATGAGGATGAAGAGGGTTGCAGTAATTTATTCACATGTATAGGAATAGAAATATGAAATTGTTCTAGGAAAGTATGAGGAGGGAAGAGATGGGGGGGTTAAGTTTGATGGGGGTCTATTGTATTCCCATATATGTATATGCATATATATATATATCACAATGAAACTTCCATTGGCCCAACATTATATGCTAACACAAAATCATTAAATAAATGTTGAAAAATAAAACAAATAAGTTTTCTTTTCTCCAAATTACCCCAACTTTATAACTTCAAAATAGAAAGTTTAGGAATTATGAACTTTCTGAAATATAGCCTTCAATAAGTTTTTATTCCAAAGCTCTAAGCATTCTCATTCCAATTATTCATATAATTATTATGAGTTTAGTTTTGCATATTCGCCTGTGGAATTATTTTTTCATTAGCATTACAATTTACAGCTTTGCTTTGCTATTTTATTCTCAGACATATGTTCTCAATATAATTTTTAGTCTGTCACTCACAAGCTTGCTACAAGATTCGGAACCGACACTTCATATCATATAGCACCAGTCTACCTCATGTCCTGTTTCAGTCAAAGTATGATCTTCTTCTGTGAACTGATGTAAAAATCTGGTATCGAACTCATTGCCTCCAGCTTTACTCTGACATAACAAAAATATAACTTTCTAGAAAAACTGTTTATCTTTGGGTTTGCAAATAGCTTGTTATCCATGTGTATATGTGTGTGTGTGTGATACACTATGTATCATATACCACATATATATCATATGCATCACACATTCCATATAATATTTTAGAAGGCTTTAAAGAAAAATAATTTATGCTTCAACTTGGCTCAAAATATTGTAGATGCCTTTTGTTATTTTCAGTAGGTGAGTGGATGTGTGGTGTTACATTTCAAAGACAATGATATCCTCAAATTAAACTACAAAGTAAGTTGTTTTTGCCATGACTTAAATTAATTATATGAAATAGAGGCACCTGAAACAATATTTACAATAGTCAAACTATGGAAAGAGCCCCAATGTGTTCCAAATGATGAATGGATTAAGAAAAAGTAATATGTATATGAATGAGAATGAATGTGAATATATGACTAAGAATGAAATTATGTCACTTGCGGTGAAATGGATGGATCTGGAAACCATCATATTAAGTAAAATAAGTTAGGTTGAGATGGACAAGGATGACATCTTCTTTCATATGTAATTGTTATCATTAAAGATAAACATACATATATACACATATAGGATTAACACTACATGCATACAATGTATACAAAAATGTATATATAAACAAGATTAAAATAAATTGTACACATGTTTGAGGCCATGATGGAAGCCTGGAGAAACCATATGCACCTTAATAAAATGAATACTAGGAGGCTGAAACATTCCCCACCCCCAAATATGAATGTCAAAGGTCATCCCTTTGTACAATGGGTTGATGCTGATAAGAAGAAGAATAATTGTCTCCCCGTGATCTCAGAAAGTGTTTGTTAACAGTTTGATAATAGATTAAAATTTAGAAGTCAAGAACTCACTGAGGAAGATGGTCCATGTCAGAAAACACTGTTTTGCTGTTACTAAAAAGATAATTTTTGATCTGTCCATTTCTTATTCCTCTCTTTAATGTGTTAGAATAAAGTAGAATATATTTACCACTAAGAAGAAATTCAGTTTATTTCTTATTGAGATCCATGCTTATTGGGTAAAATATTTAGTCCCTAAGTAGCTCGTGTTTCTACTGCCTGGATAGATACTGTTAATCAAGAGTAAACTAGAACAAATTTCTTTTTTGGCCCTAGATTAGTGAATGACATTGTAAACCAAGGTTGATTGTATAAAGGTGTGCAAACTTCAAAGATAATGCACTAAAGAGTAAAGAGAGATTCAGCTCTCTTTAGATCACTTTCCTCGTGGTAATCTGTGCCATGACAATCATACAATCATAATACACATACAAATAAGCACACTGAAGCAAAGAGCAACTGAAGCACTAATCAACACCAAATTAACTTCTAAAATCAGAATTCTCTGGTTGAAGTTAATGTTTTATCCTTAAATAGAGTTAACATTATAATATATATGATAAAGGACTGCATCAGGTCATTTTAACCAACAAAATAGGAAAATGTTCCATCCCTAACGATGTAGGTATTTTATATTTTGAAAAGATTGAATTGTGGGTCTGTGTATACCTCTTTTTATTTTATCTTTTTTAAAAGATTCCTGGCTTTGGATTAAGATTGTGAACAATCTACTGGATAAGAAAAGTTCTCTGGTGTGTTTTTTTTTTTAATTTTTTCAGAACCCCAAGGAAGAATGATTTAAAAAATTAAGTACTTTTTTTTCCATCTACAAATCCAATCTCCAGTACCTACTGTTCTTTAGTCAAACAAATCTGACCAAATACATCCACTTTCAGAAAAAAAATCATTTGGATCAAATCTTGTTGCATTTCCTCAATTACATGTTACTGGACAAAATGACTTGCATCAACCCTGAGTTTGAGTTGTTTAAAACATCCTTAAAAGTCAAAAGAAATGACTCAGTTAATTTTCTGTGTGAGAAATAAAAGTGAAATTGTTTTCCTTATTGCCCACGGAATAGGACAGATATTTATGAGCTCAAATTTAATCCCAAAATGCAAATAAAATAATTTGAGAAAGACAGCAGTTTTAGTCTTTTAGGTTTATACAATTATTTTCTGTGAAAAATTCAAACATTTGGACAACTCTATTAATACCAAGTGTAAGTGTGAGTCTTCTTTTCAAAACAATGTAAAAGTTTCAGTAAATGAGAAAAGGGGAAAAAAATCAACTATTGTACTTAGGAGTTAATTTAATGAAAATAAAGTACATTAACCTCTGGTTCTCTTAAGGTTTCAGGTGAAATAAATGCAATCATGCTCTTGCTTGCCTGCCACAAATAAATAAATAAACATTTCAGCAACTGAGCTGCAGTCCTAAATGATAGAACCACTCTGAAATATTTCAGAAAATGGGATGCCGCCTCTGCTCTCTGCTCTTAATTTTGCCCTCGTTTTTCAGGAGATAATATTCCAGTGTGTGGTGTAAGCCTTGACAACAGCACCCATAAGTCAATTCTATATCTCACATTAATCATGTTCATGTAATCAGTGGCTATTCAACACCCCTCCCCTTCTTTCTCTCTGCTTCTTTTTTTCAAGAATCAGCTGCATGAGAGCTGTGAGCCTATTCAAGTTTAAAGGATTGTGGTGTTATAACCTAGGCTTAAGTTCATTTCCTCTGCTTGCCATCACAGTATCTTCTAACAGACCTTCTATAAGAAATGGCATAATTTTTCAGAATCAAAGTATTTTCTAATTGAGATATAAATAAAGAAGATGAAAGCCGACTGCAAATAGTTCACATTTTTTTATACTATTTCTGGCCAAATTCCTAATCTCATAACAATATTTTTTCTAATAAATATATAACTTACTTTAGAAAATCTAGAGAAGGAAGCTTAAAATGTTTTTAAAAATGATCCAGTGATAGTTATAAATTTGGGGTATTATTTTTCATAATTTTGAGGTCATTAGTTGTACACCAATTTACTTTGTACTAAATTACACAATAATTAGACAAAGAATGCTTATATCTGAAGGCAGTGATTGACATTGGTATGAATTTTCAAAATACCTGTTGACTGAATCTCTACATTTTGTCACACTTTATTTTAATGTGGAAGTTATTTTGAAAAGTATACTTCTGAGAATTAAAAAAAATACTAGGCAAACATACCATTTTTATAAAAGTATCAGAGCTGTAACAATATAGAGATGCTTTTACAGTAATGCATTCCACTGTACCTGTTCTATTTCTTTATCTTCCTATATTGTCCATTAGTCATTACAGTCTTTTGCTTAAATTAGTAAATATAAATATGAATAATGTCCATAGAAATTATTGTGCTGTGTGGTTTACTTTCTAGTAATGAAACTAATTGTTAGCTACATTTGTATATACTTATCTAGAAAATGCCTTTCACCAGTGTATTCTAATCACAGGTAACATAAAAACAGAAAATTCAGATAATGAGTAAATGTGACAACGGTACAAGTAAATGTGGTATAAGAATCTAGAACTTTTCAGCCTAATGATATTATTTCAGGCTCTGATATCAGGCTATGATATCAAGATATTATATCAATCAAAATCTGATATTTAGATACTAGATACTTCGATACAAAGCTAAGACGTTACTGATATTTTTACATCTATTTGTAGATAATCAAACCAAGACCCTTAACATGAGCAAGAACACAGCCAGAATTACAGTAGGCAAATATCCCCAGACCTCTATTTATTTCTTTGTTATGCAACTAACAGCTTGCTTGTTAGCTAATTCTAATCCTTAGCAAAGGTGACTCATGAGGCTTCTGGATAGCTCTAGTCATCTTAGTGATATTTATACATATTATTGGTTACTTCTCCATTCCATTTTGGTTGGCCCCAATGAATAAATTATGAATCATTATACAAGTATGTTTATTAGGGACATGTGAAATTAACAGAAAGATGCTAGAAAACAGGCACCCCTCTAGAAGCTGCTTGGAATATATATAAGTAACACATGGGAAAACAATACTTAGTCGTTATTCAAATCTTATAAATCCAGGATTTTCATGTGAGTGAGGATATATACATGTCAAGACAATGCCCCAAATACTGCAATGCTCTGAAAGAATCTACCTATATTACCATCAGTGGAAATGAATGAAATAGTTTATATTTGTCCTATAGATACACATAAAAGAGTAAAGTAATTCATTACATGACAATCACAAATAACTTTGAGGGCAAATAAAAATTTAAATAGCAGTAAAGCTATAATTAAAGTAAATAGAATCACAGTATAGTGATGATGATTATGTTCACATAATCACATTGATAAAACCATAAAATGAAGGTTCAAATTACATTAATTTCATGAGCACTGGGCTCACAGTTTATCAGTATATGCATAATGGGAATCCTACAACAGGTAAGACCAAAAATTGGTAGTAACAACTGATGAATAAACATGAAATGTCATCAAATTTGTGGAACACCATTGATCTAGAAAGACAAAATGCCCATTGAACCCAATTATTTTTTGCACAAAGACAAAAGCCTAGACACATTGCCTAGGTATTAGAAATCCTTAGAAAGTATGAAGAGGAAAATATCCCATCAAAAAAAGAAAAACAGGGATGTGGTTGAGAAGGAAATTCCTCAGTAGGCCCAATGGGTGCAGAAGAATGATATATTCATAGACCTAATGGGTAGTGTCAATCAGCAACATTGTTTCACAAACTTAACTTTCAAAAATAAAGGTCTCAAAACTCACCAGGAGAAATTAAGAAGCCAATTTGCAAATAAAAGACAAGAACAGATATACTACTAAGAAACTATACAGAGGGCTAATGAGTTATGTCATGAATCATTAGGAATATTTTTGTAAAGATCTCAATGAGGTATCACTATGCACTTGTCTTAAATGACTAAAAATAAAGCTTGTTTGTTATTTATTACTACACTGTTTTGGGATCAAACGTAGATATTTCACATGCCAGACAAGCACTCTATCACTGTGATATACCCTCAGCCCTGTGAAACCTTTATTTTAAATTGTAGCAATAACAAATACTGATCAAGATATAGAGAGGCGAAACTGTATGATCATTGCTGATGAGATTGTCAAAACGGTGCAGGCCCTGTCGAAAAAATGATGTTTCTTAAAAATTAAGACATTTAATTATCATACAATGCAGACATCTTATGCTTACATTTTTATCTTAGATAAATGAAAAGATATCATACTTGTACACAGAAGTTCATATTAATTTTATATGTAATGCCACCAACCTAGAACCAGATAAGTTAACCTAAATATTCCTATGTTTTGAAATATATGGATTTTGCTGGTAATTGCTTAGGCTTTGGTTACTTAGTGGCTATTGTATCACTGTAGTTTAGATTGTGATCATATCCTTGTACATGATATTCAGGTCACCTAACCTATATTCCATCATCATTTTATATATCTGTGTCTTTCCATAGTCTTGATCCCTTTCCTCAATGACAAAGAAATATATTCTCAAATGTTGAGAAACCTTTTCTTCATAAAGAAGTAATTCTAGAGAACTCAATGTGGTCATACATAAATTCCTTTAATTCCAGCAAAAGGGAAGACAATTCAGGAGATCAAATGTTAGAAGCCAGACTAGTAATACTTTACAAAATCTCATCCCAAATTAAACAGGCAAACAACCCAAAACAAATTTATTCCTAAAGAACTGGGTAAAATTGTTACAGGTGACTATATGTGTGTTTAAAAGGAAGGAGTGGATGGAAGGATGGATGGATGGATGGAGGAATGGATGGAAATGCCCAGAGCCCTTTACTCTGCTCTAACTGCTTTACTCATGGTGTGCTGAGAACTACAGCAAGGGATCAGAAGAACTTTTGAGTGACAGTGATTTCTCCTTTTTTATTTTTCCCAGAAGCAATTTAGTCAAAGAACAGTTGGCATGTCAACTCTGAAATGTTGTTGGCCTTTTGCTCTCACCACTACCTTTTTCCTCTCAATAATAACACCCCCTCCCTCCCCCATCCTTCAAGACCCAGAAGCATAGCACGTAAAGAAAGAGAAGGTTAACCTCAATTCTGTCACATGTTATTAAGATCTGGCAACAACATGGAAGTTTTATAGTGAAGAGGATTGAGTCTCCTGGAAAGGTATATTACCTGAATCACTGATTTCATTTATCTATGTGTCTCCTGCTGCTAATTACCATTTAGAAGTGACAGCTGGCAAGCCTGTGGAGGTCCTAGAATACTGCACAACTTATTGATTCATCAAAATATAATAACTTTAAACTTCAGTAATGTATGTAAAAAAATCAGCAGTTATATAAGGCTGGTGAGTCTTGCTCTGCACATTTTTTCCCTCCTCACATAGAATATTCATATTTAAATTGTGTATTTGTGCCTGAAATTCCGTTCTTTCCAGGATGTCAAATGTGTTTAGTTGGTCGGGAGCTGGTGGCTCACACCTGTAATCCTAGCTACTCAGGATGCTGAGATCTGAGGATGGAGATTCAAAGCCAGCCCAGTCAGAAAAGTCCTATGATACTCTTATTGCCAAACAATCCTCAGAAAACCAGAAGTAGAACTGTGGCTCAAGGTGGTAGAGCACTAGCCATGAGCTAAAAAAAAAAGCTTAGGACATTGCCAAAGGCTGAGTTCAAGTCCCATGACCAACAAAAAATAAAAATAAACAAAGAAAAAAAGAAAGAAAGACAGGAAGGGAGGAATGAAGCAAGGAAGGAAGGAAGGAAGGAAGGAAGGAAGGAAGGATGGAAGGAAGGAAGGAAGGAAGGAAGGCAGGCAGGCAGGCATGTTTAGCTGAACTAACTGTAGGGTCCTATTACTAGGATAGATTCTATTCCATTTCCCCAAAAGAAGAATGAGCCTAATGACTTCAGTTCACATTTGCTTGTTAACTTGGCCCCAGTGAAGAAGATAAGTTATTACACTAAATAATAAAATCAACTAATACATCAACTAATAATAATGTAACTAATACATTGTAGAGGGTTATTCCTTTTTGAGTACTCAATTAAAAACCAAAATTAAACAGTTTAAAGTATTTAGAATAAGTAAACCATATCAAAAGTAAACTGGTTCATTATTAGAAATGATTACAGAAACCTCCTCCTAAGAAAGAAAAAAGTGATGTTTTTTTTGTTTTGAGTGGTTGTTGGATCTGCTTTCATTGTTGTTTTTATGTAGTAATGGAGTTTGGATTCACAGCATTGCACTTGCTAGACAGAAGCTGTACTATTTGAGCTATACCTCCAATCTCTTTATACGTTTATTATTCAGATAGGGTTTACTGATTTTTGCACAGGCTTCCTGGGCAATGACTCTTATCTATGTTTCCTCGTTCGATGCATGAACCGTAACACTCGGCCTACTGGTTGAGATGGAGTCATTCAAACATATTTCCCCTCAAAATGGCAGGCTTCTGGCTCTCACCTCCTCAATAGCTGTGATTATAGACATAAGTTACCATGAATGGACCGGAAAAAGTTTGGCACTTCACAGTGCTCATAATTAAATTCTTGTGTAAACTGAAAAACTCAGTGTATTTTAAGTTTTGATTTTAACAAAAGTTTGGGGCCATGTTTCAAGCTAACCACCGTGCCACATTGCCAATGTATGAACTTTTTCATGACAATCGTTCTCTAAAGAATTGCTTTAGAACTTCTTATAGCCCTATTACTAACCGAGTTCATCTGCACAAAAAATTTCTATACATAATAACATATGACCCAAATGCACCCATTTTGTTTTTTCTTTTGTTCATATTGAAATATATCACTATATTCGTAAAATACGATTATATTTATTATTTATATTTCTGTTAAATTTCCATATGATACATTCCATTTGTCACTGTAGAAGTTGATAAATGAGATGTTTATTCTTATTTGTCACAAAAGACCCCATAAAAGAGTAATCTAACCAGTTAAAACCTTAACTGTTAACACATAATCATTTACACTAATCTCTTATAGATATTTTAATGTACTTTACATAACTGTACTTTTAGTTATCTGTTTGTCAGAAACTGTGAGAAGTTTAAATTTGTCCTCACTTCAAAAAGCAATGATCAAGCATTATGAAAATGTGAACAATTTTTCATAGAAGTGAGACATTTATAAAAAGACGATATTGGATAATAGAATACAAAATTACATTTAATTTAGAATCAGTAGCACAGACAATATACAACTATACAATCTTTTTATTAACATTAAAAAATTGAATTTGATTTCCAGAGGAGAGTTTTTAAAGTGTACCTAAGTGAACAATGAGTAATAATGAAGGTAATTATTTTTCTCTTTAAATCACCTCATTTTTTCACAGTTAAAATAAATCCAACAGGATTAAATATTCATTAACAAATATACTAGTATTTATTAACATATATGTGCTAAGTATGCATAAACATAATTATGTATACATAATCTTCATCCAATGTAATTGGGTCAACCTCATATCAAATAATAAGTAGTTCTTACGTACATTAGCTTAGTACTTCTATGTGCCTATTCTGTTGTTCTTCTCTTTATTTTTATGGAAAAGCTTATTGATGTTAGTTCTCTATGTTTCCCTTTCTAATGATAACAATATTGCAAAATTCCTAGCTTCTTTTATTCCTGTGCTCAGTCTTGATGACACATGATAGTAGAATACTTGGTCAATGTTTACTTTTATCACAATAAACTTTGATGAATGTGAAAACACAGATTTTTTAAAAATGCAACAGCCCACATTGGGCCTACAGAATTTAGATCTACAATATATAATTGTAAGAAATATTTAAATGCAAATCAAAATGGCATTGAAATTCTACCTCATTTCAGTAAGAATGACTATTATCAAGGAAACTAACAACAACAGATGTTGGCAGGGATGTGGTTAAAAGGGAGCACTACTACACTGTTGAGGGGAGTGTAAACTTGTTCAACCACTCTGGAAAGCAGAATGGAGATTCCTCTAAAGGCTAAACATAGAGCTCCCCTATGACCCAGCAACCTCACTTTTAGGCATTTACCCAAAAGATCACAAACAAGGCCATACTAAAGCTACCAGCACAACCATGTTCATTGTAGCGTTATTTACCATGGCTAAAATATGGAACCAACTCAGATGCTCCTCAGTAGATGGATGGATCAAGAAATTGTGGTATATATACTCAATGGAATTCTATGCTTCTATCAGAAAGAATGACATTGTTCCATTTGTGAGGAAATGGAAAGACTTAGGAAAAAAAAAAACTTACTAAGGGAAGTGAGCCAGATCCCCCCCTTTTCCCCCCGCACCAAATAAACTATAGTTTCCCTCATTGGTAATAAGTAGTATATGTCTAGGGTGGTCCTAGCAGGTGATCACAGTAGCTCAATAGCTATGTACATAAGAACACATAAGATGATCCTAAGTGAAATGAACTCCAAGATATGGAAACAAGCTGCTTATCATTGTTTTTATGTACTATATATTACATTATTTCTGTTTTCTTTTGTTTATCTTCCCTGTAATTTAGCCCTGGTATCCTTGGTAGTGTATACATGTATGTCTGAATTAGGGAAAGGAAGGAGAACATCAAAATAGTGAGACACTTGGTAAAAGGTGAACCAATGCAACAACAATACTTATAAGACAATCTGTTGTAAAATAACCATACAACTCAGGGGTTGGGAAGGAGGGAAGGTGGGAGAAAAATGAAGGAGAAGGTAACAAATTTGACAAGAAATGTACTCACTACCTTACGTATGTACTGGACACCCCTTTTACGACAATAAAAATTCATTCATCTCTCCATTTACAAGTTATATAGTGCCAGGCACAAAACAAGATTTCACACTAAGTGTAACTTGGTAGAAAGAATGAACAAAGCAGAAAAACATAAATTAAAAATATATTTATAGATCATAAGCAAGGCACCAGCTTAACTTCCCAAGCAATAAATATGGTCAAGAGTCCAGGGTCTAGGACATAAATTCACATTTGAGATTATGTCTAATTACTATTTCTACAGCTTTATTATGTTATAATCATTATGATTTCTATCATTTAAAATATTTAGTACTGGCCATCTTTTAATGAGTTTCAAAATCTAATATCAGGTCTTATGTATATGGGTCCTTGTGTCTGTGTGCATGTGTTTCTGAGTGTGTCTGAGATTTGGAAAAGCAAAAGAAAGGTATATTGGGCACAAGCATCAGTGATCTGAGTTCAGAGGAGAGGCTACAGTCCATTAAATTCTCAGATTAAAATCTCACTTAGATTCTATTTTGCTGAAGCTTATGGAGTATGATTAAACCTTAGATGAGTGTCTTAAGGTTAAAATTATTTAGCCAAGCCTAACTAGTTCCAAGCATCATTATATTAGTGCTGGATAATTGTATTTTGTTCAGCTTGCTTTACTTTACAGAAAGGAAACTTTCTTTTGTTTAGAATCAGTTCAAAGCAGTATTTGATTTGGTGTACTCCTCAAAAATGAATTGTAAATGTATTTCAGTTTTTGATTAAATTTACTGAGTAGGTTTGGGGGTGATACACTGAAACAGTAATACTATTAAGCATTATATCAATATAGATGTTTTCGAGAAAAATACTTCCACTTAAGTTTAGTTGTTCATATGTATACCTAAGGGAATTGAGACAGAGGTTAACCACAGCAGATTCAATAAAATGTTCAACAAAATTCAAGTGTTTTCCTCTGTAAATAAAAGTAAATAGCTTGCATGTTTGTCAAATGTTAGTCAGAATACCATAGCATAATCCTCACTGCTTTTTAAAGAAACAAGTGTATAATGGTAGACATTTCATAAAATAAAATTTGTCTGATTTAATGAGTTATATTTTATTTGAGGATTATATACCTAGTTCTTGTTTGGAGGACTATCTTTTAAGATAAAAATATAACTAAAAGAGATATGGTTTATGAGCTTGGATTCATGGAATATTTTACATATGATCTTTGGTTCATTGGTATAGGAACACTATAGGTGTCATATAATTGTAGTAGGTTATTAGTGCTTTTTTCCCTATCATTTTTAAGAAGGAATTTTCATATTTACTTATGATAGTTGATGCATAGATAATGTAGAAAAATATTGTGATGCTTCAGAAGCTAATCAGAAAGAGATGGGAAATTTTCATTAAACTATTTTGTTAAAAAAAAAAAAAACGGATCCCAGGCACTGATGTCTCATGCTTGTAATCCTAACTACTTAGGACACTGATATAGAGGGATGTGGTTCAAAGCCAGTAAAAGCAGGAAAGCCCCATGAGACTCTTATCTCTAACAACCCCACAGAATGCTGAAAGTGAAGCTGTGGTTCAAGAAACAGCACAGGGACAGCGCCCAGGCACTGAGTTCAAGCTCCAGAACTGGTATGAAAACAAACAAACAAACAAACAGAGTGCTACGTTAAAACACAAACCTCTACTGTTTTACGTGTATGTGCTGCTCAAGATTTTTCATGTTTACATTTCACAAATTCACTGCAAACTGTGGTTCCGTACATCGACACTCGTGTAACACTACACTTACTGTCAAAGGCTTTAAAGTTATTACACACTGAATATTTTCTAAATTAAAGCAAAACAAATTCCATTGGCAGATACCTCGTAATACTTTAATAAAATGGAAGGCAGATGTCTTTAAGGGCACCAAACACTGAAAAAGAATACCTAAGTAATGAGACTTAAAATGTTAGTGAATAAATATGTATATATATATTTAAACTAATAGCAAAAGTGCTTGTCTCATATACAGGAAGCCCTGGGTTCGATTCCCCAGCACCACATATACAGAAAACGGCCAGAGGTGGCGCTATGGCTCAAATGGCAGAGTGCTAGCCTTGAGCAAAAAGAAGCCAGGGACAGTGCTCAGGCCCTGAGTCCAAGGCCCAGGACTGGCCAAAAAGAAAAAAAAAAAAAAAGAAATGTACATTTATGAGTTATCTCTTAGGATAAACTCTATTGCACTTTATAGTAAACATTACTGCATAGAAAAGACATATAGAGCTATGAGATAGTGATAGAGAGAGACAATAGAGAAATACATATATTTCTTTCTGAAATTTCTACTATTATAATGTAAGATGTTTCATATCAGATCACAGAAAACTCAGATCTGTAAAGGACGTTCACATATTCTTCTGTGCTCTTTCAGGTACAAATGCAATCATACTATTTGTGTAATAGGAGGAAATCTGTCACACTGAAGAATACTAAGGTGTCAAAGACTCATTGCTTTATATTTCTCCCTCAGTTCTTCTATGGGTAAGGCAAATTTCCCATCTTCAGAAAAATATTGTAATTCACACAGGTGACCTAATTTATAAACAGAGGCCAAAATACAAATGAGGTCCATAAAATCTCAGTAACTAAATCTATTTGCAGGTAAAAAAAATAAATAAAGGTGCTGGGAATATGGCCTAGTGGCAAGAGCGCTTGCCTCCTACACATGAAGCTCTTGGTTCGATTCCCCAGCACCACATATATGGAAAACGGCCAGAAGGGGTGCTGTGGCTCAGGTGGCAGAGTGCTAGCCTTGAGCAGGAAGAAGCCAGGGACAGTGCTCAGGCCCTGAGTCCAAGGCCCAGGACTGGCCAAAATAAATAAATAAAGCTAATTTGGAAGACCTTAATTGACACAATCAACTTCCAGATCCTAGTATACAAGTTTGATAGCAGTCATCATTTTGTATTTATTTAAAGAGTGCATTTCAATAAATGCTCACAGATAGGACAGTCATACTTTGAGTAATAAAAAGAATCATTAGCATTGCTTGATATTTAAATTTATCACTAACAATGAATGAAGGGAATGCATTTATTTCATTCAATGACAAAATAATTTTTATTTCTTCAATTTTACAAGTATTTTAGTAAAGTCTAGTGAATCATAGAAATGGAAATTGCTTATTACATTTCATAATATCCCCAGGAAATACTTCTAGTATCTAGTATATACATAATTGTTTTGAACAACTACTTAAGTATCACTCAATACAATTTAGAGTTTAACATTCATTTCACTATAAATGTTTTTAAGGCTTGTTCTTCTTTATGTACTCAATTGTATAAATATGCAATCTTCAGTCTTAGAACCCTTATTTAAAAAGTTAACATAAATGTGCTGTATCCTCTTTTTTTTTTATCATGAATGCCTACCACATATTGGTATTCAATATTACTTGCTGGGTAAGTAGACAAATCTAAACTATATTAAGAAATGCAGTTAAAACTGTGATATAACAATTGTTTCCATAACATGGAGTTCATTTCACTTAGCATCATCTTATTTTCAACGTCCTATGTGTATGTGTAGTTTCTATTATTGACGATGTTCTTGTATCACCTTCCTATGGTTGTACCTACACTATCTCTGTAATCTTATCTGAGTATATTGGAAACCGTGTTTACTGGTATTGGAAGTAGGAAATTCAAAGGGAATACCAAATTTGAGAGACACAGGGTAAAAAAAGAGAAATAACTACAAAAGCAATACTTGCAGAACTGTTTGGTGTAAGTGAACTGAACACCTGGGGGGGGGGAGGGAAAGGGGGGAGGGAGGTGGGCATGAGGGACAAGGTAACAAACAGTAAAAGAAATGTATCCAATGCCCAACGTATGAAACTGTAACCTCTCTGTACATCAGTTTGATAATAAAAATTTGAAAAAAAAAGAAATGCAGTTAAAAAGCTTGATTTCAAGATTATATTCATGTACATAAATTTCAAATCAAACCTGTATTTTACAATTCCATTTGCTCATGTGCAGTGTAGTATATTTTAGGGAAAAGAAGGTTTCTGTGGAATTTACACATCTGCTTTCTTTGTAAAGACAGAAAACAGGTAAGAATACATATCTGACTAATTAGAACGTAAGACTAATAAAAATTATTTCTTTTATCATCTATTACTATTAAAAGGGAATTTTTTCTATTGTCTCCCTGTAAATGGTAGGTTTGATTCCTTTCTAAACAGAGCTTGCACGTGGTGGTTAGTGCACATATTTAATGAAAATATAGAACAAGTCTGGTCTGGCCCACGCAATAACATACAAGAATCTATGTATAGACTATAATTCACAGTGGCAGGGAATCTAGTTATTGCAGCGCCTTTCGCAAAATTTCTCAGTTTGTATAGGAAGTGATTCTTATGTATTATGCTATTAAATGAAATATAAAAAAAATTCCTTTATTCTGATTACACTATATCACTATATTATTGTTTGAATTAAGCCATACTGGATTCTGTTATTTCTTATGTAAGGATGCAATCAATAGAGTGAGTAAAATGCTCATCAATATATTAAAGGCTTCATACAGAATAGCAGTCCATTGCATTTAGTTTAGTATTTTCTAAACTTAGTATAGAAACCCTTCTACCTTAGCACACTTAATCTTGTTATAATCCTTAACAAAACATCCTATTTGGAAATAAATTCAGAAATTTTAATCCATGTTTAAAATTGGCATCGTAAAATCTGTCTCTTCACTACAATGCATTAATGGATGTATAGCTTAAGCCACAGAGATTTCCATGTTGCCATTGCCTTTACTATGTCCAACCTCATTATACATTATTACTACTGTAGAAAATACAAATTATCAATTCTGCAATGAATTCTCACACTTTAATAGATCTGTACTTCCATCCTCCAGTTTTATCACCTGACATAGGACAAGGATCTGATATCTTCATCAACATTAATTATTGCATGTGAACATCTTCGTAAATGAGCTGATGATCATTGTAAATCTGACCTGATGGTGCTAATTATTTGGTTTCAAATCAAAGTTAAACAATAAATGTGTACTTTGGACATTAAAATAATTTTAAAAATTATGAACACTTTAGAAAGTTGAGGAAAATGTAGTAATTAAAGTTTAAAATACCTCCTAGTGTGGACTTGATATATCTCAGCAGGGACTGGTTTTGTTGTTATCCTTGTTTATCTATGCTGTTTTGTAATACAGTGTTCCCAGATTTACTATATCTGAAATTATTTTCAAAAGCCTTCAAAGCAAATCTATGTATATTGGCCATATTTGTCTATACAGTTGTTCACTGTTATGAAGAATCCCCATCACAAGTACTTAAGGCTCACTTATCATGTTCTGCAGCTGTGTCATAAATTTTTCACTTGATTGCATATATGGTATTGTGTCTTCGTTGTAATTTCTAGCTTCGAAGGACAGCACAATATACTTAGATGTCAGAGAACAACTTCAGAGCAGTAATGAGCAATGTTATCAAGAAAATGAATGATGGTTGTCTAAATGGAAAGCTCTGTTCATATCTCATAACATGATAGCTATCTTTAACCTTGCAGGTTAATGACATTGTAATACCTTATTCCAGAACCCTGATCCATCCTCTGGTATTTGCATCAAATGTATGTGTTATTTTGGTCATAATCAGGTTAATTCGTATATGTTAAGAACATGAAAAATAACTCAAAAGTTATAAGCAGAGAGAAACGTAACATACTCCTACTGCTGTGAATTACCAATAATACTTTCATTCTTCAATCTAGAATTAAAATAAACAGCCCAAGGAAAGGAATGTCTTTACAGATTTGGTATACTAGTTAGGCCTTGAATTGTAGAGAATGGAAGATTTAAGGTACAAATTGAGGAATCTTCCATCATTTCAGTAACTTGAAGGAAAAGCAGAGCCTGTGATTCACTGGCTTATCACTTATTCCTAGGTCCATGTGAGCCTAAGTATTCTAAAATATTTTGCTTCAGACAGGTTTGTCAGTTTTTCTATACTGAAGTGTAGACTGGAATGTGGTAAGATTGCACTCAATCAGGAGCTTACTTTAATTAACTATGTGACAAAATAGTTATAATAATAGTTTGGAAATAGTAATATTGTGTAACAAATCCACATAAGGGTGATGTGTAATAGCTCCTGTCTATAAAATCCCAGGTACGACTGAGATGGAGATCAGAAGGGTAGCATGTAGAGGCCAGCATAGTCAAAAACAGAGCAAGACCCATCTCAACCAGTAAGCCAGGCATGTCTGTGATCCTCCCTAAATAGAGGCATGGGCAGAATGATCTGGGTCCAAGACTATTCCAGGCAAACCCAAGCATCTTTGTGAAAAGCATGGGGAAAGGGGCTGGAGATGGGATTCCATGGTAAAGCACTGGGCTTTTCACTCTGAGAACCCACAGGAACACAGCATAGAGTAAAAAGAAAGACACTATGATGGAAATGAACTATACAACTTGTGGGAGAGGTGAATCAGGAGGGAAAATCTGGGAGAAAACAAAGGAAGAGGTGGAACTCTTCAAAAAGAAATGTACTTGTTATCTGATTTATGTAACTGTAACCCCTCTGTACATCACCTTTGCAATAAAATTTAAATACATACATACATACATACATACAAACATACATACATACATTCATAAAAGTGGCCAGCCAGGCACTGATGGTTCATACCTGTAAAACAAAACAAAACAAAGAAAGAAGAAAGAAAGGAAAGTTGACACAATAGATAGTAAAGCTTGCCTTTCCTCCTTTATTTGTGTTTTTTTTTTCCTTCCTTGGGTGGAAGAGGTAGTCATAGTATTTAAACTCAGGTCCACATGCTCATTTGACTTGCTGCTTGCTTATTTAATTGATTTGCTTGGTCATGTGTGGTGCTCTATACTTTAGTCAAGCTTTCAGCTTGGTGATTTTTTTTGCCGGTTAATTGGAAATGGAGTCTTGAGGATTTATTTGTCCTGATTATCATTGAACCATAATCTTCCAGCTACTAGGAAGCTAAGATTACAGTGAGCCATTTACACTTAACTGTTTATGTATTTTTAAAAAATCTACCACACCTTGCTTCGGAAAGAACAAGTCATCAAGAGACAACTCTTGATGCAGCACAGGGACTTGCAAAATAAGGTCAGCCAACCACAAGGCTTCTTAGGCTCTAAGGAAATTATGAGCTAACAGGATGTTATTAGTTTTTAACTCCCATCATAAATGGCTATGGCCAGGGAGCATTACGGAATTCATGTTATTTGGAAAGTAGTAAATGACATATACTTCAAAATATACAAGTAGAGGAACAAGATTGTACATAAACCAAATAAAAATAATCAAGTACCCTGTATATAAGTCAGGTGAATCCTTGTGAAAACTAAACAGTATAAAACTTGTTTCATTTTGACAATATACTATTTCATATTGGTAGCTATTTTTATTGCTAAATCACATTTGCACAGGTAAACAATTTCATAGGTATAGAAATACTTTCACAACAGAATTCTTAAAAGACACTACTTGTAATGAAACCCAAATACTCTATTTTTTTTTAACTAAAGCTGCTCACCTTATTGAAGGGATATACACTCACAATCTGAGAACACTTTGTGTGTTTGATTTCATCTCATCCCCAGACTAGCTACAGTTGTCTGTTTCAGTGATGGAGCACTGGATCAGTTGGAAACATCACCATCTTTCTGTGTGGAATTCAGAACACGCTCAGTGTGACTTGACCTCCTTGACAGCAGAGGTCAGATTTGGAATTGGACTGAGGCCATGAGCAAAATGAAGCCAAAGAATCTGATCTGCTATAAGAAGAATGTAGAAGTAGCTGGGCAGAAGCAGAAACCTTACAGAAAAGGTGACAACTGGGCTCAGGGGAACTTGCCTGATCCTTTATTTTAGGAATTAATTGATCTTTACTTCTCTGATTTAACAGTAAGCGTTTTGAAAAAATTATCATTAAGTCATTGTACAAAATTGTCACCATTCACAAGTTTATGAATACAATGCATCTTGACCAACATCATCCTTACAATCTTCTCACCCATCCTTCCCAATACACCTCTGCCTTGCCTTTTCTAAACTTTGTAGGATATACATTAAATTCTTGCCTGCATTCTCCTCCATGATCTTTTTCAATCATCTACACTCTCCCCTGGAACCAATCTCACCTCAAGGTTTCGCTTTACGTTAGCTGAAGATGCATATAATACTAGCTAAAGCGTAGGATAAGATCCGAGGATCATGGCTTTGAGCCAACTTCAGCAAACAGATTTAAAAGACTTCTATCTGAAATTAACCAGAAAAGAAGCCAAAACTGTGGTGTGGATCAAGTGGTAGAACACCAGATGTGAACAAGAAAACTACCACGTAAGAGCACAGGCTCTGAGTTCACCCCGGTACCAACCTCCTGTTCTCACTCCAAAAGAAACGTGTTCATAGAAATGTGTAGCATAGAAAATACAAAATAGTAAAATACATAAAATATAAGGAGTCAAAACATCCCTTATAATTACCCTTAGAGTTGTTTTAATACTAAATTATTTCCATATACCACAACTAAGAAGTTATCATGTTAATCTTAAAAAGATTAACATCAGAGCAACATTTAAAGTGTGTGAAGACCAAGTTTATCTTTGGGAATATGCCTATTGTTCTATCACTGTTCTCTAGAAATACTTCATCTAACCAGCAAGTACCTATTTTCCAGGCCACATTTTAACTAAAATATAATTCAAACATAGTAAAATACATTTAGTCATAATATGATGACTTCAAAAATTTATCATAGTCACTATCTACTGCACGTGTTGATTAATAACAAACACTAGTTTAAAAGGATGGTCCCTGTTGTTACTGTATTTGATTTTGGTACCCTGGGTGTTTTATATACATCTATCTGAATTCAGGAAGGGAAAGGGAACATCAAAACGGTGAGACAAAGGACAAAGTGGGAACCAGTGCAACAGTGATACTTAAAATACAATATGTTGTAAACTAACTGTGAAACTTAGGGTTAGGAGGATTGCAGAAGTGGGAAGGTGGGAGGAAAATGAGGGAGGTAACAAGTTTGACAAGTTTAACAAGTTTGACTACCTTACCTATGTAACTGTAACTCCTCTGTAGAGCACTGATACAATAAAATTTAAACAAATAAATAAATAAAGGATAGATACCAAGAAAAGAAACTTTACATGGTGATTGTTTACCGTAGGCTGACTATGTTCTGAACACTGACTGGTAATCTCATTCTAATCATTCTAAGAAGGTTTTACACTAGGCGGTATTTCACATAATTTAGGAGATAAAAGTAGAGGTATTAACTAACTTGCTTGCTATCAGATCATAAAGGTTAGAACAAGAGTTTGCTTCTGGATTATAAATCAGTGTTATCCATGATAGCTTACATAGGAGATAAGTATTTTAGCTTACATAGTAGATAAGTATTTTAGAAGTTAAAAATTTTCACTGTCACTAATAGAAAAGTAATTCCCCAATTGTGAATATATTTGTGTTGGTTCTTTAATTCAAAGTTCTAAGGAACATTAACCAAAACCTAGGTCTTTTATTTGAGAAGAGGAACAGAGCCTAGTTTACCACTGTAATATCATGTGGCTGATAAAGTTTATAGGTTTTGGTAAATAATTTATCTAACTAAATTAAATGTTCTTGGCTAAACTGAATGACATCAGATAAATAGAATACCCTAAATCCAAATTTTGACAATTTTATTATGATCCCACTGTTAGCTAAAATATAGCCGTTTAGTTTCAATTACAAGATCTAGACCTCTAACCACATATCAAAGAATAACAAGTACAGCCAAGAGAAATAGAAATGATTTAGGACAATATGCCGAGATAAAAAGAAAAAAAATGTTATCATAGCAGTACAAAACACAACATTTATACAAACAGAAAATAATTCTACACATATCACATTTTGTGTGTGTTCAATACAAAATGAGAATGATATTGATTCAGCTTAGGAAGTAGTCACAGTTCTTTGTGGTAATGAAAGGTTTTATGTTATAAATTGACCTGGGCCTTAGGCTGATTAGCATTAAGATAGACTGTAGGAAGGAATATTTCAAGTAATGTAGACAGAACACAAGAGGTCAAATTTTATATAAATCATTTGGGAGATATCATCGTGGAAAAATAAGCGATAGGTATAAGACCACGAGGACATTAGCACTAGGTTCTAAATCAAGACAGTTCCAGGTTAAGCGCCTTAGACCATCATTTTCTTCCTTAGCGCAAACATGGAACAGTGTAAAGGGAAGAAAAGTCAGATAATATAGCAGTGAATAGCAAACACTTCAAAAACTTCAAATGCAAGAGGACTCTTGAGCATTCTCTCTTCCCCTGCTGCCTTTAATGGAAATAATCAACAGGAAAGCTGGATGATTACAGTATATTTTTTTCTCTGTGGGAGAGGGAGATTATGTACTCAGAACCATAAAGCATTTGCTAGCAAAATTAATTCAAATTGACTTGCATGGCAGCACTGTCACACGCATTGAAAACAGCTGAAGGATGGTTTATTTAGAAAAAAAAAAAAAGGATCATGATAAACAGCAATCAAACTGCTTGGAAAAAGTACCTTGTGTTTGGGCCCCAAGGACCTTTGAAAGGCCCAGATTTATTTGACATCTTCATTAATAAATGTGAAGATGAGAGATTTTTTTAAAAGAAATGCCATATTTACACATGGAAAGTGATATAAACATCAATGAGAATAGAAAATGTTTTCTGAGGAAAATAGGATTTAGGTCTCAATTTTGCATAGATTCTATTATTTGGCAGAGAAATATCTAGGTAGAGATGAACAAATTTCCTTGCAGTACTTAATGAGAAAAAGGAAAGTATTAGTATCTAATATGAACCGGATAAAAATTACAGTGAGGAAAAAAAAATTCAGGAAGAAGGTTATGTCCAGATGTCACACATCAAAACAATAATTACTTGAATATGTATATATGATCTTCCTTCTTTTTTTCTGCTTTGGTTTTGCTTTTTGGATGCTACTGGGATTTGAATTCAAGGTTTATGCTTGCTAGGCAGTCAGTCATTCTATCACTTGAGCCACCCCTCCAGGCCCTTTTAACTTGGTTCTTTTTCCAGTAGAGTCATGTTATGCCCCTCAATTCCCCTGGATTGACTGGACCTAACACTCCTCATGTTGATGGTATGACAGGTATGGACCACCACGTCCATCATTTTTTTTTTTTTTTTTGCCTGAGGTAGTGTCTTATGAACTTTGTGCTTAGGATGGTTTCTAATCAGAATCATCTCAATTTAAGTAGCAGTCCCTGGGATTACAGATGTGTCTCACTGGTCACAACTTGTATAATGATCACTTCGAAAGGACTCGAAGTTAATATTGACACTGGATGGTCCTTGCTTATGATATAGTCAATTGCAAAATAAAGCAAATGAAAATTAAGATTTGGATACAAAGCTAGACAAATTGATGCACATTGTATCTTCACATTACGATTTGGGGAAAAAGAGAACAGCAGAAGTTCAGATGAAACAAGGCAATTTGCATGGCAAGGCATACAACAGCAAAGAGATAACCTATGTCACAGCAATGCCTTTCTGAGCTGTACTACATATCAAGCATGGAACACCTAGTTCATTTAACTGTCAGGTCAGTGGTGGATTAAGGTAAGTAGATTATCAAGAGAATGATACCAAAAAAACTTCATTTCCTAACTTACACTTTTAAGTTTTCCTGTAAGGTTAGAAGTGTGTTTTAAGGCCACAAATAATTACATTATTTTATACTGACCTCAAATAATATACTCAGTGATCACCCACGGGAAAATTTTTATGCATAACATATAAGATACATTAGTATTAGCAAATATTATGTCAGTATCATCCACATCTTCAGGATACTGTGACTACTGATAGCTCAATGTATGCACATACATGAACAAAAAAGACATCACGTTAGGTTCACTTGCAGAAGCAAAGGTTGGACATTTTAATAAACTTTTCTTCATAACTGCTAAGATTCCATGTGGGAAATCTAAATGCAAAATTTTGTGTCTTTTAACCATCAGCCTATGCTTAATGACTACCTTGAATCCTTTAAATTATTTACCTTAATTACCTTATGGATAAGGAGTGTATTCATTTTCAAATAAAATGAACACAAAGCTTCTTTGGATGAGTCTGAGTTCTGTTCTTCATTACATTGCCATTTGAATTATATATTATAATATCCATTTCCTTAAGAATTCACTTCTATCATTGTCCAAATAAAGACCTTCTCCACATCCACTAATCTGTTCTTTCCTTCCCAGTTCAGCATTCCTTTAATCTTTATTGCCTCTTCATGCTTAGTGTGGGCCTCTGAGTTTGTTGTTATTCTCCTTCAGAAGGAAACAGCAAAAAAAAAAGATTCTTGCAAAACTGAAGGTGATTATAATCAAAAGAGAGGAGATACTCAGTGCTCAAAGACATTTCCCACTGTTTTAATTTGGGGAACATAGGCACTACACACAAACACACACACACACACACACACACACACACACACACACACACACACACACCCCTTTTCCCCCAGAATGTAAGTGCCAGAAAAGTCGCTTAAGACCTTTTCTGATTAAGCATGAGACATTAAAGGTGTGTGCCTAGACCACAGCAAGTAATCTAATTCAGTCATTTTCAATTTTGAAAGTTAATAACACTTTGTCTCAAAAAATTGAGTAAATAGGATACAGTGACAATAAAACAAAGAAGCCATTATGTTATTACATAACTGATCATTTTTTCTTTCTCTCCTAGGCATAAACCAAGTCACTCTTCTTCTATGTTAGTACAATTATGACTAAAGTCAATACCCTAAATTTCTAAAATGAATTACTGATTATAAATGATCCCAATGGCCTTAAAGATTAACATAAAGTTATTTCAAGGATGTATTTGCTTTTTAAAAATATTTTTCAGAATGGGAGAAAATATATATATAGCACTAGCAAAATAAGAACTTCCCATAAGGCCAAGAGGTGATGCCTAGGGGAACATAAAACATCCAACTGTGGGCTCCAGGAAGTAGCGAAGACCCAGAGGGACTGTCTAGTTCCATCAACGCAAAGGAAGCAGGTGTGTCTTATGATTATCTCTAGAAATAGCACATGGAAAAAAAGAGCAATGGTGGAATTTCTGAGATGTAAGAGTGTAATTCATTCTAAACAAACACCTACGATCAGTACTTTTTATTCTCATAAGAATAAGCCTGGAAGATAATTGCTAAACATTTCCAGGAAACTATGATGTTTAGCATACGTTTCTGGTACATAGATAAATCAGAATGAGATGTTGCAGAAAGTGAAATAAATAACTCTAAGGTAACTAGAAAGAAGCAAAAAATATTTTCAGTGTGTTTATATTTAAGCTGGTGATTCTATGAACATGAGACTGATTAAGGTAAAAAAAGAAATGGAGAAGAAAATACTTAACTGAGAAAATATTCATATCAGAAAGAGTTTAATGGGTCTATAGTTGTTCAACCAAATGACTCAATCAGAAAATTAAGACAAAAAAACACTGCTATCAGGTAGATTAATCTAGTGAGGATAGTTTTACTATTGTAACTGAAATTGGATTTACACCACGTGATAGTTTCCTTTAGAGAAAGAGACATATGTACACACTTTAAGGTTCTGTCTTGGTCTAAGAAACACACTTGGGTTTGGAACCACACATTTGAAACTTAACGTGAAGGTAGTTATTATAGATATTTTGTTCTTATGTTTATAGACCAAGTTAGCCCCAAATTAAAATCTTGGTATGTTCTAAAGTTTTGAGACATTCCACAATAAAAATTAATTTGTTAGTAAGTTCTAAACAGAGAAGCCACTTTAAATACAAAGTGCTGAAGTGAAGGATGCCTGTATGAAAAGGGTGTGTACCATGTGGTTCCTAGCACACAAATTGTGGAGAATGAGAAACTCTGCAGCGAGTGAAAAACAATACTGAGGCATTGGGGAGGGATGGAAGAAGGAAGCATAGTTGGATGTTTGAGGATTTTTAGGGCTTTGAAATTCTGCTGCATGAGGATATAATGGTAGAAAATAATAATATGCATTTAAATCTACATAACATCCAATAGTCTATTTTAACACACAGTATAAAATCGGTTTAGTAACATTTTATCCTTATATGTTTCTTAAAATTAACATTTCTTAATTTTATCAAAATACAGCATATTAATAACTACAGGGAATAGTAAAACTAGCAATTGTTATTAATGTAATGATGGTATGTTAATAGTTATGTTAATAGTTATGGAAATGACTACCAGAATTATGAGATGGCTCGCAGGAACATTTGTCCTGCAAATTAAAAAAAATAAAAATTAAATGATAGTGTTCAATTAAACTGAATGTTAACAAAGTTTACAAACATTTTAAAATGAGATGAAAACATAAGAGACAGGTTACATGAAGTATATCATAAAATCAACAAATCTCTTTATCTCTTTCTAATCCACAGTACTTCTGAAATTCTATTTCATAGAATCACTGACAATTTTAGGAAAGTTCCTTAAGTATTTGAAAATGAAAATGTTTAGGAGTCACAATATGAATCTTTATCAAAGACTGATCTGAACAAAATAAGTGCAAATAAGCCGTGCTCAAATAAGCAGTGAAAATTAGAAGAGATTAACTACTCATAATTTATACCAATTCATCTTTAACTCAGTCTGTGTTTTTCTGGTTTTTGCTTGGATTTGTTTTTTCTTTTGGATTTGTTTTTTTCTGAAGGAAAAATCTAAAAACTCCATTCCATACTACTGATTTTATTTGAAAGGAAATTAGAATACTGACTCCCATTATGAGTGTTAAAATACGAAAATTGTTTAATCCTTCCCAAACTTCACTGACCATCCATAGGCCAAACAGGTATCTCAGTGTTATTTCTTTTAACAACAAAAACATTACTATCTGACTACATTCTTAATTTGCAAAGCAGTTTTTTTAATCAGCCATCATTGTTTCTATTTCTTAAGTAGTCTAGTGATCTCATGTTTCATTAAAGATATTATTTCAGTTTGTCTTAGAAATAATATTGTATACATGTGTATTAGAACTAGGGAAGAGAAAGAGAATACCAAAATCAAGAGACAAAGGATAAAATGACAACCATTCCATAAGCAATACTTACAACTGTAAACAACTGTACAATTCATGGAGGGGGAGGAGGAGGGAGAGATGGGGGAATAGGAGGGAGGAGGTAACAAGTTGGATAAGAAACGTACTCACTGCCTTACATATGAAAATGTAACCCCTCTGTACTTCACTTTGACAATAAAGAAAAAATAGTAGAAAAAAAGAATACTATGAAATAGATCAATAAAGTAGCTAGCCTCACCATTTATAAGACTAGAAAATGGAGATTCAGAGAGCCCTCTCCCTCCAAATTACATACAGAATTCTATTACTATAGCTAGAAATTAAGTTAATACTTCTTATTCATTGTGTGTGTTGTAATCTACAATTACATCTGTATACACACATAAACATACACACATACACACACAGTTATATATCATGTATTCAGTATAAAAATTGTAACCTAAACCTTGGGGTCCTATATGCCAGACATTGTTTCAAAGTGCATGCTTGCTTAGTGAAAGATAAAGTAAATGTCATTAAATTCTCATTTAAAACTTCCTTTGAGATGAATTTTCTTTCTAGCACCAATTCCTGCAGTGTATACAATAGAGGGTTGTCTTGTGTGGTTTGTTCAGACATGATGCTGAATAACTCACCATTTGGCCAAACTCACCTCAGGGTCAAATTATCAAGGATTGGACTGGATTCAGTTTCTTACAAACTGAATAGTTTTGGTTAAATTACCTATTTTTAGTTGGTTTAATTTGCCATCAATCAATAGTATGCTAAGTAGCCTCTGTGTATTTTTTTAGGGCTCAATGTTAATTAAGCATAACTATGTAGTAAAGATAAATTTAGGGATGGAGGCAAGATTTACTTAGAAAGAGTGATAAGATATTGTGTATGTAAACACCAAGAGCATAATCATTCTGGTTATATAACAAATCACTTGAGTGACTTTAAGCAATATAGTTGCCTCTTTAAAACCTGTGCACATCTATAGAAACATTGGACTAGAAATTCTTCTAAATACCACCATGCTGTCTTTGTTAGTCACTAGCAGTATCGTGAACACCATCAATTCTCACTATGCCATGATTCTTTATTAATTTCTTCCCTTAACATAGTTTAAGTATTCATATTGTTTAAGTACTGTTCTTGAAATAGCAAACTGGAAATGTTACTTGTCAGTGTCAGGGTGGTTCTATAATGAGTATGAATGCTTTAGCTTGGAAACCAAAGTATATTAAAATATTAACCACCCTAATAAAATTTTGTCTCATAGAATGAATTGTTTTTTACATAAAATTCATGTGACAAGATTTATTATTTTCAGTGTAAGATAGTGATTTTAAAGTATATTAATTACGGTGGGTTTTTTTTGCCAGTCCTTGGGCTTGAACTCAGTGCCTGAGCACTGTCCCTGGTTTCTTTTTGCTCAAGACTAGCACTCTACCACTTGGGCCACAGCGCCACTTTCGACTTTTTTCTATAAATGTGGTGCTGAGGAATCAAACCCAGGGTTTAACTCTACCACTTGAGCCACAGCGCCACTTCTGGATTTTTCTATATATGTGGTGCTGGGGAATCGAACCCAGGGTTTCATGTATGCTGGGCAAACACTCTACCACTAGGCCACATTCCCAGCCCCTGAACCCAGGGCTTCATATGTAAGAGGCGAGCACTTTACTACTAGGCCATATTCCTAGCCCTTAAAGTATATTAATTAGTAAGATAATTATACCAATATTATTCATATTATTATAATGAACACATTATATGGTCATATGTGCCATATTTTATACAACATATTTTAATAGTAATGTACATGAATAAAACAATGTATTAAATTGTTAATTATAAAACTTTCCAATGAAAACATTATTCTGAAAAATTTTCAGTGGAAAAATCTTCAAAAACTGAAATAGAATCTTTAAATGGTGACAACAAATATTGAAGTGATAGTCTGAGAAATATTTAATAGCAGTGAAATTTAATTCTTCTAATGTTTTCATTTTTCTAATTCTGCAAAGAAAATTAAAAATGAATTGGTCTCAGCTTTGAATCAGTATTTGTTATAGATATTAATTTTATTTTCTATGCAACATGATAACTATAATGGCAAAGGATCATCAAATCACAGATTCCTTTTATGTATGAACTCGTAGTTGGGGTTTGTTTCTATAATTAAGAGTCCACTGCATTTTTCCAAGATCTCTGTACTTCGACATGACCAGAATGAATTGGCAGGTAGATTATGTTTGGAAATCCTTAGACACTAGGAAATGACTAGGATAGAGCTGAACATCATCACCACAAAGGAAAACTACAAGTAGTCTGTACACACAGAGACAGACAGATAGATAGATTGGTTGATTTTAGGAAATGATATGTTTAAGGAAAATAATGTATTTAAGAAAATGATATATGTATTATTTAATCACTCATGATTTTTTCCTGTCAAAGCCAACTTGAGGACCTTCACCACACCTCACACATAGTCATCCAGCATTTGGTAAATTGAGAGAATTTGAAAATTCAGAGAATTCCCAATTCCATGCACATAGAGTATGCTGTATGCCACCATGCTTGAAGGTCATGTCTCAAGGAAAACTGAACAGGGACTTACCCCATTTTTGGGGAAAGCAATCCATCCAAGGTCCCCCATAACAGTGCGTGAATCCAATAAGTTCACTGAAAGAGAAAACATACAACCGATTAAAAGACATAACAATGTTTCCCTATAGGAATAGTGTTACTAAATGTACATTTTTTATAGAAATAAGATTATACTATGTTTTTATTATTAAAAATGTGATTAAATTAAAAATAGAAACCATTATGGGGATGAAAGAGGGCAAATTATTATTATTACTATTATTATTTTTATTATTAAGTGAGGTTCAGATTTGCATGCAGTGCTTGATATATGCTAGAAAGACACTACTGACTAGCTTATATCATCAACCAAAGCAATATTTAACAAATACTTAGATAACAATTATAATTACAACATATAAACAAGCCAGGTGCCGGTGGCTCATGCCTGTAATCTTAGCTAATTAGGAAACTCAGGTCTGAGAATCAGTTTCACAGCCATTCCATGTAGGAAAGTCCCTGTGATTCTTATTTCTTATTGATCACCAAAAATAGAGCTGTGGCTCAAGTGGTAGAGTGCTAACCTTGAGGGGGAAAAAAAATGACTTGAGTTCAAACCCCAGGACTGGCACAAAAAAAAAGGTGGGAGAAGGGGAACAAATAATAAGAATAAGAAAAACCAAGAAAGAAAAGACCACACTAGGGCCTAGGGTCTCCCATCTATAGGCCTAGATACTAGAAGACCCAGATCCAAGGACCTAAGTTCATTGCCAATCAGGGATGACAAATGTTAGAGACTCCTGTTTCCAGTTAACAAACTAAAAGCTGGAACTGGAAGAGCAGCTCAAATAGTAGTATGAAAGCCCTGAGCAAAAATGTGCATTAGAGATATTGAAACTCCTATATTGGTACATGCTAAAAAAGAAATAGAGGATAGATAGATACACAGATAGATAGATGTAAATAGATAGATAAATCAATAAAAAGCCTGTGAAGCTTTGTGTAAAGAAACTCCATCTTGGGATTAAGCCACAGCTATAAAATTGTAGCTAAACTTATTTTCTTCAGGAAAGCTGTTATGAAGCAATTAACAAATAATTTACATTAAACAGCAATAAACTATTCCCAAGCTTGTAACATTTTTGTAATATTAACCAAAATCTGTTATCCAAATTGCAAATTTAATTAAGAAATAAATCTACAAACCCTTAACCAAGACAAGAAAATGGTAATGAACTGGGGGTGGGGGGGGGGGGGAGGTTGTTGGTATAATTAAGAGTCCACTGCATTTTTCCCAAGATTTCTGTACTTAGACATGACCATAATGAATTGTCAGGTACATTACACTTGGAAATGACTACGATAGAGATGACCAGCATCACCATAAAGAAAAACTAAAAAGAGTATGTACACAGGCCCACACAGTCATACACTCTCCGCTTACATATACTCCTTCACAAATCAACCTAAATGAACAGGTACGGTCTAGTGGTGTGCTTTCGATAACAGATGTGCTGGATTTCAGATTCTTATCTTTACAAGTCTGCCTCTATCCCACAGAGATGTTTCTGGACCAATTTAAATAAGCAGTTAGAGGGACTGACGCTCCAGAAACTTCAAGAGCATTAATTTGAAATGACATAAAATTAAAGTCAACAATTCTATCTGCAATTGTAATAACAGTCGATAGGCTGCTGTCACACTGTGGAGAATAACACAAGATTAAAATGACTAAGATTGATAAAGTTATGATTATCACATCATTGCAACTGGAATTACATATAGTGTATAAATTTTAGGTACATATAACTTTTATTATCTATCAGCTTATTTCAAATTGGAATACACTAATGAGAATAAGATAACATTTTCAAATGTATTCTATTAACTAAACTAGAAGTCTATAACAATATTAGCAACATAAAAATAAGACTGTGTAGAAAACGCAGATGTATGCTAATTATGACATATGCATGATCTTGTTATGCTTCTCTTTCTTACAAATATGCATGAAATGCATGCCTTATGATGTTTCTGTTATTGTATAGGCTACTCATATCATAATGGTTTTATGGGATAATGAAACCGTTTATGGAACTTAAAAACTACTATTTGAAACAACAAAAAGAAAAATACCTAAAACTGTTTTTACCCCCCACTGACTATGGAGATCTGCCTCACCAGTCATGCCTTTGCTTCTGATTTTCAGTCAGATTTACACTTTGTTGTGATTTTTTTTAACTCTATTGTTAGTTTTTCTGGTTTCCATGGGGATAAGGCTACATTAAATATAAATGTCCTTGTCCTCATTTTAGTATTTCTGGGGCAGGAGGGCTCTGTCTAGACAGGACTAAATACCAAGGGAGTGCAAACTTAAATGGTTATGTTTATTCATTTTAACGATTTATGGGATGAATCTTTGATATTGAGTAGCAATGTATCTGTAGAGGAGATGAAGTAGAATTAGCAAACTAAGGGGGTTACTGAAACAGCAATCAAAGAGAACTAAATCCTGAAGTAGCAAACTGATACACATTGAAATTTTAGGAATCTGTAGAGTCTGCCTGGAAAAACAACATTCCTTGTAGGCATCTTAGTATGCAAATTTGAAATATTCACTTTTACCAACAGAATTCTAAATGTCTTTTCAAAATAGGGTTGTCCTCACTTTATTTGTATTTGTATTGTCAAGGTGATGGACAGAGAGGTTACAGTTACATACGTAAGGTAGTGAGTAAATGTCTTGTCCAACTTGTTACCCCCTCCTTCATTTTTCCCATCTGCCCTCCTCCTTAATCTCCCCTCCAGTTGTACAATTCGTTCACAACATATTGTCTTGAATATTGCTGTTGCATTGATTCACCTTTTACCCTTTGTCTCGCCATTTTAATGTTCCCCTCCCCTTCCTTAATTCAGACAAAGATATATAAACTACCCAGGTACCAGAATCAAATATAGTGACAACAGGGGCTAAATCATAGGGAAGATACACAGAAGACACATATAGTATGTTAAAAAATAACATCAATGATAAACCACTGGTTTCCATATTTTGGCAATCATGTTGCTTAGTGTCATCTTATGGGATCATATGCACCTATGAGCTACTGAGCTATTGTCTTCAGAACAGGCACATCGTAATCCATACAGGATCAATAGAGACCAAAGAAATTACCCTTAAAGCTGCCAGAAAGACGAGAACAATCACCTATAAAGGAAAACCAGTCAGAATTACTGCCAATTTCTTAGCAGAGACCATGAAAGCAAGGACAGCCTGGAATAAGGTACCTGCCACACCCAAAGAAAAATAACTACTGACCAAGAATACTGTACCCAGCTAAGCTCTCATTCATCCCAAAGGACAAATAAAAACATTCCACAGCAAGGGAAAATTGAAACAATACATCTCCACCAAAACATGATTACAGAAAATTCTCAAAGATGTCCTCACTTTAATTAGCCTTAATCTACACCCTTTCCCCCCCACAACCAATGGTATTAAATGGATGACCTCAAAATATAGACTTAGCTATTAGTATGCATTACTAGAAGGTTTTAATATTGAATTATGTTACAAAGTACAAAACTAGATATAATCATAATCTATAAAATTTTACTTACATGGCTGTCAAAATGCTTTAATAGGATAGATGAGGAAGTTTATAGAAAATATATATCTGTCAATTCATAGTACTGTCTATGTTCACTTTCATTCTTGAAATATGATTTCAATAAGTTCACAATGCAAAGAAGATTACGTATATATACCATTCCTGAATTTGCAATGAGAGAGTAAAATTAATCGCTTAAGATTACTTTCAGATTACTGCATTATGATTTTTGTCCTTTCAAAGCAGAATAAATATTTTAGACTTGAAACAAGTTCTCCAGTGCCTCAGAATAAATACTAAAAGTTTACAGGGATGAGAGAGAGAGAGAGAGAGAGAGAGAGAGAGAGAGAGAGAGAGAGAGAGAGAGAGAGAATATGTAATGAGGCTTGAATTCAACACCTGATTGCTATTCTTGAGCTCTTTTGCTCAAGGCCAGCATTTTACCACTTCGAGCCACAGCTAGTTTCCATTTTGGGGTGGTTAATTGGAGATAAGAGTCTCAGGGACTTTGCTGCACAGGCTGGCTTTGAACCACAGTCCTTAGAACTCATCCTCCTAAGTAGCTATGAGTATAGGAATGAGCCACCAGAACCTGGTTAAAAATGAGTATCTTTCTTTACTTATCAGAAACAGAAAAAACAAAAAGAAAGAAACTAAATCTGTTCTGTTACCCAGGGTTTAGGAAATGTTTTATGTTTCCTCAGCAACCTTTTTCCTTTCAAATTTCTCCTTTTCATTTGTCTGTTTTTCAGAAACTCTCATCTTCAAGAAGTCATCCGTGATTCTCCCTCTCTAAATCTGAATGAGTAGGTATTCCTACATATTTAATAGCACCCAGATTTTAGCTCTAAGCTTTGAATTTTATCATTGTCTTAGAGAATACTCCAAGTGACTCATGTTCACAAATCTAGTCTGAGTATTAACAACTGAGTAACTGTCCGGCAAAGCAATTATCTGGTCAGTAGGGCAGATCAAAGGGTTTGTCTGAAATGCCTACACCAGTGGGTTTAAACAAGGACATTTGATAGAACCTGCCAATGTTCTTTGTTATAAAATCTGTGGAAAGAGGGTAAGGGAGATATTTTCAATTGGCAATTAATGGAAAAAAGCCAAGGTGGAGACTAAGCATTTTGCAATGCACAAAGTAAAAGGTGTTGAGGATAGACTCTTGTGACATACATTTCACTAGTTGCAAAGAGGACGAACCTTGTGGATGCATATGCCAATAGATGAACCTAAATTGTCTATGTTTCCATGTTTCTTTGTGTGTCACATCATTACCACTGTCTTTTTGATAGAAGTGAGTATATTTGGAAGTGGCCCTTAGAGAAGAAAATAATACATTCATTCTAGGAAATAAAAATAATAAAATCATCTTAGTTTGAAAGAAAAGCAGAGACTTTTAACCACACATTTCCCCAATTTTTTTTTCACAAAACGAGTGTAGTTATTACTAAATATTAAAAGAGGTTCATGTTTATGCTTTAATAAAGTCTCAGCATTCATGATGGCCTCTATGAAGATCATTATACTTCTGGTTTTATTAATGCTAATTTTCCCCAAACTACTTACACAAAATACAGAAAAAGTAGTTATGTAAAAAGAAAAAGAAAGAAGAAGGGGAGGAGGAGGAAGAAGTGGTGAGGGAGGAGGAGGAGGACAAGGAGGAGGACGAGGATGACGATGAGAAGGAGATTAGGTCCATGTAAATGTGAATTTTCAAAAGTTAATTTCCCAGTTTTATTACCAAATTTTTGAAAAAGGAGGGACTGGCAATAATAGAGTACAATCACTAAGTGTCTTCTGTGCTACAATTACAGTAATTAAATTGTTCTGAACAGTATATATGCTTGTTGTAAATTGCAATGAATATACAATGAGTATTGATCTCCATTGTACAACTTAATTAAAACTTGTCCATGAGAAGCCACTAATGAATATAATTAGAGGAAATGTTTGATACCACAGTTATCTCAAAGACATTAATTAGATATCTGAAATTTTGTGGGAAATGTTTTTATTCTATTATTGATATTTTAAACTGGAGAGACATGATTATCCTGAGAGACAGCCTTCAAGGTCATATGTCCCCAGCTTTCAAGCGTATAATTATGATAAAGATGGGCGAATAGATTGGCATTCTAATCAGTAATTAAGAAGACTTTTTTCAGGAGAAATAACTCTACAGGGGTCAATGAGTATGTAATTTATACTGAATTCCTAAAGTTAATATACATGAGGAAAAAAACTCAATAACTGAGGACCTTTCAATAAGTAAGAGTCTTATATGTTGGAAAAATAAATAATAGACTCTAATAAATCTAATTCTAAATAATCGTAAATATGCTCTAATTGTATTAATATGGATTGATCATTTCAATGCTTTCTTGAACAAGTCAAGAATTTATTGTGAAAAAGGCAAAGGATTGCTGTTAATTTCCAACATATTGTCTTGCGAGTATTGCTGTTGCACTTGTTAGCCCTTTATTCTTGCAGGTGGTGGGGCGGAGGGTGGGGAGGGAAGGAAAGTGAGAGGAAAAATGAGAGGGGAGGAAATAAATTTGAAAAGAAATGCATTCACAACCTTACCTATGTAACTGTAACTCTTCGGTATATCACCTTGACAATAAAAATTAAGATAGAAAAAAATGTACGTACTACCTTACGTATGTAACTGTAACCCCTCTTTACATAAGTTTGATACTAAAATGAAGTTTAAAACAAAGATTGCTCTGATTTGTAATCAGTTTCAAAGGAAGTAAACAAACTGATTAAGATCCACTAGGCACAAGAAAACAACTAAGATGACAATGTTATACATTCTAACAATATAAGATTGATTGTACTTAACATAAATACATACAGTCTGGATGTACACAACTTCCAAACACCCAGACCTGTGTCGTGTCATATCGACTATTCTGCTTTTTCCTGAACATCTTGCTAACCTTAGTCACTATGAACAGGACAATATATTGGATTTACCAGGAGAAATAAAGACATTGGAATGTATATGTGGTCAGACTGAAGAATAAAAAGACAGACCTAAGGGCATTTAATTGCATTACGGTCCATCACAGTAGGTACACAAGACCTACACAGTAGAAAGGAGCAGTAGATGTTACAAAACATATGCTTACACTTGCAGTACTTCCGTTTCCACCATAATCTTCACATTAGCAAGCACTGTTACTGTGGCAGATAGACATCTACCAAGAATATATTTCAGTAACAGCAGACAGACTGAACATTCTTTATCTCTGAGGGCATGGAATCAAAGTCATATCTAGTACAATGGACTTTTGGTTTTTTGTGAGGACGTTAAACTTGAATTCAAGGCCTTGCCCTCCTTGTTTGTGCAGCAGGCACAAACGAGTTTGAGCCAAGGCTTCAGAGGAGTTGGCTATTCTGAGGATGGAACTTTGGGACTTTTCTCCTGAGGCTGCCTTTGAACCATCATCCTCTGTATCTCGTCCTATGAGAAAGTAGCCTTACGAGTGTAAGCCATCAGCACCCAGATTAAAGGAGACTTCGGATAAATTCTTGGTGCATATTTCCACTTAACAATATCAGAGAAGATATTGGTTTCAACTACAATCCACTTTTAATCTTTAAAAGCTCAAACTCATAGCCTTTACCTTTAGTTCCATTCAGCACCTATATGATTCTTGTGTGCTTCTGGGATAAATTTAAAAAATCAACAACTGCTTCAGGCAACAAAGAACAATTAACAAAATGTTTGAAGGGGAAAGGACACATTTCTCATTGCAGAACCCAATTTAGAAATCTGGCTTAAAAGTTAGATTATAAGTTTAGAGACATTATGTAGATTTCTGGCATCCCTTGGTTTGACTTAAAGGCAGAAATCAATAAACAGCTACATTTCCATGGAAATGAATGGTAGAACATTATTTCTTTTACAGAGCCTACCAACACATGCAAAGAAAGAATAAGGGGAAAGAACATATTGGATTCTTACTCTGAGGGGTATTTTATGAAGAAATTATTATATGCTCTTTTATATAATCATCTCAACAAACCAATCATTGTTCATCCAAGAATACTGGCTAGTTACAGTCCAGTTCAAATCCACAGAAGAGACATCAAGAAAGAAGTAAGAAAAAAGTAGTAACTGAGATCTCACGACCAGCCATGAGCTATACCTGCTGTTTCCTGTAGCCTCCTTTTGCACACAAGGCTTGCACACACACATCCCTCTACGACATAAACGTATCTCCCTGACCCTCAAAAGGCCACAAATTAAACCCTAGCACATATGCCTTCTCCTTGTTTCTACATACAATACGGCTGCAAAAAGACTATTTGGGAAATATTACACACACAAAAACGAGTTCCATTTTAAATTATTATTGCCCTCAAATGTCAACTTTTCTTTAAACTCTGTCTTGGAGTATTTCCTTCTCTTATACATTAGCCACAAAATATTTTTTTAATATTTTTAAAAAAATTAAAATATATTTGACTGTAATTGGTATTCCTTTCTGGTGAGTGGTATGTTTATGTTTTCTTCATAACACACATTACTGAGTGCGATGTCATCACCTGTACCTCTTTTCTCACATTCTTGTCATTCTAAGTAAGGCACTATACGCTATCTATGTAAACCCCAGTTAGGCCTTTACTCAATTGACTCCATTATTGGAGGAAAAATTCCCTAACTTGTTTCTCAGTAAAACGGCATAATATCCAAAGATTTCTTTACCACAGTAGATATAGAAAGACTATTGTTCTCCTATTTCAAGAATCTCATAATTATATGGTACTTTTTAAAGACGGTCCTTCCAATATCAAGATCTATTCTCTAGTTTTGTTCTAACTTTTTCACTGTTTTATTTTCACAATTTGAAACCAATGAATTTATTTTGGTTCATTTTATTAATAGTTTCAATGTTATAATTCAGTTCTTTTCAATGAGCTTTGAAGGGTTTCTGCAAGTGAAAAGACTCTATAATTTAAAAAAAAAACACAAAGAAAAACTTGTGACACATTGGGAATGACTGGGTATTGGATTCATTTCCTGAAAGTGACACAATCCTCTAGAAAAAGCAAGGAGGTTCAGTAAGAGAGCAAAGCCTACAGGCTGAGATCAACAAAACGAAAAGGAAATGAGAATCATGAATTTTCAATCCTTCTAACCTCAAAATTGGCCTCTCTTAGGCTTTGTTTATATGTGGTAAACACTTATTTTTATTGGTTTATCAGGTGAATACAGTCAGTAGATGAATGGATCAAGAAAATGTACATATACACAATGGACTCCTATGCTTCTATCAGAAAGAATGATATTCCTCCATTCTTTTTTTTTTTTTTTTTTTTTTTTTTTTTTTTTTTTTTTTTTTTTTTTTTTTTTTGGCCAGTCCTGGGCCTTGGACTCCGGGCCTGAGCACTGTCCCTGGCTTCTTCCCGCTCAAGGCTAGCACTCTGCCACTTGAGCCACAGCGCCGCTTCTGGCCGTTTTCTGTATATGTGGTGCTGGGGAATCGAACCTAGGGCCTCGTGTATCCGAGGCAGGCACTCTTGCCACTAGGCTATATCCCCAGCCCCATCCATTCTTAAGGAAATGGGAAGATTTGGAAATAAATCATACTAAGTGAAGTGAGCCAGACCCAAACAAACATAGATTCTATGGTTTCCCTCATTGCTAATAATTAATACACCCTAGCAGAAGATCACAATAGCTCAATAGCCATGTACAGATGAAGACATAAGAAGATGCTAAGGGAAAAGAACCCCAAGTTATGGAAGTAAGTGGTTTATCACTGTCATTGTTATTTTTGAGGAACTTTGCGAAATTATGCCACTTTTTCTTTTGTCTTTTTCCCATGGTTTTACTCCTAATGACACTGTAACTCATTTTGGTACCCTTGGTATTGTATATACATGTAGCAGAACTAGGGAAGGGAAGGGGGACATCAAAATGGAGAGACAAAGGGTAAAAGGCAAACCAATGCAACAGCAATACTTAGACAACAGTATGGTGTAAATAAACTACAACTCGGTGGTGGTGGGGTTGAAGAGGGGGAAAGGTATGGGAAATGAGGGAGGAGATAACAAGTTTGATAAGAAATATACTCACTGCCTCACATATGAAACTAACTCCTCTGTACATCACTTTGACAATAAATAAATTAATTTAAAGAGAGAAATATACTCATTACCTTACTTATATAACTGTAACTTTTCTGTAGATCACCTTTACAGTAAATTATATTACATTTAAAAAAGAAGCTTCACCAATGTGTTTTCAACAAAGGAGCCAAAATTGCCCAATGGAAAAAAAAGATAACCTCTTAACAAATGGTGCTGATAAAAGTGACTATGTACTTGTAGGATGCTGAAACTTGACCTCATCACTAAGCTTGTACAAAATTTAATTACAAGCAGATCAAAGAACAAACCTGAAACATAAAATCTATTGCAGGAAAACTCCAGAAGTTATAGACAGAAGTAATTTTTTTCTGAAAAAATTCCAATTGCCTAGAAACCAAGAACAGCAATTGACGAGTAGGACTAAACCCGATTTGTTTAATCCCATATTACACAGCAAAAGAAATAATTACCTAAAGCAAGAGGCAACCCACAGAATGGGAGATTATTTTCACCAATTGTTGCAGAACTTACAAGCAGTTCAAAAACTGAATGGAAAAAACCAAGTATTTCAATAAGTAAATGGTCAAGTGAATTTGAAATTTAGTTCTCAAGAGAAGTAATAAAAGTAGTTAATCGAAACATAAAGAACTGTTCAACATCTTTATCCATTAAATAAAATACAATTCAGAACCAATTAAAATTCAATTTCACTGTAGTTAAAATGAAAATTATCAAGAAAATATGGAAAATCCTGGCTACGATTTGAAAAAAAAAAGAGAAGTCCCATACACTTTTCAGTGAGAAGGTAAAATAGGGTAAGCACTGTGGCAATCAGCATGGAGTTTCCTCAGTAAAGTCAAAATAGATCGGTCTTCAGATTCCGCCTTACCAATATTGACCACATATCCATGAAAGTGTAAATCTATATACAAGAAAGATATATTTATACCCAAGTTTAGGGTAGAGTTTCTCACAATACACGGTGGGAGGAGCTAAAAAGCTCAACAACAGGTGAATGGATAAAGTTATGACTCATACAAACTACAGATTAACACACAGCCATAAGGAAAATGAAATCATGTCATCTACAGAAAGATAGATGGAAGTAGAGAGCATCATTATAAGTAAGGTAGACAAACCTCAGAAATACAAATATGGTGTGTTTTCATTTATATATGATAGCTTGAAAAGAAGCATATTCATGTATGTATGTACATATATGCTTGCAGGTGTGTATATGTTCTATATATCCACATATATATTTATGTATTTGCTCTCATTTTGAGATTATTTAGGGTTATGAAAGGTGACAGAAGGAAAAGAGGGAGACTATATCATTTTGAAATATATTGCCACTATGTATGAAAATGAAAGAAGGAATCCTATGGAGAAAAGGAAATAGAAACAATAGAGAGGGCTGTTCTGAGAAAAATATAATAAATGATTATGAAATACCATGGTGATATTCTTTTTAATATACTCACTCAGATACACATATACATAGAGAATAACAGGAATCGGTGGCTATTTTGTTCTTTCTTTTTAAAACATATTTATTTCTTTACTGTCAAAGTGATGTACGGAGGGGTTACAGTTTCATACATAAGGCAGTGGGTACATTTCTTATCCAACTTGTTACCTCCTCCTTCATTCTCCTCCCCTCCCCTCCTTCCCTCCATGAGTTGTACAGTTGGTTTACAGCATACAGTTTTGTTAGCATTACTGTTGCATGTGTTTGTCTTTTATCCTTTGTCTCTCCATTTTGATATTCCCTTTCCCTTCCCTAGTACGGTAGCTATTTTTGAGAGGTTTTATATCAAGGGCTAATGGAGAGGGCAATGGGGGATGAAAGTGGTCTAAGTAGTTTATTTGTATGTAGGAAAATAGATTACTGATATATGTTGAAGAAAGGAGAAGATGGTAAGGGAGAGCAATAGAGGTGAGTTTGATCAGTATATATCACAAGTATGTTTGGAAATGCCCCAATAAAACAACCCGTGTACAGGTAAAGTGTTTTCATAAACATTTTTTTGAAAAAAACCAACCAAACGTATCACTGCCCTTCAAAAATTTAGCAGTGAAATATTTTTTATCACAAAATACTGCATGTCTTTGGTAGTAAAAGAATCAATGACAAATTTATATTCAAGTCTTTGAATTAAATGACTTGGATAGAGTTCTTGGTTCAAAACCAGACAGACAGAAAAACCCGTGAAACTCCATCTCCAAAGTAATCAGCAAACAACAGGGCTAGTATGTGACTTAATTGGTAGAGTGCCAGCTGAGAAAACATGCCAATCAAGCCAAATTAAAAAATGGCAATGCATTTTACAAATCTAAATCCAAGGAGCTGTCAAAAAGAAATTGAGAATAGTATCCACTGTCAATCTATACAAAAATCAAGGCAAAGCTAACATAATATCCACTAACAGTTAAAGAAGGAGTAACAACCAATCTCAAACCCATAGCATAAAAAACCCCCAGTATCATACAGTTCATAAGGGATCATTGGTGGCAGGCTATAATCATACTTGTGACATCTTATATTTTTTTATTGTTCATTTTTATTAATTTATTTTTGTCAATCTTGGACTTGAGCTCAGGGATTGGGATCTGTCCCTGAGCTCTTTTGCTCAAGACCAGTGCTCTACTACCTTGAGACACAGCTCCATTTCCCTCTTTTTTTTTTTTGGTGGTTAATTGGAAATAAAAGTCTAGTGAACTTTTCCTGCATGGGCTGGCTTTGAACCTCAGTCCTCATATCTCAGCCTCCTGAGTAGTTAGTACAACAAGCGTGAGCCACCAATGTCCAGCTTGTTTTCCTATCTGTAAGAGGAAACCAACACTGCATAAAATAAGAGGTTTGAATAATCGTCATATCACAGCATAGCCTCTCTTATTGCCTGCTTAGTCCTACAACACCATGTATACAATTATTATATGCAGCTACTTCTTTCTAAAACAAATGATTAGAAAGATTTATAACTCACAATTAACTTTTACCTTGCCCAGGTCTTAAGACACTGACTTTGCTGTCATGTGATCATAAAGAAATGATTTGATTTTACTTCTGTATTTTATTTTATTTTATTTTGCCACTCCTGAGGCTTGAAATCAGGCCTGGGCATTATCCCTGAGCCTCTTTAGCTCAAGGCTAGCACTCTACCACTTGAGCCATAGCACCAGTTCTGGCCTTTTCTGAGTAGATTATTAGAGAAAAGAGTGAGTCTCAGGGACTTTTCTGCCTAGGCTAGTTTTAAATGGCGACTCTCAGATCTTTGCTTCTCGTTTAGCTGTGACTATAGGCATGAGCCACTTGGCACGATATTTTTTGAAAGCCCCAATTCTTCTCTTTCTAATGTCAGTGGCTGACACTAATAAAACTGTATGTTTTAATTTATATATCATATTACTTAATTCTAACAATGAACTTCACATAAGGAAATTGAACTTGAGGAAAGGAAATTGAACCTGAGCGGATTTAAATGGGCCAATGGCTCCAAATCCCAGTACTAAAAAGCATAGAGGTGGATTCTAAGCCCATGTGTTTTTTGACTTTTTATCGCTTTCTTTTAATACTGTGTATCACTTGGCCTAAAGTTGGCTTGCTGAATGCAGAGATTCACTCCTCTGAAATTTTAAGTTCTAGTTCAATGAGTTTTGCTAATTTGTGAATTATTGATGGTAGGCTTCTAATACAATGTCCTTACTCTATAGCAATAAGATAAAAAAAAAATCCTCAGCTACAGTAATCTAAGCAGAAGAGACATTAGATTTTCCCTGCGGGAATAAGAGTTCAGTATTACATTTTCAACAATTAAGTTGTATAAAATAAAGGGTAAGCAACAAAGTAATGATGGACCCTCTTTCCTTAATTAAAAAAAAATTCCTAGCCATTATGCTTTAAGCACATGAATGGAGGGGTGAAATAGAGCATGTATTTGTCCAAATATTCTAGATGCTTAAAAGTTGAAAAGCACATTAAAACAAACTATTAGAATAGAGTGGAAAATGTACACCAAGGCGAATATTTGTTTTGAATGTATCCTTTCCCCCAGACCCTAATTAGCCCCAATGCTTGCTGGAAATATATCAAACTTCACTATAGTCCGAACCATCATTAGCTTTCCAGCCTGGAAGGGAAAGTAAATGATGATAAGATCTGAATATGTGCTAAAATAGGCAGAAACTTCCAGAATGCCATAATGTATATTTTTAAGGTGATGGCATTTTCCACAAATAAGCAAATAAGTGGGTAATTCAGTAGCTCTTTTGATAAAATGAGAGGTGACCTAACTTTTGCTGACAACTTGAGTCACTGTTTTCATGTTAGTCTTGCAACTTTGTTAAAATTTAATTCAGCACTACACAGTGTCAGACATACATATGATTCTTTATTACTTAGGAAAGAAAAGAAAGGTACTACAGGTGAAGTGGGGAAAATAATTTGTTTTGGAAATGAATCAAGATACAAAAATACAGGAAGAAGTACTAACAAAGCACAGTGAATGTTGCACTAAGTAATTTCAGGTGTTGAAACATAAGCATTTTCATACTCACATCCAATGACATCTCAAAATAGCTGCCAACATTTATGATAGCTTCTTAAGCCATCTATTAAAGTGAAATGATTTATGAATTTCAAGACAAAATCAATGAAATAGGCATCATTTTCCCTTGTTAATCTGGCACCTTCGATTTAATTTTACTCAAAAAGAACAACAACGGTTGCTACTTGTAATTTAGCAAGGTTATAAAGGAAAGAAAGACAAAGGAAGTAAAGTCAAATAAAATAAAAGATTACTTCTATCTTTCTGATATCCTGGCTAGCACACCTTGATGCCTATTATCCATATATTATTTATTCTCTTGTTCCAGAATCTCAGTGGTGCTTGGTGTTTGTCACACCAACTGTCTGATTTTAGGAAATATACATACTCATATTTTTATGTTCTTTGCTTAAAGCAAAGATCTATTGGTCTTAGTGACCACTAAATTTGGCCATCATTTTACATAGTTCTCACCAGGGAGATATTAATATAAATTTGTTTCATTTTTTTCAAGTTTAAGGGTTGTTGTTTTTTGTCTAAACTACAGAATTAAATGCCACCCACAGTATTCTGTGGTTTTTCTTTTTCTTCTCTCTCTGATAGGCTCTCAGATATAACAGCCTCCTTATAATCTTAAAGTAGCACACATGAGAGTAAAACAAAGAAAATGACAGATTCCTGTCATGACATCTCTAAGCTTAGTGAACGTAAGTCACCAGACACCTATTCCCCAATCTCTTACCCCAATGTTTTTTTTTCAAAATATCTGTATATTAGTCTACTTTGTGACCTTTTTTCCTGTTACACAATAGCAGCATAATATAATCCTATAGAATGGAAGTAGCATATAAATGATTGAGAAACATTAGTTTAAGTGTGAAGGAATATGATGTTTATAATAAATATTTACTTATAAACAAATATTTATTGGGTTTCTATTGAAGTGCCGAGAGTTGCTCAAAGCTTTAGGGACATAACAGTGAATAAAACAGGAATTTCTTCCTGATTGCTCACTCAACCACCCAAATGTGCTAGGCCCTAAGAGTTCTCTTTAGATTCAGATTATGTGTGAAATAATCCACCAATATTCCAACTCTGATTCTCTTGGGATATGATTATCCTAGTTAATAGTGGTACTTTAGAATGTGTAAATAGTGCTTGTATAAACTCACACCAAATGGGCTTACTATGATTGGAAGTTAAATGTAAAATGACACCTACAATTTGATAGTTTTGAAATTAGTGGCCATAGATAGTCATTGCTTGTATCCCAAACTATGGTTTAAATACTTTTTCACTTACATACACACTTTTACAAAATGTGAACATCTTATGTTTGTATATTGTACCTAGGGCTATTTCACAGTCATTTATAGCACCTTTAACAATAGAAATTGCTTTTGTTTCCACTATTAGATCATTGAATCTCTGTTGTCGCTGTCTCCCCTACCTGCTCCTACTCTATAACTTGTAGCTTAAAATGCTCTCCAAAGAGCCATGAATAAAAGGCTTAGTCACTAGCTGGCACCAGTGGGAGGGGTTGGAAATTTTAAGAGATGGAGCCTAGAGGGACCTCGTCCAGTCTCGGGGGATGCATGGTTGGAGACAATGGTATGGCTTCAAAACATCCCTCTTGTTATTTTCAAGACACCATGTGAAATTAGGCCCTTTTTTTCTTTGTCTTTCTTTCTGTGGTTTTACTCCTGATATCACTGTAACTGATTTTGGTACCCTGGATATTGTATGTGCCTGTATTGTATTGGAACTAGGGAAGGGAAAGGGAGTACCAAAATCAAGAGACAAAGGATAAAAAAGACAAACCAAGGCAACAGCAATACTTCCAAGATTATATGGCGTAAACCAACTGTACAACTCATGGAGGGAGGGAAGTGGGGAGGGGTAAGGCAGGGTAAAATGAGGGAGGAGGTAACAAGTTGGATAAGAAATGTACTCACTGCCTTACGTCTGAAACTGTAACCCCTCTGTCCATCACCTGGACAGTCATGAAATGAAAAAAAAATATATTGTTTATTGGAGAGATGATTTATAGAGAGGTTACAGTTATGTAAGCCAGGTAATGAATACATTTCTTTTGAACCACGTTTCCCCCTCCCTCATTCTTTCCCAGTTTTTATTGTTATTATGAAGGTGATGTACAGAGAGGTTACTGTTACATGAATCAGATAAAGAATACATTTATTTTTAGACAATATCATCCCTTCCCTTGCTCTCTCCTAGTTTTCCCCTCCAATTACTACCCACAAATTGATAGTTCATTTTCAACATAGTGTCTAGTGAGTACCACTGCTACATTTGTTCACCCTTTGTCCCTTCATTTCTCTGCCCCTTACCCTCCCAAAGATAATTAACTAAACAAACATGACAAAAAGAAAAGAAAACAAAAAATAGCAGCAACATGGAAAAAAGAACTCTTGATTTTTATTTCCTGAAGTTCATTTCAATAACTATTATTTTATATGATTTGATACACATAGCATTTCTGTCTCTGTCCTCCTAAGAACACTATATAGTACATTGTTTATATGTAAATCCATTACTGTTTCTCATAAAACCTCCAATATCAGGATATTATGTAAAACCTACAAGACTTGACATTTTAGAAATTTCTCCTCCACTAATCCAGCAATTGAATATTCTACTTAACTAAGATTAGACCACGTTGAAATTTGACCATGCCTTGGTTCCATAAGACAATTCCACCTATTCCACAGTTAGACTGCCATGGCAATGGCACTTTACAGTAAGGATTTCTAAAGGTTAACTTTTGATCTTTAAACTGACATCATCGTCTTCTGGCACCAGGCCCTGCCCACCAATTCAATTCTGACTATTTCTATTTTAAGCAAGGGTTCATACACACAGACAGAACTCAAAATAAAGACGTTGCTCAAACTAATGATTCCCCTAGAAGTCTAGATTTCATTGGAAATGCTGTAATAAATTTTGTTCCAATGAGTTTAGGTGGGACTAGATATCATGTGCTCAAGAGGATCCTCAGTTTGGCTCTGATGAGCACTTGGGTACAGAAACACTACTTCAAAGTAAAATATATCAAGGCTTATAACTTGATATTCGATAGCTTTATAAAATTGATATTTTAGCTACATGTTTATTCATGGTATTATGATATCATACTAATTTTCTAGACATTTCTTTTATGTGCTAATACAGAGATCTTCAAACAAAGCTCCTAATTGCCCCAGAAGTTCTAAAGATATAAGCAGGTAAAGGAATGCAAAAGGCAAAACACAGCCTGGGAAAACTCTGTTATTATCCACCTTATGTACTAGTTCTTACTGAGATATTTGTTTTCTTTTTGATTGGAATTGCTGCTACAAAAGAAAAAGAAAAACAAACAAAGAAAAGCAGGGTGGGGGGGGGCTGAAAACACAGCTATTATGTCCTTGGCTTTCCATAATATAATATAACCTAAGATAAAAATCAGTTCTTGTTCATAGCATCCTTTAATATTCCAAACAAAATGTAATTGTGATTTAATTTCTTTCAAATTCTCATCAGAAAACAGTTAGTTCCCTGATGTATTGTCATCAGAGTTTCTACTAGAAAAGAAGAGCTGCCTTACTGAGAGCTCATACCTAAAATGTCTTTGTGTTCACTTAATCATTAATGATGGTGAGATAATCTTTTTTTAAAAGTTTTTATTATAAAACTGATGTACAGAGAGGTTACAGTTTCATATGTTAGGCAATGGATAAATTTCTTGTACTGTTTGTTACCTTGTCCCTCATACCCCCCCTCCCCCTCCCCCTTACCCTTTGGTGAGATAATCTTACTACATGTTTTCTTGTTCTTTGATTATATCATCCCTATGTTATTTTGTGTTTTGGGAAGGGGGGTTGTGGGGCTTGAACTCTGTGCCTGGGATCTGTCCATGACCTCCTCAGCTCAAGGCTAGCACTCCAACACCTAAGCCCCATGGAGCCTCTTCCAGTTTTCTGGTGGTTAATTGGCGTTGAGAATCTTGTGGACTGTTTGGCCCAGGCTGGCTTTGAACCGTGATCCTCAAATCTCAGCCTCATGAGTCTACAGGATTACAGGCATGAGCCACCAATGCCCAGTGTTAATTTATTTTCTTAAGAAGCATATGATTTTTTAAATAAAACATAAGTCCATTCTAGAAAGAGAAATAAATAAAACACTAATAAAGACGTTTGGATAGATACCACGTTTAGCACAGTGAGTGAAGCGAGGAGCTCGAACATCATACATGCCTGACTCCTCTCATGGAGGTGCCGCTGTGAGCTACTGCGAATCACTAAATTAGCCTGAATTCTCCAAAGCTCCATTCTCATCCACAAACCAGAATAAAAGTACGAATTTCAGAGGGCTATTGTTAGAATTAAAGAAGAATAGGTGTTATGTCTCGCCAGAAGTTATGTTTTAAATCCCTGGTGACTACAGAAGGGCTCAATTAAAATAAGTCCCACTGTTCAGTAGAATCTAATACTTTCTGATATTTTTATGTATTTCTTGTTATTTTATAGTAAATCAATTTATTTTTCTTGGAGAGAAAGCTAATTAAAAACACCTCCAAGAAACTAAAATCTCTACTTAAGAAGTTAACTTGCCAGACACCAGTGTCTCATGCTTGTAATCATAGCTGCTCAGGAGGCTGAGATGTGAAGATTGAAGTTGTGTACCAGCCCACACAGGAAAAGTCTATGAGGAGCTTATGTCCAATTAGCCAACTAAGAGTGGGAAGTCAGACTGGTGCTCAAGTGGTAGAGTAGTTGTCCTGAAAAAGAAAGAAAGAGAGAGAGAGAGAGAGAGAGAGAGGGAGAGAGAGAGGGAGGGAGGGAGGGAGGGAGGGAAGGAAGGAGGGAGGACGGAAGGAAGGAAGGAAAGAGAGGGAGGGAAGGAGGGAAGGAGGAAGAAAGGAAGGAAGAAAGAATGAGAAAGAAAGAGAAAGAAAGAAGGAAGGGAGGAAGGAAGGAAAGAAAGAAGGAAAGACAGACAAAAGAAAGAAAATCAGGGATAGCACCTAGGTGCTGATTTCAAGCCCCAATTTGGAACCACCCCAAAAAATTGTTTTTCAAAAAAAACTATTTTAATGCTCTTCTGTTCCCATAATATATGGCAAAGAGGAGGAAGTAACAGTTGGATAAGAAATGTACTTGCTTTACATATGAAAATGTAACCCCTCTGTACTTCACTTTGACAATAAAGAAGAAAAAAATTAAAAGAAAATAATCTTTACCATGTCATAAATCTAAAGTATGTCTGAGAAATTACAATCCACGAAATCTAGAAAAAATAAAAACTATACTCATCTACTCCCCCAAAATTTGAAACAACTAAGGAAGAGATGTTTTATATTAGTTTTTCTAAATTATAGCAAGTTAAATAGAAATTTTGATTTTATGACCTTAAATTTGATGGTGATGGCTCGAATTTTATGAATTTTGGAATTTGCTATAAGAAAGTGAGAAAAAATTTAGCAATTGGTTCTTAAAAAGGAGAATTGACCATAAGATTCTACTAATTATTTGCTCTAAGTTTGCTAGTCCTAGGAGAACTTTCTCATCAATGCATTCAGCAAACATAAAAGAAAGTATGTTTCTTGCAAATTTCTTGGTATTATTTACTATTAGCTGATAAGTCTTTCATTTGTTATTATTTCCAAGTAAAATAAGGCTTCCTAAAACCACTTATAAATTATACTGTATGATTACATTTGTATAATTATATAACATATAAGTGACACAGGATCCATGTAAAATCCTGACTTTAAAGTCTCTTAAATAAATTCCTTAGTAGTAGTTATTTACTAAGCAAAAATTTGACATTTAACATTCTACACCTATGATATACAATGGAAAATTATGTATGGCATCTGGCTCTCAATGTGTTTTGAGAGAGGCAACTGTTTCTTCATACCGATGCATTGAGAAATGGAAAAGCATATACTACTTGAAGTTTCATTGGAATCTACCTTGCTTTGCTAGGCAAATCATATCTCTGTGAGTAGTAAATTCTCAGTTCAGAAGAAAATTCTCCCTCTGATTAACCTTTACTTTTTAATGGGTTTTCTACATGGTAAAGATCAGAAATGCATAGACCCACAGGAACATAATTCCATTTCAGTGTGATAGGAACTATTGGGAATAAATATGATTGTACAAACTTGAAGACCTGATCTGTGCAGAACCAGGAGGAAGATCAACTCACACAGAAGAAGGAGGCGATTGTTTCTGACTGAGCTCAGACTAGCAAACTGCACTGGAAGCAGTTCTCCACCTCCGAACAGTTGAGTCTTCAAGAAAAAAAAAAAAAAAAACTGGCAGGAGAGGGGGTTAGAAGCAAGTCATTGAGAACCTTGCACTCAAGCTCAAGGAGTTTAGATTTTATCCTAGGGGCACTGAAGGGCCATTGAAGGGGTTTTGCCCAGGGAGTAAATAAGAGCTGCCTGAGCTATTGAGCTGAAGCCAAGCACTTTTCTTCAGATATTTTTATTCACAATAAAGATTAGACAGTACTCACTGACTAATGTAGAAAATTAGACTTGTTAAATGTTATTGTTCCAAATTATGTCTATGCACATGTAACGTTTAACACTTTCAAACCTTACTTACATATCTGAACTTTAACAAAGCACTTTAATGATTTAAGCCCAATTAATCATTCAATCCTAAATGTACTGTAATAACATCCTCATTTTACAGACAAGAAAATAGGTTTTCTGATTTACCCAATGTCAACACCCAGACCTTGTTCCCTTACATTTTGTGATTGTATCTCTCACCCAGTTTCAAAGTGAGACATTGATTTTATAGTCAAAAAACTGTTGATTTTTTTATACTATTCATGATTTTGAATGAGATCAAACATTCTTGTTTGATTTCCTTCGTTTATGAATGAAATCACCGTTGTAAAGGCAAATGGTGCTTATCAATCCTGTAGGTTTTCTGAGAGATTCACGTGGAATAGTGAATTTTCATAACAAAACGTTATACAAAATTAATTGTAATGTCAATAAGTTGTTATATGTAAAAGGAAAATAAACCTAGTTGTTGGCTTGTACTAGAGACAAAAAATGAATATGTTTTACACAGAATCATTCAGTCTCCTCCCCCCACGCCCCAGCCGCTAATCCTGGGGCTTGAACTCAGCGCCTGAGCACTGTCCTTGGCTTCTTTTTGCTCAAGGCTACCACTCTAGCACTCTACCATTTGATCCACAGAGCCACTTCTGGATATTTCTTTATATGTGCTGAGAAGCTGAACCCAGTGCTTCATGTATGCAAAGCAAGCACTATCTACCACTAGGCCATATTCCCAGTCCCTCAGTCTCCTCTCTTGTGTGAAATAATTCTGCCTAAAAGGTAATTTGCTACTAGTGAGGGCAAAATTATATTATATTTTCAGATACACCCACGTTCTCCATAAAGCAAGAAGAGGTCCTTAGCAATTGACAGAGATGTTTGGAAAAAGAGTCTCTTAGATTTTGCACATTCAAGGTAAAGCTAAAATTTCGTCTGATTCATTCTCAGGGACGAAAATATTTCATTCTAAGATAATAGGAAAATTACAAAGATAAAGAACACTTGATCTGAAAAGGAAAGGAGGAAATTGGTGCGACTAGATCTCATCCTCCGCATGTGGGGCTTTGGCCAAGGACAAAAAAACTGGAATACAATATTGGTGAGTGAGCATGCCCTAGCAAGTCACCTAGAGGATGGACTCATTAGGGAGAAGGTTAGAATAATAAGTGATCATGCCTCCAGACCTTCTCATGAGTGCGCTGCACCTGTCTGTGGAACATGGCATTATTTTGATAGCAAAGATCTGAGTAACTAAGGATGACGGATGGCAGCTATGTCTCCTTGCGTAAGGATAAGAACAGGTGCTTAGTCGTGAGGCCTGTGCCGGAACGCAGGCTTTACCATGTGTAAACTTGGGCTAGTCATTGAATTATATCCTACTTTGATTCCCTCATTTGTAAAATAGAATTATTATGATATTAATGATAACCATAAAGATTATTTCTTAATCTTGTTTAGAGGAAGACAAATTAGTAACTATGTAAACCACTTAGAATAATTTTTGGCAAACTGCAAACCAGGGATTAATGTTACCTGTGATTATTGCACACAGTATATGCATTCATGAACACGAACAAATATATATTCTATAAGCATATCCAAGCACAATACTTCCATAAGTTCCTCATACAAACTAGGTAAAAAAACCAAATCTCTCACATAATTATTTTAAAATCTTTTTGAGTCAGGTGCTGATGGTTCATGACTATAACAATAGTTACTCAAGAGGCTGAGATCTGAGAATCATGGTTCAGAGATAGTCCAGACCACAACAAAATCTATGAGATAATGATTTCCAATTAACAATCAACATACACAGACATGCACACAGACATACTCACAAAATGGATCTATATGATTCAGGTGATAGAGAATTACGTTTGAGTGGAAATAGTGAAGGTATATTTCCTAGGCCCTGAGTTCAATCTTAAGTACTAAAACAAAAAAAAAAAAACTTTTTGAGAGTATAACATCCTGTGTATACTTTTAAATTGCAAATTTCAAACTAAAGAAAAAGAGATATCTTGCTACTGTGCCAAACATATATTTCACGAAGTTTCATGAAACTTCTTGTTTCAATTGCCCCCAACTTTCTACTTTGAATAACATGTGTCAGGTCATTTAAATGACTTCCTCCCTATCAAAAGAGCACATATAATACAAAATGTTATAATGTGTTAAACATAGCATATGTAATTTATATTATATGATGTATTATAAGTGCTTTAAAGTAAAACCAAGAATATACTATGCTAAGACAAAATATATAAAATATGTAAAAATATTTCCTCATATGTTTTGTGGCTTGTTGAAAGCATTTTGTTTTGTAGCCACTTTTGCATGGACAAAAATGCAGTAAAAATGCAACATTTAAAACCCATGCCCTTTGTACTGACAGATATGCCTTTATTTTCTATTCAAATCCCTACATTAAACATTAAATAACAAGGAAAAACTAGCAAAGTATTGTGACATATCATGTGGTTGAATTATATCTTGGATAACTCTATGGGAAATCTATCTTTGCAATTCCTTTTGTTAGGTTGTATTCCCAGCCCTGATTCCCTTTAATCATTCCACTCAACAAGGTGATCACCTCCGACTATGAAATCATGTCTTAGATCCCCTATATGCACTGGGGGTAAAGACAGAAATTAGCATTTGTAGTGTACCTATGGAGGACTACAAATTTTACTAGGCAACATCAGTATATGTATATTTTTCTTTGTCTTTCCATTTTAACTATTTGAAACTTGAGGTGGAAAGTTCAAACTATAACCCTGAGATCTGGCAGAACAGTGTTCATGGTCATAACATCTTGTTTTCAACTGCTGTGCTAGACGCACCATTATTGTGAGATATTATATATGCATATATATGCAAACATATATATGCATGCACACATATACATATATACACAGATGTGTACATATTTAAATAGGTATATATGTGTGTGCATGTGTGTACACACATACATATATAATTTTCATCACAAATTTCCCTCTCATTTTTTTATCCTGATTCTTACCAGGAAACAGAGTTCGCACACATTAGCCATGCAGGATATTTAATTAGTTATGCTCTTAGTTTTCCTGTGCTTTTCGACAATGTCATTTTGTTTATAGCACTACCAGTTAGAACACTGATTCATTCCATTTGTTCTCTACAACAGTTGTGGGAAGTTTGTAGTGCCATTATGAGCCAGATTACTGCTAAGTGACCTGAAATTAAAAAGAATTAAATGATTATCCACAAGATTTAGTTAGTAAGTGATGAAGATGAGCCCAAACAAAAGTGTTTACTTTTAAACCCTGAGCTAGAAACTTCACTTGTTTCTTTTTGATATTTCTTTTTTTTCCTGTGATTTTAAACCGCTTATTTGTTTCCCTACTTGATTTCACAGGCTTAACTCAAAACCAGAGAAGAAGAGTCCACAATATTAAAATGGTACTTGTCTTTCTGTTGTGGCCACTTCTTCCAGAGAAATCAAATGTGGTGGCTTGAAACCATACATGGTCAAAATCTTTTTCAAGTATTCCCTGCTTTCGGAGGTTGGTTCTACCTCTTTTGAGAAGACTCATTCACGTGTCTGCAGAACCTAGAGTGAACCCCTTGGATGAGAAGAGGGGCCATTGTCTTATTCTATAGGACTGGCAAGCTGCCTCACCTCTCTAGCTATTATTACAGGGAGGGAAGGCTATGGGCGAAAACTCAACTTGGCTCTGAAACCAAACTCTTTCAGGGGACTGCTGGGCTGAACTGGTGCCAGCTGGATCTCCCAGCTGAGTTTGTCTTTCCATAGAAAAGACATCAACAGGCATCCTGGAACAGGAAGGTCCAGCCACTGTAAAGTAAATAAATGAGCTGTCTTAGAAGAAAGGTAAAGCTGACAGAGATTAGAAAGTTTTTACACTCTGATTCCTAAATTAATTTTCAAAAGCATCTCTGTTTGATACCATTATTTTTTTAACCCTCAGGGACATGACTAATAAGCAACAGTTATTGTCCTCATAACATACCAGTGGAAATCATAAACTCTTTGAGGATGCTGGCAGGTACTTGTAATCAGCTCTTACTCTCCTCACCTGTGTTTCCTTCTTGGGGAAGGAAAGGAATGAGGGAAAGATATGACAGATGAAAGGTAAAATATGACATTACTAAAAAAAAGGGGGGGGACAGTATCCATCTTTGAATGAAAAAGAACAGACTGTATTTTCTCTAAATCGTCCAATACTTATCCTGAAACATGTTTCCAAGTAGGAACATTTTCTCACAAAGCATATGCAAAATATTTCAACCTTCAGTCTTGGACTTTCTGATTTAATTTGTTTAAGTAATTCATTGACTAAGAGCTGTGGCCCAGTTTGCGTACAACTGAGGAGAAACTTGGTAGAGAAAGAGAATGACATGGGCAACAGTCCAAAAATTAAAATAAAATTAAAATTATTACAGATATTTAATCCCAATTATTAAATACCTAGGGTGCCTAAAGCCACAAATGTTTAGCGTGACTCAAACAGTAAACCTCTCGATGACTAACAGGGAATATGTGTGCATGTAATAATAACCACAAAGTTCCTTTTCTCATTATATCATCATGGTTCCTACCTTCAGAGTCGAAGTGAATCAAACGTAAAAAAGTGTCTGGTATGGGTGAAGTCTCTTTAAATGACAATGAAGTGAAGACCAAACATTTTAATTAACATCAAACATGTGGTGGTAACACATTAACATCCTTCTCCTCTTTCTCCTATCCTTACCATAAAGCTTCACATGCCCCAAAATGTGTCCACGGGCACTTCTTTTTACTCACATCTCAGCTAAGTTATTATGCTCAGCTTAATAAAAGCACCATAATTAAAACCATGAACAGTGAATCACTGGGAGACATACAGGGAAAAAAGCATGACCTAGATTCTCCCTCCTTTCAACCAAGTTTGTATCCTGTCTGATTGTTTGAGAAATTATTTAAATGATATTAGTAAAATAACTCACAAGGTGATAAGAGATTAGGGCTATGAACCCTATAGAAAAAAAGGAGAAAACTTTATGAGTACAAAAGACTAGACTTTATTTAAATGGAATACAACTAACTGGTACTCTAAGGGTAAAATTCACACACAATTCTGTACAGGATTTCCAAGCAATTTTTTAAAGATGTTGGACATCATTCCTTAAGGTTGATTTACATTACAGAAAAGAAAACCATTATTCTTCAAGTTGTAGCTTAAGCTGTATTTAACGAACTGTAGTTAAATCTACAATTAAATAATAGTAAATGTGATAATATTAAACCATAGAGTTTTTTAAAATTCAAGTTAAATTACTCACTTTTTTTCTGACTTGTAAAATCTAGCATTCTCTTTACAGATACAAGATGAAAAATTTGAATTTGGGGAAAAAAAGAAAAGTAATATGATAAGTCACTAGACATTTCATCATTCTAGTTCAAATTCTTATATATGTTATAGCATTTTTCTGTGTTTCTTTTCATTACAGCATTGACCAGTTAAGGTTTTTTAGAGAATAGTGGATTAAATAGGAATTTAAACATTTCTAGTTATGAGATGTATCGATCTGAATTACATTTAAAATTCAATTAAATATTTCCTATAAAAATACTAACTTTAAATTAGAATCATGGTGTGTGTAAAAATAACTGGGATGAATACCTTCTATGCAAAACCTTTTCTGTAAATGATACAAATTCCAACCATTTTTGATGGCTCACATCTGAATATTATGCATGTTTAGGTATTGAAACATTGTTGCAATATAGAGTATTCTCTAGTACTCAAGAATGTCTGTGTCACTTACATTTTGTTTTGTACATGCCTATTTTATAGTACTATTTATGACATGGGTGGTATTGCTGTTTTGTGAAAAATTCTTCATCAAAACCATACCTTCTATGTGTTGACATATGAGTTATTGAAAATGAGACATACAAAATCTTACACTATATTCTCTTTTGCCTTGTTTAAAACCACAAAATATACATCATTACCTATGTGCAAACACAGAACAACAAAGGAAAAACAAATATATATGTCATATATTCTGAACTAACCATTTTCAACTAAACCAACAATTCAGACACGTTTGCAGCGTCAAATACTGTACCCTTCTAAAAGCAATACAGCACTAGAGTTATGTTTTAAAAATTGTTATGGCTACATCCGAGAAGCTGTTTTGGTTTCCTGTTTTTACTGCATTTTATTGAGTAAACAATTTTTAATTATTTTGAAGGTATGTATTATTAAACCTTTCTACAAATATGATCCACTGACATCTCTGTTGGCAAATATTTTAGAACTTAAAAAATTACCTTCAAAATTTACACACACAGAAATAGACTTATACAATAGTTAATTATATTATTCTAGAATACAATACATAATATGCTGTTTAATATCAACTACCTACTCTATTCGGTTTTCTATGTATAAAACACACAGGACAAGTTATTTTAAGAAATCCTCTTATTAGAACCATCCTGCCTTTTCTAAGCTAGAGTCCTAGACCTCTAAGAAGAGTTAGTGTCTTCTGAGTCTCTAAGACAACAATTTACATTTTTAGCTCTCAAACTATTTTTATAATCATAATGTAGAAGGCAAATATTGCACTGGTTTGTAATGTTTAATAACATTAAATATCTGAGCATCAAATTTTAATTTATCCTGGTAGTATTTGAAAACCATTATGAAGCTATTTTAAGATTGTGAAAATCATCATAAAATTATTCAAATACTTAATGCCTCTTTTAACTTACATCGAGCTATTCACTGATTAAAAATATATCTGCTCAATTGAAGAAAAAAGATAATGTGTAAGAAGTAATCAGTACATTTTACACTTGTTGTTTACTTAAGTATGAACAATGTTTTTTTTCTTTTTGAAAAACAAAATAAATTTGATCCATAAAGGAAAAGTATCTACTATTGATATAGTTCTGAACATTACCCTCTATTTTATAATTAAAATGTAGAAAGGTAGCAATGGGTTCCTAATAAAAGATAAATTAAATATCCATTTGAGTACATATGTATGTGTGTGCGTGCATGCGCGCGCACATGTGTGAAACTCCAGTGGTAGAGCCAAACAGCTGAAATGTAGTGGAAATAATTCAGTAAAAAAAAATCATTTATCAACAGTGGTAAAAATTGAAAAATAGTTAAGTAGCCAGTGAATGTTTGCCTATAAAGACCTATGTCATTTCATTACAATACATGTAACTATGTCATACTCTAATCTTCATATTGTGCAGAGAATAGGAAGAATAGAACAGTAGTAAATAATGAATTATAACTCCTAAAAAAAGTAAATGTTGGTCTGAAACGGTAGCTCAGTAGTAGAACACTTGCTTAGCCTTTGCAAGGCCATGGCTTAGATCTCCAGAATTAAGAAAGACAATAAAAAATAAACCCTTTCCCCATACCAACTATATGCTATATTATCTGGAATAAAGATTTAATAGCCCTTAAAGATGATAAAGTCACAAGCAGTGTAAATCTGGGAAGTACCCCCTCGTTTCTATTTTACTTGCAGAAGTAAAATCCTCTTACCTGTTACCCTGACACCCAAGAAAGAGCTTACAATGTCACAACCCCTCGGCCTCCCCCTCTTTTCATGGCTTATTAAGCAAAAAGGCCGGACTTTTTATGGTCCCTTCTGGTTCTAACCATCTAAGATTCAAATAGGAGTAATGGCTTTTCTTGTTCAGTAATGTCCTGGTGAGGGAACACTTTTACTGTCCTTTTCTGTGAAATCCTGACTGGTTATCTAAAAAGAAATGAATTACATCCAGAGGACAAGGCGACAAAATAAAGCCATTTAGTTTTACAAATCTATTATGTCCTCCAATATGTTTTATGGGCCTGGTCCTATTATAAAACAAAACAAAAGAAAGCCTAAAACAAACTTTTTTCTGCCCCTTTCCAATGGAAACATTTGGAAATTTTTTGTTGTTTATTAAGGAATTTAACCCTTTTTTCCCCTCTTACTTTCTCCCACTTATGAAACAAGCAATGACAAGAAACTGGACTTTTCAAATACAAACTGCTGACAACTGTCAGAAACACTTTACTGGGACATTACTGACTGTTGCTTCAATGAATTAAGCTTGATTCACTGTTGGTGAATCATTTTCAATGCAGAGCTGTTCAGCAGTAATTGGCCAAGAATCCCTGCTGAGAAAAGCACTTGTCAAATAATGCTTGTTTACAAATATATCTCCAGACAGCAAAAAGTGGCAGTAACTGAATAAGTCCAGTGGCACCTCAAAAATTCCTATCTGTTGGCTTGCCCCTTTTCCTTATTAAATTTGTCAAGGTTGTCACTTGTTTTTCAGCTTGATCTGGGAAATGTCCCCTGTTAAATCTGCATTGTTTGACAACTAAAATTTTGCATGTTTAAACTGTATATAAAAGGTTTCCTCTACATGTGGTTTATACCTGTATAACACAATAACTATTTGTCTTGTAAATTGCTTAGAATCAAAGCTAAAAAGTACATTTTCTGATTTTCTGTTTACAACAAATTGTCATTCTACACAAATCTTTTATCAAGCATGGCTTTGTTTTTTAAAAGGATATATGGGTTTCCTGTTCAACTCTATTTCTTTATAACCCAAGTTAAAATTTTAATAATGACTAGAATATTAATTACAAGAGAAAACTTACATTTATGTTTTCCTGTCCTAAAATGTGATTATCAGAGCATACATATTACATACATATGTAACACATACACAACGGTTTGGAAAATGACTATGTATCTGTATAGACTGAGAGAAAAAATTACATGAATACAAGTTACTAATGGATTTAATATGCGATCCAACTCTCTACTCCTGACATTCCAAGATTCTTCCAAAGCCAATTGGAAAAAAATCTAGCTTAAATACCTATGAATGCTGCACATCTATTTTTGTGTTCTATGTATAAAACTAACACAGAAAAACTAAAGAAGAAGAATGTAAATTTCACAGAACCCACATTAAATTCTGGGATCATAGCAACTGGATGTTAAAAAATGCTGGGCAAGGTGGCTGAGAATTGGAAAAGAGGAAAATGCCTAGGTAATATAAAGAATTTATTTCTAATGATGTATGGGTAAATGCCACACAATGCGCACCTAATAGCAGGAACGCTTTTCTCCTTGGTGTCTGAGGTGGTGAAGTCTCTCATTTCGGGGGAGACCTCTCCAATCCTCAAGTCACTGAGACCAAGTTTGGCTGGGTAAGGCTGCCAGTACCGAGTCCCCCAGTAACCCAGGCTCACTGTGCCTTGACATTCACGCCCAGCTTGACCATGAGAAGGCTGCTGGAGTCCCTGCTTCCTTCCTCTCCTGCGCCTTGATTTTCCTACCTGGGCAGGCAGGGCCCTGTTCTGCCCCCCCACCCCCCCCCCCCCACCATCGGGTGCCACCCACCCTGGGAAGTCTTCCTCTCCTCTTCCGCCCCTCACAGGGAGGAGGGACTCCCCTGTCTACCTCGGTTTCCCTCCCCCATTGAACATGGAAATTACGTTAAGAGTAGAAATTAGAAAGGGAGGACGACTGAGGGCGATGAACACCTTCCAGTCAAAGCACTATGCCTCGTTGGCTGAAATAAACACAATCCCCAAATTCCCCTCACCCTGCTGGGAGCCTTGAGATTTCTCACCTAATGGAAGCTCACTGAGGATGATCATAAAACATTTCAGGACCTCGGGAAACACTTTGCAACTTTATCCGGAAGGCAAACAAAACCCAACACACCCCCAATGGCCTGGTGTGCGCCTGGGGGACCCCATCTCCACAGACCGCGCAATGCTTGGGTCAGGTGCTTGTCGGTTTTAATCAAGGAGGTTGAAGGAGAGCGAGGCCAGTGGGTGGGTGGCTGGGGGTCTGGGCCTGCCCTGCTCTCGCTGTGCTCTCCGGGAGGGAGCACTGGACCAGGAGCTCAGCGCCCTCTCCCCCGCCGCCCCCCCCAGCGGAGGCAGAGCCCGTGGGAGTCACGAGGACACACAGCACCACCACCACGGCGGCGGGGCTGCCAGCTCCTCTCCCGGGTCCCGCTGCTCCCCTCGCCTCGGGCCGGGAGGAATCTCTGCCCCCCACCCACCCACCCCTCCCCCCCCCCGCCACCCCCAGGCATGCCCGCTCTCAATCCAAACCCCAAGTGCTCTGGCCAGGGCTACAGCGAGGGCTTTCACCGCTTCCCTGGGGAGGGGGGGGGGATGCGCCCAGCAACCCGGATCCGCACCCAGAAAGCTGAGCTCCCCCACTCCACCCCTGACCCCCCGGGAGGGGTCAGCCCCAGAGCCGAGACCCCGGCGCGCGCTGCCCAGCGGGGATGGAGAAGCGCGGAGGAGCCGCGCGGCTGGGAAGAACCCAGGGACCCGGGGATGCGGGTGGGGTGGGGTAGGGGGTGAAGAAAGGGGGCGCCCGCGGGGCTGAGCACCGCTCGGGGAGCGTGGGGAGCCGGCCACACAGGTGTCTTCCGCTCTGCGCCCTCCCGGCTCTCCTCCTCCACCAGGGGAAGGCAGGGAGAGCGACTCCAGGGTCTGGAGCCCAGATATGGTGTGTGTGTGGGGGGGGGGGTGGCTAGGGCTGGGTGCGCCCCGACCCTGTGCCTGCTGCCCGCGGGCTATGGAGGGGAGCCCCAACTCCTCCCGGCAGGTGCGGCGGGCGGCGCCCCGCCTCCCCGCGACCCGGAGCGGCGCGCGCGGCCCCGCGCAGCGAGCGGATCCGGAGCCGTCGGGGGCCGGCCGGCCTCCCACCCCATCTCAGTGGATTCAGCGCGGCGCTCCGGGTCCCCCAAGAAAGCAACGCTCCCGCTCCCCGCGGAGAACAGCAGCAGCACATGTCCTCACTAACAGCTCCCGAAAGGCACGGACCCCCTTCCCCTCACCTCCCCCCCCCCAAAAATCACCCCCCCCCACAGAGGTTCCCACAGAGCGAGCGGTGCTAAACAACGGCTTCTAGGAAACCCTTCATCCGCCCCGGGAGCCCCGTCATCCGCGCGTTCCCCGCGGGGCCCGCGATGCCCCTGCCCGGCCGGCCGCACCCCACCTCCGTGCGCGGGGCGGGGGCTCCCGACCCTTCCTCACCCGGGGCTCCCAACTTCCCGGCCCCGCGTCCCCCCCCACCCCCCGCCCCAAGCAGCCTCGGTCCACGCGGGGGCTCCGGGCCCCGCACTCCGCAGCGCGGGGCCAACCAGGCGACCCCGGGCGGGCAGAGGGCGCGTGGGAAGGGAGAGGCCGGACCCCGACCCCCCCCTCATCAGCCCCCGGCCCCGCCGAGCGCAGGGACCCCCGCGCCAGGCCCCACCTCGCCCCCGCACCCCGGGGGTCCCCCCCACCCCCGCATTACCTTCGTTGCTGGGGCTGGCCACGAGCGTCCGGAGCGCGGCGCCCAGGAGAAGGCAAGTCCACACGGGGGCCCTGCGGGGCGCAGAGCGGCAGCCGGCGGGGGACACCGGGGTGCGGGCACCGTCGCCGCCGCCGCCGCCCCCTGGGGTCCGCAGGCGTCCCGCACCCCGGGGCTCGGAGCCCCTCATCTTCTCCTGCCCTCCTTCCTCCCTGGCTCGGCTCCCGCCTGGCGGAGGAGGAGGAAGAGGCGGCCCGAGGGGAGGGGGAGCGTCCACGAGTGGGGGGGGGCTCCCCCGGGTCCGCGGGGAGGGCTGAAGTTCGCTGGGGCTCCCGTGGCCCCCCTCGGGCTCGGCAGCGAGGAGCGAGCGCCTCGTCCCGGTGGCGGTGCCGCGCCGTGCCGGACGCGGCTGGATCCAGGGGTCCCCGCGCCCCCCACCACCTCTTGTCGGGCCTCCGAGCACTTGCTCCTTCTTTCCTCTTCTTCTTTCCCCCCCACGGGGCGCTGCGGCCCCGACGCCCCCGGGGCGCGGAGGTGGGAGGCGGGCGCCCCGAGCCCTCAGCGCGGGGAGGCCGGCGCGCGGCGGCGGGGACGAGTCATCTGGAAATCAGGACGGGGGCGCCCCGTGCCACAGCGCAGGCACACCCCGGGCGACCCACAGGCAGACGGACGGACGGACGGACGGACGGACGGGGGTGGCGACGGCAGCGGGGCCACCGCGCGGAGTTCCAAGCGCCTGGCCCGGGCCGGGCTGAGGGGGGAAGCGCAGCGAGCCGCGGGGCTGCGCGCGGGGCGGGCGAGGGCCGGCACTGGCGGCGCCCCCGGGGGGCTGCGGGGACCGGGGGGTGGATGAGGGGGGGGGGCGGCCCGGCCAGGGGGGTGCGGTGAGCGCGCGCGGCCCCCCGCCGGGGCGCGGAGGAGAAGCCGGAGGAGGACGGCGAAGGCGGGCGAGCCGGGCGCCGCCGCGGACGCCACCGCCACCGCCACCGCCACGGCGCTGCGCCCGCTGGGTCTGGAGCTCGCGCGGCTGTGCCGCCGCCTCCGCGCGCGCGGCGCCTCCCACCCCTCCCCGCCCCCCGCCTCCCTCTCCCCGCCTCCCCGCTCCCCCCGCCCGGGAGGCGCGCAGCCTCGCCAGTGTGAGTTGCACACGCACACACGCACACACACGCACACACACACGCGCACACGCGCACCCGGAGGGAGGCAATCCGCACGCTGCCTGGGTGAGTGTTGCCTAGCGATCGCCGGCACAGGCGCGTCTTCCTCGCGGCATCCTTCGGGCCAGGGAGGAAGCCCGCGAGGACCCAGGTCCCCAAGAAGCCGCAGCCCCCCCCCCCACCAGCCCCCAGCCCCGAAGGAAGCGGGTCCCGGGGTGTCCCGGGGTGTCCCGGGGTGTCCCGGTGGACCTGGCGCTGCCCCTCCAGCGCTCGTGGCGTCCCCAGCCGGGCCCGCACGCCGCTGAGCGCCCGCAGGCATGGGTGGCTGGCTGGCGGGTCGTGGCTTCCACACCCATAGGGCCCCCGGCGGCCTCCACCCTGGCTCCGCTTCCCTGCTTTGGGGGGGCGACACGGCGGGTGGTGGTGGTGATTACTTCCCATGCCCCCTACAGAAGCAAATGGTCGACTCTCTAATTCTAGAGGCCACGGGGCCATCTGAGATCCCAGACAGCCAAAAGAATGGATTGGCTATGCAGATTTCTGCTGGGGGCCAGGTACTTTACAGATGTCATGATTTAATTCATTTAAATTCGTGAGAGGAGAATGTGTATTTAAAAAAAAAATGATGGGCTGCGTAAACACATGTCATTAATTTCCATGAAAGTAGCACGGGTCAAACAATTTCAGCGTTTTAATTTTTCTAATTATATTTTAATTGCCTGTATTCGATCACATGGGGGTGGGGTGGGGAACTTTGTAAATAACTCGGAGAAAACTGTTGAAGATGCTTTTATACCTGTGCCTGGGTTCTGCTAAGCTTTGTTTAAAATATTTTCCCTCAGTTTACTTCCTTGCTTCATCGGAAGGTGAATTGAAAAAAGACTGCAAAAAACAAAAGGGCCTAAACACCAAGAGTGAAATTTAAATAAACAAATATGACATATCTCATTTAATACAGGACTAGCAGCCACTGTAGAGCCCGGGCTTCTGTTCCTCAGAACGATGAACCAAGGCACCGATTTTTGATGTCTCTAGACTTATGCCTGTCTTCCCTCAATGTTTCCTCGATGCCATTTTCTTTTAAAACTATTCACAATAAGAAGAAAGGGATAAAACAGCACTGACGAAGTTTTGTAAAGAGGTAGGAACTCGTCTTTGATCTTATTTTCTGAAATGTTTTGGTAGGAGAAGTCTGAAGGCAGCTTAATTATACTGTAATGTGCTTCAGATGCAGGAAGCAAATGCAGAGGGATCCCGGAGAAACTGTCTTGCAGCTTGGCAGACAGTCGTACAGGGAGCCGGAAAGTTAACATTTATGTTTCTATTGGAAGAACACTCAAGAAGTAAGCCTCTCCCGCGCCCATCTATAGCTGAGTTACTTAAGCATTTCCAATCAGAATACCAAATACAATATCTAAATCCCAGGGACACAATAAAGTGGCTAATAGAAGAAGCAGTTGAATCATCTGAGCTCCATCATTTCCTTCCAGAGGCCTCAGAAGCTCATTAAACAACAACAACAAACAACAACCACCACCACCACACAGAATTTACATGTGGTCTTCCACTTTGCCTTTCTTCTGCACTTTCTGCATGTTTTTTTGTTCAACAACTGCTAGTTATTTACTACTGACTACAATATGCTTGAATTTCTTAAAGGCTTCTGCTATACAAGGTTTAGATAAACTGTATTCTATTTTTCTCTATAATTAAACTCAATTTTTAGTTTCTCTAAATTGTCCCACTCTTCTTTGATTTTTATGGATTCTACTATTCCATTCCATAGAAATTCTGCCCTCAAAAGCAGTTAATACCACCGCCCCCTACACACACAAATGTACAACTTTCATCTGAAATCTACCCAATATTAAAGGAGAACCAGTCCTAAAAGCCCAATTCTGTCTTCCTCACAAGAAATCAGTTGCTGCTTCTCTTGAATATATTCATAATCTGTCATTAATAGTAACCAACTCGATGCCAGTATTGTTAGAAATAATTGTCAAAATGATTAGAAATAACTATGTAGCTGGGAGCTGGTGGCTCATGGCTGTAATCTTAGCTCCTAAGAAAGCTGAGACCTAAGGATCAAGGATCATAGTTCAAAGCCAAACCAGGCAGAAAAATTCCATTTACCACCAATTGACCACCAAAAACCCAGAAATGTAGTTGTGGCTCAAGTGTTAGAGCATCAGTCTTAAGGAAAAAAGAATTTATGAGAAAATGCCCAGGCTCTGAGCTCCAAACCTAGGGTGTGTGTGTGTGTGTGTGTGTGTGTGTGTGTGTGTGTGTGTGTGTGTTATAAAGATGCAAGTAGATGATGGAAGCTAGTAATGTTAAAGAAAATACTGCAGAGCTGTCACTATATATGGTCATAACTGTGATAATTGTGTGATCTCTGCCTAAGATTGATAATTTAAGTAATGAAGCATACACAATACAAGATCTTTCCTAGCCGTCAAATAAGCCTCTTCCTTTCTCTTAGTTGTTTAATATAACTTTGGAAGAAGCAACACTTGTAACATGAATCAGAATGGTCACAATCAAAGTAAATTACTTTCCTGGTAGGGAATAGTTGTCCACAGAATGCAATGTTGGTTATTCAACTGGAGCCTCACTTTCAATGTAGATCTTATATTTGCCCTTATGTCCTTATGTCGACATGTAGTTATGAAACATAGATATGTCCATAACAGTGCATGAAAGTGGCATGTTTCTCTTTCACACTGCTTTGCACACACAGATATTGGTTTGGAGTCCTCATTGTTCGCATTTCTCTTTTTTTTTTTCAAAATTTTATTATCAAACTGATGTACAGAGAGGTTACAGTTTCATACTTTAGGCATTGGATACATGACTTGTACTGTTTGTTACCTCGTCCCTCATACCTTGTTCGCATTTATCATTGCCAATAATGTCTCAAAAGTGGAAGTAACTGATACTGCCCTGAATCTCTGCTTGCATCTGGCTTCAGTACTGTATTTTCTTAGGCAAATGTCAAAATATCACTGATAAAGTACCATGAAAGATGACTATCCCTATAAATTGTTTCAGTATTATAGTGTTAATAAGCCTAGATAGTCCTACATTCAAAATAGAACAGCAAAACCAATCTTACTACAAAATCTTACTCATACTTACTGAAGGTTTGCTCTGCATTAAATGTTATGGTGTGTTTTTATATCATGTATGTTTCCAGCATGATGTAGGTGTGTGTATCCCTATACAAGCTTTAGATAAACTCAGTATTTTATTTTTCTCTACAATTTTAAACTCAAATTTTTAAACTTTCACTAAATTGCCCCATTGATTTTTATGGATATTGCCATTCCATTTTATAGAAGTTCCACCCACAAAATAGTTAATAATGCTCCCCCACCACCACAAATATACAACTTTCATCTGAGCTTTACCCAGTAAAGAGTCAGTCATAAAAGCCAAATTCTGTCTTCCTCACAAGAAATGAATTGCCTCTTCTCTTGCATATCCTCATAGTCTGTGATTAATATTAACCATCTCAGTGTCAATATCATTGGGAATAATTATCAATATAATTAGAAATAATTATCTAGTTGGGAGCTGGTGGCTCAAGGCTATAATCTTAGCTTTTAAGAAGCTGAGACCTGAAGATTAAAGTCCATAGTTCAAAGCCAGACTGGGCAGAAAAATTCATGAGACTTTTTACCACCAATTAACCACCTAAAACCCAGAAATGTACTTCTGGCTCAAGTGTTAGAGCACTAGTCTTGAGGGGAAAAAAAATCGAAGAGACAACGCCCCACATTCAAGAACTAAGGCATATGATGTGACAATGATAAGAAAAGTAAGGAAATTAGGTCAGGTGGTATGGGCAGTAAGACATAAGATTTTTTTTTTTTCCTGTGTATGTGGTACTGAGGAATTGAACCCAGGGCTTCATGCATGCTAGGCAAGCACTCTACCACTAAGCCACACTCCCAGCCCCTACATATTTATTGCCAGTCCTGGGGCTTGAACTCAGGGCCTCGGCACTGTTCCTGAGCTTCTTTTTTTTTTTTTTTTTTTTTTTTTTTTTGGCCAGTCCTGGGGCTTGGACTCAGGGCCTGAGCACTGTCCCTGGCTTCTTTTTGCTCAAGGCTGGCACTCTGCCACTTGAGTCACAGCGCCACCTCTGGCCGTTTTCTGTATATGTGGTGCTGGGGAATCGAACCCAGGGCCTCATGTATAAGAGGCAAGCGCTCTTGCCACTAGGCCAGATCCCCAGCCCCGACATAAGTATTTTAACCCATGGTAGTGACTTTACTTTTGAAAATTCCAATGTAAAAGATGTAAATAACACATTTGAATGTCAGTTATCCAAAAAGAGAAAAATTACCCCTGAAGTTTTTCAATAATGAGAACAATTAATTGGCAAATACATTTCTATGTTTATGTTCGTTTAAACCCAAACGTAATTGAACAGATATCAATGAACTTAGGTAAAGGTACTAACCATCAAAAACAAGCTTCACCTGGAGAAAAAAGGTTGATACATACAAAAGCATGGACATATTTATCTTTTGTGTAATGGAAAGAATGGACTGAATCAAGAAAAATGACACGATTATGGTCAGATAATACTAACAAAATATTATTAATCAGGTAATAATAACAAGTCAGATAATACTAAGGTCAGATAATACTAACAAAATACTAAAACATATGGTCAGGTGATAGTAACAAAAATAGAAGTCATCGAACACAAGAGTAAACATGGTAGAAAACAATACCAACAATCTTCACAGTCATGTTTAAAACATTTTTGTCCATTGTTGCACCCTCTTTGGGAACTTTGTGGAAAACAGAAGCAAGACGAATGGCAGGATGGGAAATCCTATTAGAATTAGAAATTGAAAGGAGTTTTATCTGTGTACGACATGCTAAGATGAATAGATATGTGTTGTTACTTTAGTAAGTATAATGTGTGGTCTAAGTAATCAGAAAGCCTTGATGTTTACAATCAACTGTACTTGTTAGCATATAGGTAGGATTTTAATTTAATAAACAGGTTACAACTGGAATATATTCTAAGTGTTATAAAATGTTGGTTACTTTTGTAAACTTTTGTCTCACTGAAGACTTAGAGTCACCTTTTTACTAGGGTTTATAATTAGTATTTATGATTGTTATGCTAGATCTAATCCAGGACCTTGCACGCTAAGCTGTGCAAGGATAGTGAGCTCTATCCCCAGCTCTTAACTATTATTGAAAGCTATTTGATTATACATTAGATGATTAAAATAAAAAAATAACAAATGATCCATTCTTAATGAATTCGTTAACAACCTAAATATGTAAATCATTTCATTTTAGCAGTAAATGAGTGTTATTTATCAAATCTTCATTATTTTACAAACATATCATAAGCAGCTCCATTTTTCCATTTCTATGATTCTACAGAACAGAATCATGAACTCACGCTATTATTATTAATTATTATTAATTGCTGTATGGCAAACACAGAGAAGGCGTTGGACTAAATTACACTGAGCCCCAGAACCACAGCGGGTGATGTTGGTGGTTTGTCTTCTAATCACCTCTTTATCTCTGTATGGGCAGTGAAGACGTGGCACCATCATGCGAGGTGTTATACCACCACAAAGATTTAAAACTCTTTCTTTCATACAAGAGCATGTCTTATAACATAACATAAACAGATGTAGCTTGAAAGTGTAAATCAATCACTTTGCTCAATTGCATGAGAAAAAGAGCCATATCCGTGACAAAACTTTGCATTATTGCTGACTCCATTGAACGCATGCCTAGGTAATCTCACCCAATCTGTTGATGGGTTGCTAATCAGGAACATTTTTTGTAAGGCTATTTCCTGATCTAATTATGTCTCTGAAATTTTAGGACCACTTACTAGTTTTAAAAGTTTAACCAAATAAATGATTACAGTGGGACAATGTATTAAGCCTAGTTATAGTTTAGTAATCAAGAATGTTTCTGTGTGTATATGCTGGCACTTTGGCTTGAACTCAAGGATTCATGCTGTCACTTGACTTTTTAATTCAAGGCTGGTACTCTGCCATTGGAATTACACCTCCGTTTCTGGCTTTCTGAGGGCTAATTGGAGATAGTCAAATGGATTTTTGTGTGGGGGGGCTGACTTCAAACCATGATCCTTAGCTCTCAACCTCCTAAGCAGCAAGAATAACAGGTGTGAGCCACCAATACATAACAACAGTATCATTATATTCACTTAGAAGTAGTAAACATAGTGCTGAATTTGGTGATAAGTCCATGTTATAAAATGGAACCACTTAAGCGCTTACATGAACATTTGTCTATGAAAAAAATGATACCTTGAGGTGGGGCTCCAGGGTTCATGCCTGTAATCCTAGCTAATTGGGAGGTTTGGTGATTGTGGCTTAAAGCCAGCCTGGACACAAAAGTTTGTGAGATTCTTATCTCTAGTTAATCACAGAAAAAGCCAGAAATGGCGTGATGTGTGGTTTAAGTGGTAGAGCTCTAGCCCTGAGCAAAAAAAGCTCTGCGACAGAACCTAGGCCCAGAGTTCAAGCCCCAGGATCTGTAGAAAAGGAAATCATATCCCTAAAATCAACGAACAAAGGCTTAAATAAAAGTGAATTTTAAATTTAGAAAGCACATGATGTTGAAGTCTGAACATGTTTGTAAAACTTGTGGTATATTTTGCATTTATTTAGATAAAAACGAGAGAGAGAGAGAGGAGAGAAGAAAAACTCAAGAAAAGAGGGACAGACGAGTATGGAAAGATAGAAGTGATGACTAAAATTTTCTGTTAATATAAATTTTAAAAATTATAGTAAGAATGATGTCAGTCTCTACCCTTTTTCTCAGTACAGCATTTTTTTTATTCTGTTTGCCTTCTGAACTGACTCTGCATATTTAAGAGCAAGTTCTCCCATCCTTTGCATCATGAAATGTATGGGAAGCAAATTTTCTCAAAATACGCCAAAGAATATGAAAATTTCACCTTGGGATCAGTGAAAATTGGTGCATGTCTCCCTTAAGTTCTGTCAGAAATATTATGTTCTGAGAGACTAATGTTTATCAAATGGTTTCCTAGGGTTGGTCTTCCTATGCTCCTCCCACTTGGAAGAAAACTCTTTCCCTTTCCCTTCTTCTTTAGAATCTTCCAGAAATATTTTTCTCTACAAAACTGAAACACAGAGCCAGAAGCAGTTTCCCAAAATATTTCCAAATACAATTTTTTTTTTTTTGCCTGTCTGGGGCTTGGAGTCAGGGCCTGGGCACTGTCCCTGGCTTCTTTGTTTCCCTCTTGAGAAACAGTGCGGCTTTTTGTGTGTGTGTATGTGGTGCTTAGGAATCGAACTCAGGGCTTCATGCATGCAAGGCAAGCACTCTACCGCTGAGCCACATTCCCAGCCCCTGCCTGCCCCCCGCCCAAATTCTTTTACTCAATGTTTTCCATGGCCTTTCTGTCCACAAATCCTCAAAAAGCAGAACTCAAAAGAGTTATAAATCAAATTAGTCTACTGGTTTAACATGGAGCCCTCCCCCCTTTTTATTCTCAAAGTGGTGTACAGAGGGGAATCTACTCATAGTATTTGTCTTTAATTTTATTTTTGTCTTGTACTGTACATTAGTAAGAACATGTAAATGAATATTTAACATATTACACAAGTGAGTTTTTTGAGAACAAAGTCTTTTGGGAGGGAATATCTCCCATTTTACAGTTTTGCAAAATAGAGCCACAGTATTATTGATGCACTAGAACCAAATTTCATTCCATGTATACCAAGAATGCCCAAAAGACAAACACCGAGTTGTCCCCTCTGCTCTTGAACACACACCTTCAAGCAGCTGCCCATGCTTCACTCCGTGCATTGACGGTCCTGAGGATTTCCCAGTGGCTTTCCTGGCCTCCCTCCAGTGCTAGTGTGTTTGCACATACGTGCCCTCAAATGTGTTGACATTCCAGCTGAGCACCGTGGCTCACGCTTGTAATCCTAGCTACTCAGAAGACAACCTAAGGATTTTAATTCCAAGCCAGCCTGGGCAAGCAACTCTGTGAGCTTCGAACTACCAATTCATCACCAAGAAGCTGGAAATGGAGGTTTGGCTCAAATGATAGAGCCCTAGTCTTGAGGAAAGTGGTCAGGGACAGCGCAGAGGTCCCGAGTTCAAGCCCTAGCACAGGTACAAGGATGTACCTAGAAGTGGGATTCCACAATGTAATCTTTGCAATACTGCATTTTTTTTCTCTTAAGGTTTTGCTTGTCAAAATGAGTTTGCTTCAAGTGAGCTTTTATTTTGAGATAATTATAGATTCATAGGATGTTGAAAGGAAATGGAAAACAAGGTCCTTATGGGCCCTTTCCCAAATCTCTTCCAATGTTCATATAATATATATTTGTAATGTAAAATCAAACCCAAGAAATTGACATTGGCACAATTTATAAAGCTACTCAGATTTTAACAGTTACACATGGAGAGGTTTGAGAGCATGATTATAAACATTATTTCACACAGTCTTTATTATTATTTATTATTTGTAGACTTGTGTAACTACAAGGAAAGTCAGATTAGCACACTGTACCATTAACTACAATATTCCATCTAGCTACTCCTTTACGCGCACAGAACTACCGGCCCACAGTTCTGATAACAGTTCTATTGTTGTGCTACCTTGCTAGCGCTGCCTACAGAGAATGATGCTGGGTCTGTCCATTTGAGCTTAGTTGTGTTTTCTTTTTCATTCAGCATGATTTCTTTGAGGTTTACCCAAATTATTTTGTATATTTATAGCCCATTCACTTTTATTGTTGAATTGTGTTGCCTGATATATACAGATCTTTTACCACTGACTCTTTGAAGAGTATTTCAGTAGTTTCTTTGTGTTACTATAAATAAAGTTCCTGTCTATCTCCTGTGATAGGTGCTTGGGCCATGTCCACACAATGAGAAGCAACCGTAGGACCGTGGTAGCACTCTAGAGAAGAATTCTCATTCTCTCCTTTTCCCTCCTAATTACTAAACTGGGAGGTGCTTAGTCTAGAGCTATCTGAAACCATTAAATAAAGAGGACCTATTTCTGAGAAGAAAGCAAACATAAATGTTAAAAACTCATCTTTCACTGGTTTTGGTCTTAGGGATACTTATAATCAATATTCTACAAATATAAGAGTTCAGCTAGCTATTTTGTTAGTGGATACAAGAAATTAACTACCTTCATATAATCTACATTTTTTTTGTAAACCCCGAGTGATTTAAAAATTTGGAATTGATTTAGATAATATTTAAATTGATGGGAGAATGCAGAAAGGTGTTAATAAGTTGTAATGCAATTTGTGCTTCATTCTCCTTGGAAGTTGCTTTTATTTTGAAAAAATCTGATCACATGTCACTTAGAATTTTAACACTATGCCAGGACCTTAAATAATAAATTACCAGGGGATGAGAAAGTGTTTCTTAAAGAGCACAAGTTATTAAATCAATAGTATAACCCAGTAACACTGTTAATAATAATAAAAATAATAATAACATATTGTCATATTGAGAGTAGATCATAAATATTCTTATCACAAAGTGCTAACTTTTTAAAGTGACAGATATGTTCATTATCTTGATCATTTGACTATATATATGTATCAAAATGTCTCATTGCATACCATAAAAGCACAAAGCAATTATGCCATAGGCTTACTTAAAAATAATTAATAATTTGCATTTTACCACTTAGGAGATATTTTGATTTGCTGGTATGAAAATGAAAAATTAGAAAAAAACTAAACAAAACACACATATATACGTACATATTCATACACAGTAAATACACACAGACAATGTACATATTTTAATGAATCATGTGTTTTTACAGATGTCTGCTTTCTAAAATAATTAAAAAAAATCTTAGCTGTGCATTTGTGGCTCATGCCTGAAATCCTAGCAACTCAAGAGGTTGAGATCTGAGGATTATGGTTGGGCAGGAAAGTACTTAAGATTCTTATTCTCAATTAACCACCTAAAAACCAGAAATCGAGCTGTGGCTCAAAGTGGTGGTGCATTAGTGTTGCATAAAAAAGCTCAGCAACAGTGTCAAGGCCCTGAGTTCAAGCCCCAAAACAGACAAAAAACAAAAGTTCAAAAGTGAAGCAGTTTTCCCTTGTTGGAAATGCAATGAAGAAAGAGGACATTCAATTTTGTGGCAAATATCTAGAATAATCTGGAAATAATATGTATTCAAGCTATACTTATGAATGGAGCCAAGTTCATTTTATAAAGAAAAACTGTGTATAGTTCTCTGAACATTTAATATATCAGAACTTTTTCCAAGTTATATGTTGTGATTTTGTGATAAATATACTTGATCATATTTTCAAGATTTAAAATATATTAACTAGCATAATGTAAAAAGAAAATTCTCGTTTTAAAGAATCTTTGAGCTTAGAATGAATACAAATTTTCAGCCCTGCAACATAAAATATGTTTAAGTAATTAAGGTATATAGAGAAAGGCATTCATGAATCCATTTTCTCCCCCACTCTCTGCCACTTTCTATCTTTTTACTAGACTATTTATTATGGGCTCTATTTTGGAATAGTTGCAAATTTTGAATGAAGGCATAGTTTATTTATTTATTTTTAATTTACCATTGCCACAAGCAAATCACAGAAAATGGCATTATACCAAGGATTAAATTTGAACGTGTCTATAATAAGCATTTTCTTTTCTTTGGAATGAAGTATGACTTCTAACTTAAGAAGAACATTTTTTTTTATGGGACCTTTGAGATCCTTTTTAAATAAAAGACTCCACTGAATAGCAAAACAAAGCTGGCTCAGGCCTGTGATCTTAGCTGCTCAGGAGGCAGAGATGGGGAAGATCTCCATTCAAGGATAAGCTGGAGAAAATGTGCATGAGATCCCTATCTCAACTCAGCTAGCTGGGCATGGTTGCATTTGTAACATATGCTTGTTGCCCTAGGTCTTAAGGAAGTGTAAGTAAGAGAACATAGGTTGGGGGAAGGGAAATAGACACAAAACTAACGTATTGAAGTGATGAAGCACTTGCTTATCAAGCATGAGGCCCAAGTTCCATGCCCAGTACAATCCAATAGAGCTCTCTCTCTCTCTCTCTCTCTCTCTCTCTCTCTCTCTCTCTCTCTCTCTATATATATATATATATATATATATATATAAAACCAGCTAGATGTATTAGGTATAAGTCACTGAAATAATTTTCAATATTTCAATAAAAAGAGTAAACTCATTTTCACTAGTTTGGAAGATGTGTATTACATTTCTAATGAAACTGTATTCATGTGACAAATTGTTACTGAAATTTGTATGCAACTGCTAGATATATTGCTGTAACTATGTTTGCAAGGGTGGCTGGAAAAAGTCAATGGCTGTTGAAAAGCCATTCATTCAGCTCTTTCCTATATCTAGGTATTTCTAGAAATGGACTTTAAAATAGGTTTTTTTTTTAAAGTTTATCTCATCCCGTTTGTTTACAGCTTCCCATTCTTGAGAATTCTTACTTACTGAAGACATTTTCATATATTCACTCGAGTTTTTTTTTTCAAAGTTGCGTGATTTTACTTTGAATTTTAAATATCACTTTCTTCGTATTTTACCAATGTGGATGGTAGTTTGAGGATTCAAAGTAAAGAATACAATTAGAAGTTATTTTAGGTACCCACTCCTTTATATTGAACACTGTAGTATTTCAAGTCCTACATCTTCCATGCTTTGAATCTCAGTGGTTTGTTCAGCAGTAAAAGGAAACCGTTCACAGTTCGCTGTGCATTGATCTGACGCAAGTCGATCACTGGCAATGCTATTACTAAATACAATACTTGCTTAGCTCTGTGGAACACCTACAGTATCTTAAATGCAAAATCTTTACTTATGAAGGAATTAACTGGATAGCCATAGACAACTTGTGAAATCTGGAAATTTTGTTTCTTTAGAATCTTTCTGCTCCCCTGTGGTAGGAATGCTAGCCTGAGACAAAGATATGCTTCAGCATACAACTCAAATACTTTGGAAGTTCTGGTCAAATCAATTGCTACAGATGTTACTAGGAAACAAATCATTCTAAGGAAAATGTTATATAATTATAAGAGTTTGACCAAACTTTATCATTGATACTATTTGCACATGTTGGGCAGAATAGTTATGATACCATAGCAATTGTTAGCAATAAGCTATTTGGAAATCTTTTGAATCCTCCTTATTCATTGAGTGTTATACATAGTAAAGAAAGAATATTGTTATATTTTCTAGGCAGGCACTTAGTGAGCTACTGCTTCTTTGTATCATGTAGAAAAATTAACACTATCTCTTTCTCCAGACCAGAGGCCTCAAAGTTATTCTTGTTTTGTTTTTGTGATAATACACTTATTAATCTATTTTTAATAAATTATGCAAATATTATATTTTAAACACTATAATTTAAAACATCATAAAATACTGAATTACACATAAATAAATATTCTAAAATTCATTGTATTTGCTGCTGGTTTTGCCTTGTAGTGCAGCTTATCAAAGTTTGGACTTGGTAAATAATTAGATGGATTACCATTTTTAATATTTGCTTATGTTTGAATTTTTTTCATCTCATTATTTTCAATATATGTTATTTGGTGGAAATTTTTGTAAGTCATTAGTCTGCTCACTTGTGAACCCACAAACTTCAAGTAGTTACAGAATTCTGAGGCAGAGGGGAAATGTTAAATTTGTCACTGCCAGAACATGCCAGAATGTGGAACTTCCATTTTTCTTCTTACTATTTTTAAGAAGGTACACAAAGGGTTTTCAATTCAACCTGTCAACTTTCATTAATCTTCCTCATTTCTCCCAATCCCACCCATCTCCTCAATTTTCCTAGTGACATTTTTACATAAATACATTGAATATTGTGATTGCATCTGCCTACCCTTCCTCTCTTTGTTCATCAACTTCACCCTGACACCTCAAGTTCTAGCCTCTTGCTAATCATTTTGCTAGACTGTTGCTTGGTGGTTCAAACTGATTACACAATTTTAATCCTCTTCTCTCTATATAATATACTTTAGTTAATAAGGTTATGTATACACATATTTCCCTGTATCCATTACATACATATTTAAAAACGAACTCTAACCTCCACATACGAGAGCATATACATCTTTTATCTTTGGGTCCATGCATGTCTATGTCAGTGATGTAATATTCTTCCTGTTGGTGTCAGAATTAAAGAAAAATAGTGACATTAATGATTAGAATTCAAAATATTTTCCCCAGGAAGTTTCCAAACAAAATACAAAAAAATTGCGGGTGAACTCAATGTTGTTGTTAAATGACAGATTACTTAACATTTTAATGATCAATCTTCATATGCATTTTGCCATAAAATTCAGAAAGTGGTTCAAAGAGTTGAGGTATGTATTTATATTATGTGTATACATTTTCAATTAAGGGAATGTAATTTTCTTCTTAGTACTCTTTTGTTTAATGAAGAAATAGAATGGATATTAAACTTGTCATTGTTGTCACAGTAAATAATAATCATGCATGCCGGAGAGAAGATGTTCCTACATGAGTTATTTACTACATTTATATAATAGTAAAGACATGTCAACTTAGAATAGCTTTTAAAACATTTACTGGCTTACTCTCATAGGAATTTTAAAGACAATTTTATATTAGAGGGTAGATAACAAGAGGTTGCTAAGAAGAGGTTGGACTGATCAATGCATGATCAATGCTCGCATAAGGTGGAAATATACTGGACGCATCATGTAATGTGTAATTAACACATGTTAATCTAAACTAATCATAAACTGAGATATCTTATTTGTAGACAATAATCAAAGACTTTCAACACAAGTTTCCTGATTCGTATACATTTAAAGAACGATTTGTGGAGAATGTTGAATTATCATTTGACAAAGAAAACTATTTAATATTACACTTGGTTCATGCATTTTTCATAGCTGTATATCAAACGCTTCATTTCAAGTAATGAAGATATTTAGATAAAAAACTGACATAAGCTCTACATTTAAATTCCAGTATTTAAGAGTCACCACACCACTATTTTAGCTATTTAAACAATGAAAATTTATTCATTTTCCTAAAACCTTTGAGAGTGCTTGTTATGCTCTAAATTCTCATGGGAGTATACTAGTAAATAAGTGCTTTAAAAAGCAATTCTATATGAGCATCATTAAAACATAAACCCACACTAGCTGTCCTTATGTGATATAATAAAAGAGGTACTGAGAAGAGAATGTGAGAGCTGATTTGAAATTAATAGGTATTTTGTAGACACATGTTTATTGAAATTCCTGAATGTGGTCAACAGTGATTTTTGTACAGTATTTATAGATTAGAATAATTAATATAGAACAGATGATATGTCTGAGGGTAGTTCTCTGTCAGAATGATATTTTTCCCTGTAGGTGGCAATTGCTACTATGACTGCATGCCATAGGTGAAGTATGGCTAGGGTACAGGAACCCTAACAGGTGTTTCATGTATCACTCTAGAACACAATCCAGTGGTCAAAACTGCAAAATATTGTGTGATTTGAGCATGTTTTCTAGACAACATCTGTAATGAATATTATTCTACATGTTAAAATCTTGTTTAAACGGTGCTCATAGGTATATGTACAAAACAGTGGTTTTTGTAACATCTTTGCCTTAAATTAAGAGGAAAACTTTCTCATTTGAAGCTATTTCTGCTTCTAATTGGTAAGAAAAAAGTTTTTCAAATAAATATAAAATCACACAGATTCATACACATATTGCACTTGAGGAGGAGGACATAATGAACCAACATTATTCAGTTAGCTAACATGAGAAAAATGATTAAAAATAATCCCACAATTCAAATGCTATGATCTACATTGATGTATTCTAAGGGTCAGTAGAAAACAAGAAATATGAAATTCCATTCAAAAGATACTTTTTAATAAAAGCTAGAACAGTTTGGTACACTTTGATGCAATGGTATTTACCAAGGTCTTTTAATATTGTATATCTTTTCATCTTTATTTTAGTAGAGATATTTAAAAAGTGATCATGTTTATTATATTATGTATTTATGCTCTGTATTAATTACATAGTGTTAATTATGTTGAATGTATTATTTTTATTTCATTTCATTAGCATTGCCTACCTATAGTTAACAAATGTGCTTATGTCTATTTGATGTAGTTTGTTTGTGTTTCTGGTCAAACATTACTTCACTATTGAAGTGGGAAGATGACTAAAGTCTATCATGTTGTATATGAAGTAATTGCCTTTACCTTGATTAGATAATATGTACATTTCAAGGTCCAGACTCTCAACTTCCTGTTGGTAGACTGAATGGAGAAGGAATTCAGTGATTTATAGGCAGGTGAGTTCGCAGTTCCAAAGAATTCTGAGAACAATGTTTTCTGCTTGGAGTACCATACACAGTACTGCTAGTCCTTTGATGTAAGAAATAAAGTATTTGTGTAAAAATAGGGAGGCTTTGTAGCTCCTACATTAAATCATAACACTACAATAGCTAATCACCACCTTATGTGTGCTTCTGACTCATTAGTAGCTTTATAAATGTGTCCTTTCCTAATAAAGTATTCACCATTTCAAACAGTCCATACAACTATTGATGAAGTATGTAGACTGTGTCTATGGTTTCCCTAGATAATTGGCCTTTGATTTCTCCTGATTGGTTCCCTAGATGGTTTTGCTTTTATTTAACACTTCTATTAGGTTTAAGTGTCTTCATTTGGTTTGCTTTGCTTGCATGTAACACTTTGCGTAGGATAAATTCCTCACGCCTTATGTGGTCTTGGCCTATATAAGCTTTGTGCTAGCTACCTTCAGGCCTTTGAGACAAGAGTTCACCAGCAGTCCTCTGGCTCTCCAATAAAGACTCACAATTTGGCCTCTTAAGTGGTGGCTTCTCTGTTTCTCGCAACTGTGTTTCCTTACAACACTGCTAGAATAATTTTGATAACAAACATTTTAGGAGTGCTCATTTTTATATTGTTCCATTGTCATAGTATCTCCTACAAATCTATTATGACCCTAACAAGTTTATTGTGTTCATTTAATCTTTCATATTTCATTTGCTTAAAAGTCTCTACTTCCATTCCAGATTCTGGTGAAGTTCTGCTTTTTTTTTTTTTTTTTTTGATTATACACATTCTTCTCAGACCCCTGAACTCTATCTCCTACTATAGTGTTCCTAATTCCCATTGTCCTGCCATCAGCACAAACACTTTAGTTACCATAGTTTCTCAAGAATTTATGTGACTTATTTCCCTGCAACACACTTGCATGAAAGCTGCTCACATACTCTTATGTGATTCAGATCTCTTATTACATGTCATGTCTTATTACATGTCAAAAATGATTCCCCTCAATTCAATGTTCAGAATAGTTCTTTTACAGGTTGTCATTCTGCATGTCCTAGTTTTCCTTTATATTTTCCTAATGAGCACAACTAGCTGATAATCAATTTTACCTGGTTATTGATTTATTTTCTCCATATTTTTTCAAGAACAGAAGTTTTCCCAGCACATGGTTTCCATGTGTGTGCACAGTCAACAAAGTAGATTCCACATTTCATTGGTGCTCAGTAAACATTCAGTTACCAAAGTCATCAAAAAATGTTATCTTCCAATTTCTTTCATTACTGGTAACTGAAACCAAAAGACTTTTAGATATTTTGATATGTCTTACCTCATTTGAGTCTTTCTCTCCATTTCTTCTTTCCCACTTTCCCTCCTGCATTGTTCTTTCCCTCTCTCTAGTCACTGCTTTCCCTTTCTTTCTTTCATGTATTTGATTATTTAGAAAAGCAGAGAAGGTGTCTCAGGTTGCCTGTGCAGAATTAGAATCCATGTCTTTTTACATCCAACCTTGTGTGATTACTAGCCCATTGTACATATGCCAGTAAAGTTAGTATATTCAGACTTAAAAGCAATCAATACCTAATTATTGTGCCCTGAGTACTTCCCCAACCTTTTAGTATTTGTGATTGTAATAACTTGGTTAAGAACATTTGAAAAAAAGTTCATATTGTAACATTAAGGCAACACTTGCTTAAATTTTACAGCTTGTTTATTATTGATGTTGTTTATTATTGTTGTTTGTTTATTATTACTTTTATTCATAAATTAAATTCTACATAAATTACCACAGTATTTCTTCAAATTTTACTTGACATTTAACAGAAGTCTTTGTTTATTTGTATCAAGTTCTGTTTTCTAGTTTGATTAAAATACACAGCATTTTGTGCTCAGTGGACAGTAATAAAAATAAAAAGCTCTTATCCCCTTACTGTGAATTGAATACAGTATGAATAAACTCGCCGAATGAATAAATGACTGATGAATTTTGCCATGTTTTTTCTTTCTTTGAGTGACACACCATGTGCCGCAAAATACTGCCACCTTTCACACATTGGGTGGCCTTCATTTATATTTGAACATATTTTTTCTAGTGCAAAATGTTCTCAAATAGTTGTAAAGCAGTTAAGAATACTAATTTACATCATAGAAATAATTCATGCTGCATTTCTTCCCACACAAAGAACATTCTTTTCTCCATTAAATCATGTAAGCTATGTGTAGTGTTTACATCAAACTATAATGCTTGCATTGAGCACAGTCCTGAACCATCTCAAGGACTGGGCTGTTTAAGATTTTCTTACATAGTTTTTACACTTTGCCTTTGGATCGAGATATAATTGGAAAATGTGTTCTTTCTGACTCTGCTTTGGTGAAGCTTCTCTAATTTTTGTTATAAGTGCATTAATATTATTTAGCTACTCAAGCAACAATCATCTTGAAAAAAAGGAAAAACAGACTACTTACATACACCCTTAATTTTATTGTCATCATTAACTTCAATATTGCTATTTTCCACTTAATATGAACTTTATTCCCAGATAATGTTTCCAAGAACGGCACATTCTTTTGTTATTCCCTAATTCAGATCTCAGTTTACTTCTTATCACAAGACTTATGCTACTTATATATTTTAAAATCCTTTATTTTCTTAGGTTACTTTCATGTTCAAGAATACCAATAGCGGGGCTGGGGATATGGCCTAGTGGCAAGAGAGCTTGCCTCGTATACATGAGGCCCTGGGTTCGATTCCCCAGCACCACATATACAGAAAATGGCCAAAAGTGGCGCTGTGGCTCAAGCGGCTGAGTGCTAGCCTTGAGCAAAATGAAGCCTGGGACAGTGCTCAGGCCCTGAGTCCAAGGACCAGGACTGGCCAAAAAAAAAAAAAAAAAAAAAAAAAAAAGAATAACAATAGCATAAAACCAGGCACTTTACTGAGTGCAATTTTATTACTTTATCCTTGTTTCCTAAGGCATACAATCACTAATTCATATTTATTGAATGAATTCATGAGTGAATTCATATTTCAATTCAAATTTATTATGTCCTAGGAGATGTATTCATCACAGAAATTAATTATGCTAAATCTATCAACATTTAAACAATTATATCTATCTATCTATACATATCCATATGTATCACACCATTATGTTTTTCATTAATGAGTTTCAAATCCAAAACAAAAGCTATAGGATGCATATTAATAAAAATTAAAGTACATCATTTTAAATGCAGTATTTATTTAATTGTACAATTTATTCCTATGATTTGACTATACAATAGGAGGATTTATATAGACGTGAAAAAATTCATCTTTAACTATTGAAGCCAAAAGTCATGGCTTGTTCTTGTTCTGTCTCATGTATTTGTGACAGTAATTCTTTGAATTCAGAAACTCTGGCAACTTACTTTAAAATAGTCTATTTGTTCCTTGCTAGTGAAATGTGTGAGACACAGAAATAGAACATTGTGTGATGAAACAGATGCTATAGCACTGGTGAGTTTATATGAGGATGCTGGTGACAGATGCCTTCTTCTTACATTAGCCAATTAAAAAAAAAGAATTGGTATTACTGTTTGCAATTACTTGAAACAGGCTGGGCTGTAGACAACCTCGAATGTACAATCTTACACTTGTGTATAGTAAATGATCTTGCATTATGTATATAATAAATTTTCTAAGTGAATTTGAAAGGAAATAAAGACAAGTATGTTATTAAGCAGTTAACATGAAGTGTCTTAGGTTTCCCCCTAGGAAAGTGTTTTATCTTTATTTTTAAAAAGGGAGGGGCAAAATTAAACACAGAATAATTTTCTCTGCATAGAATTCATTGAAATTCATTGGAGTTATGTAACGTTGAAAGCAAGAACAATTTTTTTAAGGGCAAGAATAGCATATTTACTAAAATTGTTTTATTTCATTTTGAAAAAGTAAAGATAAACAGTTGAATTCCTATTAAAAAACAAGAGACAAGCTTAGCCCCGTATGGGTGGTTTAAAGTCCATAGTCCTAGCTATTGAGAAAGCTAAAATCTAGAGGATGAAAGTTCAAAGCCAGAACCTGGCAGAAAAGTCATCCAGATTCCTTCTCCAAAATAACCAACAAGATGTCTAACTGGAGATGTGGCTCAGTGGGTAGAGTGACAGCCAAACTAATAAGCCAAACAAGCAGGAGGCCCTGATTTCAGAAGAAGAGTCAGCATCAGTTATGTTGTTATTGTGAAATAATTTTATTCTATGTCGTTAAATTGTATAATTCACTTAAAACAGTGTGTTTTATTTGAATGTAGTATGATTTATCATAGAGCTTTTCATCTACAATTGTAAACTAATCAACACTTAAATAAATCCATTATTGTAAGCCATGGACAAATAGTTATATGTAATTATATTGTTTTTAGGAATTATAAGAATGATTACATAAAATGATTATGAAATTACTTTTTTTTTGGTCAGTTGTGGAATTGGAGCTCAGGTCTGGGTGTTTCCCTAAGCTCTTTTGCTCAAGGCTAGAGCTGAACCACTTTGATCCATAATGCCACTTCCAGGTTTTTCTTGTTGTTGCTTATTTGGAAATATGAGTCTCATGGACTTTTCTGCCCAGGCTGGCTTTGAACTGCAATCCTCAGATTTCAACTTTGTAAGTAGCTAGGGTTACAGCAGTGAGTCACTGGTGCTTGGCTCAATTCTACTATACATTTTACTAGGAGAAAAAGAAATAAGTGAAATGAAATACAAGATTTGGAAATAAGTGGTTTATCTTTGATGTTGTTATTTCCAATGCACCCCTATGAAATTATGCCTTTTTCTTTTGTCTTTCTTCCCCATGCTTTTTCCCCTGTTGTCACTGTAAATGACTTTGGTAAACTGGGTATTATGCTTACCAGAACCAGGGAAGGGGCACATCAAAATGGAGAGATGAAGGGTGAAAGGCCGAACCAGTGCAATAGCAATACTTATAAGACAATATGCTGTAAACCAACTGTATATCTCAGGGGAGGGTGCAGAGGGAACCCGAGAGGGGGGAAGGTGGGAGAAAAATGAAGGAGGAGGTAAAAAGTTTGATAAGAAATGAACTCACTGGCTTATGTATATAACTGTAACCCCTCTGTACATTACTTTGACCATAAATAAATTTTTAAAAATAAATCAATAAAAACTTTAAAAGTCTTGATCTTTTTAGTCTGCTAGGATTATGTTTGACCAGGTTTTCTTCCTTACTATTGATCATTTTACAAAAGGAGTAACTCAAACCAATAAAGTTACCTTATAATATTATGTTGATATTGAGTGACTCTAAATCTAGAGATAATAAATTTAGTATGGGTAATGTATATAACAGGTGCACCCCAGATGAATAATTAAGAAAGCAGAAAGAGTGAGTGAGGGCAGGGAAGAGAATCTTGCACTGATGGGACTCTTCTTCTTGGATTGGTATTCTAGTCTCTATGGATCTTATGGAAATATGTATACAGCAGGCTTTAGAGCTGTCAAGGAAGGAAAAGTCTACATTCATCTAGCAAACTCCATTCTCACTGCTTGGCCTTAACTCTCAAAAACTCACCCATTATCCACAATTTCACTTAAGCAAGTTTCCCTGTCCTAATTAATACTTGATATAGGCGAGAAGGAATAGGAAGTTGAGACAAAAAGCCAGGAGTATTTTGGGGATAGTCAGCTGAAGCTGCTGTTGAGTTCAGTTGGAGTGAAAACACAGAATGTCCCTCAACGGGGCTGCAGATAGCTGGTTTGCTTATGGGTGTGTAGTTTATGTTCTCTGTGTTTATGTGTGGTGTGTGTGTTCAATACAAACATTTCTTTATTCAACTTTTTTATTTTTTTTATGTTTTCTTCCCTTTTGTTGCTTTAAAAAATTCAGTACCTATTGTCTTAGATAAATTTATCTGATTTGTGGGGCAGGGAAGGTGCAGCTCAGAAATGGGGGGACAAAGGGAACCAGTTCAGCAGTGATACTCACTAGACACTGTTTGAAGGAATGGCACAAACATTTCTTGTAAACAAAAATTTGAGTAGCAAAGTTTTGGAACATTTGTGTGTTCAAAACTAGTTTCATGGTAATATAGAAGACTGAAGCTAGCTCTATTTAGATAGCAGTTTTATTTCTAACATTTTCTACTTACTACAGAAATGAAGTGCACATTTAAAAAGTGCTTTTAAAAATAAAATTGTTTGAATTACCATTATTGATTATAAAATGTGTTTTTAGTGGGTTTTTTTTCCTGATGCCTTCTAAATGCTTGCAAAAATAATCTTGGGATATTTTCTCTCCATTAAGAACATGAAGTTGCTTTAGTTAGTCTGTAGTTTAATGCTGAGAACCGGATTTTTATCAGGCAACATCAACAACAACAACAAAAAAGCCTGGAATATATTGTTATGAGATAGGTCAGATTCTTTTCTCTAACGTTTCTTTCCTTCTTTCTTTCTGGTTATGTCAGAGGTTATGGAGAAAGAAAAGAAAGAAGAGAAAAGAAAAGAAAAGAACAATCTTGCTATGTGCCTTTGGAGCAAAGCCAGTCAGTATGGCTTCAGCTATACCAAATCTGCTTTCTTCCATCTCCAGAATACTTGCAGTCTCAGCTCATATAAATGCCACTGAGTAAAGGGAAAAGGTCAGGAGAGCTAGTGGTGACCCCTTTGTTCCACTTCCAGCCACGCGCATCTGTGCACAGCCTCTCTCCTGAGGCTCCAAGACCTTCCTTGAAATTCTCTGCATCACTTTCCCTCATTTTAGTGAAAGACTATTTCCTGAAACACTAGGATGTAGTGAAGGTCAGAAGCAAAGGTCAACAGGTAATGCCACCGCGGTCTTTTTCCAATAATAGCTATGAGTTTCCTGTGAGCCGCAATGTTCTTCTTGTATCTTTAAAAAATATAAATACTATATTTTAAAGCAACGAGGACATTTGTATGTTCCTCACAGTCAGGATCATCACTTCTAAACAATACCAAAGATTCCAATTGACTGATTTAGACACCAACTAATAGCCCCCGAGTTCCTACCACTTGTCTGTTAAAAACTTAAAAAAAAATTCTCAATAAACAATATACGAACTTTGGGAAAAGATTAAGTAAATGTCGTTTAATCCACAAGAAACAAAAGCAGTGGAAAATAAACAAATATAGAAATATATTTCAATGAGAAAAAGTGGCTAGACAAATTAGGTCATCAAATATGTGAAATCGCACTTTAACACCTGTTTGTACTTTGTTTTGCTTTTGGTGTGTGTGTGTCTGTGTGTGTGTGCGTGCACATGTGTGTGCATGCACGTGCCACTTCTGGGGCTTGAAATCAGCGCCTGGACTCTGTCGCTGAGCTTTTTTTGCTCAAGACTAGCTCTTTATTACTTAAGCCACAGCACTAATTCTGGCTTTAAAAATTTTTATTTTATTTTATTGTCCAACTGATGTACAGAGAGGTTACAGTTTCACACATTAGGCCTTGGGTACATTTCTTTGTTACCTCCTCCCTCATTTCCCCATTCTCCTTCCCCTTTCCCTCTCCCCCCCCCCATGATATGTTCAGTTGGTTTACACAAAATGGCTTTGCAAGTATTGCTTTTGGAGTCATTTGTCTTTTTATCCTTTGTCTCTCGATTTTGATATTCCCTTTCACTTCCCTAGTTCTAATACCAGTATATACAGTATCCAGTGTAATCAGATGAGATACAGTGATAGTGCAAGTACAACCATAGGAAGGGATACAAGAGGATCATCAACAAAAGAAGCCATGTTTTCACATGGCATGTTGAAAGTAATTACAACAGTGATATATCACTCATTTCCATAACAGGGAGTTCATTTGACTTAGCATTATCTTATGCGTTCATAGGGGCATAGCTATTAGGCTCTTGTGATCCTCTGCTGTGACTAGCCTAAACCTAAGCTAATTATTCCCTATGAGGGAGACCATAGAATCCATGTTTCTTTGGGTCTGGCTCACTTCACTTAGTATAATTTTTTCCAAGTTCTTCCATTTCCTTATGAATGGGGCAATGTCATCATTTCTGATAGAGGCATAAAATTCCATTGTGTATATGTACCACATTTTCCTGATCCATTCATCTACTGAGGAGCATCTGGGTTGGTTCCATATTTTAGCTATGACACATTGTGCTGCAATGAACATTGTTGTGCTGGTGGCTTTAGTGTGTTCTTGTTTGTGGTCTTTTGGGTAGATGCCCAAAAGTGGGGCTGCTGGGTGATAGGGGAGCTCTATGTTTAGCCTTCTGAGGAATCTCCATACTGCTTTCCAGAGTGGCTGAACCAGTTTACATTCCTAAATGACCACGACTAGCAAAAACAATCCTAAGCAGAAAGAACAGTGCTGGAGGAATTACAATACCAAACTTCAAGCGGTATTATAAAGCTATAGTAATAAAAACAGCTTGGTATTGGCACCAGAACAGGCCTGAAGACCAACGGACCAGAACTGAAGAACCAGAAATGAACCTGAAGAACTATGCCTACTTAATCTTTGATAAAGGAGCTAAAACAATAGGATGGAAGAAGGATAGCCTCTTTAACAAATGGTGCTGGCAGAACATGCCACAGAACATGCAACAAACTAAAACTAGATCCTTATATATCACCCTGCACCAAAATCAATTCCAAATGGCTTTTTAAAATCTCATGGACGTTTTAGAGCAGGATGGCTTAAAACCATGATCCTCAGATCTCAGTTTCCTGAGTAGCTAGGATTGCAGGTATGAGCTAAGAGAAGTATAAACTGATAAAAGTAGCAAGTGAAGTAGAGAGAAAAATATAAAATGCAAAACAAAAACCAGTGGACACAGATCAGGTTAACTAAAGGTGATTGGTTTATATTAGAACACTTTCCACATAAGTTCAATTGGTCTTTATACATAAACTTCCTAAGGATGGGTGATATGCTTTCTAGGAAATTCCTTGGCAGACATGAATTTAGATTGTCTGGCATCTTCTCATATTTACTAGCGTCATGATTATCAGTGTCAGTACATGAATCATTGTTCCTCCTGCTCCTGCTTGGCTTTGGAGGTGAGTTGACACTCCAGAAAGGAAGAGCTTGAAAACTTCTAGACTTTAATCGACTACTCAAGTATCAGTATGAACATTTCAGTGGAACCCCAGACTTCCACATACGTTATGGTGGTTTGCACTCTAATCATTTACTAATGATTACTGAATGGCTCATAAGTGCCAAGTACACCAGAAACACAATAATCTCTCTCTTTAAAAACTTCATATTCTTTCAACGTTGGCCAAAAATTGTGGAAGTACTACACACACAGACATACACATTAAATATAAAGTGATATTAGTTGTAAAATACGCCATAATTTTTCTCTTCTTATTTTCAACTTTTGTCTTTTTTATATTTTTATTGTCAAAGTAATGTATAGAGAGGTTAGATTTAGGACATTTCTTATCAAACTTTTTACCTCCTTCATTTTTCTCCCACCTTCCCCCCTCCCGGGTTCCTCCCTCCCCTCCCATGAGATAAACAGTTGGTTTACGGCATATTGTCTTGTAAGTATTGCTGTTGGCTTGGTTTGCCTTTTACCCTTGTCTCTCCATTTTGGTGTTCCCCATCCCTAGTTCTGATAAATGTACATACAATACCCAGTGTACCAAAGTCAGTTACAGTGAAAACAGGGGTAAAAGCATGGGGAAGAAAGACAAAAGAAAAAGGCAAAATTTCATAGGGTACATTGGAAATAACATCAAATATAAACCATCAGTTTTTCTAATCCTATAAAATTATGAAGTCATAGTTTGTATGTGGCTTTTCGTACAAGAGTGCAGTGCTCTTCATTTAGAAATGTTTTGGAGAAGGAGTCTGTAGGAGGTAGGGCCTACTGAAAGTTCCCAGATCAAATGGGAGCAAGGCCTAGGTAGATGTCATATTAAGACTATTAGTACATCTTAATATTGATGAAACATAGTGAATCAGTGTAGTATATCTTGATATTTAAAGAAGTGGATTTTCCATACTAGCTGAAGGATACCAGTGAGATTTAACAGAGAATTTTTAGCTCAAATAGCTAGATATTATCAGACCAGGATCAAAATAGGTTGTTTTTCTTTGTTTGTCTCTTTGTTTTATCATCTTAGCTTTCACTTCACAGAAATATGAGATCAAAGAGAAGAAAGAATAAAAGTTTTATACCTAAACTTGATAGAACTTAAACCAGGGGAATCAGAACAAAGCAGCAATATATTGCTGGACAGAGGTAAAGTTTGAAGAACCAATACTACTTTCTATATTTGGCCAGGAAAGATCCTCTGGGCTCTGGATTGACTGTCATCTAAGATGACTGGGCAAGAAAACATTGCTTGAGCTTCATTGGCCTGAAGTCTGATGAAGAGGAACTAGAAATAAATGAAAGAAAGAAAGAAAGAGAGGAAGAAAGAAAGAAAGAGATGGAAGAGGAGGGAAGGAAGGAAGGAAGGGAGGAAGGAAGGAAGGAAGGAAGGAAGGAAGGAAGGAAGGATTAACATATGCATTCACATATGAAAGAAATAGCCTCTGTAAAAGTAGTACCATATTGGTGTGTATAGAAGCAAAGTGTATGAGTCTGAAAAGGCTTCCAAGTAGTTAGGTAAAGTTATACTTTGAAAGAAATCGTACATTATACAAATATTTAAATTCTATTCTTCTATAAAATAGTTGGTTATCAATATGAGACAAAAATAATCCGAACTTTTTTTTTTTTTAAAATATTGGCTTTAGGTGATTATAAAAGCAATTACTCAACAAAAATGACAACATGTTTTGTGTGAGATAAAATATTATAAAAAATAGTCCTGGGCACTGGTGGCTCACATTGTAATTCTAGCTACTCAAGAGCCTGAGATCTGAGGACCATGGTGCAAAACCAAGCTGTGTAGGAAAGTTTGTGAGACTCTTATCTCCAGTATTTACAGAAAAAGCCAGAAATGGCATTGTATGTCAATCGGTGGAGTGCTACCCTTGAGCAAAAGTGGCTCAGGGACAGCTCCCAGGCTCAGAGTTCAAGCCACAGGACCAGCAAATATATATATGAATCTCCCATTTATAGCTCAGGTTAAGTTATGGCTACCATTTGGAGAGAACTACGCTTCCCAATGTTCCTTTGGATGAGCAACACAAACCTTTCAGGGCTCCCTATCTCTTATGTTTATAGATGGTCCCAAGGCACTTAGGTAACTACAGTTGAGCTGTGGCGTGCTGCCTTAGCAAAACACCGACTCCTTTGTAAGGGAACACCATTGATTTGGTGCCCAATGTGGTGGCTGGCAAGCCCATGAAGCATGCACTGGTGCTGGGTGATGGTGGACTGAGGCACAGGTGAAGCAGCAGGCGTGGCTAGCTGCACGTGCAGAAGGGATCGCACATTGAGAGGGGAAGTGGGAGCCATGCAGAGCACCTAAACATCCCAACAGTAGAAACGGCATACACTGTGGAGAGACCATATCCATGCCCCGACTCATCCTTTCCCGAACGTCATTGCGGTGGGGTGAACTCCAAGCCCCTGAAAGGTCCTAGTGCCTGTCAGCATCGCCCCGCGGAGGGGCTGCACTTGGACGACCTGGATTTTTTGGTAGGCAAATAATATCGAAACCACACCGTTATACCACATTTCCTTGGCTTGCTATAGATCAAGGTGTATAAATACAAAATGTATATTATGTACTGACAAAATAAATACTATATTTACATAATTTATTGACGGTGATTAAAATTTTTAAAAATGTGCCACATGTAAAGGTCTGCCATTTCTCATCACTACTATGTGCCGCAGGAAAAAACAGCCCAATAGTTTCAACTTTACTTAGAATGTTCAAATTGTTTCTTCTTCTTCTTTTTTATTTGTTCTTGTTCTTTGATTACTTTTTCTATTTTTTTTTATTTTCCTCTAAAATGTTCATATTTTGAATATCTGCACTGGTCCATTTTACAACTTGGACACTAGAGCGACAATTTAATTATAAGATTATCATTATCTGCAAATGCATTTTTTCTGTACAAATATTTCTAAAATCCTTCATTTTAATCTTACAGACTTTATAAAATGTATGTGGAGCTTCAAAGACATTTAATGATCTGTACTTAGTTATTCTGAAGGTAGCCTGTGTAACAGAGTACTGTTTTTGTGGTTGAAAATCAAGATAGAATGTGATCAACATTTCAAAGGGACTCTAACATGCTCTACCTAACCACTATTGACAGCAAAGATGGCATGGTTTCCAGCATGGAGAGAAAACTCCAATATCTGATTCATCCTTACAGTGCTTTATTATGTGCCAGGCCCTGTGGCTTGCTTAATATTAATGATGATACTGGTTGTGGCAAGTGCATACTGATGATGTACAGCCTTTGAAATGTCATCTATACTCATCCCTTCATGAAGTGTATATATGAGTATTTAATATAGAAAGCAATATGTCTCATAAAAGATTTGGAATATGTAAAATAAAACTTGCCAGTGCTGTTGGTCATACATACAAAACATAATTTATTCATGTGGATTTAAGTTAGCAACTTACAAATAGAGAGTGCAATATATTTACAGATAGCAACAGAGGATTTGGGAATTAAATATAGCCACCGTGGTGAGCATTCTTACATGTGACTTTGGAGGTTCAAATTATGTAATCTTTAGCACTAAATCAACTCAGGGGAAGAAAAAGAACAAAATAGAATTCTAAGTAGAAACGTTAATAAATAAGATGATGCTAAGTGAAATGAACTCCATGTTATGGAAACAACTGTTATATCACTGTTGTAATTACTTTCAACATGCCATGTGAAACTGTAGCTTCTATTATTGATGATCTTCTTGTATCCCCTTCTTATGGTTGTACCCGCACTATCACTGTATGTTATTTGAGTACATTGTAAACCATATATACTGGTATTAGAACTAGGAAAGTGAAAGGGAATACCAAAATCAAGAGACACAGGGTAAAAAAACAAACGACTACAAAAGCAATACTTGCAAAACTGTTTGGTGCAAACCAACTGAACAACTCATGGAGGGAGAGGGAAAGGAGAAGGGGGAGGGGGGAATGAGAAAGGAGGTAACAAACAGTACAAGGAATGTACCCAAGGCCTAACGTATGAAACTGTAACCCCTCTGTACATCACTTTGACAATAAATAAGAAAAAACAATACAAAAAAGAAATGTTAATAAATGATGCCAAGGTATTTGTTAGAGTACTTATTCATCTATCACGAATAATTAATTATTTTGATTATCTCTGTGTTTCACAAATAAGCAAGAGAGATGGGATTAGTGTTGTCTCTGTTGGTGTCATTATTGTCATCATTTTGTTTGAAGGTATGAATAAGGGAACAATATACCACGCATTACAAAGTACTTTTACGTTATCTATCAGGTAAGTTTCCCTGGAAACATATGTGAGGGCAAGAGGAAGACACAGGGCAAGGAGAATAATGAAAATGCTCAGATTCATAGAAAATATGTAAACATACTTGTCTGAAAAGTTGTCTACAGTCATCAATTATCCAGATAGAAGCTTTCACGTGAGGCTCAGAAACCTTTCTGCCAAGAGCCAGGCAATCACTATCTGTGGCTTTGTGGCCCATATGCTCTGCCATATGCTAAACTCCAGTCTGCCATCCTAGCATGAACACCACCATAGACCATATGTGAATGAATGGGTGTGGCTGTGTTCCAAACACTGCTGGTACAGAAACAAGGGAGGCACCAGACTTGGCCTTCACAACTTATTTGCTTTTTTTTTTTCTTTAAATGACTAAGATGAATGTTAGCTAAGTTAGCTAAATCTGAACTACAAGTGGGAGCCCAGAAGATGAGTGACTTACTGTAGTTAGATAGTCACACTGTTCAGATGGTGTGTTTCGGGCAGACCAAAACATCATTCTGGATTATCACAGTGGCTCATTCAAGTCCTGGGAAGCATGAATAAAAAGAGTAGCATGGCATCCATGGTCACACGCCAGTTCCACTGGTGATAAAATAATCCATTCATGGCAAAAATAGGTAAAGAAGACCGTGCAATGATTCCCATAGATCATAGCAACTCAGGGAAGGGCATTGTATTTCATATCTCCTTTGTGGCTAGTACCATATGCTAATCGAACAAACCTTGTCAAAGAGGAACCCAACAACTTGGCTGAGTGAAGCACTGTAACTTCTGTAATATTAAAAGAACACAATTGTTTGCCATGGAGTCCTAAGAATACACATTATATAATAGTGGTTAGAAGACAAGGGAAATTTTACAAACATCCTAGAATACTGAGTATGTCTATCAAAAGTCTTTGTAGTAAAAGTTTATGAACTTAAACCAGACTACATTGTTTTCCTTATTTTTTATTCTCTTCTAATATCCTGTCTATTTTTGCTGATAGAAATCCAGTAATTGCTAGAAAAAATCCTTCCAAATCTAAATGATATGTAATTTCCAAATTTTTAAATTAAGCTTCTAATTCTAAAAAAAATATAGTTGTAACATACTTTTGATGATAAAGAATTTGGGAAAATAATCTACTGACTGTTGTTATTGAATAATGGTGAACTCTGAAACTTAATTTTTTCATATTCTCTTGCTACTTTTAAGACATTTTCATGAAAGTTTAGATCACCTGTTATGACACAGAAAATTTGGGGGTCATATTATTTTGAATCAGCTTCAAATCAGAGGAGAAATCACCAGTTTTGGAAGGAATTTTAGTATTCGACCATCTTCGAGTATCTAAGCTATTATTCAAACAAGAACTGCCAATAATCATTAGAATAACCAATGGTATATGTGCTAAAATCAACAGTTAAGTAAAAGAAGAAGAGAGGAGCCAACTCAGGGAATTAAAAGTAATTTTTGTCTTAATATAATAAAAATAAAACAGATTACTAGTATATCTTGAAAGCGTAGGCACATTTTAAGTGGGTTAAAGACTATAATGACATTCGTTACTAAATGTACTAGGTTAGTGTGTAGCAAATATAAACAAACATATATGTATATATTCTTTTGTAACTGTACTTTAACTGTCTCTGGATATTTTAGTGTTCTAATTGATTTCTAAAGTGACACTATGTAGATTTACTTTTTGCTATTTTTTTTTTTTTAGGGCTAGGTAGAGAAAGGTATTCCTCTGTAAGTGGCACACATACTTTTTCTGTCTTTTCTCATCTTTCCACCTGCTGGTCAGCTAGTCATGTTTCAGGAACAAAACAGCAGTGTTCTCAGCACACAGCACAACCTCCTCCAACATGGTAGAAACTCAGATGGCTCACAATAAAACAAAACCTTAAGACAAGCTTAAATATTTTTACCTCTTCTTTTTAATGTTTAAACTCTAAACTCTAATTTTAAAAGGATGATTAAAAATACTTTCTGGGATAAGTGTGCACACCTATATGAATATAGATTTATGAGTCCAATACAATACAGTTCAGTACATCTCCTTCAGTTTGTCTCTAGCGATATGTATTTTTAGAAGCAGTTATATGCCATGCAGAAATTAATTCTCCTATTTTGGCATTATTTTATGGTGCTTGCTTTCTAATTATTTTTTCCTCCAGAAAACAAATGATCTCCCTTATCTTAGAAAAATTAATTCTCAACATTAATTATATGGGTTTATTTCTTAGTAAAAATCTTTCATCAGTTGTAAAAAATAATAAACTATAAAAACTTTGGAAGAAGTAGCAACAACAGATATTCAGTTATAATGCTGGGTAGTCATGACTACTGGTGGATCTGCTATGGGAAGTATTAGAAATGTATTCATTGGTGCCATATATATGTATATTTATTATATAATTTATATTACTTATATATTATATATTTTATATTATATATTATATACTTACATATTACTTCTATATATTACATATATATATATATATTACTTTGAAGGGAAATCATTTTCCTTTCCAAAACAACTTCAATTAAAATATGAACTAAGACAAATATATTTGAATTGCTCTTGATAGTAAATGGAGAATAAATGATGGGAATGGTTAAATAGTTTATAAAAGCTACACAGTTTTTATGAATACACATTTATCTTCAAGGAAATATGTTGGTGGATAGATTGTGCTGAGAAGGATGCAATTCACTTCCAATTAAAAATAAATCTATGTGGGTAGGTTTCATTATTTTATACCAATTCCACTAGAAAGATGTAAAACCTTACATAGGCTGAAACTGACAAATTTTAAGTGTTTCAGTAGTTTTGAAATGAAGAATAATCAAAATCACGTTATTTACCCTTCAATGCCCCAAATATTTGTTTCTTGGTTTTGAAACTGTTAGAAAAACATATGAAGAAGTCAGTAGACAAATACAAAAAGTTATTTGCCATCTATCTCATTAAATCTTCTTCATGCAGTCATGAGAGAAGTTAAATTTGACTGAATAAATTTAATCAGATTTCTGAAAGATATTTTGAAAGATATTGTGGTAAATGATGGGTATTCCCAAGTAAACGAAGGAACATTTGCCATCACGGAATTCAGAGGGAGTATGTGAGAGAGATAGCTGAGAGCAGCTATTTAATGCTGTAAAATAAATTCCATTGGAGAAATGTCTCAAAAGATCCTGGACAAGATAACACTAACTCAGCTTATTGTGAGAATGAGATAGTTTTGAAAAGATTTCCAGAGAAAGAATACTAGACAAAAATGTTAAAAGAGCAAATCACATTCTTTCAGCAAAGAGGTGGAAACTTTTTCATTCCACATGGAAAATGTTTTCAAATTCATATAGATATATTTTAATAGATTTATAAAAACTCATGCAATATGCAAATTTTTTTACAGTGAAGCTTTACAAATATGAGTGTGTAATTTCACCTGATTATATAAGAATAAAGTTAGGATTTTAACAAAGGATGTTGGAAAAACAAATCTTGATATGTCTAAAGATTTAGAGATTTATAAAATAAATATGAACTCAAAATGTAATATTGACCTAATATTGACAGATTAGGAAATTGAAGATTGTTTGTTTGATTGTTTTGTTTTGTCTCTCTTGTATTCCCCTTCCAGTAGTTGTACCTCCGCTATCACTGTATGGCATCTGAGTACCCTGGATATCGTATATACGGGTATATACGGGAAAGGGAATATCAAAATCAAGTGACAAAGGATAAAAAGACAAGTCATTCTAAAAGTAATACTTACAAAACCATTTGGTGTAAACCAACTGTACAACTCATGGGGGGAGAGGGAAGAAGGGAGGGGGAGTGGGGAATGAGGGAGGAGGTAACAAGTTGAACAAGAAATGTAATCACGGCCTTTCATATGAATCTGTAACCCTTCTGTACCTCACTTTGATAATAAAGAAGAAAGTTAAAGAAAAAAGAAAGAACATTTTGAAAGTATGTATAACACAGGGCTTTTATTATAACATAAAATCCATAAAAATTCAATATATACATCAGCAAAAGTTTGAAAACAAAATGTGTAAATTATTTGAATAAACAATTCACTAATAAAATTAAAGCAGATGGTGAATAAACACACATAAAATCAATTAAACATTATTAGTCATTAAGGATGTGCAAATTAAACAAGATAAAATTATTTAACCATTTGGATACCTAACATTGAGATAACAAATATGAGGAACAATATAGAGCTACTAGAACTTTGTACACTTTTGTAAAGAATGTGCAGTAGCATGACTGTGTTGGAAAAGAAATAGCCTGATAGTTTCTTAACCTATTGATTATACATTAACATATTATTCAGGCCTCCCACTGATATGTGTGCACATATATAAAATCCCCAAGGAAATATGTTTACATACAGAAAATTCAACGTGAGTATTCATAGTTTTATTATTTGTAATACACCAAAAACTTAAAAAAACACTTAAATTCACAGTTATACTTGAAATGATATGTTTTAAGAGGGACCTGTAGAATAACAGACAATTATAAACAAGAATGAATTACTGATATTTGCAGCAGCATAGATGAATGCTAAAATAATCTGGCTCATTGTGAAGCCTGGGAAGATATTAAATATTGTATGAATCTATGTATAAAATGAACATTTCAGTCGAATACATGTCAGAAAGCAGAGTCACCGCTCTAATGAAGTAGCATCATGTGTGGGACAGAATTTTAAAGAAAGTTTATTCAAGTAATGGACATGTTTATTATCTTTATTGCTTCAATGATTTGCTAATTGTATGCAAATGAAAAAAAAAACTTAACCTAACTTTTAAAATATGTGGCTTATTGTACGGTAAAGCTAGTGAAACAAAAGATTAAACATAATTTTGTATTCCCTTCAATAGCATAACTGGAGGAACAAATAATGAAGACTGTGGTGAGAATTACTTACAACGTATGAAGACAAATATATATATTATATACAATATAGAGATAATTTTATATAGTATTTGTAGGAATAACATGCAAAACAACTTGCGGCTGAAAGGTTCCTACATCTCCCTCAGAACAGTGTAGTCTTAACGATGAATGCAACGTATAAATACTGTACAGTGGAGAGAGATGCAAGGTGGTGGCATTGGCACAGGTGAGCTCACTAGTTGTCTCTGAACACACAGCCAACAACTCACTCCCGGGCCTGGAGCGCTCTGACTGCTGTCACTCACCCCGCCCTGCCTGACCTCCATCATTTCATTGCCACTGCTGGCATTGAAGCCACCGCCATTGTTGCTCCTAGAATAGAGGGGAGAGCTTCCTTCAGAGCATCCTTCAGGATGCCGAGTCATTGCACACATTAAAAAAAAAAATCCAGACTCTGATTCCTGAAACCTCTACCACCCAAACTCAATATCCGCCATTGTGGTATGATTCCCTCATATTTTAATTTTTTTTCTTTTTAAAATGTTATATACTTTTCATTCTTTTTATTATTATTTTTTTTCCTTCTGTTTCCTTTCTTTGAATTTAGATCTCAATTATCATCCTTAACAAAACTGATAAACCCTTAGCAAATCTTACCAAAAGAAAAGAAGAAGGCACACCCGAATAAACAAAATCGGAGATGAGAATGGAAACATCACGACAGAAACAACCAAGATTCAGAAGATTATAAGGGAATGTTTCTCAAACCTGTAGGCTAACAATTCGAGAATCTGGAAGAAATAGACAAGTTTCTCGCAGATATTAATATGCCCGGACTAAACCAAGAAGATTTAAACCAGGGCCCTTAGCTCTTACTCACTGTAAGTAAATCTGAGGCTTTCTGAAATTCTTATTGCTTTCTCTGCCTTGGTTCCTTTTGGTTAAAAAAAAATATTTCTTGTCAAAGTGATGTACAGAGGGGTTACAGTTTCATATGTGAGACAGTGATTACATTTGTTATCAAACTTCTTACATGCACCCTCATTTTTCTTCCACCTTCTCCCCTCCATAAGTGTCGTCCCTCCCTTTGGCCCCTTGCCTTTCTCTGTAGCCGCTCTCTGTCTCTGCAGTTTCTGTGCCTGGTGACACTTCGAACTTCTTCAGCTGCCTTTGCTTTACTGCCCTGGACATTGGCTCCTCTTCCTAAGCGAGGTCAGCCCCCTCTACCTGTGATGAGAACCACAAGCAGCCAATAAGCGACCGTTCCCGAAGAGGTTCTTCTTGGAGCTTAATGTCGGGGGGCTCACCAGAGCCATCCCCGCAGCTGATCCGAGGAGATCATGAAGCATTCAGTTTATATTGTCAGCTAGGGCCACACACTAGCCACCTTGGGGCAGGGGTCCTCCAGATTGGAATGAGGAGCCCTGTGATCAAAGCTGGCTGCGCTAAGGGGGGATGGTGGGGGAATGAGGAGGACAGCAGCTCCAGATACAGTTTGTCAGCTCCTGGTCATTTTGTGTTGTCCCAGCAGAGGTGACCTCGCCTGTAGTCGTAGCAGGATCCTCAGAGAGGCTGCACAGCACCAGGGGCCTTCCGAGCAAAGCCCATGGGCACGATGGGCGCGATGGGCACGCAGCTGCGGGGCTTCCAGGCTTGGAATAGTTATCTCTGAAGCATCTGCAGCTGGACCAGAGCTTCCCTTGGGTGCATGCAGCTGGGGAAACGTGTCCTGGAGCTATTGTGAAATGTTTACAACAGTGCCAGCTGGGTCTGTGGTCGCCAGTGACCGTTGGAGAAGCAGCTGTTTGACTGACAGCTCCATGGCTCCCTGTAACAAATAGCAGCGCAGGAGGAATTGCAGCTGTTGCTGGACCTTCCGGGGCTGCAAGGCCCTGGCTTCTCGTCCCTCCAGGCTGGGGAGTCGGGGCAGGTGTCTCCAAAGGCCTGGCTATAGTCAGCAGAGCAGCTTGCTCGGGGCGGAGGTGGGAGAGGGTGGCATCTGAGAGCTGTCTGTCACCAGCCGACTGGCCCTCTTTCCCATCAACTTTGTTTAAAAAGAAGAAGAAGAAGAAGAAGAAGAAGAAGAAGAAGAAGAAGAAGAAGAAGAAGAAGAAGAAGAAGAAGAAGAAGAAGAAGAAGAAGACAAAAAGTGTGGCTACAATGAAGTCCTAACATGAAATCAACGTTCTACTCGGCTAAATCTTATCACAAAATGTTTACACACCAGCCACATGCACACGTGTGCATACAAAAGTAAGTGTTGTATTCTCCAAAGAAGGCTCAGTCTTAGATTACAAATCCTATCTAAATGTGCTTCTGTAGGGTATGAATGCATAAGATGATGCTTAGTGAAATGAACGCCATGTTATGGAAACGACTGTTATATCACTGTTGTAATTACTTTCAACGTGCGATGTGAAACCGTAGCTTCTATTGTTGATGATCCTCTTGTATCCCCTTCCTGTGGTTGTCCCCGCACTATCGCTGTATCTTATCTGAGTACATTGGAAACTGTATATACTGGTATTAGAACTAGGAAAGTGAAAGGGAATACCAAAATCGAGAGACACAGGGTAAAAAAAACCAAACGACTACAAAAGCAATACTTGCAAAACTGTTTGGTGTAAACCAACTGAACAACTCATGGGGGGAGAGGGAAGCAGAGGGGGAGGGGGGATAAGGGAGGAGGTAACAAACAGTAAAAGAAATGTACCCAAGGCCTAACGTATGAAACTGTAACTTCTCTGTACATCACTTTTACAGTAAATAAGAAAAAGAAAGAACCATGGGATATGACAATCAGAAACAAAATTGACTCTGATTTCCATCATACACAATGAATGCATAGGCGCTTATTCAAGGTGGATAATAGACCAACATTTGAAAATAAAAGCGACTAGGCTCTTATAAGAAAAATGTATGAAATTATCTCCATGGCTTATGTCATTAGTCATAAGAGAAATGAAAATTAAAACAATCATGACATCCCATCAAACACCACCCCCCCCCCCCAAAAAAAAAGAGAAAAAGCTGAACTTATAAAGGCTGGGAACATTCAAATGTCATCGATAATGTTAAGTCGCCAAAACCTCAACCCTCGCTGATGGGAATGTAAATGATATAATCTTTGGAAATAGAAGATTAAAAACATTTAATTAAGATATACATGAGACCCCCTGATCCTAATTCCAGGTTTCTACACAAGAAAAGTGAATATTTTTGTACGAAAAGTCTTTTACTCAACTCAGGTGTGAGAATACAGATCTATAGTTTCTGCTATTAAGGAGACAGAGTTCTGAAGAATTACATATCAAGGGTACTCCAGGATCAAAACCTTTTCATTAAAATAATAAAAGCAAAGACCCAAACTAAAACTCCTTGTGACATGCATTGCCTAGCATGCACAAGGCTCTGAGTACAAACCCCAGAACTGCCAAACAATAACAACAATAAGAAAATACTTTTACTCAAACACTTCAGTAACTTCATTCACAGCAACTAAAACATTATACATATCCCATAGGGTAATCATCAGAATGATAGATAACTCATGAACTGACATATGGTAAAATAATGAATTAAAACCTGCAGAACTCAAAGAACAATATTATGCATGCAACTAATTGAAATTAAAGTGAGTCAAAGAAGTTGGACAAACAATAGTACTATGAACAGATAAAATTGATTCTTTATCATTTAAAATCAGGCCATAGTTTTGTCTGGGATGAACAACAACGAACAATAAGGGACATTAAAAAAGAATGGTATGATAGGAATGCTCTATACCATTATAGGAAATTAGAACTGTTGTGTCCTTGCACTCATCTGAATTATACATTGATTATTTATTCACCTTGATATATACAAATTGTTTTTCTGAGGATGAGTGAGAAGGAAGAATGCATGCAGACATAAACTGTATTTGTGATTCCTGAACGCTGATTTATTTTGAGGGTGAACAATGGATACATTATACCCTTTTCTTTATCATCTATGTGTTTGAAAATGTCCACATTAACGTATTTACAAATTGAAGCACACTATGTGAGATGCCATGGTAAAGCTCCTTTGAAAGATTAATATACAGTTTAATAACAATGGAAATATTAGGAAGCTGGAGCATGCTTTGTCTGAGCTGTTAGGAATTAATAGGAGGAGCAGACAAATGTGAAAGGGGAGAGAAGGTGAATGTAGTCAAAATGATTTATTTACGTGTTGAAAATAGAGTAAGGAAACTTGGGGAGACTGGTTTAGGAAAAGGAGGTGAGGAAGAGGGAGAATGACAGAGGAGGATGATCAGGAAGCATTGTGTGCATGAATAGACATGTGAAAACAAGACCCACACGTACAGCTAATTGCTGTCAATAAAAGTAGATTAAAACATAAAAGCGTCATAATGGAGAGCATGTGTATTTGTGGGGTTAGTGGGTGGCAGTGATAATTATTGCAGAAAATTAAGGTTACAAGTGGTACCTTTTTAGAGATTAAAACTAGAAACCCTGGGGGATGGAGAAGACCATGCAAAATAATGAGCTATTATTTAACACATAATGCTAATGAGGAAGAGCATTGGGGTGCCTGTAAGCAGGGCAATAGACTTATATAGTAGACCAAGTTTGAATTTTCTTCTTCTTTCTTAACTTCATTACTTTCAGCAATTAACCTTGCTGAGCTCCAGTTTATTCAACTTTAGAATGCGATTAATTGTCTCTAACTTAGGAGGGTAAAAGGGAAAATTTGTCAATCTTTCCATGTTACACGTGGGAGTGCATTGCACGGAAATGTAGTGCACATTAGGGGAAGTTTTGTTTTCCTCTTTCCCTAGACCACCTTTCAACCCCATCCTCGGCCTTCTTAAGAAAGTAATAAGAAATCAAGACTTCCATTAAGTTATGTCAGCCCGCACATGTACCCTTCCCGTCTTGGAAAATCAAGGTTGACGGTAGATAAGATTAGTATGGTGGAAAGAAAATTGCGTTTACAGTCAGTCAGACTGGGGTTTCTCATTGAGAAATCCTGAAGCTTTTTTTTTTTTTTTTTTTTTTTTGTAAAATTCTCTCTCTTTGGAGAAATAGAATAGCCAAATTGTCAGGTGAAATTACATGTTGTATGTAAAACTGGAACACGATGGCTTTGCATATATTTGACCCAATAAACAAGCTGTTTTCATTATCCTAATATAAGTGCTACAGAAAGGCTCGTTTGGATGCTTAATTGTTGGTGATATAGCTAAAGTGCAGAATAGAATGCCATCTGAAAGTCTAGTTGGTGGATAAACTCTCCAGTGGAGAAACTGAGGACCACAGTTTTGTGAACAATTACATAACAGCAGTTGCATCATACTTCGAAGAAATAAAACATTCCTTCACTAATACACTGAATAGAATTTATGTCACTTCTTGGAGCTGTATATCTGAAAGGTTAAAGTAAATAATTTTGCAAGAGCAGTGGCTCACATAGCTTAACTAGACCCATAACAGCAAAGCTACCTGTAATTTAAAGGAGATTTGTATGATCAGGTAAGAATATTCAGCCAAACTAATAAAGATGAACTTCTAAACCTGGATTTTTTTAGATTAACCCATGCTAGAGATATGTTTATTTTTTAATCTTAATGAAATAATGTTAAGCATAGGAGTATTATACTGCTATCAGAGTGAAGTAGTATTTTATTAGTTATATAAAATCTTAAACTTTTCAGTTTGGGAAGACAGTTTGTGATCTTGAAAGTTTACCTGAATTTGAAAGAGTTAAGATGTAGTTTTTATTTTATATCTTAATGTAGATTGAAGTTTGTTGGGGTCCATCTTTCTCACCTTGATGGAAGGGGCTTGATGCACCTCCCCCAGCCCTGGGGAATGCGGCCCTGCTACCCCCTCTAGATTGGAATCCAGAGAAACCGGTTGGGCCAACAGCCCTCCAACCTGCCAGCCAGCCGGGCGCCTACCAACCCAGCCAGGGTTTGGTGCGCTCAAGTGACGCTAGCCCTTGGGGGTCAGGTGACAGCTCTTGGCCTATCGGAATCCTGGCCAACCCCCTTCCTTCGGAATCATCTCCCCTTGTCCTTCTCTCAATAAAGTTAGTTCGCTCTCAGAAGTCAACTCCGTGGTCTATGTACGCTAGCTCCCAGGGAAGGATAGCGGCCACATTACCACGTAGGTCACACGCGCGCCAGGCCGGACCGAACCCCCACGTCTCACTCTAATTTACCTGCTGGTCGGGAGTTGGGGGAGAGGACGTTACGGAGGGCAGGAAGAGAGAAGAGTCCGAGCCGGGAGGGGAGAAAAAACCCCAACATTGTGGCGCCCACGTGGGTTGCATGAATCCACGCGAGGAAGCCCGGCTCCCGACCGGCCCTGACGGAAACAGGTTGGAAATCCTGAGACGCGCGATCCTCCCACCCCAGGTAAGAGGATGGGACAAGTCCAGAGTCGGTGAAACAGTTCACCCCTTAAAATCCTAAAGTTCACCCTCCAAAACGCGGGGATTAATATCTCAGAGCCCTGCGCTATACAAATTTGGGAGGAATTGACCCACAGGGTCCCGTGGCTAACTGGAGCCAACCCACTCTCGTGGGAAACTTGGGACCGACTAGAGCGGGAATTACAAACGGCACAATGGGGAAAACTCCCACTGCGAGCCATTAAGACTCTCAAGGCTTGCCTCTCTTGGGACCCGGGCGGGAGTCCCTGGATTCAGGAGAAGGAAGCCGGAGGGAATTTTGATCTGGAGCGGGCCCCGATGCCCCAATCCTAGAGGCCCTGGGACGAAAGCTCGTTCGGTACCCAGGAATCCAAGCCGCGGCAGGCAGGAGATGAGCAGAGCAGCCGCAGGCTTGCTACCCCTCCCCCACGTGAGACTCAGCTTGACTCTATACATATGCAGATTTCGGCAGCCCTGAGCCGCCGCTCAGGTCACATGTCCATCACATGTTGGTTGCATGTCAGTCACATTTTGGTCACATGTTAGTTGTATGCCGGTCGCATATCCATCACATGCCAGTCACATGTTTGTCACATGTCAATCAGCTATCAGTCGCATGTCGGTCACATGTCCGTCATATGATGGTTGCATGTTGGTCACATGTCAGTCAGTGGATAAAAATGAAACTTCTCCCAGGTACTAGCGGCTCACGCCTGTTATCCTAGCTACTCAGGAGACCGCGATTTGAGGATCATGGTTCAAAGCCAGCCCAGGCAGGAAAGTCTGTCAAACTCTGCTCTCCAACTAACCACCAGGAAACCAGCAGTGGTGCTGTGGTTTGAAGTGATAGAGCACTTGACACGTGCAGAAAGAGCTCAGGAACAGCACCCAGGCCCAGAGTTCACGCCCCACATCCAACCCTCCAACCTCCCCCCAAAAAAGAAGAAACTTCCAAAATTACATTGTTCCTTAGTCCAACAGAGTACAACTTCTCAAAGTGAGCTACAGGATTATTCTCTCTTGTGTTAGAGTATAATATCTGCAGTCTGCATCTGAAGATTTGATTAAAGAATCCGATTGCACAGTCTTTGTGCTTATAAAGATGACCCTTTAATATTCTAGTCACTCCATTGCCATTCTTCTGAACAGATGGCTAGGTTGATGGTAATGGACATGTAACACACTGCGAGTGAGGATGGGCAGGGTATCGTGAATGGCTATTACCACTGTATATAATATGACACACTGGTAAGACATTCATATTTGGCTTCTGTCAAAAAACAATCATTGCCTAGCTACAGTCCTGTGGACCTGATTGCTTTCCCTTTTGCAAATCTTCTTGTAAATCATGCTATATCATTCATAGCCTTGTCTTGATCCATTTTTCTCTAGGTAGTCACAAAAGAAAGCCAATGTATTCCCTAAAGTTCTTTTGCTCTTTCTAGTAGGCTTGTAACTTGTTTGTGGAATTTATGGATTTTTTTGGTGTGTGTGGTCCTATGAAGGCCAATTCTTAATTGTACCTTTCCTTTTGATAACTGAGCTATGTTGACTCCATCCTGTTTTGTCACTGGGGATTTGCGTGACCAAGGATGAGCACTGCACTTTGAAGTGTTACTGTACCTGTAAAACAGTAACAAGCAAGGACTTTTCACATAAATGTTTATATGTACATGTTGACAACTTATGTGCCCCAACTCTAGACACCAGGGTCTAGGAATGCCAGGTTTTTTGCTGGCCACAACCTCCTATTAGCTTAGACAGGTCTTGTGAACAACTATAATCCAACCGCAATTCTAAAAGCTTCTAAAGGTTCAAAATATTGCAGCTGGGCTGGAATTTGTTAAACAACTTCAAAGATTTGCTCTTATAGAACATCTCATTTAAAGTCTGCAGCTTTGTTACCAAGAACACCCAAGTAGGACACATGCTGCCTTAGTTTCCAAAGAAGTTTACCAGTTCTCCTGGTATTAGTGTTTGTTGCCAGGGCTAGCAATGTTCTCCTGATAATATTTGGAATGGTCAGGGCATCCAGCCCAAGTAGCTTTGCCATTTAGCTTGTGAGATGCCATTGTTAGTGTTTATTCAATTATAAACCATGTAGACCATTAAACCACTGTAGAGTAGAGAAATCTGGGTTTTCACTTGTGACAGGTTCAGTGTGTTCTGGTTAGCAGTTTCACCAATCACACAACATCTATACAGGTTTATACTAGCAGGCAGGCAGTAAAGGAAAATTTTTTAAAAAAAGAGTTAGTCTCTCAAGACCCTGGAATCCTGTGGAGAATGAAGTTAGATTGAGTCTTGTCTGTACATGTTATTATACTTGCATCACAGTTGAGGAACCTAGAAATCAACAAAATGCAGGTTTTATATCCAGGGACCCAAGACATGCTAGGCTATAGGATTGAGGGCATTTTGAGGTTATTCTTGAGGTACCAAAGTAGGAAGTGAGGGGATTGGTTTCGTTCAAGTCCTTTTAGAGAGCTATCATAATTTACATGGTTGACAGAGAATTTAATGATGCCAGAGCAACTCAAGAGTCTGATTGATGTCCCAGTGCCAACCTATTTATTTAATTTATTGAATACTAAAGATGTTCTAGTTTTACATAGATACAATTTATTTCTTATGAAGCTTCTAATCTTCTAGTTACATACCTGAGAAAGCGATAGAGATGAGAGAGAAATGAGGAAAAAGAGAGAGGAATAGAGATAGGAAGAGGGAAAGGAAAGGGAAATGTAGAGACACAGAAAGAAGAGGGAGGAGAATGAGGAGGAGGAGGAGGGGAGGGAGAAGAAAGAAGAAGAAAAGAAGGAAGAAGAAGAGGAAGAGGAAGAAGAAGAAGGAGGGGGGAGGAAGTGGTAGTGGGAGGGGGAGTGGAGGGGGAAGGAAGAGAAGGAGAACACCCCTAACCACAATAACAACAGGAGGCTTGGTAAGAGATTGGGAGTAGGGGGAGGGGAGAAGGGTAAGGATGAAGATGAAGATGAGGAGGAAGAGGAGGAGGGAAGGAGGAGGAAGAGATGAAGAGGAAGAGAAGAAGAGAAGGGCGAGGTGTGGGAGGATGGGGAGGAGGGGAAAGATGAAGAGAAGTTATTTGGTTCTAAGTTAAAGGGAAAAGTTCTGTCATACTCAAATGGCCTAATATTCTACAGTGAAGTCGCCTCTAGTACGTTTGTAACAAAACAACCTTATATTTAGCATGATAAATACAATCATATCTCATTAGTTACATCAAATCTTGAATGTGATACCGTTTTATTTCCAATTTATTTGATTATGATGATGATAAGAGGTGTCTGTGATTTTAATTTTCCATCTTTATGAGAAAGGATTGCCTCTTCCAATGAATGGGTTTTCTATAAAGAATTTCAGCAAATATCTTACCATGTGAGTAAAATCATAACTAAACTTCTATACAGCTTCTATATGCAAGTACACACTATTTCTGCATTTTTTTTCTTTCATTTACTGTCAAGGGGCTTTACAGAGGGGTTACAGTTTCATCACTGCTTATCCAACTTGTTACCTCCTCTTGCATTCCCCCTCTTTTTCCTCCCCCCCCCCATGCACTGTACAACTGGTTGACACCATATAGTTTTGTAAGTATTACTGTTGCATTGGTTTGTCTTTTTATTCTTTGTCTCTCGATTTTGATACTCTCTTTCCCTTCCCTAGTTCTAGTACATGTATATGCAATATATGACAGGAATTCTATGATGACCTAAACTGTAAGAATGTGATCCTTTATTCAGGGCATAATTACCATTAGCTTAATTTCCTCCTAACATCTTGTATTATTCTACTGCAGGGCAAGTGTAACAGGATGTTCATTTTTGAATATTATTGTGTACATAGATTAACATTTAAAACTGTTTTCATAATTAATGTACTTAGACTGTACCTGGTCCTTTAGGAATTTTGTGTTCTCTCAATATATGCTTATCATTTTGTTATTACAGAGAAGCAGTATGCTATAATGGCTTTCTTGGGAAACAAATATTAGCATGAAAGCTTGGAAGAACAAAACTATTGTATTTGACAAATAGCTTAACTTTGAGGCATTATGCAAGTGTGTTTTGCTTTGTTTTCGGTGCTTGTATGAAAAGAAATGATTAAAGTGATTGGAAAAAGGAAATTTCTATTTTAAGTTTCCCTGTTTGAATGCCACTTTGTAACATTTGCAATAGGACCCAAGGTTTCTTACAAATTCATTAGTTTCATAGTATTAATTTATTTTGTATGAAGGTTAGGCACCATTTAGCTGCCAACTATTTAATGTAGAAAAACAAATATATGTATTCAGTGTCAGTGATGTGTAAGAAAGAGACATCAAAAAATTGGGCAGAAGTCTTCTGTAACGGTTCATGAGGGTGGAAGTGGTAAACAGACAGGAGACATTTACCCATAGCTAGAGCTGAGGTGAATTTAGCTCTATAATGGCTAATTTCAGTTGGCAATTTAAGTGGATTAAGAACCATCTAGAGAATAGGTAAAAATCTATTTCTGAGTGAATCTGTGTAAGACTTTCTGATTAAGGGGTATGGTATATGGGAATGAAGAGAGAAAGGAGAGGGGAGAATGAAGTCATGAAATTCAAGCTATATCGTACCAAATTAAGAAAATTGAGGGGAGAGGGTATGTTTGGAGGGAAAGGGAAGAGTGATAAAAGAAATGACACCAACCAAGACACATTGTACTTATAAATTGACTTGTTGATTGGTAACTTCTTTGTATGATGACTTAAAGTAAACAAATTTATGTGATTTTTTTTAAAAAGGCTTCCTGAAAATGACTGGTAGATGCATAAGTCTGAGTAAAGAACACGAGCATGGGCAAATGCTACTCAATTAACTGGGAGCCTGGTTAAAACTGGAAGGCAGAGGAAAGGCTTGCAGATGTGGGACATGGAGATACCCATGGGCCCTGGCTTCTGAGGCCAGGCTAAGAGCTACAGCACAGGCTTTCTTGATTCCGGAGTTCTTAGATGTGGACTGAACTACTGGTGTCCAACTTCTCCAGCTTGCAGAGTTACTTATGGGGTTTAGCCTCTATAGTGAAGTGAACTGATTCCCTTATAAATTCCCTCTGTCATCTGTCTGTCTCTCTACTGGTTATGTCTCTCTGGAAAACTCAATCTCTATGTTATGGGAACCTTGCACAGAGATAAAGTTTCCAAATGATATAGTCCAGCAACATCAAATGTAGAACTCACTAAAATACCTAACTAATCTTGGTTCTATGATCATCTTAGGAAACAAATAGCTGTAGAGGACCTACTTAGAATTCTTTGATTACAAAGAATTCAAAGAAAAACTCATTATATTGAGATCTTCATTGTTGTGGCAAAACAACTGAAAAAAATATTCAGAGAGGAAATATTCATTCTGGCTCATGGTGTGGATGTTTTAACCAAGCTAACTGACTTCATTGTTTCTGAATCTGTTTAGCGTCAGACCATTATGGCAGTGGTGTGGCAGAATGAATCTGCTTACTGTGTGGCAGTCAGGAAGCATTAGGGGGTGGGAAATGGGTCAGGGACAATATAAACTTTTAGGTCAGGTGACCTACTTACTCCAGTCAGGACCTACTGACAAGAATTTAGAGGTTGCACATCATTAAGGATATATATGTATATATATATACATATATATACACACATGCATATATATATATATGCAGAATAAATTAATTAAAATGAGTAAAATATTCAGCAATTTTAATTTTAGATTGATAGGAAGTAGATTCAAATTAAGAAGTTAAAAACTGCACCTGACTTCTATGCTATGCAGTAAGGTATGCAGTGATACTTTCATGAATAATGTGTCTCATTTAATGAATTCCTCAAAGCTCTATGCTCTCTGATTCCCCCCCGCCCCCAGTGCACACAGTATACTCAAGATGTTCATTGTGTTTCCTCTAGCAAATGGTCGTTATATGTTTCAAGTTGATGAATATTGATTATCATCCATTTTTGGATTTTTTTTTTTGCTAGAGATGACATCACAGCAGCTTAGTAGAGACCATCACAGGCATTTTACTCATAAACCTTCCTTTTGTGCCTTGATATTTCTGACTATTGGTCCATTAGAATGTACGCTTCACTTAACAATTTGTTTAACCAAACTAAGGTAAATTCAGAGGAGGTGTGTGTGTGTGTGTGTGTGTGTGTGTGTGTGTGTGTGTTTGCACATGCACCCATGTGTGCGTGCATCTGTAAAAGGGCTTAAACTTAGAGTATTTGCTTTTGTTCAGCTTGCTTGCTCCTATCTGCTCCTACGCCACTTGAATCATACCTTAAGCTGGGATTTTACAAAACCTTTAGATAGCTCTACAAGAGGGTGTCAGCTTAACTTGTACATTTATTTGTATAATACATTTTGATCAATAACCCTGTCTAACATTCTCTCCCAGTACCACCCACACCTTCCCCCAACAATCTCATTATTTCCCTTCTTCTATTTTCCCATATGTAAGTTGTATATTCTGGCTATAATCCTGTTGTAATTCATCAGCCTTCCTCTCTTTAGCTCCCACTCCTTTTAGTCAAGATATGCTTTCTGATGTTCATTTTTTTGCATTTAATTTTTCATTTACTTTCTTTCGAGCTTAGCTTACTTCATTCCATATTTTTTGTCCAATTCTGTTTCCCTGCAGATAATATAATTCTATTTTTCTTGATGGTTGAATAACATTTCATTATATGTATTTATATCTATATCCCTTACGTTGGAGTATATATTTACATGGATGCAATATTTACATGTTGCTGTATTACATACTCAATGAAATGGATTTTCAGTGAAAAAATCATGCGCTTCACTGTTTCTTCATTGTAGAAAGTTTAACACATCAACACAGAAGATGATGTATTTTTCCAATGATATAGACAGACACCAACAATAACCTTCTTTTAGTTATCATCTTGGGAAAAATATTAATAACTTGCCCATATCCTTTCACCCACCATTCACATCAAGCAGCATGTAAAATGCATCTTCAATTTATCTGGATGTCTACACGTCATATTTTGATATATTTTATTTACGTCCCTTCATATTCATAAACCTATAGATTAGTAGACTTTCATAAATGCATTTGATTATTGTACTGAATGGAATTCAGTCTAACTTATTGTGAAGCTGATAACAATGAAACATTTCCTCATTTTCCATAGTCAGTAGTATTTACGTGACAATGAGTAAATGATGGATAGAAACCTATAAAAATCAAAAGCCAACATAGGAGAGCTGTATGGAGGAAGACAAATTTATCCTTGTTAATAAATTTACTCGTACTCAGCTATACTTTCTTAGATATATTAGGAACCTGTTCATTAGTATTGCTTCAAACAACTGTGACTTGTAAATCTAATTCACTTAGAACTAAGTTGTACAATTTTTACTCAAATACTTGATAGACCACGGAGGCAACTTATCTTGGGAATGCTTCTAGTCGACCTGGGAATGTCAGATAGATAAAAACGGTAGTAATAATTTTAACTACCTGACAAATATACTAGATAACGTTTTTTCTACTGAAAGACCAAGACATTCTTTCTTTTCTCCTAAGAGATATAAAATTGAGCATCATTTTCTCAAACAATCCAGGTATTACGTTTTCTCTATTTTGCTGTTCAAGAAGTTCACTGATTCTAAGGCTCACAGAGAGTGGCTGAAGTCTTCACAGTGATCTTGCCTATATTGTCAACATTCTTTCTCTACCAGAGGTAGAAAGCTTTTGTTTACCAAGCTATGACAATGTTTGAATAAATCACATACTCTAATTAGATAAGGTTATGGTGCATTTGCTCCATGGAATATGATTTAGAAATTGACATTGTATCATATCAACTCTAATATTAAACATTAGAATTAGAATATTAAAATTAGAATATTAATATTAGAATATTTGATACTAGAGAAAGTCCTATATTAGGAATAATCAAACTCAGAAGATTAAATGTTTGAGAAAATATTTCACATTTCCCAGTACTTGTCTCTTTCACATTCAAGGATTTTTGTAAACATTAAGATGGGACTTACATTTTACAGAACTACAGAAAATGGAAATAAATAATCTCTAGTAATATTCTGTCTTACTAGTCAATCACCTTAATTGTAGGTTTTTAGTTATTTCTTGTGTAGTGCTTAAAATTCCTGGCTCTAACAATCAGCTAGAATTCCATTTGGTTATCAAAGAGAAGGCTACTTAACACACATAGAATTAGACTGTGAATCCTTCCCACATCCTTATAGATTCAACTTAACACTCCAGTGGCATTTTATGAACTGATTATCTTTACATATTTATGATTCAATCAACTTCAAGGATCTTAAAAATGATTTTGTACTTTTACATGAAACATTTCACAGTGACCCTTGAGTCAGACATGCAATTTAAGAATGCTAGCTCACACGAATAAAATATAGTCCATAAGGAACCATCTATGCAATACATTTCTTGTCTCTTTTATAATAATCAGTTCATGTAGAAGAAAATAAATGTCCCCACAACATAGTAAACTCAACCACTTTGAAATGGCTGGATGAAATATGTATAAAAGTAGTCATGTTTTCAAGCTATCACAATATAAGGAAAGTCTACAACTTCCATTCTAGTCATGTGTGAAATTTTGTGGGAAAAGTGTATTTGTAATGATTTAATGTCTATTGTGGCAAATGAAAAGGAAATGTTAATTGAATTCTTGAAATCTAGAAGAGAAATACTTTTTTTTATAAAGGTTCAAATTTTAGAAGTTTTAGGTAAAAATGAGCAAAAGCAGACGTAGAAACTGAGGAAATTCACAATAATGAATTTGGTAAGATAGAAATGTTTACTTCTGCCTTGGAGTCTAGAGGGGAAAAATGGGGAAAAACAAATACGTCTGAGAAGAGATATAGTTCAGATAAAACACATGGTTTCTTGCAGTCATTGATAGTGTCCCCAACAATTTTATATTTAATATTTGCTAAGAAGTTCATTCTAGCCACCCAGGAGAGGCAGATCACTGTTAAACCAGGAAAGAAGTTCCAAATCATATACAAAGAAAATGCAATTCTTGATATTATTTGGTGAGACTGGCAGCAAGAAATTAGGGACATATCTAAAGAATAGTTCTACTAGACAAATAACTGCACACTAATACACATCACAAGTACTTTAATAAAACTAGATAGTGCAACTAAATGCAAACAAAGTTAAAGAGCTACAGATCAAATTTTGTCAAATTCTCTCCTTGTGGCCAGGGACTCATTAATGGTGGTGTAGTGACTGCTTTAATACTGTAAGGAAAATATTTGAGGATAGAGGTTTGAAACCAGCCAGGGTAGAAAAGTCCCTATGAGACTCTTATCTCCAATTAACCACTCATTGAAGCCCACACCTGACCAAAAAAAAAAAAAGAAATGTGTTTGATATTAGATTTTATATATAGTTATAATTTACATTACAAGTTGTCAAACTTTTCCTGGAAAGGGCTGAATAGGAACTACTTCACATTTTCCTGCTGTAAGATCTCTGGTTTAACTACACAGATTTTTTCCTTACAGTATTAAAGCAGTCATAATAGTTGAGTGACCTGGAAGCTGTGGAGGAAACAAGGGAGGGGGTGACAACACTAGACAAGCAATGTACTCAGTACCTGACTTATGTAACTATCACCCCTCTGACATCACCTTTACAACAAAACCAAATTAAATAAAAAGGTGATTCATAACCTGTAATCTAGTCATGCTTCATATATGGAATATGTACATTTATAATGTTGAGGACATCTATATTTTAGCTTCAAATAAAAAAAATGTATAAAGGTTCTCGGAATCACAATATTGTCTGTTATTCTATTTTATCGTTTTGATATGAGACTCTGGAGGAATGATGCTATCGTATTCAACTGTGCATCAATCCAATCTAGTAAAGATCATTTGTTACCTACATATTCCAACTGAATCACTTGTGTGATCTCTGATTCTTACTAATTCTTCTATTTAATTATTTCCCTGCTAAAGAAGGGTATTTCTTGTCCCATTAACTTGGACAATGTATAATCATCAAGTAGTTAAAATCTCTAAGATGTGGAAGTACTTTGAATATAAAAACTGCAGACATTTAGAAATAGGTGCATATGCAGTAACACACAGAATCATTTCTAAAAGCAGAAAAAGAAAGAAAAATAATGAAATCCCTTGTCAAACATGCTCTATGAATATATATGCTCTCTCTCTGCTCTATGCAGATATATATATATATATATATATATATATATATATATATATATATATATATATATGAGCCATTCAGAAAGAATAGCAGTTTTCAGGTGGGAGCAAACTTGCTGTTTTACAAACGAAATGAATGCCAAGACAGCTGGGGAGTAGCATTCAATGGGAAGAGGATTGTGAGATGAAGCCATTCATGCCAGGATAGAATCCATGTGTGACGTGCTGGCAGTCATCCAAACAGCAATGAGAAGTCATGGAAGAACTTCTAAGCTAGGGATTATGAAATGAAACATGCCTTTTTCAAGTACCATTTTGGATCCTGTGCGAAGGTGATGTAAAGGGGAAGCAGAATTCAAGGGAGGACAGACAAACAATGCTGCAGCTCTTCAGATATGTACTCCTCATTTTTTTGTTGTTCACTGTTTTTATTTTTTGACTCTCCTGAGTCCACAAAGAGGAAACAGGTTTTCAAGCTCTCTAGTGGTTTTTGTGTTGTTTCCAGAGGAAGAGGTTTTCCTTTTAGGTTGCTGTGTTTCTGCTTTGAAAGCTTCTAGGAATATTTTTTCTTACCACAGTGATTAAGGAGGACCAGCATTAAGGTAGTGGAGAGAAAATATTGAAGCCTCCTAGATCAGTAATCTGTGGTATACTGTAGAGATGTGTGGCAGAGTTCCTTCAACCTGGAGCCAATTTTGTAAAACCCAGAAATAAATATTTGCTGAATAAAGCCACCGAGTTTGAATATGTGCTTGATAATGTACACGTTAATTCATCAGATGAGAGAGGAAGAGGGTAGATTTTGTTCAGTTAGAAGTGGAAAATCGTAGAGTAGTTAAGATAACCTAGAAAGAAAACGTAAAAGAAGAGAAAATAGATAAAGGAAAACTATCCCAAAAGAACTTCTTTTGAATTCCTCATATAACATCCATCATGATGTACATGATCGATAGTGTGAAGAACTGAGTTAGCTTAGTGCTAAGAACTAGAAATAAAAATCACATCTAAATTTGAGACTAATTCAATGTCTTCCCATTCACCTGATTGAATAATGGGCCCAAGATTGCCACAGTCTGTATTTTAAAGGAGCAATTAAAATAACTATGTTACAATGTACCAGTTTTTAGAATATAATCATCTTATTATAAATAAGGAAAACAAAACTAATATTGAGTAAGACGAATCTGTTGGACTGATCACATAACTTCTATTCAAGCTTGAATCATATAATCTTAGCCTCTGATTACATTAAATTTTTTTTCCACTCCTACTCCTCAAAACACTCCTACTCTCAAGCATATATTCTGCATTATGACTGCACATTCTTTTGCAGTGTCCTAAAAAGAGAGAAAGAGGAACAAATGAAGGAAATACAAGAATGAAAAATAAAGTAGATATTATGAATAAACTGTCAGGAAGAACTGATTTTCTCAAATATCTGCTACTTTTTTACAGAGTTTAAGCAGCAAAGTAGAAAAGAAGGCAAATGAACATGAGTGACAACTTCCCAATATTGAAGATGTGACAAACTAAACTTTAATTATGTGAAGGTGTATCTGACATAAAGTAGTTTGTATTTTCAGGTTACTTCATGTGTGTATGTGTGTTTACAAAGACCTAAAGCCCCCATCCAGTACATGTGGTAACTTCACTGTGTTATGCACAAAGGAGTCAAAGGAAAATATCAAGGCCAATGTCTATAATAATACAATACCTCTTATTGCTCAAAATGAGAGAAACGAATGATTTATTGTTGACATAAATCTTTCTATATCAAAGTGCTTTTAGATACTTGTAAGACCTTGGCTAAGTAACGCGTTGCAGTATGGGAATGGAGCATAGATGGAAACTGATGGTGAAATGTAGGGAGAAAAAAGTGAATGTGAACGAGAACTCAATAGAATGAGAAAGTAAAATCTATTGATGTTAGTATGAAATAAAAATTATTTCTGAAAGAAACAAAACAGTGCATTTATGGGAGTTTTTAAATTTTTTTATCTATTAGTTAATCAAACATAGTTGGAAGCTTTAAAAGTAAAAGTGAATTCATTGGTTATTGTTGAATTTTTTTTTTCAAAATTTGGTTAACAAAAAGAATTGGGGCTCCAGCATTGTGACAAGGGATATACAAAAACCAGAGTTCCTCTATGCTGACGCTAACTGTGTCGTCTTGCAATATAAGCCAGCCTTAAATTCTAATACCTGAAACACGAAGGAAGATTGGTTTTCCTTCCTTTCCATTACTGATGTTCTGTTTGTTGATGCCGTGGAACTCTGGCTTTGACAATTTCCAGCAGCCTGATGACTTATAGTACATTGTTTCAAGAAACCTAAATCACAAAGAGATTTTCACAAAACCATTTTGGGGGCACCTTTTGTGGTTTATTGTGAATTTGTTGACACTTGAGTTCATCAGAAGTGACAAGTAGCAATTAGTTGTATTTTTCCTCACTACAGATTCCAAGAAAACTATTGACTACCAGCACTTAACACCCCAGGATATGTCACCATTTCTTCTTAAGAAGCTATAGAATTTGGGCTTACCAAAGCAGCATGGTGTAATATCCCGAAAAGCAGATTTGAAGAAATATGTGAAGGTCCAGAGGCAGCCCACGCAATATTACTGTTTAAATTTTAAATGAATGTTACACAATTGGCATCTACAACAATGTTCTGAACCATTCGTTTATAGACTTTTGTGCTACAAAAAATACTTAAGCCTATTATGCATCATTATAAATTTTACTTTGCTTACTGGTGACATCTGACAGAAAAAATACGAAATTTCTGGGAAAATTATTTTCAAACTTTGAAAGGTAAATATTAATTTGCCTCAGTACATGATCATAGCACACATAACTAAAAAGCTGTGCGTTGAGGCCCATTACTTTGAGCATATAATATGGTTTAATAAAAGAATTTATGTGTTGGTTTAGAATAAAATTATTTGACTTTGGTGATATAAATGAAAATGAAATATGAAATAAATGACTTCCATGCACAGGCTTTTGTTGAAAGAAACAGAGATTATGGATGTGGCTTTTAGAGAATGGCCACAACCTCCTTACCAGAGCTACATACAATCTACAGTACTTGCTGACATAAACTGCTAGTAATGTTCAATATTAATACTGTAGACAAAAGAATTTGGAAACATGCTGCAGTTATACCTGTACATAGATTATCATATAAAAGAAAGAGAAGGAGGTAACAAACAGAATAAGAAATGTACCCAATGCCTAACTTATGAAACTATAACCTCTCTATACAACAGTTTGACAATAAAATTTTTTTAAAAAAATGTCAAAAAAGGAAGAGGGAAATCTGTCTCTTAAAAATCTAATAATATAAAAAAAACTAATAGTATCTGCAACTTTAACAAACAGTGCAAAAAATGTATCCAAAGCCTAACATATGAAACTGTAACCTCTCTGTACATCAGTTTGACAATAAAAAATAGAAAAAAAAAGAATTTCCGGGAAGGGGAATATTATGACAACTAGTAAGGTTTTATTTATTTATTTAGGATCAAAAAAGTGTTACCTCATGTGTGCTATACAGTTTTTTTTCCTATGACTTAAACTGTATTGACAATGATTTGTTGAAACTTAAGAATATCTTGATTTGTTTTTGCCTTCTCTCGTCTCGTCTACACACAGAATCAAAGAAACTACAGGCAGTGCAACTAACATATCTATTTCAACCCTAATTCGTACATCGGTACTTGAAATGAAGCTTGACTAAAAGCAGAAGAGAAAATTCATAGAAGAAAAAAGTAATAGAACCATGAATACATACTGCAAACAGAGTCAAATTAAACAAAGTATAGTTATTTGTTCATCCCACGTTCAAACTCCTACAATTTTTGCTGCAGCTATTTTTATTGCTATAAATAAAAGATTCATGTCTCTTTTGGTCTTTTTTTATTACCATAGTTTGGGACTGTGGTTTGTTTGAAATACATTTCTGGAACCTTTTATCAGTAACACTTGGAGATGAAATAAAGCTACTTTGTTTTATTGTTTTTGATCTTAATAGATGGATTTCATAAAATACTTAAACACTAACAATAAAGTAGTAGATGAGTTAAATATATTTCTGGAGTAAACCTGTTCTTACATTATTATAAATATTTCTTTCTCCATCTAAACATAGAAAATAATGTGTCTCTTTTCATGCATGTATAGGTGGATAGAAAATAAACTGATAGATCTTATAAATCAGGTAATGGTCATTAAAAAATCACTACATGGAAACCACACATCTTTCTTAACACCATACTGAGTATTGTTCCCTAGTCCATTTTATTCAATTGAACCCAGGTCTTCTGAAAGGATTTGTGATGCAAGTGTAGAGTATGGTTCGCTTCTACTGAAAATGAAGAAAATCTAGAAGGACAGTTATCTGTTTTCCAAGAACCATTAGAGTCACAAGGATGGACATAGAAATAAAGGACTGTCCCAGCAAAGGAAAATTTACTTCTGCAAAAGGGTGCACCATCAACCAAAAACCCAGCAAGCAAGTACACAGCAGTTAGACTGATTCATGCTGGAGTCCTTGTCCCTTTGCTCAGATTGGTTGAGCTCAGGTTCACAGTCTACTCATGGTTGGCTAATTGGAATAGGGTAAAATGAATTTTCCATAAGGTTAGTTTGAAATAATACTAGTACTGCACAAGTCATCTCAAAATATACTCACAACCTCTGCCTGCTGTTTCTTGAACAATGTGAGGTCTATTCTAATTCTGTCTTGAACCAGTTTAAGACAAAAGCTTGCATTTCAAAAGTCACTCCTTATCACAGAGTGTGTCCTCTTTTCCTTAAAAAGAGCCAAGCCACCAGGCCAAAGCAGGAAATTTTCAGCAACACACTGTGATAGAAAAGACGGTTTCCCACATAGGAGGACTTCTGTATACATTGTATCATTTATCACTAATTTCTACAGTCAATCTAGGGTCAATCATTTACTTGACTCTATGGTCTGTCTTACTTACATGTCATAGTGTCTTCTGTTTAGTTAGGATCCACTTTCTTCATTTTATTTTTTTGTTAGTCATGGGGCTTGAACTTGTGGCCTGGATGCTGTCTCTGAGCATTTTTGCTCTAAGCTCATGTTCTACCACTTTGGGTCCCAGCACCATTTTGGGTTTTCTGGTAGATAATTGGAGATACAAGTCTCAGGGACTTTCCTGCCCTGTCTGGCTTCGAACTGTGACCCTCAGAGCTCACCTCATGAGCAGCTAGAATTGCAGGCATGAACCACCAGCACAGAGCAGGGTTTGCTTTAATATTACCAGTTTCCACTCATGTCTCTAATTTGTAAACAAGTTTGAGAATGTCATGGTTCTTGTCTTCCCTGGTATGTGTCTGTTCCTTACAAGGAGTATGAACCACCATCTATGCTTCCTGTTTTCGTCTTCATTTTCCACAACAATTTCCTGTAACTCAACCACTTCCATCTCAACCCACCTTGACATACATTTAATTTCATTCACCCTCTTCCCCCAGTGCTGTTTCTCCAGAAAAGACACAGTAGTCTTGTCTTAGAGTCTATGATTTCTTACATTGATAGCTGCAATTTTTCCTGTATGATATTTTTATTCTCTTGCTTATTTTTGATGATAACAATATGGAATTTTAAAGGTATATTTCATTTCATTCTATATTGGGAAAAAAGTGTGAAGAATTCACTTTCCCTCTGTCTTAACAGACGGAGGTCAAGTTTTAATATAATGTTACATTTGCATAAATACATGTATTTTTCCATATACATAAACACACACAAGTAGAGTATGTGGATTACAGATATGATTGTGCTACTAGGAAAATCTTTTTTCCATTAGGTTAAATTTCTATTTTTCTCAAAAGGAGAAAAATGTCGAAAAAACTGTAATGAATGTTTCTTCATGATTTACAAACTTACATTGTATATAATTTTCGACAGGTATTGGAACATTAATCATAATTCCTACATGCTTCACGAAATTTAATGTTATTTTTGATGCACTGTAAATTGTTCTAATCCATACTTTGCATCCTAGATCCAAGAATAATATAAACAAGGCAGTCTAATATTCATTAACTGTTAGGCAATGAGCCTTTTAAAAATACCTACAGTGGTATTTCACAAATAATGGCGGGATTCACTGTATAAACACAGAAAAATAAAAGTCTATAAAATGTAATATTAAAATTAAAATGACATAATGAGTAACAGTTGAAGGATAATGGTGGATTATACTATAGGAAGGCTGGCACCAGTGACAAAGATCATTTTTTTAGTTTTAATATTAAAATGATATAGCAAGAGCTACACAGGCCTTCCAGCTATAACTATTTTATGGTGACATCATTAATCTATATCAAGCACCATCCCATTATGAAGCTCTTTATCATATAAAATGTTACTGTCATTTTATTGATTTTTTTTCTCTTTCTCTCTTGAAGGATGAGATCTCTATAATATTATTTTTAAAATTGTTTTTTGTCAAGGTGATGTACAATGGGCTACACTTACCTACAGAAGGGAGTGAGTACATTTCTTGTCACACTTGTTACCTCCTCCCTCATTTTTCTCCCACCTTCCTTCCTCCCCATCCCCGTCTCAGTTGTACAATTAGTTTACAACATGTTGTCTTGTTAATATTGCTGTTACATAGATTCACCTTTTACCCTTTGTCTATATTATTATTAATAGATTTATTCTGGGGATCATGTATTGTAGGCACTCTTGGGTAGGGGTATGTGATATTTATTCATGGATCTTGTGAACAATGAATTTAAGAAAGATTTTTCTGGTAAACTGTTATGGAAAAAAAAGTGTCCCCAGACTCAGAAATGCACCTAGAAATCATATGAGAATGTATGGAGGGAGAGAGCACTTTAAGCTTCTTCCAGTATTTTAGTTGATCTATGTTCACTTCAATTAAATGTCAGTGGAAGATACAGACAATTCATCTTTGATAACATACCTGCATGAAACATGGACTAATATACTGTTGGGCAATGATCTGCATTCAAATCAAGCAGAATAATGTGATAGAAGAGAAATATTCCAATGTGTCCTGCAATTAATAGTGAAATCTCCTATATAGTCATTGTTCTGGTCCAAGCCTTGGGTTATTGTCAACAATACTTGAGAATGGAAACATAAAGAGAGAAGATATTACTTCCCCCAGCCTAAAGTGAGATAGTGAGAAATCAGTGCAGCATGGACATATTTTGTCTGTATGCAGAATGTCAGCTCTCAACAGTAGTTTGATGTACTACAGGTGGGGGGATGAGCTAGTAAGTGTGTTCTCTCTTCTTCAGAATGATGGTTATATGAACATATACCACCAGAGTCTTGGCAGGATTAATTCTGGAAGAGATAGGCACATAAGCCTGTTAAATGGATTTTCCATTTATCTTGTATGTATTTAAGGAATTGAAGTTTATTTCATTTGACATCAAAGATGTACACTCATGAACCCAATCTGAACAACTAAAAATAGAGAAAAAATACACCTTGTTACAAAAAGTATAGGGTTTTTTATTCCTTATTCAAATTTGCCCAAGAAAATACTGCCTAAATCCCACCATACCAACATAGTTTTCTAAAGTTCATTTCTTAAAATTTTAGTGAATTTTTACTATAATTAAAGAAAAATACACACTATATGGTGTAATTGTTGATATACAGATTAGTACAATTATCTTGTCAAAAGTTTGCTTATTTATTAAGTTAGAATTCTTTTATTACTTCTCTTCTCCTTTCATTTTTACTTCCCCTTTCCCCATCTCCTTTCTTCTTTCCTTTCTCACATTTTCTTTCTCTTTCCTTAATTTTCTTCCTTGAAAAATTTCTATCCAGTATGATTCAAGTGAGATCAGGAAATTTGAGTGGGGTCAGCATGTGATATAAAGAGGCCTAGAGCCCAAACAAGGTGGAAAACAAAACAAAACGAAACACTTGGAGCATAGGATGCATGGCCAGAAGGGTTGAGTCTGAATGGTATAAAAACGTTTCCATTTTTGGTCAGGAACAAGTGAGCAGTTTGAGAATCCAACTGAAAAAAAAAAAGGCCATTTAAATGGTAGCAGAAATAGTTACTGGTGGCAGTATGGTGCATATAGAATAAGAGTCGGATCATAAAACCTTAAGTTATTTAGAATAATGCAAGGAACATTTCATGCGTACAGAGAAGATAATTTAAAGTGTTGAAAGGGAAATAAAGTAGTATAAACCTGTGGTGCTAGATTCAAACGGAATCTCAAACTGATTTTCATATCTGAGCAGTGCCAAAATGCCTATCTACTATTTAGCTGATAAATCAACCATGTCATGCTCATGAAATGAAATATCAAATTGCTGCTACATTTATCAATACATATGAATGTCATGAGCAAGCCTTTGAACAAAACATGTGTTAGGCATGAATGAGTACATATGTGATTGTATTTATGTAATGTTAATCTTAAACAAAAATTGGTCCTAGAGATGGATACTCTATTGGAAAATTATAAAAAGAGTATCAATTAAAATGAAGGTTAGAGCTGCTCAAATGCACACACTTTCAATTATAATATAGACAGTATGTGGAAATTTAAGTGGGTATGTTAATTATTTTGTTAATGGTGATCATTAAGCAACATGTGTGTGTACTATTTCCTTGTGTATGCTCTGAATATATGTAATCTTAAAAAATAGTCTTAAAATGGTGCTGTGAAAACAGGATATCCATAGGCAGAATATTGATACTGGATTTCTATCACGTTGCAACATTATCAACTCAAAATGGACCTCAATGGTAAACCTAAAACCACGAAGCCATTACAGGGAGTAGGAGAATTATTAGGACTTCATGGCATGCACAAGAACTTTCTGAGCAAGGATCCAGAAGCTAAGCAAGCCAAAGAAGGGAAAAATGATAAATAGGATAGTGGCAAACTATCAGGATTCTATACAGCAAAGGACAGGGTTAACAAGCTACAGAAACATCCTACAACAATGGGAGAAGGTCTTTGTCAGCGACACACCGGACAAAAGCCTAATATCTAGAATACACAAAGTTACTAAGAAATTAAACCCTCAAAATTCAACGACACAATTAATAAAATCAGCTAATGAGCTACTTGGAAAGTAGTCAGAAGAAGTAAAATTGGCAACAGATTTATGAAGAAATGTCTGACATCTCTGGCCATAAAGGAGATGCAAATCCAAGAAAAATTTCAACTTCAGCTCACCCCATTTAGAATGTCGCCATCAAGAATGCAAAACATTAAAGTATGCTACCATGGATGTGGGGAAAGAGGAGTCCTAATATGCTGTTGATGGGAATGTAAACTAGTGAACTGCTGTGAACAGTAGTGCAGAGAGTCCTCAATACACAGAATACTGAACATCCCTAAGGATCCAGCCATTTCATTCTTGGACATTTATCAAAAAGATTACAAACTAAGAATACAAGAAAGCCAACACAGCTATGCACTCTTCAGCATTATTTACCATAGCCAAGTTATGAAATCAAGCCAGATGCCTCAATGTACAAATGGATTAAGAAAACATGGTATAGATATAGAATGCAATTTTACTCATGCATAAGAAATCATAATAATGCATCATTTGCAAGGTAATGGAAGGATTTGAAAACAATTATGTGAGATGAACTGAATTAAGCAAAGAGAGTCAAAGTATGGGTATTTCTCTCATATACAGAACCCAGAATTATAGTAGATTCAGGGGAGCATTTAAACTGCACAATTCCTTAGAAAGGTTAACTTGCAGTCCAACAAAATAAACACCAGGAAGCTAATACACAAAAGATAGGGTTCATGTCAGGAGGAGGGAAGTAGACAAATGAAGAGAGGAAGTGAGGGAGAATGCAGTCATAAAATTCAATGCATATCCTACAAAATTAAGAAAACTGGAGGAAGGCATGAAGTTGGGAGGGATAGCAGAGAATGATGAAAAAGGTGACCTTGCTCAAGGTGCATTTATTCATAAACTGCTAGGATTGGCAATTTTTTTCCTGCAATTACTTAAAGATAATGAAAATTAAAACAAGTAAGAATTTAAGTGTCAAAGCAAAATATATTTTGTGAAAAATGGGATAACCCAATAGACTAATGGCTGAAAAGTACTGAAAATGTTTACTTTAGAAAAGGTCCTAATGGAGGCTCCTCTAAGTAGGATGGATTTGTGATTGTGATGAGCCATCTAGGAGTCTCTGGAATTCTGGCAATGAAGTCCTTCCAGGGAAGGAGACTATATTCTCATGAATCCTTGTTCTATAGAAACCTTGCTTCACGTACGCCTCTAGAGATGTTATAACATACATGAAGACGATGAATAGTACACTGGGACAAGCGGTTTTACTAAGAATATAGTAATCGTATCCTTGTTCTACTTCTAATAGATTCTTCATAGATTTTAATGTATTTATCAAAATTTGTCTTAAGAAGCAAAATTCCATGTTATCATTTATGTCATAAAGATGAGATAAAAACACTCCCCCAAAAGGAAATGATTTGTCATTTTTCAGTTAGGAAAGAGGAGAGGTAGATACCTGAATTAATTTTGTTTTCTAAGTTCACCATTCCTTTTATTATTATTAGTAGTAGTATAGTGTCTGATATATACAGTGATGCCAAGAAATTGCTGAGTTAACACTACGGTATGCGTGGGGGTTTCATTCACTGTACTCTAGCAGAGCTCTGTTTACTCATCCGGTTCTTGAGCTACAGCACTCTGTTATTAATGAGTAATGTTGGCTCCCCTAGTGTGCTGAGCTCCTGGTAGGGAAGGGAAACATCTCATTCATCTTTGCATTTATTGTCTGGCCTCATTGGCATAAAGTCTGTATCAAATGTGTATTTGTTAAAGAAATCAATAATTTACTTGGAAAGACAATATTCATGTGCAAGTAGGAACAAATAATCATAAACAAATAATTTCTTTTGGACTGCAGGTACTCACTCTAAGTGTATTAGTATGTTGGACCTGAAAAAAAAATGATCTCATTCTCCTCAGAGGCACTTTTTAATTAATTTCCTGCTTAAGGCATGTTCTAGGCAATTCTCTCCTACTAATTAAAGTACAAAAATTGCTTTGTTTCCTAAATTCTAAAAAAAATTGAGTCATAGGACTTAAAATTACATTTTTAATATAAGAAAAATTTTCATGGGTTCAGAAGAGTTTTGCCTTTGTCTTTTTTTTCAAATGTATGTGTATATATTCATATATAGATGCTATATATACATATGTATATACATATGTGTATATATATGGATTCTATCTGAAATATATATGAAGAGAAAAATAACAAAGCTTGGAAATACATTTTACAAAATTTAGCTCACTCTTATTTAACAACAAGCAAAAATGTAAATAAACACTGACTGTGCCCAAATAGTAAGAAAAATTATATTTTATGTAAGTTCCCTTCCTAGCTCTCAGAACAATCAATATGTTTATTTGTGGTTTGGGACTAGTGACATTCTTGATCCATATGGTATTTGCATTGTATTAACAATTAGCCCAGAATTCTTACAAGGTAAAGTATCAAAGGTAACACAAAACAATAGCAATGACACATCGGAACAACCTGAAATCCTAAAAAGCAGTAATGATTCATGATCATCAGAAGATTGTTGCATTTATCAGTATATTTTACAGTATAGCTTAAGGCAATATGACACACTGGCCGATGTGCAGACCCTGTCCTCTCGATTTGAAGTCACCATCTATGGGGCCTGTGGATGTGTTCGCTAATCCAGAAATTTTCTGAACCTAATTTTAAGAAATATTTAGGAAGACTTCTTCAGGTCATCATGATTGGTCATTAACCCAGTTTCTAACAACTTTGTCTTCTTGTAGAGATAGTCAGAATTTCCAAGCTTTTCAGCTATTCTTGATCTTCCTGGTGACCATTAAACACTATGAAAATACCACAGTACGTTGTTATGATACGATTGTACAGATTACATAAGAACCTAACAGAGTATTCAATATAGGGAGAAATTAAGTTACAGTATTTTGGGAGTACTGTAACTTATACAGACAATACCCGTCAGATGCCAGCTATTAAGGAGCTTAAAGTGGCTTTTAGTTGATAGTAACTGATGCCAGGCAGCTAGCAAGATAAAGTAAAAAAAATAAATAAATAAAGAGCTCAGAGATACCACTAAAAGAAACTGAATTTTACCAGCAGCCATATAAACTTGGAAAAGGAACCTGAAAGTAAGAAAGAAATGGAGTCTGGCCAATACCTTGATTGATTCCAGCCCTCTAAGAACCTGCAGAAAAGTTCGTCTAAACTACCTTGGAATAGAGCCCCAGAAAAGTGTAAAATAATAAATGTGCATTATTGTAAACTGCTGGGTGTGAACTCTCCAAATGATCACCTTAAAGGGCTGAATACAAATGTTCTGTGGTGAACTCTTCATATTTGATCTTCAAGGTCAGCTTTACTAGAAGTAGACTTCATATCATAGTGGTGGTCCCTTCCGTCCCCCACCTTCCTCAACAGAGCTCACCTGTGAGAGTAATAACGATGAGAATAACAAATAAAAATCAGGTCAGGTTTTCTATACATTAGACCCTGAGCTAATTTGATACCTAAACTCTTTAGTTCAACCTCACATAATTCCTTTCAGAAATGTGACTTTTAGCGATGTGCCAGTATTCATGACTGTATTCTTAGCCACTTGGGAGGCTGAGTTCAGGAGGAACTTTGTGAGGGAACATCTTGGGGAAAATGTTCTTGAGAACCTTTCTAAACCAACAGCCAATCACAGTTGCCGTGACTATCATCCTAGGAATCCTAAGGCCAAAACTATGAGGACTGTGGTACTGGGCCAACCTAGGCAGAAAATTCCTTGGGAGTCCATTTCATTGGAAGACACTGGACATCATTCAGGCTGCCTGTCATCTTTGCCATAGCAGAATGCCGAAAATGAGTCCAGGCACACATCCAGGCAAAAATCAAGACACTACCTCAAAAAAAGTACTAAAGGCATGTCTCGTAAATGCAAGGTCTGAGTTCAAATCCTACTATCATGAAAACAACAGGACAGATTTTTCTTTTTAATCACAGAATTTCTAGTTTGTTGTAAGACTCAGAGACTCCTATGGAATTCTGCAACAACTAGAAAACATGGATAAAGATTTTTCTCAAATGACATTGAGTTTTTACAAATTTTCACAGTGGGTAGTTCATTTTTGTTTTTTAAATTATCAATATTAACTTGTTTATGTAACAATTTTGAGATGTGAAATTTATTCATTTGCCTTTCTAACCAACTTAAAGTTCTCTTGAGTTCTTACTTGGTGACATTCCTACCACTGCTGATAATATGTTAATACACATAAATATCATATATGCATTTCAAATGTATAAATGAAAAATGGTATACATATTTGCCAGAAAAATACATTATATTTCCAGGTGAGTATAAGTAAAATGTATTTTATTTTTTTGTCTTCTTTGTGAAACAGCAGGTAGTCAGCTTTCTCTTGCAGTTAAAAATGCCTGAGATAGTTCTCTTAAAAACAAGATTCATTTCACACATGGTCTTAGAAATTTCAGTTCACTCTCCCCCTGAAACTCCATGTCCTATTGCCTTTGGTCTTGTGATGGGGAAAAACATTAGGAGACTATGATAGGGCAAAACTACTCACCTTGTGAAGGATAGGAAGCAACACATAAAGACAGGAAAGGGCTAGGGTTCTCAACTCTGCTTTGTGCCTGCCTCAGCTAGGCCTCATTTCCTTAAAGTTCCATCACTTGCCAGTATGGGACCAAGTTAAAAACATGGGCCTTTAGAGGATCATTTCAGATCCAAACTATAGCAACCATTGTGATTACCCACACCTGCTTGTAATTTAATTACATTTAGTTTTTGTCATTTAATTTGTGTTATTTAATTTTATTATATCCTTAACTATAGCTACTTCATTATAAAAGTGCAGTTAGTCAATATTTTTAAATGAAAAACTAATATTTGCATTTAAAATTCAAATAACATACAAAGATATGCAACAAAGAGATACATCTTTGGAAGAGAAATAAGGGACGTGAAATATATTCTTAGTTAAGTATCTTTTGATCTAGAAATGTTTCATTGTCTCCATTTGCAATATAATCCTTTGACATAATAATGTCATTACATATAGTTGAAAAAATTGTTCATATTTGTTCCCATTTGTGTTTTTGAATTATTATCAAAGATTCTTTTGGCAAATACCTTCAGAATAAATCCCAGGAAAACACTAAATAGTAATTTTAGCCACAAACATTTTTTTTATTGAGTTTTAAAAGGATTTGTGACGCTGGTTTCTATCAAAACCCATTGTCTACTAACACCAGCTCCAAGACTGTCTAGTATTTAAATTCAAACAAGAAATTTAGATGTATTAATTGTCCCATGTTATTAATTGTCCCACAAATATCATCTATAAATATTCCCAGAGAGAGTTCTCTTGTATTTCTAGGAATAAGAAAAATGTCTTCATTGCTCTTGGCTTATTGTCACTGAAAATTATAATTTCTGGTGCCACCAGGTGAAAATTTCTTTCTGCTAGTCTTCTTCCCTTCCATTAGAAGAAAGTTCACCAGTGTGAGATGAAATCTCATTCACAGATCTCTTCCAAAGTTTAATAACTTAGTTAATTAAATAAATAATAATTCAAGAAACTTGTTAGAAGGCTTGTAAAGACTAGTGCTGGTGAAAAGTCCAACTGGCTACTGCAGTTCAGTGTGGACTAGAAATTGTGATTGCTTTGCAATATAGCATTCTAGTTTTCCAGAATTTGGGGGAAATGGATAATATTCCTTTTTTTAAAAAAAAGATGTTTCAATTACACTGTGAATTCTATCATTCCGATGTATAAAATGTGTTCATGGTTTTTCTAATTAGAGTTGATATGCCCAAAGTGTGTATAGGCTGCTCATTCAACTTGATAACTTTTAATTTTTTCTTTGCATATATAAGTAATTAATCAGTATGCCCATGCTTTGTGCTGTATATATGATGGTGGTTTACTTGCATGAACAGATAACACAGTTATTCTGCTTTATAAAATGGATTGACACAGGACAATGGATTGCCTGAAATGCACTGTTGAAATGGGTCCTGTAAAATGTTATAGCAAAGAATATGCAAACAGGAAATGCTATACATTGAAGTGTTGAATGTCAACAGTCTAGCATACATTGTTAGCACAGCAATCATATATAATGGATTTTGATAATCTGTTAAGCATTAATCACATGGATAATTTAAAAATGTCCAACATCTTGATATCTCACATTAGGTCATTATTCACTTGTTTTGCAATTGTTTCAAAAACATCTTTCAAAACTTTTCTTGGGTATTAGAACTAGGGAAGGGAAAGGGAATATCCAAATTGAGAGACAAGGGATAAAAAGACAAACCATTCCAAAAGCAATACCTACAAAACCATTTGGTGTAAACCAACTACAGAACTCTTGAGGGGAGAAGAAAAGGGGGAGGAGGAGGGAGAGGAAAATGAGGGAGGAGGTAACAAGTTGAACAAGACATGTACTCACTGCCTTACATATGAATCTGTAACCCCTCTGTTCCATACTTTGACAATAAAGAAAAAAGTTTAAAAAATGACTAACTTGCTATTTAGCCATTTCTAACCTGAACTGTGCCCACATTATTCTTTCTGTCTTCCTTCCTTCCCTCCTTCTTTTAATTCCCTCTCCTACCGCTCCTTTTCTTTCTTTGGCTAGAACTCAGTGAATATCTAGGTGCTGTCCCTTAGCTTTTTTTCACTCCACGGTGACACTGTACTGCAAGAGCCAGAGTTCAACCTCTGGCTTTTTGGTGGTTACCTGCAGATACCAGTCTAAAGAACTGTTGTGTTTAAATTGACTTTGAACCATGATCCTCAGATATCAGCCTCCTGTGTAACTAGAATTACAGGGGTGAGCCGCTGCACCTGGATTTCTCTTTTCATTTTTTTTTTTTTGGCCAGTCCTGGGGCTTGAACTCAGGGCCTGAGCACTGTCCCTGGCTTCTTTTAGCTCAAGGCTAGCACTCTGCCACTTGACCCACAGCGCCCCTTCTGGCCATTTTCTATATATGTGGTGCTGGGGAATCGAACCCAGGGCTTCATGTATATGAGGTGAGTGCTCTACCACTAGGCCATATTCCCAGCCCATCTCTTTTCATTTTTGATCATGTTCTTGCCTCCTGCTTCTCTTAGACTGTCTGTGAGGGCCTACCTCTTTTCTCAAAAGTTGATTTTAAATTTTATTTTTACTTATTACTTCATCTGATTCCTCTCAGTTGGAAACAATCTGATTCCTCCCCAGCTTGCTATTTATCTCTTTTTGTACTTAACATGTCCTACTTGATAATTTATTCTGGCCTTACATGCTGTTCAGATATCCAAGTATAATAATTCCATCACAGTCACATTTTTCATTACTTGGATTATAACAAGGTTATTTAATGTAGTTCCTTTTAAATATAACTATGTGAGTGTATAAGAAAAGCCATATGTTAACCATTTTCTTACATTAAGCTTTCTTGTATGGAAATATACTCGAGTAAATATCAAATTAAAAAATTCTTTCTGACAAAGAACATTGATGAATTTCCCCACATCAGTTGCAAACAATAGGGGAAGGCTGCAACCCAAATGTGGACTTGCTAGAAGTTTAGACGAGGTATTCCCCAAGCTAAAGGTCTCAATTTTATCTATTTGTTGTCCTATCAGTATATACAACTCACTCACAAAATTAATTCACCTATATTCTAATAGGTAGTATAGAGATGGACAACTATAGTATATGAAAGTACACACATACTGATCTGAGTACACTGAAGCATTTTATTTTAAATCGGATACAAAATGTTCAGACACCAAAATGAAGTTGTGCAGCACAGCTTACTAACATTACTTGTGGGAAAGTACCAAGCCCTCTCTGATGACAAAGTGAGCGCCAGAGAAGCATGAAAGAGTCTTCACTGGTTTTTCTGCAAAGACCAGGCAGTAGGTAAGTGTAGGGTGGCTCGTCAGACTAAATTCAGTAGGCTCGAGAGCAGAATTTCTTCTTCTTCTTCTTCTTCTTCTTTTTTTTTTTTTGCCAGTCCTGGGCCTTGGGCCTGAGCACTGTCCTTGGCTTCTTTTTGCTCAAGGCTAGCACTCTGCCACTTGAGCCACAGCACCACTTATGGCCATTTTCTGTATATGTGGTGCTGGGGAATCGAACCCAGGGCTTCATGTATAGGAGGCAAGCACTCTTGCCACTAGGCCATATTCCCAGCCCCGAGAGCACAATTTCTACACTTAATTGTAAGGTTGGGGAGTGGTATCCAGAGGTTCATATTTTTAGAATCACACTACAGTGCTAGTGAATGGTTTATTCTAAATAAGTACTTTCATTATGTATTATTCATTGAATCTGACTCAAAAAATCTGTGAAAGATATTCATAGAATCTATGAGCACCCTTGCTCCACCTGCTAATCAAGAATTTGTTGTCATCTCTTGTTCTCTGGATGGCATTTTAAATACACATTATCAACAGTTTTAATTTATTTGACATGATGTAGCACAGTTTTATCCTCTACTGATATGTGTCTTGGAACATACTCTTCACACCACTAACATCAAACAAAAGAATTTCATTTTTCTTTTCTGAAACACCAGGATATATTTAAGCAGTTGAGTTATTTACCTCTTATTGATTGTTCAAGAGTTCTATCATGTAAACATTTTACATTTCATGATCTTTTGGCACAATGACTATAAATCCTGACTGTTTGCTTACACAATATAGTTTAGATTTAACAGTTGTAAACTTATGCTCACTTTAGATGCACATATATTAAAACTGGACCAATACAGAGATTCCCAAAGCCATTGCACAGAAATAGAAAAACAGACCATAGATACATACCAAAGCAGAAATCATGACAGCTATCCTAAGCAATCTTGAGCACTTCTGGAGGTATCACAGTATTTGACTATAAGTACTACTGGACATCCCTAGTAAAATGCAAAGAAAAATCAGCATGGTACTGAAATGAGATCAGATAGTTATACCAATGTAATAGACTTTAACTTACTGATATGAATCTACATCATCCTAATCAACTCAGTTTTGAAAAAGGAACAAAAAATGAAGGAAAATTAGTGTCTTAAATGTTGTTGCACCAATTGTATGTCCACATGTAGAACACTGAACACAAATTCCTAGTTGAGAGCAACTGGTAAAATTCCAGTTGAGAGCAACTGGTAAAAGAATTAATTCAAAATGGGTTAGGCATCTTAATTTAAAACAAAACTTTCAAAATAAAATTAAAGTGTAAAGAAATCATCAACTAATACATAAACATAATTCTGGTAATTTTTATGACTTTTTCCTTCAAGGCTATAAATAAAAGTAGACATTTAAAATGTTTCCATTAAGACAAATTTTTTTTACCATGAAAAGCCTTGAGATTATAGGAATGGCAAAAGCTTTTTGAATAGGATTTCAAATATGCAAGAAATAAGAGCAAGAACTGAAAAATGAAAAAGAGTCAGAAACCATAGAAAATGAACAAGATAGGACAAAGTCATTGAACGCTAACTACCTGAGAAAAGATTCATTTCCAGGCTATAAAATGAACCCAAAGAATTAGAGACTAAAAGAACAAATAAATAAATTGCTAAATGAATTGAACAAAGTAATGCTTAAAGAAATACAAATGACTAATAAATACATGAGGATTATTCAACATCTTTAGCCATAAAGAAATGGCAATCAATACAACACTGAGAAACCATGTTTCCTTAGTCAGAATGGCAAATAATAAGAAAATAAAAACAAAAGCTGTCTTGGATAAGTATATAAGAAACCCCATACATAGTGGTTGAGAATGTAATGTTGTATAATCACTATAGAAAGAAGTGTGAATGATACTCAAAAAGCAAAAGATATTGCCAGCACTTGATGGTCCATACCTGTTTTCCTAGCTACTCAGCAGGAAGGAGAAATATGGCACCACTGAAACAATACTGGTGTTCATTGAAAAAGCACAGAAAGAGTGCAAATTAAAGCCCAAGTGCATGCGTGCATGCTCACACACACACGCACACACACACATAAAAATAAAACTACCATATTATCCTGTTTTATCACTCTGCAGCATATATTTAAAAGAATTTAAGTCAGCATACGACAGAGATACATGCATATCTGTGTTTATTTCAGCACTATTCACAAAAACCAAACTATGATATTAATCATCTTAGGTTGCCCAAAATATGGTACATAAACTTATTGAAAATCATTCAGCTTTAAAGAAGAATGGATTTTATATGACTTTTGTTGTAACTTGTAAGTAACACTGAAAACACCAAATTCTGTGCAATTGTGATGATTTTCATGGCATGTGGGTGTTTGCTTAACAAAATTATTAAATTATCATATTTTATTATAGCCTGGAAGTCAGTTTTTATACACAATAACTTGGTCTATGTTTATGTAGTAGCTGAATCTTCCTTTATACTTTTCTAAAAATGGTATGGTAAAGGTGATGTACAGAGGGTTACAGTTACATGATTCAGGTAATTAGTATATTTCCTTTTGAACAGTGTCATCCCCTCCCTCACTGCCTCTCAATTTTTCCTCTCCCAACATCCCTCCCCTCCATGTTTTATACCTCATTTCCAACAGAGGGTCTAGTAGGCTTCACTGTTGAATTGGTTCATCTTTTGTCTCACCAATTCGGAGTTTCCCCTTTCTCTCCCAAATTAAATATATAAGACAATGGTACAGAAATAAAAAACAGTGAAAGAAGAAAACAAACCAAAGGAAAGAAGAAAAGATACAGCCAACTGTATAATAATAATAATAATAACCTCTTACTTCCATTTCATTGGAGTTCATTTTGGCAAGCATCATTCTATTTGTTTTTATACACATAGCTATTGAGCTTTTGAGAAACTCAAGGGAAACCTTCATTTACATTTAATTTTGTTTCCTCATTTCCCATATTTTGAATAATTGTAATTTTTTGAATCTATTATTTCAATTTAACTTTTATTTTCAGTGTATTTAGAAAAAAAATCATAGTTTTTATTTTATTTTTTAATCAGTCCCTGGGCTTGAACTCAGGGCCTGGATCCTGTCCTAGAACTCTTTTTGCTCAAGACTACCACTCTACCATTTTGAGGCACAGCTTGACTTCCAGTTTTTGAGTGGTTAATTGGCAATAAGAATTTTTGTATTTACATAAAAGAAACAGCACTTTCTAGTCACATTAAGGTTATTCCAGATCACTTTCTTTTGTTTGAGCTTTCTCTTTTACCTCCTTTCTCATTGTACATACATTTTGTATGAATGTGTTTATGTGTATAACATATGCATACATGTGATATAAAGATGGAAAAATCACGTACAATTTTACATTTAGATAGGTTTGGTCATATATGAACATACGTAAACATACATGTACATAAAGACATATAGGTATATTTTCTGCCATTTGAACTGTTTCATTTACTACTATAAGTTTTGTTCTCTGATTTTCTTACTGGAAGAAATTGAAGTAACTATGGTTCTTTGATACCTTGCTAATATTTAAGGAAATATTCAAATGTATACACCTACAAAAGTTTTTACAAACTTCAGAGAACACCTAAAGGCTATGATTCCTAACTTCACTGATGTGCTTTTCCTAACATGTCCTAATTTGCTTATCCTAGGTAAGGATACAAAAATAATTCCTCTAGTTTCTCTAGGTAGGGATATTTGCTTTCCTATCAATATTGTCAGACCCTGATGGGAAAGAAAATGAAGCTCTTTGCTTTCATTATATTCTCAACTGTCATTATACTGCTTTGATACTGTTTTTAATATATCTGAATCAAGTTACTAATCTCCTTCAAGCTTTCAATAAATAAAATTCCTACACTGATGTGTAGTGGATAGGAAGAAATGTATTAGATTCTCTTTGTGAAACCTACTCATCTTTTACATTTCTACTGTCTCGCTTTCACTTTGTAAAGCAGATGATAACATTTGCTAAGTCTTCAGATTCTGTGAGTTTTTTTTTTTTCAGTTTGAGCTCAGCTCTTTGTTTTGCTAAGTCAGTGATGACTTAAGGCTTTTCTTTAAAAAATGTTATCAATACTACTCTCTTGTTATCTCATCTAGTATTCTCCATGAATCTGTGTACTCAAGTACATTTTCTTAATTCCATTTCTATGAGGCTTAAGAAGCTGTTGGAACTCAACACCTATGTCCAATTATTAAAATATATCCAGACAAATCATTTATTTGAATTTGACTTTCCAATCCAATTTCATGAGATTTGTATTATAGCCCCGCTCTTTATTTTCATACTCATCATACATAATTAACACATGGCAGGAATCCTTTGCTGATACAATGTTTGCTCTTTCTTCTGGCTGTGTTTTTTGAGAGGATTTGGTTAAAAAACCGTTCTGAGCCAGTGAGCAGCATTGTCTTGCTTTTTCTCTAGCTATTGGTATAACATAGGTTGTTCAATGGCACACTTCCTGCTGTATAGAAGCTATTGATCTCTTCCAGTGAGTCAATATTTTCAAACTTTATTTTGAAGCCCTATAAAAATTGAGGAAGACTGGAGATTTCATGGTTAAAATCTGTCGCTTAACCTATGAGTAGTATGTAAAATAGAAATGATTGAATCCTATTCATTCTTCCTTTAGTTGTCAGAGTGAGAGTTTTTTTTATAACAATTGTAAATCAAAATTAGGATCGGATTTTGTGAAATCTCTCTTAATGCTGCTATTCAGGTAATAGAGAGGCTGGAATAAGGCTCTGAAGATACATTTACAGACAAATGATAAGGGAGTGCTACGATTCTGATTCCAGCTCAAACTAATATGCAATCTGGGGCAATCATTTGAGCTTAAATTTCTTTCTCTTTATGCAAATAAAGATAATATTCTTCCCAGGGTAGGATAGACATTGATCTATATATATCTATAGATATATCTATACATGGTTCTACATATGAAGCTATCTATCTATCTATCTATCTATCTATCTATCTATCTATCTATCTATCTATATTAGATGGCAGGATAGCCAGCTCCTAAGCACAGTGAATACGCACAGCTACAAATGGACTATTTCCTTTCAGAATAAAGCCAGACTGACCTAGAACTATGATCCTGCTGACCTCAGCCTCCTGTGTCACTAGGATGACAGCGATTTTTTCTGGTGTCTCCCCCTCAGGAATGATTAACTAGCCCCTTTTCTATAGGCTCCCTCATCTATTTTTCCAAATATGATATATGCATACATCCTCCATTATCCTAAAACAATTATTCTTCATACTATGATATCATTCTCTATCGTTTTCCTTTATCCGTGTTATTTAATTAAAGACTCACCCTAGTTTATCTTGCAAGGGGAACGAATCTTGATTCCGTGTCAAATTCAGTCCTATTAAAATGAGAACCTGAACTAAACATGTGAAAAAATTAACTTAAAGTACTGAAAATGAGCATCTAGTTACAAATATAATGTCTCGATTGTAATATTCACTCTGCATGAAATATTAGTAGTATCTGATGATATTGATTACACACCAGCACCACTTATAAACTAGTCTTCAACACTTGGACAATTGCTAACCTAAGAAACTTGCAATAATTAATTCCATCCTATTCCCAAATCTCAATGATAAGGCAATCTGTAGTCATCTTCAGTCAGGAAATAGAAGACACAGTTAGGAATGCACAAAAACTACAATATAAGCCAAGCATCCAATAGATTGTGTGTGTGTGTGTGTGTGTGTGTGTGTGTGTTGCAAGTCATTTCTGATCTTACCACCAGCTACTAAGCTTCCTTAATAGAACATTGGACTCCTGCATGATGGATGTCAGTCTGATCTAAAAACACTGCTTCTTTGCTTTGTTGTTGTTGTTGTTGTTGTATGTTTTTTACACCTCTGGATCTTCTACTTGTACTTCCATTGGCTGTACAGAGCCAGGAAACAGTTGGTAAACACTTGATGAATGCACGATGCATGCCCTCAGCCCCTACCAATATAGAACAGAACTAAGTTGGCAGAAGTCAGAGAATCAGTGCCCAGATTGTTTGGAAATGTTTGAAGAGTAAAAGAAAGGAGGAGGATGTCATTTGGGATAACACTGTACTTGTCATTCTGCAGAAAATGCAGAGTGGTTTATCAACTGCCCAACCAATTCTACTCCTTTTAATTCTGTTCACACCTTTTCATGTTCTAGATTGCAGGCCAAAAAAAATTGTTTCCATATGAGATGATGAAGCTATCACTTCTATGAGTTACTAAGACCTTCTTGTAAAGAAGACAGATTCAAAGTCTTATCAGCACTGCACATTACCTCTTTTTTGTTGTTGTTGTTTTTCTTTTCTTTTTTTTTTTGCCAGTCCTGGGGATGGAACTCAGGGCCTGAGCACTGCCCCTGGCTTCTTTTTGCTCAAGGCTAGCACTCTGCCACTTGAGCCACAGCACCGCTTCTGACTTTTCATATATATGTGGTGCTGAGGAATCAGACCCAGGGCTTCATGTATATGAGGAAAGCACTCTACCACTACTAGGCCATATTCCCAGCACTGCACTTTACCTCTTAATGTGTGTGTGTTGGATCTGTGCAAAGCGAGGGCTTCAAGTTGGCACTGGTGGGCTGCTTGCACATCACATATTTATGAGTTTAGTATCCGATAACACCCTTTTCTTTACGATCAGTCCAGTTTACAGAGTTTTAGATTCCTGCCAGGACCCAGTGGCAAGCCAACACTATTTCTTATAAGTAGTTATTTCCAGAAGATTCACAGCTTTGCTCAAAATGCTGAAGCTCTGACATATTAAGACTTGCCAGAGAAGCTGTACAAATCTCCTAGAATCTTTCAATTTTCCATCTCTTCTGCACCTTCACACCGGAGCTCGGTTTCTACTTACAAACAACCTCAGTTCAAAATCCAGAAATTTTCTATCTTGTGATAAGTGCCAATCTCCCGAAGACCTTCTTTATATCCAATATTTCAAAATCTTCTGAAGAGGGCCAAGTAATCATGTTTGAGTAGGTAAACTGAATACATAAAACATGACAATGTTTCTTTATTGAATACATAAATCTACCGATGTTTCCATATTAAATACATAGAATTTACCACCGTTTCCTTTCACTTGGACAATCATTGCCCAACCAACACATGAATTTTCATAATACAATTTTGTTCATATTTTCTATGACCTTGCTAGTCAGATTCATTTCTATTTGCTATTAAACTACAGTATTTTAACACATGTGACTTTGTTTTTCTTTCTTGTTAATATAGACTATGTTCCTCTGGATACAGAAACCATAGTTACTTTTTTACCTCCAAGACTTTGTAAAATAAACTATAGATTTTAAATTTTGGTAAAATTCATGTTTTGTGATATATGCTTTGGTAATTTCTTTCTTTTTTGTCTTTACTTATTGATGTTCATTACTTTAAGAAGTTAGGACTAACCAATGTCATGGTGGCATTCGCTAGATACGATGGTGGAAATAAACAATACAACTTAGGAGTGGTGATGGGGAGGGAAAACAGAGTGAGTGAGGGAATGAGCCATACTATCCAAGAAGAAATGCACACAGCACCTGACTTCCGAAACGATGAAGTGTACATCACTTTTATTTTTTGGCCAGTCCTGGGCCTTGGACTCAGGGCCTGAGCACTGTCCCTGGCTTCTTTTTGCTCAAGGCTAGCACTCTGCCACTTGAGCCACAGCGCCCCTTCTGGCCGTTTTCTGTATATGTGGTGCTGGGGAATCGAACCCAGGGCCTCATGTATACGAGGCAAGCTCTCTTGCCACTAGGCCATATCCCCAGCCCTGTACATCACTTTTATAATAGCAATAAGATTTTTAAAAACCCAGCCATTAACACTCAAAAAAAAACCAACTAAAAACTAAAGAAAGAAAAGAAAAACACCAAACATTTAGGACTCAGCTGGCATGCCTCTCCTTGTACTGTTTGGGCTCAGGATCTGACCAAAGCTTTTCATCTGTTTGCTCCATTCAGCGCTCATCCTTTAAGTATCATCTTTCAGTGAGAGATTTTTCAGATCCACATTCTGTTTCAAAATTCTCTAAATATCCTCAATGGTACTTAGGTATTTATTTGAAGCTTATCTTTTGTCTTTCTAATAAATTCTTCACAAAATAAGTTTCCTCATAATTGATTTCTTTCGTGTGTGTGCATATGTGTATTTACTTGTGTATAAAATGCATGGAATTTATTAATTTTGTATACACAAGATACTAAACTAAGAACATAAAGAGCACTAAAACACATCACTATTCTTCTTCACTTGTCAGAAATAATAAAGTAATATATATGGTGAGAGATAGACATCTAGTTTCAGTCTTCTGAATTTTACTGTTATATATAGTATAAATACTACAATAGTTTTACTACTTTTGCTTTATAAATTATTTTTAGTGTAATTGGGAAAATGGTTGAACACATTTTCCTTACTGTTCAGAAATTTTTGCTTCTTTTGCTAGATGCAGATTTCTGTCTCTTTCACTGCCTGTCTAATAGTAATCATCTCTGTCAAGTTTTTATTTTGCATCAGAAATCATTATTTCATAATAGTTTTTGCAAATCATTTTGTTGTTATTTTCTGGTTTCTTTGTCAGTACTTTAAAGACATTAGCGTGAGAGTATTTTTCCAGCTTTCTCTGGGAAACAACATGATTGGTTGCATCTCCTCAATATGGGAAAATATACTGCCCTTGAGACGATGCTTTGAGTAGGGATGCTACATGGGTAGTGATTCATGGTGCTAGCTTCTATTTCCGAAGGAAGTCTCTCAAAGTCTCATGCTATACCTGGTCTTTCCGGCAGCCTTGTTTGTTGGTCTGTGTTGAAGATCATGCAAATAGATAAACTGCATATTTATTCTTGCTTGAAATATATATACTGACTACCGTTATATCTTTAGTCTCATTCCAACAAACACTTACCATCTACTGATTACATGGAGAACAGAACAGCTATTTTATGCATATATACATATGAGAGAGAGACAGAGAGAGAGAGTGAGAGAGAAAGAGAGACAGAGAGAGATGCATGCCATGCACAAGTGAGCCAGATAGCAGGGTGTATCTCCTTGGAGGGCTTTAGAATTTAGATTACTTGATTTTTCTGTGATATCAATCGTCAGATGGCTTCAGAGTTGTGGGTGGTGTTTGGAGTTTTGGTTTTTGTAGATTTAGAGTGGTGTTATTTATGGAAGACCATATTCTTGGCAGAAGAGAACTCAAATCAATATTTCTTTGTCGTGGACAATGCAGTGATTTTAGAATGTTTCACTTCTGCATGCTCTTTTCATCTTCCTAGCTTATATACTTGTATTTTCTGGCTTGTTATAACTGTCTTTTCCTCACTGAGGGGTAAAGTTATGTATGTTTTTGACTGCTCTAGGTATCTTATGTTTAAGTGAATTCTCTGAAAAGAAATGATTGTACTTTATTTCCTGGTTTTCCCTTACATAACAAACCATAGTTTGGTTTCATGAAGGCGTGTTAGGGACTCTGTTCTTTTCCTTGAGTTTGTGAGAGTAAATTTAAATTGTATTTATTCAAAATTCACTGTATTATCTATCAGTTTTATAATATCGTTTTAGTGCTACTGCGCATGTGGTATATGGTTATTTTGTTAGGTACTGCAAAGATCCCATTCCAGTGATGGGTAACTTTTGGCATAGGAGGCTAGGATGTTGCTGCATGTATGTTACGTCATTTTGGAGGCTGAGGCAGGAGGACTGAGAAATCAAGATCACCTGGTGGCAGAGCAAAACCTCATCACAGAAAAAATATAGTTGGACATTTATTTCATTTCTTTCAAAATAGTTTTTTGGTTGCTTATTATATAAAATTATGTTTATAGTTATCTTGACCATGAATGCTAGTTTAATGCCTGATATAAGAAGTTATCTCTCACTAGTTTTGCAAATGAATCTCCGATCTCATTGAACATTATTTCTTATTTATTTATTTATTTTTTTGGTAAGTTGGGCTGGGGTCTTCCCTGATCTTTTTTTTTTAAAGGCATTTTTCTTTATTACTTTTCAGTTTATCTTAGTAAAGATACTGCTGTACACAGAGTACAAAGATTACCTACAAACATGGTTAGGTACAAAGCCCATATTAGATGTATAGACCACACTTGGTTCTTCCATCAAAGTAAGACTGACAGAGCATTTTTTGACAATTATCTTAGCAAATAACCGTGATACTAAACAAAGGCAAGTACACATATGTACACTGATACATCTCAACCAAAATTCCACATGTCACTTTGACAAACGAATTCTCTGGTTGTCTCACCAGATATTTGCACCCCAAAGTCCCCTGCCCTAATCCTGCCCTCAAATGCTGACATGATCTGAAGAAAAAAATTAAGAGATGTTCTTAATGAACGGCGCATTTGGCAGCTACTGAGAGTGGCATGCATCTGACACGGGTGTGCGCTCTCTAAGCCGCCCCACAGGTAACTTCATTGTTATGCATCTTGAGTCTTTGAGCGGCAGTCCTTTAATGCTAATATCTAGTGCTCTATCCCTTTGACACAGCTCCATTTCACCTGAAAGAAAACTGTTTGCTTGTTTGTTAAATGGATATAAGAGTCTCCTGGACTTTACTGGCAAGGCTAGCTTCAAACTACGATCCTCAGGTCTCAGCCTCTTGAGTAGTTAGGATTACAGGCATGTTATATATTTAACATGCTTTTCCTTATCTTTAAGTAGTGTAGGAATACAATGCATTCTTTTTTGCCCGTCCCAGGGCTTGGACTCAGGGCAAGGGCACTGTTCCTGAGCTTCTTTTCCTCAAGGCTAGCACTCTACTCCTTGAGCCACTTGAACCACTCTCCCACAGCGCCACTTCTGGCTTTTTCTGTGCATGTGGTCCTGCGGAATGGAACCCAGGGCTGCATGCATGTTAGGCAAGCGCTCTACCGCGAAGCCACCTTCCCAGCCCCGTGCACTGCATCTTCATCCGGATCACCCCTTGCACCATTCTCACCCCTCTTTGACTTACCTCTTCCCTTACTTTTCTTCATTTTGAGGTACAGGCAATGGTTGTTTGACTGCATTCTCCTTCCTTTCCCCATGTCACTCCTCTACCCTCTCTTCTGCTCCCCCGCCTTTTGCATGTACACCTTTCCCATTGCTTAATTGTTGATCTTTAACCTAGTTTTCCTAAAAAATTATATCACTTCGAATGACTTTTTTTTTGTACTGTTGGCGCTTGTGCAAAGCAGTTACAATTTCATAGATCAGGCTACGAGTACAGTTCTTCTTGTACAATGTCACAGTTTCCTTCACTTTCCTCCATTTTTTTTTGTCCCCATCATCCCTCCCCACAAGTCACTCATTTTCACATATCATTTAGTGAATACTGTGATTTCATTTGTTCACCCTTCTTTCCCTCCATTCCTGTACCCCCATTCTGCCCCACATCAAAAAGACAGCAACAACAAAAGCCATATTTCCATTTCCAGGAATTTGTTTTGATTCGTAGTATTTTAAGTGTTCAGAAGAGTTACAATTTTTGGTCCCTTCCCTAACAATGTCCTCCTTTACTGTTTGTATGTAAATGAATACAGCACAGTACAAGTTGGCACGTCCAGTTGTATTTAAGCTATAGCTTCCAGGAACTGGGAATGTGGCTTAGTGGTAGAGTGCTTGCCTAACTTGCATGCAGCCCTGGGTTCGATTCCTCAGCACCACATACACAGAAAAAGCCAGAAGTGGTGCTGTGGCTCAAGTGGTAGAGTGCTCGCCTTGAGCAAAAGGAGCTCTGAGTTCAAGCCCCAGGACTGACAAAAACAAACAAACAAACAAAAAACACAACTGCCGGTGCTCATAAGCTCATATACACAACAGAGAACATTAGCACAATCCCTGTGCAACAGTGACAGCATGTTTGTGAGCCATTCCATGAAAATAAAAATAAGCTATTAAAATTCAAATAAAAAAGATACAGCTCCCACATATGACAGAAAACAGGTGTGGGTCTATCCACCTGAGCTTGGTTTACCTCACTTAAGATGATATTTTCTAGATCTGTCCATATCCCTGCAAATGATATAATATTAGTATTTCTAATGAGTCTTCTGTGTTACTTTCAATGAGTTTTTAAACTTTTACATTGACAGTACGTGTATAGTTCATATACATATATAAGGCAGAAAATAAATCTCTTTGGCTTTTTGGTTGTTGTTCACAATTTACATTCAAAATATACTGTGTTTGAATATCTGTTATATTGAAAAAGAAGGCGATACACAAAAACAGGAAAAATGATGTGTGGTTGTATTTGCCTTTCTCTAAATGGTAGGTAGCTTTCGCGCAACATTCCTAATTATGTGGGAGGTAGCATTTCACGGGTGGAGCTAGGATAGAGTTTTCTTCCAATTGAGACGAGAATACATTGAAAGCTACGCTTGGAGAAGAGAACTTGTTATTCTTTGCACAGTGTCATATACTCTGTAGGCTTCCAACAAAATAATTGATGGTGATGATGACGTGGCAGGCTTCTGTGTACTTCTCTGTAGTCCTTGACATTATAGCTTTCATTGTTCTGTCTACATGTAGCAAAGGAAACTAGGAAGGCAGTCAATATAAGCTGGGATTTCAGGAGGGAAAAAGATGTCAGATTTCAAAATAGTAATTCTTTCTTCTGGATTCCTCCTTTATTCAAAACCATTTTCTGTGACAGCTCTTCTCTTTATTATTCCTTTACAAAAATCACCCCTGATTGCAATAAGCTCTGTCTCCGATTTCTGTGACAGGCAACTGAGAATTATGGCACTAGCATTTACCCTCTTGTTCACGTCACACTGCTCCTTCTGTTCTTGGAATTATTCAGAAGATATGCTCTTCAAGCAATGCAGGCTTGAAGTACACAGGCAATTTCCATTGATGTCAGTGGTAGCGACCTCTTGTTCTTGAAAGAAAGGCTTGACCCGTTAGACATGTTAGGGCAGTATGAGCTCTACTTGGAAGGAGATGACTCATATCCTCAAAGAATTTCAATACCCACACAGATTCTGTGAGTTTATTCCAACCCTATTATTTCCTATGTTAGAAACCAAGTGTACAAGACGTTCTAATTTGCTTAAAGACATGCACCTGTTTAGTTGCCAGAATTCTTATTTTCTAATTGCAAATGAATTAGTATATCTGTTTTGTTAATATTCTTGTCTGTCCCTTTGCACAAATCAGTTCATTGCGATGTTTAATACAGTAAACACCGTACAATGACATATGTATGAAACACACATGCACACATATGTATGGAGAGAGATCTATATAGATGTCATATTATGGCATAGCAAGGTGGCCTTTATAAAATATAGCCCTTTACTCTTGAATATCCTAGTCTCAGGCAGATAGATGATAGATAGATAGATAGATAGATAGACCTCCAAAATCAGACTACATATTTAATTAGTTCCATAGGTCTAATTTGGTCAGTGATGGATATGAAGCTGTGTCCAATTCTCTTCACACACACTGACTCCTACACAAATACTTCTCTCACAGTGTTAATCATAGACTTAACTCAGAGGAACTGAACAATAGATCACAGACCTTCAAATATTGTTCCTTACTATTCTCTATTGTTATCCATAAGAATTTTAAAAGGAAAAATCTAATCTGTAAATTTGACAAAATAAATCATTCTTTTCAACTTAAAGTTTTCTTAAATGAAATCATTTTCTATAAGTTCCTTGTCTTTCGGGGTTTACAGATGGTGGGCTCCTATACTTTATGGGGTAAAGAGTTAAACTTATTTAAATTAAGAAATAACAACTTATGATATTTGTTATATGTATGTCTGAAATCTATGGTTTGAGTATGTTTATTGTATGAAACAGAAATTTATTCTCAAGGCAACAATGCTGGAAGGGAATGTCTTATAAGAGGTGACTAGGAGTTAAGATCTCCGTCTTCATAAATGGATTTAAGTGAGGTGGTGTTCTTCTTTTATAATTGCAGACTCGTGTTTCCTCCCTCCTCCTCTTCCTCTTTCTCTTTTTTCCTCTTCCTCTTTCTCTCTTTCTCCTTAGCTCTCCAGGATTTCTCTTACAAACATTCAGAGATCATTTATGAAGGTTTACACTCTTGAACTTTATTATCACTTTCCACAGCCCATTTCACAAAACTAGTGCACAAAGAATGGAAGTCTTAAGAGATCATAATCATGAAGGACATAAAAGGACATTACTAAATACCACAAGGATCCCTACCTATCTGGAATAAAGTTGAGAGTTAATTTCAGAGTTTCATCTTTCCTGAGATATTCTGATGCATGCAAATGCATACCTATTTGACTTCTAATTTCAGTAGTCACTATTAGCATATTGCCATACTGTATTTTTACATGCTTAAGAAATATATATATATATATGTCCTAGGTTTTTTACTTTACTTTTATTTTGGGGGGCTGGGGGTGGGTTATGGGGTTAAACTTAGGGCCTGGGCAGTGTACATGAGCTCTTTTGCTCAAGGCTCTAACAATTGGAGCCACATCTCCATGTCTGTTTTGCATTTTTTCAACTATTTTCAGTAAAAGCACTCACTTTTGAAACATAAACTAACCAGTGCTGTCCAGTATAGAGCAAAGAGAGTATTGTGGGTAAAGGAAATTTCAGAATAAAAATGACTAAAGTTATTAAATTAATTTGGTGTCTTGAAAATTCTAAGAATCCTAAATGTGAAAATGAAATACATGTTGGGTGTTTGTATAAGCCTGAAGCACACTAGTCCATCTTAAAGGCTACTGATTTGAGGACGGGTATGGAAATATTTTGCTTGTTATGTATATTATTAATGTATATTAAATGTTTTAATTAATCAATTCTTCTTGAACTTTATGTACCAGGCCAATAGAAATTATATCTCTACAAGTAGAGTGAAAAAAACGAGAAAAATGCCAGTATTATTCTACACATTGATGAATTATGAATATTTTCATAACTAATCATGACAAATTCAATGTAATCTAAATTAAGTATTTAACACCAAAGGACTAGTTTTGCTTATTTTGACTTTGATTAATTATAAATGCCCCTACATTCTACAGGGAGTTATAACTAAATAATACCACCAACTCATGAGGAAAAATAAATTCTAAATTTCAGATTTTTTTTCAACCAAATATTGTTATATTCTCAAAGGATGAGAGAGAGCAAACATAATATTTTATTCATCATTTTACACTTACTGTCCAAATTCTATCACACCCAATATAATTCATTATTTTCTACATTATCATTGACTTTTAAAATTCTAGTAGACAGTGATCATTTCCACATTACCTAAGCTGCTTCAGTTATTGTATAGAAAGTGCTAGTAGATTATTGTTAGTGGCTTGGGCACTTTTATTTATTTTTACTGCCTTTAAGTAGTTGTACAAAGGGGTTTCAGTTCAATGTATCAGCTTGTGGGTGCACAGCATGGTGACCGGGATCACCCTTTTCATTCCTCCTCATCCCCCCCAGCCCCAGAGAAGGCACTCTTCAAGAGTAGTGAAATTAGTACTCTACTTTTCCAGAAACAACTGCATGTAAAGTACATTAAATTAAATGTTTTAGAGCCATGCTGCTATAACTATCATGGACAGGATCTATAAAAGCTTTCAGAGTATAAAGAATCATCAGAATTCCTATATAATAGAGATAATTGATAAGCTAGGGATATGATATGAGCATAAACTTCATACTATAGCAATAGTGCCCAGATTCTTCCTATTGATAACATGGAAATCTAGATATTATTATCACGCTGCATATTGCAGGTCATCCAAAATGATAAGTCACTAATAATGCATAATAATGTTGACATAACAATACTCATGAAAGAATGAGCACACTGGAAATGTAACGACTTCACAATCTCCTTGCGTTCTCATGAAGTACCCAAACTTTGCGATAGAATGCTCTGTATGGACCAGCATTGAAATCATCTCAACTCAGAATAAAGTACCTTCACAAAAATTATAAATAATTTTCATGTTTATCAACCAAATCTATTTTGTTTTTGCTTATTTTTTTTGGCTTATTGGTTTTGTTTTTTAGACCTCACTTTATTTAGGTTTGTTTTTGTGTTAATTTTCATGAGTTTCTCTTTACAGGAATGTTTCAGTATACCTTTCTCTGCTATTCCAAAAATAGCTCATATAGAAGCTTTTCAGGGAAATCTGGCCTCTCTCAACCAGGTAATTTTAATAACCTAATTAGGTTGTCTGAGTGCTTCAATGTGACAATGATAGACAATATATAAACACAGGGCTGTCACCTGAATGCTCAACATAGACATATTTGCATTTGAATGCTTGCCAGAACGCATTTTTTTTTGCTTTTGAATTCACTGCATCATGCATTCTTTTAGTCTTTTGTAAAAAAGGAAAAATCTGCAGTAAAATTTGTAGAAAGCCTTGTTAATTCATATTTTAATGAATAATGCCCTTTGGCATTCTCTTTGATAGTTACAGTTTGCTGGATGGAACAGCACACACTTCTCTTTTTGGGTTACTACAGCCCTTTTCAAGCTTGAATATGCCTTGGGGGAAAATCGAGAGCTATCCATTTGTATACAGGAGCAAAAGTACTCAGATGAATATAAAAAAAGAAATATTGGGGTGCATAGCAAATTTGCTTAGTGAAAATTGAGGTTAAGTGTGATTGCCCACGGAATAATATTTTAATGAGATGTAGATCGGGATTGCCTCTTTACATTTAATTTAAATTAAATTATTCAAGCAGTTTTCCATAATAGCGCATGAAAGTAATGCTAAACTTTTCTCTTTCCTTCTATTCCTTCCTTCCTTCTTTTCTTTCTCACTATTTTCGTCCTTCTTTCTTTCCTTCTCCCGTCCTTCCTTCCTTTAAATGGCTGAGGCAAGAATCCAATGCAATGTCTACCTTTAGGAATGACATCCTTCAGGAGTAAATCAGACAAGTGAGCAAAGGCTCAAGGATAGTGTCCTAACCCCAAATTGAAGCCCCAGTGTGTGTGTGTGTGTGTGTGCGCGGCCCCCCCCCCCACGCACCCAGCCACACACACACTCAAAGTCTTTCCATTCCCTTAAGAATGGCCCAGTAGCATTCTTTCTAATCAATACACAAAATCTCATTGTGTACATAAATTAATTTTTCTTGATCCACTTGTAAGTTAAGGAGTGGAAAGTGAGAGGGGGGATGGAGTCAATAATTCATTTCATATACCACAAACATTTTGGGGTGGATCCAAGGTGACAAGAGAATGTTGCAGGAGATGACACTTTCCAAGCTGCATTGCATTCATAAGCTTCTTTGTTAAATGGCAATTCCCCTGTACAACTATTTAAAGATATATCTTGAAATTATATTTCAGTGTCCCTTGATCTTACATTACCTCCTTGTATCAGGAGTTTGGCTTGTCCAAAGAGTACGATCATGGAAACAAAATGCTTAAGCATACTAGAGTTTATTTCTATTTTAAAATATTCATTCAAGTTAGATGCAGTAGGTTACAGCTGCAATCCTAGTTACCGAGTGGCAGATATTAAAAGGATGATGTTTTGAAGTCAACACAGTTTACAGGCTCTATCTTAATCAATAAAGTTGAAATTGATGGAGTATCCTTGTCATCCTTCCTATCATGAAGGTACAAGTTTTACATTTTGTGTAACTTGCATACAAGGTAATAAAAGAATATTGTTACAGGTATATTCAGATAAAAATAAGAAATCTTATTCCACAATGAATAATACAAAAAGGTCTAGAAGCATGGCTCAAGTGGTAGATTATCCAATCTACAATGCCCACTCCAGTGCCAGAAATAAAATTCTTTTAAGGACAAAGGATTCCAACTTCAACTGAATTTAAGAAACTAAATACTTGACTCTCTTCTTTCAGGTGTTACCGTTTAGAATGGGGTTCTTGAATTCCTAAAATAAAGAACCCAGACTAACTTTGTGAAAATACAGATGATTGATTTTCTTATCTTAATATTGATTTCCATTACACAGAATGAATTGCTCAAATAGCATAACTACCAAAGTAGAAGATTATATACATATTTCAAAATTAGTGAAAGTACATGAAGGAATGATAAATGCTATTTGTTAGTGTATTCTCACTTTTTTTGTTTTGTTAAATTTTTATTGTCAAACTGAGGTACAGAGAGGTTACTCTTTCATACGTTAGGCATTGGATACATGCCTTGTACTGTTTGTTACCTCTCCCTCACTCCCCCCTCCCTTCACCCCCTTTCTGTCTCCCCCCATGAGTTGTTCAGTTCATTTATACCAAACAGTTTTGTAAGTATTGCTTTTGTAGTTGTTTGTCTTTTTTTATCCTATGTCTCTAGATTTTGGTATTCCCTTTCAATTTCCTAGTTCTAATACCAGTATACACGGTTTCCAATGTACTCAGATAAGATACACAGATAGACCAGGTACAACCATAGGAAGGGGATACAAGAGGATCATCAATAATAGAAGCTACGGTTTCACATCGCATGTTGAAAGTAATTACATTACAACAGTGATATGACAGTCATTTCCATAACATGGAGTTCATTTCACTTAGCATCATCTTATGTATTCATAATGGCATAGCTATTGGGCTCTTGTGATCCTCTGCTGTGACTAGCCTAAACCCGTGCTAATTATTCCCTATGAGGGAGACCATAGAGTCCATGCTTCTTTGGGTCTGGCTCACTTCACTTAGTATAATTTTTTCCAAGTCCTTCCATTTCCTTACGAATGGGGCAATGTCATTCTTTCTGATTTAAAAAATAATCATTTATTATTTTTGTACAATCAACATACAGAGGGCTTATTGTTACATGAATCAGGTACAATCAGTACAATTCTTTTTGAATCATGTCTCCCCTTCCATCACTTTCTGCCAATTTTTCCTTCCTGTTCCTACCCATAAATTATCGAGTTCATTTTCTATATAGTATCTGGTGGGTTAGCACTGTTGTACTTGTTCATCCATGTTGTACTTTTTTTGTCCTTCCTTACCTTCCCAAATACGAACAAACGAACAAGACAAAATAGCAACAACGGCAACTAAAGAATGTCTCTTGCTTCCTTTTCTTGAAGTTCATTTCTTAGAATATTATTTTATATGGTCATCTGTCCATACCTATTGAGCCTTTGTCCACCATTACTATGAGTGGCCTCCTTTGTCGTCTGTCTGTTCATAACTAGGGTCCTATCTACTCTATCATCTCATTCACTTTTCAGTAGGAGTTAAGGAAGGAGTGCTTGAACTCTCAGCTAACTTCTGCCACCATTCTCATTAGTAGAGAGCTCATGAGAGGATTTTTGAGGAGTTTAGAGTACCTCAACAGTACCCATTCTAGAAGTCAACAGATCATCTTCTCCTAGTTTTCCTGTCAATATTAAAAGAGATGTCTACCTATTAGTACTTTGCTTGAAGGGTACATGAAACTTTATGTAAACACATTTACCAACACAGTCACATAAATTAGCATATAACCCAGTCTGTCTGTCTTCTGTCTTCTAGTGATAGATTTATCTTCTTATCTGTTACTACAGCATTCTTGTCATTTAGTCCTACTCCACTGATATTGAGGCACATGAAAGGAGCTTTGTCTCCTTTTGGAAACTAAACAAGGTTTTATATTCTCTTTCATCCTCAATAAAAGTGTCAAAGCATTAGGAAATACTGAGAGGAGTCTACCATGCTTTTGTCTATGTAGGTATTTCATAAAATGCTCTTTGTTGCATTTTCCCACCTGCTGTTGAGTAGTGTAATGAAAACATCAACATCACTCCTTTTATATTAGACAATATTCTTAGCGGGTTGTACTTAATAAGAAAAACATCTTCAATAGACAACACAACACCGAGACTTTAATTCTTTGTATAGATATTCTTGAACCAGTCTAATGATAATGACTCTGAATTTCCTTTCTCTTTCTCTTTTATTTTAACAAGTTCCTAACAATGGTGCTGTGTATTTGATTTCTTTTAGTGAATCAGTAGGTAAGTGCTTTTTTCCTGGCATCTTGAAATCATGACTTCAAAGATTTGTTTTGATCAGGAAATGCTCTCCAGAAAAAAAATAGATGTGTTTTAGAGAACTGAAGTTTTAATGTCTTGATAGGTGTGTTTTCATATTTTTCTTCTGAACCTTTCTTCCCATTTTTCCTTTTTAAAAACATTCTTTTGAAGACACATTATTTTTAAAAGTATGTCATAAACAACTGTTTGTAATTAAGTCCCCAAAACACTGAATTTTGAAGAATTGAAATATATAATTATGTGAGATAACAATAGTTTTCCCATCATTTACTGTGTTCCAAACTCTCTTGGAGGAAGGAGAAAATAAATATAGGAAACAAATTAACCACAAAACAAAAGATTTTAAGCATGCACAAGTATAGTTTAGGTTTCAGTTTTAGAAACTTCAAATATTGGAAAAGGTGGAAAACCTGCAGAAATTAAAGTCAAGGAAAGAGGATGTGCATGAGATTTATCATAGGATAAATGATTCTTGTTTGGATATAGTTTCAACACATTGAACTACTTTTTCAAATACTCTCGTATATGCAAATAAGAATACCCATAATGAGAAGCAGACAAATTATTATGGTAGTAAGAAAGAATCACTTCACAAGTTTGTTTTTAACATCTCAATAATTTACTACAAAAATATAGTCTAATTCTAATCTTTACATTTATGTTCACTCCTCTGCCCATGTTGTACAATTTGATGATGATACTCCCAGAATACAAATTCCTATTACTCTCTGTAGCTGTACTAGAACAAACTCTTATTGAATACAGGTGATGAAGTATAATCCACCTTTAATAATATATGTAACTGTATTTTAAGCATACAGCATATTTATTAAGGGTTTGCCTGACAAATTAATGTAATGTAATATTTTACTCAATATAATGATATAGAAATGAACATAATTCTCCAACCAGAAACAATGTAATGCTTAAGTAGGCTAACAGGAGGACCATAAATTAAACAGTGTGAGTAGTTCTGAAATTTATTACTCAGTTTATACACTAATTGTCTATGTTATTTGGATACCTTAAATACATTTATACTTAGGAAATCATCTAAAATACATTGTATAGCATAATTAGAAAATTAGTATACATGATACAACTTATAGGATTAATATATATACATATATATACATACTATTTTTTTCTCTATTTCAATTCAAATTCTGCCTGTTTAATGCAACAAGCTTACTGGGATTTTAAAATCATTCAGTATTTCCAAATTACAAAAATAAAATGTAGTAATAGTTACTTACAGGCACTATTTATAATTATGCTCAATTACATATATTTATGGGCACATAGGAATACATGTGTACAATGAGTAATAATTAAAACTGTGAAGTATTGTACCTGTCATTTAAAATGTATTATTACTTTCGAGGGAAACAGTTACAATATAAAAGAATTTCTGTATGAGAACCTAGAGCATTACTTTTTAAAATAACTTTTATTTAACTCTTATATTTCATTAAATATTTAGTAATATATGTGTAGTTGATGCTGATACAATGATGAGTACTTATTTCATAAATTAAATTCTGGAGTCATTCCAGACGTGACTTAACTTACTTATTTAGTGGTCTATTTATGCAATTGGGTGGAAACAGAATCAGAAAAAAAATGGGTGTCAGTATGGCTTTTGTGATTGCAACCTGCCAGCAAGAGTTCATAAAGTAAAAATAGCTATACTGTGTTTGGTTTACAAGATCTCATTCAAATTTAAGTGAAGTTGACTGTAAATTTGAAAATATTGTAAAACTAATAAACGGAACTGGTAAATGCAGAGGGATTATGGGGAATCAAACAATAAGTAAACGTAATAACTAAAATGAGAACAATTCATGTTGTAATAATGAAAGTTATCTTTTGGAGTTCTCAGCTTCATAGATTTGGAAAGCAATCAGAAAAGCTATTTCTACTGAGGAAAGGTTCTATCATACACAAGTATTACTTGAGAGGAGGCTCTTCATGAACAAATAAAAACTCCATCAAGCTATTCTATAACCTTAAGCAGAGTGATAATAAAGATAACTAGTATTAGTAATAATTGATAATAGAAAATGTTAACAATTAATAACAGAATAAGTATTGCTATGCACACACAGTATATTGTACAGACTTACTGAAATTCTCGCATAAGACAAGGAAACTAAATCTCTATGAAATGAACTAGAGCCGAACAACTTACAAACTAGGAGATATAGAATTTAAACCCAGTTATTTACAGCTACCAAAGTTTGTATACATAACCAGTACTAAAAATGTCTTTATATAGTTCATAGACACATAATAGGAAGTTTGACCACACAGAATTCCCATTGATTATTTTAATACACAAAGGTAGAAGAGACTGGATTTTATGATATAAATGTATTGAATGCCAAGGTAATTTATTTTATTTATGCTATGATAACAAAATCAGTATCTAAAATTTAACTAGTTAATCAAAAGTAATTTTACATTTGCAGAAAAATACACAAATATGATATATTTTCTATTTATGCAAAATTATACTAATGCACATGATGCAGGTTCAACTTAGTTTGTCATTGTGGTAATCCATGTTTTACAAAATAACATCTACAAACTCTGCAGAGTGGCGTTGGCTATAAATAAGTGCCCCAGAAATATAGAGGCAGCCACAATGATCTGTGTAGTGATAGGAAAGGAATAAATAAGAGAAATTTGATTGTTTCCAGAGAAGTTCTGCACATACTCTAAAGAGGGGGAGGGACAGTATTCTGGAAGGAGAAACTCTGATACTTATTGCAGAGGTGAACTGATGGGAAAGAAAAAAAATGGATGGTCCATTGTATGATGACTGGCAAATATAAAGGATCTTTAATTATTGGGTTGAAGGACACAATATTCTCGCTAAGAACTTGCAAATGGGCATGACAAGACAATCAGCTACAGTAGCCACTGGCAAAAGACCTGAGCTCATGAGATTTGCTAGATGAAGGGAAAAGAAATGCAAACACACAGGCCATAATCAGTCCCAGAAAATTAGGAAATAAATCCAGATAAGGATATTTACCTGTCTGGTAAAGAGAATCACTCATAATTTTTGTGAAATGGCATGATGGCTACAAGACATTAAGAAGAAACAATTTGTGGTTTGTTTTTAGATCAAGGACTTATTTGAGATGGTGAGACTTTTGAAAATCTAGGAAAATTTTCCTTCGGAATAACTGTAGAAATTTATATAGAAGGCACCCCATTCACTCATAGAAATTAATGGAACCAAAGCTAATCACAACTTTTAACAAGATAAGAGTATATTTAACTGAACAAAAGTAGTTTGGTGAGATAGGAGGCTGTATTATCACAATGCATATACAAACTAATTACATATCTATTACTGCAGAACCTGAAAGAGTTTGCACGAATAAATGGATGTGGGAGTCAAGAAGGATAACTGGCACTTTCTTTTCTTAGTGTAGTTTGAATCTAATTGCCATCAAGAATTTTTATTCTCTTTCTAAGTGCAATGTCATTGTCATCAGTATAAAAACTTTTAGTAATCACTTAGCTTATTCAATAACTGAAACAGACTTCATATAAATTAAATATTACAGTTTTAGACCCCTTAAATGTTAATGATCTGCCTATTTAAATTTCTTTGTCTAAAAGTCTGACATCTATTTGGTGCTTAAATAGTTCACATAGTATTTCAATTCACAGAGAATTAGAAATTTGACAACAGAGATATGAAGAAGAAATAAAAAGTGTACCTCATTTAAATGTACAATAGATTGTATCATTTGAAAAATGGATCAAATTGGACAGTGACAAAAATGAATAGATGCATTTTAAATCTTCGTATCACTTCATGTCACTATAGTATACAACACATAACATTACAATGACAAACAAATATATTTCAAGTTACTGGCAATTTGTAAGTAATACAACTTTCTATTATGTGTTAATACTCCATATTTTCAATTAGTTTTGTTGATGGATGAGTTACTGCTTGACCTCAAGAAAATTAGAACAGCTGCTAGCTCTGTCATTTCATGAGTATTATTCCTTAACTCTTAGTTGAATTCAGTTTCTGCTATTGGGTTACAAGTTGCAAGAATCTCATCTGTCTAAAATGGAAAGTGGTTTGGCTCAGAATTTGTGTGTGGTATAAACTTGTTTCTCTTCACAGCTACTATCAGAATGAAATAAAAATAGTGGCCGAGCCAGCATTCCTCAGTGATCTTGGTGATGTAGTCCTTTGCTGTTGTTTTAGGACTTGTGCTTCTCTATGTCTGGTAGTCATAAACCAGGCCTTGCTTTCAGAAGCTTAAGTCCCCTTCAGGTCCTTGGCAGAGGCATCGATAGTATGCACATTTATAACCAAACAGTGTTCATATAATTCTGTGTCCCTTCATATAGTGAGGTCAAGTCTACTCAGATAAACCATTGTAACAGCAATACTTGCAAAATGATTTGGTGTGAACCAATTGTACAACTGGGGGTGGTGGGGGGGGACAGGAAAAGGGGAATGAGGGGGTGGAGAAAAATAAGCGAGGAGGTAACAAGTTGGATAAGAAATGTACTCACTATCTTACATATGAAACTGTAACCCCTCTGTACTTTACTTTGACAATAAAGAAAAAAAAGAAATAAAAAGAAAATTCTCAAAAAATTCCCTATGTGTGAATGTGAATGTCAACTTTCTTGAGATTGCTTTTATTTGTAAAAAATTTCTTCAAATATCATTTTAATGAAAGTTGATTAAGCATAAGAAAATGTGTGCTCGCTACAGAGGGGTAGAGAGTTCTAGTATAAGCATCTTCAAATATTGTCTGCTATCATCATACAAACACGATAGTTTAGACATTAAATAAATAAGTTCAATACCAGTGTTCCACTTCTTATTCTGTAGAATCACAAACTAATGAATCCATTTGTTTTCTCATTTTAATAAGATTCTTTCTTATTTTTTTGAATCTTTCCACCATTAATGAGCTTGGCAAGGAGAATTGTGCAATATGTATTAAGTATCCCCAATTAGCACAAAGACTAGCAGATAAAAATGCATGATATGAATAAAAGAAAATTATATTTCATGTCAAAATGTTAAAATAGTCAAAACACTTATTCAGGCCTCTCACCATGGACAATCCATTTATTTCTGATGAAATATTTTTGTAAAAAGTGTGAAAAATCTTACAATACAGCAAGTTCATACACGACATCCAAAGATATTTTACTTAGGAAGAATACCAGAAGCGATGTTCTTTGTATAGTCACTTAGAAAGTTTTGTGTGCTTTAAATTCAGAAGATATCTTTTGGACAATGGGAACATTTAGATATTTTTTAAATGTCAACAATACCAGAGAAAATGTCACACACACACACACACACACACACACACACACACACACACACACACCTCTCAGACATTATTTCTGACATCTAGAAAAGTAGAAAAGGCCCGCTATAGCAGGTAGGAGTTGAAAGGAAGAGATCATTTTGATTCATCTCCATTGCCTATTGAGTGTGGCCTATTATTGTCACGGCCACTGTGAACGTGTGTAAAACTGTTATCTTTCAATAGTTCCAACACCTTATACCTCTAAACACCCCACCCCTCCCCCATCTCTCTCTCTCTCTCTCCAGTCTTCCAGCTTGAACTCAGGCAATGTCCTCGAACCTCTTTTTGCTCAAGGCTAGTGCTCTACCACTTGGGCCACAGTGCCATGTCTGGCTTTTTCAAAGTAGTTTATTGGAGATACGTGTCTCACAAACTTTCCTGCCTGGGCTGGCTTTGAACCAGGATCCTCAGCTCTCAGGTAGGATTATAGATGTGAGCCACCAGCACGGACTACTTATTTATATATTTTAATTTTTAACATCACCTCAACTCTACAAGGTACAATAATCTTCTTTATGTTGTAAGTGAAGATAGAGCAAATTAATTTTAGGATTAAACTAAAGCATTCATAAAAATGAAATATTGTACAATTTCCCCAGAGATTAATAGTTTATTTATTTTGAAGTAGAGCAACAACTCAGCTTCCTTCGTGGTGAATAGTTATAATGTCATCCTAGCATGTCCCTGTAAAAACAGATTCACTTGAAAATGCACAACTTAATGCTATATCATATATGACCACAAATATTGTAGCCACCCCCCCACCCCCACCACATAAGAACTGCAAAGAGGAAAAGCATGAAGGAAACGATATACAGAAAATGACAATATAGAGAGAATTCAATATCTTAAACACACGACGAAGACTGTATATTAAAACAAACCAGATTCAATAATAGATGGAAAGTGTTAAACAGAATAGTGCAGTCTCTTTAGGGCATTCTAAAGTAGCTCCTTAGGTAGTGAGAACTCCCTTGCTGAAGTTAGCTAGCCTCTTTGTCACCTAACAAGCATTCAGATGCTCTAGTGAATCTCCTCTCAGCCTAGTAGAGCTCCCATTAACATCTCTGGGAAAAGATAAATGCAGTAACCATTCAAAAGCAACTGTTCTGCACTTTCATTGCTTTGCTATGCTCTCACAGACTAGTGCCTTCCTATGACCGATAGAAGCAGGATATCAATTCCAAGCAAGAATAATTTCCTTCAGGAAATCAGATTCAAATGTGTATCCTAGGTATTTCTGATTGTACAAATTTTAGCCAACTTCATGTTTTTTAACCATGTTGAGTACATACTGGATCAAAACAGAAAATAAAGTCTGACAATGACACACATAAACCAAATTTCAGGCACAACCACTACATCCAGGTTGACAGAATTGCTTCCATAGTAGTTCTGGCACAACATAAAATGACATAGGTGTACCCTTGAACTGGAAATGTTAGTTTTGTAAGAATCCCAATATATTTAATTTCTCAGAATGAAATTAGATGATTGAAGGGAACATTACACACAAAGCCTAGATCAGTTTACCAATAGGAGACGTGATCACTGTGAACTGTCAGTTCTGATTGATGCTTCTGCCCTTCCATGGCAAAATGCTAATTGTACAATTCCATTATTTCATTTGTATGTGATTTGAAAATACACATTTATACTGACACAATATGTTTTTCTAAGCCTTATTATATTATGTCAGCATTAGACAAAGTGATTGAGCTTTAAAACTTCTATTTGCCTTCATAGTGCTTAATGGAGAATGAAGGTTCCTTTAATATTTTACAAATTTTCCTGAACCTTTAATGACAAGCAATGCTTATGATAAAATATTTCTGAGAATCACACAAGTAAACATACCTATTCTGGTACTTTGGGCAAGTACATTTTTGTGTGTTGTTATTGTAATCTACTTGCAATTCAACTTATTTTCTCCCGTTTTCAATTCTGAATTATTCACTAGGGTAAATTTTTCTACTTCCTCTGGTTACAAATAGACAATGTTTGCTTCCTCTAGATACTTTTTGGTATTATATAGTCAAACAACCCCTTGAGATTGTGCAAAACCATCTCAAATTAGACCTTGGGCTGTTTGTCTTAATATATTTTCATCCCATGGAAAATGTTCTGTTTTCTTGTACATTAATAGACTTGCTATTTGTATGCCATGATTTTTCCCTTCGTCAAGAGGTATTTGTCTCTTCTCTCATTTTAATTATCTCTTATATTTCGGACTTACATTCCCAAAACCAAGAGGAATAAAAAAGACTAGCTTTTGTTTGAACAGAATGCTTATTTCAGGGTTTGCCTTATAACGTGGACCTGGACACTGTTGGGAGCAGATGTTGGAAGCACTGCATTCTACAGGCATGTTTTTTGATTTTTTTTTCAAGGCTTCCTGCTGGAATCTCTCAATTGAAACTTAATAGAAGCTGCTGCAGATTTTTCAGAAGTTCAGTCTATACAGAATCTCTCCATTGAATTTTTTTTTAATGACCCCCAGGCTCACAATGAATACTTGCATTCTGACACCTGGCTTTAGAATTTGATATCAACAGTCAGGGCCCTATAGTGAAAAATTCCAATTAAGCAGCAAAGTAAAAGAAATTGAAAGTTGATCCCCAGTGCCAAATACCTGACAGAAACTGAAAAATGAAAACAGTTATTGGATATGCACACATACTTTCTAAACATTTTAGGTATGTAGAAAGATATATGTATACATTTCGTCCATATTTGCACATTTGATGTGATTCATGTTTTTATACATATCCACATATACACACATACATACTCTATAAATATGAATATCCAAGGTAATACATACTAACACATATTAACTTTTACAATATTCTTGAATCATTTAGAATTTGTAGATGCCTTTAGTCTATTAATTTACATGAAATAGTAGAATGCCTGTTATAATTATTTTCCTACAGTTAAAAATACTCCACACTTTATTGGAACAAACATTTGGGGTGGTGAAAGGATATTTCCCGGCCATCCCAGAGGACCATGGGGAGATAATCACAGGCAGGAAAAGAAGGTTCCTAAGGAGGTTTATTAGTGGGGCCATAGTTCCCACAGGAGAGGGAGCTACATGGCATCTGCACCTTATCCAGGTGGTAGCTTCTCTCTCTGGGGGTAAAGGGGAAGTAGGTAGGTAGTGAGTAGGAGTGGCTCATTAGGTATGGGAGGATCGACTAGTGGGAGGAGCTGAGGACCTGAGACTAGGGAAATGCTAACAGGTGGGACTGTCTGTTACTTAAATATGTCATGAGTGACCTGCTTAGCTAGGAAGCTCCACGTTTGCAGTGTGGATATAGATACTGGGAATTGTGCCAGTGAGTATTAATGAATGAGAGTAGATGTCACTAAACCAGGGTGGAAAAGTCACAGAAAATAACTACTTATAATGCCGTTGTTTCTCAATAGGCACCACTGTTCAAAGATGCTGAATACCATTTTCTCCATCTTGTATTGTTTCATTTGAAGGTCTTGATTATCAATTATTGTACAAAACAGTATAAACATTTTCCCTGCTATATACACATATTCACATATACTATTTATGTATGCATATGTACATGTGTATATGAATATATACATATATAGAGAGATTTCTAATTGAAGGAATTTGAGACAATACACAAATATGTAGCAAAAATATCAAAAAATCACCATAATAGATAACTTTGTTTACATTTTGGTATATTTTCTTCTTGTGCTGTTAAAATATATACCTTGGATACTTTGGGGGATGGGCACACCTGAATAAAAAGAACAACTTTGTAATAAAACCACATGTTCTGGTTGTGCTAAAAAGTCTATGCCTCTCATAACTATTTAAACAGAATTATAATCATTTTGTGTTGTGTCATTTGTAGTGCTTTAAACAGCTCTTGGCTTGGCTTGTAGGTTTACTGTTACAAATGATGAAGTATAAGTCTTCCTTGAGCTTTTTAATGTCTGATTTTCATCATCATTTAGAATGCGTGCAAGTATCTAAGTAGAGGTTTTTTTTCCCTTTAATTTTGAAACATTGCTACCATAAAATTTAAAGAATTAAGATTGTGAAAATAGCCATACTACTAAAAACAAGTGAGATTCAGTATATTTTCGAATATAATTCCTATATAATTCTTTAAAAAAGAATCAATATCATGACTGATAAATAGTGGACACTATGATTTGCTTTCCTCTTGAGGTAGTACAAAACAAGATCTAACATACAGGCAATCTTTATTTTATGAATCTGAATAAAACTCATAAACCACAGAGAAAAACATAAATATATTGAATATAAAACTAAAAGTAGGCAGGACAATTTTTACCCAACAGCAATTAAAATCATTATTAAACATATGAAAACATAAATATACACAAATGAAAACAAAATATTCCATTCCATTTTAACTTGCCATAGCACCAGCAATGTAAACTTCAAACCCAGGTTTATATCCTGTTTTCTTTGCTTTATAATTTATTCTTTTTTTCTTGTTGTCTTTCAACCATCATTCAGTAACCTTAGTTAATGGAAATTACAGTGTTTGCCTTACTAATTTATTACATATGGCTTTGGCCATAATAGATAGATAATAGATAAATAACTAGATAGATAGATAAAATTGACATTTTCAAAAACAAAAACAAATTGGATTTGAATCTAAGTAGACAGGCTGAAGTCCTCAGTCAGTTCTGTTAGTGTTATTGGTAGTTGTGATGAAATCATGTTTAATTGTGAGCTATTATGTATTTGCCTGACCTTCATTTTGTGAAAATACGCTTCCAACCACGTTCTGAAAACAAGAGTTATACCACTGGGGTAATTATTCTCAACATGCCATGTGAAGTCGTACTACTTTTTTTTCTCTTTTTCCTTGTCTGTTTGTTTGACTGAGTGGTTTGTTTAGTTTTATTTCTCTTGTACTCCCTTCCTGTGGCTGTACCCTCGCTACCACTGTATGTCATCCGAGTACCCTGAATACTGTTTATACGGGTAATAGAACAGGGGAAGGAGAGGGAATACCAAAATCGAGAGACAAAGAACAAAAAGACAAACCATTCAAAAAGCAACACTTACAAAACCGTTTGGTGTAAACCAATTGCATGACTCTTGGGGGGAAAGGGGAAGGCAAGGGGGGAAATAAGGGAGGAGGTGACAAGTAGAACAAGAAATGTACTCACTGTCTTTCATATGAATCTGTAACTCCTTTGTATCACACTTTGACAATAAAGAAAAAAAAACTACATGGTCCCCCCAAAAGGAAAGTAAAAGTCAATGATTATGTAAAAAATTTTAATTTGTTAAAAAGAATTACATATTTATCAAATGTTGGGTAGATATATGAAAAAAAATATCGTCAGTATAGTACTGTTTCTACACATCCAGTGTATTTACAGGTTTTATACAGTAATGGTCTTCTTTGATCCACATACAAATAAATACTCAAGGATACCAAGGATCTACAGTATTCTAACAGGATAATTCCTTCATAAATGTTACAATTTGGAAAGGGATAAAAGTTTCAAGTATATAATCAAATGTGCAAGAAAAATGTTCTATTAATAACTTGTAAATTATTTCCATTCAAGTCTATTCAATAAATACTAGTATATATATGATCATATTTCTTAGCCTTTATGTTTATCAACATTGGATAGATTACACTTTTTTTCAAATTTTTATTATCAAACTAATGTACAGAGAGGTTACAGTTTCATAGTAAGGCATTGGATACACTGCTTGTACTGTTTGTTACCTCGTCCCTCATTCCCCCCTCCTCCCCCTTTCCCTTTCCCCCCATGAGGTGATCAGTTCACTTACACCAAACAGTTTCACAAGTATTGCTTTAGTAGTTGTTTGTATTTTTTTACCCTGTGTCTCTCGATTTTGGTATTCCCTTTCAATTTTCTAGTTCTGATACCAGTATACACGGTTTCCAATATACTCAGATAAGATTACAGAGATAGTGTAGATACAACCACAGGAAGGAGATACAAGAACATCATCAATAGTAGAAGCTGCAGATACACAAGGGACGTTGAAAGCAGTTACAACTGTGATATAACAATCGTTTCCAAAACAGAGAGTTCATTTCACTTAGCATCATCTTATGTGATCATAAGGGCATAGCTATTGGGCTCTTGTGATCCTCTGCTGTGACTTGCCTAAACCTGTGATAATTATTCCCAATAAGGGAGACCATAGAGTCCATGGTTCTTTGGGTCTGGCTCACTTCACTTAGTATAATTTTTTCTAAGTCCTTCCATTTCCTTACAAATGGGGCAATATCATTCTTTCTGATAGAGGCATACAATTCCATTGTGTATATGTACCACATTTCCCTGATCCATTCGTCTACTGAGGGGCATCTGGGTTGGTTCCAGATTCTCGCTATGACAAATTGTGCTGCGATGAACTTTGTTGTACTGGTGGCTTTACTGTGATTTTGTTTGTGTTTTTTGTTTGTTTGTTTGTTTGTTTGTTTTTTTGATAGATACCCAAAAGTGGGGTTGCTGGGTCATAGGGGAGTTCTATATTTAGCCTTCTGAGGAATTTCCATACTGCTTGTCAGAGTGGCTGAACAAGTTTACATTCCCACCAACAATGAAGTACGGTTCCCTTTTGGCCACATCCCCTCCAACAATTGTTATTCTTAGTTTTCTTGATATAGGACATTCTGACTGGGGTGAGATGGAATCTCAATGTTGTTTTGATTTGCATTTCCTTTATGGCCAGTGATGTAGAGCACTTTTTCATGTCTCTTGGCCATTCTCATTTCCTCATCAGCGAAGTCTCTTTGTAAGTCTTTAGCCCACTTGATGAGAGGGCTATTGGTTCTTTGCGGTTTTGTTTTGGAGGAAGGTAATCTTTTCAGTTCTGCATATATTTTAGAGATGAGGCCTTTGTCCGTTGAATGGCCGGTAAAGATCTTCTCCCAGTCTGTGGGCTTTCTGTTTATCTTGCGAGCTATGTCCTTGCCATGCAGAAGCTCTGCAGTTTGATGCAGTCCCATTTGTCCAACCTTTCTTTGATTTGTAGCCTTTCTGGGTCTTTGTCAAGGGAGTTCCGTCCTGTGCCAAGGAGCCCAAGTGTTTCTCGTAGTCCTTCCTTTAGTGTTTTCAGGGTGTCTGTTTTGATTTCGAGGTCTTTGATCCATTGGGAATTGATTTTGGAGCAGGGTGATATATAAGGATATAGTTTTAGTTTGTTGCATGTGTTGAACCAGTTTTGCCAGCACCATTTGGTAAAGAGGCTATCTTTCTTCCAAACTATTGTTTTAGCTCCTTTATCAAAGATTAAGTAGGCATAGTTCTGTGGGTTCATTTCTGGGTCTTCAATTCTGTTCCATTGGTCTTCAGGCCTGTTCCGGTGCCAATACCAAGCTGTTTTTATTACTATAGCTTTATAATACAACTTGAAGTTGGGTATTGTAATTCCTCCAGCACTGTTCTTTCTGCTTAGGATTGTTTTTGCTATTCTAGGTCTTTTATTATTCCATATGAATTTCTGGATTGCTTCCTCTATTTCATCAAAAAATGGTGTTGGGATATTAATGGGTATTGCATTGAATTTGTAGATAGCCTTTGGCAATATTGCCATTTTGATTATATTAATCCTCCCAATCCAGGAGCATGGGAGGTTTTTCCATTTCCTTAGTTCTGACTTAATTTCATTTTTCAAGGTTTTAAAGTTCTCCTCAAAGAGGTCTCAGATGTTTCAGAAGTGAAAAAATTAAAAAAAAAATTTTTTTAAGTTAAAAAAAGTTTTTAAAGAAAAAAAAATGGAGTCCTTGTTTGGGTGGTCTTTCCCCAGTCTCTGGTTTCCTTGTGATGGTCTGCAGTCTATTTTCCTGATTGGCTGGTTTGACTTGATTTCAGTTTGCAGGGGGTGGATCTGTTCTGACCGTTCTCCCCTGTTGGTGCAATCCTGGGTCTGTGGTTCGCACAGCACAGCTTGCAGGCAAGACTTGGGCGTCCTCTGTAGATGGGGATGTGAGCAGTCTCTGGAACCATGGCTCCTTGTGTCTGCTGTGGGGCCGAGGCCTTTAATGCCTGGCTTTGAATAGGCTGTGGACTCAGCAGGGCAGGGCGCCTCTGGCCTGGTTTACCCGGCTGAGAGTCGCTTGCCTGGGGGAGGTTCCTCCCTCCTGGGCAGGGCGGCCTCCTTGGCGGAGCTGGCTATGGAATGCAGGGCTGGGAATTGGGCTTCCTCTGTGATGGGACCGTTTGTCAGTCTCAGGACTGGGCAGGGCGGGGCACCTCTGGCTAAGCTGAGGCCCAGGACTCGCCTCCTGCCAGGGCAGGGGGCGCTCTCCTGGGCGGAGCTGGCTCTCACTGGTCGGTCCCTCTTGCCCTTTTCAAAGATGGTTCCTTTGTCCTCGCTTTCCCCAGGCCCACTTTAGTTCCAATCTGGTCTGACCCTATGCCAGTGTCAAAGAAGCTGCTCTGTGGCACGCGAGTGAGAATGACTTTTGTTGGGTACTCACGCTTTCTCTGCGATTTCAGGTCGTCCGTGCTCAGCCGCCATCTGGGGGATTTCTCCCTGGTCTACGCTGTGTGCTTTAGCTGCGTGGAGTGCGGGTCACTGTGCTGGGTGCAGTGCCGGCGCTGGCAATGGTGCGGTGGGGGGGACGCCACCAGGAGCTCAAATCTGTGTTTTCAGATGAGCAAAGTGGATTTTTCCTTCCTGACCAGAATCCCTGTACTGTGAGAACTCACTCTGGCTGTCTTTCTAGGAGGAAAAGTTTCTATGGGGTGAGAAAACTGCAATGTCGGAGGGAGCTCAGCTAGGGGTCTGCTGCTCCTCTGCTGTCTTCCCGGAAGTCTTAAATACATTTTTAAATTACAAAATACAGTAGGATACCATAAAGTTTTCCAAAAAGGGAGAGATATATACCTCTATTGTAGAATAATTCAGAAATGCCAAATGTATGTAGGTGTCATTTAACTTTCTTAAAGAACAGTTCATCCATAGAAAGGAAGCATTATCTTTAAAATGTACAAGAACTAGAAGTTTTATTTCTGGAAAGTATAGTTTGCACAGTGGGAAAAAGTAACTATATGTTTCTTATCTTAGTACTATGTAATTGTGTGTGCATGTGTGTAGGAATACAAATAATACTCTCAGAATGTAACCATTTTGTATCATAAAATGTAAAATAAAAGAAATGAAATAAACTGAAGTGCTAGTAATTGTGCAAACACCACTGAGACTCATTTTTTTATGTTTGTGTGTCATGCATTAATACTAATTTGTGGACCGAATTATTGCAGAACTGGAGAGGAGAGCAATGAATGGACTTGAAGACCCTAGGTAACCAAACGGACAGTGGAATGTGCATTACACGCTACAATTTTTAACTCTTTTTGTGGATAGACAATAGATTACTTCAAAGATGCAATCAATTGATTCTCTAATTCATTTTGGTTTGTTATGTTTGAGGTATGTATACTGTTTTCTTGGGTAATTCTTTTAAACAGCACAGGCAAAATATTAGATAGTGCGAAATAGATACTCTTTTAAATAAAAATTGGTAAATGTGTTAAACTAAATATTCTACAAGAATAAGAGACTCTTGAATTTTTTAACTTATTACCATAGACATTCTAAGACTTTCCCTATAAAGAAGTATATTGAAGACTAGAAAGCAAGGAGTTGTTCTGTATTATAGCCCTCATAGTGTAATTAGCTGTGAACAGGACACTACATTTTTATCTTGACTTATTCATTAATAAAGCATAATTGTAACTCCTTTCCTATTATCTGCAAATAAGTTGACATAAAAATATAGTACACTTTCCAAGGGCCTAGAGAAGATTAACAATGCAAACCAATATGTGTCAAGAGTAGTTTGGAACACTGCCCAGTGATTAGTATATTGCTCTAGAAGACTGCTCTATGTCCTCCATGCAATGATTTAATATTAAAAAAAAAAAACCAAATGTGTTGTCATGTTCGTTTTATGTTCAGCTACTTCCAATTACTTCCTTATACTCTAGAAGGAAATCCCAGCTTCACCATAACCTATTCTAATCCAGCTTTGCCTAACACCTAAGGAGGTCCCTGTAGATTCTCTCCATGGCCCTCCTGGAATTTGATATGAAAGAGGAAAGCCACAGCAATTTCATTCTTCATGTTCTTCTGTGTTCATCTTCGGGAATATTTTTCCCTGGTAGTTACATTCTTTCTCTCTTAAATGATTTACCACTATTTACATACCAACTCCTCAGTGATGACTATGCAACTAACATGACCACACACCTTTAGCTCTTCACCATCATCAATTTCACATATTGAAGTATTTAATTGCCTAAATAATTTACCAGCATGCAAGATCCATTTGTACACAGGCTTTGTTTTTACTAATTTATCCCCAGAGACGAAAAGAAACAAGTAATAGGTAAACAAAACTCAATTACTAATGAATATTTGGATGAATAATTGATATGCTATATGCAAACTACAATATCATGTTTTCATTGTTACAGAGGTTCCTTTTTCTTATACTTACTTAATTTTCATCTGATACAGAAAAACAAAACAGTTACGTATGTTAGCGAACAATGTGGTCCATGTAATGTTCAATATATGCATATATTGAGTAGCTGAAATCAGGCGAAAGATAAAAATTTGAGGGGGTTTCATTTTTTACATAGGTTTTGGACATTTAATTGGAAAATGTAGAAGTAGTATCACATTTTAATAGTCTAATAAATCACCATAAACACTGATGATTATTAATTCAGACCTTAATTGAACTAGAAACTGGAAAAACTATATGTTCTACACAATTTCCTGCTAGGACGTGTATGTATCTTTTGTTTAGAACATTTCTTAAAGAATCCGTACAACTGGCTTGAAGTCATTCGATGTTTCTGTTTATGTGTATTATTTTTATCTGATGGTATATGTGTACTTTCCTAACTAACATAGCTATTCTGGCTCATATAACACTCCAGTACTGCTTAATATGTCCATCTGTTGTGCTGTGTTAAGATAGCAGACAGGCCACAGAAATCCACCAGGCCCCCGAAGAGCATCCCTCATTCCCACTTAACAGCTTTGTGTAGGAGTCAGTGCTGGCATCTGGACAATATGTCTTAAGATGAGTTTGGTGCTGTCTTATGAGTTTAGAACAAATGAATACAAGCTTCTTTGTCCATTTGCTGTTGGTATTAATTTAGTTTAATTTAGAACTTTGTGCGTTTGCATGTGCTTGTCATTCCATACACTATAACATGAGGAATCGTTTCTTAGGTTGCAAAGTAGGTGTTTTATTAGGAAAAGTAATTCAAAATAATAAAATTAATGTTGATAATTTAATAAACAAATATTTAATTAAAATGAATGAAATCTGTCCAACCAGACATTTAATTGTTTCTGTTCATTTTTTAAAAAAGTATTCCAAGAACTATTTTCTAAATGCTAACAGTATGGTCAACATTGAATCATGAGGAGAGTCCTATAGAATGAGTGTGATCCTTTCATTTCATAGATAAACCAAGTAGGTACAAAATAGTTTAGGTAATTCGTCAACTTAATACATAATTTAATTCTCATTTTATGCAATATTGTGTTGCCTGTAATTGTTACATGCTTGACAACATAAAAAATAACACCACCAACAGTTGCTACTTACAAAGAGATATAGTATATTTAACTATAATAATTTTCATTTCTTTACATTTGATCTTACTCTCTGCATCCATAGCAATAGAAACAGAGAAACAGTACTAAGAATGAGATGACAGATTTGTATGCATGCATGCATGTATGTATGTGTACCTATACACACATGTGTAAATATGTATACACACAAACAGTCCCTCTTCCAAAGGAGTTCTTCAGTTTTCACCCATCCTTTTGTTTCTACGGTTTCTGAAAGAATTGGAAAGCTGCCAGTCTAAATGATCGATTACTCATTTGTCAGGGTAAATACATTAGGTGATTGATGCGCCAATGGCTAGTAAGCAAGGAAAGGGCTAAAACGTCAACCATTCACCATATCTCAGGGATCAGTGTTCCATTTCCATTGTTACAATGATTGACAATTCAAATCGATTCAGGTTGCAACTTCAATACAAAAGACTTCTGGGTTAGGACAAAATTCCCTGTACTTACCTAGAAAAGGAAAATAAACCAACAATTGAAGCAAGCTTGGTATTAAACTAAGAAACAAAAAGGATGGCGATCAGCACGAGAGCATATGGCCTACTGAGAAAGCAGCCACAAATAATTCTTAACTGATAGTTACTAGAAAAACAAATGTGGTCACAGATTTGCCAGATTTTCTAATATTTTACAAAAAGGCAAGGACTTGAAAATAATCCAAACACTAAAGTAGATATTTATAATTTTCCTAGATGAGTCACAAATTAAAATATTGTCAAATATAGAAGCACAGCTGACAGGAATGTGCAAATTCCCTCTTGTGGTCACCATTTGAAGCTGATACGATAGAGCACACCTGCATGCACCTGCTGTTTCCTGAGGTCGTTTCTCAATTTTTAATTGGATAATTAACTGTAACTATCTATCAGATCCCCAAACTAAGGAGTTGTTTTACCTTATATAAGCAACCAAGCGTTTTAGAATGTTATACATAAGTTTTAATGTTGAACATGGAATGTGGAATATTAATCAAAATAAACCTAGTAGACTTGTATGTTAGTAGGAAAAGATTTTTAGGACAATTCGAGGAAAAGATCACAGCTGTTTTTTTTTGGAGAAAATAATTTTTTGTCCTTAAATATTTTAATATGTATCATATTCAAATCAAACACCATGGGGGAGCATATTACAGACACATGTACATAAGCATTACATTTTTAATAAAAATGTACACATGCGGCATTGCTCTAGTGGAAGGCTTCATTTTTTTTTTTTTTTGTGAAATTAGAGCCATTAGATCACCGTTGTGTTAAATGTGACTATATACTCAGGTAAAGGGGGTATTCAGGAGGTATAGCAGCAGCAGTCCTGCAAAGGCCTGTACACCAGAAAGAAAGACACATCCTCTTGGCTTCTAGTTGCAGTGATTTTCCTTTAGAAAGCAGGCCAGTTTCATCTGCCACCTTGTTACCCTTCAGGGCTGGTGGTGGTTTCGATACTGACAGTCCTCCTCTTTTCTTTCTTTAAAGGGAGAATGTCTTGCCTTGAAGAAATCTGGTACACACATGGCAAGTAATACTGCGACCAAAGCTCCTTGAATGAGTGCAATCAACACATCACTCCAATGGTGTTTGTCATCAGAAGCTCAAGAAAGATCCACATAAATGGATACAGCAACAAGACTAAACTGTAGTGTGGGACATCAGAGTCTTGCCCCATCTCTCTTCTTCCTGAACAGCTGTTATTTTGATGTCCATTTGATCACAATAAAGAGATTTAGGATTTATGAGAAGAGGGGAGTCTGTGAGAAAAAAAAAGATTTACTCAAAATAGAAAAGAGTTTGGAATTAAAACTGCATGAGCACACTCATGGGTCCAAACATGGTTGCAAACTTTTGCTACCTAAATGCTGGTGGGATGTAACCAAAAGAGAACCCTACTACATTGTTGGTGGGAGTGTAATCTTGTTCAACCCCTCTGGAAAGTCATTTGGACATTCCTCAGAAGGCTGAACATAGAGCTCCCCTATGACCCAGCAACTCCACTTTTGGGTATCTACCCAAAATATTACCAGTAAGACCACACTAAAGCCACCAGCACCATTAAGTTCATTGCAGCATGATTTTTTCATTGCTATGTTTCGTTTTTTAAGGAACCTCCATACTGCTTTTCAGAGCAATGGAACAAGTTTACATTCCCACCAACAGAGTAGTCCCATTCTGTTTTGGCTACATCCTTATCAGCAATTCTCAAGTGAGGTAGAATCACAATGTTGTTTTGAGTTGCATTTTTGTTTTTATGGCCAGAGATGTTGAACATCTTTTCATGTTTCTATTGGCCATTCTTACTTCTTCTTATTCTGAGAAGTCTCTACAAATAAACACACAAGACAAAAAAATATTACACTTGGAGAGGACTCTAAACATTCACACAGTAAGTTCAAAGGAGGATATTCTGAAGAGATTCACAAGGGCTCAATAACTACTTGCCTATCATCATGTAAAATGTGGCTTATCAAAATGAACTCTAAGAAATGGAAACAAGGTGTTTTTTTTTTTTGGCCAGTCCTGGGCCTTGGACTCAGGGCCTGAGCACTGTCCCTGGCTTCTTCCCGCTCAAGGCTAGCACTCTGCCACTTGAGCCACAGCGCCGCTTCTGGCCGTTTTCTGTATATGTGGTGCTGGGGAATCGAACCTAGGGCCTCGTGTATCCGAGGCAGGCACTCTTGCCACTAGGCTATATCCCCAGGCCAAGGTTTTTTTTTTTTTTTTTTTAACTTTTTGTGGTTATTTTTTTCTGTCTATCCCCTCCAGTTACTGTTTCTTATTTCTGTACATTTTATCTTGTATGTAAATTTATCTGATTTGGGAAGGGTAAGGAGAAACACAGCAATGGTGGGACAAAGAGTGAACTAATTCAGCAGTGAGACTCACTAGATGCTCTGTTGAACCATACAACTTGTGGGGAGGAGGGTTGGGCAGAAGAAAATTGGGAGAAAACTAGACAAGAGGTGACACAGTTCAAAAAGGGATATACTCATTCCGTGACTTATGTAATTGCAACCCCTCTGTTCAACACCTTTACAATAAAAATAATAAAATTTAAAAGGAAAGAATATTACCAAGATGTACTGGAAAAATTGGAATTAAGTACTTAAGACCAGAACCCTTGATATTCAATTACAAGTACAACGGGTTTTGTTTGTTTGTTTTTTAATGTGAGGGTTCAAGCTACAACATGTACAGGTTACATGGTAGAGGGTATGCAGGATACATTAATTGAACAAAATAGATTAAAAGGAAGAAGGTAAAGAGAACAATAGATCACTGGATATTGGAATTAGCAAGATGTATGATAAAAGCAGAGTGGAAACACAAATAATTATGGAATGAGAGAAAGTAGTTGAGACTGTTTGAAGATACCATTTAAAAATGTCTCCTCTGAATAATAAGATATCAAAACAAATTTAACTTTGATAATGTGTATGAAAATAGACAATCTCTACATAAATAAAATGATGGAAGTCCAAGCATTTCCAAAGCTTCAATTTATACAAACACACAGTGTGATGTTACAAAAATTTGGAGAAATGTAACCTGACATGCTGTGCTCGTAAACTTGTAAATTATTACAAATACTGGAGACACAAACTTAACTCTAGCAAACACATGTGAAGATAAACAATTTGTCAGGGTCCCAGCAATTCCATTCACAGAACAATTCCAAAAGTCACATTTCCCATACTTTCTTTGATGTAAGTGCCACTAAGGGAGTGAAAATTGTAAAAAAAATAATAATCATTGCACAATATTTTGAAGAGGTACGCGAGTAAATGTAGTAGCTCTTGTTACCATCTGTACTTTACTTTCTGCTATCATAGATTTGTGGCTGAATGATGGTCTAACGTTCCTGAATAGAAAATTCCAGAAGTAACAATTCATAAATTTAATCTAATTTGCTATCATTTGCTGCTATACTTGTACTCAGTTTTTGTCTTTTGTGACAAATTCATAAGCCAAAAAAATGTGCCTTGGATATGAGTGTAAATTTAAAGAAAAAATTATACAAATAGTGTTGTACTCTCTGTAGTTCAGGCATACCTTGTTGGTATCAGGAATTGCTATAATGAAGTTATTATTACCTCTGCCATACAGAACCCTAATGTATGGAAACAATAAGGATTTAGAGAACACAATATGAAAATTTCAATTGAGCCAGGTGCCAGTGGCTCACACCTATTATTCTTAGCTACTCAGGATGCTGAGCTCTGAGCAGTATTGTTCCAAGTCAGGTCGAGAAGACAAAGTAGAGTGATTCTTTTATTCATATTTTATCCATTGTGGTTCTTTTTAACCTTTTATTTTATTTCTTTTCTAAGATTCTTTCCATGTAATGCAGGCTAGTATCTACCTAGCATTCCTCCAGAGTACTACGATTACTGGTTTTTTTTTGTGGGTGCTTTTATTATTATTATGAAGTAGTTGTACCCAAAGGGGTTATAATTTAGCAAGTCAGGTTATGAGTATAATGCTCCTTAATCAATATCATCCCTTCCTTTACACCTCCTTTCCCTACCCTCAATTTCCTAGTATTTTTATTTTGATGTACATTTTATATGCTCACCCTTCCTCCCTTCAATCCTTTGCTCCCCCTTTGCCCACCCTCAAAAGAATGCTTCACTTTCTAGTACTTGTTCGTCACACAATATTTTAGGTGTTCAGAGGAATTCCACCTTGGATTCCTTCACTGGGTATTGGTGATTTTAGATCACAGAAATTCCTCCTCCCTTCCCCAACCCGAGGCCAGCAGGGGGAGCATGATGTCAGAGCAGCCCAGGGCTGCATGGAGATCCCTAGCCACCCCCAGCCCTTGCTTCTAGTTCTGGCCTCTGGCTCAAGTTCTCAGTCCACACTCCCTTTCCCACACTGGTGCTTTGACAATGCTCAGGCCAGCCACCAAGTAAGAAACTCTCAACACGTTTTCCAGTAATAACTCTATCCCAATGACACAAAAACACACCAATGACCTCCAAGGAATAACCCACATTGCCCCCACAAACATTAACTGTGCTGATCCTCCTTGGTTACCATTTCTTTCATATTTGCATTCATAGTGCCCTTTTTCTGGTTGGGTGCTTTCTTTTTGAACAATTGTCCTTTGGACCTCCTGGTTTTTGTATTCAATATTTCTCATTATGGCTCCATGGCTTTGGAGCATGACGAACTTTGGAGCAATATTCTGTAGAGGAGTAAATTGAACAAAACACCACAGTTGTCAGGATTTTGTGATATCTAACTATGTGATGTGCCTTGACAGTCGTGGGCATTAATATATCCTGTTGCTTTTTGTTGAGGAATTGCATAGCTTTGTCTTACATTATGATCCTCCTCTTTATAATTACCTACCTAAAGTTGTTAACTCTTAAAACCATTCATAATTTCCCCGTTACTATGAATTCCACTCATATTGAAGAAGAGCTTCTTGACTTATTCTGAAAAGCAAGAAAAATCAGAGCAACTAGGGTGTGATGTTTAGAGTCAAAGCCAATACACAGGAAGAAAAATTGTATTAACTAATTTTTGAAAAATAAAAAGGAATACAGTGGGTAGTTCTTCCTCATTCCAGATTATTACTTCAGGAAAGTCCCCTAGTGATTCCCGTATTTCTGATCCAACTTGGTGAATCTGCCTTCCTTGTTAACTGCAGGCCATTGAGGTCCCCGCTGACCTCTTTCATTTTTGTGATTTCTGAAGCTGCACTCATGCCTGACACCTCCCAGTGGTTCAAGAGAGGTGTCAATTGACTATATCTCAGATAGAGTAATAAAAAAATTAAAAAATAAATAAGAAAGTATTTCATATTGGAATGCTTTCATATGCTAATGGGTAAAAATGATAGAAACTTGAAATACCAACAAAATAAAGGAAGCTAAATAGTCACCTCCTCAACCATGTAGAGTAAATCTTTGCACTGATATAAAATAGCTTTCTCCTAATTAAAACTAAACCCAAGTGAGCACTGCTCTTAAATGTGCAGTCATACTATATCAACCATATCCTATGTATATACTGATTTAATATGTGACATGGATATTCTTTTCAAAGATTGTAAGTGTATCAGTGACACTGTCGGTAAAAATATTAAGAAAAATATTTCATATAATTTAGAACTATGGAGTCCAGGAACTTCCAATCTACAAATTAAGAGACAAGTGAAGTTGTTAGGATTAGTATTTTCTTCTACACCTCCACCTTTACTTCCTTCTACGACTTCTTGTGTTAGTGGAAAAACTTGAACTCAAGACCTTGCACTGTTCAACATGTTTTCCAGATTTTTGCTAATTAATTGAAAGGTCGGGTTTCTCAAATCGTTCTGAGATGATGAGAACTAAGTATGATGAGTAGATAGGATTATAAATGTGAGCTACTGCCAGCCAGCTAAGTATCTTTTCCTCTACTTACACAATTTGCTATGTTTGAGTAAATTTTCTCAGTACACAAAGATGCATGTAAGTTATTGTCTCAAGTCACAAACTGACACATTCTTCAACAGTCCACAGGAGATTGTAAGGCAATTGAATGTCTACAGCTTGTTAGTGAGACTGTAAAATTTAATGTTCTCTTACTTCAATTACTGCAGTTCTAGAGAGTACTTACTTTTAAATGTTCTCTTATGTTCCCCTGTCTACAAGGTGACATGCTCTGTTCTGAGAGTCTCTTGTCATCTACTGCAAATTCTTAGTTAACCCTAGCTACAATGCAAGTGTTTAATATTCTGAACCAATAATAGCCAATGGTAGTAAAAAAAAAATAATGAATCCTTTCTGACAAGATTAAACATTATTTTTTCCAGAAGTTTTTCTCATAGTCATATCTCTGAATACTATAAAAGCAAAACCCTAGAAGCTCTTTTTGGTTATCTGTTATAGTTTCTTCAATGATATATTTAAATTATATTTTCTTTTTCTTTTTTTTAAATTTGAGCAATGCCTAGTAATATGTTGGCTGACTTTAGTACTTCATATGTTTAAATAGATCCTAAAGAAGATCATTTAAAAAATCATAGCTAAATGTAAATGACAAACTATCAACATCATTTCTTCAATCTGATGGAAAGTTAAACTCTTTCCTTGAAAGATAGTAGATTGATTAGAAATGCTTGCTTACATGAGGTGTTCCCTATTTGAAGATACATTGGTGAATTGTCTTTAAGTCTCTATTTTTTTGACACTATTATCAATTTTCCCTAACAGATCAAGTTAGGCTCAAATGAAATAACATCAAACATGTCATTGGTATTAATATTTTTGTCAATACTTCCGTGAAATACTCCTGTGCAGTCAGCTACTGGAATTTATAATTGCATTTCCTCTTAGGGGAATAAAACAAGACTCTAAATCCTGATTACACTTCATTCATATACTTTATGATGTGTTCGCAAAGTTGAACTAGTACAGAGAAAAATCCTACATCTGCGAGGAAATCCCATTTCTGTTGATCAACATTATATAGTTGGGAACAATTTAAGGCCAGTGATTTATACTGATGAAGTGCGTATATTAAATCTCCATGATATCATAGAAGTCATAACTCACGATGACACTACTCCATGAATAGGACACAACACACTTACTTTGAAATGAGTTGAAATGTTCAACTCCTAGCCTTTGATAAGGTTCCATTTCAGGAACGTTTTTTGTCACCTATTATTATAATAGTGTAGTCAGTTTTATATAAACATCTAGATTAACAAACAAAAACTGTGATGTGTTAGAAGTATTAGGTTCTTTTTACATGTTCTCTTTGCATGTTCACCACCATTTTTTTTGGGGGGGGGCCAGTCGTGGGCCTTGGACTCAGGGCCTGAGCACTGTCCCTGGCTTCTTCCCGCTCAAGGCTAGCACTCTGCCACTTGAGCCACAGCGCCGCTTCTGGCCGTTTTCTGTATATGTGGTGCTGGGGAATGGAACCTAGGGCCTCGTGTATCCGAGGCAGGCACTCTTGCCACTAGGCTATATCCCCAGCCCTGTTCACCACCATTTGATAAAAGTGCAAGTGAGGTGTGTGTGTGTGTGTGTGTGTGAAAGAGAGAGACAGAGAGAGAGACAGAGAGAGAATGTTCTGGAAGATAGACATTCTGGCTCAGTTAGCTAATATAGACATATTTTCTTGACTTATATATCTATTATAAGGCTGGGATGCTAAACATTTCTTTATGTATTTGTCAGTATTTTGTACTTCATATTTTGAAATTTGTCTGTTCAGTTAATTTCCCCATTTATTAATTCCAGTGTTGATTCATTTGAGTATTCTGTTTCATTTCTGATTCATTGTGTATTCTGTTGGTTTTTTAGCCCTCTATATATTCTTGATATAGTTTGTAAAGATTTTCTTCCATTTTTAAGGTATCTTTTAGTAACTATTTCCTTTATTGTGCAGAAATGTTTTAGCTTGGTGCAATCCCATTTGTCAACACTTGCTTTTCTTTGCTGGAGTATTAGAGATATTGCCTATGCCTGCATATTCATATATCATCTCGATATTAGTTTCAAAGTTGAAGGTTTTATTAAGGTGTTTGATTAACTCTGCATTGACAAACGCACAGGGCCAGTGACGGTGTCTAGTTTCAGTCTTCTACATGCAGATATTCAATTTTCCCAGCTCTATTTGTTGAAGTGACTGTCTTTTCTCCAATGTCCATTTTTGACACCCTTATAAAAATCAATTGGCTGTAACTGTAGGTTTGTTTCTTCATCTATTTTATAGAAATATGAAAATATGTACCGTGGCTCAAACAATATAATGTAAGCTAATATAAAACAGTTAAGAAATCTGATATATGTTTACAAGCTAAAAAAATTAAGAATATGTCTCTCACCAGGGACATAAAGCACATCTAAAAGCTATTCTATAGAAGATTCTTATGCTTGATTCATTTGTGAATTTCTACTTAAAATTGTTGCTTATATTTATATATCTGTCTATGCATCTATCTATATCTCTGTATAAGCAACAAGATATAATATATGCTAGCATATATTAGCAACTATACATATATGTATATATACATCTATCTCTCTCTAGATATCTATATATGTATACATATGTGTATATACGTACACATATGCATACATACATATGTGTATATATGCACATATATACATATATAGATATCTAGAGAGAGATATCTAGATATCTATATTTTGAGAGTCTATATATTGAGAGAGAGAGAGAGAAAGAATCAGGAATCAGGAGATAACAGGAGATAAATGCATGGCTAGAAAGAGTGAAACCATTATGATGAAAACTTCTGATGTGATATTTATAGCTTTCTGCAAAACCTTCTAAGCAAATGGTGCTTGAAAGTGTATTCCTATTTTCCAGGTGGAGAATATTATAATAATTTAAAGTAACATTTCTATTTTAAGTCTACCAATATCTAGTAAATTACTGGTGAGTCGGTAGATGTATTTAATCAGAATTTTTAAAGACATCGTGTCCTGCTTATGGATTGTAAAAGAAATCCATATCAGGAATAGAAATGAAATTGACAGGGACGTTCTTTCTTCTGGTTAATTGAATGTGTTTCTTGTGTTTGTAGGTCATATTCAGGAACCTTGTGTATGTAAATATTGTCTAGAGCCTGCATCAATTCTCCCAGCAGTTCTAATTTATCCTCCCCACACCAGCCCAGGAAGGGGCTTCCTGTGCTGGGCTGCTCCAGCTAGGAAGGGTGCTGCTACTAAGAATCACGAGGCTGCTTCTTTGAACAGCAACGTTTCCTTCTCATCACCAATAAGAGCAGAGAATGGCAAATATGACCCTAAAAGAGACAGAGAATGTTTTATTTCATGTGATGCTTCTTGGTCCTTATGGTTTTGCACATTTCCACGTCACCTCTTATTAGTTTGCAATCAGCCTACTCGGGATTAAATGCATGTGCATGAGAGTAATTGCACTTTGTTTAAAAATATGTGGATATGTGTGTCCAATAAGTCCATCTGCACATTTTCTATCCTTTCTTAAAACTGAAAATACCTGATACTTACAGTCCAGGTGGTACACATGGGTGTCCGTTCTTTATTTCTAACCAAGCATGAGCATAATTACATATGAGTATTCTGATGATTCAAAATTATTATCAACCTAATGAATTATTAGGAATTATTGTAGATATCATTACATTAAAATAATGAAAGCATTTTGGTAGTTTTAATGATTGGCATTCAGAATGGAGGAATTCAATAGAGTGGTTAATATTTTGTTCACTGGAAAAGCTGTAGCCCGTACTTGATGGAGTGATCCTCTTAAATTGTGATTCAGTAAGGACCTATGTACAGATGCAATCCAAGAATTTGTTCCCCGGATCTCATTCTGAGTTTAGATGTCTGGAACCCAGAGGGTGCTGATACATCTCTGCAGTGAGACTTCCTTCCTAGACACTCAGAACTCTTAAAGGCACGCACAGTTGAGGCTGTGTTGAAATTACAAAGCAGGTTGTTCTGGTGCTCTTACTAATAAATGTGTCTACAGTTGAATAGAGTTTGTTGCTTTGTTTCATTTGCTACAGATAGAACAAAGGAAGCAACAGAAAAATAGGGAAAGTTTACACATGGGCCTTACATACTGGCTGCTGCTCAAGACTAATAATCTTCCAGTACTCTTTAATGTTGGAAATAATGTGACCAGAAGTCATGACCAGCTTGCACAAGATAATAGTGATCACTAAGAACTTGAATGGTTCCAAACACTTGTTGCTGGACTTCACCTGTGCTCTACAATTTCTTATTCCACCAGGACAATTTATCACAACGAAGCTCCACAACGTGTCTCCATCCACAAAAGAATGTGTTATCTTCATCACCAATAGACATATTTGCCTTGTTTCCTCAGTTTTGCTCTGGCCATGTGCATTTTTTTTCAAAGATAACTTTGAAAACAATTCTAATCAATAATGCATGATCAAATCTTTCCATACTAGCCAGTGCTCCTACCATATATAAAGGCATTATAAGCACTGTAAGTTTCATGTGGCAGTGAGATTCAGTGGGAGAATAATGACAGATCATTCTGCAGAGCCAGTAATTTTTCAAGGGGATGTGTATTCAAACTAACTGTAGGAAATATTCCTGATTAGTGGCCAAATTGGATACCTGATAATCGGTTCTAATTTTAGTTACTGATATTGAAAATAAAGCGTCTAGGTTGGGGTCCGTTGGCTCACGTTTATAATCCTAGCTACTTGGGAGGCTGAGATCTGAGGATGCCGTTTTGAAGCCAGCTGGGCCAGGAAAGGGTATGACACTCTTATCTCAAATTAACCACTCAAAAAGCCAGAAGTGTGTAAAGTATTAGAGTTCTAACCTTGAACATAAAAGCTCTGGGACAGCGCCCAAGCCCTGAGTTCAAGCCCCATGACCAACAAGAAAAGAAAGAAAGAAAAATGAAAGAAAGTAAAGCATCTGTTACAGGTCATACAAACGAGCATAGGAAGAGATATTTTTTCTCTTAAAAATTGAATTTCTTTCTTCCTTATGTGTATTTGTATGTTTGTATATGTATGTACATATGCATGCATATGCTGAAAAGTGTTACACATGTTAATGTTGTATCATGGGCTGTCTGATATAATGCAAGATAATAGTTAAACTTTAATTTCAGGTAAACAGTTCAAAATATTTTAATGTGGGAATAGTCCAGGCATTATTGGAGACACACATATTGCAAAAATGCTACTTACCAGAAAATCATACTTAGGTGTGTCTATCTTGTAATTTGTCCTTTAAAAGTAATAATGCCGTTTTTGCATGTTCAGGTTAATATATATAAATGTAAACATGATGTCATCATTTTTAATTTTAGGATATTAAAGCATTAGGGAACTCATCTACATTGGAGTAATGTCTTTATTAGTTATTAAATTGCATAAATTGAGGCGATGTTTTTGTGTGTGAACATATTTTACTACCAACTCAATTGTACAGAATAATGTCACATGTCCCTCATACTTAATCCTATATTCTTTGTATGTTTTTGCTTAGGAATGCTTTAATTTCAAAAGCCAGTATAAATCCAGAAATAAATTCTTCTCCCGGCAAAATGGTGAAGCAGGACTTAAGCTCACTGATTTGGAAAGCTCACTTTGCCATCAGCTAGAAAGTATTTGCTTTCAATTTCTTCCTTCAATTCTTAGAAACAGTATGTGAGGTCTCCTACTCTGAATCTTTTTGGCTGAATTAGTTCACACTAACTGGATTTTATTTTTTTTCCCCCTTCGAGGTCTTCTTACTTACTTAGATTGCTGGAGAAAATTACAAATATAGATTGCTTATTAAGGCAAATGCCTGTCTGTGTTAGATAGTATTTCCTTGTGATGCCTCTCTTCTTTTTTTTTTTTTTTTTTTCTCAAATTTTTATTGTCAAACTGATGTACAGAGAGGTTACAGTATCATACGTTGGGCATTGGATACATTTCTTATACTGTTTGTTTTTTTGCCTGTGCAAAAACAAATGTGAAAGATTCCAAATTGTCATCAGTAGTGTCAGGGACCAAAAGATCCTCAGTGTACATTGCTGACATTAGCAAGTAGTTTTCTCACCATCCCTGTGAGACTTTGTTCTTGTAGCTTAGAAATTACAAATCCACAAAGAAACAGTTTTCAAATTTTTCTAAATGTTAACAAGAGCTCTAAGAACTTTTCATCTCTTTCCCAACTTTATTCTCATTTTGAATCTATGGATGTCTCTTTACTCAGGTTTTCCTCATTTCTAACTAATAATTTATAATGATAACGAATAATTTATGAAAATCATTCATCTTTTAAGTATATATATAGTGGTATTTTAAATATATATATTACATGATTTATCATTATGACAATAAAAATTTATTTAAAGGGTTTAATGTTAGCTCAATTAACTTTGCCACCATGGACAAGTTAGTCAAATTTTGAACCTCAGCATTTTCCAAATGTGTAGAAATTATCTTGATTTTCTGAGCTGTTAAATAGGAGTTTAGACTAGAGAACATAAAACACTTGACAGTATCTACTGTATGGCATTCATTTAATAATGCCCATTATTGTTATTGTGGTAAATGTAGCTAGGAATGTATAACTAAGGTATAGAAGTATATTAAAATAACTTATATAAAGAAATAGTAATAATTAGTGTACCTCTGAGATAATCCTTTAGCAGAGGGTCACAATATCTCAATAGCTATGTACATATTATCATATAAAATGATGGTAATTGAAATGAACTCCAAGATATGGAAGCAAGAGCTTTTTCATTGCTGTTGTTACTTTTAATGTACTAGGTGAAATTGTTTCTTTTGTCTTTTGTTTGTCTTTCCTATGGTTTATCCTCTGCTGTCACTGTATTTGATTTTGGAACCCTGGGTATTGTATATATATATATATATATATATATATATATATATATATATTTATCTGAATTATGGAAGGGAAGGGGAACATCAAAATAGTGAGACAGAGGACAAAGGGAGAACCAATGCTACAATGATACTCATAAGACAGTATGTTGGAAATTAACTGTACAACTTGAGGGCAGGGATTGGGGGAAAGGAAAGTGGGAGAAAAATGAGAAAGTAGGTAATTCACTACCTTACATACATAATTGTAACCCCTCTGTATATCACTTTGACAATAATATTAAACCTAAAAAACAAATGTAATTTTAGATTCTTTTTAGTTCCCTCACTATTAATTTACATGTTTCTAATACATTCAAAGTTTAGAATATTAAGTTAAAAATGAGCAATCCTTACTATTATGCCACATTCTACTGGATTATTGAATTTTATTAATAAAGAATTTGAAGACATGAAGGGATAATTTTTATTCATTATTTAATCTAATCAGTTCTTAGTTTTCTCAGCTGCAAAATAATTAGAATAACAAACACCTTACAGTTATAAAAGTTAAATGAGACAAAACTTGAATATGTTCAACATTGTATTGATAGTGAAAGGCAATAGAACAATGTTCATAAAAAATATTAAGAAGAGTAGTATTATTAATGGTATTTACACAAGCTTACTTGAAAATTTCTTAGGGAACTAATTAGTAAGTACCCTCATTCTATCATGTTTACATTAAAATTTCTCAGCTGTATGGTTTATATTTTAATGAGAAAATTTTATTGAAAAGTACAATTCTTTGAAAAATCTTAATGTCATGAAAAGTTACTCTTAATGAAGTTGAAAATATAATGTAAATGAATTTATATGGACTCTATCAATGTTCATTTCCTCTTCCTCCCTATTTTAAAACTTTATCAATAGTTTTCTTTTTCATTTGAAAGGAGAGATTTTCTTTTGAGAATAACACTGCCTCAAGATGACTAATTCTAAACTTTAAAGAAATATACACATATACTACAAGTAAACACAAAAAAACACACTTATGTTTAAAAAAAGATTAATTTGTCCTAAACTAATATATTTCCTTTAATTAAAGAATCACCTAAAGGTACAATTCTTCTCTAATTTTAAATTTAAAAGCACAAAATAACCTGTTTGTAATTGATTCAATAGCTTCCAGAAGCACAGGATTTTTAAATAAATTAGAAAACAAAGGTTCATTAGTGACCAAATCAATCCAAGAGAAGCAGGATAAAAGAAACATTTCCAGCAGAACTTATATATGTGGAGGGACTGGCCACAGGAAGGAAAGACTGGACTTGGAGAAATTGGAAGAAGACACAGAAAAAGCTGTAGGAGTTAGGTGAGATTGTGCAGGACTGTGAACATAGCACTCAAGTCGTGAACGAGGAGAATCATGAATTTGAGGTCAGCCTGGGCCAAATAGCAAGACCTGTTGTGTATCAGAACTAGGGACGGGAAGTAGAACATCAAAATGGAGAGAAAGGGTAAAATTTGAACCAATGCAACAGCAATACTTACAAGGCAATATGCTTTAAATAAATACGCTATAAACCACAACTCGGGGGCAGGGGATGGGAGGGTATAGGGAGAGGGGAAGATGGGAGAATAATGAGAGAGGAACTAACAAGTTTGGTAAGAAATGTATTCACTGCCTTACCTATGAGAGAGTAACCACTCTGTAAATCACGTTGACAACAAATAAATAAAATTTAAAAATAAGAAGGTTAAAACGTGTATTATTCATTCGAAATAGCCAAAAGATAAAATTTCATTGTCTGTTGGGGAATCTATAAAGAAAAGAGGAACAATACAGAGAAACATTATTCTTCAGTCATTCTTCCATACTTGTGTGTTACTCAGAGGTTTTCCTACTGCTTTGTATGAATGGAGAAGTATCCTAAGGGTGAATCATATTCTCTAACTTACTGTGTGAACTGTGTTACATATAATTTTATGTGACAGAAATATTTTGTAGCAATAGTTGGATAGCTTAGGGGTAAATCACACCTTGCAAGTTACTATATGATCCATACTACATTTTTTCCATGAGAAAAATATATGTGTGGGGCCTAATATATTGTATTGAATTACTGTCTTGTAGAAAAGAAGAGTAAAAACTACATTTCTGCTTTAAATTTAATTTTATTGTCAAGGTGATGTACAGATGGATTACAGTTACATATGTAGAAGTGGTGAGTAATTTCTTTTTTTTCAAATTTTTATTATCAAACTGATGTACAGAAAGGTTACAGTTTCATGTGTTAGGCATTGGATACATTTCTTGTACTGTTTGTTACCTTGTCCCTCATACCCCCCCTCCTCCCCCTTTCCCTTCCCCCACCCCAGAGGTGTTCAGTTCACTTACACCAAACAGTTTTGCAAGTATTGCTTTTGTAGTTGTTTGTCTTTATTTTTACCCTATATACCACTGTTTACCAGTATACATGGTTTCCAATTTACTCAGATAAGATAAAGAGATAGTGTAGGTACAACCACAGGAAGGGGATACAAGAACATCATCAATAATAGAAGCTACAGTTACACATAGCACGTTGACAGTAGTTACAACAGTGATATAACAGTCGTTTCCATAACACGAAGTTCATTTCACTTAGCATCATCTTATGTGTTCATAAGGGTATAGCTATTGGGCTCTTGTGATCCTCTGCTGTGACTTGCCTAAAGCTGTGCAAATTATTCCCTATGAGGGAGACCATAGAGTCCATGTTTCTTTGTGTCTTTGTGTGTAATTTCTTATCAAACTTGTTATCCCATCCCTCATTTTCTCCCACTTTCTTTCTCCCCAATCCTCCCCCCAAGTTGTACAGCTCATGTCCAACATAGTGAATTATGAGTATCACTGTTGCATTGGTCCACCCTTTGTCTGTTGTCTCATTATTTTGTTGTTGCCCTTTTCTTATTCAGATAAATATATTTATATGTATATATTATATATTGTGTATATATATGTGTGTGTGTGCATACACACACATAGAATACTACAATACCCAGATATCAATATCAAATACAGTGACAACAGGAGATAGAGAATAGGATGGGAAAAAAAAAGAAAGGAAAAAAAACTTCACACTGTACATGAAACACAACAATAACAATGAAAAGCCTCTTGCTTCCATATCTTGCAGTTCATTTCACTTAGCATCATCTTACGATCATAAAAATTAGATTTTAAGCCTGGCATCAGTGGCTCACAAGGCCGAGATCTGAGGTTCAAATCGAGCCCGAGCAGGAAAGTCCATGGCTCTCATCACCAGAAAACCAGAAGTGGTGCTGTGCCTCAACTACTTACTCGTTCCCCCCTCCCCCTCCCCCTCCCCCTTTCCCTCTCCCCCCATGAGTTGTTCAGTTGGTTTGTACCAAATGTTTTTGTAAGTATTGCTTTTGTGGTCGTTTGTCTTTTTATCCTTTGTCTCCCGATTTTTATATTCCCTTTCACTTCTCTCGTTCTAATACCAGTATATACAGTATCCAGGGTACTCAGATGAGATACAGTGATAGTGCGGGTACAACCACTGGAAGGAGATACAAGCGGATCATCACGTGGCATGTTGAAACTTACTGGTGAATTTATCCTTTATTTCTGAAGGTGATTAGTGAGCCGTGGTTTTGGTTCACAGCTAGGTAACTTGAAGGGTCATACCATTAATTCATTTTAAACATTCAGCAGGGAAGATAGTTTCTGTTAAGAAAGTCTAATATTCTGGTACTTTTCCACCACCCTATTTTTCTTTACCCAAACCCTCTCATTTATCACTTTCAAAAGACATCCACTGTGAAAGATGTCCAAGACCAACTGTAGAAGAGGATGTGAGTAAACATGGAATAACTTATGAATCACTTCATCAAATTCATTTACTATATATATCAAATAGCTTATTCTTTAAATTAGAAGTCTAAATGCCTTCCATTTTAGTCAGTCCAACTCTAGTAAGCAGATATGATTTTTATACTCTTTAATTTTCCTTGTTTTAATTATTTGTAACATCTCATTTTTTCAATAAATTAAACAAAGAATCACAAATTACCATTGAATAATACAATAATAGGTATAATTTAAGCCTGGGTGGGGGTGGAAATGTTTCAAAAGTATGACCCATGACTGAAAGTTTCAATTAAATTGTCTTCGTTTTCTTTTCTTCCTTATATTTTCTTTACATTCAAGTTTGACATTTTAGTAGTGTGGATTATAAGTTGACTCCAAAACCAGTCTGCACCCAATGTACCCAACTGATAAGATATATCAATACCAATTCTTTCTTGGATATCAAAAGTCATGAAGCTGTGGTACCTGAGTTTATAAACTCCTTGAATTCCATTAGGGTAGAATTTCAGTAATTTATCAATATAATGTTTTAAACATTGAACTCAATGGCTTTTCAATTTCATTATTTCCAATTATTCTAGCTGGAAATTCCCATACTATGGAAGCCGAAAAACATGGGTATGTCCCTCATCATTATGTGAAATTCTCGGCCAAAATGAAAGCTACTTAGTTAAGAAACAAGTATAGACCTGCCTTTGTCCTTCCCATTACATGATGTGAAGCAAGTACTCTAGCTAAATATGACCAATAATTTGGTGAATACCTGAAACTCACCTCTTTGTCTTTATTCATGTACTTCCACTAACCGTCAAGACCTATCTTCCAGTGCCTTCCTGCTACCATGTTTCTGCATCTGACACAAATCCCTTCTTGAACTTCCCTATTGTGATATATGTCTGAATCATATGTTATTATAATTATTGGTAAAGGTACTGACATACATATGAATTTGAAGTTGCCTCACTGTCAATATCTTCTACTTGATTATGAGCTTCATACTGACAATGCCTCACTTCTCTTTCAATTGAGTTTTACAGTTAACACAATGGAGAAAATACTTTCGAGGTAAATTTCTTCATTTACTTTTTTTTCTCTTTTTCTTTCTTCCTTTGTCTTTCTTTACCTGTCTTCCCTGCCTCCCTCCCTCCTCTCTCCCTCCCTCCTTCCCTCCCTTCCTCCCTGCCTTCCCTCTCTTTTCCTTCCTTTTCTACACCTTGTCCCTCTGCCTCTCTCTCTGTTTCACTGTCTCTCTCTTTCTCTCCCTTCCTCTCTTTAGAACATAGTTGGGATGCAGATTTTATTGCTCATTACACTTGTGGAGGCAGGATGGAATTCTGTAGCAGGATAGCATCAATCTCATTGTGTAGTCTGAACCATCCTGAAACTCATAATATCCCTGCTTATGCTTTCTTGATGTATTAACATGCCTGGATACTATTTTAATATATTATGATTACTGAGACTTCTGAACTCTGAGAATATAACTGAAGAGTTCTGTATTAACTAAATGCATATAAAAGCCAGCCAGTGTAGTACTCTGGAATGCTAGGAATGATTTCTCCAATAATTTTGAGTATTTAGTACAAAAGAGTGTTCCTTTATATAGAATCAAAATTCTTTTAAGACAATGAAACAGGATCACTTCATAGGGAACTGGATAATTTAGAGTGACCTACATTGCAAGATAAAATAATGCATATAAATTATGCAAATAATATAACCAAACTATTAGTAATGCAATGTCTTTATCTTACTTAAGAATGAATGTTAAGCTTGTGGCAGAAATTTTATGTTATTTACAGGATATGAAGCATAGGGAAGTTCTGTATAAATCTATCTGATCCAACCAACCAATATAAAGTGCTAAATTGCTAAAAACTGAAATTTTATTTTAAATAAAATACGGTCATTCTGGTGACCACTCTTCTTTAACTTTTGTGTAGCATAGATAAAATTGAGATTTTAAAAAAAGTAACTTAATCTTCCTAAGAGATCATAAAGGCAAGAAAATCACCAATTTAAATAAGCTTTGGAAGCACCACATTTCTTTTTTTCTTTTTTTTTTTTTTTTTTTTTTTTTTTTTGCTGTGTGTTGAGCTGTTTATTTCTTTGGTTTTTAAGCAATACATTTTATACTTCCAGTTTGCCAACCACAAAGAAACAGCCCTTTTGTTCTATTTTAACCAGCAGTGGTCTTGCTTCTGCAGCACTGTGACTTCATTCACCAGCAGACCTGTTTTAGGACTACACTGAGTCCAACTTCCTTCTCAAGGAAATGTGCTAAAGCTTCTGGCTGAGCCTTAAGACATTTTAGAAGAGTATCCTTGTAGGAGGGGAAAAGGCACCAAGCCAGCTACGATGCACATGCATAAATCTGTCAATTATCTTGAATCTCACACAAAATCTGTGTCACTTAGGAGAAAAATATGCCAAGAGATTTTTAGCTCCTGGACAGAAATTACTGTTTGGGCTTTTGTGTGTGTGCGCGTGTGTGAGTTGTTTGTTTTATTTTGTTTTGTCTTATTTTTTCATGGATAAAGTTTGCAGTTTGATCTCATAAGTGGACAGAGGGATAACGAAAGAGAAATCTATGCAATCATTAATACATTCACAGAATGTTAGCCTTCTTTCTGTTTTTTTGCACATAGTGTAATTCTTTGAACATGTGAACAATAAAAATTATTTCTGCTCCGTATCTATGTATTTTTTCAGTAGATAAAAGCACACAATGCAGAGAACTTGTCCCCCAAACCTTTGCATATTCTTGGTAGGTTTTCTTTCTTTAGTAGCAATTTTTTTGAATGAACCTACCTTTTACAAATTGAAATAGCAAATGAGTATGTTGGTAAGATAAATGAGGTGGGAAAAATGAGGAACAGAAGCCAAAGAAACCAGATCAAAAGTGCTTTATTCTTGGCAGGGTGCTATTATTAGCCCAATTTGCAAATACTCTGAAAGTAATCACACTGTGATCTAGTCATGTGCTTGAGACAGCTATTTATCCTGGTAGCTAGCACTGTATTTACACTGTGAAGACCTCTCCTCACCAATACTGCCCATATTCTAGTCCATTGTCTTCATGCCTCGCTGTAAACTGTAACTCCAAATTCAGTGCTAAGTACTTTGATGAAAACGCAGCTGTTGAGAAGGCTGAAAGATTTAGGCGGCTCATGCTGCTCAAATAAAAAGGGAAGGAATTGTTTCTAAGACAATTATACTAAACACAGCAAGCATGTTATGATCAAGACAGAAATTTCAAAGCTTTTAGGTGCAAATCAAACCTCCTTAAAGAATAAGCTCGCAACTGATTCACCATTATATTTGGACGAATGTCTTCCTAGAGATGAAACTTCAGATATTTTTCTCTGATTTTATTCAATTTATCAAAGTTGGGAAAATGAAGGATGACTCATCTTGAATATTTATGCCTAGGAAAACACCCGCTTCATGGTAATTTAAAAAGTAAGTATAAAAGCAAGTAATTTAAAAAGTAAGAATAAAAGCATTTAAGTAAATGCTTAAGGTGGTTGCCTGTCATTTGAAATGGCCCTAACTAAAATTTAAATTAAGATGAGATGCTGTTTAACATTCAGCATGCTGAAAACATTTAAAGCAAACGTGTCAATTCATTCCATATTCTATCTCCATTTTTATATACCATTCTCAAATCAAATTTAGCTTAACATTTTCCTTTATCACAGTGATTGATTCATATTTTTATCATTTCAATTTAAGACAATAAAAGCTATGTAAATGCCTATTTTCACACACAAAGTATATTTGTAAATCAAAGGAAATGTCAAAAAATAATCAATGCAACTTACCATTTTTTAAATTGCAGTATTTGGAAAAAGTATTAAAAAGAGAGTTCTGTTTTTACCCAGTATTTCCTAGAGGAAACAGCTTGCAAAATCATAACATAACATCACTGTTAGGACAGTGATTATAATATACTCCGGGTACAAGTGACTGATTGCCACTGTTTTCCCTGATACTATCTATGGATAATCCACTCACTGAATCCCTCAAATGTCAGGAACAATCATGACTTCTGTGACTTTCATTTCAAGAATGAAGTCTAGTACATACTTCAAGAATGTTTAACAAACATGCATATTTGTTGCAGCTGGGTAAAGATTGCCTACAAATATCTCTTATACCCACCCCATTAATTGACATGGTTTTTCAGATCCTCCATTTCTTTGACTTTCTATATTGTTGAGAGGAGGGGTGATGGGGGTGAAAGTCTCCAAATATGGCTCTGGAGTCATGTATTTCTACTTTTAATTCTATCCGTTTGTGCTGTAGATAGGCAGCTCTGTTACTTGCTAGCATGTGGTTCAGGATTACTCTGATTTTGATTCACAATTTTCTTATTTATGTTGTCCCTATACATCATGGATCGTTTTGTTTCCTTTCAACTCTATCTGAATCACATATGTACATTCTTCCATTCCTTGGATGTATTTCAGTGACCTAACATGTCCGGGTATTACTATGCCACTATGCTTTTTAAAAAAAATTAATTTTATTGTCAAGTTAATGTACAGAGGGGTTACAGTTACATATGTAAGGTCGTGAGTACATTTCTTGCCATACTGTGCCATTATACTTTAAAGAAGTTTATTACAAACTTCTCAAGGAAGTTACCAGGCTGTTCCCAAGGCAATGTGTAAGTGGACTGCCCAAGTTAGGAGCCTGGGGGAAAGGTTGCCACGAAGGGTCCAGGAAAGGAGTTCACTCTAGTGGCCGCGTGGACACGAGACAGGAGCCTACTAGTGGGTCTTTGTAAGGGATGGGTATGAGAAAACCTAGCCTGAGTAGGAAGCGGGGTCCAGGACATGGACCACAAGGTAAGGACTAAGAAAGAAGTGTCAGGCTAAAGGCCAGAAGCTTGCAAAGAGAGGTCTGCCAGGGAAGACAGGCCATGGCCAGGATAAAGTGGCAGGGGAAAGGGCTGGGCCAGAGGTCACCAGCAACGACATCACTAAGCGAGCAGCTAGTACAGTGTGCCATCAAGGTCAAAGCCCAAGTCCGTGGCGTACCCCTAGGGCCCGTTGGGCTTAGAGATGGGGACGGGGGTGGGGGGCAAGACCTATGAAAAGGGCCAGATGAGAGATGAAACCAATGGCTTCTTGAGAGTGGATGGGCTCTAGGAACCATGTTTAATGCCTGGGGCCAAGGAAAGCACAAAGCCTAGTGGGCAGCTCCACAGGTTAGGGGACCTGGAGTTGAAGGCGGGCGGGGCGGTGGCCAGTGGGGCAGCCGCCACGTGAAGGCACTGATGGACGAAGCGTCCCTAATGGAGTCAAGGGGAGGGGAATCCAGTAGCCAGAGCGAGGAGCTCTTGGAGGAGCGGGGCACTCAATGGGCTGCTTGGCAGAAAGAGCCAGGGGTAGTAGCTGGGGGACAGGAGGTCTGGGGTTCGGGGGGACAGAACCTGGAGAAAGCCACAGGTTAGCTTACTAAGGATGACCAGACGCAGAGTCGATTTGACTTCTGGGCCGCTAATCCTTTGGGATATCAGGGTCAACACGAGGCCAGGGAGGACTAGGGCCATGAGCTGATGAATGAACGGGCTGGCATGATCGCCGGGCCAGCAGACTGTGCCAGGGGCAAGGGCAGAAGTGTGGAGGTACAGGCGAGAGTGGGCAACAGGACTGGGACAGGAAAGGTGCCACCCAGCTTGGGGTGTCTCCATGAGGCAGGAGGGGCAGGACAGCAGCCATTTCAAAGGTTGGGCAAGGAGCACCCCGAAGTCCTTTAGTCATAAAATTGAGCAGATGGAGAAAGTTTTCCAATGCTATCTTTTCAGAGGCTCTGGGAAAAGACAAAGAAGCAGCTGAGAAAAATGTCCGTGTTAAACATGTCCAGGACGAGCAGATAGATAACAGACCGGGGAGCAGATGAGTGGGGTTCCCTCAAGGATCCCAGGATACTGGTCCCCCCAGAAGCCCAAGGTGCATAGGAAAGGAGGCAAGAAGACTGGTGGAAGTGAAAGTAGCAGAGTGTGGCAGAGAACCAGCACAAAGGCCAGAGCGAAGCAGACGAGGGGTAGAGAGAAACAGCGCAAAGGGGGTGAGCAGGGCGCTTGTCAGGGGAACGGGAGGGGAGAACCAGCACAAGAAGTGTTGGGAGGGAAGATATCATCCAAAGCACCAGAGTGGGCCCTGAAGTCCTTGGGAGTGATCAGACCTAGAGCAGTCTTTGGGGTTGGGGTCTTAGCTCCTAGAAGGGGCCACCCAGAGCGCTTTAGTTTTCTCATGGTAAGCTTTATTTATTTATTTTGCTTTTTACTTCCAAAATAAAGGACTGGCAGACACACGATGGTTGTTCAAATTTGGGTACTTGGCAGGCAGTTCCTTAAATGTGAAGGATTGGACTGTCATTTCAAAGAAAACTGACAGTGTTTGTATCCGGTGATAAAATTTGAGCTTTCAACCAAAAATTAGAATTTAGGAATAGCTTCCACTTTCATTAATTTGAGAGCTTTTCAGCATTTGAAGGTTGTTCTCAGATAGATGGTGACGTTAACACATGCGATTTTTTTCATATTGCTGGATGTGATGGAATGAATACTTTGAGTGGCCAATGCCAATACATGTTTCCAAACAATACAATGGGAAAGCATACAATGTAGCAGAGTACAAAGACTTTGTTCCTATCCTTTAAATCTTCACATTGCAGCTAATCTTTTGAAAACTTTTGTTGTCAATTTTTGCACTAGTTTTACTAAAGAATATGCACAATAATCAGCAAAGGCTATTCACATAATAACATTGGCAACTCTCTGTCTGTATGCGGTCAATGTTTCTTCTTATACTTCAAGAAAAAAAACACATTTCAACTTTCAAATAAGAAACAGAAATGAGAATTTCACTCTATCCTATTAAAGTCATACATTAAAGATATTTGAAAAATATGTGAGATTTGCAAAAGCAAACTATTTCCATCTTTCTCATTTGTTTTAGAAACATAATAGCTTCTCATAATAATACATTTTGCTATTACTGACTTAATTTTAGAAATGTATTTAAAGATAGCTTTTAGAATGTTGTCAGTTTTAATTCATACTGCAATCCATAGATCTTATGTAAACAACCATGATGCTGATATTTCCCTGGACTGTCTGAACCATGACTTTTTGTACAAAAGGAAGCAAAGGACTAAGTGAAGACAGCTGGCTGCAGTCCTTCTGGGTCTTCACTCACATAAAGATGATCCAGAAGGTGAGAAAGGAATTGCAACGACTCATTAGAACAAAAGAATGCGAAAATACCAAACCAAAACTCTTCTGTTTCAGATCCACGTGACTTCAGATCATGAGAGCTTGAAGACATACTTGCCATTTCTCCATGAAACAGCATTGTGTACCCAGAACCCAGGCATGGACAGTTTCTTCCACCAACCTTACAGTAGTGTGCTCTCTCCCATCTTCCCAGTATCTGCTCTCTAGCCAGAGACTCATCCTCTGACTTCTGCATCAACACCCGCTCAGATGCAACCCAGACAGCCTTCTCCAAGGAGTTTTCTTCAAGACATCGATCTCCTCTTGCATACCAAGCATGGCAGAACTTCTCTTTCAGTATGTTCAGTACAATGCAATATCCAGGAACTACATCTCTAGGGAATAATCTGTGTGGATTCGTAATTCAGGCTTGGTGGCAATGCATGTAGGTCAAAGAGAGGAGGTAAAGACAGAAGGAACATGAGGCTGAAGTTCAAGTAGGCTACCCACAGAGACACTAGAAATTTCTTACTATGACAATCCTTTTCCAGTATGCTCCAAATGAGTCTAATATTTCCTGTGTCTCAAACAATTAATTCAAAAGGGAATACTTCCCTACTAATTCAAAATTAATATAAAGTTGCTATGTTTAATTAAATGTGTATAATTAAATAAATGCATATGTATATTTTACTAGGTTCATGATCGGAACTATTCTCAGATTGGTTTTCTTTTTCTAAGTGGAAACAAATCCCAGGATATGTAGGTGGATAAGAAGTAGGAAATGATAACTGAAAAATTGCGTGCATTACTGGAAAGAAATTTAATTCCTCCTAAACACTTCTGGATCCAAACAAGTTGTATTTCATCAAAGGAGATTTCTTATTTCTTGGAATAAGAGAGACGAGACTATAATGATCTCAGTGTAAGATGAAGCCGCAGCTCTGGTTGCAAGAAAAATTTCCTTGGCTATCAGCTCAGTCTTACTCAGTCTTAACTTGGCATCAAGCCTCTCGTTTCACTGTCAGCACTCGTGAATCTAGGAGATTTGCTTGACAGACCCAGAGGTAGGATATTGATAAATCCTAGAATGAAAGTGTGATTTTAAGAATGGAACATCTGTGATCTGAATTATTCAGACCAAAATGCCTGGTATATGGCGCTCAAGAATTATCTGTCCATTTCTTTATTCACAGCATAATGTCTCAAACCACCAAACTCAGGACGCTATGACAAGTAGTTCCAATTCCTTTCACAAACGTCCCCCAAATCTGGGGGAGTTTTCTATGCATCTGACATCCTGTATTTCCCAGGGCATTCAGCATAGCTCTCCTCCCCAATTCCTCCCCAGGTGCCTTCGTGCTTCTCTTTGACTCCTCATCAACTAGTGCTCCAGGCCTCCTTTCCACCTTGAGCGACCAGGAAGGAATATCACACATTCTCTCAAACCCAGGAGTCTGACCATCTCAAGACAGCTGATGGTGGCTCACACCGAGACGCTCAGGAGCCTGGGTCTGAAGATCATTGTTCAAAGCTAGCCCAGTCAGGGAAGTCCTTGAGATACTTTCCATGTAACGACCAAACGAGTCATGTGCCTTACCTATGAAACTGTAACCCCTCTGTCCATCACTTTGACAACAAATAAATAATTATTCAGAAAAAAAAAGCTGAAAATGGAGTTGTGGCACTGAGGTTTTTGGTCAAGGTTAGTGCTGTACCACTTCAGCCAGGGCTCCACTTCTGGCTTTTTGATTAGGTTATTGGTGCTAGGAGTCGCACAAACTCTCCTGACCTGGAGAGCTTTGAACTGAGATCCTCAGATCTCAGCTTCCTAGTACTCAAGAATGCAGGAATGTGCCACCAGTACATAGTTGTTTTTGTTTGTTCTGTTTTTAATAAATTTACCAAAAATGAATGTTAAGATATCTTTCCTTCCTAAGCAATAGAAATATCTTAGAAATATCTAATAGAAATATCTATTGCTTAGGAAGGAAAGTGGTGACCTCAATTCTGCTAATACAGATGCAAGTGAGATTTATGTAAATAATGTAATTTACAGAATTTGTGGTTTAAATGAAACAGCATGATGAGAAATCAGACATCGATAATAGAAACTTGTAAATTGTTGATAGGGGCCACATCCTAATAAAATTTACTCAAAAAGAAGACCCTTAGTTCATGGTGTGGAGAAGCAGTACCCATCCTTTTAAGAATAGAATATCTTTGTTTAGTCTTTCTCTCTTAGGCTGTGAGATTATGATATGATTAGAAATATAGCACTTTAGCACAAAGCTCCTGAAGACTAGTCATTTCCTCAGTAATAGGAGTGGAAGAATGATCTCTCACCAAAATGCTTAGGCATAGTCCTAGGTTCCTGATACAAGAGCTTCTAAATTCTTGACCTTTCCCACTGTCTATGCAGGGAGGACTGTAGATATTCATCAAGTGGAGCCTTTCTCCAAAAAAAATGTCAAGGTATACATAATGGTTGGAAACTTTTGGAGCCACAGCAAGATCTCTCAGGAGAGGCTTGCTGCTGGGGACTGAGCTAAAAAACATCACACTGGTGGTCAACATTCTACCAACACAAGGCTCTAAAATCCTTGGAGATTGGGGCTTAAAAAACCCAAACTCCCTGGAATAGAAATGGTGCCTACCTAATGTGCTTCTTCACCTGAGTGTTTGTTTATTCACATTATTTGTCACATATTCTGTGACAAACCACTAACCATAAATACATTGCTTTTCCTGTTGTAGCAAACTACTGAACCTAATGGAAGATTTTCAAGAGCTTTTGATTTATAGATGACCAATAAGAAGTATAGAAAGATTAGCACTGAACCTTCTGAAAGGTCTTCACATTCACCAAGTAAAATAACATGCCTTGTTTTGGGGAAGGGAAATGCTTTCTCTTATGTTACTTTTTCTCTTATTAAAAAAAGAATGTCCTTGCATTCTCTATGTCTGCTAATGAATTCTAGGAGGTCATAAAAGCATTCATTGAGCCCTTACTTGGCACTAGTAAAGCATGTCACATGCATTAAATTATATGATGCCTATAAATCATGAAGTTGACCCAATTGGTATAACTATTGTACATACTGAAATCAAATATGCTGACAGTTTGTACTGTCAAAGTTCACTGAACCATTGATTAGAAAAGCATGACACAGGGCACAGATGACCTGAGCTAAGTTACTAACTTATCTACTATGTTCCAAGGTGTCTCAGACCTCATATCAACAATTAGAGTAGGTTTTTATTTCATAACATTTTTATTAGCATGTACACGTTGTGTTTTTATCACACAATTTTTGTTTTATTAGCACATAGTACTATTTTGTGACATTAGTTTTATTAAAATAAATTAGTTGTAAAACATTGCGTTTATTGTGACCTTTTCATGCATACATGTGAAGTGGTTTGTACATACTATTTTTGGGAGAATTGGGGCTTGAACTCTGGGCCTAGGAACTTCCTATGAGCTTCTTTTGATCAAGGCTAGCACTCTATCTCTTTTTGGTTTCTTTGTAGTTTATTGGAAATAAGAATCTCCCAGACATTTCTGTGTGGGCTGTGATCTTCAGATCTCAGTCTCCTGAATATCTAGGATTACAGGTGTGAGCCACTGGCACCTGGCTGTATATACATTTTAGTGTATATTAATCGTTCAAAAGAGTATCATTGTGATATATTTCCAAACATGCACATATTGCATTTTCATCATAATTGCAATCGCTGTTCATCTTTCTGATTTGCTTTGTTATTGTTGTTGACGACAATTAGTTAAATCGACTAGATTTAGCCAATAAGATAGGAAGCAGGGATACTGCACAATCCATCTCTAGAAATTGCTGGTGAATAAGTATTCTAGTTCAGTGGTTTTATAAGCTTAGGGTTTTGCATAATGTCCCTGGTTACTTTAGTATTTATTATTATTGTTGTTGTTGTTGTTGTCACTCCTGGGGCTTGGACTCAGGGCCTGAGCACTCTCCTTGACTTCTTTTTGCTCAAGGCTAGCATTCTACCACTTGAGCCACAGTGTCACTTCTGGCTTTTTCTGTTTATGTAATGCTGATGAATTGAACCCAGGCTTGCTAGGTAAGGTCTCTACCACTAAGCCACACTGCTAGCCCTTTTATTATTATTTTAAACATTATTTAAACAGATTTTCAGCCCTTTTTGGATGGTCCCTCTGAATAATATTTTGTCAAAATATGTGTTGCACATCCAGAATGCCACTCTTCCATCCAATGTTCTTCTAGAACACTCAGAATTTTATAGTCTAATACTATTAATTATGCCTTATTATGTCAGATAGCTACAGATTCAAGTATAAGGTGCAGAGGACACATTCCAAGAGAGACAAGACACAAGATATCAATTTTATCTCTCAGTGGACAGCGTTTAATCATTCAAGCAATGATATGTGACATCCTGTATGGAATATTTCTAACGAGGAGCCTGTCTGAATCTTGATATCATGGACTTTTAGTAAGAATTACTCACAAGTGCCTAGAGTACCCATAAGGCTGACAATATTTAGTTTCATCCCCACTAGTTATTGATATGTGAAGTTAATAAGTCATGGCTAACATCCTTTACCAGGTTTCACAGTCAGCCTAAATTCTGGTGTGACTAAAAGCTCTGGGTATACAAAGCACTTTTACCAGGAAAGGTATTCTATGGGTTCATTTAAATTCTGAGACATACAGAGCCAGCTAAGATATTTGACTGGATTATGTGTAAGAATATAGAAAGAAATGATCAAATACTGAGCATAAAAGACACTGTAGGAGTGATCACAACCATGTCATAGTGTTTGAAGAAGTTGATATTAACTCTCTGAGGAATTAAAAATTAAAGAGCAACAAGAGGCGTTCAGGGAATGTAATGTGACTGTGTATACAACCTACAGCATACCGCATAGTTTCTTTGCACCACATGCATAGTATGCAAGTTGTACTTTGTATGTGGGAAATATGACATGGAGAGGCGGAGAGAAGGCTGAGAGCCCGAGAATATGCTGTGATACAGATGGTTACTGGGAATATGCTTTTGATAGAAAAAAAGCTATAACAAATTAAGATAATCAACTTCTATTATAGGAAATAGAAAATGGCATCTAAACAGAAAAGATAAGAGTCACAAATATTGTTTAGAATAAAGAATTAAGAATCAGAATGCATCATAAGAGTAGCTAGAGGCAGAAGATTTTCAAGATTAAGACTTGACAGTGGGCAGCTTGGGAATAGTCTTGATATACCATTTAGCACTTTAAAATATGTCTATACTTTGTTTAGATAAAAGCAATGATTTAATATTGTCCTAGTACTCTATCACATATTTTTTTTGATGATCACAATTGAAAATAGATTTTCTTCATTCTAGCAGGCTTGCCCATGAATGTAGCCCTAGTCTTGCTACTAAGTAGTCATGCATTTTAACAAATAAACAAAAAACACAGAATAGTTCCACTTGATTTAAATTGTGTTGTTTTATTTCAGCATATGTGGCTACATAAATTTAAGTGATTTATACATTTTTCCCTGAGTTGGAATGTGTTTTAAAATATTCATTTCAAATTTTACTCAAACATTAGGAAGTATATTCCAATTTTAAAATAGAAAAATAATCAGGTAATTTTGCTTCATTTCATATTATTTTCATTTTTAATATTATTTAGCTAATCTCTCCTTCAATTTTTAGAAGATAAAAATTCTGAAATATGAAAGATCAAAATACCTCAGACAAAAGCCACTAAAACGTCAAACAAGACACTAACATATATATATATATATGCATGTATTATCATCACATTTAACTTCATAGAGTTCTCCATACTGATATAGGATTAACTGCTTTTCAAAAAAATTCCTGCCTTAGATGAACAGATTCTTATACTTTTGTACAAAGTAAGAGTAGGATTTAAAATACAGCAAAGAGTAAAGAACCTGGAGGAATGCTTGTGTTTTTACATTCTCAGTTTTAGCAACCTAGTAACTATGAAGATGTTTATAATATTTACTATGGAAGTGTCATCAGAAAAAACATTGGCATGCAGAATTAACATATGACAGATAAATCTGTAGATAAATCTGTGAATATTCATTAAACTTTGTCAAAAGCAAGAATACTCTCTGAAAATTTTTTTTGAAACATAGGTATTCCTGCCCTTTGTCTATAATGAGTAGGACTTCTCAATTTGAGCAGTTCAAGAAATAAAAGTGTTAAATTTGTCCTCAACCTCCAATTCTTTTTTTTAATGGTTAAATTAGAAAATTTATTGACATTAAAGGGGAAGCTAAGGCAAATAAAGTTACTAACAGAATTCCACAAAATAGTCAGCAATCTTAGAAGAAGCAAAAATCAGAGTACTGCTGGGTGCTGGAGGCTCATGCCTGTAATCCTAGCTATGGAAGAGGCTGAGACCTGAGGATCTCCAGTAAAACCAGCCCAGGCAGGGAAGTCTGTGAGCCTCTTATCTCCAATCAATCAAAGAAAAATCTAGAAGTGGTGCTGTGGTCAAGAGATAGATCACTAGCCTGGAGAAAAACCAACCAACCAAACAAACAAAACAGAAGCTCAGGGAACGCACTCAGGCCCAAGACAGAATACTGCCAAAAAATAAATTAAAATGGAATGGAATTGCTTTTGGGCACTCAAAATGGATTCCGAGGACCAGCAATGAGTAAATCTCAACAAATCCACAGTCCGCAGCTGAATCTTTGAAGTGGCCTTCGACCTCAAATTCTTTGAGGGACTCTTGCTTCTGTATTCTCAAACCCAGCATCATGGCCAACTTAGAAACCCTTATTTGTAGTAGTAAATTTCTTGCTAAGTCATAATATCTACTTCTGGTATATCAATCTTGAGGAATGTGAATGTGTGAAGTTGAAAGTTTCTCTCCTGCCATCAGCAGTCATGGAGAAATAAGTGAAGTTACACACTGTGGATCAGCAGGTTGCCTTGATGTGGATTTCACCACTACAGCAGTCGCTTTTAGTCCTTAGTGATACTTCATATTAATGAGGAAAACTCAACAAAATCAACCCAATTTCAAGAACCTTTGCAGAAGAGCATCATGACCTGTAACACATCCTCAGAAAAAGAAATAAAAAGGAGCAACTGCTTGCCTTTAAGAGACTTGGAACTCTGATAGTTTGAGAAATGAAGTGTATTTCTGTACAACTTCTCTGGTTAGTTCAAACTACCCTAATGTTTCTTCATTTCATACTGATTGAATAGCCCAAACTTTGAAAATGTGCATCATCTGTAACATATTGTCTTTCTTAAGTGAGTACGGGACACTTGGAAACAAGATGGCATTTTAATGATAATTGGCTCATTTATTTGCAGCGACGGTGTAAAAATTCTGGGACTCAGAATTCCTTCAATGTGAGAACATTTGGATCACACATTGGCAAACAGTTGCTGGAGTGTAGTTTTACAGAAGATCATTAGTATTGTTAAGAATTTCAACTATAAGGGTGAACCAAGGACACGAATAAGATGTAAGGTCTGATGATGATGAAATTAAGGTGCTATCTTTTCTGATATAAATTGCAATCCCTGTGTGTATTGGTGGCTGAGAAATCAATACTTGTTAGCATTCTCAGTGGGAAAAGACACTTTGCTCCTCTTCAACTATAAACACATATTGTACAATCATCAGTCATGGGACTTCAACCTAATATATGCAAGCTAAAGGTATCTTCAATTTTGCACTTTTGAATGACTTCTACTTTGACAGAAAGCAACGCCTGCACTTCAGGGGTAAGAAGCTAATAAGTGTAGGTAACATGAATACTCTTGGAACAAAAATTATGTATTTATTTTCTCTAATGATGGGGAAAATCATCACCCAACGTGGTAGGCTCTCTGTACTCTTGCCTAATGCGGCTCAGTTTCCCTTTAGGATTCTTTGGGTGGTGAAGATGAGCAAGAATATCTGCCTCCACAGAGACGTTCCAGTCTCCCAGCTGTCAGGGAAGCCTACAGGAACATGTCCTGAAAGAGTGATTAATAGGTTTTGACAATATCATGGCATTGCATATTTTATCAGATTATGCATCTGTTAGAAATGGTTTGCTTCTAACATCTGCAGTAAAAAAAAAATCATCATTGGTATTCAGTTAGCTGCGTTAGCTCAAGTACATAACTGCTTACTATGTGTGTCAGCCGTAAACTGTTGACAAGTTAAACAGCTATCCAGAAACAGAAGAGTTGTGACATTTTCTTCTTTTAGTGATTTTTTTCCAAAATTTCCTATAAGTTTATCTGTGCTTAGATTAGTGCTTATTAACAGGGAAGGAGGCCCGTATATATTACCATAAACCACAAGATGCACACTGACTGGCTAGCTTTGGCGAAGTTAATACTACTTGAGTACACATGAGTCTTTTGAAATACTACATGCTAACTGCCCCCACCCCCACCCAGAAGCATCAAGTTCATTAATTTGGTAGTTAAGCTGGATTTGAATTCTAGTTCTGCTACTGTGTGATGCAGAGACATGCACTTCTGTCTCTTAATCTTTAGCTTCCCCCCCCCCCCTTTTTTTTGTGCAGGTCCTGGGGCTTCAATTCAGGACCTAGGCCCTGTCCCTGAGTTTCTTTTGCTCAAGGGTGGCACTCAGTCACTTCATCTACAGCTCAGCTTACAGATAATTTTGGTAGTTTAGTGGAGATGAGTCTCATAGGCTATCCTCTCCTTAGTTGGTGTGGAAATATGGCACTCAGATTTCAACCTCCTGAGCAGCTAGGATTAAGATGTGAACTACCAGCGCCCAACTAGTTGTTCTTATATAAAATGGAGAAAATTAATATTGCTTACAAATTTGCTGGAAGCATTAAATATGGATGTTCATGGCATGCAATAGCATTCTGTAAATGGGAGTCATTTTATTTTTATAATAATGAATGAATAACAGGAACTTGGGAAATCACTTATTGTAATATACACTCTAGAGCTGAATAAAATGAGAACTGGAACACTCATTAAATGAATATTCATGGGTTATTCTAATGGGAAAACCAAGTGACAGGCAATGATAGTGCTATTATAGGATCAATACTCAGGAAAGTTCTCTATGAACAAATATATTAGCAGAGTTCGATGAGATGATGCAGATTCTAGTGGCTGAATATGAAAAAAAACAGAAGGAGATGATATGACATGATTTTGGAGATGTAGGATGAGGTTTTATAATGAAAACAGTGTGCATTGAATAGGAGGAAACAACTAGAGACCTTTGAACTTAGAAATTTGAAAGTATTTTAATCAGAATTTATATTCTGCTTATTAAAGAAATTAAAAATTTTCTTCTTCTTCGTCGTCATCGTCCTCCTCCTCCTCCTCTTCCTCCTCCTCTTTCTCCTCTTTCTCCTCTTCCTCCTCTTCCTCACCCTCTTCCCTCTGTCTTCTCCCTTCTCTCTCTTCTTCACTTTTGCCTTTTCTTTTTTTTCTTCCTCCTCCTCCTCCTCCTCTTTCTGGATCTTCTGTTCCATTGTTCCTCGGGCCTATTCTTATACCAGTACCAATATGTTTTTGTTACTATGGCTTTTTAATAGAGTTTGAAGTTTGGTGTTGTTCTTCCTCCCATACTGTGAAGGATTGGCTGTTGGAGGTATTTTACTGTTTCATATGAATTTTGACAATCACATTTCTTAACCCTTTTCTCCTTTTTGCTGAGCTACTGGAGGCCGATCCAGTCTGTTATTGACTATACCAATGCCTTCTAGTCTTTTTTTTTTTCTATTCTTTTCTATAACAGTTTTATTCAAACATTTACATAAGGCTGTATGATCTTTGTTCTACTTATAATTAACATTGGTATAGGGAGAGAAATAAAGATCTAGTTTCAGTCTTCTGTGCATAGCTATATAGTTATTCTAATACCATTTGATGAAGGCTATCCTTTTGCTGATTTTCAAACATACAGAATCAATTGAAATGAAATTTTTGAAAATTAGTTGAATACACCATAATGTAATGGATAAAGTTCCTGTGATGGATATAGAATATTGTTAATTTCTCTCCAATGGTGTTGGGCCTCATAAAAGATTATTTAACCTTCATCTAACTTGATCCTCAGGAGATGAGATTAATAAATAATATCTAGTTTCAAACATGCATTGTAACAATAGTGTATTGCAAGTTACAATGGAAAAGTATACTTTCAAAATGGTAATTGAAGTACTTTCTAAAGCCCAAATATTGAAGATAGAGCCTATTCACAGCATGCTCTAATTTTGTAATTAACAATGAATCAAAAGAAGCGATTAAGCTTCTGTAGCACATCTATTCTTAATGAACCTCATGCTGCTTAATGCTGAAAATTCTATTGTCCGCTTAGTATGTTTATAGATTTTGTAGGATCAGATAAAATAGTATGTTTGAAGATACATATTTTTATAAACTTTTATAAAAATATTCCAATATCTTCCTTTTTTCTTGCCCATTATAACTACCCTCACTTCCTCTGCCCACTTCTTGTTTGGATAAGTAAACTTTTGCCCAGTAATCAGAATAATTTCAGTCAGTTTCTTCCTTCTAGGGTGTTGATCTGTTCAGCATACACTCAATTTTCTCATGTTGTTATTCACTGCATGTGTAGTCGTTGTTGAAATTTAGAGAATTTCATTCGTATTTTTTGTACTGTTTCATTTATTTTTGTAAATAACATCCACATTTAAATGGTAAACATTTCTAATCACACAATGAGTTTAGTGTTCTATTAAATTCATCCTAAAACTATTATGTATACAATATCCAGTGTACCAAAATCATATACAGTAACCACGTAGGGTACACCACAGGAAATTCACCTAGAACTTTAAACATAACATCAACAGTAGAAAAATGAGGGTGTAAAGTATCACAAGAAATATATTCACTGCCATAGTATGTAACTGTACCCCTTTTGCACAACATTTTGTCAATAAAATTGGATTAAGAAAAACTATTATGTTATTTAATACAACTACTGACATGATCATAATTCATATTTTTTCTTTGTAAGAAGAAAGTAGACATTGCGATAGAATAGTTGTTGAAAGCAGGCCTACTTTAAGAGATCAAAAATGATTATGTCCATTTGTCATTCCACTAAATTTAGAGAGAAAATGGCAACCTCAAACATGTGTCATTGGAGGTTAAGTTGGTACACCATCATTCTTTATTGATGGCCTTCACAATGGACTTCACCAATGAGAAATCCATTATGAAATTCATTGGAACAAAGGCTATCATCACCTTATCATTTGATTCTCAAATCCAAGTCTCAGGAAGGTTAAGTTTAAACAATAACTGACCCAAAGACAAATCAAGATTGAAACTAAAACCTTTCCTAATGAAAATACACACAATGCATTTTTAATATTGAATGACAAACTAGCAAAAGGAAATAGTTTGCTAAATAATGACATTTACGAAATGTCATTGTTGACAGAAAGACAATTAGTGCATGGTTCCACTCAGATAATATATCTTAAGTTGTTAAATTAGCAGAAACAGATAGGAGAGGGCTGACTACTAGATGCTGGTGTATAACTGGGAAGCACGTCAGTCGAGCATAGTTATAGAAAAGTCACTTACAGTGTTGTAAGCAAAATCTGATTGATTCTAAACATATTATATGGTTGGAAGAAATGAATAAATATGCTGATTGTGACTTGGGCATCTTTCTCAAAGTACCTAAGGCAGCTGTAAAATTTCCACCACAACTGTGCTCCAATTTTCCCTACCCAGAAAGACTAATCAAATGGAAAATGCTGGTATAATTGCCTGTCTAGAGCTTTGGGGTTTCTGCTCCAAAAGGTAGCCCCTAATCAACTTTCATATCTGGATCCTGGAGCACTGCAAAGCCAGTGGATGAGTTCTTACACCCCGAGACCAGCTGCTGAGCTAGTTAGGGCATTGGAAGAAGGAAGCAAATGCTGTCACTTACATAACTGTGTTTTGGATAGGTGAAAGAACAGATATTTGGAAAGCTTCCAATGTACAGTGTTATATTGTGAATTTTCAAATATTTTACAGATGAGTCTGGTAGATGAGATGTCAAGAGTGCCTGTAAATGGAATCATCAACATTCTGGTACTTAGTCCCTGAAGTACAGAAAATGAGAGAAGTTTTGGGATGGATGAGGTGTCAGCTGAGAAAATAGTTGCTGCTTTGAGATACACACTCTAAGACAATTTGTAGGCACATAGTTGCAGTTTTTACGTGTGTACCAGGCCTAATAGGAGTGTGACTAGTTTTATTGCCTATTTATTATTCTTTATATGTCTCTCTCTGTAGACTTTGGTTAATTTTTAGTTCTATTCTCAGTAGATTGTAAAATATTGGTAACAGATTTTTATGAGAAAATCACTTGGCACTTTTAAGTGAATGTCAAACACAGAAAAGTATTGTTTAACCAGTAAATGTACCCTTGGAGATCACAGTTTATTCCATTTATTCCAAACATGTTACTATACACACAGTTCCCTATCATAACTTATGTAGTAGAGAAAAGTGAGATTGTATATCATCATTGAAGTATATCATTGTGAAGATATGGCACCTCAGTCATAGTTGACATTTTATGAAACAGTTTATATCTAGAATGCTGCTAAAATACATTTAAACATAAAAACAGTATTTACAAACTCCTTAGTCTTCATGAGTTGAAACTTAACAGATAGCTATTTTCACAATTATTTTCCTTTAATCCAGTTTCATAAATATAATATTTAAGTTAAAAATAATTATCATATAAGTATCTTTATACATGAATAGAAGTTGGAAAACCTTGCGGACAGACTCGTGCAACAATTGTGACAATATAATATGATCATAAATTAAATACCTTAAAGATATACTTTAGAGGGACCACTGGTGACTCCTCCATATAGTTATAGCTACTGAGTAGGTAGAGACTTGGAGAATCAAAGCTATTTCAGAAAAGATAAGACACTATTTCCAAAATAACTAACAAAAATCTGGATTGGAGGCATGGCTTAAATGGTAGAATACCAACCAGAAAGCAAAACAGCAGAGTTAATTCAAAGACCCTGAGTTCAAGTAAGAGCACGGACTTAAAAAATGAGAAAAACACATTTTACAAATATTTAATCTTACATATATAGAACTATAAATTAATAACATAATAGCATTGAATAATTTAAGAAATCTATTGAGAGAGGAAGGAGATGAGTGATTACATAAATGACATCATCATGATCATTGGAGCTGAGGGAAGATTCATTTACTTCTCATCTTTGTTCATATGCCAGATTTTCAAACTAAAATGTCTAAAGATATGATTTGGATTGGAAAAAAAACTTATCATATTGTTTGTAAAATGGAATGCACATGATAGTGATAGCATATGATACCACAAAAATCAATCTGGGCAATTATACAATTTATCTCCCTAACAACAACAACACGATGCAAATAAACAACATAGTACATGTTACATGGAAAGAAATAACTGTGGCATATTCGAAGTGGCAGCACTTCTTCACAGACTAGTGGTTCTTAAAAATAATTGTGACTGTATAACATAAGAAAAGGATGGGGGTATTTTACACAGAAATAAAAGATTATAAAATTTATTGTTTATGTTATTGCAAAACGTCATATAGAACATATCATCATAATATAGTGAGGAATAAATATCTTCACTTGTGTACTAATAAGCTGAATTAATACAAAATGACCTATTAGAAAGTTATACAATCTGAGATGAAGACATTTGAACTTACTCGATTGTATTTGCAGTAGACTTATTCTATATTTGTACTGCCTGTGTTTGCTTCTAAGCTACTTTAATTCACATTCCTTGACTTTCTTATTGCCCTAGAAAACATCAAAATATCCATTGTTTGGAGCAATGGAGATATGGTTTGATTGTTATGAATTGGTTTCTTTATATGAGCTCTCAACTTAATGTGGTTTAGTGACTCACAGAATGCACATCTTCATTAATGATTGTGCTGCTTTTGAAAAATCTTGCTACAAAGGCTTGGTAGTTAGGTGAGAAGCAGGAAACACTGTATTCACCATGCAGATAGTATAATTTGAAAGAACTGTTGAAATGGAAAAATGTAATTAAGTAAAAGAAGAAAGAGAAGCCTACTTCTAGTCATTGCTACGGGCCCGGGGGAGGTACCCCAAGTGGGACTCAAACTCACATTCCTCAAAAGTCCACCATGCAGAGACAGACAGTATCAAGCAAAGATGGGTTGACTGGGGAAGTAAAAAGTGAACTGACCGGTCAGGGAGGGATGCAGCACAGACTAGGGAGCTGAAACTGCGACCCCTAACAGTCCTCCAGCTGGGGTTTCTAACGGTAAAAGCCAGCACAGATGTAGGGGGTGGATGCAGGGGGAAGAGCAAGCAACAAACCAGATAAGCAAGCCGTTTACAGAAGCAGAACTTTGCGGTCAGGTTGACCTAATATTTAACTTCATTTTAACAATTGCTACCACGTTTCCCTAATCAAGATGGCGCCAGCTCTACTCCCTACAGCAGTAAGTAATGGGCTTGTTACATTTAGACCATTTACTGTGCCACAGGGAATAGGTTCAGAATCCCTCCTCATGGGTTTCAAATAAAATATTTGGGGCTCTGCCTTCATTGCCATGATTAGTGTTCAATAGAGTACTAACTTTCCGTTGCATAAATGCCATTTATATTATTTGTGTGTTTATATTTATATTATTCGTTTGACTTAAGTTTACTAACTATATTCACTGGGAATGAAGATTTAGTTATGCCTTGGTAGTATTTAAGTCTTCTTTGGGAAATTACTGATTACATCAATTTTCTAAAGTAGTACAAGCTGTAGGACAGATAGAAGGGACAAATAACACGGAACACAAAACATTCTTTGGCTGACCACTAGCCTAGAAAAGCTTTGGCAAAAATATGAAAACAAGAGGCATGGGGGAATTTACCAGCTCAAGCTGTGATCCTAATGTCCTCAGATTGTGATACACACAAGCGATTAAAAGTAAACGAGAATGAGAAAGAAACCCATCTCCTCCTTATGCACAGTATGATTTTTGCTACCTGTATTTATTACTAATAGAAAAATTTTGCCTGCTAGTCCAATATCCCATAGCTCTCAATCATATTCACTCTTCAGTGAAAATGAAAACTCATTTACTATGATCTACCACAAACTGATTGTCCTTTATGGGGAAGACAACAATTCATCCTATTTTTTTCTTTAATCTTTAATCATGCCAATCATTTTTCTTTGTGTATAAAATTCAAATATCTTAATTTCACATATATGCTTTCATTTTCTAGATTTTTTTCACAAAAAAATGTAAAGTTCAGGTTACTTGGAGACCTAAATTCTATCACAGAACTGAGATGGTCACCTTAAATCTTCAATATATTCAAGCTAGATTTCCAGATAAAACAACATAGTTACAAAATGTTTTTTGAATGAATATTCCATTTTATTATGTACCACTACATTCATTTTTCCCCACAAGATGTTACATGGGCTTCAGTGTGAAAGAAGAACAAACAATGTCATGATAAGACCTGAAACTTTGAAACTACTACAGGAAATACACTAGGGAAAACGGAATAATAGCAACTTCCTCAAAAGCTCAGCAAACAAAAGCAAATATTGATCAATTGGATTACTTTAAACTAAAAAATACTTCCATATAACCAAAGGAATAATAAGTACATCAAAAGCAGATTATAAAATAGTAGGAAATCTTTATCAGCTGTACATGTGAAGAAGGATTAATAATTAGAATATACAGAGAGCTAAGAACATTAAGCTCCCTAAGATTCAAAAAACCCAATTAATAAATGGACAATTGAACTGAAGAAAAAAATCTTGAAAGAAGAACAAATGGCTAACAAAAGCACGAAGATAAGATCAACCTCCCTAGCCCCAAAGGAAAACTAAAACAAATGAAATGACGCGGAGATTTCATGAAACTCCAGTCAAAATGGCATCCTTAAGAACACAAAGAAAAAATATCTGTGAGACATTATGATATAAACAACTTAGGTAGAATAAAAATAAAATGTGAGATTTGTGTGTTAATTTGCTTTCATTTTTTTCCCCTAATAAAAGGAAATGAGATCAAATGACTGACTGAGAAGGATATGCTTTGTTATAATTTCAAGACTTAGAAAAAAAGTCCACGGTGTATGTACTGTGCTGATAGATGATTGTTCATCTATTATTCCATCTACGAGTAGTTCCCAAAATGATATTGATAAAAATGATAGAAACTACCATAACACTAGCATTTTTAAAAGAAAATAAATCGAAATTGCATCCAAGAAGAAAATTCACCTAGTGCCAGATTCCAAAATCAGAATCTTAAATCATTATATGCTTTGTTACTAAATCGATACAACTATTGGAGATAGAGATTTGGCGTCTTATTGTTTTATCAACTTGAAAAGCTGCCATTATATGCCATTGAGAGAGAAACAGAGAGAGAGAGAGGAAAGGGGGGAGAGAGAAGGGAGAGAGAGAAAGAGAGAGAGGAGAGAGAAAGAGAGACAGAGGAGAGGAACAGGTGGAAAAATATGATCCCACTTTATAATCAAAGTGGGGAGAACCTCAAATTTCAGAGTATTGCCTGAGTATTTATGCGGTGTGCTGTTGAGAGCAGGAGCACAATGAATAGATACTCCAAAAAATAACTGTTCTTCTTTTTTTTTTGTCTTTTTTTTTTTTAAATAACTGTTCTTATACGCGGGCAGAAAGCATATGTTTTTTCTTGCGAGACTTTCTTAGAACACAACAATTTTCTCTTTGTCATTAAAGTAACAGCTTCAATCAATTTCTCTGCTAGCTCAGGTAAGAGATGCTGATAAAAATGAGACGGATTCACAGATGGAACATGAAGTGGGCCGCTCCCTCTGGGTATCAGAGGCCAAACCAGCAAGGTCTCCTCAGACTTCAGCTTCCTGTCAGAGCCATCAGACAATGGCACCTGCCTGGCATCCCTGAGTGAGAATTCCAGGCCAGCAACGGCACTGGGCTGCTCACAGCCCGAGCCTGTCCTCAAGGGAGCTCAGCTGCTCTGACAGCTCAGCGCTGCTTTCTGTCACGTTAGGCGCGTGAATGATGGCCTTATTTGGGAATGGCATTTGGGTAATTAACTATACTTTGTACCTTGTATGTTTGCTTCCCCCCCTCTCATTTTAGTCACAAAGCAGTCCCATCTAGCTTCTTTGATGTGGCCACAGCAATTGAACACTTGTTCCACACTTGTTTCTTGACTGTTTTTTTGACTCTCTTGGTGATCTACCTCGCTGAAATTTTTCATTTAAATTCTAACTTGCAGTCTTTTATCCTATCACTTCAACTCTTTAACATTTTGAGTCTTTCTGTGGGTTATTCACTATTTCCATTAGATAATTTTAGTTCCTAATTACATATAATTTCAGTTGTGCAAGAACTCTCTATCTACTCCCCCCCTCCACGCCCCCTCTTCCCCCTCCCCCCCCCCCCCCCGTCCCCAGCCTGCTTCTTTCTAAACATAGCATCACGCATGATAGGCAGGTGCTACTATTTGAGCCATGACCTCAGCCCTTAGTTTGCTTTAGTCATTTTTTACAAATAGGGTCTAATTTTTTTTTTTTAAATGAAGAAGAGGGCTGGTCTTTGGGTATCTGGGATCACAGCTATGACTCATCACATCTGATTGTGGTTAAAAGTTATTGCGATGGGGCTGGGGATATAGCCTAGTGGCAAGAGTGCCTGCCTCGGATACACGAGGCCCTAGGTTCGATTCCCCAGCACCACATATGCAGAAAACGGCCAGAAGCGGCGCTGTGGCTCAAGTGGCAGAGTGCTAGCCTTGAGCGGGAAGAAGCCAGGGACAGTGCTCAGGCCCTGAGTCCAAGGCCCAGGACTGGCCAAAAAAAAAAAAAAAGTTATTGCGATCACTTGCCCTGTCCCTGTGTTAAACTGCAGCTCTTTACTGATGGCAAGCACCTGAGTTCATGGATAGACATCTGCCACTATGCCTAGGCTTTATTAAATCACCATTTGATTACCAATTGCATTTCTTCATATACAATATAGCCACTCACAGTACCCCTTATTTTTCATATTACAGAACATCTACTTGAGATTCCTTTGTACTTTGATAACTGTTATCTACGTAACTTTTCTTTTTAGTTAATGTTTCCTTAGAGATGCCGGTTGCTTATTTCTCTAAGACTAAATGGGTTCCTCTGATATGCTTACAAAAGCCTGTGTCAAAAGCCTGTGTCTACTCTGCAAGCACTTGTCAGGTTGTGTTGTAATTGCTTGCTTTCTTCCTTTATCTTTTGTATACCTAAGTCTTTCCAAGCAGATGTTACTCTTGTTACATAGTTGTTCGTTGCAAGCCTAAATCATTATACAGATAGTATACGCGAAGTATTTAGTAGGTACATAGAAAAATAAACTACTTTTGTTTATGTAGAGGCTATGATTTTGTTTCCTAGGAAGAGCTTATGTTTTCAATATTTGACATTTGTATTCATATCCGTATTTGATATTCTCTGGGCTGTAAGATGCAACCCAGAGATGATGGAAGAGGAGAAACCCAATTGAATGGAATACACAGAACAAGTATTTGCAATTTGGAAGTAATTAATTACAATGGAGTAACTCTACAGAATATTTGTTTGTTATTTTGTGGGGAGCAGTGGGTGATAGTAAATATACCACATGACCTATTTCCTTCATTCATGAAAGAATTCAACATAGAGCTGTATCTTAGATCATTTCCTGATGAAACTTTCTCCAATGGTTTAAAGTTCAGAGTCAGGAAAAGTGTGTGGTAAGGAAGGCTTATTATGTCTAAATCTGGGCAGATGATCTCCATTAAGATAAAAAGTTGGGAGGCACTTGGAAAAGTGTTACAAATTATTTAGGACTTCTTGAGGAGGCAGCACTGGATCATGTTGTAATGTGAATAGCTGGAAGCAACTATTTAACTCTTCAAGGAGGAATTGGCAAGTTGCTCTGGGAACCTACACTGTGTACTCTAGGCCAAACTCTCTCTGGAATACTGAGGGGAAAAGCAAATGTGACAAAGGAAGGAACACTTATTCTATAGTTTATTACCTGAAATAAATTCTAAAAGCCTGTGCTAATATGGGAAGATTAGGAAGGCTGAACTATCACAAGATTTGACATTTATCTGCTTAAAGAAAGCATACAAAAATGATGGTGGAAACCAACTCATTAATCAGTGAATTCCATTTAAAAAAATACAGCCACAGAACACACACACAGGAGAGGAAATTCAGAGATGCAGCTTAATAAAAAGCAAATGAAACCCAAAACCTCATCTCCCTAACTTACAGCCAAAGCACCTGTGTTTGAGGTGCAAGCACGTCGGTTAGGCAGTGAAAACAAAACAAGCAACAACAACAAAATAGAAATTTTTAGATCATTTGCACATGCCTTCGAGGAAGACTTTCAGGTTTCGGATCTCATCCTCTTTCTCGTTTGCTCCTGGCCTTGAGGGGAATGATTTTGCTCTGACACAGACTCCTGCCAGGTTGTCAAATAGAGGCTTAAAATCAATATGTCTTCTTGACCATGGTCCAGAGACACAATAAGCTCTTTCTCTTCATAAGCTGAATGTCTCAAGTATTTGTTATCGCGGCAAATAATCAACACATTCTACTAGAAATTTCAGGAGAGAACAGAGAACATGAGAGTGGGAGACAGCCCCTAAATAGTAAAGGAAACTCTCTCCAGTCACAAGTGTCACCGGCCACAGTACCTGATAAAGACAAGACATTATCTACACATTTCTTGGCTAAGAACAATCATGTTTAGATTCATGGCTTTTACAAGAGCCAGGAAACATAACAAAAAATCTAAAATCCCCCCAAAGTCCTACTATTTAGTATGTTTCACTACACAGGGGAGAAGACTAAACCAAAACTTCATAGGTATGTAGTATGTTCAGTAATTATAAAATCCTAGGAAGAAAGTAATGTATGATGCAGGGTTGAGAGGGATTGACACGGCCATTGAGAAAGCTTGGTGGAACAGGCAAGGGAGAGGGGAACTAAGCGTGGTCAGAGCCTTTAGATGAGAGCAAGCACGGAGGTTCTTGTGATGGAGCTGAGAGGTTCTTGGGAGGATGATAGGACATGGGCATGAGTGGGAATCTGGGGTTCATGGGAATTACTTCATGTAACACGAAAGCAACCAGAGGAACTGAAGCAGAAGTGGGCATTGGTTGAAGGGTGGCCAGGAATCAGTGATGTCAGCTGACCTCGCTATGCTATGCCTCTCTATGCCAGTGTTCAGGGCCTAAGTCCAAGCCCCAGGACAGTGGCACATACGCGCGTGTGCGCACACACACACAATTAAATTGACAGTCAATCTTTAGTAAATGCTAAAAAGACATCACATTATCTCCTGGTGTTAAACGACATCTATCTTGGTGGAATCCATTCAGCTTGTTCATCATGTCACTCTTGTTGGGGTGTTTGGTTACACTAGAAATACAAACCTGTAACGGATGCTTTCACTTAGTTTTCTAAGTGTTAATTTCCTTTTTTTATTTCTCAGATTTTTATGTTCTCCCCAGTCCCAGGGTGATTATTTCCTATTCTTTATCTGAGATATTCCTATAATGATTTAGCACATTAGTTTTCAATCTCGCTCTTCACATTTACAATAACACATCTAAGGCTACAGGTATCAATTGAGCACAGATGTAGTTGCACTCAATGATTGGCAATGTTTTATTTTTTTTCTAGGAAATCATTTTATTGAAGTATGAAATACACATTAATGCTACATTTATTGAATGCAATATTAGTTAGGGGATTGTTATTATAGCCAGGAAACCACAGATGTGATAGTGTTATTGTTTAACTAAAATATTTTCTAATCTCTACTGAGATTTGTTTATTTTTGCTCCATAAAATATACACTGCTTTGAAATACTTAAGATATATGCTAAGATATGTAATGAGTAAAGATGTTTAGTGTTATAAAGTAATTTTATTTTTAATGTTCTATGTGTGCTTGATAATGTGACTTTTATAATAATGTAGATATAGGATTTCTACATATTATCATTTCTTTTTTAAAGATGCTTGTGTTAGGCATGTTTCAAATTTCTTTTTTTTAAAAGATGTTTGTGTGACACAGACACCTAAATGAAATAATTGAGAAAGAGGAAGGATTTTATTTGGTTCTTTTCTTCAATGCTTACAGTTAAAAGTAAACTGGCTTAATCACCCAACGTCATAGGCAAAGCAAAATCTGAGGGGAGTTTGTTGCAACAGAGTCATCAATGAACAGGGCACAAAAACCCTTTTCCGGGACGTGCTAGCTGCGCTCTTCCAACTCCTGTGTTCCACTTCCCACTGCCTTTCTTTAATAGTGTCCTAGTGTGAGCCCACCAGTGGTTTAATGCATTGATTAGGGCAGGAACTCTACTGTAGCTAGGCCCTCATTATTTTATTTTTGTTCTGTTTTAGAGATAGGATCTCAGTACTTTTGCTTGGGCTGTTTTCCATCCCTGGATAGGCCTGCCTTCATCCTGCTGAGTAGTTAGATTACAGGTGTGCACCATAGTGCTTGTCTTAAACTTGTTTGGTAAGCAATTTTCCCATGTGTGTTCCTCATGAGAATATTTTCTTAGCACACAGCTCTCATCGACAATATAACACTCAGGAAGCCCAATGCAACCATCTGACCATGTAGAGGAATACCAGACATTTTTGAAACAGTCTTTCAGCACTAATTTCTGTCAAGGATAGAAAGTCTGAATTCTCTTTCCAAATTCCTTAGGAGCTAGTATAAACTACAAGCTCACATGTTTATTCAGGAAAACTGCAATGGTAATATCAATTTCCAAAATCACTGTCCTTATGGAAAACCAAAGTTTAACTTCTCTCACCATGCAGAAGCAATTCATAAATTAAGGAATGTTTTCTTCATTTTCCATATAAATATTCTCACTTAATAACATAACTGACATTTTACCTTTCTCAGGAGATCTTCTTCAGTTAACACAAGGCAGTTAACTAAATGTCGAATGCTATTTTACCAGAATCAAAGGAGTATTAATACACATCTTCTCATTGGGAAGTTAATACTCCCAGTTCATGCTGTTTATTTCACAAAGGTCATAAACAGTGGAGGAAGTATATTTTATCACGAGCTTTGGGAACTTTTTCATTTAATCAAATCTTTACTGAACAACCGCTATTTTCTAGAACCTATGAAAGGTGAGAGACTGTTAAAAGTGTAAACAATTTTTATAGGAAGAAAATAAGAATGTTGAGAGAAAAATGAGAAGGGATGTCAGGAGACAGTTATATATGCTGGTAAAATACAGACAAATCTTATGTGGATTTTTTTGTGATATATATATATATATGTCCTATCTCAACTCACCTAGCAAACTACAGGTCCTTAATTCAAACCCCACTACTGCCTAAAATCATAAGTTAAAAAAACCTAAACCACAGGCTAAAGCCTGTTTCTCTCAAAATTTTGATTTTATCCTAACTCGATATATCATTTAATCTTAGCCAAATCCCCCCCACCATTGAAGGCGATGCGTTCAATTCTAATATGTAAAATGTCACCATGCTATAAATATCACACTTAACATATCTTGAAAAAATATTAAGATCATGTTTTGTCGCATCCAAAATATCTTCCATGGGTTTCAAGAAGTTGAGCACCGGATCAAAAGAAACCAAAGGCCCAATTCAATCACTTTTATTGTTGGGCAATAATCAGAAGGCTACTTGGGGGCCGGGAGTCGGGTATCTCTGCCTCAGTGATAGCACAGTGCATGGCTCTCAGCAATACTTCCATCACATTAGGATTTGAAAATAACTACATCTCCCACACGGCTTTCTAGGTTCAAGTTGCTCCACTGGCAGAATCTGGCTATTGGTTCTATGTTTTCTCACAGAGCTGCTTTGCGTGTTAATGAGATCATGACTACTACTTCCTTTGAGCTCTTTGAACTAAGGATCTCTATAAATAAAAGACCCTATTATTTCACCACTCTTGTAACTCATTGAAGAAATGGTCCCTGAAAATACAGCCTTTCACTTGCTCTGTGTGTAAAAATCCCTGTTGCCAGCCATGGGAAGGTTTGTGGGGCATAATTACAGGAATCTATCTGTTGTGCAGGGTATTGTTCCTTAGCTCTCTGAAACATTTCTGAAGAAAAAGAGATGTGAACATACACCCACACTGAAAATGGAAGTCACTTTAACTACATGGCTGCAGCTTGCTGCTCCAAACGCCTCTTGTATGGTACTCTGAGGTTAAGAAATTGTCCCGAAAGAAAACGTATCAGGGCGTCGTCAATAACTCCACAAGTACTTTTGAGATTCCTGATGACATTCACATCTGAATCTTGTTTGGGAGATTTCTTTTGTGTTCTTTTGAATAGAGAGAGATTAAGAGCACTGGTGGCACAATTAATCTTGACAGGCCTAAGAGCTTTCTACCCTTTTCCCTTATTTCTCTTCAGTTTATAGAAGACTAATTGTTGATGATGAATAGGGACAAAATCATCATGCTAATTCATGCACTTTTCTTTATCTCCAATACTAGTATATTGCACCATAGATAAACTTTATTAATGTGACTTAAGTAAAACACATGTGTATAATTTAGAGGGGGCAAATGCTACATACAGATTTTTTTTTTTTAAGTTTCATACTAAGTATGGGAACATGTCAGAAGACTCGACTCTAATGTTTGAAAGCATTATTGTGCATTCTATGCTTCTTGCAATTCATTATAGCTTGTGTTCTTCTTTTGTGAATAACTTAAAATATTAAATGATGACTTTCACATTTATTTACTTATGTTATTCTAGTTTCTGGAAATTTATGGCTGACTATATTTATGTATTCTCTTCAGACCACTTACTGGCTTAAGTGCTCCAAAGAAGGCTTTTCAATGTTTCCTTAATTCCAATATTCCATTTCTGTAATCCTCAATATTTTGAATGCATTTGATCTAGTACTCAATCTTGTGATGGATAATCTATAATGAGACAAAACTTATGTACAAGAGTTCATTTATGTCTGAGCGCATTAAAAATACTTAAAAGTAATCAGCTTTCCAAAATCAGTTCCTAAACTCAGATAACAAGAAAGTCTACATTTCATCAACCTGATTTTGCATTTCATGCTGAAAAGCTATTTTAAAGGGCACAGAAGATAATGAATGTGAGTTTAGGAAGTAAGAATCTAAGATAACTTCGAATCCATTTTTCATTAGTATGAGTGTCACATATTTTTACTATTCTAAAACAGTACAGATGTTAGCCTTTATAATAGACAATCTGAATTTATATATCTGCTTCCTCCTTCCCTTTTTTTAATCATTATTTCTTTAACTTATTTAAATGTTGCAGTACTCTAACTTTTTTCAAATGGGAAAGTTGAATTTTTTCCTCACAATTTTCCAAGGAATTCTTCAAAATGACCAAGTTCTATACATTCCAAACATTTTCTAAATTCTGTAGTAATATGTACATAATATAGAGCAACCTGTATGAACATGTCGGCATATTATATATTTATATTTGATAAAAAATTTTACTAAATAAACCTTGTGCCCCAAAGAAAATATATTGAGCAAATTTGGGACAATGTACTACTTGTAATACTGATGTTTGTTTGGTCGGAGGATTAATAAACATATCTGCAAGAAATTTATTTTACTTATATTAAACATGATTATTGCAATGGCCCAATTTCTTACGTAATTGTGAATGAAATAGACTGCATATAAATTTAATCCATATACAAATATTAATGTGACTCTTATCAAAACACATGGTCATTAGTATGTTTTGAAATGATGCTTCTAAATAGCTTCATTTTATGGAAGGACTATTAGATTTGAAATGTCTCTAAACAACAATAATAATTAAGATGTTTATTTTTTAAATGAAAGTATTATTTTATTAACTAAAAAACTTACCATGAATGTAAACTCATGTATTTCCCCAATAGTAAGGAATTTCAGAAACACTGTGCTCTTCACCACTGATGGGAATGGACATTTCTATATATTAAATTCTAAAACATGCATATCTTTTTTCCATGTCTGCAAATTTTCTGTTTTCCACATACTTACAATCATCCTATAAAATTTTGTCTTTAACTGTGACCAGTGCACTGTCTTGTTCAGGATAACAAAGTTGTATTTATTTTAACATACTGAAACTATGCACTTATTCTATCCCCTCCTCGAATACGGAAACATATGTTGTACTTAAGGAAAGTAAATTTGTTCTTTGAATCGCATCTAAATTTATATGAAATGTGGGATAAAATGACATTTCCATCTATGCATTAAAAAAGAAAATAAGAGATGGTAAATGTGAATTAACAGAGCACTTGCTTAATAAGCAGGGGGTTCTCAGTTAAATTCTAGTTCCATTAGAAAGGAAGAAAAAAGAAATTGGAAGGAAGAAAGGAAGGAGAGAGGAAGAAAGAAAGAAAGAAATTAGAATTGGAAAAATCTAATACATTTACTCATATTCTCTTCTAATTTTCTAGTCATAAAAGTCATAACTTCTCCGTATCCTCCAAGGTAATCCTAACTGGTCTTGCCAGTCAAATGCAAACAGAAACTTCTGGCTCATAAGATCATATCTGTCGTCGTCATCATCTTCTTCTTCTTCTTCTTCTTCTTCTTCTTCTTCTTCTTCTTCTTCTTCTTCTTCTTCTTCTTCTTCTTCTTCTTCTTCTTCTCCTTCTTTTTCTTCTCCTTCTCCTTCTCCTTCTCCTTCTCCTCCTTCTCCTCCTCCTCCTTCTCCTTCTCCTCCTTCTCCTTCTCCTTCTCCTTCTTCTTCTTCTTCCTCTTTGCTTTTGTGAGTCACAAAAGCACTTATTTCCTAATGAATCTAGTAGCCTACAGCTTACAAACGTTCATGTTTATGGTGGATAAAATATACTCAATGCAAAATTTAGATGAATATCTCAGTCACATTTTCTCAAACCTTCTATATTCACATGATAATTTCTGAGTGTAAAAATACAGCATAGAGCATAAAATGTACAATAATGTGCTAGCAAATGAGATTTTATTCATGTGATTATTGATTCTTTGTCTAGAACATACTTTTCTTTATTTTGTCTGTATTTAATTGTACAAAGGGGTTTAATCTTCTTGAGCTAATCACAGAATAAGAAATATTTTATATGCTGTATAATTGGGCTTGGATTCTGTGTTTCCCTAGAAAAGTGTTACAGGATGCCTACAAAAACAATGTGGGTCAAAGTAATCAACAAGAGTTTCCAAAGGAAAACTTGAAGCCATTACTCCATAGTAAATCCTTAGTAAAGCTAAATTCACAGGAAACAATGACTACAAATCGAGTATCACAACTGTTTTTACAAGAAGAAAATAAATTAGAAATACAGATTTGGAATTACAATGCCTCTTTTGGGTGCCAGTTCGGGGGATTTGAACTGAGGGCCGAGCTCTGTTCCTGAGTGTGCTTGGCTCAAGGCTAGTGTTCTACCCTTTCTGCCCCAACTTCATTTCCAGCTTTTTGGTAGGTGAGTGCAGGTAAGAGTCTCACACACTTTCATTTGAGCTGGTTTTGAAGCATGATTCCCAGATCTCAGCTACCTGAGTAGCTAGGATATAATGGATATTTTTATATTGCCCACATATTTGGGTTGAAAAAATGAATATGAATGCTTAGGAAACTGTAAAGTTTTAAGCTTCCAGTTTTAACGTAGTTCTTATAAAAATGAAGACTGCAAATAATAGAGTAGGTATTCATATTGAATAAAAATGTGAATACTAAATGCACCACAATTTTAGTAGAGGTTTAAAACTTCAAATTTCTAAGGAGAATCATAGAAGATTTTAATAAGTGTAGTATAGCATAGTGCACTATAATAGGAGACATTACTGATGCATTTAATACTTCTATAATAAATATTTCTGAAAGATTATGGTGGCATGTATGATGGAAATAAAATAACTTATATAGCACTGATTGATACATACATTTAAGAAGATATTCTAGCATTATGAGATACCAAAAGATATCTTAATGGTAAAAAGTTAAATTGTCATTTTAGTGTAACATTAATAAAGAAAGAAATGGGGTAGAAAACTGCAAATCAACAATATATACAACCAACACAAATGCATGCATTTAGACAATAATTATACATTGCACTTCATTCAGGTGTGTGTGTGTGTGTGTGTGTGTGTGTGTGTGTGTGTAAGGTTCCTGGGGGAGGGAACCCATCACATGGTTCACGCAGAAAAGAGTTTATTATGGGGAGAGCAAACTGTGGCCTGCATAAGATGGAGGCTGGGGGAGACAGAGGGGAAGGAAAAAGAGAGAAAGAGAGAAAGGAAGCAAGAGAGAGTACGCGAGAAAGCGAAGTGAGAGAGAGAAAGGGGAGAGGGGACTTGAGTATGTGCACATACACACTGTTGTACATACACGTACAGACGCTGTCCTGCCCAATATGGAACACTGAAATTTTAACAGAATGTAAGCAGGCTTTAAATCCATACAAACAAAACACCTAATTACAAATGAAATAGTGAATGAATCTGTATTGTAAAAGGCTTTACTGATAAAACTTGAATTTTTATTTCTTTCATCTTTCTAAATATTTCATTTTCATATCTAGTGAGAAAGTATTTCTTCACACTTTTAGAGACTTAAAGTTGTACTACTTGTTGTCATCCCAGACCTGTTAACATTGCTAGATTTTCTCTTCTTCTTTGACAACTTTACACCTTACAGAATAATCCTTGCCTGGCACTGGTGGCTCACGCCTGTAACCCTAGCTACTCCAGAGGCTGAGATCTGAAGAATGAGGTTCAAAGCCAGCCAGGGCAGGAGAGAACCTGTGAGACTGGTATCACTAACTAACCACCAGCAAACAGGAAGTGGCACTGTAGCTCAAATGGGAGAGAGCTAGCTTTGAGCAAGGAGCTGAGGGACAATGCCCAGACCCTGAGTTCAAGCCCCCAAACCGACCAAAAAAATTAAACTAAGAAACTCTCCTTCAACTATGCCCTTTCAATTTCTTCCACATTCTATCCTCACTGGACTTATCTTATACCATATTAACATATTGCAATATTGGCTCAACCATAAATAAGTTTTTCCTTTTCTGTTGGTTGTCCCTACGATATCCCCCACAAAATTCAATTGGAAACTTAATCTTGCATTTCAAACTTTCATTGATTTTCCTTTTAAAAACTCTCATTATTAGTATTTCCTCCCTCCCCTTTTTTCTTAGTTATTTACATATAAGCTCAAGACTTCATTTACCCTCTCTCATTGGATTGTTGCCAACTGGAATCAGTGTCCTAGTCTGCAGTCTGTCACATCTATTTCTTCTTTGACACATTTGATCTTTCAAATCACATCAGGTTGACCACAGGCTAACAACATTGTTGGGCTGTCAATAGTCCATATAAAAAAGAACAAATCCTGTAACACTCATTCATGTTCCAAACTGTCACTCAAGTTGTGACCACAGTCAAACTCCATCTCTCAGTGTACAATTGATTAGCACCGACTCGTGATACCCTAAGATAACATGGTACAATCTATATAATATAGCTGAAGGAGAAACCATGGTTTTTATGTTTCTTCGGCAATGTCATGTTTATGTATTTTAGAACTTTTTCAGTTAGAAGTTTGATCTGCTGTTGGTTTGTACTGCTGAAAAATTTCTCGGCATTCATATATGTCAGATCTACAGACCTGCCAACTAAGTAAACGGCAAGTATTTCTTTTAGTAGATTCTGACTGAGATAAGTCTATAAAGAGATTCAGAGAATGAAGCTGAAGAACTGATATGAATGCTTTCTCACTCATTGCTCTTGCTGGAAATCTCAAAAGGTGTCGTTGCTTGGTATGAAGACTGGCATATACAGCCAAACTTCCCAAAGAAATACTTGCTGAAAATGTTGACTTATAAGACTGTATATTTAACTATAAATTTCATAACTTTTCAACAAAAATGTGTATTTCTTGCTATTTTCCAAACAGGTTACATAGATGACCCAGAACATAGCTTATAGTTTAAAAACAAAGTTGCCACAAGTAGATGAAAGTATTCTTGCAACTTGATATTGAATAATGTGACATTTATTTAGGTTCACAGATACAATCTATATAAATTTACATTTATGTAAATATATATCATGGAAAGTAATTAAATTGATAGTTTATTTTATGAAAATCTGTAGTAAGAAAGTTGATTAAACACACAGTAATGCCACCAGCACAACAATGTTCATCACAGCACAATTTGTCATAGCGAGAATCTGGAACCAACCCAGATGCCCCTCCATAGATGAATGGATCAGGAAAATGTGGTACATATACACAATGGAATTTTATGCCTCTATCAGAAAGAATGACATTGTTCCATTTGTACGGAAATGGAAGGACTTGGAAAAAGTTATACTAAGTGAAGTGAGCCAGACCCAAAGAAACATGGACTCTATGACCTCCCTTATTGGGAATAATTAGTACAGGTTTAGGCAAGCCATAGCAGAGCATCACAAGGCCCAATAGCTATACCCTTATGAACACATAAGATGATGCTAAGTGAAATGAACTCCATGTTATGGAAACAATTGATATATCACAGTTGTAACTACTTTCAACGTCCTATGTGTATGTGTAGCTTCTATTATTGATGATGTTCTTGTATCACCTTCCAGTGGTTGTACCTACACTATCTCTGTAATCTTATCTGAGTATATTGGAAACCATGTTTACTGGTATTGGAAATAGGAAATTCAAAGGGAATACCAAATTTGAGAGACACAGGGTAAAAAAAGAGAAATAACTACAAAAGCAATACTTGCAAAACTGTTTGGTGTAAGTGAACTGAACACCTGGGGGGGGAGGGAAAGGGGGGGAGGGAGGGGGGAATGAGGGAGGAGGTAACAAACAGTACAAGAAATGTATCCAATGCCCAATGTATGAAACTGTAACCTCTCTGTACATCAGTTTGATAATAAAAATTTGAGAAAAAAAAGAAAATTGATTAAACATAGTCTACTCGATCAGTGTTTTGCATATGATATTTGTCATATTAAAATTCATAATTTGACAGTGTGATTATTTTGACAGAGAATATGCTCCCAAACTCATTGGTATATTAGGACAAACAATTTGAAATTTTTCTTTTTACTCTTCCTATTTTTTTGGTATTTTCCGTAATAATGTTATTAGATTTGAAAATTTAAAAAAGAGTATCTATATTTTCAACTTAAAGTTAATAAACACATAAGACACAGAAGTCTCTGATAGATTATATTATGTATAGTTTAGTAATATTGTGCATGATGGGAATTTACCTTCTAATTTTTGTGATCATATTCAAGAGTACAAAGATTCAAAGACTCTTACTGAATACTGGCATGAGGTCAATGTTACAGGTAAATGGATTTTTTTTTAAATCATTTGTCTTTGGACAATCCAGTAATTGATGTCATCTGTAATTTGGAAGCCTGATCTCTAAAGTCACAATCACCCTGCTCTAGTTTGGGAAGAAAAAAGACTAGCACATTTTCCATAATACAGCAGTCCATGCTATACATTTATAAGTAATGGATTTGTAAATAACTGTCATAAATGACATTAATCTGATTTATAAATAATGTAAGAATTAGAAAATGGAACAGTGTTGATCAATATTGTAATTAATGCAGAGATATATTTTTGTATAGGTAGTTATTGAATAAATTAGTTTGAGTGCTAACCATGACATAAATGGCTCTGAATATATTTAGATTGTTAAGTCAATGTAAGATATTTGAGTACTGATTGCCCAGAGTCTTAATCAGTGAATAAATTACACCATGGGTGAGAAGTATCTTTGCCTTTATATATATAATGATACTCCAAAATAAAGGAAATATTCTTTTACAGAATTTGGCAGGAAACATCAGTCTAATTAAAGTTCACAAGGCCATCGTGATTCCCAATATCTCACAACTCATGATATCTTATATTTAAAGTAATATTTATTATATTCCTTCTAAAATATTCTATATTAAATATTTTAATATATTACAACCACAGATGTCCCAGCTTTTCAGTTGATTCTTGTTTCCTTCCACAGGCCTTACACCCACAGCTTACAGGTCTTTAGAAAAGTTGTCAAAGAGGAGAAATAAAGGGCAGTGAATTGTTTCCTGCAGGAAAATTAGGATATAATGTCTATTATTGTTGGACACATAATTAGAAAGGTTTTTCTTTGTGTATTAAAGACAAAATCATAGGTAAGATGCCTATGAAAGCAATTTAGAACTATTGGGGCATATTTCACCAATTTGATGACAAAGCTTCTGAGTTTCTTACTGTCCCCTAGCATTTGTCTTATGGTCAGTTTCATCTGTGGAGCTGAAAGGTAGGTGGGGAGGGGTTTTAAGATGGAACTTCACTATGTAATCCACTCTGATCTTGAATTTGTCGTGGCTCTTCTTCTGCTACCTGAATGCCAGGAATACAGTCATAAAGCTCCTCTCTTCATCTTGTTGATAGTTTTATTTGAATTAATATCATCCATTCAAAATAGTAAAGTGATTATCTACAGATCTTTTGCATTATGTCTACTTAAATATATTATTTACCAGCAAAAATTGTCCTATTCTTTGTCTGGATGTCTTAAGGCTGATTAAATTATACTACATAGAACTACATAGAACATTAGGGTAACAGAAATTTTGTCTTTCAAAACTTATTCTCAATTCTTCTGTGATGCTAGGTTTCAGTCCCCAAGAAGTGATCAAAGTCCTAGAATCTGATTTATTTATTGCTAAAGATGAAACTAATTATAAAAGTGATTGAAGTTATTTATGGGCAAATACATTTGCAATCTCAACAGATTGAATATAAAAACATTTTAATCAGTAAGTAGTAAAACACATGGCGCAAATAAATAGATATTGTGTTTGCGTGTTTTCTCCTCAGGCTTTCCTTTAATGTTGTTAAATTAATTTTAGGGAAAATGTAAATTTCCTCCAGGATGTAATTCCAAAATTTAGAACCAGTCTTATTAGTAATGTAGTCATTACATTCTGAATAGAGACTGGCTTAAGTAATTTTACTTTAATGTCATCATTTCGGTTATTTTAACACCATTTGAGCATTATGTAATTACAGTGAACTATACAATTATGTTCTATGGTATGGTTTGGTAAGTTTTACATCTAATAGTGCAATTATTTAATATGAATTGATTGTTATTTATATACCACTTAACTATATAAGAGGATCATCCCACAAAAATGGTGACTGTTGCAATCTTACTAAACGAAAAACACTTCAGTGATGGAAATGAATAGGACACATTAATGCCATACTTTTTCACTTTCTTTTTATTTCAGTTGAAATATGTAAAGCTAATAGAATAAGGCCTAGGAGATTTTTACTGATAGGTTTTATGGTACTAAATAGTACACAATGTCATCACAAAAGTAATAAAAACACTGAAGAATGTCCACATTTTGTCTCTTCCTCCTTACGATGTCTAAATATGAGTATTTTTCAGGTTTCCACTTCTGAACTCTTTCTATGATAGGTGACAAATCCTATGATATCTGTTATAAATTCACCTGACTGATAACATCTCAAACTCATATCTGCACATTTGACTTGCCAAAGCAACTTCTACTTCCTTTCTTCCTTCTTATTAGACATTCCAACATGAACATATTTCTAGTACCTTCCAGTATACCCCAAACATGAAACTCATCATTACTCCCCAAATCATTTCTCTTTTTCTCATATCCCAACGTAAGAAATGTTTATTATTCAAATAAGAACACTTCAAATAAGTATTTATTCACTGTCAGCCACCTTCCCTAGCAAAGAAGAAATTATAAGAGACTGATAACTTTTTTTTTTTTTTGCCAGTCCTGGGGCTTGGACTCAGGGCCTGAGCAGTGTCCCTGGCTTCCTTTTGCTCAAGGCTAGCACTCTTCTGCCACTTGAGCCACAGCACCACTTCTGGCCATTTTCTATATATGTGGTGCTGGGGAATCGAACCCAGGGCTTCATGTATAGGAGACAAGCGCTCTTGCCACTAGGCCATATTCCCAGCCCCTGATAACTTTTTTACCTAAGTCATAGTTATGTCTGAGATTAGTTTCTGTACTACAAAATTATATCGGGACTTGACACATTAAGCATTTACTTTATACTAAATCCTAATTTTGTTCCTGGTAATTATTTCCAATGAAATTATGTGACAAAACTTTTTCAGATTAATTTTCATAAGTGACTTTTATTGTTCTCACAAATTAATCTGAATAGCCATTGAATTTCCTTAAGAAAAAAGCATATCTCTTTGCTTATAGGAAACCTATAATTCCTTTCTTCCTAAATAGCATGGGCATTTATAATACTAATTGTTTATCTATAGCAGATAAAGAAAATAAAGTCTTCAAGCAAAATTATAAAAGTGTTGGATGCTTCACTAGCCATGAATCCAAGTGGTTATACACAAAGCCAGAAAATGTATATGAAAATGTAAATTATGAATTAGACATAAAGTCTTTGGTGCAAACATAGGATTCATTTATTTTGTGTAGTAGGTCAAGCATTTGAACTTGGTAACATGGTCAATGCCACGGAACCAGCCTCCAAAGTGTATTGAATTTGAGGAAAAGCTAGACATCTCAGATCTGGTAGCTATAACTGAACAATAAAGTAAATCCAGAAACTGAGGTCATAAATAAGAAGAGATTTTTCCATTATTGTGGCTATTTTTAATGTACTATGTGAAATTTTTTATTTCATTATTCTTTCTTATGGTTTATCCTCTGTTGTCACTGTATTTGATTTTGGTACCCTGGATATTGTATATATGCTTATCTGAATTAGGGAAGGGAAGGGGGACATTCAAACGGCGAGACAAAGGACAAAGGGAGGACCAATGCAACCTCGATACTCACAAGACAATACGTTGGAAATTACTGTACAATTTGGGGTCCGGGTGTGGGGGGAACTCGGGTATGGGAAGGTTGGAGAAAAATGAGGGAAGAGTAGCAAGTTTGACAAGAAATTGATTCACTATCTCAAATATGGAAATGTTACTTCTCTGTACATTACCTTGACAATAAAAAGAAGAAGAAAAGGAGACGGGGGAGGAGGAGGAGGGGGAGGAGGAGGAAGAAGAGGTTAAATAGTAACGTCTTAAGATTACAAAAATTAAAAATAACATTTGAATCTAGATTCAGTCTCATATATTAAGGAGCTGCTATTTCATCATTAAGCCTGAATTTATCATTGCAGAATTCCGATCAAAGAATGATGCACCAATAAAGTATATTTAGTATCTGCTATAAAATAGTTCTGAAAGAATAGAGAATATTAAAATTGAAAAAAATATTTTTTAGTAAATAGAGATAGCTACCTAACAGAAGTGATAATATTTGACCTTCAACATACAAACTTTTGAATACATAATTTGAATGTGATAATATATAGTAAAATAATTCTAAGAGTTAAACAATAAGGCATATAAACCCTAGTTGATGCATTGTTTCCTATTATGGGCAAATTAAGTTCTGTGTTTTTTATCTCTTGCTTTGGGCATTTGATTTAGTTTTAGACTAACATGGATGTTTATTCAGAGATTGTTTTCAAATCCACTTTGTGGAATCCAGTAGATATGAAAATATGCTGAATACTACAATTAACTTTGAAACATTTCTGGAGGCAATAAAAACATGTTGAGGGCCATGAAATATACCAATGATATCCTGGTGATTAAGCTTCTGTTACATTGTTATTGAACAATGTGATAATGAAAGCAGGGGAGATAGTTTTAAAGTATTGGACAGGAAATACAGATGGCTTCTCACCAGTTCATTTTGTATTTCTCACTAGTCTAGCTAGTACACCAGTGTTTCATATAGAGCAAACACAGATAATTAATCATTTCTCTTCAATTTGAATTTATTATCTTTTGGAGATGTTCATATTAATAATAAAATAACAGGAATATGATAAAACTTCTCTTATTTAACAGATTCTCCAAAAATAAATTTAAACTGATGCACTACCATTCATATTTCATGAACTTAAAAATATTATTGAGGACTTGTACAAAAGGTTATAATTCTGTAAGTCAGTCATGAGTACAATTCATCTTGATCAAACTCACCTTTTATGTTGTACATTTCTTGTTCAACTTGTTATCTCCTGAGTTTGTGTTTCTCTGAACCAGTATTGATATGTGTGAAGGACAAATAAATTCAATCAAAAGATCTCTCCATCTTCCTCAACTGTAAAGACTGAAACTTATTTATAACTTAAGTGACTTAAATGGAGCCATAAGGGTTTTGATAAATCATATTGATAAATTATTATTTGCTCTGCTAATGATAGTTTACAATGTCACTATTAATTTGGTTTAATTATCTACAAGCAGGAAGAAAAGGAAGGACTAGCTATGGATAAAGTTTCTAATTTGCTCTAAATAGTAAAAATTTGATATAATATCACCAATCAAATATTCAGATCACTAATTAAATGACAGATATCAAATGTTGGTTTTCTTATATATTAAAAGTAGTTAACTGAGGAGCACGTGTGTGTGTGTGTGTGTGTGTGTGTGTGTCTCTTTGGTTAACTTGAAACGAAGTCTTATAGACAGGTCTAAACAGCAAATCCTCTTTTAATACAGAATTCATTGTTGAATATGAGATTTTGGTACATGGAAGAAGGAATATGATTTAAAAAATAGTTAATTAGAATACTTTAGAGATGGCATAACTCTTTAACATAAAATTTTATTTAGCCAAGCAAATGTTGAATACAAGTTTTAAAAATATGAATGTAGGCAGGCACTGGTGGCTTTTGCATGTGATCCTAACTACCTAGGAAGCTGAAACCTGAGGATGGAGGTTTGAAGCCAGACTGGGCGGCCAAGTCTGTAAGACTCTTACCTTCCATTTAACTACCCAGATGTCAGGTGTGGAGCTGTGGCTCAAGTGATAAAGGGGTAACCTTGAGCATAAAAATCTCAGAGACAGTGCCCAGGCCAGGAGTTCAAGCCCCAGGATAGCACAGTGATGCTGTGGATTTGGTCTATTGTTAAGGTATCTATGTTTCATGAGTGGACATTGTGTGCAGAAACTCTCCTTCTTAGACATTGATTGTAAACAAAGGCATGTCAGTACAAACTGCATCCTGTATATAAGACTTGTATTCCTGCAAAATTACTTTTGCAAACAATTATGTATTGTTTTATTAACTCTTTAAAAAAATCAATTCATGTGGCTTTGCATAGGGAGACTTGCCAGTCTTAACAGCTAGTGAGTATTGTGTTATATGTATGGGCCCCTGTAATTGATTACCAATCCCAGGAGGTCCACTTAGCATTCGGGTCTGAGGGCCACGGCCGCAACGGTTTATGCGACACTTGTTGATGCTCTGGCCTTCCACGCTTGGGGTTTTCAAATCATTGTGTAGAACTCAGGAGAACTGCATTAGCCCAAGCCACCCCGCACTCCACACATTTTGTCTTGATCGTCAGCTGCTTTTTCTCCCCAGATATGCACACACACACACACACACACACACACACACACACACACCTTGATTAATAAGGCTGGTCAAAGATCTACTTAGCACAACTCCAATTAAATCAAATACTTTTCATTATTGAGTTTCATAATGAAAAAATATATTTTACAGAACAAAGGCAATAGTTCCCTTGTAATGTTTTTTTTTTTTCCTGAATTTTCAACAAGAAGAGGATGAGGAAGAAATGAGAAGAAGGGAGGAAAACGGAAACGGTTACTCTCTGAGCAACACTGTCAATAAACCCAAGTGCTCACATGGTTAATAAAATTAGGTGTAAAAATTGACAAACATTTACTTGTTAGATTTTTCTTTCCGTATAATGTGCAAAGAGGATTAGGAACACATTTGGGGTTAAAAGTTGAATCCAGCTAGGTGCCAGTGGCTCGTGCCTGTAATCCTATCTATTTAAGACTTTGAGATCTTAGGATCCTGGTTCAAAGCTAGCCCTGGTAGGAACGTCCATGAAACTAATTTCTAATTAACCATCCAAAAGCTAGGAGTCTAGCTGTGGTTCAAGGAGTCGCGGGCTAACCTGGAGCAAAATGGCTCAGGGCAGCACCTAGATACCTGAGATCGAGCTGCAGAATTGGCACAAGCACACGCACACGCACACACACACTAGCAATAATAATAATAATTAATAATAATAATAACAACAGATCTGTTGCTGGAACTTATGGAAGAACTCACACCATGAACTACCGTGGTGTTACCATGTCATGTTTCATGAGCTACAATTTCTCACAATTTCTGTATGGCCATATAGAATATCTTGCTATGCAATTTGAGTTTATGCTAGCTGATTTGAGGGAAGCTCAATGAAAGTGAGGGGGCTAGTTTTAATTAGATCCATGAAAATGGAGGAAATTCTTATTGCATATATCAATAGATATTATAAATAGAGACATCTAGACCAGCTTATGGATTAAATAAGATAATGGGCATAAAGTTCATTTAATTCAAATTGTACATGATATAGTTTAGAAATAACCTTCATGAATATTTTCTTTTTATAGAGCTGAGAATATTTATAAAGTACTGTATAAGCATCTACTTCTCAAGAAGCTATTTTTCTTATGTCCATACAACATGTCAGCCAATGAATAAAATTTTATTCTCAGTGCTTTTATTACTCAAAGCTGGTAATTCTTTTCACTGGATGTTTCTCATATTTTCATAGAAATGGTAGCCTCTGACCTGATACAAATGATTTCTGTTGTCCTTGTATTCTCTCTATAGAATATTTTATATATTGTGCACTATTTCAAAAAATGTATGTATGAAAGCTAAATTTAGATCTTAAAATATTTCTTAGAGCAAGTTATAGAAATATAATAAAATAGTTTTTATTGTTGAATGACTTTGAAGTCACCAAGTCTGAATTTTCAGCTCTACCATTTACTGAGGATGAGAGTTAAAATGACTTATTTCTCTCATTAAGTTTCATTTCCTGGCCCTATAAAATAACATCTCTTGTACTTACCTTAAAGATACTTTCAAGGAATGTGTGAAGAAAAATATGTATAGAGTACCTGGCACACAGTACTTATTTCATGATGGCTATTGTTTTTATCATTATTTACTATTTTAAAGTTAGCTTTTTCATAAAGTTAGACTCATGAAGAAAAGGGAATAAAGATAATATAGCCTTTTTCTTGGCTCACAGATTATTATTTTGTATGGATAATAATACTATCATTGTACACCAAGAAACAATGAGTTCTCGGTTTCATTCCGTGCCCCATTAAATAAACGGTGGTCCAGGAATTTACAATTAAGTTGTTTCATGTTTTACAAGAATGGGAACCCTAAATAGGATCCTATAAGAAAAGAGACCTGGCAGATATTGTCTTCCAAACTTCTACTCACCAAATTATAAACATCCAACAGCCAAGGACAGCTCTTTGTCATATATCTTTAATTATAATATCAATGACTTGAGCTTCCATCCTAACAATGAGATGAGGGAGAAAACACAAATAGCATGTAAGTTTATAAAGTTATTTGTCACTGGACTAAAACCAAATACACAATTGGAAACACACTTATAAAATCCATGCTTCCTGTATTCTTTAGTTTTTATTCATTCATTTGTGCATACATATACTCAGTAACTATTTTAAGTGCTATTCAATAGCATGAAACTAACCCAATCTAAGGGGATACTTAAATATATACATCAAGTTTTGATGATGATCACGTTTTGTAGGTATTTTTAATATTTTATTTGTGCTATTGGTTATTATTTTATTATTACATAGAGCATGTGTATTTTAAATTTCTGGAAGTGAATACTATGTCACAGTACATTGTTCCGGATAAGTTATTGCTCTTTTCCATCTTTCTTACTGAGACAATCTACTAACTGTTTCTTGCCATCAATCTCGGTTATCCCCTCTTGATCAGTTATTATAAAAGTACATCCAGGATCACTGAGACAGCTAAGGTGATGTCAGCTCATGCACATAATCCTACATCAGCTTCCTTGCATCCTAAATTATGCAAATATTCTTACTCTTCACTTATGTTTTATCATTTTTTTCTTTTTTATTGTCAAGGTGATATACAGAATGGGTACAGTTAAATAAGTCAGATATTGAATATATTTCTTTTTGAACAGCGGTGCCTCCTCCCTCATTTTCTCTGCCTTTTCCCTCCGGGCCTCTCTCCCTCCCAAGCTGCAAAGTTCATTTCCAGCATGGTGTGTAGTGAGTATCACTGCTGAATTAGCTCACCCTTTGTCCCACCATTTCTGTGCTTCCCCTAGCCCTTCCCAAGCCAGATACACTTACATTCAAGACAAAAGGTACAGAAATAAAAAAAAAAAACAGAGACAAAAGAGGAAAATGAGAAAAATAAACTCGTTTCCATTTCTTTTTCCTTTTTTTTTTTTTTTTTTGTGCATGGATGGCCTTTATTGGTTGCAACAGTAACGTGAAGGGAGGAAACACGTCTACTCTCCATCACGGGGTGGAACCCACAGACCAAGTCTTCCTTCCTCTTGCTTCCGTTTCTTAGAGCTCATTCTGATAAGCATCATTTTATATGATCATATGCACATATAGCTCTTGAGCCCTGTGATCCTCTCCTGAGTGAATCAGAATTAAGGATGTAGGAAATCCCAGATCAAGTTTTGCTGTGTTATCCTTACTTGCTTTCACTAAATCCAATTAGTGCACAAGACTTTCCCCGGATTTCAGATCTTTCAGGAACCTTTTCCTCCCTGATAAAACAAGAGGCTTTGGTAAGAGTTTCCTAGACTTCACATTGGTTGCTTCCATCTAATACTTGCCAGAGTTAAATACATCCTTGTACCCACATCAATTTTCCTTAGCTTGTAAGCTGTTTAATAGCATTCTGTTTATCCAATTGTGCAGGCCCTAACTTCAAACACAGATAGTGCATAATGTTTATTAAAAAAAAATTGAATGAACTATTGTAATCTTCTGCTAGGACTGTCCTGGATCAATAGCTATGTCCATATGAACACATAAGATGATGCTAAGTGAAATGTACTCCAAGTTATGGAAACAAGTGGTTTATCATTGTTGTTGTTATTTTCAACATACCATGTGAAATTATGCCCTTATTCTTTTGTTTTTCTTTCCCATGGTTTTACCCCTGATATCATTGTAACTGATTGTAGTGCCTTGGATATTGTACATGCGTGTGTATTGGAACTCCCTAGGAATAACAAAATGGAGAGACAAAGGATAAAAGACAAACCAATGCAACAACAATACTTATAAAACTATATGGTATAAACCAACTATACAACTCATGGGCGTGATGGGGGATGGGGGGAAATGAAGGGGAGGTAACAAGTTGGATAAGACATGTACTCACTGCCTTCCATGTGAAACTGTAACCCCTCTGTACATTGTTTTAACAAAAAAGAAATGAAACAAAGAAAAAAATTGAATGAAAACCATAGAAATAGGATAATGTTCTAGTAAATTATGAAAGTTTACAGTTCTTTATCTAAAACCCTTTTAAACTAATGTGTGTTCAATCTTAGCACTGTTTAGACACATATGTTGAGAATTGTAGTATAGTATAAGTACTATTGACTATATTATAATCCATTCTCCAGAGAAACAGTAATAGAATTATTATTTTTTTCTTGCAAAACACATGGCAGTTGTCTCCAAGTGGGCTAAACAAATACCAGTAAACTGTCACATAACAAATTGGAATAAATGGGTGCCAATAAGCAGCCACGCTCTGTTTAGGTCAGATTTTTCTACCAAATTAGTTTCAGTTCAATCTATTTGGCTGTCAAATGAGTTAATTTTTTTTAAAAATATATAAAAATAAAATACAAAAGAGAAAAGGAGGTGGTGGGTACCAGAAGGACTGAGAACCTCTAGCATACACGAATCAAAGTAGTGAAGGATGTATGGAAAACATTGGCAATGTGAATATTGAAAAAGTAACTTCTCACACATAGAAAAGAATGTATTACTCTTCATCAGATGCTAAAAGGCCTACAACAGACCACTGATTATCAACACCATTTGAAAGGTGCAAATGAATAAGCAAAAAGACATGCTGATCTTATGAAAGAAAAATTGTTATAATGTCATGAACAAGAATATAAGAACAATATTTCCAAACTTCTGAGGGAAATGAAAACCAACGAAGCCTGGGTGCCAGTGGCTCACGCCTGTAGTCCTAGGCTGAGATCTAAGGAACATGGTTTGATGCCAATCCCAGGCAGGAAAGTCTGTGAGACTCTCATCTTCATTAAACTACTCAGAAAAGACAAGTTGTCCTGTGGCTCAAGTGGTAGAGCACAGTAGACTTGAGTAGAAACTGACAGGGCCCAATGCAAGTTAAAGGCCTAGCAAAAACAAGCCAACAAACAAAACACCAGAGAAGAGGTACATATGATGGAAATGAGCAAGCTTTATCAGGATTTGAAAAAAAAAATGAATTAAATGAAGAAAAACACAGAGAACGAACGAAGACGAAGGAGATGGAGATTTCAGAGTTAAGAACAAAGTCGTGAGCTCAAGAAAATGAAAAACAAAACAAAATAATTGAAACTACATTTGGAGTTCCATGCCAAGGTAGCAAGAGTGTTCAGAGTAAATCAAAATCATCTGTGGATGCTACTATTTTGCCGCCGTTTCTACAGAAGGAAGCTTCAGCAATTTCAGGACGAAAAAGGGAGAGTGTAATTCTTTGTAATGTCATCTGAGATTTAAGCAATGCCTTCCTTTCTTTCCCTCCCTCTTCTTCCCTCTCTCCTTCTCTCTGTCTGCCATCTCTGTCTGACCCATACTTGTTTTTTTCCCCCTGTCCTGATCCTATGAACGCTGGGCCTGTGCACTGTCCTTAAGCAACTTTTGCTCAAGGCTAGCACTCTATTAATTAAGCTACATGCAGTACTCCCAGCTTTTTCTGTGATGAATTGGAGATAAGATTCTCATAGAATTTCCTGCCCCAGCTGGCTTTGAACTGCAATCCCAAGATCTCAGCCTCCTTAGTAGCTAGGATTATAGGCTAGAGCCACTGGCTCCTGGCTAAAGTAACACCTTTCGTTGGCAAAAATTTTAACTGAAAGCATGAAAGGTTTTCAGCACACCCGTTAATTTATTTAATAGGTCAAACAATTTAGAAATTTACTTATCTTTTCAGTATAAATATCCTGCCTAGATAGTAATATAATAATAAAAAGAGGCATCTTAAAAATGCAGAAATAACAAAAATAAATGAATAATAGAAATAAAATTTTGGTTTCTAGAATGTTTTTGATTTGACAGTTGCAGTGTAGGAATTATGAATCTTTGTATTTATGGATTTTGCAACAATCTAGTAGTTTCTTAGCTTTCACACATTTCAAATATGCTCATTTTCTAAGTATATAAATATGCTCTATATTTCCTGACAGTGTATTGTCTAAGAAAGTTTATGATTTATGAATCACAGCATTGCTTGGATTTATACTTTTCCTACTCAATTTATGTTTTCAAGAATATTCTCTAAGTAGCACATGAAAATACCTTAATGTTTCTTCTTTAATTTTATTATTATTTTATCTTGACATTGAATATATGTCATCTTTAGAACATTTTAGTTATTTGTATTTCAATAACTACATATAGAAGTAGGTGGTATTTCTATTATTGTAAGGCCAATATTTCAAAATTAGATTCTGAAAGGTTTCTTTGAATACATCTCAATTTGTTTCTCTAAGATAGTTACTGTTTAAATTTATATATTTCCTCAAAATTAACTCATCATATGAAATGAGAGGTAATTTGCAGGACACAGCAATGCTCCTGGTGGATTCCACTCAATTGGAACAGTTCCCTTTACACCTAAGTTTCAGTCTATGTAACATCCCTATACATGAGACCAACGGAAAGAATTTGAGCTGGTTACCCTTCCCCTCATGCTATAGCTTCTCGCCACCAATCTTGCTGCTGAGCTGTGTACACATTGCAATGTGATACAGTGGTTGGGAAGCAGCCAGCTAACAGGGAATTGCAGTAATCAAGTTGTTGAGGAAAAAAAAATCAATGTACCAAACAGACTTTCAATCTTATTATCAGACTGATACAGATAGAGAAGATTGCTGGGCTTCTTCTGCCAGCCTGGGCATGGGTAGGAGGGAGGAGAAGAGGGAGGAGAAGAAAAATGACTTCATTGTGTCAAAGGAAGTGATATCACACAAGTCTAAATAAATCCTAATACAAAAATTGAAATTGATCAAACTCCATCCTTTCAAATATAAATGAAATGACCATCAATTACCAAGTATATTATGTGAATTAATAAAGCATTTTAATTATCTGTGTTCAAATAATGCTCTAAAACTATGTGCCATTCAAGAAAAATAGTATAGTATATAATGTTCAAAGTATAGGTGAATATTAATGAGATACTATAGATGATTTGGTTAGCAACATTTTTCATTTAGAATAGCTTGGAGGAGGGGGGAATGAAGGAGGAGGTAACAAACAGTACAAGAAATGTACCCAATGCCTAACGCATGAAACTGTAATCTCTCTGTACATCACTTTGACAATAAATAAGAAAAAAATACCAATAAAGGATACACTCAGATAAAAAAAAATCAAACCAAGTAGATATGGATTCTTTCCTTCAGTAGCAAACTTTGTTTCTAGGAGGAAAATACAAAAGGGAATTTGATGAAGAAGGATTAAGAAGAGAGGAAACTGGAATGAAAAGGCAAGTAGATTATACACACAAAGTGATGGGGACTGTTCTCTGGGGGTGGGACTGCTGAGCTTCAATCAATCTGGGGCTGCTCTTGAAATGCAGGCATACGTTTCCAAGCATTATATTAAAATTTCATGATCAATAACGCTGAAAGCTGCAAAACATACAAGCAAAATAAGTGCTGACAATTCACCAGCATATGAATTTAATAAAATGTCATCCTCCAGCTTCAGGAGCAGTGCCAGGATACGAGGGCCATCTGATTAGAATCTGTCAAATGAATCTCCATTTGTCAGGTAATAATAAACTCAGGACAGTACCTTTTGTCCTGGGTTGTGTTTGTTCTCCAAAACACAGCAGACAATTCATATGCTAATATAATTCTACTGTTCTCAACACTGAGTCCACAATTCAAACCAAGACCTTTTTGGATAGGGACAAATATATTATTTACCAACTTTGCTTCTACATATAGATGGCTTCTGGCTGGCAGTCTTAGCCCCTCTGTTTAAGCAAGACTAATCCAGAGGTTGTGGATATGTCTTCACATACCATGCATCTCTTGTTCCAAGCAGGTTTGCACCACCATTCCTTCTTTAGGACATAGAGAATATTACCTTCACATTGTTATGGAAAATGTACTTATAATACGACTCAGCTATTCTGAATGGAACCCCACTCACTCTAGGGAGTAAATAGTTTCAAAACAATACATTTATCCACCATCTCTGTTATCCACTTTAAGGATCATACTTGGTACCAGGGCAAAACGTCCAAATGCAAGATGGCGAAGGAGATGGCCCATCTGTGTGGCCGCCCAGAAATACGACCACATCTTTCTTTTATGTTCTTGAATGGATGCCTTGGGGAAAAAGGGCAAAGGCACTCGGCAGGCTTTTGAAAAATATATTCTTCCCAGAAGATACAGAAGAGGAGATACAGTTGGTGAACAAGTCCAGGAGGACTATACAGAATCACATTGTGCTATAGGTATGATTTGTTCTAAATGAGTCACACAGTCAACAAAACTTTCAAACGATGTGAGGCAATAGATATAATTTACTTTAGCAATGTACTAACAAGTTTTTTTTAATTTTGTTTTTATCTTTTTTTTTCTCCTTTGTCACTGTGTTTGTTTTCTGTATCTTTTGTCTTGTATGTAATTTTACCTGTTCAGGGGAGGGCAAGGGAGGAACACAGAAATGGTGGGACCAACGGTGAATACGAGACACTGTGTTAGAAATGAACTGTCCAACTTGGGGCAGGGATGGGAGGGGAGAACGGAGGAAGAGTGAGAGAAGGGGTGACAATTTTCAAGAAAAAATGTGCTATCAGAAGGAACAAAATAATGCCATTTGCAGTCAGATGGATGGAACTAGGCTAGGTCATGTTAAGTGAGGTAAGCCAAGCTCAGAGAGACAAAGGGCACTTGTTCTCTTTGATATGCAGAAGTTACATCAAAAACACACTGTGGTATGTCTAATTATACAGGATTCTAGATATACACGACGAGACCAAAAGATGATACTCTTAGGAGAGAAGCACACAGGCACAATCATATTTATGTAAAAAAATATACATACTGAAATGAACACCAAGATATGGAAACAATACTTTTTTGAGTTTTTACTTTTTTTTTTTTTTTTTTTTTGGCCTGTCCTGGGCCTTGGACTCAGGGCCTGAGCACTGTCCCTGGCTTCTTCCCGCTCAAGGCTAGCACTCTGCCACTTGAGCCACAGTGCTGCTTCTGGCCGTTTTCTGTGTATGTGGTGCTGGGGAATCGAACCTAGGGCCTCGTGTATCCGAGGCAGGCACTCTTGCCACTAGGCTATATCCCCAGCCCGAGTTTTTACTTTTTGATGACTCTGTCTCCTGTACCTTACGTCTAGTGTATTCATGTGTATATCTTTGGGAGGGTGGTGGGGAAGTAACATAACTTAGTGAAAAAGGGTGAAAAAGTGCAGCAGTTGAGCTAACTGGACGTTGATGAACGTGAACCACTCCTCGATGGAGACTGCAGGGAGGGATTGGGAGAGAATTAGGGAACAGAAGACATTGTATAAAGGAAATATACTCATTACCTGACTCATGTAATTGTAATCCCTCTGTACATCACCCCTATCATAACAATAGTGCACATTAATTAAAAAAGAGATGTGCTCATTACCTGAATGATGCAACTGTAACACTTCTAATAATCACTTTTACAATAAATAAAACAATATGATGCTGGAAATGTGGTTCAAGTGGTAGAGTGACTGCTAAGCCAGAAGGGGGCTCTGATTTGAATCTGCTCCATTGTCAAAAAAAAATAACAAAGCACACAAAATGAACTATGAACTAAGAGATAAAAGGCACATTGATTCCATTACATTGATGATTTACATCTAGGCATGTTGTCCCTCATATTCCAGTCTGATAATTGCATAATATATAGTTTGATTCAAAATGTCTGTCTTCTTTCATTACCTCTTTTATTCACAAATATTTCTTGTTTAATTTTTAACTCCCAGGTCATAGTTATTTTTGTGAGCTATATTTCGTGAGGGCAAGCATGTGTTTAGAAATTCTCTTGTCTGGAAACTACTTGGTCTCCAAAAGAATTTGTTCATCTATTATTTCTGTGCATTTCTTTTTTTTATTATTTTCTTAATAGCTGAGATACTTTTAAATTCTTTCCAGGTCATTTAATTTGAACTGTCTCTTATATTGGAAACTTTGTCTATATAACCATATCAGCCTAAAAAAAGCACTTGTGTGCCCTTTACTTTCTCCTCTTTTGTCATGATATGGTCTAGACTACATCTTACCTATATAACCTCAGTGGAAAGCTGGATAATGATGACCTTTTCTGCCAGAGGGTCAAAGGTGAACCAATCCTTACCTTTTTCTGTTGCCACTATGCTTAATATCCTAATGAATTCAAGAAGCAGATTTTTCTAATTTCTGATCTAAGTAATCTTAAGAAGTAGACTCTGTTAGCAGTCAGTTCAGAATCAGAAATTAAATTTAGGCCTTTCTCTCTCTGTCTCTCTCTCTCTCTCTCTCTCTCTCTCTCTTGTCTCTCTCCCTCCCTCTCTCCCTCTCCCTCCCTTCCTCCCTTTTTCCCTTCCTCCCTTCCTCCCTTCTTTCCTCTCCCGGGGCTTGAACTCAGGGCCTGTGAACTCTCCTTGTGCTTTTTTGCTCAGGGCTAGCCCTCTATCACTTTGAGCCACAGCATCACGTGTGGCTTTCTTACTGGAGGTAAGAATTTCACAAACTTTTCTGCCCAGGCTGGCTTCCAATGGTAACCTTTCATTTCAGCCTCCTAAGTGGCTAGGATTACAGACATGAGCCATCAGCTGCCAGTTAACTTCAGTTTTATTTACTTTAAAAATTTTTCATCATAGAAATATAATCTTTAAAAATACCAGTGTTTCCTGCATAATACCGTTTAATATATGAAAAAATGTAAACCGATTAAAAAACTGTTAACATATTAGGGGTCAGCTATCTCAAATGCCATTGAATACTTACAAATAGCAGATAGGGCTATATGATTACTTAATTTTAGGGGATTACTTGATTTTAGGGGACCATTGCAAGTGAACTGTCAATGAGATGGAAATTAACTATGTTTATATCTTATTACACAGTGTTTTTTCATTATAACCATTTTAGGCAGAGCTGATTTGTAACTATTAATTAAGTAATTGAATACAAATTAGTCTCTTTTTCCCAACAGCTTAATTTCCAGATATTCAATAGTTGTTGACGACTTGTGGTCTTCATTCTTTGAACTGGACTTCCTACCAATTATCTGTGTGATTCTGAGGCAAAAATAGTTACTCATACAGAGAAAGAAAGCAACAAATTATAGTGTCACAGACTCACAAAACCCTGAAAAGTTAGAACTAATGTAAATAATATCATTAAGCTGGTTAAAATTCAAGAATTACCAGTTAGCAAAGAAACTCACAGATTCTACATTAGTTTCTTTAGTCTAGGCTATAGTAGGTAATAGCAGAATTTTATTGACATAAAATAGTTAAGTTCTTGAGCCTGTTTTCAAGTCACTTTAACTGTTCCAGTTACAAAATATTCCAGGCACTTGGTCTCCCAGACATTTTGTCATCTTCAATATTGGTGTCCAACATAAAACTTTTCTTTTTCTTCGACAAGTTGAAGTTTCTGACTGCAGGAAGAAGAAAAAGGAAAGCAATGATCCATGAAGTTCTTTAAGTTGCACTGTGTAAGAAAGCTCTACTGTATCTTCTGAAATTCATCAGTCTAGGCTCAATGAAGGCAATCTCTGAAATGGGAGGGTGAATGTGAAAAGAATTTGTGAATGTAAATCCTGGAAGAAAAAGACACAGTTGAAATACTAGAAATCACTGTCAGAAAATACATTTATACAACTATCCTTAATAAAGAAAATAATTAAATAGCATTTTTGTGAAAATAATCAAATAAAATCAAGTATATGTGATTAGCGCAGGATAAGATCAATATTATCACTTCGACTTATTATTCAAACTACCAAACTAATAAAAGGAATATAGATACATGTACATATATGCACATGTACACACATATACATGTGCATATATATATGCACATATATATGTATTGATGTACATGGAAGAATCCTGGGGCTTGAACTCAGGGCATAGGGTTTTAATTTTCAAGTCTAACATTCTACTATGTGATCCACAGCTCCACTTCTGGTTTTGCTTTTGTTTTGCTTTTGGTGTTGAACTGGAAATAAGAATTTCCTTTGTGCTATAATCCTCGAATCTTACTCCCCTGGGTAGCTAAGATTATAGGTGTGAGCACCTGACTGCATAAGGAAATTTAATCACTAATAGTGCTATTTCCCAAACCATTCTTTCAAAGAAGTAATAAAGCACATTTTTATTAAAACTTAGAACTTATTGTTATAAAAATAGCACTATAAAAGTCACTTTTGATACTCTCAGGTTCTTTTAATCTATTAAAATTGATTAGACATTTGATGAACCATTGTGTCAGATTTTTTTTTTTTTGGTCAGAGTCTATATTTATTCTGTAAAAAGCAACCAAATGAGAAAGAAACTAGAATAACAGGCTCTTAAAACACAAAGAAAGGGGCTGGGAATATGGCCTAGTAGCAACAGTGCTTACCTCGTATACATGAAGCCCTGGGTTTGATTCCTCAGCACCACATATATAGAAATGGCCAGAAGTGACGCTGTGGCTCAAGTGGCAGAGTGCTAGCCTTGAGCAAAAAAGGAAACCAGGGACAGTGCTCAGGCCCTGTGTTCAAGGCACAGGACTGGCAAAAAAAAAAAAAAAAAGAAAGAAAAAACCACAAAGGAAAATTAGGGTTGGTATAAAATAATTTGCACAATGAAACACAATACTTTCAAAATATGAAATATAAAGAATAAGACTGGCTTTATGTTTTACTTTCATAACAAATAAAAGTATGATAACTACAAATACCAAAAATAGTTAAAATATTATTTTCTTCTAGTTTCATTAAACTAATAGCATTACATTTTCTAATTATTATAAAGCTTTACTTTTGAGAAGCTTCATATTTCAGTATTAGGTAATTCATTACAAATTTTTTGATAAACGCAATTTGTACAGTTTTAAACAATAGCAGGAATAATTACCAGTCTGGTTCATCATTAAAAGAAGGTTCAACACATAAAGAAAATAGAACCTACATTATAAATAACTATCAATCTAATCACATTCATACATAAAGTTAAAAAAACAAAATGAAGTAAGCTTAGATGATAAATAAATATAAGCAAAACAATTTAAAAATATGTAAGTCAGCTATCTTTATCGTACATATAGTATTGGAGGAGAATTATGTGATGCATCTAAGTTAGACCAGAGTTGCTTGAATATTTTAAGTGTCCCAAAACATTAGCGCCAGACTTGAGGCCATATGTAAATTCATTAAGCGTCTCTTTTATATTATTGTTGGTTTATTTAGTTATCTATCCAAAGTACTTATTCTAACCTAGATACCTACAACGCTTTATCAACTCCCACTTCCAAAGAACTGCTTAAGGAAGAATAAATCCTATACGAAAATAGCATAATGCCATTTTTCTCTATCCTTTTCAAAATATAGTAAAATATATATTAATTTATTATAAAATAGACTTGAAGAGTTGCTGCAAAAATAAAAATAAAAGAATTTGTCCAACGAGAAGGTATTGTCCTCATCTGCATCCATGTGAACAATTTGAAAAATAAAATGACAGGGGATGATTCAAATGCCAAAGAACACTGGGAAATCTTCCATCCAGTGTGTGTGGTATAAGCTAAGTGTGCCATGAGGAGCTTAAATAGGAGTCTTCAAACTTCAGACCAACAAGCCTGGGTCTATGGAACCTAGAAAGCAGAGACAGAGCAAACACTTGTGTAACGGTGGTTGAATGGGTCTGCCAGGCAGATGTTTTCAATTTCACATGTGACGGTGTTAACAATTCTCCAAATTAAGAGAACATATTAACAACAAACCAAATATACTCTCCAAAATCATAAGGTTGTCATGGGAAGGAGTAGAATACTTTTTTAGTTTGCAAACTAAAATTCCATGACCTATGAAGAAAAATAGTCAATAAAAATCATTAAAAAATATTTTAGGCAAAAAAAATAAAATAATAAAATGAACCATCAGAAAGAAAGTAAACAAAGAGAATTTAATATACAATTTATACACTGGCCCCTTAACTTTTCCCATATTGTGTAATCCGAATACCTTTTGAAATCCAGCTGGAAGTTGGGCTGTGCTTCTTCAGGCCCATTTGCCGGTTGTATTTCTTGCATTGACTTTAATCTCCAAAATAGAAGATTATTCGTTTTTTTGCCAGTTCTAAGTGGGAAGTTTGGAAAACAAACTACCAACTGGATAGATTTTTGAACACCGATATTGCGATTCTTCCCATGTTCCATCCTTATCACAGTCAATCTATTCTTGGTTGACTCTTCATTCTTGTAGCAATTAACACAATTTATCAGGTCATGAACATGCAGCAAAAATAAACCTGGACAGATTTTTCTCCATCCTGGTTATGAAAGCGGGCTTCATTCTTCCATATGGCATTCCAACTGCTGGCACAATCGTTTTATTACTGTTGGCACGGCCTGCCGTATTCCTGTCTTCCATGCTTCTCAATCTGGGTCCACATTAACCATTGCTCTCACTTAAAGCAAAACGATTTGATCATTACATTTTAAAAATGACAAGAACTTTTGAGCCGTTGAGTGAATTGTAAGCCAAGAACTAGAATTAGATGGGAGCTAAATGACAATTCAATGTAAATACAGAATTAAAAATAATAATAATTTTAGGTTTGAGTCTACAAACTGCATAAAACTGAAACTTTTCTTTCTGTCAGTCATGGGTTTTGAACTCAAAGCCTGCGTCCTAGCCCTGAGTTCTGTTGCTCAAGGCTGGCACTCCACCACCTAGAGTCACAGCCCCACTTCCAGTTTTTCCAATGATGTATTAGAATTAAGAGTCTCATGGGGATTTTTCTTCCAGAGCTGTCTTTGAACCATGATCCTCCGATCCCGAGTGGCTGGGAGTACAGACCTGATACTGGAGCCAGGCAGACACCACTTTTATTGTCTGTCTTCTATCTTTTCATCACTAACATAAAAAAAGCCAATTGCAGTATATAGCATAGAACTATTAAAGCTGCAAATTTCTTCTCAGAGCTGTTGTTTTGAGAACATCTTAACCTTTAGCACGCCTCCGAGCCCTCTGTATCTCAGTGTACGTTGTGTACAAGTTGCAGGTGTAACACAGTCTTTGTGCACTTATATGACAGGGTGGAGAAGAAACAAAGAAAAGCAGGTGACCTTCCTAAATTCTTGGACATTTTAAAGGATGAGGCCAGGAATGTTATCTATTAGTGTACCATTTCATTTTCATTTCATGTACAATTTCACTAAGTATTAATATAACTTCAAGGTAAATATGAGTATAAATTCAATCTATTTAGAATTGTATTATTTATAATTTCTAGAGAGTTCTAAAGGGAGAGTCTTTAGAGAAGGTCTTTTATCTAGAGATGGATAGGCATTTTTAATATATTTCTATACCTTTAATAGTTTGTTAATAACCTGGAACAAATGACTACAGAATATTATACAGATAATATTAGGATTTTTTATTAAACCAAAAACCAATGATTTCTAAGAGCTGTGTGTATCCATGACACAAATGCTGCATAATGGAAGAAAAGAGGGGAAATTGAAAGACAACATTATGAAAGAACAAATAATGTATTATTTTAAAACTAGAATATAACTTCACTGACTTTTGCAAACCATCTTAAATCATGTTCACATTGTGTAAAAATCCTTGACATATAAATATTGAATCCGAGGTTTGTAGTCAACAAAGAGGTACTGATGCTACCTCAAAAACAGATAGCGCTTAACCTTTCTCTCAATAACAATCTAGTCCTACAAGTTACCTGTTCTACAGCATTGCAGTACTCCAAAGTTACTTGATTATCGGATAATAAAACAGTATGTGAAACATGAAATATTCAGCATTTCGCATCTGTCAGTTTCATGGGACATTCAGTCATTTGAATGCTTGATTTTATTTAATGTTGATCTTCATTCAATTCTTAATGCCACACCAATGTGTGACTCTCCCAATTAATGATGAATTTGAAAGAGAGAAAATAGAAATTGAAAAGATAAGTAGAAGGGAAAATTAAAATGAGGAAAAAGAAAGTCATCCATTTGAAAGGCAAAACTTGAGTAATTTGTTTTCCCAACCAGTTGTTACCCACCATGAAAGTTGCGGCTTCTGCTTATATTGCCTCCTTTCCTAGAAATAGTAACAAAAAAAGTCAAAGGATATGTTTGTTTCCTAGTTACAATAGCATCTGTAGTTTTGTAAAAACCTGAAACAGATATGTATTTTCATCTAATTTATTTCTTTCCTCTGTATCCTTAAGACTAAATTTCCATAGCTGTTACCTAGTTTTTTCTTCCTTTCTTACAGTGATGTAGATTGTGAATATTAACATAAAGGACAATGTAAAGGATAAGCAAGGAAAGTTCTAACTAATTGCTCATTTGGTTCAATTTGCTTGACCAAATACATGGAGCGCTTATGTTTTCTTTTGAAGTTTGGAATGTGATAATAGCTACAAATCTAAGAATAATTTATGAATTTTGAAAATAAGTATCATTGAATTTAGATATCACATAGTGAAGTAAAATTCAGAAAAAAAAGGAAAGAGGGAAGGAAAAGCAACTATAAAGATTAAATTCTATAAACACTATTCACTATAGTCAAAGTATGGAAACAGACCAAATGCCCCTCAATGGATGAATGATTAAAAGAAAATGAGGTATATATTATAATCAATGGAACTTTCCTCATCCATTAGAAAGAATAGTATTACATCATTTGTAAAGAAATGGAAAGACTTGGAAAAAAACCAAAGCCATGGTTTTCTTCATATGTGGAAACCAGAGCTTATAAACTTTTAAGTAAATACGTTGGGCGGTATGCCAGGGTATCCACATGTATTAACTGAAGCATGGTATATTCAAGGGAGAACTTAAGTGGTATAATTCCTTGGAAAGACAAAGCCAAAATTCAACAGAATAAAAGCCTGAAATTAGCTACGTGAAAGAGATGGAGTGGGAATAATGGTAGAGGGGAATGAAGAGGAATGTGGGAGAATGCACTCAAAATTAAATTTACGTCTTACAAAATTAAGAAAAAGAAGGAAAAGATGGTTTGGAAGAGATGAATGAGAATGTTGACAGAAGTGAAATCAATCAAGATGTACTTATAAACTGCTGTGGGGTTTTGTTGCTTTTTTTTTTTTTTTTAATGTCAGTCCTAGGACTTGAACTAAGGGCCTGGTCAATATCCTTGAGCTTTGTGGGTCAAGGCTAGTGCTTCAACTCTTGAGCCACAGCTCCACTTCTAGATTCCTTGGTGATTAATTGCAGTTAAGAATCTCATGGACTTTTTTTTATGGGCTGTCTTTGAAACTAGATCTTCAAATCTCAGCCTCCTGAGTCGCTAGGTTTACAGGCCAGGTTATAAGTTGCTTCGTTAAATGGCAATTTGTACCACCACTTAAACATAATAAAAAATTTAAAAAATATATATTGATGTTAAGAATAAAGTTTTGAACTTTTAGAACAATCCTATGAACACTGTACAATCTGTCTCTGAGGAGAGTGTGAGAATTTTCCTTTTGTGTATGTGACAGAAGATGTGAGAGTTAACTATTGTATGGCCATAATTCCTTTTAATTCATAAATCTACTTTGAAATTTAAGTAAAGATCCAATAAAGAAAACCTCCCATTATCCCATGAAGATATGGATTAAATTACAGCACGTTTCCTACCAAAGGAGAACATTTTCCGTTACTCAATACTGAAGTGCTGAAACCATTAGTATACCCTTTTAGACTTAAAATGAACATATGTATTCTGTGCCTGTATCTCCCTACAGAGATCACAAATGGTGTCATATTGTAGTCTGCATCCATTAGTTACATAATGGCATCCAACCACAGGTTTGCTAATGGTTTAAATGGGAAAGCATTTTTTATTTCCAAAAAGGAAGGAAGAGACAGAGAGAACAGGAAAGTGAACAGAGGGAAAAATAAGAAAGAAGGGGAAAGAGAAGAGAAGACGAAGAGAAAGGAAGGAAGAAGAGGGATAAGGAAGAAAGAAGAACAGTGAAGACCAAAGGAGAAGAGGGGAAGAAGAGCAATATTACTTTTAAGTTCACAATAAGCTTAAAACTTTCACTCTGCTAAGAAATTTAAGTTGCGATACTACAAAGAGATATGTACAAGTCAGAAGATCGAGTATTTTGAAATTGTGGAGTGGCATGTGAGAATTAAAGGGCACATTCTATGTAACTTTATTGAAAAGATGTAGTTTTTTTATTGATAGGCAAATGATATTTATAACATTTTATAATCAGAGTATATAATCTACATTTGAATAGGACATGCTAGAGCTGTTTAAATATACAATATCTACAATTGGTTTCTTAGTGTGACTTATAGCACCATCCTGATAGTAATATTGGTGGAATCAGCCAAGAAAAAAAAGGTTGGAATGGAAACTCTGTAGTTATAAAAGATATAAACAACTGAACTTGGGGTGGGGAGAGTAATTCAAGGGCAGTATTTCAAGAATTAAAACAACATATCACCAGTTCTCTTTCTTTTTACTGTTTCAGCATATAGAAATAGAGAGGTGGAACAACTGGTTAGAATGAATTTCACAGTAATTACACATGTCTTAGTTTGACCGCTAGTATAACAGGCAGGATAATTTGAAGGACATCTGATTTAAAACAACAAAAAAATGATGGCTCCCAGGTATTGTTGGTATGTAAAAGCCAGACATTTTTACAAGAAACTTAGCTGTATTCTTGGTTACCGAATGCTGCCCTAAGCCCACCAAGCTCTGTTAACCTGTCTATTTTGTCTCTAAGAGCCACACTGAGAACAGTGACACTGATCATTATTTTCCTAGGAAAATATAGGCATATGTTCACTCATTCTGCCATGTTGCACTTAAGTAATTAAAAATTCATGTTCCAAGTAAGAAGCTGTTAAGTAGCTAATTATTTATTCTGTTTACAAGATATACCCCAACTGGTTAGGGAGAATGGATGCGAAGGGCTGAAGGAAGCATTAAGTATATTTAGGGTGAGAAGGCCCACCTCCCTCCTGGTGAGTGTATTACCAAGTGGTACAAATTGAAAGATTGCCTTAAGCTCACAAACCACCATTAAATAAATAGAATATTCACTTTGGGGAGACATAGAATATCTTTAACTGTTTATCTCCCCCTCCACCCCCCCCCCACTAAAATCTACTTCATTGTCAAAGAAACTCAACTCCTTATGCATCCAAAACTATCTTGTTGAAGGGAAGAACATTTTAAAACTGAATGGATATCATAATAGCAAAGCTTTGAAAAGAAGCATCCAAGGGAAAAATTAGATTAGAATTAAATAACCTCTATGCATTTAAAAAAATTCCAAACAAACAACGTGAAAATTAAACTGTTTTACTTAGACTAAAAATTAAAATGGCCAGCAAAAGTCACTATTGGAAGATATAAAGGCCTTAAAATTAGCAAAGTGTGTATTAATGGAATACTTGACACAATAGGAAGAAACAAACTTATGTTCTCAAAAATTAATTCAGTAACCCTGTCAATTGTCATATTATTCTTGTGATTTGCATAACGATATACAAGCTGCAGAAATGACAATGAGAAAGGCTCCTGTGAAGTACCAACGAGGACATGATGTGAAGTTTGTCACCAGGTTTTTACAGAGTGCTCTAAATAGGAAATGGTCAGAGGAGCAATCTGAGCTAAAAATGTAGTCTTAGAATACAGAAAGTAAGAAGGAACCATCTTATAGGCTTCCAATCATTACTCCAACTTCTGCTACCATGCAGATTTCTACTACTTGAAGCCAGATGTTACTAAATGATTATGATTAACTGTTGTTTGGGAAGTCTTCAATATAGGACACTCTCATCAAATAAGCAGGATATAAATACCAACATATAAAACCTGTAAATAAAAACATTTGTGTATAATACCTTAGTAAAATCTACTCACTATTACATTTTTGATAACATTTAAAAATTCTTTTAAATCATAATGATTGGCATCTATTATCACTACCTGCATGTTTTTAAAAATTGGAAGAGCAGTACAGAGTATATTTCAAATGCAATGACTTCCTTTTACCTCCAAAGGTTGATTAAAGGTTGCCAACTTTTTTTTTTCCAAATTTTTATTATCAAACTGATGTACAGAGAGGTTACAGTTTCATACGTTGGCATTGGATACATTTCTTGTACTGTTTGTTACCTCATCCCTCATTCCCCCCTCCCTCCTCCCCTTTCCATTTCCCACCATGAGGTGTTCAGTTCATTTACACCAAACAGTTTTGCAAGTATTGCTTTTGTAGTGGTTTGTCTTTTTTTACCCTGTGTCTCTCGATTTTGGTATTCCCTTTCAATTTCCTAGTTCTAATACCAGTATACATGGTTTCCAATATACTCAGATAAGATTACAGAGATAGTGTAGATACAACCACAGGAAGGTGATACAAGAACATCATCAATAGTAGAAGCTACAGATACACATGGGACGCTGAAAGTAGTTACAACTGTGATATAACAATCGTTTCCATAACATGGACTTCATTTCACTTAGCATCATCTTATGTGATCATAAGGGCATAGCTATTGGGCTCTTGTGATCCTCTGCTGTGACTTGCCTAATCCTGTGCTAATTATTCCCAATAAGGGAGACCATAGAGTCCATGTTTCTTTGGGTTTGGCTCACTTCACTTAGTATAATTTTTTCCAAGTCCTTCCATTTCCTTACAAATGGGGCAATGTCATTCTTTCTGATAGAGACATAAAATTCCATTGTGTATATGTACCACATTTTCCTGATCCATTCATCTACTGAGGGGCATCTGGGTTGGTTCCAGATTCTAGCTATGACAAATTGCGCTGCGATGAACATTGTTGTGCTGGTGGTTGCCAACTTTTGTTATTTCTAACAAAACAGCAGATATAACAATTGATGACAGTGGCAATGACAATAGAAGAAAAATGCTGACATAGGTATTGTCACAACCATATCAACATTCTTCCCATTGTGTGATTTGTAGGCATGCTTGTCACTTATTTAGAAAAATGACCATTCTAGTTTAACATAAAATGCAAAGGCATCAGTTAACCTCATAATTACAATCATCCCATGCATATCTTTTTCCTCCCTGCTTATCATTGATCTCTCCCTTGAGATATCTATCTATCTATCTATCTATCTATCTATCTATCTATCTATCTGCATATATATTTTTGTGTATGTGTGTATGTATGTGTATATGAATATATTATACATACATATCAGGGATACATTATATAGATCTATATATTTATATTAACACTCATTTTTATTATTTGGACACATTTTGTTCCTTGCAAACCATTTATTTTCATGCCGATGGCAGGTTTATCTTCCATTAATATATGTTTTGTCCAACCATCAATAAGTTTGCCTTGCTTGTTAAACTAATGTCATTGACAAAACAATTAGATGAGATATATAACCAATAAAAATACCAAAGAAACGTGTTTAGCTTTATTGAGCTGAATGCCATAAGGATTTCTTCCCCAGACACTTATAAATGTGATTGAAGAGCTATGTCTTTATGGCTAAATTCCAATGGTATTAATCAGACTTCTCCTACCACAATAGGTACCAGAGATAAGTAAACTTAAAAAAAGTAAAAACTTATTTTGACTCAGAGTTATAAAACTTTCAATTCATAGGCCCATAGGGGAATGGTACATCATACAGGAATATATGGGAATATAGATAGCAGAGTAACTTGCTCATCTGCCTCACGACAACCAAGAAAGGAAACAGAAGGAGAAGAACCAGAGTCCTGAAAGTCACTGCTTCAGTGGCCTATTGTCTTTCCTAAAATTCCAGGGTCTTTGGGGGGAATATTCAAGACCTGAAATATAATTTTGTAATATTTTGTTAAACCATCATTATAAATGGGACTCTACCATTATTAGTGTAAAATGACTTCCAGTTACAGTGCTTGGAATCATATACAATCTATTTGGGGTAGTGGTGGTGGTACAGAATACAGACATCATCTATGAGGTCATCATTGTAACTTGATTTTTTAAACTATTTTTGAGTTACCTTTTTAGTGGGTCGGTAGGGATAGCATGTATTTGACTATCATACTATGCAGACAATCTCAGTAATTTAATTCCAGTGAGAGAAAGAACAGCTGCATTTTTGCAGCTTTGTAAATACACCATGTTAGTTTTTTATTTTGAGATGTTGGTTGCACTGTGGAAGTTTTTGAATAGAGAAGCCATTTATGTAATGCCTACATTGCGAAAGCCTGTATGGTAGGAATAACTTCCCCTTACATTATCATCCAAAACAATATTTCTCTAACTTGGGGGTTTCTTTTAGAAATAGAAAGAAAAAACTTCCTCAGAAAAAAAGAAAATTTACCATCAATATTTTGGTGTAAATCATTTTATCATGTCTTTATTTATTTTTCTAATGGTAGAGAAAAAGAATAAAGGAATGGGGAATTGATGAGAAAGGACTGAAGAAGTATGATACAACAAAAAAGAAAGAATGATAGAATGGAAGTATCAACAAAGAAATTTTGCCTACCGTAATTTTGCAAAAATTGATCCATCAACTAAAATGTTAAATCATGTTGAGAATGCTTAGTCATTGTCTAGCATACAAACTTTGCTTATCATATCTTTATAATATTCCACAGGTATTGAGTATTTCTGTAGGCATACCCAAGGTTGTCAAATAAATTAGTGCCAGGATAAATTCTTGTTCACTTTCTTTCTGGCCCCCCTGCCCCGCCCCCCCCCCCCCCCGGAACTAGGACCCGAACACAAAGCCTTGCCAGGCCTTACACTTGCACAACTAGCCCTTGATTGCTTGAGCCATGCTTCCAATCCATATTTTTTAAGGTAGAATTTCAGTGAGTTTTCTGAGCATGCTGACTTTGTACTACAAACCTGTGATGAGCCCCATCGACTGGCAATTCACATCTTCAAAATTGAAAATTTAAGGGAAATTAAGTACTTTGCTCAGAATGTTATGGCAGAATGAAGCAGAGCAAGTATAAGGGCTGCTATTTTTCTGTCCTCCTTCTTGGGCTGCAACCTCTGGACTGAGAAAAAGGATCTTGTACTTCACATTTTCTGTCAGGATTAAATCACCCTTTTCCATTCAAAAAATGACAGAAATATTCCTATAAAAATTACTTGGATCAATAATTATTTACCTGATAACAGTACAAAAACTTGTAGGTTATTTACCTATACTTATTTTTAATTTTACAAATATAGGAGCCTATGTAGATGAAAATTGGTGAGGGTTATTACTTTGGACATGAACTTTTTTATGGTGAATACTGCAGAGTGAATGAGATCTCTGGAGACATAATAAAACTAGTCTAAATCACACTTCTGCATTTTTCCATAGCTTCTAAGTCTCCCCCAAAGAATACTTTCTTCCTTTTAATACCTCATAGTTCCACTTAACAGTTCCCAATTTTTAAAAGAGAAAATTTACTAACTAGAAGACACCAGAATATAGAGAATATTTAAAAGTTAAATGTAATTTGGGTTACAAAGTGAATAAAGAAGTGCTCACAAACCAAGACACAGGAACACACATAGATGTACTTAGGTTTCTGTATTAGCTACTATACATAGAGCCAAATAAATATGTAGATATTTGAAATATGTAGATATTGTATTAGCTTGGCAATAGAAAATAGATATATGCTCCATTTCAAATGGAGAATTGAGACTTGCAGTAATAAATACATTTTTAAAATTTGTTGTCAAGGTGAAGTACAGACGGGTTACACTTACATATATTATGTAGCGAATACAAATGTGTATGTTAGTGTCTTCCCAGTAGAACATTATTGCATATCCAGGAAACCCAATGATGCTTATTGCAGATGATTAGAATTAAGCTTCCAAGCAGTTATCTAGAACTCAAGTAATTGTCATGACTCATAACAAAACCCTATTAAATGTAAAGAGAGAATAATACTTTTGTTCTTACTTGAAGAACAAATAGTAAATTTGAAGTGAGAATATTTTAGGCTGCCAGGGCATAGTGCTCTCCTTAATTTATCATCAGATTTGCCTATTTCACCCCTTAATTATTGCAATAGTCGATATAGCATGAGCTGCTGAAATAACTCTGGAATAACTCTGGATCAGTGTATGTTCCTTTAGATTTTGTTTGTATTTTTACATAGCTATTGTGCCTCACAGGGAGGAAAGAAAATAAGGAGAAAAGAATAAGGGAAGGATTGGTGAGTGATATTGACGGAGCCCTAAGAATTGAAGGAAGGAGGAGGAAAAAGGAAGGGGGAAGAAAGAGAGAGAGAGAGAGAACCAGAGACAGAAAGATGACTAACCAAATTGTTCTTTGCATTTTTAAATAAAATCAAGCATGCGTTGTAGTGATTTGACTTCAGCATGATATAGTGTACCTTATCTGTAGCAATCCACTTACTTCTTCTTCTATCATTCTTTAAACAGCTCTATCTCCCTTAAAGGTACACTTGGAGAAAACAGCTACCTACACATGATAAATTAGTCCTTAACAGAATCTTATTGCCAGTAGTGGTCAAACAAATTTCAGTGAAATTAATTACTTAACTCATTTTAGGATAGAAAGACATTTATAATCAATACACTTCCCTTTCTATTCCCAGGTTTTATTCATCTGGTTTATTTTGGAGAACATAGAGCAAGGTAAACAACAAATATCATTACGTCAAATTTATAGTATAGAATTGCTATAAAGAAAATTTGATTTCACATATTTTATGCTACAAAATTAGCAGTCAAACAGGAGGAGGGAAAGCATTTCGAACTTTGGTAATTTTGATGAGGAAATACACATTCCATCTCAAATAACGAACTGTGACATTTCTGAGCAACCCACTGTAGTTATTGCTAAAATGTTACAGGAGTAGAAAGAATTCAATGCTGTATCATTTCTTTTCTTCCGAGATTTAAAAATCTAACGCATATAAACATAACAAAATGTTTTTCTGTATTTCATAAGGGAGACCGCACTCTTGGGCTTTGTTGTTGTTTTTGTTGTCCTGGTGCTTGAACTCAGGGCCTGAGCACTTTCCCTGGCTTCTTTTTGCTCTAGACTAGCATTCTACCACGTGAGCCACAGAGCCACTTCTGGCCATATATATGTGGTGCTGGGGGATCGAACCCAGGACTTCTTGTATAGGAGGCGAACACTTTACCACGAGGCCATATTCCCAGCCCGAGCAGACAGCAGTCTTTAAAGGGAGTATTACACCCATACTCTAAGAACACGATGATCTGCAGAGGCGTATGGTTAGTGGGCTATGGCTCGCAGGGGCCAGCACCCGTGTCCATCTCATGCTATATGGCTTTTGCCTTTCCATATTAAAGGATAAAGAGACACTGTCAACTTTCTATGGTCTCCACGGGGCCACATGGAGAAGGTCCTAAGCTACAGGTCTATTTTTACAGTGTAAATTAATGTTTACGGGTTTTTCTTGATCAAAAGAAAAGTGATGTCTGTTCCGTAAATTGAATGTAATACTGAATATAATATTAATTTATCTTCAGAAGAAATAGGAACCTGTCAAGATTATTTTACTTTTCTGCTGCTATGGAGAAAGACACAAAAACTTCAGATGTTATTTAAATTACAAAGTAAATAATCTACATTTTATCAGATGTATTAACCTTTAATACACAATATATATGATAATCAGCACACATAGGAACTATTCAAAAATGGTTAAAAATTAAATTTTTCATTACTCTTGTCATACAGCCAATTAATCACCCCACAGAACAACACCTCTAACAGTTCCTAGATATAATTTAAGAGATGATTCAGACTCACACAGGTGCTTGTGATTTAAAAGTATTATTATTATTAAATTTATTATTATTGCTACTATTATTTGGTTGTGAGGCTTGAACTTAGGGCCTAGGCAACTTCCACGAGCCTCTTTGTGCTCAAGGCTAGTGCTCTACCTCATGAACCACATTGCTACTTCAGTTTGTTTTTTCTTTTGAGTGGCTAATTGAAGATCAGAATCTCACAGGGACTTTTCTGCCTGTGCTGGTTTCAAACCATGATTCTGAGATCTTAGCTTCCTGAGTGGTTAGGATTACAGGCATGAGCCACAGATGCTCGGCCTTAAATTATATTTATAGTAATGTTAGCACTGAATATATTCATTTTTTACATATCTTCTTCCTATTTAGTCATACATAGGTAAATATATTATGGGTTGAAATATACACACAAAAAGTTTGCCATTTATTCATGAGAGCATTGTGGCATTCTAAAGAAAAATGAAGAGAAGCACTGTAATGTGTGTATATAAATATGAATCATTATGTAATGTTTATGTGTATGTATACTTGCTCCCTAGTATTTTTTTATTTCCTTGTGAAATTAGAACCTAGATAGCTTTATAAAGGTAAAGATTACATTAAGATGAGCATTATTTAGAAAGAAATGAACATGGATTTAATAAAAAACATATCATTCTTGAATGAATATGTAGGAAGTCCAGTTTTAATCCCCATATTTAGACTACATAATCTTGACAATTCTATACACACAAATATATATACTCATACACATATACACAAATAAACATATAGATAGACAGATAGATAATGTGTGTCTTCACCTAGCCATCTTTAATGAGAACCTGAAGAATCTTCTCTTTACTTTTTTGAAGGGCAAGTTCCCCATTTGTTAATTCTTTAAGTAGTTGTACAAAGGTATTGTCATTCAACAAGGCAGTTTATAAAAACACCAATGGTCCATCGCATTGTTAACAACAAAATATTTATTTGATCTTTATATATGTTAGACCAACAAACTAGCAAAACAAAATGGAAAACCATTGTAATGTAAAGTTTAGAAAATTGACTTAATGAAATAATTTGTTGTGGCAGTCACAAAATGAACTCAAAAGAAATGTTGTAATGTATATGAAATGGATAAAAATGCTGGAGATGTTTACAATCTCATAAAAATGAGAAACTATGATATTAAATTATATCTGCATAATGCACTCACTCATGTAAAATAAAAAGGGAAACTTGCCAAAAGCCACAGAATAATTATGATCATGGAATGTTTTTTGTTAAATCAATTTCTTTTTTTGTCTGTCTGTCAGTCTCTCTCTTTCTCTTTCTCTCTTTCTTTCTGTTTTTGCCAGTCCTGGGCTTGGACTCAGGACCCGAGCACTCTCCTTGGCTTCTTTGTGCTCAAGGCTAGCACTCTGCCACTTGAGCCACAGCGCCACTTCTGGCCTTTTCTGTTTATGTGGTGCTGAGGAATAGAACCCAGGGCTGCATGCATACTCGGCAAGCACTCTACCGTTAAGCCACATTCCCAGTCCTTAATTTGGTTTTTAAAATATACTTTTCTGCATATCATAATGTGAATATTTTACTCATGTAATCAACTTTTTAAAAATTGCTACATTTAAGCTCATTTTAAAAAGCAAGTTAATTGTATAGTTTTCATAAGTAATGCAAGTAATTAAGCACTTAAAATGTAAAGAAACTTGTGTAGTATAAAATTCTGATAATTGTGTCAAATTAAAATTTTTATTAGTATAAAGGCTGAATATATAAAACCTTCAGTGAAGACAATTTGCATTTCTATGACATTTTATACTGTGTTCTTATGTGCTGGCTGTATTCCTGGTTTACAGTTTGGTGAAGTACCCTGTTTTCCTGCTTTATCAGCTAATCTAACAAGAATTCATGATACATAGTGTAACATTGCAATTGAGTACAGTTTGTTAGATGGAAAATTATATGTGTTTTAGTTCTTTAACCCATTCCCATCCTCTGTATGCAGGAATTATGTTTAATTAAAAATCTGCTGACATATAAAGTAAAAGTTAGTCATTGGATATGCATGTCAAAATCTACCAAAAAGAATGAGCAATGAGGTTACCTATAAAGATTAATTAAACACACAGCTTATTTCAAAGGCATGACTATAACTAAATGGTAAAAAATAGTTTCCATTAATATTTTTCAAGTTACATCTAATTTAACTTATGTTATAGAATTTTCCTTGGAAACTTGGAAAAAGTTATACTAAGTGAAGTGAGCCAGACCCAAAGAAACATGGACTCTATGGTCTCCCTTATTGGGAATAATTAGTACAGGTTTAGGCAAGTCATAGCAGAGCATCACAAGGCCCAATAGCTATACCCTTATGAACACATAAGATGATGCTAAGTGAAATTAACTCCATGTTATGGAAACAATTGTTATATCACAGTTGTAACTACTTTCAACGTCCCATGTGTATATGTAGCTTCTATTATTGATGATGTTCTTGTATCACCTTCCTGTGGTTGTACCTACACTATCTCTGTAATCTCTGTAAAGTTGAGGAGCTATATGAGAGCCCCCTTTGGGATCAAGGAACTCAGTATTTCCTCGTTGTGGGAACTGATGCAAGCTGACAATAACAGGTAAGGCCATTAAGGAATCTTCCATGGTCCAAGTGAACAGCTTCTGCCATACTGAAAAGGTCAGTTTATATCTAGACATCATTCCATGAATAGGTGCAGAGGCCCAATTGTCTGGCCTGAATTTATGATTTTTCTGAAATACCCTCATCTAAGCCTTGTGTTCCAGGAACATTGTAGCCTAAATTCATATCCTTAGCCAGCTGCCGTTGGCTCACACCTGTAATCCTAGCTACTCAGGAGGCTCAGATCTGAGGACTGCGGTTCAAAGCCAGCCAGGACAGGAAAGTCCATGAGACTCCATCTCCAATGAACCACCAGAAAAGTTGAAGGGGTGCTGTGGCTCAAGTGGTAGAGCACTAGCCTTGAGCTGAAGAGCTCAGGGGCAGTGCCCAGGTCCAGAGTTCAAGCCCCACGACTGACCAAACAAACAAACAAGCAAACAGAAAACTCTTACCTCTTTGGTGAGCTGGATTAAAGAAGACTGACCATGACGAAGGGTGTAAAACTTTTGTTCATGGGCCTCATCTTCATTAAATACTGTCTTTAAATCCATAGTTTCCTGAATATTTTATTCTTTCCAGGAATATCTCATTTACTAACAGATGTACATATGTCTAGTTTGGTTAAAAAAAGTAATATACATGTATATATATCACTTAGTATTCATGTTTTCTTATATTGTGTAATTCTCATTGTCACTCCTCTTGTGAAAAGCATATCAGCAGATAGAATTTGTCTTGGAAAAATACTTTGAATATGTTTATAAGTATTTTATGATATGCAACAATTTGTTTACTTGCTAACATCTTCATTAAATGTGAAATATGTGAATTTTACTCAGTTTATATAAACTCATTTCAAAATCTACCCAATTATATGCATTTGATATTTAATATGTGTAGATGTGTATAAGAAATGTATGCATATCATTGGCCTAAATTATGTGTGAGATAATAATCTCATCAAAAGTAGTAAAATAGGGTATGATTCTGAAAACTTGTGGGATTTGCTAGTTTGGGTTTTATTTTATTTTGTTTTCTTTTTGTCAGTCTTTTAATTTTATGTTTGAGGCTGGTCTCAGGGTTTGAACTCACAAGGCCTGGGTGCTATCCACGAGCTTTCTTTGCTCAAGACTAATGCTCTCCCCCTTGAGTTATAACCGTTTCCGGCTTTTGGCTGGTTAACTGGAGATAAAAGTCTTGTGGAATTTCCTGCTCAAACTGGCTTCAAACCACAATCCTCAGATTTCAGCCTTTTCTTAGTACCTAGGATTACAGGTGTGAGCCATCAATGCTCATCCACACTTAAAACCTACAAACTTGGTTCTTGCTTCAGGCATAAAAGTAAGCCTATTTCTAGCTTGATAAAGAGGATGCTACTCATCTGACTGGAATCTCCTTAGGCAGATGTGCAGTCACTTTAAATGCCAATAATGCTCCTGTTTAATAGAGGATGTTTATAATTTCTCACATAATCAATGACAGGTTATGAAAGATTTCCTCCAAATAAAGGTAAAATTTGGTACCAATTTGTCATAATTGATCTTTGCACAGAAAAAGAAAGCCCTAAGTAGTCCTGCAGAAATACTTTTAATACCTTGTTTTTTAGTGCAGAAATTTCTTTAGGTACAATTCAATAATTTGATATGCTTATCTTGGTTTGTACAACATAGCAAACCAAATTAGTCAAACTAGTACATCTGTATGCAGATTTTTGGGGTAGTTTATAATTTTTAATCAATAATGTTACCAGGGATTAGCACACTATCAATTAAGATCAGCTCTACAAATAAAAATCAGCTCTAAAAATAAAAATAATTTTCCTCAGAATTGTTAACAAATGACTGTAGATCCTGTGGTGGAGTTGTTCTCATTTGGGAGCATTTGTCCTCAAGGGAATTTTTGGCAATCTGCAGAGTCATATTTTCCTTTTATGATTAGGAGAATGCTATTAACATTTAGTCGCTAGAAGCCAGGAATCCTGGTAAACATTTTACAATGCACAGGAGGGCCACACAGTGAAGAATTATCCAGCCTCAATTGTCTCAGTATTTTAGATGACATTCAAACAAATTTCAGCGGAAACATTTTTAGTTTTAAAAACTAACAAGCACTATATTTGCAATATTACCTCCTTATTGACAATTTGGATAGTATACAAATTATCTTTATTGGGGTGAGTTGATAATGCTTTTATGTTGCTTAATTTAGGAAAAATTATTTTATCAATGTTGTTGTTATTAAGTTGTACAAAGAAGTTACAGTTCCATAAGTCAGATCATGAGTGCAATGCTTCTTGGTCAGTATCATCTCTTCCGTCTCCCCCATTTTCTTCCTGCTTGTACATGGAATTCTAGGTTGTCTCTTGGAGACAATAACTTAACATTACTCCTTTGAAATAGGTATGTATTGCTCTTTGGTTGATTTTTCAACTTGTCTTTCATTTACAGGAATCTTACCAATGTGAGTTTAAGTGTAGTTTTAATATTTATTTTGCTTAAGGTTTGCAGAAGTCCTTGAATATGTTATTCATAATATATAATATGTGTTTCCTGAAGTACCATGGTAAAGACCTTTTCAATTAACACACACACACACAAAATCACAAACATACATACACACAAAAAATATAATTTTACATATCATTAGATACATGTAACTACACATTATAAACACATGCTATAAATATTACCTATGCAATATATATCATGCAATAAGACTATGTAATAACCAAGCAATATAAGTATCATATATGTCATATGAATAAATATCATTTGAAACATAAACATATACAACTTTATAACAAATTATCACTACAACTCAGAGCTTATATTGTAAATATAGATTTCTATGTAATTATATACAAATGTATTATAAAAAGCATACATTGCATGTTTCCAGAATCCTCTGCTCTTTCACACTGTATTTAGCTGCTCAGCTAAATTCTGCTGCTCAGTAATGATAGCGCTGTAATCAGCCTTACGCAAGTCACAAGAATTGCAATGTACAGCATTAACGTTATAAAGATGAGTAACTGATGATAAATGATCCTTTGAGGGAAAAAAGTACGAAATGTCAGAAAAGAACAGTGTTAACATTCCTAACATTGAAAGGACTATATGTATTATAAAAAAAAGAAACAATGACCACATAAAGGTACACAGCATTGGTTGAGCCCAGAATTCAGGTTCTTGGTTGCACACTTCTATGTAATACTGCTTTTCTATCTCTTGAGTAAAGAGATTCATGTCGCTCCTCTAACTCATATTCAGTTTACAAAATGAAAGAAAACCCGTAGTGCATGCTTTCCATCTCTTCTTTAAAGGCATCTTGCTATGTAGGGTGGGCAAACCAATAGATGGAGAAGTGAAGGTCTATGACTAAGACAATTGAAGGGCGGAGCAACCCTCTCCTCAGGAGGCGTCTAGTCAATGTTCTTTCAGTGTTTTGCTTGTCCTAGGAACATTTCTAAAAATAAGATCAACTCAAAAGCCAGAAGAGTCTGCCATACTAACAAAATATGTGTTCCGAGCCTACCTGGTGCTTTCGTTCTCATAGGGAGTCCTGCTAACTTTCTGATTACTCACAGAACCTCAGTGCCTCACCCATTCCTGGGGCCAAATCAAAGAAGAAAAATAAAAGGTCATCTTTGGGTCACTGCTATTCAGTTTGCCGGGCCAAGCTGAAAACCAAGGCCATTAAATATGAAAATCCAGTCATTGTCTCAGGGCTGATTCTATCCTCCCTTTCAGATCAGACCCACCATAGTCATAGCAACCCTAATAGGCGGATGTGCACTGGACCACATCATTTGCCGTGTCTTTAACTGGGAAAACTTTTGTTGAAAATATGTGTGATTAATGCCCTCAACTATTATCTCTAATTAAACAGACATGAAAAGGGGCCACTTTGTTGGCCTAGATAAGCCTATTGCATGGGTATTAATGGCAAATTCAGTCCTTGCTGAATTAATCTATTATTGCCTCTTGTCTTTGGTAACCATAACATGTTGTTGGAAGGCTGTGCAAAATTTGAGTCACTGAAACACAGCTCCACTAATCCTCTAGACACGGGTGTAAAAGAAGAGGGAAATGCTATTTAGTGCATGATTGAATGTGGTGTGCTGTTTGCATTCATATTACACAGTGGTTCTTATTTTAATGTCTGTATATCTGATTGATGTATCACCTTTCCACTATTATTCAGCAAGATCCAAAGGGCTCTTCCATCCATAATATAAATAAAACAGAGAAGAGATAGGGAGATATAAACCTTGTGTCCATTTTTCTGTACATGCCTGTGACAGAGACAGAGACAGAGGTAGAGAGAGGAAAAGAGAGGTAAAGAAGGGAGGCAAAAGACAGAGCATTTAAAGTAAAAATAAAGTTTAATAGAGATAAGCATATATCATTAAAGCCTATTCAATTCATGTAGAATATGGCTTGGATAATATAGGTATTGAAGAACAAACCTTTCCTGGTTGTGTACCTGACTTGTCATCAGATTTATATCATCTTATACATGTTTCAGTATGTATGTAAGCATAGGTTCTATCTATCCAGCCACCTGTATTTTATTTGTTTTACTACTATAAGATACTTAATTCTGGTTTTTTTTTTTTTTTTTTTTTGGCCAGTCCTGGGGCTTGGACTCAGGGCCTGAGCACTGTCCCTGGCTTCTTTTTGCTCAAGGCTAGCACTCTGCCACTTGAGCCGCAGCGCCACTTCTGGCCATTTTCTGTATATGTGGTGCTGGGGAATCGAACCCAGGGCCTCATGTATACGAGGCAGGCACTCTTGCCACTAGGCCATATCCCCAGCCCCAGATACTTAATTATGAAAATAATATATATTTATTTATTTCATTCTACTGAAGAAAACAATGTGCTTTTTGTTTATGGTTTCGTTTATCAATTTCTTGCCTCTTCTGGGCCATACCTCTATGAATATTCTATGTGTATGTTTGATTTGGTGTACATTAGAGTTTATGCACAGATTGTGCTTAATGGTAGAGTTTGGGGATGAAAATCTTTCACTTTCACAGATAATAACATTTTCATAAAGAATATGATGGTTTCTAATGGTACACATCTTTTTATGAATTAATGTTCCTTTTCTGAATAATTATTTACAGTTTCATACATAGGCAGTGGGTACATTTCTTGCACTGTTGTTACCTCCTCCCTCATTTCCCCCCTCCCCCTTTTCCTCTCCCCACAAGAGTTGTTCAGTTGGTTTATGCCAAATGGTTTTGTAAGTATTGCTTTTGGAGTCGTTTGTCTTTTTATCCTTTGTTTCTCAGTAAGAGTGGTAATTTCTTAAAAATTTAAAATTCCCTTTTTCTGATTAAACATCTTGATAAAATATCTGCTAATGTAATGACTATTTGTTTCCTTTTATTCTTAAATATTTTACAAATCCTTAGAATATATTTTTTCATATTGTTTTCTTTTTTCTTATTGGCTGGAATATTCTTTTCATATTTTAGATACTAGATCTTAGTGAACATTTTTCATGTCCAGTATTGTCTTCCTTGTTGCAAGTGATTTTTCTATCTTATTTATGAAATATCTATTGTATAAATGACATATAAGTTCAGGACTATAATTATTAACTTTATTTACTTAATTGTCATGCCTTTATCTTTTTTATTGAAAAACTTCTTGGATTAGGTACTTACAAACATTCCATTGAAGGGCATCCTAAAGACTCTAATTTTACCTTTTTAAATTGATATAATTATAGCCATAAAGGCCTGGATTTTTCTTTATATCAGAGATATCCCATTGGTGTATTGTCATTTTCCATGCCATTGCTTTCCACTACTGATCTCTCATGAAATCTTGCTCACACATTGTCCATACACATAACAATATTTTTGTAGCTATTCCATTCACAAAGTTCATTTTCTACATTGGAACAGACATAATATGGTATCAATTTGTTTTAGTTTGCTGCTGTCTTGCAATTTATAGAGTAAATCCTTTCCCTGTGTCCTTTCATTAATGAATGTTTTGGTTCTTGCCTTTAAGAATTAAGGCTTAATAATATAGTAAGAATTAAATATCTTGTGAATACAAGTAAATTGCATGTATTCCTCTATCAGCCAAGCAGCCTTATCTTACTCATGTAATCCTCATATAGAATTATCAAGGAAATCTTTGTGAAATACAAGCTAAACAAATGCGTGTTATCTTAGTCCGTTGAGGCTGATATAATTTATATTGAGCCATTCATATTCAACCAGCTTATTGTTCACTCTAGCAATAATTATTTTTGATAGAATCCAAAAATCAGTGCGTTGATAAGTTTGTTTTCTGTTGACCACGTGCTCCTCCTAGATGCCACATGTGTCCTCAAGGGCACACGGTGGAAGGAGCAAGGGAGCTTGCTCAGGCCTCTTTCATAAAAGCACTACTCGCATTATGAGGGTGGCACTCCTGGGACTTAATTGCTTCCCACCTAATATCACATTATAAGTTAGTGCCTGGCATTATGGAAATTTTTAAGACTATGAAAATCCATGACATACTAGCTCTGTGCTCACAAATTCTCAGACTCATTTTCCATGTATGACTCATAACTTCACAGTCTTTAAAGAAGTCTCTGAACCTATTGAGGATCTGGTCTTTCTTTATTCCTTCAAGGCGGTTTACCCTCCACCCACATTCTTTACCATTGTCATCTTCATTGTCTCCCAGATATTCCTCGAGCGAAACTGAACAGAAAAATTTCCCTTGTGAGTATTTGTGCTTTTCTTTCTTCATAAGTTGCACTCCTCTACGATATTTATACAGATGTCATCTGTGTCCCTGGTGATATAAGCCTAGCACATGGAAGAAACTGATCAGACATTAGAAATTCAAAATCATAATTTCAACAAAATCAGGTAAATAAGAATTGACATGAAATGTGAAATTTGAAATTATAGGTAAAATATTTCTGTGGTCCTAAATATGTTTAGATGTTGTAGTTCTGAACCATATCTGTTATGTGATCTCTTATATGTGTTAGAGATCACATAAATTTTAGATCTTAAATAAAATAATAGTATTAGTTGATGAGGCGAATTATCAGTGAGTACCACACGTTCTCATTTACCTTTTAACTGCTTGTTAACAGGTTCATCAAACTATACTCTTCAAGAAAGACAATTTAAACATATAAAGCTTTCCCAGACATAATTGCCATCTATTTATTGTCAGAATGTTATTTTGAATTCATTTTTATAATGCTGTCTATGCTTGAAGAAGGTTGACTCTTTAATTGTCATCATATTTCAGATGCGCAGTAAGAAGTCCATTAGCTCCAACCTTGTTAAAGCAGGGAGCAGGGAATACTTGCTACAATTGGAATTTCACAGTTGGTACAGAGACCAGATTTTCCTTTCTCATTAATAGCAAGTTTCTTAATGCCTGTGCTCCAATTGTTCAAAAGAAGCTTTAATGAAACAAAATTCCAGTGCTTTCTTTCAAATGCCTGCCAAACCATTGTTGGCAATAGAATTTTAAAAAAAAAGTCATAAAGTTATGGCAAAAACAACTCAGAAATTTACTTTTTTCTTAGTCTAATGTCTAATAACACCAATACCTTAAAATTGAATAGTATGTCTAATTGCTTGTTTATGTTATTTTGATGTCAAGATTTTGTGTTGGTAGTACCTGGACTACTACAAGTCAGCCATCCCTGGGAGATCACTGATGTCCTCAAGCTAACATAAGGAAGTTGCTGGCTGACTACCAAGAAGGCAGCCTGTTTCTCTCTAACAAGGTTTCTCGTTTTCCATGAGGTTGGACTGCATTTCTTTATAAGAGGGTGAAGGTATTCCAGCAAACTGAAAACAACCTGCAATTTACTGGTCAAAGCAGGTGAAGATGGCTCTCAATATTTAAAGTATAGAAAACCAGCTCCACTTATTCTAAAGATATGCTTATCTATTAATTAACCATAGGACTGTTCTATTAATGTCACAATAAACTCTAAGTCAGAAGTTTACATTTAATTTCCAACGTAGTGTCTTGTGAATGTCACTGCTGTATTGCTTTACCCTTTGTTCTTTGTCTCACCATTTTGATGCTCCCCTTTCCTTCCCTAATTTGGACATATATACAATACCCAGGGTACCAAAATCAAATACAGTGACAAGAGGAGATAAATCATAGGAAATAAAAACAAAAGAAAAAATTCACAAAGTACATTAAAAATAAAAACAACAAAGAAAAAATTTCTGTTTCCAAATCATGGAGTTCATTTTGCATAGCATCATCTTATATGTTCATATGTACATAGCTATTGTGATCCTCTGCTAGGACTATCCTAGATGTATACTAGATATTACCAATGAGGGATACCATGGGATCTGTGTTTCTTTGGGTCTGGCTTACTTCACAACATGATTTTTTTTCAAGGATTTTCATTTCCTTGTGAATGGGGTGATGTCATTCTTTCTTATGGAAGCATAGAATTCCATTGTGTATAAATACCACATTTTCTTGAAAGGTTTGGGGGTGGGGGAAGTGGGAGAAAAATGAGGGAAGGGGTAACAAGTTTGACAAGAAATGTAATCTCTAGGGCTGGGAATATGGCCTAGTGGTAGAGCGCTCGCCTCGTATACATGAAGCCCTGGGTTCGATTCCTCAGCACCACATATATAGAAAAGTGGCACTGTGGCTCAAGTGGCAGAGTGCTAGCTTTGAGCAAAGAGAAGCCAGGGACAGTGCTCAGGCCCTGAGCCCAAGGCCCAGGACTGGCAAAAAAACAAAAAAAAAAAGAAAAGAAAAGAAAAGAAAAGAAATGTTATCACTAGCTTACGAATTCAATATAAACCCTTACATATGTAACATATGTAATTCCTCTGAATATCCCCTTGGCAATGACATTAAATTAAAAAAAAGAAATTACATGGAAATCTGAAAAATTAAAAAGAGAGTTTACATTAAAGACTTTATTGTGGCTTGCTAATCTTTGGAAGGTTATTGATTACATATTCAAAGAATAGTCAGAGAAAGAACTGTATCTTTATATGACAAATAAAAATTTTAAAAAAGAAAACAGAAAGTACAAAAACTGAATGTGATACCACATTGCATAATTATTTTACAGTGGCTCCTTGAGGTTCTAGATTTCAAGCAATATAAATGTCTCTTCTACCTTACACTACAAACTTGTGTGTCATTGCTTGGGTAGCTGAATTTATTTTGGGAAACCTATATCAGGTATTATGCTTTACTGCATGACCGTGTGTGTGTGTGAGGGGGGGAGGGGTCGTTCATTTCATACATTTAGGCATTCCCCAAAAGAAATGATTCATATCTGGACAGTCAATAACATTTACCAATACTTGTTCCAGGAAATGAGATTTCAATTGGCACCTACGTTTCCTGATTCCTTCTGCATCTTAATCTCTTGAGCTTCAATTCTGAGAAATCCAAATATACTCAAGTTACTCTTACTTTGTAAAGATGAAAGGAGGCTCCACATGGTAGAAGCTTCCTGAACTTGGCAGAGACCTGTTCCCCACCGTGTACTCTGAGTTACAAGTAAGTACTCTAAATATTTAATACTCAGAAGATTGAATGTCATTTCCAAGTATTTATTACTGTTTACCATCGCCAAATCATTGAGAGGTTTTCTTGAAATGTTCAATTTTCTCTTACTTGTAGTACGTACAGAGCTCATTTTGAAAGAAGAGTGTTTATAAACTCATGCAATCATGAAAACTGAGGCCCCCAAATAAAAGCAGACAACAGCCACTTTACAATTTAAAAGCTGTAAATTTGAGGTGCCACTTTCTGATCTGTAAATTCCAAGATTTATTTCACATTATGAATGGTAAATTTAGTAAAGACAGAGACACCAGAGACTGTTTTCAAATTGTGATGTGAGAGTTAAGGTTATAAATTGAGATGATGACATGTGAAATGCACAGATATTTGGGGAGCAATAGCATACAACTAGAAGAAAACGGATGGGTCACTATGATGAAATAATTTCAGGAACAGTGAAATATTTGCTTCAATAATAGTGGAAAGCATAGGAAACTACTGCTGTTTGGGTGGGGGGGGGTAAATGTAGATTTGTTTGTTGAAGGTTAGTCTTGAGCAAAATCAACTAAAGCAAAAAGAAAAAGAAAGAAGATAAAAAAGAAATAGGAAAAGAGGAGAGGAAGGAAGAAGAAAGGGAGGGAAAGAGTGATACAGTGGAATAAATTTAACCAAGGAAATACAAGGTATGTATATTATTATTGTCAGATCTTGATAAGGGAGATTACAAAACTATATGGTGTAAACCAACTGCATAAGGAGGGAAATGGGGAAGGGGGGGAAATGAGGGAGGAGGTAACAAGTTGGATAAGAAATTATACACTGCCTTACATATGAAACTGTAACCCTTCTGTACTTCACTTTGACAATAAAGAAAAAGAGACACAAATAAATGAAAATATGTCACATCTTTACATTTGTAAGAATTGGTATCATTTAAAATTTTATGTTATCCTATGTAATATTCAGATTCAATACAATCCTAGTAAAATTCCAATGGCAATTTTTATAGAAAAGCATTGATTAAATCGCTTGAAAATTTTCCCCCCAATTTGAACTCTGGTCCTGGGTGCTGTCTCTGAGCTCTTCAGCTCCAGGCTAAAACTCTACCACTTGAGCCACAGCACTATTTCCGGTTTCTTGGTGGTTAATTGGAGACAAGAGTTTTAAGGCGCTTCCTGCCAGGTCTGGCTTGGAACTGCGATCCTCAGATCTCAGCCTCCTGAGTATCTAGGATTGCAGGCATGAGCCACTGGCTCTCCACATGAAATCATTTTTAAAGGTTATAATTATGAATTCAATCATTATACGTTTCCCTAAATTGTTCAAAATAAAGTTCCCCCAAAAGAGAAAGGGAAGGGGTGACATTGTTCAAAAAGAAAAATGTACTCTTCATCTGACTTATGCAACTGTAATTCCTTTGTACATCACCTTTACAATAGCAATAAGTAAATGAAAAGATTGAAAGAAAGAACAGAAGAAAGGACAAAGGAAGGAAGGAAGGAAGGAAGGAAAGAAGGAAGGAAAGAAACATAATTTAAAGAAGAAAACCCGATGCTGGTTGCTCATACCTGTAAACCTAGCTCATGTGGAGAATGAGCTCGGAGGAACGTTGTTTGAAGTTAGCACAGAGGGGAAAGTCTGTGAGAGCCTTATCTCAGCAGGGGCACTGTGGCTTAAGTGATGGAGTGCTAGCCTTGAATAAAATGAAGCGCATAGACCGTACCCAGGCTTTGAGGTCAAGCCCCAGGACTAAGGAAAAGAAAAACAAAATGAAGAAGGTAACTCTAAAAAAGAAATGCTCCTTTTGAACCAAAATATCCAGAATTTTAAGAAATTTCACCAGAGTTAATGTGTTTTATGTTATTTCAGGTCAATTTTAAGGAATATTTGAAGTCTTGTGGAGACACTTTAAAATAAGGACACTATCAGATAATGTTCAATTACTGATGTCATCAACATGACAGTGTTATATTTACTATTTATGTATTTAGCCATGCTGTGACTTGAATTCAAGGACTTGTGCATGGTAGGCAGGTGCTCTATCATTGAGCCATTCTCCAGACCTCATTACTTATTTTTGTACTCATTATTTATTTTCTTCGTTCTGAAGTTTGAACTCACAACTTCTCCTGATTGTGTTGTTTCACTAGCACTCCTAACACTTGAACCACACCTCCAACCCACTTTGTGCTATTCATTTAGAAATTGAGTCTTGCTGACTTTTCTGCCTATGCTGTCTGCAAACTCAATCAGGAAAATGATAACTTTACTGGAAAACTTTTTTAAACACTGTGACTTTATTTCTCACCCCACCTGATGAATATTTCTGTGAACTCCGTGGAGGAAGAAACATGAAACTCTTAAGACTGTATCTAAACTAACTCAGTGACTGCAGAAGAGAAAGGAAAGAGGCAGCAAGGAAATAATTAGACATCTTTTGTCCTTCTATATCCTTAGTATGATTTCATATTCGCCCTGTTCTATGACGTCTTAAAAAACCATTGTGTTCTTAATTGTCCCTCATATCCTCTGTGTTAACTTAGCCTGGCCTCTTCAAAACAATTGTTATTCTATGTTGAATTATCAGTTGTCTTTCTTCATAGAAAGACTCTGGGTATTTTATGGAGGGCAGAAACTTACCATACGCCCTTATATCATTTATACATAGCAAACTGCTCATCATTTAGATGATGTACAGTAATGTGTTATTGAAACTAAGGCTTTATTTTACTGTCTCAGGAATAATAAATTGATGCTGCCCTTTAAGGACAGAAGAGCTTATATCAATCTTTACAAATTATTCTAACACAAGTCCCCCAAAATAAACTGATACTAATACCTACTTTAGAAACCAGTTATCTATATTAAATAGAGAAACACATGTCTTACAGTTACTCCCTTAATATTAAAAAAAAACACACTTGGAGTAGAGAACTAAAATATATGTGTCAAGTGTTTCAGAACATTTTTAAATGTGAGAATTATTCACAGAGAATGCAGCTGAAGGAGAAGGTACTGCTCAATAATAGAGACATAAATCTTAACCATAAAGCAGAGACTAATTCAATTGTGACAAAACTTCTTGTTAGTTATTGCTTTGGATAGTGAACTTGGATATATTGAAATGCTAAGTTTTATGTCAAAATCCATTACACTATGTTAGGCTTTCTTTTTCATAGGGTAATCAAAGTTTCTGTTATAAAATCGTGATGGATGGAATGTGTTCATGTTATAGTGACAATTTCACAGCTGGAGTTGGCAGCATGCTTGTTTTCTTGTCTGGAATATTTTTTAGTAGATCTATACAAATATTGTGCTATTGAAATAGATAAATAAATATGGTACTTGAACAAGTTGATTTATAATAAATAGCTTTCCAATACATTCTTAATTTTTGTTTCACTTTATGTTTATTTCAAGGTCAGTTTGTATTGTCTGGTCATCTTAGTTCCAAAATATACATAAAGTTGAGAGGTTAAACAGGTCACAGTAGTGGCAGTTGATTGTTGTCTAGAGCAGGGCATTGGCTGTTCAGCTATGGTTGTTACCTTTGCCCTGGTATTTGATTCTTTCTTATCTTTAATCCACACTCATTTTTTTTCCTTTTGGATGAATAGTAGTGAAAAGTTGCGTCCATTACTCAGTAATAGCTTCATTAACCATGACAAGGACAGAATATTGAGAAGTTAACACACTTTGTTGCTTTCCTATCTACAGAAGAAAACGAACTGGACTATGAATTGATGGACCTATCTGGGGCCTCTGGGGAGTGAGAGGCCCTCATTCAGTTAGTCTTCCCTATCTCTTGGCTATGAGGACTTGGGCTATACATCACACCATCTTTCCAGTCATAACACGTGCTGGATTAGCATGAAGATGAAAGGAATTTACGAAGAGTCACCACCAATTTTATGTCTTTGGTAAAGTGTACAGGGATCAAAGTAGGGTCATTTTAAAACCCATATTTCAATGGCTTTTGGGACCTCCTACTTTGACAGGTCTCTCATTGGCTGAGACCTTTTTTTTCCTATTGTTTGCAGGGATCTCTTTAACCTAGCTCAGTGCGAGCTAAAGAATTATGCTTCGCCCTGTTTTCCTATTTTCCTTCATTTTTCTCCCTGCAACCCCAAATTTCCCTGCCCCACATTTAGGCCAAGGTTTCTAAGAGTGCTAAATTGTATAGATGTGTTAGTGGATGTTAGAGAAAGAATGACTTCTTTCGGTTCCCTATAACCGTGCTGCCTATTCTGAGTTTGGTGTCTCTCCTTACCATCACTACAACATTTGCCATTAGGACCAACTTCATGGTCGTGCTCCAAACTCCTGGGGATGTTATAATTTATTTTTTGCTGCCCAATCTCGAATTCCCAATGTTTTCCATACGTGAAATTTTATGTCAATGTCAAATGTAGGGAACCAATGAAATTATTTCCGTTAAAGTTGAAGGTGTCTCCTCCAATACAACACTGCATGCTTTCAATGGGATATTACTTCTAATACCAGTGAAGAGTTTTGTGGCTGCTTAATGAGTGCTTTTTATATGATAATTCAAATTTTATACACATTTACCTTATAGAAGTTAAGGGTTTTAACCATCGTCACAATCAATTTTTCTTGCATCCCTTTTGTGAGTGGCAAGGGAGAACTAAAAATCAGTTCTAATAGGATATTGTCTCCTAACTTTTTAAGTGTTCAATGTCATATTGTTAACTATAGCCACCATGATGTAATTAGGGTAAAACTTATTCAATAATTATAACTACAGTAATATATATTGAACAGTTCCCCATTTCTTCTTCCTCAATCCTCTGTCCGTCATTGTAATTTTAGCTTCTATAAGTTTGGATTATTAAGACCTAGTAAGTTTTCAGAGAGTAAAGTGCCATTTCAACATTAGATAGGTCAAAACTACACTTGGACAGGGTGAATTAAACAGGACTCTAAACATTCACACATTCCGACCAAAGGATAATGTTCTGAAGAGAGGACCACAAAGGTTCAGTAGCTTTGTAAATATGATTATATGAAATATTTTTTTCAAAATGAACTCCAAGAAATGAAATGACAGTGTTTTTGTTGTTGCTATTTAAGTTTTGTGTTCCTCCCCTCTCCCTTTGCCTATGCTTTTAACTTTTGTACTTTTTGTTTTGTATGCAAGTTTATCTGCTTCGGGTAGGGTAATGGAGACAAATGGTAGAACAAAGGGTGAACTAATTTAGCAGTGATACTCACTAGACACTACCATGGAAATAAACAACACAACTTGTGGGGGAGGCAGGTCCGAAGGGAGACATATGGGAGAAAATTACGGAAGAGGTGACACTGCTCAAAAAGAAATGTTCTCGGGGCTGGGGATATGGCCTAGTGGCAAGAGAGCTTGCCTCATATACATGAGGCCCTGGGTTCGATTCTCCAGCACCACATACACAGAAAACGGCCAGAAGGGGCGCTGTGGCTCAAGTGGCAGAGTGCTAGCCTTGAGCAAAAGGAAGCCAGGGACAGTGCTCAGGCCCTGAGTCCAAGGCCCAGGACTGGCCAAAAAAAAAAAAAAAGAAATGTTCTCGGGCTGGGAATATGGCCTAGTGGCAAGAGTGCTTGACTTGTATACATGAAGCCCTGGGTTCGATTCCCCAGCACCACATATATAGAAAACCGCCAGAAGTGGCACTGTGGCTCAAGTGGTAGAGTGCTAGCCTTGAGCAAAAAGAAGCCAGGGACAGTGCTCAGGCCCTGAGACCAAGGCCCAGGACTGGCAAAACAACAACAACAACAACAAAAAGTTCTCATTATCTGACTTGTGTAACTGTAACCCCTCTGTTCATCACCTTTACAATGAGACAAATAGCTTCCTTGGGCAAAAATCATAGGGGTGAAGAGGAGAAGCGTTAGACTAAGTCATGGGGATCTTAATTCTACAGTGTATCCTGGTTCCTGTCAAAGGAGCACAGGAAAGTACCATTGTGTAGGAAGAGACTCACTATGGACTAATTTTGAGAGAGGTATGGTCAGGCATATATAGGGGTAGGAGATCAAAGAACATTGTGAATCTAGCCTGAATATGCCATTTCTCTCCCACCATGATGAGACCCTGGGTAGTAGTGACCAGAAAAAATAATCAAACTGTTGATGAATATGAACACACACACACACACACACACACACTTGCGTTGAAGCTGATTTGAATAGAGGTCTTGTATGGGTACTGTTATTATTAACCTCCAGGGCACATTTCTACAGAATTCCAAGCTAAACTAAAGGATAATACCAGTAACAAAGGAATGATGACATCTCCCAAACCAATAATAAAATGCTATTGAAATTATTTTTTAAATTTTCATTTGCTATGCTCTCTCTTCTTGGAAAAATCAGGTTATGATTCTTTAGGTATGTAGGTTGTATTCTCAAGTACCCTGAAATAATACCACACAGCATTTCTTCTTGTATGTGAATTTGGTGGCTAATTTTATGTACCCAATTCTCTTTCACTAAGGAATACTTCTTCCCTAGGCTGTTCTAAAGCATAGGAAAATAAGCTCCACAGTCTTCTATAGTGAAGATGATCCAAACAGATTTGGACTGATAGGGTGGCAATAGCTTTGGGTTGTATCTGGGTTCACTACAATTATCTAAAGTAGTGTAAAATACATAGAAAAGAAAATACCTTTTTCAATAGATTTAGAAGGCTATTTGCACATTACATTGAATTGATTTAATTTAAATTATTATGTATGCTTTGGTATGGGAAATTTGTAAGTCAACCTACTGGGTTGTGTTAGCTCAGTCCTGCTGATTGCTATAATTTGTTTTTCTTGTTTAGTCATTCTGTTTCTCTTATAATTCTGTTTTCATATTCCATCAGTGTTGGCTTTCACTATGGCTTTTTCAATACCACATGGACAGAAGTGGCGAAGTGACCAATTTTTAGCTTTTTTTCCTTGTGAAGCAATGCATATTTTCTCACTCATTCTCTTGAGGACTTAACTTCACTTTGAAAAAAGTGTCAGATGATTCCTACAGCCTTGTCCAAAAAGAAATATCTGTAATAGATCCAGATTCAATAACCAAAATCAACAAAAAACCTGAAGTATGAACTACACAAGCTAATTCACAAAAACAACGTTGAGAATAACCATCTACTGTAACATGAGACTGTCTTTTCTCTAATGCACTGAAATCTCTTAAGAATATGCATGTACTATTATTCTAGGATCATGGGACAAGGATGCTTTTGTCCTGAGATCTCTCAAGATTTTATAGTTGAGTTTCTTTAATGAAGTGTCTTCCACTAAGTTTTGAGTTCCAGCATTTACCATTTGCGCTGCTTTGCCTCCTGTGTTCATTTTGGTTGTGATTAGAATGGATTATGGGAAACATGCATTAAATAAATTGAAAAATATGACATCAATAAGGAAGGCAATATTAGTTTCCAATTTCCAGTAATGGTATTTGGTGTGAAAGAGTAGAGCCCCATCATATACACTGAGGTAATCAGGATAAAAGATTTCTTAAAACATGTGTGGGATCATGACCACTATCTCATGGCAAGTAGCAAAGGTCTTCATTTGAATATAACATCACTCAGATTTATAGATAAGGCAAGAAGCAAGGCATATTCTTCTCCGTTAACAAATACATTGTAAGGAATTTGTAGAAACAAGGCAGTTTATGAATCAGAGAATTGCCCCAAAAGGATTAGAAGAAAATAGATAAAATAATTTTAAAAATGGATTATGAACAGCATAGCAGTTTATTTTTAAATTTTTATTGGAAATTTTATACGAGCTTTAGCAGCTAGCATCAATTCTGCTATTACTACCCTGCGAAATGCAAATTACAGCAAGCTACAGTGATTTTGAAGGTTGCTGAAATCAATACTAGACAGAGGTTAGGAGTCTTAGACAATCCAATATTCAGATGTGCAAGAGCAATGTAACTTACATATATCAGTATCTGAGGGCTATTTAAGAGCTCCAAACTTCTGTTATTCCAAAGTCTTTTTTTATAAATGTATGCATGTTTGCTTGTGAATATTCCTAAAGAGGAGAATGTAGTTAGTTCCACCTTAAATATTTCAAAATAGTTATAGCATTCTAGATTTTTTTCTAAATATCTCACAATTATTAACTTACTTTTGATTCATCACTTATAGTTTCAAAATTACCTTTTGAGTGCTGAGGTGTGTTTTTCATTTCATATATATATTTATCTTTTGACCTTCATTCTTTAACTCAAACAATTTCCAGAGCCACTCTTTCCCTCATTGTCATAAACATTTTGCTATGTAGATGAAAGGCAACCAAAGTGACAAGGGCTCGTCTCTTCAATTTGACTTCTAGGCCAATGTCAGGAAGGTAAAGAACTATTTTGCTAAATGCAAATACTAAGTAAGATTGTTGAATACTAAAGTATTTATTTGACTGTATGTAATGAAGTAACATAAATACCCATTTAAAACTATCAAAAAGCCAGGAGTAGTGATGTAGCTCCAGTGGTAGAGTGGTAACATTGAGAAAAAAAATCTTATACCAACTAAGACATGGAAATTGGAGGTTTTTCTTTGTTGTTGTTGTTTTTAATGCAGTATGCGAAGTTACTTTCAGATTTGTTTTTCCTATGATGTATCTCCTGTGTCACCCTATTTGTTTTTTGGTACCCTGGGTATTGTGTATACAGTTATCTGAACTAGAGAAGGGAAGGGGAACATCAAAATGGTGACAAAAGTCAAAAGGAGAACCAATGCAATGGTGATACTCACAAGATAATAATATGAACTCTACAACTTGGAGGAGGGGTGGGGTAGGGACAGTGGAAGAAAAATGGGAGCAGGTGTAACAAGTTTGACAAGAAATGTACTCACTGCCCTACATAAGCAACTCTAACCCCTGTGTACATGTTCTTGACAATAACATTAAGTTAATAAAAGAAGTAATTATAATTAAAATAGTATTTCCTATAGATTTTTCTACTAGTGCATATAACATAATAAAGAACAGTGTTACTTATATAATTTCATTATGACTTTTTAAAAAAGCAAAATGAAACATAATGTAATTATTCCATTTACTTCACATTTTGGACTATAGACTGTTGTTTCAATAATATTCTTTACTTTCAAGATAGTTACACATTTCTACTTTGTAGTACTTTCAGTTTGAATTTTTTAACTTTTGTCATATTTATCCATATATCCTTAAAGTGCTATGATTAGAAAGAATGAGAAAACAATGTCTTGAAAATGTGTTTTTTTTAAGCTTAAAATGCCATCAGAGTGTATTGTTCTCTTTGTAAGATTCTGAAAGAGAATAGCATTTTCAAAAGGAGGCTGGACATCCAACCCCCAATCAGATCTACAGGTACCTTTGAAAGGTCTGTACTGAATCAGATCATTGTAATCAATTTGAGTCTTACACTGAAAAAACAAGTAAAATGAATTCAAGGAAAATATGAAAGCTTCTTTTTCTAAGCAAGCTTATTTTTTTAAGGAAGTTAAACTGTATTTTTCTACAGTTTTAGAATCCTAATTCATTTGATACTCTCTAAAAATGTTATAAAGAAACTCATCTTAGGAAAAATAGATACCTATATCATTTCAAATTAAGAGGTAAATATAGGTAAATTGGACAATATTCCAATCATCACATTTCATACTTTCTAAGGAGTTGGAGATTTTAATCATTTTTCACAAGTAGATTTTCACATAGAAACAAATATTTTTAATTATTATTTTGATAAGTACACAAATACAAAAAATCAGTATTTGAATAAGTGGTTATTTACCTTACAAAACATATCAAGTTTGTTCTTCAACTAAAAATATTCTAATTTCAAAGTAGATTTTTGACTCATAAAATAAGTCTACCTTAACCAGGGCTTCTAAAAGAATGGCATTTGAAATATTTATTTATATACAACAAATAGTTTTTAAGGAACTAATCTACCTATTGTGTTGCTGTCTGGACAAAGTTGGAAACCCGAAATTAACCAGTAGTTTATCATAGTTTTCTTGGCAGTTAAAAAAAAAAAGAGTAGCTCCTGGAAAGTTAGATATATTTCACTGACATGAAACAATAAATAGTTCTTTTTAATAAAGTAGAGAATTACATACATTGCATTAGTTGGAAGAAAAAAGAAATCTGAAACAAGAATGACAAAGCAAAGGACAACAACAGTAATAATAAACTCAATAGTAACAGTGATGTGGTGAATATCAATCTATCATCAAAGTAATATTAGGATAATAGGCAAAACATGGACATGCATGTAACTTGAGAATACAAAAGTATGTATTTCGAAGTGATGTAAAGAGGGGTTATAGTTTCATATGTAAGGCAGTGGGTACATTTCTTTGTGTCATTCCTTTAATGTTACAGTGGTGTAAAGAGGGGTTAAAGTTTTATACATAAGGCAGTGAGTACATTCCTTTTCCTCCCTTGTTTTTCCCCCACCTAACACCTTCCATTTCCCACAACTACCCCCTTCCCCACTTCCCCCCTTCCATGAGTTATACAGTTGGTTTACACCATATAATCTTGTAAGTATTGCTGTTGTATTGTTTGTCTTTTTATCCTTTGTCTCTCAGTTTTGGTATTCCCTTTCCTTTCCCTAGTTCCAATACAGATATATCCAGGGTATGAAAATCAGTTACAGTGATATCAGGGGTAAAACCACGGGAAAGAAAGACAGAAAAAGGGCATAATTTCACACGGTATGTTGAGAATAACAATGATAAACCACGTGTTTCCATAACTTGTAGTCCTGTTATGTGTTCATATGGTCAGAGCTATTGAGCTATTGTGATCTTTGGATTAGGATAATCCTAGACATATACTAATTATTCCCAATGAGGGAATGATTTTCTCTGTTTTTCCCCTTCTAACCCTCTCCTTCTCAAGTTGTATAGTTCATTTCGAGCATATTGTCTACTAAATATGACTGCTGAGTCAGTTCACCCTTTCTTAGACCCTTTTTGTGCTCCCCTCACACCTCCCCAAATCAATTAAAGTTATACAGAAGAGAAAGGGTACAAAATTTTTTAAAAGTGACAAAAACAAATAAACCAAAGGAAAAAGAAAGGAAAAAAAAACTACAAACAGTGCAATAAATAAAAACCCTCTTGTTTCCATTTCTTGAAGTTTATTGTGATGAGCATAATTTTATATGGTCATCACCACAACGCTATTGAGCCATGTTATTAATCCATTTCCAGTTTTTCCTTTTGTAAATATCAGTAAGGTCTTATGTCAGCCTTCACTAAAGTGGGAACCGTAGGGTTCCGTAGGGAGAGGTAACAGTTGGGGAGATGAGAAAATCTGGTAGATTTAATAAGGTAGAGAAGAAAACCTAAAGTTAAAGTGAAGATTTACATTCTTCAGAAGTTATACTTAATGATGTTATTATAAAATTTTTTGAAGAAAATTCCATAAAATATGGTCAGAAAGAGGAAAGCAGTGGGGCTGGGGATATGGCCTAGTGGCAAGAGTGCCTGCCTCATATACATGAGGCCCTGGGTTCGATTCCCCAGCACCACATATACAGAAAATGGCCAGAAGTGGCGCTGTGGCTCAGGTGGCAGAGTGCTAGCCTTGAGCAAAAAGAAGCCAGGGACAGTGCTCAGGCCCTGAGTCCAAGGCCCAGGACTGGCCAAAAAAAAAAAAAAAAAAAAAGAAGAAAGCGTATTCTAAATATATTGACAATTGAAGTATTTGTGGAAAACGAAAACAATACAAAAGAAATAAATGTATGGCTTAGTTCTTAGGAAGATGGAGAGAAATAATCATAGATATATCATATAGAGCATTAGTTAAAACAAAATTGAAGTGGGAAAAAGTCAGATCTGAATCTCCTGAATCTAAGGCTACAGAGGTATTCACAGCAGAGTATGATTCTTAGACATCAAACAACACCCATCTATTACAGTAAGGATTACAATTCATTCCAGCATTCATATCTACCCTGAAGCATCCATTATTGATATTTTTTACCATCTGACATAGAGTCTTAAATTGGCTCTATTAAAAAGATTTCCTATAAATGCATTAGAGTGCGTTTTCAACCTGTCAATATAAATATAGTTAGTTTGAATGAAATGAAATGAGAAACATCAAAGGAAATTTGACCTGGAAAAAGATAGCAATTTTCTATGCTCATAATATTTTAAAGTATATGGTCATAACTTAATTTATTTGTTTAAATGGAGATGCTATGTGATTAAGTTTATTTGGGGACATATCTAAAGTTCTTGCTCCAAAGGGAAATTTTAAAATATTCTGAAATTACTATAGATCACACAACAGATAATTCTAATGTTTGGTTCTGACAACTCATAGTTTCTCAAGTGGCTAAATTTAGCCCTGATATACTAATTTAGCTCTTACATACTAAATTATAATTCTGCATAATATTTGCATCTATATAATGTGGATAATGTATGTAATATGTATCACGTTATTTCCATGAACATTAATATGCTGGCAAACACTCCTATAGAATTATGTTTTATATAGAGATACCTATTTCCTAGTATGAAAAAAATAAGTAATTAGGATGCTACTGAATGCTTCTTCTTGGAATAAAAGCACTACCAATAAATCTCTAAAGGTTTTACTGCATTTTCAATTGGCTGCTAGTGTCAGGGAATTTTAGTGGTTATTTTTGAAGTAAAATACAAGATTAAGTACAAATTTAGTTTAAGCTGAATTTGATTTTGCAGTCTGATTTTTCATTTGGGAGGTGGTTGAGAACCTCTTTTACATGGATGAAGTTCTTGTCTCCCAGGAAGGATTTAGTTGTATAAGTCTTTATGTTCACTAAGAGATGACGAAGGATTCGTTTCAAATATAAGCACTCCATTGAACTAGCACCTACATAAGCCTACGGGAAACATACCTGAAGCTACTGTATCTTTTGTAAATTTCACCATACTGTTATGTATTTTCTTCCCCAAAGGAAAAAAAAAACAGAAAATAAATTTGTTCATGCTAGATTTAACAATTTGAATATAAGGAAAGAGGGTGGCAGCAAAATATACCAACTTTATTCAAGTTAGAACCTTGTCTAACTGGGACTTTTACAACAGCATTCTAGTTTATTTCTCCGCCTCCAGTCTTAGATGCTTCTTACTTCAAACTGCCCGTCACTCTTCAATCTGTGCATTGGTAGTTTAAATATAAATGGAATCGTAAATCTATTTTTGTTGCTGAAAATACTCCAGAGACGTTTCCCATCACATTTAGAGTAAAACCTGAAATATGACCTGCAGCCCCTAAGCCTTTTGAGCTGGGGACTGTGCTGTCCCTATGAGGCCTAAGGGCCCGCTGACGATTGGTGCTGGTTTTCTCTTTCTCTTTCTGTTGTCTGTGAGCTAATGAGAATACAAAGATTAATTTCTCACTGGAAAGGAAAAAAATCTCTAAGACATTATCATAATGTTTATATGTAATAAGAAGTTGGCATGAAAGAGGAAAACACTTAAAGAAGATATATATATATATATGCACTCGAGAACATATATATATAGAGAGAGAGAGAGAAAGAGAGAGAGAGAGTAGAATGAGAAAGAATAAAAAGAAGAATGAACTGGGGAGAGAAAGCTTTCCCCCTTCCAGAAGGATGTGCCTGCCAGAAGTATTTAGTGGAGCCACTAACAGCTTTGTTAAGGTGCTTATCCCCCAGACACAGTTCTGAGCTATGCGCATTCAGGGGCATAGAAATGAATTCAGTGTATGCCAAGCACATAAGACAAGGTTTCCTAGGCAGGCACAGTGTTTCGACTCATCTGCATAATCCCCTTACTCTGCTCAAGAAGGAAGGAGGCGACCATGAATCCTGCGATGTCAGTCCTGACAGCTTTATTACAAAGAAGGAGCCACTCAACTCCCATGCATTCTGGCCTCGCTACTCCAAGCATGCTAGAGCTGCCCAATTAAGAGGATTCTCAGGTTTACAACTAATTTATTTCTCTCTAAGGTACAGCGGGGAGAAAGATAGAAATGATGAAACAGATTTGACTACATTAAATCATAGGTTCAATTTCATCCGTTTCTGTTGGCTGTCTCGGACTATGGGAGATTAAGAACTGGAGAAAAACAAACAAAAAAGTTTGTTTATTACTCTACAGATATACTCAACACGCACATCATCTCTCTTCCTCTCCTCCTTCTCGCCCCTGCCCCCTCCCTGTCCTGCCCCCACTCTTCTTTTTCCTTCCTGTCTTTGTCCCTCTGTCTCTCTCCTGCCTCTATTCTTCCAATAAAATAAAAATTAGACCCTTGATATTTTACAAAAATAATAATTCAGTAATGCACTCGAGTATTACAATTTATATATATATACATACATAATACATACATACATGGCTAACTACACAGCAATGACTATGTGTACATTACACTTTCAGTATAAATAGGTAAGTTTGTATTTTGATTAAAGACTTTACCTGGGCAATATCTATGAGCCATTTGAAGGCCTAGAGAAAAAATAAAAATGACTAAATGCATGAGATATTTTTCTTTATGTAATTAACTTATTTTATTTATCATGATGAACACTAGTACTAACCAGAGTCTAGAAAATGACAAAATGTCATTCTCTTAATCCATTGTACATATGTTCTAATGTGTTTATAATAGAAATAAAATGAAATAATAAATATAGTTAAAATTTTAAACAGGACTGAATACCATGAGAAGTCAAGAAACCTTCTCTGATATTACTGTGAATGTAAGAGCTATTTTTGTAAGGTTGTAAGGAAACATTATTTAGGAAGATAACACTCTGAGGATACTATATGGTAGATATATGCAGTCGTTGTCCAGGTGGTGTTATAGCTGAATACTAAGGTTTTTCTAATGGTCTCTGTGTTAAGAGATTTGTCAACCTCCTGTGATGCTATTATGAAGTGGTAGAACCTTTAGGGGCTACCGCTTGCTGGAGGTTGGTGGAAGTAAGTTGATTACTGGAAGTTTGACCTTGAAATAAATGTTAAAATCAAGTAACTCTTGTGTCCCCATTGTCTGCATTGCTATCAGAAATGAACGTCCATGTTATCAACATGATGTACTGTACAAACATGGGAACAATATATTACAACTCAGAAAGTTAAACCTATGAAATTGTGAGCATATAGGTATTTTTCCACAGAAGTTGATTATTCCAAGGATCTTGCCACAATGAAAGAATGGCATGACAAATAAGTATTTAAAAGGAAATGAAAGTAGTTTTTCTTATATAAGACATAAAACCAGAACAAAATAAAACCAGCAGAGGAAAGCACATACTAGAAAATATTTTATTAATAAGTAAATTAAATATAAATTCTGTCCCTAATCAAATACAGTGGTTATGATTTCTATATACATATGATTTAACTGTGTTTTGCAAAAGAGTATCCAGTATCTAAGTTCAATGATAATGTATTAATTTACATAATAAGTATGTTCCCTCAAGTTATTTTCGTAGGTACAATTTTTATAATGTGAGCTTTATTCAATTAAAAGTTCTGCATATGGACTTTTGAATAGAAAAGAATAGAATAAAATAGTCTATATCCGTTTTCTGGAACTATACTATTCACTAACTGTTCAGTCCTTGAAATGTGTTCCATTAAGTTGATGTTCATTTCATTCAGTCAAATGTATATACTGAGAAATTACCAGTAGCTATCATGTAGACATCAGTGTGTGCAATCTCAGATGAAAATATGTGTAAGTTGAAGACTTTCTTGAGAAAAATAATTAGCTCTTGACTTCTACCTACAGCAACCTAAAATTTTATTGTTAGTTATTTCAATGATGCATCTGGGTATATATTTGAACATAAGATATTTGATAGCTGTCTTCTGTCAAATTAAAAAATATAAAGCCATGATTTATGATAATTATTTTGTTTGAATATATGCCTTTTTAAACTAAAAATGTAGAGCTAATAAATATAGGTTGTTACTGGCTTTCATTTTCTACCTGTAATTTTCCTATATCTTTGTCCTATTTTCCCCACATTTTACAATTTACATATTTTACAATATATATAGTCCTTGATTCTGTGTGAAAACAAAGAGATATCCCTGTGAGTGGAAATGTAACTCATAGTGTATAGTTGAAAGCAATCTCATTAGCACAAGATTTCCAAAATAAACATATTAATCTAAGTGACAGTGCATTTAGATTCTTTCTACTAGATATATAAAATCTTAATCTTGCTTACATTGTCTAGATCCTGTTTCAAATATATTTTTCTCTCTTTGAAAGTGAATTTAATTTTCTGCTTTCAAAACAAATTTTCAAGACAGAAAAAAATGAATTGAATTTTTATATGTGCCAATTTAGTAGATACCAACAACATACTTATTCAACTTGATTATCCTAAAGTAAATTCAAATATAATTTTCTGGCTATTTTACCGAGGTGAACATTTATTTTAATTTCATTTCCTTAATTATGTTCAATGAGTACAAAATTAAGGCCAATGGCAATTCATATATTGAAATATAAAAATTGGTTTGTTTTTTTACCAGTACTTAACACTTTGGAACTACTTTAGTGGTGGTAAACCTCTTTTGTTTTCTAATTTTATGAAATATATTTCCATAACATTTGAAGATGAAGTAATGATTCAAATGAATCACTCTGGTTGCCAGACAAACTAGCTGGGGGACCCAGTACCTTGCAGACATCCAAAGCGGGATCTGAATCCAAGGAGACGATCATAGAGGAAAAGGGAGGAAAACGCAGGATTCACAACTTCCACCTGTAAAATTACTTAATTTCACTTATAGCCTGAGTGCAAGGAGCGATGCACATTCGTAAATTGAAACTCCATGGAGTAAGCTACGTGCTCACAGTGTCTAGATGCAACTTCACATCCCTTACCGGGTATGTTGGGAATGCCTGATTGGTCTACTCCATAACACCATCATCCGCATTCTGCTAAAGACATGCTGCCTTCCAAGAAATAAGACTCTCACTTTGTCACTGAAATTAAGCACAATAGATGCCCTTTCTCGGCTACAGTGATTGCTATAACTTTTTGCCGTGCCTTTGGAATACCACTTTGTTTTGGGGAAGCATAGGTTCACAAAATTAAGAACAAGGAAATATCCAGAAGACAACACAATGGTTTAAACACAAATGACAATAATATGAAAGCACCAGAGAGCTTCACTGGATCAACAGACCTCTGCAGGAAATGGAAGGGGATTTCAAATGTTCCCTTTTAATTCTTTTTAACATTTTTAAGATGCAATACTATTTAACCCATGTCATGAATCCATCAATAAGGAGAGCTTAATGTATTTCAGTACACGGAATGGTGTGCTCCTATACCTTCTTTTAAAGTTCATATTTTGCATGCTTATATCCTTTGAGGTTGAATGGTACAACAAAAAACAAATTCATCAAATTCTTCCTTTCTGTTGTTATGAGTTTGCATTTTCACACTCACTAGATTTGTATAAAGTACCCCTTTGTATTCGCAGTGGCTGCATTCATTCCCTGAATGAGAAATGTCAGTTGAAGAATCTGGCTTAATATAAAAAGCTACCACAAATAAGATATGAGCACTATATGTTGTGCTTGAACTTCATGTAACAAGAATTACATTACAAATTCTCAAAAGGAACCATTCAACTCAATACACCATTCACACCAATAAAGAAATAAAGAGAAAAGGGGAGAAATTGCAGTAAAAATTTCAATGTATAGCCTACAAAATTAAGGAGAAATAAGGGAAGGAGGATTACCCAATCCTAAAAGATGAGAAGATTCAACGCGGTGAGTTATACTGACCCAAACACATTATACTCAAAACCTACTTTATTGAATGGCACCTTCTTTGTATAACTACTTAAAAGTAATAGAAAGAAACATTCCTCCTCTAAAACATAATGTCTGCTAGTAAGAGAAATAGAATTCATGTAATAATGAATTTGAAAATTCACTTAGGCAGGAAATTTTAACACATTCACATTGTGATGATTATTGTGATGTAGACATCAGAAAAGAAATTGTTTGCAGGATGTGATATCCCATAGAGCTTGTTTATCAAGTGTCCCTTGAATGCTAACAAGCCTCTTTGAACAATATGAATGTGTAAGGATCTACGCTATTGAACACATTCAAAATGAGGTTTTGATTCAATTATTAAAAATTAAAGAAAGTGATGCTTTTCTAGGAAAAAACACTTAATTTGGAAAAACAGAGTCATCCAATGATTGGCAACTTGAAAGAAGAAATATAAATTGAGAAAATATAGTAATTTTAGGTATTATCCATTATAAAACTTACCATTATGATATTTCAGCATCTTCCTTACTGAATTGTCTGTCCATATGTTTATATACATTGAGGATTAAAATGAAACTCTTTCTTATATCTTAGTATACATATATGGGAAATTGACTTAAACACAATATTTCTTCATCCATTAACTTTTGTTGATTAAATTTTATGTGCTTATTTACTGTAAAATATAAGGATATAAAATTGCATACATATCATTTGTAAAACCCTAAGTGTAAGTTGTCAAACTTTTCATTTTTAACAATATTTCCAAGTAGACAAAATCAGCATTCATTCTGAAATTGTGGTTTATATTTCTTAAGTAATCTGTCTATGACAAGTTAATATTTGACATTTTCTCACAAGACTCTGACAAAATACAAAAAAAAAAGCCCAAAAGTGTGTGTTTGCAGGTTTGTACATGCATGTGTGTGTATTTGTGTATGTTTAACATTTTATATCAAGGGGCTACCACTTGACCTAAAAGGAGATTACTCATGTATACATGTAGAAAAAACTGCAAAAATGGAAGTGTAATTTTTATGTGAACAACCCCTTTAGTTCTCTGGTATTCATATACTAGAGAGCAATTACTAGGCCTTATGAGAGTTATCAATTATTTTTATTACTATGTGGTATTGAAGATTGAACCCAGAAATTACACAAGCATGACATGTACTCTACAGTATGAGTATTGTTGGCCACTGTATTAATTCATTTAAAAAGTGTCCCTTCAGCTCATTTGCTGATTAAATTTATTTTATATTCATATTTATTTAATATCTATAGATATTGAGCACCTTTATATGTGTTTATTGTTCTTTGTATATTCTCATCTCTCAAAACTGTATTTTAAATTTGGACTGCTTTTTAACTTTTTATTGTGAGTTTATTATTTCATATGTTCTTCACTGTTAAAAATGTAATCTGATATACAAATATTTTCTCATGCATGGTAGCATTCATGTTTTTGTCCTTTCATTTATTTATGAGGTTCCCTTGCATACTAAAATAAATTTTGACAAAAATCTAACTTACCAAATGTTTTGGAATCAAATAAAAGAAAGTCAAAGAACTTTTTTGTAAATGTCTGTGCTGTAGTTTTGAGTTTATTGCTATTTTGTATTCAATTTCCCCCAATTCTGTTGGGTGAAAGATTAAAAGTTTTGTTAAGTTTATTTTGTAACAGTAAAATCTTACTTAAACTTATTTGCACAATCTAGCTCTAGATTCTTTACTTTGCTAGTATTATCTAGAGCTTATTGTTCGTATTTAATACAGTCATGCTATGTCACAAGTATTAAACTTTCATAACTTGATTCCTATCACTTCAGTTTTGTAGTTTATTTTCTTTTCCATATAAGTTTCCAAGTAACTGGGTTTCTCAATACAGTAATCTAGGTAGAATTGTTAAAATAAACATGTTCTGCATATATACAATTTCAAGAACCAAGATCATAGCTATTTGCACCCTTTAAGTCCCTGAATGTAATGCCCCTCTTTGGCCTATAAATATGAAGGGTTACATTGACTGAATTTTGAATATTGAAATTGTTTTACATTTCTAGTATGAGCTTCACTTCATCCAACTGTAAAATTCATTAAATATATTGCTAAATTTAATTTTAATTGTAAAGGTGAGGTACAGAGGGTTACAGTTACATTAATCAAGTAATCAGTACACTTCATTTTGAAAAGTGTTACATCTAAATTACAAATTATATTGGTCCTATTTTTCTTTGTGAGGATTTTAAAATAGAGTAGTACTTGTTTCATGGAATGAATTGAAAAATGTATCCTGGGTTCCATATTCTAGGAATACATGGTGTTATATAGTCTAGACTCAAATAACCCAAAATTCAGAAATGCTATGAACATAGAAAAATAAAGCTAAAGTGCTATTTTTAAAGAAATAGATTTTGTTTCCTTATATTTGTAGTTAATATGATTGTTATATATTATTTATTATACATTTGTTATATCTATTATACATTCACATTTATATAGCTTGATTTTATATAAAGATAAACAATTATATTACCTATGTGTACATTTACTGTTATTGTCTTATACTTTAATAATTTACCAAGATCTTAGCAAGTAATAGACTGTTTATAATGTAATTGTTAGGTTTACAAAGGCAAAGCAGATGTCATACTCTCAAATTGATAGCTACTTTGAAAAGTTATACATGTGACTTTCATACGGGAACATAATGAACACACATCAACTGTTTAGGTCTTTACATTAACAACAAGAGTGATGGCACAGCAAGATGTCAAGAACCAAAATAGATGCTTAGGCAATAAAGAAAAGTGTTTAAATTAGATTGTAGATTTAAAAATAAGAATTTTAAACACTGATTTTTCAATATGTGACCATTTATTAAAAGTGTCATAATTTCATTCTCTAAATTTTTTATTCATTGGCCTCTATCTTCTGCAGTGAATGCTGGAGATAATTTTCTTGACTACCCTGGTGGCCCTCGATAATTAACTTCTATTTTCTCCATCGTCCATCATTTTAATCTTCCTAAATGCCCTTTTGTAGATGCCAGATATAGCTGCTGTCTTGCAAATTCTCCCTATCTTGATGTGTCTCCCCATTTCTTATCTTCCCCAAGTGCATTAGGAGATTTGCAGCTTCCATGGTTATTATCTCTGTCCACCCAGTGCAACACAGAATCAAGTGGAAATCTCCGGAGTAAAACCCTCTGCTGGGCCATCTGTTCATATAGGAAAGTATAAAGTCCTATTTACATGGGCTATATACCGCTGGAAACCACAGGGAATTCCCTCTTGGGCAAATCTGTGACACAGATATTAGCAGTGAATTTTGAAAGCCAACTTTTTTTTTTTTTAATGTGAGATAATGTAGCATCCATTAACTCAATTGGGTATGCGTACCCCTATTCCCGTTATCCACTTGTCATTTTCAGAAGCAGATGTTAAAACAAAAATTAAAATCCACTACAAAAATCAGAAATTAGCACTTGCATTTGTAGGCAAATCATCTACAGGTGGATACAGACGACGTTTTTCATTCTCACAGCTATTTGTGGGCAACTCCTCGAGACAGGTCCGTGTAATTTCTCTCAGTAACTCACCTTTTCACTTCTGCACTTTAATCCAGATTTGAGCATTCAAGGTATGTTGGAGAAAATTACTACATAAGAGGATTTTAGTACTGAGTTGATTAATTAATAAAATATTCAAAACCTGAAATAGGGATAATAGAAATTTTGTGATTTCACTTTTATTATTCAGAATGCTTAATGCTTACAGTTCCATATTACTTCTCCATAGTGCTACACAAATGGTATAATGATTTTATTCCTCATAAACATCCTAATTCTATGTAAAGCAATGTGCTCTTAATTGTCCATAGATTATTTAACCAGAGTTAACTCCGTTTGAGGAGAAAGGACAAGTAATATCTGGTGACTCTGTTTAAACATTGTGAGAAAGTTACATAGGAACTTTTTTGAAATTGTTTCTTTTATTATTTTGCCTATGATTTTATGACAATACAAACAGGTTTACCTACAGACTATTTTTTTTAGAGATAATGAAATGCTTATCTTCTTATTTGTTTCCACAATCCTGCAATCTTTAAGTGAGTGTATAACCTGCCATTTAGTATTATTTGCATTACAAGAATTCAAATTATTTAAAACATATTGCATGTCTTTTTTTTAACAAGCTCAATTTGTGGAAGGACAAAAAAAAAGAATGAAAGAGATTGCTGTGCATTTCCAACCAAAAACTAGGCATTAATGTTAAACTTTTGTGTATTTCTTGCCTTCAAATTCTTATGTAAAATTAGGGCATATAATAGACTACATGAATTTTCAAAATTAGGTAATATTTTCATATAAAGTTATGTGGATTACTAAAATTTCATTTAAGTTTCTGCATTACAAAAAGCATAATCCAAAATAGGTAAAATGATATTTTCAAAGAAATAGATTTTGTTTTCTAAAACATTTAACTATTTAAATTTTGTGAGATGTATTAATGAGATAGTTGTATTGTAAAAATTGTTTATCTTTTACTACATTATAGCCTCTTGGCTCTAAAATCTTTCATTTTAATACATATCTTTCCTAAAATGACTTTCTCTCTCCATTTCTCCCTCCCTGTTTTCTTTCTTTCATTTTCCCTCCTACTCTCCTCTTGCTTCCTTCCTTCTCCACTCTCCTTCCTTTATTTGTCATTCTCTCTCCCTTCGAACCTCCTCTTTATCCCATTGCTTCTCCCGTTTCTTTTCCTCAAATGAACTAATACAATCTTGCTAACTTAAAAATAGTTCCTCTATCCTTATAAAGCATTGCTTCAGTTTAATATTGGGAGGAATACTTTATTTAGAGCTCTCTATATAGATACTGTTTCACTGTTGTCTCACAGTATTTCTGGTAACAGCTGATTTTTGTCCATTTGTATATCATTTTCCTTTCCTTCCTATAAGTTCTGATCTTTTTTGTTTATTTTTGAGGATCAGTGTTAATGATTACATGTCTCTCTCTATATATGTACACAGACATATATGCATATATCTCTCTATCTATCTATCTATCTATCTATCTATCTATCTATCTATCTATCTATCTATTGAGAGAGAGAGACAGAGGGAGAAAGGCTTTGAGTTCTTATGGCTACCCATGTTCAGTCACTCTATCAGTATTTTGTGCTATTATAACAAAATACTTGAGATTAGAATAATTCATACTGAACAGATAGTACAAAAGAGGCTTGGAGTCCTTGTAGTCACTCTTTTAAAACAGTATCAATCCTACCCACAGAAATGGAATTCTCTTATAGATTTATTGGCATATTCTAATTTTTACAAATGAGTAAAACCAGGCAATGTGTGTTCCTTTGAGTCTGGCTTACTTCACTTAATATAATTTCTTCCAAGTCTTTCCATTTTCTTTTGAATGAGGCATAGAATTCCATTGTGTATCTACACCCCATTTTCTTGATCCATTTGTCCACTGAGGGGCATCTGATTGATTCCATATCTTAGCTATGCTAAACAGTATTGCACTGAACATGGTTGTGATAATGGTTTCAGTATGGCCAGGTTTATATGGTCAATTGGATAAATTACCAGGAATGGAATTGCTGAATCATAGGAAAATTCTATGTTTAGTACTTTGAGGAATCTCCATACTGCTTTCTGTACTGCTCCCAACAGTGTAGTAGCATTCCATTTTGGCCACATTCCCACCAACATATGTTATTGTTAGTTTTCTTGATTAAGGCCATTCTAATTGGATGAGATGTAAATGCAATGTTTTGATTTTCATTTATTTTATGGACAGAGATCTTGAACATATTTTCATGTGTCTATTAGCCATTCTTACTTCTTCTTCTGAGGAGTCTCTCTTTGTAATAATTAGAATGTGCCTATAAAACTTTAAGTAAACTCAATGGATAGTAAGACAAAAAATTACACTTGGACATGATACATAGACCAGGACTGTAAACATTATTAACACAGTAACATTAAATAAACGTAACAACAGAGAGAAAACTGAGCAAGAAGATGTGTCCAACAATGGCAGATTCACTCCCTTAACTTTCATTTTGCTGGATTTTCTTCATTTCTTCTAATATTTCAACTCTTCCTAAAGTGATTTCAAAATTGGAATCTAAAAGGGAAATATGAATTTACTGGAAATATCTTTTACTCTTTTCTTATGCTAATCATCTTTCCCAAGCACATTCTGACAAGAATTATCTTAATATAATTCTGTGTAATGTATGTATATATATAGTTCTATATGATGTATGCCTAATTACAACTTTATTCCCTTAATTATAATCTTAACATACCTTTTTATTTTTATCTTTAAATAGTTGTACAAAGGAGCTGTCATTTCCCGGAGTAGTTTACGATTACAATACATCTTGATCAATGCTAACCCTTTGAACAGTCTCAACTCCCTTTCCCCTGTCAACCATTCCGTCACTGTTCTTAGTATACGTTGGGTTTTTGACTGAATTTTCCCCCATTTTTCCTCTTCATTGGCCAGTGTCTTCTTGATACCACCCCTACTGAGTACGTACTTTCTGATATTTTATTTTGCTGAACATTAATTTTGCCTTTCCAAGGAATTATACTGCATTCTCTCTCGAATTGATTGTATTTCTGTTAGCTTTATTATCTTTTTTTTTTTTTTTTTTTGCCAGTCCTGGGCCTTGGACTCAGGGCCTGAGCACTGTCCCTGGCTTCCTTTTGCTCAAGGCTAGCACTCTGCCACTTGAGCCACAGCGCCGCTTCTGGCCGTTTTCTGTATATGTGGTGCTGGGGAATCGAACCTAGGGCCTCGTGTATCCGAGGCAGGCACTCTTGCCGCTAGGCTATATCCCCAGCCCCAAGCTTTATTATCTTTAAGGTGTTGTCCAAAGGGCTTTCAGATGAGATCAGGCGCATTCAGGGTGGTATGGCTGTATTCTCCAAAGGGCTTTCATGCCATTACATGAGTACAATTCATTTTGATGAATGTCACCACTTTTATCATTCTCATTCATGTCTCCCAACCCTAGTTTTCTAACGGAATTACCCTATTTGAGTTCTCCTCTGCACAGTCCATACTTTAGTAAATTCATTTGTGTGTATGGAAATGGCCATATATGTGTTTACATACATATTGATAACTAATTGTAGCTTACTAGTCGGCTGAAAATCCAGTGTTTCTTAGCCTATGTCCAGACACAGAGAAAATATAATGTTACAAAAAATAACTACTAATCAGCAATTTAAAAATTAGATAAACATGACTGGCCTTCCAATTCAATTTCTTTCCTAGGAAAGAAATGGACTTTCAGCACAGGTGGCTCTGACAAGGGTTTAACATTCAGTCATATCCCACCAGTGCACACGAAGGAAAATGGAAAGCAAATGCCACGCCGGGATTAGACGGTTTCTGTTCCGTCTGCTTTTCCAACTCTCATCACATGCAGACACCAGGGACTGAAACAACATCATTTTAAACTTAAAAGTAAATTTTGTCATGTGAAAATTGTGGATGAAATAAATCCTAGATAACCATGACCTTTTCTCTCAGGGAAAAATAAAAGTAAACTGGATTAAAAGGATCAAATTGCTCTACTGCTTGAAGACATGTTCAAATATTCAGGAGTGCACTGTGCATTTGTAATTTATGCATTCTTATTACACTTCTAGTTTTGCCATGAACTAATGCCAGATAAACAGATTCTCTGCAAAGTAAACTCTGCTTAAGAGATATTACGGTTGAGATGCATGCACATGAAAGCAGCAAATGTCAAGCTAAATCTGCCTCCGATTGTCCTGTTGGGGAAAAATGAACATTCCCAAATGCAGGGAAAACATCATAATCAAAGGATAGCAGGAGCAAATATTATGTGTATTTTTATCCTTGAATATCACAATCAATTATTTGAATATTAGTAAAAATTACCGAGTTTTAAAAAAGCTAGGTTCAGGTGATCTCATGAGGTTGAGATCTGAGGATCAAGGTTTTGTGCAAGCCTAGACAAACAAATCTGGGAGATTCTTTTCCACAACTAACCAGCAAAAATCTGGAAGCGGCTCAAATGGTAGAGTGCCAACTTTGAGTGAAAAAAATCAAATTAAACCACGAGACTCGGAGATCAAGCCATAGTTTATTTCCTGGTTTATATGCAAATATATATATATACATAAAATATAGATATAAATTAAATAGATAAATTGTGTATATATGCACACAGATACATATATGCATATACATAACTATATATACACATATTTATCCATACATAAATATATATATACATATGGATCTATAATTTGTATATATATTTATATTAGTTGGTGAAAACTATATTTCATTTTTAATTTCATTTACATCCAAGTATTAGAGCATTTACATATTTTCAGGGGGGTGAGTGACTAGTTGGAATGTCTCAGAGATATGTCTGCACATAGTAATGGAGTAATCCAGGGGTGAGAGGGGGGGTAGCCTTAGCTTTTGGTGTTCTTGGCTTTCCTATGCCAACACGGAACTGCCACTGTAGGAACAAGATAGAATGAGCATTGCTCCTCCATTTTGAGCAGAGCATACCCAAGTATTTTTGCTTTGATGTGACAAATGGAGCTGAACAGAAAAGGTGACCTCTGCTTCTCGGGTTCAAAGAACTTGACACATCATGAAATGCTGGTATCCCACCTTCTGAAGCTCTTGAGAAGGAGATGGACCCTGCACGCCTGTTTTCACCTGTCTGGGGGTCGGGTTCACAGCATCACAAAAGCCTGGAGAAGGAGGAAGAGGATGGGGATTCAAGTGCCAAAGGTTTTTCATTGTTCTTAGGAAGGTCTGGTAGATTTCTTTTTGCAATGTATTTTATTTGTGGCATGCCCATAGGGGGAACTCTCCTTGGTTTTGCGTTTATTAGTGAAATGATTGTCTATTCCCATTGACTTTTAGGCAGCTCAACGTCTCTTTTCTGCATCCCATTGCTCTTTTCCATGTCTAACACGTTGCTACATCTGGCTATGGTTCCAGTTACCAAATGAAGAACACCGCCCTACTGCCGTGATTTCATTTTTTCCCCCTTCTTATTTATTGTCAAAGTGATGCACAGAGAGGTTACAGTTTCATATGTTAGGCCTTGGGGACATTTCCTGTAATGTTTGTTACCTCCTCTCTCATTCCCCTTCCCCCTCCCCTTTCTATCTCCCCCATGATTTGTTCAGTTGGTTTACACCAAACAGTTTTGCAAGTATTGCTTTTGTAGTCGTTTGTCTTTTTATCCTTTGTCTCTCGATTTTGATATTCCCTTTCACTTCCCTGGTTCTAATACCAGTATAGACAGTTTCCAATGTACTCAGATAACATCCAGTGATAGTGCGGGTACAACCACAGGAAGGGGATACAAGAGGATCATCAACAATAGAAGCTACGGTTTCACATGGCATGTTGAAAGTAATTACAACCATGATATAACAGTCGTTTCCATAACATGGAGTTCATTTCACTTAGTATCATCTTATGCATTCATAAGGGCATAGCTATTAGGCTCTTGTGATCCTCTGCTGTGACTAACCTAAGCCTGTACTAATTATTCCATATGAGGGAAACCATAGTGCCATGTTTCTTTGGGTCTGGCTCACTTCACTTAGTATAATTTTTTTCAAGTCCTTTCATTTCCTTAGGAATTGGGCAATGTCATTCTTTCTGATAGAGGCATAAAATTCCATTGTGTATATGTACATTTTCCATCACTGGCCATAAAAGAAATGCAAATCAAAACAACATTGAGATTTCATCTCACCCCAGTAAGAATGTCCTTTATCAAGAAAATGAACAATAATAAATGTTGGAGGGGATGTGGCCAAAAGGGAACCCTACTTCATTGTTGGTGGGAATGTAAACTGGTTCAGCCACTCTGGCAAGCAGTATGGAGATTCCTCAGAAGGCTCAATATAGAACTCCCCTATGACCCAGCAGCCCCACTTTTGGGTATCTATCCAAAAGACCACAAACAAAATCACAGTAATGCCACCAGCACAACAATGTTCATCGCACCACAATTTGTCATAGCTAAAATATGGAACCAACCCAGATGCCCCTCAGTAGATGAATGGATCAGGAAAATGTGGTACTGCCATGATTTCTATGCAATCTGAAGCCTGTGCTCTGGTAGCACACATACCTCTTCTCTGAGTTTCTGGTCTGAAGTTTCCGCTCACTTTCATTTGGGTCTCATTTCTGTGGAAATTTTCTGTTTTCTTTGGCTTTACATTGCTTTCATCAACTGGTACTAAGTCCTTAATTAGAGCTCTTACTCTTTTAAATGCACAAGTAGCACTACACTGGGTTGCATTCATGTGATTTAGTGGAATAAATGGAAATGCGAACCCAGAATATCCAATACAACCCCAAGAAGACTTCTATGATGATATTTGTGGTCAAGACAGGGGATGTTATGTTTAATAAAAGGAGACAAAATGCAATGCTTTGAAAGATAAAAGTTATTAAAATTCTGAGCCATGGCTCCAGAGCTTCTGTGTGTCACCACTGCTTCTGTATCTTGGGTATGTATTTGTGGGAGGTAAGAGCCTTAATCTTTGGCCTTTTCAGTTTTAATATTGCTTATTTATAGTTATTATGATGAAGATATTGCCAAATCTTGATTTATATATCATATTAATGTGATGAACACTAAATATAAAATGAAAGAAAATATTACTTGATAGAATATTTTAGTTGACAAATATATTTTTGATCCAATAATTGTAAATCTGTAAAGTTATTTAAAGTAATTACATTTTAGCAAAAACTATATTGTTATCAAATGACTATATTCTTAAAAATTGTATCTAATTTCATATAGAATGTAGTAAGGAAAAAACCATGGAAGTCATTATATATCAATGCTTTCTTTTCAACATTAATCTTTGTAGAACATGCCAAACATTTTAAAAATAGTTGACTATTCTTGGCCAGTTGTTTGCATTTGTATATTTTAATTATTTTTGGAATGTTACTAATGAATAAATTAATTACTGAAATAGTTTGGGTAAAATACACTTCCTTTTTGTTTGTTCTGGTTAATGATTAGCTGATAGATATTTATTAAAAATCACTAGAAATATTAGATATGTACAAAGCTCACTAGATATACATTTCAGTATAATAAAATCTATATTATTAAAGGTAAAAGTAGTACTAAGGTCACTACTTTACAGTAATTTTACATTTTGTTTTTAAGGGGAGTATTGGGGAAGTTCTGTAATCACAAAAACAACTAGTAATCTGTGTTTTCCCTAAGCTATTTCTTCCTTAGATTTATCAGGAAACATAATTTATTTCATTTCTAACTTTCTCTTCTTCATGAGTATTATCAAATTCTCAGTATATAACTGGTACCTATGCAGCCTAAAAGGCAACTAGTGTTCTTTCTTTGATAGCAAAATCATATTAAAATATACATTGATAAAGGAGACCCAAATTGAATGATAGCTGACTTAAATGCATGCACAAGTACACACACACACACACACACACACACACACACACACACACACACGAAGCACTTACAATGACAAAATTTTATGCAAAATACCTATGTGAAGTATCCTAGAATAGCAGGCTGAGAAGAAGTGACTTCTGAGTATAAATTCTCAAATTTAAATAGCTACAATAAACTATCTGGGCAGCTGCAAGCACAGCAGTTTACAGAAGGTCACATGCTAAGTTCATACACTGAGGATGTTTCTTTGCGGTAAAATTTTAGGGGCAAATTATGAAAAGAGTTGGGAATTTAATGCACCTCGATAGTAATAATTTTGCCTTTGACACATTTGAAATCAATTGCAATTTAAAGATGCAGTTATATGCCTTTTAACCCATATTAAATATATTATGGGAAGAAAATTTCAAAGTAATTATCTCATAAGAGGTAGCTCAATTCAGTTCTTAAATATGTATTTCAAACTTCTGCCTACATGAACTTTTGGATTTAAAATTATATTTAATTCCAGTAGCTGATTTTTAAGACCCTTAAGATTTTCTCAATGAAAATGCATCTATGCATAGAAATAATTCCCACAATATAACACTTTATTATGCATTATATAAATCACCAAGAGTGATTTTTCTTCTACAGGACCTCTGGCCATGTCCAGATAAAATTTTTGTTGTCAGAGAAGCAGCATTTGATATTTAGTATGCAGGCCAAGGAGCTATTAAGCTTTCAGGAACTCACAAAACAAAAAACATTTTTTATGCAGCCAAAAATGTCAAGAATTCTGAGTGGAAACTTTGTTATAAACTAATGTTTGATAATAGTCTATTGTCAGGTCACTATGTCATAATTACAAGCCTGGACACTTCCTGTATTAATTGTTATATTAAAAATTCACAGAGTTTGTCCAAGTGGTTTAGATATGGCAGAATCTGGAATCTGAACATGGAAAATAACAAAAATTCAATCATGTGAAGAGAGGAAGGCGAAATGAAATATAATAATAATAACAATACTACATGATAGAGGTCACACACAATGAATAGGTACACCTGCAATTTCAGGTAGTCATGAAGATAATAAAGATCACATTTCAGGGCTAGTCCAGGAAAAACATTGAAGATTCAGTTTCAACATGGACACAGTGCTGTGTGCCGGTGACCCGAAATACTCAGGAGGCATAAACAGGATTGTGGTCCATATCAGCAGGAACAAAACTGAGAAACCCTCTCTGAAAAATAAGGAAAGTGAAAAGAATCATAGCTATGATGCAGTTTGTAGAGGACAACCTGATAATCATAAGATCCATAGTTTTAAGCTCAGTACTATGAAGGAGAGAGCATGTTAGCAATGTGGGAAGAAAGAAAAAGATTTTTGTGAGCATGTATTTTGAATTTCTGGATAGTGTTTAAGTAAGAAAAAATATTAAAGGTAGAATGATCCGAAAACTTTTGAACTGTGTTATGAAGGTCCTCCAATCCCAAAATAAATCGATGGTCAGTGCAATTAACAACACAAAGAGAATTCTATTCAGATATAACATGGTCAAAACTTTGAAAGTAAAATATAAAGGAAAATCTTTAACATTGTCAGGAGAAAATGATACAAATTTTAAAAAGAGAAATGATAATATAAATTGTGGAAATCTTTTTTAATAGTATAGTGGACAGAAAAAAAATCAACGTCTTTTAAAAGATAAGAAAAACACTTTAGGAGTTGACTGCAATGTCATGCATCTTTAATCCTGTTCACTAATGAGACTATGAGCAGAAAGGTCACAGTTTGAGGCAAGCATGGGAAGAGTTTTAAGACATCAACTCAAGTAATAAAAATCTGGGTCTGGTGGTATGTACCTATATTTCTAGCTATGTGGAATGTATAAACAGGATACTACAATCCATGCATTCCTAGGCAAAAAGTAGCATCTTATTTGGAAAATAGAAATAAAATTTGCTGTAGGCATGGTTCAAGTGGTAGAGTACATGCCTAGAAATTGTGAGGCTTTCTCAGTACCAACAAAATATAAATACTTTAGTCATCCCCTAACTCTATATATAACAAGAAATATTCTTAAAATGCTAGGGAAATTAGACATTTTCAAAATATGAAAATTGAATGTTTGCTAGTAATTTTCACTAGCACAAATAAATAATTATAACAATAAAATACATGTTAAATTGTACAAGACATAGTAGGCCAGAAAGGGAGAGAATTTGATAACTTTTTACAGGCAGTTCTGAAGATGGCTAGATTCTTTGTACAATACAAACATTCAGTGAACTTAAATAATGTATTGAGAATTAAAATTTAAGCATATTTATACTGAAAATGCTTTTCCAAATGACATCACTCCTAAAGGAAAGATATTTACCAAATACAACTCTTCTGAGATTAGAAGATTCAACTTGCAACTCAGCCATTTTTTAAAGTTATCTAAATGACCAAGAGGTACAAATAAATGAAATGAAAAATATTAAATAAAAAGGAAATCATCATGGTCCTTTGTCTAAAAATCATTATTCCATTAAAAACATAACAAGAAACATACAAGGCAGACAGCTTTGTTTAGTATAAGTAAAATGCTGTCCCTCGGGCACATCAGATATTACTTGGAAGATTTATTGAAAAGTGTCACTAAAGGAAAAACAATTGGATTTATGATTAGGTATAATTCAAAGAGACAGGAGCCTAGAAAAATATTTATTTGTTAAGGAAAATAGAAAGAAGTTACATTGTGTCCAGTCAAAATTTTGTCAGATGTATAAATAGAAACATCCTAAAATTCTGTTATTAGTACAAGGTCAGAGAATTAGAAGCATAGATTTCTCTCAACTCTTGAGGTAATGGATCTTAACAATACTTTGGCATAGATTTTTCCTAGGATTTTTAAAAATATGAGATGATTACATAAAATGGATATTGATGGAATTGAAATAGAAAAGGTTGATGGGGTTAAAGTTCCTAAAGGGAACTTTAGTCCCTTAGCATTTGGAAACATTGAAATATTATTTCCTCAGTATAGAAAAAAGTAGAGTAGAACACAATGTTGAAAGTAGAAATGATACTGTTACAAATATAACTCCCTAAAGGTTTTTATTTTCAAATTTAGAGCCTTGCTTTACTAGGTGACTTACACAGGACATATTATCATTGATAAGTCCATAATGATAACATTTGTTATGTCTCTCTGGTTTCCTCCAGAGGCAGTTCCAAAGAACAAGAAAAAAATTGCTCAAAACATATTGAAGGTGTAAAAAGTATAACAGTTGAATAAAAATCATAGAAACAAATAGGCAGAAGGGACATGAAACATAGGAGAAAGAAACGATAGTTTGTTCCCTTATAGTTATTGAGCCAAAAAATAATATACTGTTTAAGAAAAGGCAGAAATTATTAAAATAATACAAGTTCTGTAATCCTTAGAAGGGAATTATTAGAGGAGAGATAAGAACAATGAAAGGAATGCACACTTCATTTTTGTTTTGGTTCAAGGTGGAAAGTCCAGGTATCACTTAAAACATAAAGTTATTTCTCACAGAAAGGAAATACAGAACTGAAGCGGGGAGCTCTGGGACTTAAAGAACATGTGTAGTTATTTCCAATTGTAAAATCATTTAATAGAGTTTGAGAAAACAGCTGGTGAAAGCGGTTCTTCCTAGACATTCTGGTTTCAGGTTTTTATTTATCACACTGTGAGATCTAACACACTCCTGGGCATTTTAGATATTACCTTTTTGTGATAACAATGCACTAATAAAACATGCACGTTAGGCTGGGTGCTGGTAGCTCATGCCTGTAATCCGAGCTATGCAGGAGTCTGAAATGTGAGGATAGGGGTTTGAAGCCAGCCCTGGCAGAAAAAGATTGTAACACTCTTTTTTCCAATTAACAACAAAAAGCCAGAAGTGGAGCCTTGCCTCAAGTGATAGAGTGATGGCCTTCAGCATAAAAACTCAGGGACAGTGCCAAGGCCCCGAGTTCAAGTCCCAGGCCTACTCCCCCCCCCCCAAAAAAAAGAGCAGAAAGCATACACTTAAACATTTCACTGGGGTGGGGAAGAACGAGGTCGGTGAATTTTCAATAAGGCTCCAAGCCAACATTTTGATGCTGACATGTCTAAATGTTACAGTCCTCTCCTCAGGCATGTAATTTGAGGGTAGGTATGGAGCAAACCAATAGTGTCTTTTCAGGGTGGCTTATCTAAGAAATCTGGACTCTTGATGAGGTTGGACTTGACTTAGGTGTGAGTGCTTTTGGCAGAGGGAAATTCTGGGCTTGATTTTAGGCAGTCTCTGTTTTCACGTAGCAGTTATCTTGATGGAAGAGTCGAGAGACAGAGGTTTGCTTGTAGACTCTCCAAGCCACTCCTTCCCCAATCAATAGGCACTGAGGAAGACTTTTAGCCTGTGTCTGACATCTTTATTTTATTTATTTTAGAGAATATGTAAGAGCCTTGGAATCTTGACTTGTGTCAACAGTCAAGGGTAATTTCCGTTATCTTCACACTGTCAGTATGTTGGGTCCAATGAGGTAAGAGATGAATTCATTAGCTATTACCAGCCTTGAATTAGAGCATTGAAGATACATAAACACACAGTGGTGAGAATGATCCTGACAATAACATCTAGAACCAAAGCTGTCTTCTCACTGTTTCTTCTCAGCTGGCATGACTCTGCTCAGCCCTCCCCAGGCGCCAGAGGATGGAAAAGCCACAATCCATTCCCTAACCAATTTATTTGGAAACCTTACTTTGTTTCTAGTACAATAAGTCTGGGAAGAGTGAGCATCCCTTATATAGATCATTTATATATTACACAGGATTCAATTTAGTATCTGTAACTTTAAAGGGTTAGGTTTCTTTTCATGTTAACTTAGAAATGAATTTTCATGAAGATTTACATAAAATGATTGATATTCAATAAGGAGGATTAAAAAGCAGTGCCGGTGGCTCATACCTGTAATCCTAGCTACTCAGGAGACGGACACCTGAGGATCTTAATGAGAAGCCAACCTGGGCAGGAAAATCTGTGAGACTCTTATCTCCAATAAACCGTGCAGAAATAGCCAAAAATGGTGCTGTGTAGCTCAAGTGCGAGAGCATTATCCTTGTTATCCTTGAGCAAAGCACGCTCAGGGACAGTGCCCAATCCTTGAGTTCAAGCCCCAGGACCCGAAAAGCAAGCAAGCAAGCAAACAACAACAACAAAAACAAGGTCATGTTTGCACTGCACAGGGAAGTTATCAGTAAATGTCAAGTCACAATGAACAATTCTTCTGGTCACGGATGGTTCAACACCTGCAACCTTAGCTAGTGAGACGGTTGACATCTGGGGACTGTGGTTCAAGCATGTCATCCTGGGCAGTAATGTCCGTGAGACTTATCTCCACCATCGAAAAGGTGGAAGTGGGACTTACAGTGAGAAAGCCCAGTGAGATTGGGAAGCCCAAGCTCAGCACCTTTACAAAGGAAAAAGTATTAACAATAAAGAAGAATCTAACAATTTTATTCATTTGCTGGCATTTACTGATATGCAGAGGCAACTTCACTGCCTCACACCCACTCCTTGGCAAATATTCCTGCAGAGTTTTGACAATGGAGGAAAATGTTTTTGTTTTTTTTTGGGGGGGGGGTTGTTTGTGGGGCTTGAACTCAGGGCTTGGGCCCTGTCCCTGAACCCCTTTGTGCTCAAGGCTAGCACTCTACCGCTTGAACCACAGCGCCACTTCCCAGTTTTGAGTGTTTAATTGCCGATGAGAGTCTCCTGGGCACCTCTCTGCCGGGGCTTGCTTGCTTCTAACTGCCATGCTCAGATCTCAGCCTCCTAAGTACCCAGTCTTACAAGCATGAGCCACCAGTACCCGGCTTGGCAGTGGAGGAAGTAACTTTTCTCAGGACCATTGAACAGAATGTAGAAGTGCTGTTTTGAAAATCTCTACTCCATTCACTTACAGTGCGTGTTTGTTCACTGTGGCGTTGATGGAGTGGAATAAAACCCTTTCACAGCTTTTCTCACTGTCTTCAATAGCCTCTACGTGAACCTGTGTATTATGCTTTTTCAGTAGACAATTGCATATATTTTTAACTGGCAGATATATGTGAAATTTTATTTATGCAGGCAATGTACAAGTTCAGTCTTTGCAAATGAAGTTTTCTTTGCTAATCCTCTTTGGACACAGATTTAAATAATAATGAGTGCCGGGTAGATCGGTTGCTAAAGTCTTTATAAATATTTTGCCACGGAAAATGTCCTGTGAAGTAAGGATTATTATACCCAATTTATGGAGGAGAAAACTGACTCTGAGTGGCAGTTCATTTCTGAAGAATATATAAAGTTAGACCTAAGATATGGATTTCGTGGTTTTAGGATGCAAATTTTAATGCTTTGGTTGGTGATGGTTCTATTCTTGTTTGTTTTACCCTATTTCCCTTGGCTTCATTTGAAATTAAAAAAAAATTCCCTGGACTGTAATAGTCAACCACATTTTTCTCTTCCCAAAGCCCCTTCAAATTAAACAGATTAGAGCTTTTTAAATAATGTTTCAAAATAAAAGCCAAAACAAACCCAATTTCACTTTAGAGCAGATGTTGTAGATATGAGCTGAATTCGTTATCAAATCTGTCTCTTCTTTGTATGTTTTATTGTTGTTGGTTTTTGGAGAATGACACCAAATTAATGAATTGACTTTCAATCCCCTCCTGAAAGCATGCTTGCAGCCACAGACAGTTGGCTCAGGTGTGGTAGCAGAGCTAATTAGCAATGTGCACATGAGCTGCCCCTCAGAAGGCTGTCCACGGAATACAAATTTTGGAGTACTTAACAGTCATTCAGATGTATGCTGTGACTTCAGCATTATAAAGCCAGAGCTAGGATGCTGTGAGCTTAGGAGTTTGGATTCACCTTTGTTGGTAGACTCTGGAGAAAACTGAAAGGAAGATGGCAAATATTTTACTGATTCATTTGGAATGAATTTTTATTGTATTATTCAATAAGATGTACTTCTTTTTTTTAAAAAAAAAACAACACTTTACTTGAACTCCTTTATTTTTAAGCAATTTATTTCATTTTGGGAAGTTCCAACCATTATTTGAGTAAATTACATATACCATACCTCTCATCTGATCGAATAGCCAGTCTCTCTATTTTTTTATATTTTACTTTATTCTTATTGACAAGGTGATGAACAGAGGGGTTACAGTTACATATATAAGGCAGTGAGTACATTTCTTGTTAAACTTGTTACCTCCTCCCTCATTTTCCAACCACTTACCCTCCTCCTCAATGCCCCCTCCCCCCCCAGTTTGAGTTGCTTTAAAGCATATTGTCTTCTAAGTATTGCTGTTGCATTGGTTCACCTTTTACCTTTTGTCTCACCGTTCTGATGTTCCCCTTCCTTTTCCTGGTTCAGATAAATGTATATACAATACCCAGGTGCCAAAATCAAGTACAATGACAACAGGGGTAAAATCAGGGAAGTAAAAGGCCTAATTTCACATAGGACTTTGAAAACAACAATGATAAACCACTTATTTCCATAATTTAGAGTTCCTTTTACTTAGGATCATATATGGGATCATATGTACATAGCTATTGAGCTATTGTGATTATCGGTTTGGACTTTCCTAGACATTTACCATAGCTAAAATATGGAGCCAGTCTATATTTAAAAATAGATCAATTCTTTGACCCAGCACACAAGACCCTCCAAGGCCAGGTTCGATGCCAGATTTATTTCTGAAAATATGGTTAAGTAAAATATCTCCTCATCTTCTTAAAAATCCTTTTCACTAGAACTGTAATCTAATTCACTTCCTCTGGAATCTGAGAATATTTGTGATTTTCTTACTACACGGGAATGCAGTAGAAATGACAATGCATGACCCCTAAGTCTACATTGAAAACAAGTACCTATTTTAACTTTCACCTAGTTGACTAGAATATAAATTGTGGCTCTCTAAGTGGCTAAATAAATAGTGGGACTATGTTGAAGTTGTGCAATCTGGAGACCCAGGAAAGCCAGTGATGTGCTTCTGCCCAAGTCCAAAGGACTGAGAACCAAAGCAGTGGATGGTGTCAGACCCAGAATTGAAAGGTGTAAAAAGCAGACACTCTGATGGCCAAGAACAGAAGACAGGTATCTCTTAGCTTGTAAAGAGGAAACTTACCCCTCCTCTACCTTTCTGTTCTGTTCTCACTATCAACAGACTGAATGATGTCAGTCTTTATCAGTGATGGCAGATTTGGCTCATTATGCTTATTTGAATGTTAATCTCTTCTGAAACACACAGCTTCACCAAGAAAAGTCAGATATAAGTAAGTTCTAGATCTGCAAGTCACTAAATAATAGTCCTGACCATACTCAGATTGTTATACAATGAAGAAACCTAAAATTCACCAGCAAAGATAACATGAAGATGCTAACAGAGTCATTTCCCTTTAATGCATGTCAATTGGCACATGAGATTATCCATCACCCTGGGGGTGTTTTTCGTGCAATTTCAAAGTATTTCCATGTTATCTGTGCTTATGAGCACTTTAGGTTTCCCTGTTGTTTAACAACCTCATCATAGTCACACTATTTATTTGGTCACTTAGAGATCCACAATTTATATTCTAGTCAACAAGATGTACTTCTTGCATAATAATAATTGTATTGCATTAACAGGCCATTCTTTTTTGGTTGATTCAATGCACAACCCTCAGGATATATTTATATGTGTGCTGGCTTGTTTTTTTTTTTTAGTAGCTAGTGTCAAATTAGATGCTAGTATGATATGACAAACATGACTAGTATTCCATTTTTAATGCAGTGTCTACACCTTAGCTTTAATAATTCCTCTCATTATGGCATTTTGCTATTTTGTGGACCGAATTGAAACAAAAAGAGAAACAGACACAATAATCTCTGTCAGAAAGATGGAAATTAAAGTAATATATCCCATACTCTGTATTCCAGTTGGAACATGATAATTTAGATTACGACAAACTGGCTTACTGATGTGAGGATTCTGTTAGAATTGTGTAGTTACAAGCAGCAATTGGACATTCTCATACTTCCTCTGTCAGAAAGAGCTTACTTAGTGTACAGAAGTGAGAAGGAAGAAGGAATTGATTATACCAACAAAAGTTTTCCAAAGGGGAATCAAAATATTTCTTCTAAATCCATCAAATAATTTCGGTACCATTGAAATTGTTAAATTTTCTATTCTATAGTAGGATAACATTTTACTTTGTGTTAAAATTTAGATCTCAAATACCTTCCACAAGCCCATATGCTAAAGGTTTGTCCACCAGTCTGTGGCACTATTTTGGTGGTTTTTCAGTCTTTAAAAGGTAGAGTATTGTTGGATAAAGTTAGATCATTTAGAGAGGATGCTTCAAGGAGATATTTGGTCCCTGATATTTAATGGAGACCGAGACAAGAGAGACAGAGACAGAGGGAGATAGAAACAGTGGAAGAGAAAGAAAAGACGGAAAAAAAGGATAGAGAAAAGGAGAGAAAGAGCAGAAGAGAGACAGTGGGAAAGAAAGAAAGGGACATGACTTAAGATATTTTTCAAAATTATACTAAATTTGAATGATTTACTTAGCTTGAATTTAAAGCATGTTGCATAAGTCAGTACTTAAAAAGATCTCTTCAGGTCCCTGTTAGGAACTTAATTACCTATGTGATTGTTAACAAACCATCTAACTTTTATAATCTTTCTTTGATATAAGTTTTGCCTTTGATATAAATTAATAAATTGCTTATTAATTAATTAGTATATCAATTCCATAAATAATTATCAATCATTTGCTATAAGCGTATCATTTTCTGAACCCATAGGAATCAATGCTAAATTTGTAGTATTTAATATTTTCTGTTATTTTAACAGAGTTGTACAAATGATTAAAAAAAGAGTAAATTACCTCATCATATCATATGTCATTCATCTACATGAAAGGAAAATATAACTGATTATTTCTTACATGCTGGTAGTATATTTTTAGTGATGTATTGTGCCTGTGTCAGTTAAGCTATGAGCCTCTTTGAGCCATTAGTTAGTTAGTAATTATTGCACACTTTGAGCATACTCAGAGAAATTCAACCTGTGGGAAATATGCCTGTAACTTGTGAGCAGAATTAAAACCTTCAACCTAAACTCACAAATGCATTAGTCATACAGTTGTGGTACATAAATCATTTTTTAAAATAGACATAAATTGGCCAGTGAATCAGTGTCTCTTCAGATAACCAATCTTGGACAATTATATAACATTATGTATAATTTTGCAGTAGTTTATTTTTTTACATACAATCAAATAACATCATGAATTGAAAATTAGAAAAAAAATCTGAGTATTTTACTTTGTTTTAGATTTCTGGAAGATGAATACTAAAACATTTTATGCCAATACAAAATGGGTGTTGGACTCATTATTAGAGAATGCTAAGCAACTCATTTATTTTACTCAACATGGCTCATTTTGCATATGAATATTCATTTATCAAACACTCTAAAGCCACTGCTCCCAATAAAACAATAGTCACTTTTAGAGCAAACTTTTTTTTAAGCTTGCAAGTCAGTAAGAAGAATAAAGCTTTACCTTCATTTCATTTCTTCAGATAGCTGGGGATTTTTTCTCATTATTTTGATTAACTTTCAAACAGAGCAATACCAATAGTCTAGAAAAATCCCAACAGAACTGAAACAAGAATACTCTCACATTTTGGTAAGGCAGGCAGGGAAAATTACTCTCAAGTAAGCTGGAAAACAGAAAATTGTTGAAGTAACAATTGATGATTTAGGAAAGAATGAAGTAGATTATTGTAATTTGCATAATATGTAAGCTGTTATTTTCCAAACCATCAATGAAAATGCAATAGCCTATTTTTTTCTGACTTTAGAAAAAAATTGCCTGTAGATTTTGTAAACTGAAGTAAAGAGTATTTTCTGAAATATTTCTGAATATTTTCTGTGATATGTACATATCATATATGTACAGCTAAACAGAGTTTACCAAAGAAAAACCTATCATTGGAGCAAAGTGGGAATAGAACACTCTCAGATATGAGGGAAGCCTCTCTTCTGACTGCAGAAAGCCATTCTCTTTTCCAACTGTGCTCCAAATTGTCTCTAAACTGACTTCTTTTACCTTCCATTATCCTTTACTGTGGTGATTTCTTCGCAGAAAGAATTGTAATATGTTACTATTTTTCCTATCATGCATTTTTAATGTTATCGTAACAGGGTTGTGCAGAATGGCTTCAGTTAATCAGTCAAATAAAGATATAACGTTTCCTTTTTGTACCTGAATTCTTTCTCATTATGTTTAATATGTGGGAATCACCATTATTTTTGCATATACATATACATATTACTGCTGCATAATATTTCCCTACTTATATAGAGAGATGTATGTCAATTCTACTGAAAATACGGCTTGTGGTTAGGGGTAAATACTGGCATTTTGAGTGCCCTTTATACATATTTTAAAACTTCCTCATATAAAACATTAAATCAAAATGGAGAACTTGATTGGAAAAGTTTAACTTAATGTCAAGAATTACTGAAATTCTATAGCCATTAAAATTAAGAAAATAATATTCATATACAAATATGTAAAAATAGTATATTATATGTAAATACTATTTGCATAAGTTCATATAAATAATATCCATAAAAGATCATCTAGACACAGAAAGTTGAGTGGATTTTTTAAATGATACATTCAAGCACAAGTTGATAAGAAACTAGAATTATATTTGAAAGTTGTTTTACACTGGGAATACATACTAGAAAATTATAGTGCATGTTTGACACATTATAATTCTTGATGAGATCATAGTTACTAAAAACTTGGCTACACAGATTTGATATTAGTGTATTTCATAAGTATTATGAGTGCTATTCAGCAATTTAAAACTTAAAGAATAGTAATATAGATGGAGTTGAATTTGATCAAAAGACAGTATATGCAACTAATAAATGTCATAATGAAAGTCCCTTGTGGGATAAATTTGGGTAATAAAATGATAGAGACCTCTCTCTTTTGGTGTTTAATTTTTGAGGCTGTTCTCTTCTTTATGTATGATGTATTCATCTTGTACCTTCAGAAGGGTGGGGAAGGGTACAGGGGTGGAGACAAGAGGAGGAGGCAGGGACCCAGAGAAGGTTGAGGGAACAAGAGCCACTGTAGGAAAGGAAATGCACTCATTACCTGATTCATGTAATTGTAATCCTTCAGGAAATCACTTCTAGAATAACAATAAACTAAATTAATAAAAAAGAAAATGCTTTATTTAAATTGTGTAACACAGTTGAAAATTGAGACTGATATATTCAGGTTGTGTCAAACAATAAAATAACAATTGAACTTCATTGGGGGTATAGCTCAATGAAAGAAAAAAATGATAAAATTAAGACTGAAAAGCTCAGCTCCATCCATCCGGGACTGTTGTTACACTTCCGGCTCTACTTCCCAGTGCGTCTCAACATCTGAGAATCGCTTTGCTAGGGCTTCTTTTCTGGGATCCTAAACATGCTGAAAACCTTAGCAATCCACAACTTGATGCTTCTCCACTCTTGAAAAACTGGCAATGTTTTTGGAAGATCTTTTTATTACATATATTTTTGGATCTTAAAGAAAAGTACCACATTTTAATTTTGTTATTCTTTTTTATTCTTCAAGTAAGGTATTTTGAATACCTATAGACTTATTATTATGACATAGGTGGAAGTTAAATGCATAATTAAAGTTCTTAGTACATATTCAGATACTAATTTGCTGAATGGGAACTTTTTAGTGTAACAACCTATTTTTTTTGTCAGTCCTGGGGCTTGAACTCAGGGCCTGAGTACTGTCCCGGGCTTCTTTTTGCTCAAGGCTAGCACTCTGCCACTTGAGCCACAGCACCACTTCTGTCTTTTTCTACATATGTGGTGCTGAGGAATTGAATCCAGAGTTTCATGTATACGAGGCAAGCACTTTACCACTGAGCCATATTCCCTCACTACTATGTAATAGATTCCTAGCCACTGAAACATAGAGTAAAACTCTCATATTATTCTTTGGAAATAACATGATATTAAACAAACTCTAATATAGAACATAAAGGTGAATTCTCAGAAAAATGCTCAATTATTAAGAAATATAACTGCAAATTCATTAGGGTGATATTATCTCTCAGATGTTTTTAGATAGATTAGCAAAATAATAATAATAAAGAAAATGCCCTGAAGGTATGTCTTTATCTTTATCTCCACAGGACAGAAGGAAAAGCAACTGGAATACCTCTTATAAAGACACTAATCTCACACATAACAGTCTTTTACTCCATAATATTTCATGTCCTGTTATTTTCAACACTTGAGACTTGAACTTCCATTAGTGAATAGTGTGCTGACCCTAATATTCAAACCACAGCAAGTTGCAATTATTAGGAATAGAAGAATACAATTATACTTCCTGAGAGGAACAAAGATAGGAGGCAGGAAAGTATCTGTGAAATGGAAATCAGGAAATTGTGTTAAAAAGATGCAAAAACAAATCACTTTATGGGACCATCAGACAGCTTTTTATTTTCAAACCAACAGTTAGGTTCATTCTAGGCTTCAACTTACCAACTTGGTTTGAAATTTTAATTTCTTCCAAACATTTTCTATATGTGCAACTTAAGGCTATTATCAAGTCTGAAAAATAGATTTGGAACTAAGCAATATTATATCTCTAGGAGAAGGAAGTGTTTTCATTTTTGTAGTGCTTAGTCATTTCACTTCTACATGTTCTTACCTGCTTGACAACTTTTTTGATGCGGCTTTGGGAAAATGGAAACTAAGAAAAAGAGAATTATGCAGTGACAACTTATTGATGAGAATTGGAAAAAGGGAAACTAAGAAAAATGGAATTATTCAGTGATTTTGGTTCTTGTTTTGTTTGAGCCATTAATTTTAATCAGGCCTGTAGGTTATAGACATTATATAAGCAAAAGAAGTTCAGAACACACAGGAAAAATCAGTCCTAAAGAAAATTTCAAATTTTATTTGCAAGTTATTTTTTGCAAGCCCTGCTAAATGGTGAAAGCCGGTTTCTAAGAATTTCATAAGACATCATGTGCCCAGAAATTTCCTACTGAAGGCTTGTAGCTATAGCATATCACGTCCATATAAAGTTGAAGACTTTATCTGAAATGAGCTTCTGAACCTTTCAAGGTTTGTAACATAGTTTTGGAATGAAACACATTTTCATTTGTCACAATCTATAATGTGGAAATAGCCTTTGAGTGAACCAATGTCATTTGTGACAGTCAGTCTGGCATTAGTAAAACATTTATATTTTTTTCTAAAAACCCATCAATCTAAGAAATGAAAGTCAGGGCAGTTGATAGACTCTACCTACATTCCAGTGTGTTAATGGATTTTTGTCAATAAGTAATACAAGCATGAGTCATTGTAGCACACACACAGTATGTGAGTGTATAGGTATGTGTTCACTTGGTAAAGCAGTATTCAATTCTTTGACAAATGAAAATTCTCTCTTTTCTCCCTACCAATTTAGAATATCTTTGCAAAAATAAATACTAGCTTAGTTCAAAGTTGAAAGTTCGTGTTCAAAGTAAAATTATGATGAGTGCAGTTAGTGATAAGTATAGCATTTACAGGGCAGAATTCAAAGAGTATAACTTCTTTGAAGAAGGAGCTCATAGTCAACAAGAGACTTGCACTTGAAAGTATAGGGAAATGGTGAGGGGAGGGAGAGAGGTAGGTGAATGAAGAGAGGAGCGGGGGGAGAATGTAGTCATGATATTCAATGAAACTAACAAAACTGAGGGAGGATTTGGGGATCAGAGAGATAGAGAATGATGGAAGGGGTGACATCAATCAAGATGTATTGTACTTATAAAGTGATTTGTTGAATGGTAACTCCTTTCTACAACTACTTGAAATAATAAAAGATAAGATTAAAAAAATGAAACCACATGAGTAAATGAAAGCTAGGTCTTATGTGTTAACATATTCCAATGTAACTAATAAGCATTTCATTTTGAAATACATTACATTTCCCAAAGTGTGACATGGAGTAGGGATTTACCAAATGCTTTCATCCAAAAGTGAATGGCTTAAAAATATCAGAGTAAGGAAATTTCAGGGAATTTAATAAGAAATAAAATACCAAACTTTAGAGGAAGCCACCTTTTATACCTTTTAACCACTTAAAATGTATAATGAAGTTAAATTGTCTTGCAGGCAAACAAAAATTAATTATTCACTAACAGTTTTCCTAACTTTAAGACTAAATTGTGCTTGATTTATCATGCTCGTTGTTATTTTGTTTTTATTTCATGTGTATGTGAATATTTATTGAATTTTTTAAACAAACTAGTACTTGAAAAGTAAATGTTCAATCAAAAATATTTTGTCACAATAAATGTCAAAACATTTTCCAGTTCAAGCTATCATTTTTAAATATTTTAAAAAGTCAACCATGGTGGTTCATGACAATACTCAGAGCTCCTTATTTGGAGGATTGCAGGGCAAGTCTAGAAACAGGCAGAAAAGTCAGTGAGACATTATCAGGAAGATAACTAAAACAAGCAGGGCTAGAGCTACAGCTCAGCTTATAGACTAAATGCCTTTTGAGCTCAAATCCTCATACTGACAAGTTCTATTTTTAAATCTTTTGAAATTTTTATTGTTATTATAAAGATGATATATGAAAGGGTTAGTTACATAATGTTAAAAGTATTTATAATGCCTCAAAAGAATTCAAGTCTTCCTGTGACTCTGATACAATGATTTTAATAATGATTTCAAATTAGCTCTAATTAAAAAAATAAAGCTACCTTACGGCAGCAATATAGGCTACGTGACTTACCAAGAATGTTGAGACCATATGTTCTACATTTCTCAATGATCCATGCATATTAAATAGCTTGTATAAGATGTAACATAACAGTGTCTGAAATATAAGTAATCTGTAAAAAGACAATTAAATCAATTAGCATTAGATTGTTTGGGGAAAATTGCTATTTCTAAGAGATATATGTGTTTTTGCTCATTGTCTTTCATATATGTTTTCCTCTAATATTTTTATCAACCTTGTTGATATGTCCTCATTTCAGTTTTATATATCAGAAAACAGGGTATCAGAATTCATGTAGCTTGTTTAACATTACGAGTCTAGCTCGCTGGAGATCTAGGATTTTGCATCCACTTTCTTTTCAGAACTTCATTACTCTAATTTTTAGCACATTGTTCAGATTCCTACTTTCATATTGTTTCTCCTTAGTCTTTCATCTTTATATATATATATATGTATATATATATTGCGTGAATGTCAATAAACCTACTGACTTTTGGATATGATGAAAGGAAATGATAGATAAGATCAGTAGAGTAATAGAAAAATTAATTCATTAATGCCTTGATGTCAGTATTGGATACCCATTTACATATTAAACTAATAAAAATGAGTACAAACTTTTGCAAACTGACCATAGTGAGTATAAAATTTTATAATATATTTTAAAGGTATTAGACTTAAAATTTAATGTTCATTTTACTATGATCATTTCCTTAAAGTCACCTTTACTTTTAAAAATCATATTGCCTTTCATAAGTTGTTCCATTTCTTTTTTATTAATTAATTAATTTCTTTGTTATCAAAGTCATGTACTGAGGGGTTACAGTTTCATACATAAGTACATTTCTTATTAAACTGGTTACCTCCTTCCTCATTTTTCTTCCACCTTTCCCCCTCCTTAACAACCCCCTCCTCCCACTGGTTGTACATTTGAGTTAGAGCATACAGTTTTGTAAGTTTTGCTGTTGCATTGGTTTGCCTTTTGCCCTTTGTCTCTCCATTTTGATGTCCCCCTACCCTTCCCTGGTTCCAATAAATGTATATACAATACCTAGGGTACCAAAATCAGTCACAGGGGAAAAACCATGGAGAAGAAAGACAAAATAAAATGGCATCACTTCATATGGTACATTGAACATAACAAGCACAATGATAAACCGCTTATTTCTATCATTTGGAGTTCATTTTGCTTAAGTGTTCATATGGACATAGCTATTGAGCTATGTTGATCTCCCCCACAATTTTCCTCCATCCTGTTGTTCTATTTGTACACCTCTGTTTTTTCTGATGAGATTCACGTATATTTTTATATTTTATATATTTAATTTTTATTTTTATATTTAATTTTATTTTATAATGTGAGATTTTTGATACGACTACTACTTTTTCCTGGTAGTTATCTCATCTACCCCATTTTCTCTTTCTTCTAAAACTATATTAATTTTTGCTTATATCAGTAAAAATAGCCCCCAAAATATTATCCCTGCTTCAATTTAAATCCATAGAAGATTTATTCTATACACTTCAATCAGTATGATCCTCAAAAAATAAATGATTACACTATCTTACTTAATAACTTAAATAGCATTTAATTGTATTTAAAAGGATAAAAACTGGTCATTGAGGCACAAAGCCTTTGTTGTTCTTTGACAAGCTTACCTCTGTGCACATTTAGCATTCACTTTAACAGTGGCAAATGTGCATTCTTAGATGCACTGGTTTGGTTTTATATCTTCTCCTGTAATACCCAAAGAATATTTCACTTCTAGGACTTTTACACTACTTGAAACCCTTTTCACCTATACCTTTCGATGCTTCATGCATTCTATTTTTTTTTTTTTTTTTGGCCAGTCCTGGGCCTTGGACTCAGGGCCTGAGCACTGTCCCTGGCTTCTTCCCTCTCAAGGCTAGCACTCTGCCACTTGAGCCACAGCGCCCCTTCTGGCCATTTTCTGTATATGTGGTGCTGGGGAATCGAACCCAGGGCCTCATGTATATGAGGCAAGCGCTCTTGCCACTAGGCCACATTCCCAGCCCCGCTTCATGCATTCTTGACCTTGAGTTATTAACATAAATGCCATGCCTGCCAAAGGATTACTCACTGCTTAATAGATCTTAATTTATTAATCTCTCTGTTTGATTTTTGGTTTCTAAGGTAGGAATTTATGTTCCAGATTAGACGGCTTTATGTTTGTCTCACTGTTATGGCTATAAATAGCTTAAGAATACTTGGCACATTGTTATTATACAATGCATGATTTTTGACAGGGCAAAAGATGAGTGAATGTCCCAATTGGAAAACCTACTTCTTTATAAGATAACAAGTCCTAGAATATAAAGCATTGGAAAAAATTAGACCTACTCTCCTTTCCTGATATATCTATATCTATATCCATCTATCTATCTATCTATCTATCTATCTATCTATCTATCTATCTATCTATCTATCTATCTATCTATCTTCCTTGACAAGACTAACACAGGGTAGGGAAGCTCAAGTTGTGCAGGAAAAAGGTTTTCTTAGTGTCTCTATGCGGAAAAGAACAAAATGTACATGAAGTCCTAGTTTCTCATATCAAAGTCTGTGATTAAGACTGGAAATCTCTTACCTTGTGCTCCAATAGTCTTTAAAAGAATATGTAAGAATGCATTTGTGAAAGAAAAAAGGGATGTAATCCTTAAACTGAGAAACAGGGCATTTACTGTCTGACCAGGAGCCACCACCAGCCAGAGAATAGTTGTTGTACTGGACAAGCATTCAGTGGACAATATGCAATCAATTCCCATTAGCAACTATTTGTGACAGTGGCCAAAGCTATGCTGAGATCGACTTTGTAGTTATCACTCTGCCTGATATTTGAAAACATCATTGAATACTTGGGACTGAATGAGTCCATGCTTAGGCTTCTTAAATGATTCCAGGCAAGGATGGTCTCAGGAGAAAAATAATGGATTTCCTGCTAGCGAGGCCAGAACAAGGTCAATGTGATTAAGTGTAATAACATGAATCTATTTGTATCTTAAACAAGTAAGGTAAGTTTCACAGTTACATACAAAATGGAATAATTTGCAGCTATTTTGAAATTTATGGGTAGTATTTCATAAAATTGGAAAAGAGGTAAAAATAAAGCAGGTTAAAACATTGTATTTCAATATGCTAAAACATTCTTTTTTTAAAAAAAGAATATATTTTATTGTCACGGTGATATACAGATGGGTTGCAGTTACATATGTACAATGGTGAATACATTTCTTGTCTAGCATTGTTACTCCTTTCCTCATTTTTCTCCCACTTTCCCTCTTTCCCCAATCCTTCCCTCCCCAAGTATTGTGTATATATTTATCTCAGTTATGGAAGGGTAATAACAAAATTGTGAGACAGAGGACAAAGGGAAAACCAATGCAACAGTGATACACACAAACAATAAGTTGGATATGAACTAACACATTCTAAACATACACACAATGTTAAAAATCACCAACTCCAATTTCGCACATATTTTAAGTATTTAAAATTATTCACCCTTCTTCACTCTCTCTGTTCAGACACACCTGCTATTAGTTCCAGAGATCCCTAAAAATCACCGATGTTATACTTAAGTATATGAGAAATACTAAGAACTGCTTTGATTTTAGTAACATTCTTATTGTAATAGTGATGTACAGAGTAGTAACGGTTACAAATGTCAGGTATCGAGTACATTCCTTTTTGAACAGTGTCATTTCTTCCCCATTTTCTTGCATTTTTTTCCTCACAGAACCCCTCCTCTTCAAGTTGTGATGTTTATTTTTAACGTAGTGGCTACTGAGTATCAGTGCTGCATTAGCTCACCCTCTGTCCCACAATTTCTGTGCTTCCCTGTCCCTTCTCCAAATCAGATAATCTTACATTAGGGAGGAAGTATAGAAATAAAAAAAAAAGTAACAAAAGGGGGGGAAAAGCAGAAGAAAAATACCCTCAAAAAGTGAAATAAAAATCCTCTTGTTTCCATTTCTTGGAGTTCATTTCTATATCAAAAAAGGATATTCTTAGGAGAGGATCAAAAGGGCCCAATAGCTATGTGTATATTATCATATAGAAATAGCCTCTTCTAAATTTTAAATGGTTCCCAGTGGCCTAGATGAGAGGGAACTGTATACTAGATTTTCAGTGAAACACAAAACGTTGTTAAATAAAGTCTTCCAAACGTGGTCTTCTCTAAAAGAGTAATAGCTTACACACCATGAGGTACCTGTATTCTCTGTTGAATTCTTTTTAAATAAATCATTATGGCAATGCTATGAAAAAATAAAGTGTCTCTCCCTGTTAGACGGGATAGAAATTATTTGAACAAAATTAATGAGTGTATCATCAACATTCAGCAAGTATTTACTTAGCATAAATGAAAGCAGTGTGGTGCTAGATTAACTCAGACTCTTGAGAAGTCAAGTGGCTCTACAACACAAGCCATTCATCAGGTCCTTTTTGCTCTATGTATTTGCTCTAAATATTCTGCAATAAGGTCTCAACACCTTTAGACCCTTGGCTATTTCCTCGTTTACTTCCTGCCTTAGCAAGGAAGGACAGGCACAGGCCACCACGTGCAGCTTTTTCTGTTAAGAAGACATCTCATGCACTTTTATCCAGACTAGTCTCAAACCATTTTCATTCCAATTTCTACCTCTTCCATAGCTGGGATTAGAGGTGGGTGCCACTAACATCTGGCTTACATTTTTCCATTGTAGGAAAACATCGATGAAAATAAAACAGAATCAGACTAGCAAACTAAAACTCAAAATTGACTTTCCTTCTCATAATGAAAAGTTAGTGAATATAAGAAACAAATGCCTAATATGTTATAAGCACCTTGCTGAGTAGTGAGAGCTTACCAGGAACAAAACAAACTTTACCCAGTGTCTTGAATCTATTGGCAGGCCAAATATTAAGTAAATATCTCCACAAACAATTCTATAATGAAAATTCTGGTAACGTCTCCATGAATAAACTGAGGAAACTATGAAACTGTTTAACAGGATCCCTAACCTGATTGAGGAAAGTTTAGCTTGGAAAATAGATTATATTATATTATATTATAATATATTATAACATATTATAATATATTATAATATATTATATAGATTGTAACAAACACAATTAGGTAAGTTATGTCTGGCAAAGAAGAAATAATCATCAGGTAGATTTTGGATAACATACAGGCCTTAAAAAGTTTCACATGCTGGTGTTTGGAAGTCTTCAATGAATTTTGCTGATATGGGTCTTTCCTCCTATATCTACCAATTACTTCATTGACTTCATTAAAAATATAGCATTTTAGGAAGTACAATTCCCTACATTCCACTTATCTAATTTACCAGATTGCTTCTAGCTTAAATTCCTCTGATCTAAATAGTCACTAATATGGAACTAAAAGCAGTATTACTGAAGCAGGCAATTTTATGTCTCTTCTGGAAGAATATACTTTAACCAAGCTTTACAAAATGAATTTCACAAGTAATGGGCTGATTATGAATAATGGAAATAATGAAAATATGGCCATAATTAAGAAGGAAGAATGACTAGAAATACAAGTAGACAAGTATGTGTTACACATGATTATGTTGTGATAAAAACACAAAAGAACAAAGAGGCTTAATCAAGACTAACCTGGAAAGAAGAAAATAAAACTTTGGAAGTATTTAAATGCTTTCTTGTGAATCTTCCTTGTACTAGGTAGAATAGTTTTATAGGAATACACATTTCATATGAAATTCTTAGATCAAAGATTTTGTAGAGAAGATAGACTTGGATTGTGATTAGGTTTTGTTTCTGCCTCCCACCAAGCTTTTGTTAGAGACAAATTATTTTACAATATTTCTTACAAAGTCTTCTTTAACAAAATTTTGTTCTCTCTTATTCAGTTTTAGATTCTGCTTTTTTGAAATTGTACCGTATCCCCATTAAGAATCTTTAATGATCATACACAATCTGTAGCTGTTGGTTACTCCTCCCACTCTACCACAATAGGCTGTGTTGGAACTTAGCAATTTGTAAATCCTGTCCATGCCCCTCAGATACAAACCTTTCACAGATGGGCACAGGCTTGTTATTATTTGAGATTTAATTTTTATCAAGAAATGGACAATTCGTTTTATTTTCTATTGTGATAGTCATAATTCCATAACCTATCTTCTGTTCAAGTATAAAACAGACAAATCCGGGCTGGGGATATAGCCTAGTGGCAAGAGTGCCTGCCTGGGATACACGAGGCCCTAGGTTCGATTCCCCAGCACCACATATACAGAAAACGGCCAGAAGCGGCGCTGTGGCTCAAGTGGCGGAGTGCTAGCCTTGAGCGGGAAGAAGCCAGGGACAGTGCTCAGGCCCGGAGTCCAAGGCCCAGGACTGGCCAAAAACAAAAAACAAAAAAAAAACAAAACAGACAAATCCTACACTTTGGAAAATAGATAGCTGGGAATGCTGAGAGGGGAAACAATCACAGGTAGGAGACCAATTAGTCCAGGTGTGGATACTTCTAACTGGATTTTGCCATTCCCTCGCTTAATTTCTACACTTTATTTTAACCTCAAGCTTAATGTTATTAAAATGAAGCTTAAATTTATTCTCTTTTTATACATTATTAAGCAATAGTGTCTTAGAAAGTGCAATGTTTGTTAAGAGTTAATGTAATAGTCATCTGAAAAATGGATAAAGCATATACTTCCGTTTTGATTTTGCCTGTGCTTAAACACTGAGATTCATTATTCATCTATTCTTGTCTTGTTTTTTTTACCAATTTCTGCTATTTCAGAAACTAGGAAAATATTTTGAAAGCAGGCATTATCTTTGCTCTGGCTTTTGCACAATTATTTTGATAAATGTACTTTATTTCTTCACTCATGATGGGGAGAAATAATATAGTACAGAGACTATCCCAGATTCTACTTCTGGAATAAAGCTGAATGTTTTGAATTTATGACAGGGAATTTATTCATGACATTCAAAAACTCCAAGTCTATGTAAAGAATAAAGTAAGCTGAATAAACATTGAAAGTTGAATTCCTACCCAGCCTGCCCTTTCCTTTATTTATGATCCTTGTTCACATAGAAGAATGTGTTTTCATTGGACATTGATTACTATTATTGCAAGGCTGGTTTGGATCAAATCTCACTTCCCACAACCCATTTCCTATAAGAGCTAATGGGTTTGCAGCTCATTTATAATGATCGTATTGACAGGGATTAGCTGATATTTTCAAATATTCAATAGGAGAGGTTTTTCCACTCTCGTGAGAGCTTCTCAGCTGCAGGTAAAGAGTTTTACAACTGGATGAGAGAGCTGATTAGAGCCAATTATAGCTTGAGTGACCTGCAGCCATATTAAAATATCTGGCACGATCTACCTTGTCCTTTGCAACACAGAGATTTTGAATCTTTACAAATACCTGTCTTGGAACATTAAACATTTTCTAGAATTGTAGGTAATACACACTTAAATTTAATAACAATATAAAAACTGCACTGACAAATGAATTCTGTAAGCAGGACTTTACTAGAAATAATTTTATATTGACTACCAGTGGCATGTCAAAGTTAACTGGAAATTTCACATGCTTAATGCCAAATATGAAAACTCTACAACAAATTTGGACACATAACATCCAATAACCTGAATTTAACTCAAAGTATAAAGTTACGCTTTTTTTGATGAAGAATATTGGCTCATTGTCCTGGTAGGAATTATTAGCAGAGTGTTTTTCTTTTTCTTTCATTTATTTTGGCTAGTGAAAAATGTCAATCCTTTGTGGGTGAGGATGTTTTTGCTGAACAACTCCATTTTTGTTCACTCTATTTGTAAAGATATAAGGACTTATGTAGCCCTTGAAAAGAAGGGAAAGATTTATGTAGGAAAAAGTACCATAGAATTAATGTACTCTCACTGTCATTTTGTAGGTTCCCTTTGGCAAATACAAAGGTATAATTGTGAATATAGAGTGAAGATTTGCAATAAATAGTTAAAATTGGAACAGGCAGTGAACTTGATTTATTGATCTATTTATGTATTTATCTTTGAGCTTGAACTCTGGGCCTGGGTGCTGTCCCTGAGCTCTTCAGCTCATGGCTAACACTCTACCACTTGAGCCACAGCACCACTTCTGGTTTTCTTGCAGTTAATTGGAGATAAGAGTCTAAGGGGGCTTTCTTGCTGAGCTGGCTATGAACTGTGCTCCTCAGCTCTCAGCCTCCTGAGTAGTTAGGATGACAGGCCTGAGAAAATGGCATCTGGCTTCACTAATTTTGTATTGCTATTAATAGGTAGTTGTATAAATGAACTCCAAATCTATAAGTCAGGTTAGGAGTAGAATATTTCTTAACCACGTCACCCCTTCCTTCCTTTTCCCACAACTGTCTCTACCCACAAGTTACATAGTTCATTTTTACAAAGTGTACATTGAGTACAGAGACTATGCTATTTGAAATGTAATTTTCAAAATTACATATTTTAATCTCTCTATTTTGAATAGCTACCTATTCAGAAATGACATTACTGGGGCTGGGGATATGGCCTATTGGCAAGAGCGCTTGCCTCGTATACTTGAAGCCCTGAGTTCGATTCCCCAGCACCACATATACAGAAAATGGCCAGAAGTGGCGCTGTGACTCAAGTGGCAGAGCACTAGCCTTGAGCAAAAGGAAGCCAGGGACAGTGCTCAGACCCTGAGTCCAAGGCCCAGGACTGGCAAAAAAAAAAAAAAAAAAAAAAAAAAGACATTACTGTGCTGTATGTTAGCCAATAATTCCAATTAATGACTTGAAATAAATAACATGTTTTACTTTTAAAATATTTTTGAAAGAAAATAACATTGTAAATTGAAAATAAAACATTTTATACTTGGGTTTTGTTGTTGAGAAGTAAATGATAAACAAAGAAAACATGATGAGAAATTAGGCATGGTGACACATCTACCTTACCGTCACACTTGAGGGCCAAGGCAGCACGCGTGAAAGTTTGGGATCAGATAATGCAATTTAAGGAGACTCTATCAAAATAAAATTTCAGGGGCTGAGGTTATATCATAGTAGAGTGCTTACCGTGAAGAATCATGGTTCTGTGTTCAGTCTCCAATAGTGAAAAAAATAGAGAAAAGAAAATCACCCAATAACGATACCCTTATGAACACATAAGATGATGCTAAGTGAAATGAACTCCATGTTATGGAAACGATTGTTATATCACCGTTGTAACTACTTTTAACGTGCTATGTGCAACTGTAGCTTCTATTGCTGATGATCCTCTTGTATCCCCTTCCTGTGGTTGTACCTGCACTATCTGTGTATCTTATCTGAGTATATTGGAAACCGTGTATACTGGTATTAGAACTAGGAACGTGAAAGGGAATACCAAAATCGAGAGACACAGGGTAAAAAAAGACATACGACTCCAAAAGTAATACTTGCAAAACTGTTTGGTTAAAATCAACTGAACAACCCATGGGGGGAAAGGGAAAGAAGGAGGGGGAAGGGGGAATGAGGGAGGAGGTAACAAACAGTACAAGAAATGTATCCAGTGCCTAATGTATGAAACTGTAACCGCTCTGTACATCAGTTAGATAATAAAAATTAAAAAAAATTCTCACTGTTCTAACAAGTTATTTGCCAAGGTGTTTATTTTTTTAGTATGCTTTGTTGTTCTTGTAGAGGTGATGTTCAGAGGGGTTACAGTCACATAAATCAGTTAATGCGTACCTTTCTTTTCGAATCATATCACCCCTCCCTCACTTTTTCCCAGATTTTCCCTCCCATCTCCACCCACAAGTTGTATAGTTCATTTTCCAGAGTGCCTAGTGAGAACTACTGCTGTATTTGTTCACCCTTTCTCCCCACTTTCATGTTCCCCTTTACCTTCCCAAAGACAAATAAACTAACAAATAAGACAAAAGGACCCCCCCCCAAAAAAAAAGAAACAACAAAAACCTCTTGTTTCCAATTCTTGGAGTTCATTTCAAAAAGTATTACATCATATGCATATAGCTATTGATCCTTTGTGATCCGTTATTATGAATATTGAATATCCTCCTTTGGTTGCTATATGATATTTGGAGACTGGTGTAATTTATCATGTCCCAGTGTATGTATGTGTGTGTGTGTGTGTGTGTGTGTGTGTGTGTGTGTGTCTGAGTGTATACCATCCATTTTGTTTACTTGTAAATATATAGGCACACTCTAATTAACAAAAGTGAGGGAAAACATACAACCCATTTTTGGGGGGGGTGGGGGCGTCTGGTTAACTTTGTTTGATGTACTTTTTCCAAGTCTTTTACATTCATTCTTAATGAATGGTACAATATCATTCCTTCCGATGGAAGAATTGAATTACATTGTGTTAGCCCAGATTTTGTGTTAAAACTTCACTTATTATAGTTATGTTTATTTAGCATAGAGCATGTTTTGTAACGCAGCCACAATATGTAGCTATAATTTATGGAGCAATCAATAATTTCTGATTGGTTGAGCATAACAAAATCAATTATAATCTATATCCCAAATCAATTAACATCTATACACAACAAGTTTGTCATTTATTATTCTTGTATTAAATTCTAAGCAATTTTAAAGGTACATGATGAAAATTCACCTCATGAGGAGAAAACGAGGGAAGTGGTGACACTCTTCAAAAGGAAACATACTCAATACCTGACTTATGTAACCAACTGCTCTGTAAATCACCTTTACAATTAAAGAGAAGGAAAATTCACTTCATAGAATTGTTTGTCCTTACTTACATTCAGTTCCAGTTTTGACCCTGAGAGAAGTTTAGTACATTTGATGTTTTAATTAGCATTTTGCTTAATTCATTGAAATTATAATGCACATTTGATGATCACACAGCAGATGTGTGAATAGGAGTTAAAACTTTCTCATCTGAATCACTCTCAGCTAAACCTCCAATTTCTTACAGTTCCTTTGTTTCTGACCTGTTATTGTTCGCTTCAAAGAATCGGGTCAAAAGTGGATTGTAATAGTACATATTTTAGTGTAGAGAGAAACAAAGGAAGCCAACATTTTCAAATGTTGTTTATTCTGCTCCAGTCAAACCTTCTTGATCACAATTAAAGTTAACTTTTAAATGCATAAAATGAGATTCATTTTCAAACTACCGATAAACCACAAATACAGCCAAGATGAAATTATGAATTGGAAGTTAAACAAATGGTTGCTTTTTTTGTTTGTTTTATTGCAGATGTAACACAGGCAAAGCAGACATAAGACTACACAGCTATTCAGGTGCCATTAGTTCCAACCCCAACAAACAGACTTAATTGTTATTTGGTTTGATGACGTAAACTTTGGGTAGTAAAAACAATAATATAATAACTTATTGATACCTCTGTCAGATACTTTCCCCCAAATTTCCCTATAAAGTCATTTAGCTCCAATCTTATTGTTTTTCTATAAATTAAAAACACCTATCAAATAAGTAACTTTGCTTCAACTCAGATGGATATAGTTTTCTTTGAAAAAATAAAATATGGATGGAAGATAAGAAATAGTTAGGTACTAACCTACAGTTAGAGATGAACAAAAATTTCTGTTTTGTTATTTCATAGTAAGATGGTGATACATAACAATAATGTATTATGAGTTCAAAATGATAGAAGGATTCTGAATGTAATTACCAAAAACAAATGACTTATGTTCCAGAATCTGGGTACAATTCATATACATATATACACACATGTATATATATATATATATATGTATATGATCACATGAAAGCTCTATATGTGACTTAATGAATATAATACAGCTTAAGGTTGTATGTTCTATGAATAGAATATAAGGGAAAAAAAGTGACATGCATATGCGGTCTTTATCTTTAAAAATCACTGGTGTTTTCTTTCTGTGTACCAGATAATTTGCCACCATGAGTTAAATGTTTTCCAGTAAGGAGAGAAATAGTACAAACAAGGATTCTTGGTCATTGGTTCAATTTACAAATGAAGTAAAATGCTGTGTGCTTGCACACACACAGATGGACAAATTCAGCTTTCTATGCTTACATTGACTGTGTGCTATGGAAGCTTAGAACTGTGCCCCCAAAGCAGCTGTGGTTTCAAATGTGTGTGTGTGGCCATGCTGTAATGTGTTAGAATGAATATTAGGACTGGGACCAAGTACTTCCTCAGGATATAATTTTAAAAGCACTCCCTAAGTCTAGAGTATTCTTAATGAATGTATAGTTGTATGAAAAGAAGAACTGTGTATTCCTTCTGGCATGGCCTCCATTTGTTCCCGTAGGCAACTCCCACATCAGTTTTATAGCATTTGGCTCTAGGTGGCTCCTAACGCAAATGGAGTCTTACAAGCATCCATGGGAATGCAATGAGCTGGGGCTGGCCCAGGATGAGTTTTATTACTCTGCTTCCAGAAAACTGTGCAGTATTTCTCATGGTCCTTTCCTGTTGACGATAATTTAACCTTTACTTACAAAGGATTGTACTCAACTTGGAGTCATTGTCAGCTTATTTGGAAATAAACTTGAAATGTATGAAGTTTATGAGAAACAGGCTTACGATATTTCTAGAATTTGTCAAACATTATATGAGAAAGGATAATTTGCCAAACATTCAATTAAAAGTGGCTAATGTGAAATTGAATTTGTAGAATCAAGGAGGTGTTTTCCAAGTAAAAAAGTAGTTGCTAAAAATACTTCCAATAAGGTCTTCAGTGTTAAATGTGAAGTTCCTACTTAGATGCTGGATGAAATTCTAATTGAATTATTTGTATTATTTTCATGTATATACATTGATTTTACCTTCATTTACTTTTTGTCATTTACTTTTTATTTATCCTTTATATAAAAATGTGAAAGTCACTAAAATGGTTTACTTTTTGTTTTGATTGTATTAAAATATATCTACATAGCTGGTACAAATTCATTCTTTAAAATGTAATGAGTTTGTAAGTCTTCTTCAGTCTTGCAGATAGTTTTTAGTTTGATACAGTCCTAGGTGTATATTTTTGCTATAATGTCCCATGCAATAGGGAGGTCGATACAGAAAATCTTTGCCCCCAAAATATACTATTTTGTTTATCATTTACATTATCATTTGTTTGAAAGTTCCCCAGACTAATGAGTCAAAAAGAATAACTTACTGTTATTTACTGGTTTTTCATAAATGGATTGTTTTTATTTCCTTCCATAGAGATTGAGAAGATGGTGTCTCAAATACGGTTCTGTTGAGTCATTACGTAACAAGCACTACATGGGTTTCTTACTCATTCAGTGTCTGCAGCTTACAGTCAGCTTAGACTTTTCCAACATCAAGGGCAAAGAAATCCAAAAGTATTTAAATAAACAATAGACACCAGCAAGTATTACAATAAAAATTTGTAGTAATTGAACAATGTAGAGCTGGTACAAGATTAGTCAAAAAGAGAAATAAAGGACAGGAATAATCTAATTGCCTATACATATGGTAGGATTACAAATAAATAAAAACTTATACCAGAGTTTCTAAATAGTTTTTATTTCTTTTATAAAATAATTCTACACGTGTATTTCATTTTTTCAGTTTAAAAATGAAATTAATAAAGGCAAAAAAGAATATTTGTAAGTGTGCATATAATTTGAGAATAAAGGAGTAATTGTCACTACTGGCTTCGTTTTGCTCAAGGCTACTAGCACTGTACCACTTGAGCCACAGAGCCCTTCTGGCTTTTTCTATATACATGGTGCAGAGGAATCAACCCCTAGCAGAAGATCAAAATAGATCAATAGCTATGCCCATATGAACACATAAGATGATGCTAAGTGAAGTGAACTTCAAGTTATGGAAACAAGTGGTTTATCATTGTTGTTGTTATTTTCAACATGTGAAACCGTGCCCATTTTTTTTCGTATCTCTTTCCTGTGATTTACCCCTGATATCACTGTAACTGATTTTAGTACCCTGGATATTGTATATACATGTATTGGAACTAGGGAAGGGAAAGGGAATACCAAAATTGAGAGACAAAAGATAAAAGACAAACCAATGCAGCAGGAATATTTATAAAAGCATATGGTATAAACTAACTGTACAACTAATGGGGTGGAAGGGAAAGTAGGGGGAGGGAGGTAATGAGGAAGGAGGTAACAAGTTGGATAAGAAATGTACTCACTGCCTTACTGCCTTATGTATGAAACTGTAAGCCTTCTGTACTTCACTTTGACAATAAAGATTTTTTTTTGGGGGGGGGCAGTCCTGGGGCTTGGACTCAGGGCCTGAGCACTGTCCCTGGCTTCTTTTTTGCTCAAGGCTAGCACTCTGCCACTTGAGCCACAGCGCCACTTCTGGCCATTTTCTGTATATGTAGTGCTGGGGAATTGAACCCAGGGCCTCACGTACACGAGGCAAGCACTCTTGCCACTAGACCATATCCCCAGCGACAATAAAGATTTTTTAAAAAAAGAATTCCCCACCAAAAAATAAATGTTATGGGATAGTTTGAAAAAAATCACTATTCTTATTTGCTCTTTTACCATAGTTATGAGATGGAATCAACACAGATGCCCCTCAGAAGATGAGTAGATCAAGAAAATGTGGTATATACGAGCAATGGAATTCTATGCCCCCATCAGGAAGAATGCCATTGCACCATGCCTGCAGAAATGGAAAGACTTGGAAAAAATGGTATTATGCAAAGCAAGCCATACTAAAAGAAACATAGGCTTGGTTTCCGTCATTTATAGTAATTAGAAAATGTGTAGGTTTTTCTTAGCAGGGAATCACAATAGCTCAATAGCTATGTGATTATGACCATATAAAATGGTGCTTATTGAAATGAACTCAAAGAAATGGAAACAAGTCTTTCTGTTTTAGTTTACGGTTTGCAGTTCTTTCTTTTTTCTTTCTTTATTGTTCCTTCAGTTTATTCCCTATTGCAACAGGGTTTGTTTGTTTTGTTTTGTTTTGCTCTGTGCCCTTTGTCTTGTATACAAATTTATCTGGGGGCTGGGAATATGGCCTAGTGGCATGAGTTCTTGCCTCATATACATGAAGCCCTAGATTTGATTCCTCAGCACCACATATATAGAAAAGGCCAGAAGTGGTGCTGTGGCTCAAGTGGCAGAGTGCTAGCCTTGAGCAAAAAGAAGCCAGAGACAGTGCTCAGGCCCTAAGTTCAAGGCCCAGGACTGGCCAAAAAAAATTATCTGATTGGTGTAAAGGAAGGGGAAGCACAGAAACATTGGGATAAAGGGTGAATCAAAGTAACAATGACATTCAGTAGATACTATGTTGGAAATGAATTCTACAACAAGGGGAAGGAGGAGAGTCTGGGGCAAGGGAAAGTGGAAGAAAATGAGGGAGGAGGTAAAATGGTTGAAAAAGAAATATACTCATTACCTGACTTATGTAACTGTAGCCCCTCTGTATATCACTTGTACAATAAAATTTAAGAATAAATAAATAAGCAACAAAGTGATATGAAGTAATTAAATCTGGATAATTAACCCTTACAAAGAAAAAGAATATAGTTTATATAATCTATGTTGACTAGTGCTGAAACTTTCCGAATGTAAATAAAAGTTAATTCTCCTACAATTATTATACATAGTAAGATAATTATAACAAAATGTATTTTTTTCATTTCTTTCAGCTTGGCAACAAAGATAAAATAATTACAATGTTTATTTTTTAAAAAATATGAATAAATACAATCATATTTTTTACAAATGAACATTTCATCAATGAATATTTGTTATTGAAGAATATTGACTATTCTTAGTTGGGCAAACAGAGAGAAAGCAATTATAGATGTAGCTTTGTAAGTAATAAATCCTTCTGAGTCTGACAATTACCATGGATAAAATAAACTAGCATTTCTACAACAAGATGAGAATTCAATACAATTGTTATGCTATGTTTACATTTTCATTAGCAAAGCTGGTATGAAAATAACATGAAATGTTGACTGTTAGAAGGAAGTAATTATTTTTCCTGCATTGCTGGTCATGGGAAAATTACTACCAGCTGTTGGAGAATTGGCTTGTACTCCTATGGTCACTCAGAAATTTCACTTTTAGGAATTTATCTTAAAGTATACTATTTGGGAAGAGTAGGGATAAATGTAAGATTTTGCTGTACTATTTTTTCACTTTGCAACAATCACCCTTTAAAAATGAACAAAATTACAGTATATTACTAAATTTAATTCTATGGCTTCTCTTTTACTCTGTCTAGAGCCAACTATATACTTATGAAAATTAACATGTTCTGTTTGGTTACTATCATTTTACATAAATCATTAGATATGTTTAGATAAATTTTCAGAATAGACTATCTCTCATTGTAGTATCAAACTTAAAATAGCCTTAACTTTATTAATGTCCCAGCATCCACAAAGGTGTTGGACTCAGTCACCATTTACTTCTCAGATTCACCCACATACTGGCTTACAATACCAGAATGGGCTTTACAAAGAGATAGCATATATATTTTGGTCTGTTTATTTTCAATACTATATTGTAGGACCATACATAAAATTAATTTGCAAAATACTTATTTATCCTTCAACGAATTAATACTTCAGCTGAGCTGGATTTGAGGCCATTGTTAACAATAGTTTCATATAATGTCTTACAAATAAATTTGCTCAAATACACATATCTAAATCAATCTGTAGACATACTTGTATACAACTGTCTGTATTCCATTCATATTTATATTTTTACTTATGCATGTACATAATTGTAAATGAAAAGCTGCCAGCACAAAATATGCATGTCTTTGAGTATGTTTCCTGTTGTATGTTTTATGGAGTAGATCATAGGGCTTATGTAATCACTGCCTTATTTAATCATAGAGCTTATACACTAAAGCCAATGAGCAAGACTAATAAAAGCTACTGGATATTATGTAATATCCTCTAAGAATGTATCCCACCTCCCTTAGGGGAAGCACTCATTTTCTTAGAAGCTGTTAGAGTTGGCAGCTGGATAGTATAGCTGTGTCCCTGTGGAGAAATTGTCCTTCAGTGCATGATAGCCATTTCATCAGGTCAGCCTTCAGCAGGATAGTTCACACAGAATGATAGTTTAGTCAGGATGTAACGTCTGACACTTTTGTTTCAAAACCTACAGTACTGTCTGGCCATCAGTCCAGAACTGCTCTTGTATATGCAGACCTTTGTACTTGAGTGCTAAATTTTGTATTCCTTATTCCATTAAGTATCTCAGGCGACCTCAAGAACAAGAAAGTTTTTACAAGTTTCACAATTTCGACTTCGAGTTGAGTGGAGAACAACCATGAATGAAAGCCAGGAACAAACAAACCAAAATCCAAAGAAATCAGTGATTATTTCATTAATATCACTATCAGCCTTCTGTAATTCATAGATGGTGTCAACGCATTTCCAGTGGTGAATTATTATACTTGTGGTGGCAAAAAAATGTTTAGCTAAGGTACATAAATATAAGTTAAAGGTAACTCAGTGATAATTGATGAATTAAATGAAACTATAAATGTTGAGACTAGTAAGAGTTGGTGTTAGAGGTAAGTAATTAAACATTATGAGAATAGACAAAAAACCAAATGTAGAGGTGAATCACGTCCTAGGTCTTCAAGGAGAATTAGGACACACATTTAATTTTCAGGGCCATCATTTTTCTCTCAAAATAATGTTGGCTGAGGTAATAAATTATAGTCAGCCTACATATTACTGATAACAATTATTACAATAAGAGGTTGGATTAAGTAAAAATAATATAGACTATCATGGGAAGACTAAGAACTAGTGGCTTTATATTTAGCTATCTTATTTGTCATGAAAAGATGTTAGCTTCTGAATATTTCAAGTATGGTTTACCTGAAAAATCCTAAAATCAAGAGACCCTAAGGCCAATCAGATGTTTCTTGCATCCCCAAATTTCTGCTTGTAAGAGGGAAAAGAGATAAATATTTGAGAAACAAACAAAATATGGTATTTTTGCCAAATATTTAAAGTGTATATTTAAAATAAACTATATTTTAGTTATTCATTTTAAAGCAATATATAATCAATACAGATGTATCTATATTTATATACTATATAGAATAGGAATAGATACATCTATATAATAGATATAGATGTATAAATATAGAGATTTTATATAATAGATATAGATGTATCTATGTGTGATATAGAGATAAGGAGATAAATATTTGTTAAAAATATATTAAATGTATTATGTATAAAATGTATATCATATACTAAATATATTATATGGCATATGATATATATTACATATACCTATATCATACATTAGATACTACACATTATATATGTACATGTACATATATACCAATGTATTTTATGTATTACCTTATATATAATTATATTACTATATTATTAACATGATTATATATAATCTATTCTATACCTATACATATAAATATATATTTATAAATATATTTGTGATATATACAGTATATGTAATATACTATATATGTCATATAACTGTATTTATATCTATATACTTATAGATAGTGATATTATTTATAAAATGGAATGTTTGGAATATAATGTGTGATCTTTATTCACATAAAATATTCCACTATTATTTTCCACTATTATTATCTGGCTGTCTGATAGACATAAATATTCTGTGTATTAGACTGGAACACATTTGTATAATTTTGACAAGAGGCCTGGTGTAAGATGGCAAAGTCAGAAGTTGTTTAGCTTCCATTTTTCACCTGAAGGTACCTGGAGATTTTCTACAATAATCTCACTGTCAGTCTCTTCATCTTGGACAACAGTGAATTTCACTCAACCTAAAATGTCCTGGGAGGAGAAGAAAAGAGGATTTGACAATGATAAACTATATTGTAGACCTATGTGGAATATTTAGCCAGAAGTGTGTATGATGTATATTGTAGGTCTGTTTAAATAATAACTGGCAACAAATAGGTAAAAGGTACTGTATTGTCAGGATTGTCTTGAAACAGGAACTACAAAGGAAAAACTGACGTATGGTAATAAATACACTACAGAATGGCACGAACATGAAGAAAAATCAATGAAAAAATGTGCATTTTGTGCATTTTTCTGCTCTTAATTCTTTGAGGATGAAAATAATTTTAGATATTTAGTGACTGTTGTTTCCTTTTTACTATTGACAGTTTAAACAAAAATAGGTTGATCTTTACTTCCATGGCATCTTATAAGCAAAACTTAAACAAAAGAGCATTTAAAGAAGAATGCATAGACTGAACATAGGTATGTATATGCATTCATTACGTTCATTCTACATGCATACATACTTTATATATTATTTTATACATTTACTTCTTTCTTTTTCAGTTGTAGTGCTTGAACTCAGTGCCTGAGGGTGGTCCTTGATTCTCTTTGGGTTCAAGGCTTGTGTTCTATTACCACCACAACACCTCTTCCAGTGGTGAATCGTTAATTGGCGGTAAGAGTCTCTAGGCATGGAGACTTTTCTGCCCTGGCTGGATTTGAATTGTGATCCTCAGATATCAGCCTCCTGATTAGCTAGGATTATAGGTATTAGCCACCAGTGCCCAGCTAATTTAAATTTTTCTTAGTGTATATTGCTGATCAATTATTGCTTAAGAAAAATATGAAATAACATTCATTAGAAATACTTTTAAATTAAAAAATCACATTTAGAAGTTTTGTAGTGTGTTGCTCAGAAATGTGTATTACCTAGAAACTAACTTTATATCATTTTCAAGCATATTAAAACTATCAGGTGAATAAACCTAGCCAGTATTTATTTGGAGATGGTGACATATAGGCATATATGTAGATAAATATAAAGAAAGACATATTTACCAAGTAGACTGAACAGATATATATCAAATAAAGCACATATCTAATGAGTCCATACAAACATTATTTCAAAAAGCCATGAATACTGTCTTAATTTTTCTTTTACTTCTCTCTCTCTTTCTCTCTGTCTCTGTCTCTGTTTCTCTCTCTCTCTTTTGCTCTTCAGTTTTAAGACCTTATATAAAGCCATGAGTGAAAAAGGAATTTTCTTTTGCAAAGGTAGAACAAGCCAGAATACAAATTATCCAGAATCTCTAAAGAGTCAAGATGAGTTTCTTAGGCATGAAAATGGAATTGCCTTCCAGAGAGTCCAATACAACAGGATACAGAAAAACAAGATCTTTCACTTAATATTTGCTAAAATCTCATTATGAAGACCTTAAGTTTTCAGTTTTCCCAGAAGAGCCTATTATGCATTTCAAATTATAAGATTTGTCTGTTTCTATTTTATTAAAAATCCAATTTGGTAGTTGTCAGAACTTGTATTTTGCTGGGTATATATTTGGGATATCACATTTCTTAAAATATGCCTACCAGTCATTTTCTTGGATTTAACAGATTCTCAAATATCACCATATAGAACAGGAACTTTATTTCTGTCCCATAAATTTGTAAAGCCCTGTAGTATCATCAGTTTTTTTTGCCATATCTTAAGAAAATGTTCCCTAATTTGTCAAATATCCAGATAGAATAAGTTTTAAGTACATCAAAGCTTGTTTTTATGGTACAAGTAACCAATAGATATCATATTTTGTTGCATTGGGTACAAAATCATTTTTTCACTCTTCTGTTATTGGTTTAAGGTTCTCTAGTAAAAAATATTTTACACAAAAACTACTTAGAGAAACATATATATATATATATACTACCCATGGTACTAAAATCAAATACAGTGACAACAGGGAATAAACCATAGGGAAGATAAAAAAAGAAAAAAGTAATTCCACATAGTTTATTAAAAGCAATGATGATAAACTGCTTATTTCCCTATCTTGGAGTTCATTTCCCTTAACATCATCTTATGTGATCCTATGTTGAGCTGTTGAGCTATTGTGATCCTCCGCTAGCACTATCCTAGACATATACTAACTATTACCAATGAGGGAAATGATATCAATTAGGGAAGGGAAGCGGGAACATCAAACTGGTGAGATAAAGGGCAAAAAGGCAAACCAATGCAACAGTAATATTTACAAGACAATATGTTATAAACCAACTATACAACTTGTGGGGGGGTGAAATTGGGGAGGAGGGAAGTGGGGAGAAAACATGAGGAAGGAGGTAACAATTTTGACCAGAAATGAACTCACTACCTTACATAACTATAACCCCTATGAACACCACATTGACAATAAAAAGTTAATTTACAAAACCTTTAAATATAAAAATAAGTAAAGCAAAAGGCCTAGGCATGTGAACCATTGTGCAACACCTTACAAGCAATCAAGTTTAAGGCCCAATCTAGTTCTTCCAAAAAAGAAGGAAGGAAAGCAAGCAAGCAAGAAAGAAAGAAAGAAAGAAAGAAAGAAAGAAAGAAAGAAAGAAAGAAAGAAAGAAAGAAAGAAAGAAAGAAAGAAAGAAAGAAAGAAAGGAAGGAAGGAAGGAAGGAAGGAAGCAAGCAAGCAAGAAAGCAAGAAAGAAAGAAAGAAAGGAAGGAAGGAAGAAAGAAAGGAAGAAAGAAAAAAGAAAGAAAGGAAGGAAGGAAGAAAGAAAGAAGGAAAGAAAGGGATAGGAAATATAATTTTCATAATCTATCAATAATAAGTCTGTAAATCCTAAAACAATTATTGGCTTTTAATTGTCCACCGTAATAGACACAATATTTTGAATAATTCCCTTAGTCAGATTATTTGGATAGACTGAAGCCTGAACTTTTAATTGAATGTAAATGTTGTACTTAGTATTCAAGGCACCACCATTTGAACAATCTTGAAAGAGATAAAAAGAAGTCTCTTTCTTCAAGAAGTAGCACATTAAAAAGCTGTGGATAGCCTAGTTCTGTCAGTAAACCAGTATTATGTGTGTGTTCCTGGCCCACCTCAGTAGATGAGATGTATTCTAATCAGGATGTTTATCATACATAATTACAGAGCAGGAGCTGAATTATATGGCGCTGACAAGCATGGATCTCTTGTTTCGAATTTATGTTCTTGTAGGTTCCTAAGCAGAGCTTGCTCTGCAGTAAAGCAGCAGGAGCAGATGGACTGCTCTCCTGAGTACAATAGAACAATGTGGGATTTTCCAGGGCAGGAACGTTTGCTCCTGCAAAACCACAGAAATGCCAGCAGCTAAAGGGACACCCTCTACAACTGCCCAGAAAGTGGTCAAACTGAAAAGCTCCCTACGATATAACATTCTGGATAAAAAGAATGTATAATAATAACTAGAGGTGGTCACGAGGGAAGAATGAGCAAGCCGACTACAAAGTAGGTTAGGACAGTGAAACTATTTTGTGTGATATGAATGTCATACCTCCATATCATTATTCATTTGTCAAAATCCACAATGTACAAGAACATGAGTGAACCCTCATTTGGACTATGGATTATGTCAGTCAGGGTAGGTTCTTCAATTGTAATAAAAGTACCAATCTTTTGGGAGATATTGCAAAATGTAAGGCGTTGGTTGGGAGTGCGTACAAAATGAAAGCACCTATTATCTGAGCTCAGCAATTTGTTGGGAACCTAAACCTGCTTTCAGGTCAATTTTCTTGATTTTAAAAATTAAATCTTATAGAATTATATAGGAACACACACAAATTACTTTGTACACTTAGCACCAGTTATTTACCGCAGATTGATTTCAAGATCTTGAGTATCAGACTCAACACAGGCAAAGTTAACAAGACACAGAAAACATACAGAAAAAAAAGTGCTAAGGGCATGGCTCAAGCAATGTGGATTTGGTTTTTCACACTAATGGAAGACTTAATCTTTTTAAAAAATTAAAATTAATTTTATCATTTTGACTTGCTTCCATGAGAGGCTTGAAAGACCATTGCTTTTCAGAGGTGTTGTGGAAGGCTAGAATCCTGGGATTGTGAATTATACTTAAAGAATTGGCTCAAGTTTCTTGGTCATTCTAAGAGACAGGGATGAAATGATTGTTTCTCTTTGATATTTACTCCTCCCTTCCATATTTTCTCCCTATCACATTCATTTTTTAGCTCTTCTATTCCTAGTCTTGGAAAGCACTTCATATAAACTATTATATTTAAACAATTTATTGCTAATTTTGTCACCTTTTTTGCTCATTAATGATTCAACGTCTGCACTACAAGTATCCTTTCTTAGGTACCTGAGATCAATCAGAGCTGACAAAATGTGAATAGTGCAATGGAGTGTACTGATTACTGCAGGGGAGGGGGACTGAAAAAAACCAGAAGACCAAGTTGTAAGGGTGTGTTCTTTCCAAGACAAAAGTATGAATGTGTGTTCTTTACAAGACAAAAGTACCAAGGGGGTGGGGAGTAATTTACTAACTTCAGAATTTGCTACTTAGTGGCATTTGCCAAATTGTTGTGTCTGTTATTTTTACAATTGAGTTAAACATAACAATTTCAATTTAAAATTCCTCAGAGACCACCATGGTACAAATGAACATGCCACACACTGTATTACTGACAAAATCTCCATTATCCTTTAGGAAGCCTTCTGATGAATTTCCAGTGGTTATCATTATAGTAGAATAGAGGACACTAGATTTAGCAAACATGGGCTTTGACTAATATTTAGTAATCCATATGACTAATATTTAGTTACCCAAATCCAAATATCTGATACTCTGAAGAACCATCAATGAGTAACAAATACACATATGCTGTAATAACTCTTTCATCTAAGAGGATAGTGAATATTTACAAGGAAGAAATAACTATTACAGAAATTCCTGTTAGAGAAAAAGCAGACAATTTGGCTCAGGTATATTTTGATAATGAGAATAGAATCAGGGCTCCTGAGGGTATAAAGGCACATCTTGTCTGTAAAATGGAATAGGATGATTTTCTGGAAAACAATTTTGTTCAACATAACCATTACACTGTTTAGTAACTGTTTTCTTTTCCTCTCAAAAACACAAGATAGTAAGCTATGTGAAGTGAATTGACCCCGGGCGCAGTGGGGAATGGAACCTGCTATCACGAGGGTGGAGACATAGGTTCTTGATAACAAGGAGTCTCAATTAGACTTCACCAAGAACTTGGAGCTCAAGGGAACTCAGAAAAAAAAAAAATAGAAGAAAGTGAGGTCTGATCTTCAGCCTCATTTTAATTTATGTTTCTTTCTACAGGGCCTCATTTTATTTTATTTTTTTTTTACAGATATCTACAAGAAAAGAGAGTTTAGAGAGAAATAAACATAAATGGTTCTCTTTGGATTTCAGTCTGATCATGTCTCTGATTGTAGCAGCACTTGGGACACTTGAACTTCATTGTTGTTAGTCATTACTGTTGTTGCTTGGCACTGCTAGGATTTAAACTGAAGGCCTCAACACCCTCAATAAGCTCATTTGGGCATGTATTTAATTTTAGATAGTTTTGTGGTTTTGATCAGGGCTGGCCTACTATTATAGCCTCCTCTCAGTGCATCTCATTTAGCTAGGATTATAGGCACAGTTCATCAGGCCTCACTTACTTGATGAAATTCAGTTTCATTAACTCTTTGCCTTTGTAGGCCATAAACCATAATTCTACTGATATCTAGATAGCTAGTGATTGGTGTCATAGCCCAGGACACTAATTTGTAAATTAGTAAAGGTTTTTGAAAGCTCTATCTATTATTGTAGATAATATATAGAGAGGTTAGGAAATAAGCAAATATATAGAGGGGTTAGTTACAGTTACATAAGTTAGGTTATGAATACATTTCTTTTTGAACAATATTACCTCTTCCCTCGTTTTCTCCTAAGAATTCCTAAGAGGGTAGACTTAAATAAATGTTTAAAGGTTTACAGATTTTTCAGAAATCTTTTAACCATTTTTGTATTTGTTATTGCTTTTTACCTTCTTATCTAAGAGTACCCTCCATTCCATATTTAAAATAGTTCTTTTATAATTTCTAATCATTTGATGTTCTTTCAAAACATTATGTAAAAAGGAACAATATTTTACTAATATTTTGATGACAGGTAAATATACCAAAAGAGGACAATATCCATTTCACATTGCTTTAATGCAGTATAATCAATAATAAAGAATATGAGAATTATTACCTGGTTAAAACACTTAAATATATTCCTAATTTTGACTAAATTTACATGCTCCATTATGAAATAAGTCACTTTTAAATTTTTCTTATTTTGAAATTCCAAAATATAACATCCATTTAATTATCTTTGAAAGTGTACTCCAATAACTGATCTTAAGCTAAGTCACTTTCTCAAACTTTTTCATTTTTATTACTTTTATCTGATCATTCTATGTATTTAAATTGAGAACAATGCATTTTGAACTAATAATGTGCCCAACACCCATTATATCATAATTACATCAACAACTACAACTTCTAACACTTCAAATGTAGTATTTTCCCCCACTAGCCAAATGTAGTAATTAGCATTTAACGATATTTGCATAGTATATATCCTACTTCATGAAAACATATATATCTTTATATCTATATATTGACATAGAGATATTTATCTAAAAGTATAAACTTTGAGTTTCATAAAGAATTTTGACGTAGTCAATTTGTTTTCTCCTATTTTCATTCATTTTCCAGATGAATTTCAGAATATGATCTCAGTAGTTATGTGATGACCTCAATCAGAGCATCAGGGATCCAGTCTTTTACTACTTAGGGTAGAGTGTTTGAGCAACAGTGTCTGGCAATAGCTAATCCAGATCGGGATCAAAGATAGCTGAGCATGGTTACAATTATCACTAATTCATGCTAATAATTATCACTAATCAAGATGCAGAGATTTAGAGGATTCTGGTTCAAAGTCAGGCAAAGATGAAAAGTGCATAGCTTCTGACTCCAAATTAACAACAAAAAAAAAGGTAATAGAGTGCTACACAAGCACTCTACTCTTAAGTTAATTTCTCGAATCCAGTATTCTAATTTGTATCAGCTACACACTTTAAGCTAAAACAAATGCTCAATAAACTGAGGTGATTATACAACAAAAAATTAAAGAGTGGGAGAGGACCAGCCTAAGACACCTGAGACCCTGAGATTAAAACCCCCATGACGCCCCATCAATAAAAAGAAATTAGTCTAAGAATATTGAGTGACCACATACTATGCACTAATAAACTATTTTGTTAATCACTTTGTATTGATGTGATAAACAAGTGTAGAATGATTTATTTTAGCCCCTAGCTACAGAGGGTTTCCATTTATGATCAATTGATTCCATACTTTGAAATAAAAAATATACTGGAACCCTCACAGAAAAAATATAGGAGGAGGCATGTATGGCATATGAAAAACAGAGGAGACAGAACAGACCAGAGCTAAGATAGATTCAAAAGCATGCTCAAGACAATCCACTTCTTCACTAGTTTACAGTTCCAACACCTCCCAATAGTCTATTCAAATTTTAAATTCATCAGTGAATTAAACTGTTGAGCTCTCTTGAATGAATAGTTTCTGAAATTATTCTGGCAGACACAACCAGAGACATATTTCACTAATCTAAAAGGAGTTTCTGAAAGTAATCAAACAGTTGATCAGTATAACTATCTATCACAAAGTTTGGAAAATATGATGACAATTACCCAGATAATTTGTGATATCAATTTTTAAATGAATATTTACATTTATTCAAGCTTTATGTATTAGTAATATTTTGGTATTAGTTGGTATACAGGAAAAGTACAAAGGAAATAGTGAATCCAAAGCAAAACGAACTAAAAAAAAAAACTGGTAAAGAAAGGTATTTCATTTGGTCACATTTTTGCTTTAAATTAATAGCTATATATTTCCTGGAATACTACCATTCTTTTTTTAAAAAAATTTCTTTATTGTTAAAGTGAAGTACAGAGGGGTTACAGTTTCATACATAAGGCATTGAGTCCATTTCTTATCCAACTTGTTACCTCCTCCCTCATTTTTCCCCCACCTTCACCCTCCCCATTTCCCATGAGTTGTACAGTTGGTTTACACCATATAGTTTTGGTAAGAATTGCTGTTGCATTGGTTTGTCTTTTTATCGTTGGTCTCTCAATTTTGCTATTCCCTTTCCTTGCCCTAGTTCCAATACATGTATATACAATATCCAAGGTACCAAAATCAGTTACAGTGACAACAGGGGTAAAACCAAGAGAAAGACAGTCTAAAGAAAAAGGGCATAATTTCACATGGTATGTTGAAAATAACAATGATAAGCCACTTTTTTCCATAACTTGGAGCTCATTTCACTTTACATCATCTTATGTGTTCATGCATACTAATTATTCCCAATGAGGGAAACTGTAGAATCTATCTTTCTTTGGGTCTGGCTCACTTCACTTAGTATGAATTTTTTTCCAAGTCCTTCCATTTTCTTATGAATGGGGCAATGTCATTCTTTCTGATAGAGGCATAGAATTCCATTGTGTATATGTACCTCATTTTCTTGATCCATTTATCTACTGAGGGGCATCTGGGTTGGTTCCATATTTTGGCCATGACAAATTGCACTGCAATGAACATAGTTGTGCTGGTGGCTTTGGTGTGGTCTTGCTTGTAATCTTTTGGGTAGATGACCCAAAGTGGGGCTTCTGGGTCATAGGGGATTTCTGTATGTAGCCTTTGGAGGAACCTTCATACTGCTTTCCAGAGTGGTTTTTATTGAGGTTTCATGAAAATTTTATGTTAATAGTCAAAATAACTTTCCATTTTCATTAGAATGTAAATACACATATGTACTTAAAAGTTTGTATTGCTGGTAAATTTATTTTTAATTGATTTTTATTGAGTGATGTATTTAGTTAATATGAGCAAAACATTTGAAAATTCTAAAAACCATGATTTTTCATGAAGTTTAACCTTAGTAGCTGAAGTTATGTGTGTGTGTGTGTGTGTATGTGTGTGTTTGTGCAAGAATTATGGAGATGTACCAAGTATGGTATAATTAGCAGTTCATCAGGTCAGTATAATATGAATCCTTACAGTGGAAATACAGTTGCATAAGCAAGAGAAATCTTATATTGAAATGTATACTTACTTTCTTATAAAGAACTTTTTTCTTTGAAGCTTCCTAAAATTACATAGTCTATGTGTGTAAGCTCTGTGAAAATTATTTAGTCCAAAATACATACTAAAGTGCATGATAAGCCATTACCCTAGATATATTTTCATGTTCAAGCCTATCATCCATTCAGCTGTACATAAAAGAACATTTGTAATATATACACTTTTTATGATGCACTTGCTGTCTTTTGGCATTCACTGCAGGAATTTAGTGATTACCAGAGAGTCTCAGCTGATTTCATGTGGATTAGCAAGATCTCCTACCTTCTATTAGGGTGTAAAATCTCTGCTGACTTCTATCTAGGAACAAAGTGTTCATCTACCACCAAGGAAAAATGAAGGTGTCAGCTTCTTTGTTTCTCATCATGGATATGTAAAGTAGGTTTTATGACAATTTGTATTTGTGAGTGAAGAAAACATGAAGTTTCTTTTATTTATCAAATGCAGACTATAGTAAATCATTGCATGAATATGCACTTTTGTGGTTTGAGCCACAAATTGAAGTCAACAATAATATTTTCACCTCTTCTTTTATGAATAGAAACTTCAGACATAAAATAAACATTTAAAATTGCTTTTTCTCTCAACATGCAGAAGGAGAAACAATTTTCTGAAGTTAATAACATTTCTTCAAAGGCTGTGGGGAAATCATGCAAAGCTAAACTACGTAGCACAGAAACCCAGTAAACAAAAGAAACTTTTTGGAACTTCTATTGCATTTCTTTCTTTACTGTTCTATGAGATTTAAAATACTTTTAAAGAGTAACTTTTTTTTAGATTCTGTATGTCTAACACATCTTGGAGAAGCAGACATTCAAGCTGTCACCTGCTCTTATGTCAAGTGCATACATGGAAAGTAGTTACTCAAGTATGTTTCTCTGACTTTCTATAATACTTTCATTCTTTTATTTGATAATGTACATCAAAATAGATGAAGAAAGTATGGTTTTAGTAGGTTATCATTTTTGATTACTACATTACTTTTCCAAACTAGGATTTGATGCTTTCAATTTTACATATGATATGGGTTATATATAACATTCTTTGTCTAAATTGCACTATTGCTTTGCTAAAAGTTCTTTGAAGAAAGTATCCTGTAGAATTTATGTATCTTATGAACAACCAAATCAATATGTTTGAAATGATCTTGTTCTGTCTCACTCTCGCCAAAAATCACATTGTAACTAGACACCTTAAGAAGTCTGGCACTTTTTATTTATAGAACTGAACAAGAAGACCTCCATGCTGGCATCATGGGCTGAAGAAATGACAGAAAACATATTCTTAAAGGCCAGAGAATAAACATTTTAAACATTGAGCTATACAGTCTCTGTAACTACCGTCAGTGTGTGAAACCATCGTGATTGATACATAAAGAGCAATGTTGTTTCCCAATAAACAATTATTTACAGACACTCATAAGTAATGTCATTTGAATTTACACCTCATGAATATTCTATAATTATTTTAATCTTTCACACCTAAGAGTAATAACATCTATTGGCCCTACAAGATTAGGAGAGGTTTATTTGGGGGCTTGTAAGTCATACTTTGTCATCTCTATTGCTATTGCAGTGGCCCAAACACTTTGTATTTCAGAGTCCAGTTCACTCAGTCTTCTGGCTTTAATGTTAGAATTATTTTTTTGTCTCGTTCCTAGTAGATAAAATTAGTAAATCATTGCGTGAATAAGCACTTTGTTTGAGCTATAAGTCGAAGTCAATAATATTTTCACTTTTCATTAGACATTCATTTAACATACTGATGCATTCACAGTCTTTTGTGGACATATTTAAACCTCCCCAACAATCCAATCCCTTATTACAGTACTTTTATATCCAGAAAGTTCTTTCCATATACAAATCCCTTTCAAACAAGTATAGTCCTCCAAAACTATAGCTTTGTATTGGATACTCATCTTTTCCTTTGGTTTTCTTTCTAATTTTACCTACTTGATTGTGTTAATCAAGATCCAATTTATAGACACAAGAATAGAAACAGAAAGAGCATTTCTGAATGTCTTATCCAAGGTATATTTTGACAGCTAAGTGAAGAAAAGTGATTGGAGTAACCCCCACCACAGCAACAGATCATTGGACATAGAAAGTACCATAAACACATCCAGGCTGAAGGATTTAGAAAATGTTATAACATTCAAGTATGGGTGAGTGTACGTGAAATTTCAATTTCTTTAGCCAAACAACCTCTCAGTTAAGCAACTTCCTATGGGAGTAAAAAGATCATTACATGTTACAGTCATACATTAGGGAGCAAAATTAAACCTAATATTCTAGGTTTCATTTTGTTGCTTTTTATTGCAATGTCAGGATTTCTAGAGCTTTGATAAAAGTACATAATTGATCCTCCACTTTCTCTTTTGTACAAATTGTTAGCTTCCAGTTCACATGAAATAGAAATACCATGAACTGAAATCCAGGGAGAAATAGCTGTAGTGGTCCCTGGGAATATCAGTTTTGGCTATCATCCTCATAAACTCACAGCAAATGGGTATTTTATCATATAAAAGTGTGTCCGAGTTATGTAAATATATCTACTACAAAATGAAACTCTAAAAGTTCATAAAAATTCATGTTAACATCTTTTTATGTAGTAATTATTTAGATAATCAGTTTTATTATCTACTGCATAGAAGACAGAATCAAATCACCAAGTTAAGACTAATATTGAAAATAACGTAAGCAGACACAGAAAACGTATTATAAATGGTCTATAATATGTTATAGTCTAATTGGTATGTAATTCACCAAAAAGATTTTAGTAATCTCTCTACCATTAGAGCACTGTATGAAATTTGTTATTTAAAATTATAATTGTGACAACTTACTACTGCAAGTATATTCTATAAATCAAGAACAATTTTAGGGCTGGGGATATAGCCTAGTGGCAAGAGTGCCTGCCTCGGATACACGAGGCCCTAGGTTCGATTCCCCAACACCACATATACAGAAAACGGCCAGAAGTGGCGCTGTGGCTCAAGTGGCGGAGTGCTAGCCTTGAGCGGGAAGAATTTCTGCCAGGGACAGTGCTCAGGCCCTGAGTCCAAGGCCCAGGACTGGCCAAAAAAAAAAAAAAAAAAAAGAACAATTTTAGTACTAAAATTTTTGTGTAACATTATTTATATAACTTCTTCAGAAGATAAAAGACTCATGGATTTTAAAAGAATAACATTGATGGAATATTACATAACTATGTAAAGCTAATTTTCAAAAAGTTTACTTTTCCTAAATGTAATTTCAATAAGAAAAATATGAATTAGAAACATGCCAAAATAAATTTTGCAAATATTTCTGGCATAAAGACATTTCATCATGCAAATTTATCTTGATAATCATTATTTCTATGCTTTTACAAAATAAAAATGACATTCTTTGTGTTACTCATAGGTGTTTTTTTCACCTTGAAGTCGTAGGATTGACATGCTCCCAAAATTTAGTGGTAATGATGAAATTTTTACTGCTACACAAACAGGTCCATCTGGAAATAACAGTATGTTTTAAAGAAAATGTTAGAAAATAATAGTACAGGAAATAATGGTTTATTTTAGGACATAAAGATATATCCTGCATAGTAAGTAACAGTTTATTTCATATATTATGGTATTTGTTTTATTTTTCTTGGCAGGAGTAAGGTTGGCTACTCAAGCTGATCTAAAATCTGTTTTAGAAAGTGGTAATGAATTTCCTCAGTGATTTCATTCAGTATAATGATGGTGGCTGGTAAGTTACATATAGCTCACTATGTTGATGTATGCTCCTACTACACTAATTTAGTTGACCTTTGGTTTTTTATCATGAATGCCATTTAATTTTATAAAATTCCTTTCTGCATTGATTTTGATGATGATAAATTTAGTCCTTCATTTTGTTGATGTGTCATTCCTCTTTTTGATTTGTAAATATGAAACCACATTGCAATTCTGGATTTAATTTCACTTGATAATGATTAATTAAATTACAGTTTTTGTGATGATTTATAATACATATATGTGCTAAATGCAGTCAGTAATCGAGGATATATAGAAGTGTTCTCCTGTAAGGTCCAATTAACTAGTGGGAACATAGCTTTTTCCATTCAGGTAAGTTTCATCAGTGATATTCCCACAAGGATGAAATTGCCATTGGACATATTCCTTTGAAGACATTTCTATGTAAGTGGCAAATAACTATATCTAAAGAACTCCCCAAAGATATCATATATTTTATTTTTTATTGACAATCATTTTATTTTGGTATAGAACTCATTTGATGCTTTATGGCATTCAAAATTGGCACAGAAGCTCATGAAACATTTGCTATACAATCCATCCATGGAGCAAAACTTGCTGAAATATACAAGTGAAGAAGAAATAAAAATAAATATTGCAGTTAAAGTAACTCAATGATAGAAAAAATATAATATTAAATACATGGAGTTTCTTCTACAGTAAAATAAAGCACCTCTAATGTCTAGTCTGACAAAAGATAATGGTTTAACATTTCCACTCACCAGATAATAAAAATCTAGAATACTTGAACTATGTTGTGTATTTAGAGCAATGTGTTCAAATAGATAATAAATCACCTTATAATCTCCTTAATATGTCTCCAAGTTGTTTCTCTCCTCAAATATTTGGCCAATAAGTACTAACTGCAGCTAGCCAATAGATTTTTATTTCTACTCTTGCCCTTTTTGAAATTAGTTTCTGTCACTGCCATCAAAAGACTTAGCCTTCAGAACAACCGTAGACTATTAGCAAAAGAAAGTAAAGTCTTGCCAATCAAATATTAATGATTATGTTCTGAATTTTAGTCGGCAAACCAACAAATACTTATTGAATACTTATCATGGGCTAGTCTCTGTTAGAAGAAAGGATTCATATTAGAACAATAATGAACTATTCCTCATTTTTCAAGAGGTCTGTATATCAAAGAGACATGAAATTTGTCACCAATATTTAAGCACTGTAAATTATGTCTTGTTGAAAAACAATAATAGCCAGCTCCTGGTATATTATACCTGTAACCTTAGCTACTCCAGACACTGAAATCTGGAAGTCAAAGCTGGCATTGACAGAAAAGCCTGTGAGTCTCTGTCTCTAACATAACCAGGAAAAAGTACAACTGGAGATATTCCTCAAATAATAGAACACTTAATCAAACCAGCAAGCACAAAGCCCTGAATTCAAATTACTGTCGCTGAGAGAGGAGATAGACAGAGACACAGAGAGAGACAGAGACAGAAACACAGAGACAGAGAGACAGAGAGATAGAGACACAATGCATCATCAAACAGAACAAGAAGAGCTAACATTTTCTACTGAAGTAGTGAATAATTAATAATTTTAAGTTACTTTACTTGAATTCATCATATCTATAGCCTAACAAGAAAGATAAAAATGAATCACATCTTTTTATAAACAATAATTTCCAAATCCTGTGATCCCTGGTTAAGCCAATAGATCAATACAGGTAGAGTAATGATAAAAAAAACATATCCCAATTTTCCATTAGATTGATACATATCTACACATGAACACTGTCTACAAGGATTATTTATAATGTTACAAATTTAATTAATTATAGATGAGCATAGTCTGTTTTGGTGTTTCCTTTCAACACTGTCACAAACTATTTACAAAACAATTGTGCTTATACACATTAATTAGTTTCATGTCTACTGTCACTCTGGAAACATCAGAGGAGGGTACAAAAATCCCTTGGCATTCATGATTCTATTTGAATTTATTTATTTAAGTCATAGTATATAATTCCACTTAGGGTTTAAAAATCATCTCTAGGGGATTTGTCCAAAAGTATACGTGGTATTGATATCATGCCCACTAGTTGATATCATGCCCCCTAGTAACTGGTTTGACAAAGATATATTTGACTGCTTTTTATTTTCTTGCACTAAATATTGTATTTTACACACTATTTTGTAGTTATTATTGGATACAAATTTTTTACATATGCCAGTTTTGATAGTATTATGCAAAAGTTTCAAATTTTCAGGTTTCTGTTCTTATTATATTGGTAATGTTTCTGAGCGCATGAGAAATAAAAATAATCTCTCACCAGGCACAAGGGCCTCATACCTGTAATCCTAGTTGCTCAGGATGCCAGAATCTAAGGATCAGTCATTCAAAGGAGCCTGGACAGGAAACTCCAAAGGATTATCTCCACTAAACTACCAAAAAGCCAGAAGTTGAGCTGTGGCTCAAGTGCCAGAGCTCTAGCTTTGAGCCAAAAAGAAGCTCAGTGAGAGGGCCCAGGCCTTGAATTCAAGCTCTAGGACACACACACACACACACACACACACACACACACACACACACACACACACACCCCTCCATTTGACAAATAGTAACTGTAGTGTAGAATGACAGTTTATTAAGCAAAAATAGTATCATTTAAAAATCAACCTTTTGTTTAATGCAAAGGGAAGACTTTTAGAACTGAGAAACTGTTGTGACTACCCTGGAAGAAGTTGAGGCTTGCTCTTTTTTTTTAATTTATGATAAAACTCAATATCTTCATTTCATATCACAGTGAAACATAAGATTCTAATGGTAAGACTTTCGTTGTGTTCTATATCTGAAGGCACATTAAAAAATATTCTAATAGCATATAAAGCAGTTCATCAGTAAGCAATATCTAATCAAGTCCCCTCTATGTTTCAGCATCTATTTTTTTTTCATTGCTGAGCAATCAATGGTCTATTAGCAAACCATGTAAAAACTGGTTTAAAATTAAATCAAGGTTTTAAGGTCAAAATTTCCAATTTATATAAAATTTTCTCCACATAACTTCCATTTATGAAATGTTTACCAGGTATGATTCTCTGCATGCACGTTTTACCTGAATCTCATAATAACATTGCAAGGATGATAGCATTGACTAAAGTTAACAAATGGGAATACATAATAGCTAAAAGCTCACAAAATTCTTATGCATAATAATTTATATCATGATGTGTTTGACTCTGCTTTCTTATGTTACTTCTGCAGCTTTAGTATCATTAAAAATATTTCCCTTTTTCTGTTTTAGAGACTAATTGGTGAACTCTTTAGAAAAGCTGTCTTGTTTTTTTTTTTTCTTAGAAGTAACAAACTACTCTGGAGCAAGTAATATTGCTATTACATGATTGGAATATTTGTCTGAACAAAGGAATGCCTGGCCACAGGTGTATTTTATGAAACAGGCTCCATTACTGTACTACTAGGTCTATTGAAGCTGAGAGTCTTAACCCTCTGAGTGGCCTAAAAGAGCTAATACATTTTCAGAAAATTCTATATAATTTTGAGTGAGTCATTTATCTATTATAAAAGTATATGATATCCAGTGGGTTTGTTGGAACTCTTATATTTCAATTTTCCAATAACTTCAATTACAAGGTAATTTTTTTTCTCTAGTACTAAGGCCTGTGTTAACAAGCAACAAGGCAAAGCACTGGAGCTCCTGGCAAGAGGTTTTTGAGTTCTGCTATCTCCAATTTCCTTTGGTTTTCCCAATTCTTAGGGACCTCCTTGGGCTCTCTTTAATCTTGCAGTTATTCATTTGTGTTGGATCTTTGGGCTTCCTACTACTTATGCAAACTAGTTCCTACACCACTTCATTGTTTTTACAAAACTATTAATGCCTCTGGGGTTTTGTTTTGTACTCCATTTAGTCTGGTGTTATGTACATGGAAAGAGAGGCACACATATTAACTACAATGAAACATGTTCAAAGATTAATATTTGTAAGAATATCATTTTCACACTAGAAGCAAAAATATTGCATTGTGTGCATACGTGTATGTGTGAGGGACAGAGAGAGAGAAGAAAGAGAAAGACAGAGACAGACTGACAGAGGGAGAGACAGAGACACAGGGAGAGATTATGGTTTGAATTCAGGGACTTCTGTATGTTTTGCTGGCATTCTACCACTACGTCTCTACCTGGGCTTTTTTGCTGGATATATATATATATATATATATATATATATATATATATATATATATATATACATATACATATATATGGTTTTTTTTTGGCAATTCTCATGGGATGTTCTATCAAGCTGTCTCCAACTGTAAAATAACCAGCAAAAAGCTTGCTCAAGTGGTAGAATGCCAGCAATATGAGCAAAGACAGCAAGTATAAACACCAGAACTACAAAAAGAATTGAGAGAGAGACAGAAGCAGAGACAGAGACACAGAGAGACAGAGACACAGAGAGAGAATGACAATATCTACATATAACAGATTAAATGAATTTTTGAATTAAGAAATATATGTGGTATTTTTTTCAGAAAGAGATTAAACTTTAATCAAAAAGGAGGGAACTGCATGATGCTGAAATCTGGAAGCGCCTCTGACTCTGATTCACACTTGATTCCTGTTCATCTCCAATCTGCAAGTGAGACTCTGCCATATTATTTCTAATGTTTCCTGTTCTCTCTCTCTCTCTCTCTCTCTCTCTCTCTCTCTCTCTCTCTCTCTCTTTCTCTCACTTCTTGCTTGCCATCTTGGCTTGCACAGGTCCTCGACACAGACCAATGTGGCTTTCAGCAAAAACAGATGTCCCTTCTTAAAAGACGCCGCACTGAGAAATCCTATTAAATTTCAACCATGACAAAAATATTAAGTGATTTGTTAAGTACTATATGCACATATAAATATTAAATTTCATCAGAGTCTTACATAAACATTAGACACAAACCAGTTGCAAAGCACTGTACAGATAGCTTGCTGTTTATAGACATTAACTGGATGCTTATACTCACCATATCGTCCTGCAATGAGTGATCGAATATTACAACAGATCCAAGTCAAACAGAATAGTGAAAGAACTAACCAGTCTTAGAATAGTCCTTCCCATGTATCTCCCCTTACCAAAAATTAATCAATTCTTCTTCAGAGGGTAGAGGCAAGTTGCTATCCTATGGAAACCAATAAGGAAGGAGCAAACTCACTCACATTTTGCTGTTCCACAAAGTCTTTAAGCCAAGCTGACCAGGAATATGCTAATCTCCATGTGCAATGGTAAATAAAAGGAGCGGTGGCACTTCTAATCTTGTTAGCACTCCTGTCCTTAGAACAGAGCCACTGAAGAAGTGTCATGTTAACTTCAAACCCATATTTTGTCAGTGAAAATTCATGCCTCTAATCCTCTCACTGGATGGCTGCTTTGTTGAAAAGTGGCATCATTTGCCATCCTGACAGCAGGGTATTGGGGTGCCAGGATCTGCAAATGTGTTGTCATCCTACTTCAGTGATGGATTAGAAAGCTAAAGAACAGTGCAACATATTCTCAAAAAGAAAAAGTCTCCTAATAAGAAAAGAAATATAATGGCAGCAAAATATTAATAAAACAGAAAGAAAACTTGTTTTAAGGCCTCAGCTAATAGCTTTTCCTCTACACTTTTGTACTGGTTCTTATTATTTCATTAACTTTTAGCTTTTTCCCTTTTTCATTCCAAAAACTACTTTAAGTCCACAATCACAATTGGAGTGTGCATGTCATTTTTTATTCATATAAATGTAGTAGTTTTAAAGAGCTTGTGAAAGCTTTGTATTAGCAGATGATAATCATCTAAGCCAAATTGTCAACGTCTCAGAAATTCAAACCTGCTGTATTGCAGAAAGCTACACACAGATGAAGTTAATTTATTAATTCATAGATTCTTAGTAAGATGGAAATATGCATTTCAGACTTGATTCTCCATTTGTATGAGAACAAGAAAAGGTGTTCAAATTTTCTACTACTCTTCTAGCTCCCTCTCCTCTAATTAGCAGCAACCAGACAAGAAAAAAGAATAAGTAATTGATTGTTCAACTTCTTAGTCACAAACAAGGTAAATTCAGACCTCATGGCTCACCCAGTTTCCATTCTCTGTTGATTCTTATTCACAGGCTAGTGTATACCTTAATAAGATTTAGAACCTAAACTAAGGGCATGTATTTCGACATATACACTTGATATCCATATTCTCCCTCATTAGCTTCACATCTCCACTTCTTTTCTAACATCAGTGCTCAAAACACCTTGAACATATTTTAAAATAAGAGCAATATTCTTCCCCCAAAAAATCAGACCAGTTCTTTTTCAAAAATCCTAAAATCTCTACAGTCACACTCAGAAATGAAATGATGCAAATTTATGTGAAATGAGCTGGTGGAATATTTTTATCTTCTAATTTTATTTATTTTAAATTCCTTATGAAGGAGAGAACACAAGGCCTTGAACATTCTAAGCAAGTATTCTACTGAGCTACATTCCTCATGCTGCCTAAATAGTGTTATATTCACTCTGAATTATTCAACCCACTCAAGCTTCAGAAGAGTAAAAAAGTCCTAAAAACAAGAAAAAATGGTATAATACATTGACAGTAACAGAAGCATGTGAGTATATTTTTAATGCCCAAAGACTTTACCTTTTATTTTTTAAATAAAGAAAATGAATTGTTGTGTGTTTACACGAGAACCAAAATTATTTAAATTGTGTAGAGAAATGTGACTCAATCTACTAATGAAATAAAAGCTATAAAAAATCAGAAAAAAAATCATTTCAAAAGTACAACTAACAAGTAATAGCAAAAGTAGGAAATGCCTTTATGAAGACAAACTCACCCTCTTCATTCTGAGTTAATTAACAATGATAAAAATGATATGCTATTTTTAAAAATAGTTTACACAGAGAACAGGATAGAAACTGATTTTCCAACTGAAATTATTCTGAAACTGTCTTATAGATAGAGCTTTCAGTAAAAAAAAAAACAAACAAAAAAAAACAACAAAAAACAAACCCCAGAATCCTCTTACATGTTATTTTGATATAGGATCCTACTGAAGCAGCTCAGACTCTGAAACGTTTCTTCATGTATTCTCAGCTGCTTGAGAAAAGTAAGTAGAAGGAACCTCTGGCAAAACCCATAAGATTCTAGCTAAAGCAATAACCTAAAGAAGCAGGTCCCTGTGGCTCATACATGTAGTCCAAGGTTCTCAGAAGGTTGTGTATTGAGGACCAGGGTTCAAAGCCAGCCCGAGCAAAAATATTCCTGTGAGACTCTTATCTCCAATTAACCACTCAAAACTCCGAAGTGGACCTGTGGCTCAAATTGGTAGAATGCCAACCTTGAGCACAAAAGCTCAGAGACAGTACCCAGTCCCTGAGTTGAAGCCTCATGACCAAAATAAATGCATACATACATACATACACACACACATACATACATACATACATACATACATACATATCAAATTATTTTTACCTAAGGCTCTTCTATTATCATAACATTGAAACTGATTATTTGTCAGAAGTTTGATCCAAGTTATATATATATATATATATGTATATATATATATATATAGGCAGTACATGCAGGGTCATATACATGTACAGTATACACAAATACATTTACTTAAAGTACGATATATGCAAGGGAGGATTCCAGTGGTGTGACTCTTGAACAATTACTTACAGTCTAACAAATTGAATAGCAGTTTTAAGACACATTTATCTACAAGCCTATTGTCCTTTTGTTTAGATGTGCATAGTCTTAAGTTTTCAATAGTCTCAGATAGACATAATAGTCTCAGTTCTAACAAAATATTCACTACATATGTGTTTGGTGTCGATTATGCTTGTCAAAAAGCAATGGCATAGTGGGCTGGGGATATGGCCTAGTGGCAAGAGTGCTTGCCTCGTATACATGAGGCCCTGAGTTCGAATTCCCAGCACCACATATACAGAAAATGGCCAGAAGCGGCGCTGTGGCTCAAGTGGTAGAGTGCTAGCCTTGAGCAAGAAGAAGCCAGGGACAGTGCTCAGGCCCTGAGTCCAAGCCCCAGGACTGGCCAAAAAAAAAAAAAAAAAAAAAAGCAATGGCATTACCTTCACATATAAAAATATATTAAAGTAATTTTGGTTATTCACCTAAAAACCAGATAATAAACCTAATTCCCTTATATGAGTATATAGTACTAAAATTATTCTTTGAACAAATGAGACAATTTACTTCATCTCATTTTAAAATTGACTCTGATATCTCTCATATCTAGAGATACCACAAAAATCTAATTAGACTGCAATCTAATCTAAGTAGATTATAAGAGCAAATATAAAAATTCAAATCTTTGTGGATATAAACATATATACATATATGTGTGTACATTGAATATATACATATGACTATATAGAGTAAGAAGGATATATATAGTATGTGTCTGCATATATATATCATTATACATATTATAAACACATGCATATGTCATGTATACATGAAGAAAAATACTGCATTGTATATGAGAATAATTTCACTAAGCATTTAATTACCTTAACACAAAAACAGTGCTACAAATTAAATCTCATATAAAGGAGAGGGGCATGAAGATTGCATTATGCAAAATTATAGTGTTTATACATCCAGTAAATACAAATTCAAGATTTAATCAAAGGCAAACTTTTTGAAATAGTAATGAATTATTTTTGAATCTTCCTCACTCCTTGTATATTTGTCTTAGCTCCTCAAATAAAATCTACAGTATTGGTAAATAGGGATTATAAACCTAGGGTCTAGAAAGTTGGAGGACAGTCTCTGATCTAGAACTGAGAGTTCTGGCATACTTATCAACTTGTGAATGTGAATTACCTGCTTTAGGTAGTAATTTTCTTTTCAAAATGAAAAGTCTTCCCATGTATAGTCTTGAATATTCTACATTTCTACATGAATACATGACTATAATTCTGCCACTGCTTACTTTTGTACAAATGAGTTTCAACCTTCTAACTGTCTTTGGCCTGCCACTTTCAACCCTTAGTATTTTAGTAAATAATTGATCCGAATAACAGTTAATAATCATGACTACTGAAGCTCATAGGTTAAATTTTAATGTTTTAACATTTTTATGAATGGTCTCTCTAATATACCAAGAGTACTTTAAAGTCTAAATCCCTGAAAAAAAAATCTGTCTTCATCATCGTTTACAGAAAATGTTTTTTAGAATGTATCTTAAACGGCCAGAAGTGGCGCTGTGGCTCAAGTGGCAGAGTGCTAGCCTTGAGCAAAAAGAAGCCAGGGACAGTGCTCAGGCCCTGCGTCCAAGCCCCAGGACTGGCCAAAAAAACAAAACAAAACAAAAAACTAGAATGTATCTTGATGGTAAGGTCCTTAAGTTGTTTATTGAATAAAAGTTGAAAACATCAATTGCTTTTTCCTTAAAACGACACAATTTTCTGAAGCCATTCTTGAAGTATGGGCAATATGACATCTTGATATGAAATCTAGAACTCCTTTACAATTCATCTGAGCCTTATTTCCATCAGACAAAGCTAGATTCTGCACTGGGAATAGATGAGAGCAAGATAAAAGGAATTGAACAATGAAAGTGTTAAACAGGAGAGACAATACAGACCACATGTAACGGGGTGGCAAACAATAGTCATATGATTGTGTTAGAAAAGTGCATAGAGAAAATGTTAAGCCTCCTGCAGTGTTTTGTGAAATTCGCTCTCCTTTTGGGATGGGAAGTGATGGTTCATGTAGATTACCTTTTCAAGGTATGCTATTAAAATCACAATCAGAGCGAGCACTGTGTACTTCCTCTGGGGCCTCCTGTGGGCGGTACTCCAGTGCCTTCTGAATGTGAATAAGGCTGCCCGAATGAATGGTGCTGTAGAGCTTGCTCAGCAACACACAATGACTTGTACAGTTTGGGGGTGTGAAGGCTATGTGATCACAGATAATCAGGTGTATAGTGGTCCTATGAAGATATATCTCCAATACCAATTAATTGCATTTGAGGTCTTCCAGTTAGTCATTTATAGAAGATTGAACAGGACTGTTCTCGGACATTCTATTGATTTGTGTGTGTGTGATTAATTAATTTTTCCTTCTCTAAAATTAAAACCAGAGCAGTTTTTTTTTTCTTCTCTGGCAATATGATCAAATTTCCTTTTTGATTCTCTTCTTACAATTAGAATTGTTTGTCTAATCAATTATTCTACGTATGTAAAGCTCTTGATTCTTCTCATTGTATAATGGTGTTTTCAAGAATTCAGAAGTTGTCAGCTTACTTAACAAATGCAGGCACTTCCTTGAGCCCTGGATGTGTTTTCTTAGATGCTCAAAGTTGCCTCTCCTAATACAGAACGCAAAGGTTTCAAAGGAACCCGGCAAGCCCTCATTCTTTCTTGATTCTGCAAGGTACACACATGTTTATGGAGGCATGTGGAGGCTCAGGACTCTGTTGCTGCTGGAAACACTGCCTCTGTAAGGCCTGTTACCTTCTAAGATGATTTTGTGACAAGAAAAATGTAAGGTTGCAGAATAAGGACAGAGAAGGGGAACGAAACTACTTGTTATTGTATTTAGTCTTAAATATATTCAGTAGGCAATGGACAACTCCATCTGTGAACTTGGTCTTGTATGTCTACTTTTGCATATGGCCCTGTTTGATTATTATTGAAAGAAAATATGGCTGTGTTCTGTAGAGGCTAACACGCCAAAAAGAAATTGATGACACAATGAGATACATAATGACATAATTTGAATTAGATAGTAACCCACCCTGTATGTACAGTTGACTATCTTGTTAGGTATTTAATCTGATGAATTATAATTTTTCTGGGTATAACAATAAATGTTTAGATATAATTAACTTTAACAGCATTCAGTTCAAAAGATGCGATATTTATTTGTTAAATCATTTCTTATCTAGGAGAGTGTATTATTATTATTATTATTTTGCCAGTCCTGGAGCACTGTCCCAGAGCTTCTTTTTCTCAAGGCTAGTACTCTACCACTTGAACCACAGTACCACTTGCAGCCTTTTCTATTTAGGTGGTACTGAATCAAATCCAGCGCTTCATACATGCTAGTAAAACACTTTACCACTAAGCCATATTCTGCTTTAAACTTGAATATTCCTAGTAAACATGTCAAAAGATATCCTACCATCGTGATAGTTACATTACAAGAAAATTTTCTATCCTGAAGTCAGTGAGAGCTCTAGTCCCAGAAATGTGATCACACATTGACTTATTGCTTTCCTATGCGTCCTGAGTGATGGTCAGGGGCGTTAGGACTTGATGTGAGAATGAGAATGTAGGAGCAGAGCGTGATTACTTAGAATACTCTAATAAGATTTTGGCAAAGGTTTGACCTCCTAACTTAAACTCCTTAGAAAATAGTTATCTTTAAGCAGTGGAACAAAGAAGTTGCCATTAACAAAGGAGTTTATGAATACAATGTCTCTTGGACTCCTTTGAATGCTTGGTGACTATTTCATCAAGGTACTAGGATAACTCCTCTTCCTCATTTTCTTCATGTGTACACAAAGCTGGGAAGAACTTTAATTCAAATGTCTTAACAATGAATGGCCTTAGGGTCTCGTGGATATATTGTATTGCAATGATGAAGTCCAAAAGTCAGCTCATTGCAAGGAGAAAAGCAAGAAAAATCTTATATACTGAAGGAATAGATACATTTTAGAGAAAATGTATCCGTTTTTCATAGCTTTTATCACAACCAACTAAAAGTGGTTAAAAGTGTATTACATCAGGATATTTAATCAATAAACAAACCACAAATATCACCACAAAGATCAATCACTAAAATACATCTTTGGTTGGTCACAGCTCTCAGAAAATATTATCCAAATTATCAAAATATTGAAAGGTCCTCTTTTATTTAGTAATGCTGAGGTTTGAGTTCAAAGCCTTATACTTGACTTTTTTATTCCTGTTTTGTTTTTGTTTTTATTTCGTTGTACTACCACACCCGGATTTTTGGTTGAGAGTCAGTCTCAATAACGTTTGCCCTATCTAAGCGGGCCTTGAACTGTGATGCTCTTTTATCCACTTGCTGACCAGTGATATGGACATAAGAAGAACAGTTTCCTGATACACAGTTATTTCCACAATACGTTTGAAATATTCTGGATCATTAAAAAGAAAAGAGTCATAAGCATTTCATTTTAAGCTAACTATCATTTATAATTTGAACTAATTGAACTCAACTATCTTAGTGAGCTCTTAACCATTTTACCCTAGCCTCGTTTCCTCTACCTATAATATTTATTATTATATCTATTCAGAAATTCCCCATTCACAAATGCTTCAGGACACTGTGGGGTGGAATGTGATCAATATAAATATCAGAGTGACTGATAGCTCACAACATGCATTATTGATATTTTATTTTTAACAGGATTTCCCTTTATAGCAATCCAAACAACAATTCTGGTTAATTCCTCTGCAAGGGCAAACAAATTCAAATGAGGGTTAGAAACCAGAACATCCCCACCCACCCTCAACCTCCTAGCCACCAGTTCAAGTCCTGACAAAATTCACTTCCAGTACTGGCAATAAATTACTTTATATTTCATGTTCCGTTGTGTTCACAGCACAATCAAAATCATCATTATCTTATTATCTATCTAAAATTTGCCAAAATGAGCATATTATTCTGTAGCTTTTGAGTCCCAGTGGTTTGGAAGCATTTTTGTGCTAGTCATCTTCAAACTTAACTCCACAATAATTAGATTGAATGGACTCCAATTTGCAGATATATGTTTCCATCCACTTCAAACCAGTATGAGTTTTCAAATTACCTATTTAACAAGCACTTACTGCCAGAATGTTTTAGATTGTACAGAAAACAAATTATTTTCATAATCTCACATAACATAGTTCTTTGAGCACTGGCTACACATAAGTCTTATTATTTTGTTTCCTTTGCGGTGTTTAGTCATTTTTCAAATGCATCAACTTAAATTTATTTCTTTTTAAGGATGTTATGCTGCAGTTTGCAGCCACTGCAATTTCTTCATATTCTTTTCATATTTAAAAGAAATACAAAGTTCTTAATGAATTTTGTTGAACAAAGCCATTTTTTAATTTCAGTTGTTATCACAAGAAATTTTAGTGCAGACTGGTGAATACATCACAAATTGTATCATTAGTCTCCATTGTCCATCCCATGACATACAATAATCTTCATGTGTAGAATTAAGTACAATAAAGCAAGAACTTGAAAAGAATCACTTCTATTATAGTGAGTAAGTTCCATAATTTGTATTGTTCTCTTTACTTTCAACATTGCTTTTCAAAATATGTTAGCTTTCCAAAGTTTTTATCATGCTGATGAAATCTGAGTTTTGACAGCGAATGTACATTTCATCCTTTTTTAAGAATTGAATTTCTTTTACCTATGTTTAGTTATGAGTATATATTAATTTATTTATTTGCTATACTAATTTATTTGCTATTCTAATTTTTTAAGAAATATGAATGGCCCTACATTTTCCTATTTGCCCTCCCAAGACTGTTATAAAATTAGTAGGAATTTCTAAAATTTTATGACTACTGTGCTTGTAATGTTTTGTATGTTTTTGTGTGATGGGTTAGGAATTAAGTCTAACTAGCCAGGAAAATCTGAGGAAGATTGATGACCAAAAAGGACATTTCTTTTTCATTTACTTAATTTCAATAATTTGCCTTATGAAATGTTCCAACTACTTTAAGACTTGTTAAAATTAATTTCATAATTATCTTGAAAAAGTTTTAATTATCTCATCCATCTCCACTATACATGCATATATATTATATGTGATATAATGTATAATATAATATTTAATTTATATTATATTGTTTTATATAGCATATATATTACATACATAATTCTATGTATGTAACATATATTAACATATATTGTAAGCATCATGTATATATAGTAAACATATATATTGACATATGGATAGTCAAACTCTCTCTACATATATAGTCTATATATATTTTCTCGGTGTATATGGAAAGAGTCAAACTCCATGCTTACACCCGATGTCTGTACCAGGATTGCAGGCTCTTGAACTGCTGCTAACACTGCATCTTTAAGAATGAGTATAACATATATTTCTTTTCCTTGACACATACCTGAAATAAAAACAGCTGCTTTAATATTCATGATCTTTTTGTCCATGTCTTTCTATGCCTAAGATACAATCATATATCTAGTGAGTTGCCATTTCAAAAGTTTGCAGACAGCTGTCTAATCAAGTCAATGTCAATACTATGGCATGCATTTTAATTCCACTATTCTTCATTAGTTGAATATATTTACAACCAACATTTTATTTTCTTAAAGTTTTGATTAAAGTGAAATCACATGATTGAAAAATAATTCTCTGTGATGTTTTCACTGAGAAAAACTTGACTATATTTGAACTTGCCTAAATTAAAATGCAGGACCACGCTAATATATTTGAAAGACAACCTCATTAGATTTATTAAAGGATCTCACAGAACTTTAAGAAATCTTTGCCATGACCTAAAAACCTACTTGCCAAACATTTTCTTGAATCTCATGCTCCACTAATTTTTATGTCTACTATTAACAAGAATGTGTTGTGGTGCAGAATTAAGTAAGAAATAAAATTCAAGACATACTAAGTTCTAATTTAAAATTAGGGCTGAGATAGAAACTGCAAACTGTTTACAAGGGTTTATGTGTATATTAGTTCACTTTGATTCCCACAGTTCTAATAAAGAAGGTACAATTTTACATTTCCTTGTAATTTAGACAATTGTTATATAAGTATGCTAATTCAATTGCTCATTTTATAATGGTACAACTCTACTTGGATTTTTATCAAATTATAGTTTGCTTCTTACATTTTTATAGAGATCTGAGATCAATCGAAAGTGATATATGAATGAGTGAATACTGAGAAGTCAATTATTAACTTACCTTATGAAAGAACTTAATGAACAATTTAAAAAAATAAGCCATATTTAAGTGTATCATTTTTTAGCAAGACTGTTAATACATACACCTTTCACTTTTGATTGTCCAATCTTAATTAAATGTAAAGAATATGACAAAAAAAAAAGATTAAACCCATCTCAAAAGAAGGAATCCACCCACTGAAACATTTTGTAATGCAGAGAGTAAAGGAAGTGTAAAGACTGAAGAGCTAGAGCAGAGAACAGGCAAAAACAGGAACAAACCAAGGCCGAGGTAAAGCTTGACACTTTGTATCAGATGAGAGTCTGCAATGTTTGCCAACTCGTAGTAGCAATCTACAAAAACAGGAGTGGAATGTGGTAAAATATTAATCCAATGACCATCCATGGGTCCTCAATCCTGCCCCACGTGCTCATACAGAGCGTGTGTGTCGCTTGATGTGCTTCCCTTTGCATCGGAAATTGAGGACTAATCCACCAAATCCATTAACCAGCAGCATGTGTAACGTACTAGTGAATAGCAGAAGCCTGAGCACTAGCGCTGGCTTAGCAGGTGAATAGTAGTTGAGTGGATTTGCAAACATTTACCAGTGGCTGTAAAACAAAATGTGCCAGTAGATAAGCTAACATATTTCACTCTCATGATTAGGTCAAGAGACCTAAAAGTAAACTCTTGGACAACTGCTCGCTGTGACCAAACAAGTTATGGTTTCACAAAAATCAATAGCAATAAAAAAGCTACAGGTCAACCTATATTCAGGGACATTTTCATGAAAGAAACATCAAGTTAAAAAATTCAACCTGAAGCAGGTGGCTCATTCCTGTAATCCTAGCTACTCAGGAGGTTGAGATCCAAGGATCAGGGTTCAAAGCCAGCCTGGGCAGGAAAGTCTATGAGACATTTATCTCCAATTAACTACCAAAAAAAAAAAAAAATCCTGAAATGGAGCAGTGGCTTAAAGTGGTAGAGCACTAGCCTTGTACAAAAGAGCTCAAGTACAGCATCGAACCTAAATTCAAGTCCAAGACAGAGTTAAAAAAATAAAATTAAAACTGTGTAAGAATAATGGAAGATTCTAGAAACACAAAGGTATTCTGTTTTAAACAGTAAAAGTAAATTGAGGGACTATACAAGATAGGCTGCTACATAAAATTAATAATAAGAATAATAAGAATTGAGTAGACCAGAGATTCCATTCTAAAAATATAGCAAGTAGCATGAAAAAAAAAGGAGAAAATAAACAAATAAGTCAATGCTAGGAGAAAAGTCAAAGAGGTATAGGACACATAAATATTCAAATATAATATAACACATTTTACTTAAAAATACTATTTTAGATAGCCATTCCACCGTGTTTCTGAAATACAGACTGAATTGTTTGACGTAGTAATTTTTATTATCTTTCAATAGTTGTACAAAGGGATTACAACTCAAACTATCAGTGTATGTGTACAATGCATCTTGTTCAGTGTCACAGCTCCTAACAATTTTGCCACTTTTCTTCTTCCGTAGTCCCAGTTACTTCCCTCAAGTTTCCTTAATTTGAACTGCTCCACAAGGTAAATGACTAACATAAAAGGTTATGAATAGCTACAGAAGTATTTCTATGTGAAATAATTTGAAAACTATCAAAATTGTACTCAAGAAAATTATATGTGCACATTTTTCTTTCCAGCATATCACATCTTTCTGACCTCTCACAGGCACTTGTTTTATTAGAAATGTCCTGTTTTTGAATTCCTATTAAATAGGGCTGGATAGACCTCCTAAGATCAACGACAAATGTTTTGGTATTCATTCATCTTAGTTGATGCATGATAAAGAGTAATGAGGACAATAACTGTAATAAAAAAAATCAAAAGGAGAGAAGGATCGCTCTTACTATCTTCATACTGCTACTGATATATTTGCTTTCATTTTCTTGCTAGGCCTGGGATATTTTTATGTCTAAACACAGATGGCGTGCCAAGGATATAAATTCAAGACCAAAGAGACACTTTTTATTCAGTCAGAAATCTCTTGAAACTGCTTGATGTGCTTTACAAATGAGTCCTTGTAGGAAATAAGATTTCTTTACTTTAGGAAGAGAAATTGGAAAAATAGCAGTACTCTAATGTCATTTTGGCTAGGGCTATATCAGTAATGCATTATGTGTTTTACAGGAAGAGCTTCAAAAATACAGACATAAAATTCATGGCCATTTGTTAGTTTTCGCTTTAGAAAAGCAGTTTACGTATTTCTCAGCATGTTTCAATCTTTTGGCAATTTTATTTAACTTATTTACCTGGAATATTTGAACTCCAAATGATTATCTGCATTCTGTCATATTTTGTTGCATATTTCCATACCTACTTATGTCTACCTATATCTATCTGCCTGTCTGTCTATAGATATAGCTTCTTTTTTTTCTTATCAGATATTTCCATGTTATACTTGCTTGGTTTGACAGCTCTGCTAGCATTCTACCACTTGAGTCATGACCCAAAGTCAAACAGGCTTTCTACGGGTTCGTTTTTCTTCTGCTTATTATTATTTTCATTTCTTTATTATCAAAATGATGTAGAGAGGGGTTACAGTTTCATATGTAAGGCCATGAGTACATTTCTTATCCAACTTGTTACCTCCTCTCTCATTTTCACCCTACCACCCCCTCCCTCTTTACCTCTCCCCCTCCCATGAGTTTTACAATTGGTTTACACCACATAGTTTTGTAAGTATTGCTGTTGCATTTGTTTGTGTTTTCATCCTTTGTCTCTCCATTTTGGTATTCCCTTTCCTTTCCCTAGTTCCAATACAGTTATATACAATATTCAGGGTATGAAAATCAGTTACAGTGATATCAGGAGTAAAACCACTGGAAAGAAGACAAAAGAAGGGCATAATTTCTCAGGGTATGTTGAAAATAATGACAACAATGATTTAGCACTTGTTTCTATAACTTGAATTTCATTTTACTTAGCATCATCTTGTATGTTCATATGGACATAGCTATTGAGCTATTGTGATCTTCTGCTAGGATTATCCCAGGTATGTACTAATTATTCCCTGTGAGAGAAAACATAGAGTCTACATTTCCTTGGGTCTGGCTCACTTCACTTAGCATAATTTTTTCCAAGTCTTTCTGTTTCCTTATGAATGGGGCAATGTCATTCTGTCTGATAGAGGCATAGAATTCCATTATGCATATGTACCACATTTTCTTGATCCACTCATCTACTGAGGGGCATCTGGGTTGGTTCCATATTTTGGCAATGAAAAATTGTGCTGTGATGAACATAGTTGTGCTGGTGGCTTTAGTGTGGTCTTGCTTGTAGTCTTTGGTAGATGCTCAAAAGTGGGGCTGCTGGGTCATAGGGGAGCTCTATGCTTAGCCTTTTGAGAAACCTCTATACTGCCTCCCAGAGGGGTTGAACAAATTTATACTCCCACAAACAGGGTAGTAAGGTTCCCTTTTGTCCACATCCCCTGCAGCATCTGTTGTTATTAGCTTTCTTGATAATGGACATTCTTACTGGGTGAGGTGGAATCTCAGTGTTGTTTTAATTTGCATTTCTTTTATGGTCAATGATGTAGAGCACTTCTTCATGTGTCTCTTGGGCATTCTCATTTTCTCTTCAGAGAAGTCTCTTTTTAGGTCTTTAACCCATTTGGTGAGGGGGCACTCGGTTTTTTGAGGATTTGTTTCGGAGGAATTTAATATTTTCAGTTCTACATATATTGTAGATATGGGACCTTTGTCTGCTGTATGGCTGGTAAAGATCTTTTCCCAATCTGTGCGCTTTCTATTTATCTTGCAAGCTATATCTTTTGCCCTGCAGAAGGTCTGCAGTTTCATGCAGTCCCATTTGTCCAACCTTTTTTTGATTTGTTGTGCTTCTGGGCCTTTATTAAGAAAGTTTCATCCTGCACCAAGGACCCCAAGTGTTTCTCCTATTCCTTCTTGCAATGTTTTCATGGCATCTGATTTGACTTCGAGGTCTTTAATCCATTTGAAATTGATTTTAGTGCAGGGTGATATATAAGGATCTAGTTTTAGTTTGTTACTGGTGTTGATCCAGTTTTGTCAGCACCATTTGTTGAAGAGGCTTTCTTCCATATTGGTTTTTTTTAATCTCATTTATCAAAGATGAAGTTGCCATAAGTCTGCGGGTTCATTTCTGTGTCTTTAGTTCAATCCCACTGGTCCTCAGGCTTGTTCTTTTGCCAGTACCAAGCTGTTTTTATTACTATAGCTTTGTAATAGAGCTTGAAGTTTGGTATTGAAATTTCTCCAGCACTGTTCTTTCTGCTTAGGATTGTTCTTGCTATTCGGGGTCTTTTATTGTTCTATATGAATTTCTGGATTGCTTCCTCTATTTCATTAAAGAATGGTGTTGGGATGTTGATGGATAGATAGCCTTTGGCAATATTGCCATTTTCACAATGTTAATACTCCCAATCCAGAGCATGGAATGTTTTTCTATTTCCTCAGTTCTGCTTTAATTTCTTTTTCATATTTTTAAAAATCTCATCATAGAGGTCTGTCACTTCTTTGGTTAAATTTATTCCTACGTACTTCATGTTTTTTTAGGCTATTGCAAAAGGAGTTGCTCTCCTGATTTCAGCCTTGCTCTTCACAATGTTGGCATACAGAAAAGCCATTGATTTTTGAGGTTTTATTTTATATCCTGTGACTGGAAATATCACCACAGAATCAATCAAGATTCAGAATGTAACAAGGCAATATTTTGCAAACCTATATGCTAATAAATTTGAGAATCTGGAAAAATCGATGAATTCCTAGAAAAAATTGATATGCTCAAACTTAGGCAAGAAGATTAAAACTTACTAAACAGACCCATATCTAGAAACTGCAATAGAAATAGAAACTGAAATAGAAACTTCAATAAGAGATCTCCATCCAAGGAAAGCCCAAGTCCAGATGAATTCCCAGTGGAATTGTAGAAAGCCCTGAAAACAGAACTCACACCAATATTTCTCAAACTCTTCAATGAAATTGAAAGTCAAAGTTCACAATCAAACACAGTCTATGATGCTAGTATAACTGTTATCATCAACCCAGACAGGGACTCATCAAAGAAAGAGAATTTTAGACCCATTTCTTTCATGAACATCGAAGAAAATCTTCTCAACAAAATTCTGCCTAATTGACTTCAACAAGTCATAAAAAACAAAACAAAAAATATGCTATAATCAGCAAAGCTGGGGCTATATAAGCAAGTCATTTTACATAATTCACCACATCAATAAGATCCTGCTTTTTACCTTGCTGAAACTTTCCTCACTCAGGTGTTTCCACAAATGCCAATTTCTGTATGTTCATTTCATATTTATGTCCTTCCAAACTTGGGACAAATTCACCTCTTCAATGATTCACTTACATAAGGGCAACTTTTCATTCTTCCCTTTAAACCCACCCTTCCATGTTTTCTTGGTTCTATTTTTCTCTACCTTTCACCATTTGATGAAGTCCAGTGATTTCTTTAGGATCCAGGACGCATTAATTGCAGGAAACCGCCTGAACAGTAAAATCTTGCATGCTCTCTTGCATAGAATAGCATCAGAGGTGTGCATGCCTTTTTTATTGTACAGGTGATGTACAGAGGGGTTACAGTTACATAGTAAGATAATGATTGTATTTCTTTTCAAGCAGTGTTGCCCACCTCCTTTGTGTTCTCCTCTTTTCCCTCGCTTCCCAACTCCCCTCCGTATCAAGTTGTAAAGTTCATTTCTAAGGGTATCCAGTGAGTATTGCTGTTGCATTGGTTCACCCTTTGATCGCTTCCGTGATTCCCCTTCCCTTCTCCAAGTCAGAGAAACTTATATACAAGACAATGTATATGTCCAATTTGTAACTTTCTATAGACTTTATGTCTAGCTTGTTTATCAAACCATATACAAGTTAAAGGCTGCGGAAGTATATTTTATAGTGCATGGTTTGGGAACTATTGACAGGAAAAATGACTGTATATATTCAACATAGATACAACTTTTTAACTAAATACTCTTAATCTGTGGTTGATTTTATAGAGAACCAACAACTATGGGAGATAAACTGCATTGTACTTCCTAACTAGTTGATGTCTATCTTCTGCAATTTGATTATCATTTCCACCAAGGGAGAAATTTTCACTTTCCTTCCATTGCTTGAGTTTTAGTGCTTAATTTAAACTAGGATTTATCTGACACTTATCACATACTTATACAATATAATTAATTAATCAAAGTGCCAGTCTCAACATATTCATTCTCTCCACTTTGTATGTTCATTGAAGCAATACATATTTACTGTTTAATCCTAAATATTTCTTTCATCTGCACACCTATCTCTATTTTTTCTGGCAATAAGATACCATTCTGTTTCATTAACCACAAGTACTTCTTAGAATTCTTTTTTTTTTTTTTTGCCAGTCCTGGGGCTTTGGACTTGGGCCTGAGCACTGTCCCTGGCTTCTTTTGGCTCAAGGCTAGCACTCTGCCGCTTGAGCCACAGCACCACTTCTGGCCGTTTTCTGTATATGTGGTGCTGGGGAATTGAACCCAGGGCTTCATGTATACAAAGCAAGCACTCTTTGCCACTAGGCCATATCCCCAGCCCCTTCTTAGAATTCTTAATAGCTACCTTTGCTTTATGCAAATCAACTCTGTTCACTTTAGCAAGAAAAGACCTGTTATGCTATATATTTGATTAACTCAATTGAAATTTAAAATTGTATTCAATGAGATCCTGTAATTCCTGAAATTAGTTGCAAATATGGAATAATATAGATATGCTACAGTTTCCAGCCTTATATTTTTCCATTAGGTAGTGTTTTTCAGTTTTCAGTCTCCCTACCATCTATCAGTTCACTAAACACACAGACATTGCCTTCCTTTTCCTGTAGTTTTTCACATAGTAAACCCAATCCTAGAAGAGAAAGCCATATTCACACACCTCTCTTGTGGAGTCTTGGTTTTGCAGACAGTTTACCTCTTCATGAAATAGTTTTCTAATATCTAAAATTTTTGGTTTGTAACATTACACAGATCTGAAATTTTAATTCTACCCTTACCTAAAATTGTAAATATATATTTGGTTTTGATGCCATATAAGAATAGAATTAGTTTCCGTTATGTTAACAATTTTGTGTGTGGTATTCTGTGCATAGTAGATACTCAAAATCAGAAAAAAGTATAAAAAGAAGAACAAAGACTATTAATCCTTGGTTTCCACCAAACAGAATAACTAGTAAGTACAAAACTCTCTGAATTAAGATGGACAAAATATTATCATATGTATTTCAGTGTGTGTTTTCAATCATATTCAGAGAGTCAAGACTTTCAAAATGGAGCAGTAAGAAAGTTATGCAATTAGATTACATATGCACATATATGTATATTTACATATGTACATGTGTATATTTGTTTATGTGTGTGTGTGTCACAGCTAAAGAACATATACATGGGGGTTTATTATTTTCTTTTTTCATTATCTTTGCATTTTTGAACCTTTGGCTATGGCTCGTTATCCTATACCTACACACTATTTAGATGCGATTGTACTGCGATTCATGACATAACATTTTTATAAGAACAATGGAAGTGACAGGTTGGACAGATAAGGTGTTGGGTTTGATAGTGTTTGGCATTGATGTGGAGTTTGGGAACAGGTAGTTTGTTGTGCTGGAGAGAAATGCAATTGGTGCCCAATCACTGGAGAAAATTGTAATGATGTATGAAATGAAAAATTCCTGCCTACCCAGTGCACAGACAATCCAAACACTCCTTTGTAATCATGGCTTGCTATTTGCTCTAAAATATCATCCAGCTGCAGAGAATGGAACATCCAGGCCTCCTCCAAACTTTCAGATTATCACAGAAAGTAGATAGGAGATTGTTGAGAGGATTTGCAAAAAGGAAGAACTAGAAATCTTGTTTTATGTGAGATTTATCTGTCACTGTAAATATACTCACAATTAACATAAAGCTCTGGATTAAGGACACAACATGTAAGTGTGTAAGAACACACTCAAACACTATAGAAGACAACATGACCAGGAAGTAATTGTGAGTTTATGTGTGTGTGTGTGTGTGTTTGTGTGTGTGTTGGCAATATTGGGATTTGAGCTCAAAGTCTTGTGTTTGCAATTGCCCTACCACTAGAGCAAAATCCTCAATATTTAGGGGAGGGTAGCTCATTTGAAAAATGAGACATTTTGCTCATCCTGCCTCAGACAGTCCTACCCTCTTATACTCTGCATGTCACGTGAGTTACAGGTGTACCTGACCACACTCAGTTTGTTTGTTGAATAGGCCTCACCAGTTTTTTTGACCTGGGCTATCTTTGAACTGTGATCTTCTTGCAGTTTGACACCTTACTAACTGAAATTACAGGCACCACCTACCATACATAACCAATGAAATACATTTTGCCAACATGCATGTTAGAACCTAGATTCCATTACACTTTTCTAGTTTCTCCAATTCTTGAAAAGAGCCTATATAAAGAAGAGATTTTCATTCTTTCATTAAGTAATTACTGAAAAACACTGACATGGAACTGGAAAGAGCAAAAAGAAACATTTCTGTCTTAGTGACATTTACCATCTAAATCAAACAATAAGAATATGTAAAATATGTGATATGTTTTCCATGTGAGAGAAGAGTAAGCAGAAAAGAGAATTGAATGAGTGGGCTAAGGATTTTTATTCTAAGTATGTTAAACAAAGAACTTGTCAGAGACAAAGTCTTGGAGAATGCAAGTTATCACCCATGCTATAATTAATCATTTGAAGAAACAGCATTTTTCTTCCAAAGTTAGTTGACGGTGGAAGGAAAATAGACAATAGTAGAGTGATTCTAATATGGGCAAATCTCCTACAATATTAGCACAATCAGGAAGGCTAAATTACACAAAAATGGGAAAGAATCTCGAGTGTTAGAAGGAGAAGGCAGCAGCTCATGTACAGCTTTAAATGCTATTGTCAGGTCTTCGCAGTAATTTGGGGGAGAAAGGTACTGGAATATGGAATCAGGCAGTACAAAGTCAAGAAGATCTGTGAAGGATCATATCACACTGGCTGCCGACTGCAATGACAAAGCACAATCAGAAACTTCTGCATTAATTCAGGAGAGATGGAATGGTATCTTTGATATCACACAACTGAAAGGAAGTTGTTCAAGTCAAGAGAGTGGAAAATTAAAATTGCAGAAAGAGAAAAATAAAGCTAAACTACTGAAAATGAGCAACACAACCACACTGACAGAAGAAGAGGAGGAGGAGGAGGAAGAGGAGGGGGATGAAGAGGTGTAGGAGGAGAAGGAGGAGGAAGAGAAAGAGTGATAATCCAATTGGCTTTCAAAAAGGATTTTTATCACATATCCTACACCAATGCAATGGACTTAAGCAACTATGAAAATTTAGTTCCATGCTTTCCCAGACATTTTTTTCCTCCACAGCAATTTGAATTAGAGATTCTATATTTCCATTCAGTGTATTCTAAGAATTATGAAATAAATAAGCATGCTGAAAGTATTACAGTAGGACCTCAATTTCTCACTCAGAAAATACTTGCACATAGAAATGGAGACAGAGAGGGACAGAGAAATATACAGTTAGAAATAATTGTGTGTGTGTGTGTGTGTGTGTGTGTGTGTATACGTGTGCTTGCGTATGTGTGTTCTGGACTTTTCCCTCCCAGTGGGCAAAGAAACAGCGGTATAGTTGTAAACAATTAGTGTAATTTTACATTATTTTCCACCTAAACCAGGGATCTGTGGAAAAAATGTTTCCAGAAATGGGGAATAAAAGAAAAATATGTTGGCAGAGTATGTTGATGGAATATATCAAAAGGATACAGGATCAGCTTGTAGGTGCTCTTGCTGACCAAATCCATTTGAACATTAGAATAATAATATGGCATTTCAATTCACAAAATAAAACAAGAATCCGTTAGTCCATAAGAAAACAAATATAAAAGTGTATTCAACTAATGTGAGAAAAGGAAAAGCCATTTCTTTACAGTAGATTTGCAATTAGGTAGCCAATAAATATAGAGGTAAGGATATAGTTGATTAATCACTATTTGGCATCCATCAGCTGTAATTGAGTCAATCAAGGATGAAAGATAAAAATAGTAAGTGTAAGTCTGATGAGGAACAGGATGTTCATACATTCTCAAAGTGCTTCCACAGCAATTACTCATTAATTGCACAAGGATGATAATAACTTCCAAGTGGATATATCTGACAGACATCATCTCGTGCTAGGTAAGGAACTTTATTTCACCAGTGCTGCCAGAAATCGATCTTACGCTTCTCACTTACCTAGTAAGTATTGGTAAGTTCAGAACATTATATGTTGCTGCGACAAAAATGTATACTTAGGATCGAAATTAGAAAATATTGAAGAGAATGCTATGAAATAATTATTATCTACTCTTTATAATCAAGGCCTTGAGGAACTAATTAACACACCCACACACAGTTTTTTGATTATAAGAGACAAAGTAACCTGGTTTGGAAGGATATTCTGATTTTAAGATATCATGAGCAAATGCAGTTATAATACTCAATATATGAGTGTGAAAATGAGCTAGGTAACCAGAGGGGATGGGTGGAGTTGGAATAGATATGGAGAAAATGATGTAAGGAGTGACACTGATAAAGATCATTGTAGTCATGAATTTACAAGCTGAACTGATAACATAAGTATATCATGGCTATAACAGAAATGTTATTGTTCTTAGGAAATTCACACTGCAGTATTTCTGCTAAGACAAGACATGTACAACGTACTTTCAAATAATGAATGGTTAATAAAAAAAACAGCTATGAAGAAAGAGAATCAAACAATGATGGCAAGTTTAAAGAAATCTTGGAATCTCTGAAAAGAGGTTTATCAAAGTTCTATCTGTTTGGCACTAGTGGTGATTGACACTTCTAATCCTAGCTACTGGGGAGGCTGAGATCAGAGGATTCAGTTCAAAGCCAGCCTTGATAGGAAAGTGCATGAGATTCTTATTTCCAACTCACCACCAGAAAACTGGAAGTGACACTGTGGCTCAAAATGGTAGAGGTCAAGTAAGGGACAACATCTATGACTGGAGTTCAAGCCCCACACCCGGCAGCACAAAAGTTATATGTAATACTTCCCGTCCTTTCAAACACATGAACATAAATTTAAAAAAAAACACTATGAAATTTGTAATTTTTTTTTCCTTTAACAAGAAAAAAATTCATTTTGAATTATCTAATGTAGGAACTGCCTCTATTACCTCTGCTATCCAGTAAGTTCTATTGTTTGGCAGAAAACAATATTTTTGTTTATGGTGGTACTGGTGTTTTAGCCCAGAGGCTTAGACTTATTAAGATGTTCTTCTTCCACTTGAACTCTGCCTCCAGCCCAGAAAGGAATGTTTCTTACATGTTAGGAACTTGTTTTCTAGAAGTTTTAGTTGATTGCTGCTTCGTTTTAGCATATATTTCACAGCATCATCAAAAGTTGTTTTTGGGCTGGGGATATAGCCTAGTGGCAAGAGTGCCTGCCTCGGATACACGAGGCCCTAGGTTCGATTCCCCAGCACCACATATACAGAAAACGGCCAGAAGCGGCGCTGTGGCTCAAGTGGCAGAGTGCTAGCCTTGAGCAAAAAGAAGCCAGGGACAGTGCTCAGGCCCTGAGTTCCAAGGCCCAGGACTGGCAAAAAAAAAAAAAAAAGTTGTTTTTGAATTTATACATTTTCCTGGTATGTACAAATCAACTAAATTATAGCTTTAGTGATTTATTTTTAATTACTTTTATTGTATGGTTGTGTGGCAAAATGATTAGATTATCTGACTATAAGGAAAATTCCTAGTCTCTTTTTCTTCTCTTCCTATTACATTAACAAAAATATGCAAAATAATTTACTATAGAGGGGTTTGGAAAAACTTCATTTATTGGTGAGCTTAATTAGGAAAATTAGTGATAATTATTAATATGACCACATATTTATATATGTATACTTATAATGAGATTCAGTTCATCAAGAACTATAATCCAATGTTTACAAACATGTTGTGTTCTTTTTCTTAGAAAATAAAGTATTTAGCCTAAAATGTATTTAAATTTTGATATTGTGTTGTCATAGAGTAACATAAATTTGAGTTCAGCTTCATCTTTTTAACTAGTTGTTGATCATACAATCTTTATACTAATGAGCATGAGCATGATACAGTGTTATTATTTTCTGTAATAAAATAATGTATCTGTTGAGCTAATCATGTCTATGCTTCTGTGGATAGATTTTAGAAATTTGAAAGTCATTTGTTACATAAGCAAAGTTTATGTTGAAATAATTGTGGAAGGCAAAGATCAAATCAGACAGCAGTAGTTATTTTTCTGATGGAAAATTTATGCTTTCTCTCTTTTAAATGATAACCTTGGAATCCAAATTCTCTTCTTGCAAAGCACTTATTGAAACCATTTTTCTTCCTGATAACCACTTGTGAAAAGAATTCTGAGCTGTTCTTTACTGCTTAGCATCCTTTATATCATGCAAGAACACCGTTATCTTTGGTGTCTGTATGAAAAGAAAAGAAAACCATGGGAATGTCAGCCACACTTTGATACCTTTCAAGTGCTATATAACTACTCCAGAATCCAAAGTGACATAACTAAGTCATTGTTAGCCAGATACTCTCATTCTAGAAACTGAACACAACCTCCCTTCTGTATAGTTTTAAGAGCAATCATGGTAGGTAGATGGAAATTGCAGGGTGCGCAACTCTGGAGAAGGCAGCTTTCTACCATATCCATCCTTTGTAGGAGAAGGCAAATACCTTAAGAATATCTTTGGCTGGTATTAGGAAGAAAATACATGTTGGCTCTTTATATCTATGGATTTGGCCTCAAGCAAATGTGGATCTTGTAATCGGTAAAAATTACTTCAGTACTGAATATGTACAGCCATTTTCTTGCGTATGCCTTCTAAAAAGTAAACTGTAATACTTTACATATGTATATGTATAGAAGACATTAAAAATACAGGGGATTTTCATAGGTTTTATGGAACAAGAATGCTATATTGTCAGGTACTGGTGACTCATGCCAATAACCATAGCTACTCAGGAGGTGAGATCTGAGTGTGACGGTTTCAAGCCAGCCATGGCAGGAAAGTCCATGAGACTTTTATCTTCAATTAACCACCAGAAAACAGGAAGTGGCACTGTGGCTCAAAGTGGCAGTACGCTAGCCTTGCACTGCAAACCTCAGGGACAGCGCCCAGGCCCTGAATTCAAGCCCCATATCCAACAAGAAAAAAAAACAAAACCATGCTATATTACTGCTTGATTATCTGCAGATTCTGGTGTAGTGAGGTCATGAAACAATGCCCTGATGATACTGAAGTGGAATCATAAGGCCACATGCAGTATCAGAAAGTTGATAAATCTCCTATTTAAAATGTGTGTGTTTGTGAGTGTGTATGTGTGTTCAATGAATACCTTTTTTTTTTTTTCTCCCATGCCTATCCTAGGGCTTGAAATCAGGGCCCGAGCACTGTCTCTGAGATTTTTACTCAAGTATACTACTTTAATGCTTGAGCCACAACTCCATTCCTGGCTTTTATTGAAAAGTTTATTGGAGATAAGAATCTCATGGTCTTTCTTGCCAAGGTTGCATATAACTATGATCCTCAGATTTCAGCCTAAGTAGCTAGGTAATTAGATAGATAAGATTTATATTTGGATAAATTATATATAGCTGTTCTATATCCATACTCTTTTACATTTTACATCTCATTGCTATGTACTCTTTTTAAAATTAACTAATTAACTTATGGTCAAAGTGATGTACAGAGGGGTTACAGTTCCATATATAAGGCAGAGAGTACATTTCTTATCAAACTTGTTACCTCCTCCCTCCTTTTTCTCCCACCTTTCCCCCTCTCCAATCCCCTCCAAGGTGTACTGCTGTTATGTTGATTCACCTTTTACCCGTTGTATCTCCACTGAAGTAGAATCAGAATTCAAACTTGAACAACTGTTCTTTATGATTGGGTGTTCACCCTTACACCTGTAATATTAGTTACTGAGGCTGAGATCTAAAAACTGCAGTTCAAAGACAGCTGGGGCAGGAAAGATTGTGAGACTCTTATCCTCAATTAAACACACACACAAACACATATACACACAATGTTCTTTGGCTCTTGTTCACCTATCAAAAATATTCATTTTATCTAATTATTTATTTTCCAAAACCTACATTTCTTAAATAAAAATAGAATCTAGTTTTTGATTCATAAATGAAACATTCTAGTTAAACTGGATATTTATTAATTTTATCCCTTGACCTTTCTCTCGCTTTTGAGCATTTTTCCTCCAGCACCTGGGGCACAGTTGATACATAGCAAATTTAGGAATTGCCTAGGCAGACCTTGATTAAGTAAGTAGTAAGAGCATTTTGGCTAGCTGAAGGGGTTTCACATGGGGAGAGAATTTAGACAACAGATTCCGGAGAGTCTTATTAGTGTTAAATCCGATAGGAAGCATTATCTATTTATCTGTGTTGCTGCATCTGTCAAGGTAACACACCCCTTCCTGCACTATCTCTTTAAACCTCCAAGATAATTAAATAAAAAGAACATAAATAAAGAAATGCACCCAGAACCTTTCATTATTAATGTTCTATGACTAAATTAGAAATCTGCTACTGTACCCCAAGGGGGTGATTAATTTAGCAGACTAGGAGTTTTGATTAAAAAGAAATGAAATGTCTAACACGTAGCCTATTTATCAGTTATTATGATATTCAGACACTAATCATTGTGGTACCTAAATTAAGACTTCACAATCTAAATGTCACTTCATTTTGCTACTTTTGATTTGGTGATGTTTTATGGGCTTATTATCTTTGGATGTGTGTGCATGCACATATGTGATTGGTACAAATTCCCACTCATCTTTGATGAAAAATAATGCAGACACGCAGTTTTCTGGCACAAGCTGTGTTGTCCATTCTCCATGTTTCAGGGCTCACGGGAATAACAAGAGAATCTTACAAATTCTACATTCAATGATCACTCTGAAAATTTAGATGGTACAATGACACATATCCTATTGCTAATAAACAGCCCAAAGTAAGATTTCAAATTTGCAATTAAAGGCTATGGTTTAATATGGGATTGAGAGGGCTACATTCAAATATTAAAAGCCACACCATGTCAATTTCAATAGTACTCTAGCAACATTGAAACAAAGTTAAGGATGGATACATTTTTATTGGATCATTTTAATCAATTTAACTGTATATTCATTTGTCAACTATTTTGATACACATTAGCACATGCTAATATGTTTATATATTAAATACCTTAACGATTTTAGTGCTAGTTGATGCACAAATAAATAGCATAAACAAAGACTTTTTAATTGATGTAACATTTTTGTATATTTATGGTGCACAGTGTTATTCAATGGGTACATAGATTGTATAATTATCACATTGTAGATTAACATTTGTATACCCTCAAAATATTTTTATGTATTTCAATTACTTGGATTCTTTTTCCTTAGTTATTTTGAAATATAAAATAATTGATTGTAGAATTAATCTACAATGTTCTGCAGAACCAGTTCTCTCCACCTAGATTATGGTACCTTTTCTCCAGCCTCTTTCTAATCTTATTCCCAAACTCTATACATTCTGTCTTCTAGATATACCCTTTTATAATTGTGCAGATTAACTATTTTGTCTTTCACAGATAAATGAAAATGTGTGGTAATTTGTCTTTTGGATTCTCACAATTTAATATTCTCAAGTTCTATTTGTGTTTCTACAAAAAAAGATGAAGTTGTATTATTTTTGGCTGAATAATACTCCATTGTATATGTATAGAATATATTTATTCATTGGCCTACAGAGGAAAAATTCAGTTGATGATTGTGAATAGCACCATAATACATGTAGAAGTGTGGGTATCTTTTCAGATGATATGATCATTTCATTTCATTTCAGTATCTACTTAGTAATGCAATAGTAAGTTCACATAGCAGTTTTATTTTGTTTTGAGGAATTACTACCATGATTTCTGTAATGGGTGTACCAGTTCAGATTTCTGTCAACAGTGTATACACCTTCTCTTTTCTCCACATCCTCCACAATATTTGTGATGTTTTCCTTCTCTTTTGGGCCATTCTAAGTGGGATAATACTGCAGTTTTTATGGCTGTTTGTCAGAGGATTGATGATAAGTATTTTTCATATACTTGAAAAATTCTCCTTTCCTTGCCTCTTTTTGTTCCCTTCTGTTTTTCCTCCTGTACCCCTTCTTTTCTCCTCTCCTTTCTTCCTTGTTTCTTTCGTTCCTTCCTTGAAATATTTGACTCCTGGTGTAGAAATTCAGGATATTAATTACTACTACAATTGTACAAATTCTAGCAGCTAGTAACCCACTTGCACATACACTCTTCCAAATATATGTTAAAGTTGAATAACTAATCTAACTTACTCCCTGATGCAAAAACAACAGACTAAATAACATTGTGCTGCATTTGTGTGCCTTGCTCATCTTCCTACATCATTCGGTTTCAGTAACATTGTTCTTAAAAATGCAACATTGAAGTTGGCGAAAGTCCAACTTCAGAATCCTGAATAATTTAAGGAATATCATCCATACCTTTCACAAATAAAGACAGACTTTTGTATCAATCTTGAGTTCCAGTTTTACCATCTATAAAATGAGAGTAGGAAATATGAACATTCTAGGCATATTCATAAACATTACTGTAACATAATGTGCATATAAGATATGTCTGTTGGTGTGTATGACTGAGGTGATGATGTCGAAGGTAGCAGGTACAAAACGAAAGATTAAAAGTTTCTCAGTGATTGTTACTAGCCCCTTCCCTTGCCCCATTTACATAAATCAGTTTCTAGTTAGGATTTTAATCTGCCAGTGTATGTATACTCTTTTATAATCATCACAAGACTCTGGTATTAGGATGGATTAGATGGAATCTTAAGGAATGTTCCACAAACAAGTTTAAAATTGAGAACCTCCTAATCTATATCTGTCTCTTGAGATTGTACTTCATACTCAAAACATTTAGCACATTTCAGGTCCTGCCTAACTCAGTAGCTCCCATGACAAATGCTAAGAGAGAGGTTTATAAACGCATCTGAGATATCCCAGCCCTTGGATCTGGCTTCAACCTTACTCTTCCGTCTGGAGAAAGACTGAAAAGTCCATGGTGTGCTGCAAGACAGGCCATCCATCTTTAATTCAGATACACAATTACACCTTATCCCTGGGTACATTGTTTGGAAAATATATATAGTTGTCCTTTTCTCTCTTTCCTGTCTTGCTCCCATTTTTTATTCCTTTTTGCTCTTCTTTTGTGACATTATTAAAGGGAACTATGCTGTTTAAAAGTATACAAAAAGTCGCTGGTTGCTGGGGGTTCTGTAATCCTAGTTACACAGGCATCTGAGATCTAAGGATGGTGGTTTGATGCCAAACTGGCAGGAAAGTCTGTGAGACTTTTATCTGCAATGAACCCAAAAAACCATAAGGGGCACTGTGGTTCCAGGTGGTAGAGTGCTAAACTTGAAGGAAGAAGCTCAGGAACAGTGCTGCCCAATGCCTTAGGTGAAGCCTCACAACTATGTTGACTTGAAATCACCTCTCTGTCATGGACACGCAGAGGTTGACTCTTCTCTACACTTAACTTCCTTTTTTAATCCTGTGGGGACAAAATGCAAACTTTTTCTCTTCTCATCTAAAATGTCTCCTAAGTTTAATTCTATCATTTGTCCAGTACAAAGCCAAACCAATGATTCGGTATATATTTTATATTATGAAGACACCAAAGAAAGATCTTGCCTGTCTTTATCACTTTCATTTTTCTGATTCCTACAGGCACTGTCAATGTTTTACTTGATCAATTCAATCCTGGTATAGCACCAAACATGTTCATCTTTGCACTGAAACCAAATTGAAATTTACATTCTACAAACATCTTGTCCTTCTGATCTATTCATTATCCAGAATGTTAGTTATTCAAAAGAAGCCATGGGAATAGTGTCATAAGCACCACTCTGAAACAAAATAGTTCTTTCAGATTCTTATATTCAAAAGAGATAAACATGTATCTGAGAATTTGATACTAGGCTTCTTCAATCCATTTTTGTTGTTTTGTTTTGTGGTTTTGTTTTGGCAGCGCTAAGGATTGATTGAACTCAGGGCCTCACACTGGCTAGGCAAGTAGTTTTGTCCCCAGTTAAGTCTGAGTTTGTTTTCTTCATCTTTTTCTTGGAAAAGAGTCACATTTGGACTCAAAACATTTGAATAGGCATTTAACTGATGATGATTTTGGAATAAAATGAAAGTAGAACATATTCCTCCGTGATTTTGGAAACAATCGAACAGATGTGGCACACAAAGTTATGATAGCCTTGATACGGAAGTGGAATAAAGCTGAGGAATAGTCAGAAAAATAAAGTCATTTCTGACTTGAAATTATTTCATATCCAAAAATAGAAACGATGTTGCATTGGGACACACTAACATTCAGAGGTCTGGCCTGGGGTATAGTGCTTTATAAACTTCCTGTTTGGACTCCCTTGCAGCAGAGTACAGAGATGAGAGTAGTACTTTCTCCTTTATGTTTTTACCACCATACTGCTTCTGATAAAACACTCTGTCTGAGACAGGCTGGAAGGACGTAGGGAGAGATTATAGTAATTTTCATTCACTGGAGCCGTTGGAGACACCTGTAATTAATTGTCTTTTTCATATCTATGCAAATTTGAAGTTACCTAAGGAAGACTTTATAGAGCTACACTACATGTTCCTCTACATAATCATCACTCACTTCTTACTACTAATAAGGGTTAAGTTAAAGGTTTGTTCCATCCCTCCCCCCCAAAAAATGGTTATTTTTAACTGGATTAAATATAATAACTATTTTGGCAGTTGCATATGGAAGATCAATTTCTTCAGTTGAGAACAGTATCATAGCAAAAAAACTGTGAGCTTATGTCTAGTATGGAATTAGAAAAGAGCTCACAAAGCACGGATAGGTGCGGATCTGTGGAAGAAGTTATAAGAGGTATTTCCCATTCCCTTGATTCACGCTGATGCTGCTATTCAGATGATATGCATGTGTCTGGCCTGTCTATGCAGCTGCAACATCCTACACTGGAATTCTGACATCCGCTGAGGATATATGGATGTAGCAGAAAGACTCCCAATGTGCAATTATTGCCCTCACTCCATTGGCCCAAAAGCTTGTTAAGTGACTCCTAACAAACATTTCAAATTCATGTGAATCAATTTTGTCGTCCAGTGGACTCAAACAAGCACAACTTCATTCAAAACAAGTTTTCAGCTTCAAAGTCATTTTCTTTTTTTAAATCAAACACATGGAAATATTTTCTGGATTTTCCTCCAAACGAGAAAAGCAAATTAAATTTAAATGTGTTCATTGCACCTTCTTTTCATGTATACTTCTCTTGCGGTTAGGATGAACTATTCTCCGGAAAGGCTCGTGTGTTGACAGCTTGATCCCCAATTGGCTACACTCCACTTTCTTAATAGAGGATCTCTGAGCAAAACAAGAAGTGATTGGAATATGCGTGTGCTAACTTCCTCAGTGGTTTAGCCCATTGGTTGTGAGCTCATAAATGAATGGACTATGGCAAATTCATGACTAGTTTGGTGAAATGGGCCACTGCGCAGGTGCCATTGAGTAGTAGATCTTGTCTCCAGAATATCTTTCCTCGGTCTCTCTCTGCTTCCTGGCTCCTATGATTTGTATCATTTTTCACTTCGTCTATCATATTTATTTTGTTTTGTTTACTTTGCCAGTCCTGTGCCTTGGACTCAGGGCCTGAGCACTGTCCCTGGCTTCTTTTTGCTCAAGGCTAGCACTCTGCCACTTGAGCCACAGTGCCACTTCTGGCCATTTTCTTTTTTCTTTCTTTTTTTTTTTTTTTTTTTTGGCCAGTCCTGGGCCTTGGACTCAGGGCCTGAGCACTGTCCCTGGCTTCTTCCCGCTCAAGGCTAGCACTCTGCCACTTGAGCCACAGCGCCGCTTCTGGCCGTTTTCTGTATATGTGGTGCTGGGGAATCGAACCTAGGGCCTCGTGTATCCGAGGCAGGCACTCTTGCCACTAGGCTATATCCCCAGCCCTCTGGCCATTTTCTATATATGTGGTGCTGAGGAATCGAACCCAGGGCTTCAAGTATATGAGGCAAGCACTCTTGCAACTAGGACATATTCCCAGCCCTGTCTATCATATTTATGCTTTGCCACAAATAAGTCAGTGGATCCACTTGACGATGGGTTGAAACTTGTGAAGCCAAGAGCCAAAATAAATTTTCCTTAAGTTGTTTGCTTAGGCATTTTGTCAATAATATAAAACTGACTTGTTCAGAAAGTCAGCAGGGAGAGTAGAGAGATTGCTATGACTTCAGTTGGACATGATACTCAGAAACACTAGTTTGGGGAAGGATTTGGCAAATTTTCCTATATGGACTAAGATAGCCCAGGAATGCTGTAAGTACAGTTCAGTGGGTGATTGTGGTAGTTGCTCCGAAGACCAGGATGCTGATGGCAATGTGGACAATATGCCTTTGTTCCTGAGCTTTCAAATGAGAGTGAAGACTCTAGGAGAATTGGGCTACAAGCCATTTATGATGAATTCTGGAAAAAGAATCTATCTGCATTTGGTCCATGCCTTGAGATTTTTGAGATAATTTGAAGGTGAAGATGATGTTTACAGTGAGAAGTGGAAGAAAAGTCCTTGAGACTCTTATCTGAAATTAAATACCAAAAGAACTGAAAGTGGAGCTGTGCCTCAAGTAATAGAGTGCTAATCCTGAGTGTGCGCACGCATGCACACACACAAATATGGAACTGGAGCACTGGTGTTAGGTACTCAAGAGGCCGAGATCTGAGGATTGCAGATGGATGAGAGGATATCTCTAATTAATTAGCCAGACCTCACCTTAATTTCAATTTCAATATTGATATTTCAAGTAGAAAAAAGTGTACGCGTGGTGGACTTGTGGATACTGCTCACCTTTGATGGGACCCTCTACCTTTCATCCTGACATGAGGTTTCTGTACTAAAAGTAATGAAGCTGTTTGGAACTATGGGCCCAAATGAATTCTTACTAATTTATGCTGTGTTTTGGGTAATTTGAACAATGGAGAAATACAAACACAACCTCACAACTTAGAGACATCCCTCTGAAAACCGGGAAATTTCTTCATGATTTTTGTATTCAAATAGCAATCAATACACAGTGGATATCCATGCAAAAGTACTGAATGTCAA